>NC_071506.1:106930294-108130294 GCF_027887155.1 Malaclemys terrapin pileata
TAAGTGTGTGGACCCAGGATAACCAGAGGTAGGAGCAAGAGGCAGGGGGAATTTGGAGCATATGTGGATGGGAAATTTAGGGAGGGACAAGAGGCAGAGGGACTTTGAAGAACAGGAGAGAGGGGGATACTGTGGTGGACATTCCAGCTGCTCGATCATGTTCTGAGGGAAAAGCAGTAGTAAACTCAGTTTAACTAGATGATATATTCTGGCTGTTTTGTGCTGCTCCAGAGTGGGAGCAAGTAACCAGACTATACTGGTGAATCTGACCATGACAGTTACAATTTTAAAAAATGATTTAAGGTTGATACTTTATCGTTTCAAATCATTAGAAATACGGTAGCACTCCCTTTAAGTTTCTTGTTTAGTTTAGTTCATATATCTAACTTTTTAATTAAAACAAAACCAAGGACTTTCTCAGACAAAAAGTATGTTAAAATGAAGTTAAGGCTGAGAATACATATCAGTAATTTAGAATAAACTACAGTCAGGGATGTTGCAATTATCCCAAAACCAAGCACTGCAAACACAGGAAATTCAATATTAAGATTATACTTAAAAAAAAATCCAAATATGTTAAGGTGTAAAAAAACCTTAACTCTGCCCTGTAGTGACACCATGCGGGGAAGGGAGGGGATGAAAAAAAATCGAATGTCTTTAAAAATCCATTTAGTCTAATCTGAATCCACAAATACTAGCATGCGCTAAACATAATTCTGTGGTTTTTGGATTAAAAAATGGTAACTCATGGGTTTGATCTAGCATGGCATTTTTTGTGCTTCTTTTTGTGTAATATACCCGATGTACATGGGATTATTATTATTTTTTCAAATGAATTCAATACGAAAAGCAGATAGAATACCACAGGCTGCTGGAAGAGGGCATTTTCCAAGCATGATGCTGTAACCAAACAGAAAACTTGTCTCATTTAGTGTTTCGTTGAGTGAAAAGTATTTGACTAGTATGAGGGTTTTTTTGTGTGTGTCAGGACAATCGCAGATTAGCCTGACATCTGGGTAACAGATAAAGCAACTGCTCTTCAGACTACCAATCTACCATATTAGGATGTATACCTGTATGGGACTATAATGAATAGTAAACTAAATATTGTTGTGTTCATTAAGCAGTTAGCTGGTATACAGAGTATCCAAGCCCAGGATGAATTTGGCTACAATACTCTCTTTTGCTCTCTTCATGGTGCGCCCCCAAATTGATCTGTTCAGCTGTCAGACAGTGGACTTGGATGCTTTCTGTCATCCTGAACAGACGAAGGATTGGCACAACAGTAGTCACCATGGAGGAGAAAGAGGGTTTAAGGGGGTATAATATGACACCAAAGAAGGAGGAAGGCAATAGCTAATATCCATGTTTGCCAGGTTTCAGAGAGCCACGGAAAAAGAAAAAAAGCCTTGTGCCTAAGGGATTGCCTAGTCTTGCTGTTTTATCTCAAATGATCTGCTCTATTATTCAGTCCTCTCTCTACTTCCAGTTTTTCAGCAATTCCAAATTCCACATGGATTTTTAGCATGTTGACTTGACATGCATGTTCAGCAACCAAAACAGTGGAAGATATGAGTTCCAAATCACCCAGTGACCTGAACAACTGTGATGGCTCTGAAGGGGGTGCACTTGGAGCTCTAAAGACAGTTAAAGTGCAGGTGGTGTCATTCAAAGCCCACTTCAGGCTGCGTTAGTGTCATCCTTTTCTTCCAAAAGGAGGCCTTGCCGACGACCAGACCAGTAACATGATACGTAAATGGTATACATTCGTTCTCTTCCATGAGATATAAAAAAATAAATAAAACCAAATCCAAAAGCAAATACTGCACTTCAAAATTGATCTGTTAAGCAAAAATTAAACCTGAGTTAAATCCAGAGTTCTGCAGTGTTTAAAAAAGTACAGTGCATTGCAGGAACTATAAGAAGACTTCTGGCACTGGCGATTTCACTGTCTGGTGTTCATGAGGAAATAATCATCAGTTAAAATACAGGGAATATCCCTTTTTACAGATCCTGATCAATTATTCTTGGGATTTTTCTGCCTAAAATTTATCAAGGTTTTAACTTTTTAGAAATATATTCAAGAATCGGTGCATTCTATTCATACTGTATCTAAAGGAATGACGATCAGTAACAGTATAGATAGAGACAGAACCAACATACTCAACCTCAATTAAAAATTCCAAATCTCAAGGAAGCCAGGTATTAAATTAGTACATCTTTACCAATCTGAGCAACATTATTAATATTAGACCTGAGTGAAAACTTATTTCACGGCCTGTTTTGAGTTGCAAGCGTATTTCAGGTTTATCATGGGAATTCCAGCAGTGCCAAAGCCTAAACAAACAGGTTTTACTGTTCTAATGCACACATCTGATTTCAGAAATTACGTTAAGGACAATACTCCCAAACCTTCTGTAGTTTGTAACCAGTCTACAAAGTGCTGCTGAGTCTTATCAATGAACCAGTTCTGATCAGACTAATGCCTTACATCAAACATAAGACCAATAATAATAATAAAAAAACTAATAGAGAAGATATTTGCTTCATTAATTTAGCAGTCTGAAACTGTCCTGTTTACTACGTAGTCTGTTATCTGTAATTAAAGTGAGTAAAAGACAGAGATGGGCCAAATGAAACCCATGTCTTTCTTGTGTAAGGGTGGGAGGTTTCATAATCTCAATCGAGATCCA
This sequence comes from Malaclemys terrapin pileata, assembly GCF_027887155.1. Lineage (NCBI taxonomy): Eukaryota > Metazoa > Chordata > Testudines > Emydidae > Malaclemys > Malaclemys terrapin. The sequence goes on from NC_071506.1 coordinate 106,932,988, forward strand.
AGTTTAACACCTGGACTCAAATCTCTTTATTATGGTATGGACTGAACCCCCACCCATATCTGAACACACTGAGGCCTGGTCTACACTAGGCGTTTATGTCGAAGTTAGCGCCGTTACATCGAATTAACCCTGCACCCGTCCACACCGCAAAGGTATTTAGTTCGACATAGAGGTCTCTTTAATTCGACTTCTGTACTCCTCCCCGATGAGGGGAGTAGCGCTAAATTCGACATGGCCATGTCGAATTACGCTAGGTGTGGATGGAAATCGACGCTAATAGCTCCGGGAGCTATCCCACAGTGCACCACTCTGTTGACGCTCTGGACAGCAGTACGAGCTCGGATGCTCTGAACTGCCACACAGGAAAAGCCCCGGGAAAATTTGAATTTGAATTCCTTTTCCTGTCTGGCCAGTTTGAATCTCATTTCCTGTCTGGACATCGTGGCGAGCTCAGCAGCACTGGCAACGATGCAGAGCTCTCCAGCAGTGATGGCCGTGCAATCTCAGAATAGAAAGAGGGCCCCAGCATGGACTGATCGGGAAGTCTTGGATCTCATCGCTGTGTGGGGCGATGAGTCCGTGCTTTCCGAGCTGCGATCCAAAAGACGGAATGCAAAGATCTACGAGAAGATCTCTAAAGACATGGCAGAGAGAGGATACAGCCGGGATGTAACGCAGTGCCGCGTGAAAATCAAGGAGCTGAGACAAGGCTACCAGAAGACCAAAGAGGCAAACGGACGCTCCGGATCCCATCCCCAGACATCCCGTTTCTACGAGGCACTGCATTCCATCCTCGGTGCGGCCGCCACCACTACCCCACCAGTGACCGTGGACTCTGAGGATGGGATAGTGTCCACGGCTGGATCCTCGGACATGTTAGCGGACGGGGAAGATGAGGAAGGAGATGAGGAGGACGAGGCAGTCGACAGCGCTCACAACGCTGATTTCCCCGACAGCCAGGATCTCTTCATCACCCTTACAGAGATCCCCTACCAACCCTCCCCAGCCGTTACCCCGGACACAGAATCTGGGGAAGGATCAGCCAGTAAGTGTTGTAAAAATCTAAACATTTATTTGTAACAGAACAGGAATATTAACAATTTAAAAAATGGGTTTCTCATGATTAGTTTGATTAGCTTAACGGTTCAGTCATGGGCAGTGCAACTATTGAAAAAAAATCTAGCAATGTCCGGTTTTGCATGATTGTCCTGCCCAAGCCGCTCTACTGGTTAGTCACTGCTACAGCAGCTACAGTAAAATGCGGTCTATATGTCCGGGGATGGAGCAGAAATCCTCCTGTGACATCTCGAGGAAGCTCTCCTGGAGGTAATTGGAAATCCGCTGCATTAGGTTCTTGGGGAGAGCGGCCTTATTGGGTCCTCCGTAGTAGGACACGTTGCCACGCCACGAGACTATCAAGTACTCTGGAATCATTGCTCTGCACAGCATGGCGGCATACGGCCCTGGTCTTTGCAGGCTTTCCCGGAGCATTCTCTCTTTCTCGCTGTCAGAGATCCTCATGAGGGTGATGTCGCTCATGATGACCTGCTTTGAATGAGGTAGAGGAATGTTAGTGTTGGGACTGCTTTGCCGTTCCTTTACAGAACTGTAACCGCTGGTTTGCAGCCACGCGGTGGAGGCGGGAGAGGGGCAGCCGAAAGGGATCGTTCCCGGGGACAGCCGCGAGGGTGTGGGACAGGAGCAGACTTCCTGCTTGCCGAATTGCTGGCAGCAGGGACTGACATTGATTTCAATGTGAAATGAGGCCATTGCTAATATTAAAGTTTTAAGCTGCCACAAGTCTACGGCTTACCATGTCTGCCTGCAACAGAAATTCCGTTCTCCTGAGAGGCTTCTCAAATGTGCTGTAGAAGACCCCAGGCACTGAATGCGAAGGCCGAGAATTCGACCTTGTGCTGAGTGCGCATGTGAGAGGTGCTGTGCATGGTCTTGTTAACAGAGAAAGACTATGTTCTTTGTTCACAACTACATTTATCTTTCTGAGGAATTCACTCCCTTTTTCCCATTCCCACAGCCCCATCTGCGACTGTCTCACAACCTAGCCTGTCATCACACTCCCAGAGGCTAGCGCGGATTAGGCATAAGAAGAAGAGGACACGGGAGGACATGTTCTCGGAGCTTATAGCCTGCTCCAGAGCCCAGGCAGCACAGCAGACCCAGTGGCGGGAGAACTTGACCCGAATGCACCAAGCCAACATGGATCGGGAGGAGAGGTGGCGTCAGGAAGACCAGCAGGCGACTCAAACCCTGCTTGGACTAATGAGGGAGCAAACGGACACGCTCCGGCGCCTTGTGGATGTTCTGCAGGAACGGAGGCAGGAGGACAGAGCCCCGCTGCAGTCCATCTCTAACCGCCCTCCCCCGCCACCAAGTCCCATACTCCCCTCACCCAAAGTGCACAGAAGGAGAGGCGGCAGAGTCCCTGCTAACTCTCACTCCACCCCTGCAGAGAGCTCGAGCAGCAGAAGGCTCTCATTCCCCAAAATTTGACAAGTTCTTTCCTTCCCGCCTGACACAAGCCCCCGTCCAAGTTTCACTTTCCCAGTTCCATGTTTGGTTGATAATAAAAAATACGTTTCTGTTAACTACTGTTTCCATCATGTTCTTTTGCAGGAGGGGGGGATAGGGGGTTGGTAATTCGACAGGACAGTCACCTTTGGCAGGGTATATAGTCGGGGGCAGGCACAGCAGCAGGGCACATACATAGTGCAGTGATGCAGTGACTAGTTACCCTGGTTAGTCTGGGAGGTTGTTTTCATGTTATGTGGTGGGGGGTGGGATGCTCTGTGACTTTGTGGCAGGGGAGGGCAGTTACAGATCTTAAGCGGCGGTCCTTAGGCAGGATCACAGAGCCACACAGCAGGGGATCTGTAACCGTCCTCCCCCTGCCACAAAGTCACATAGACCCCCCCATACACACAGTCCCTATCAGGAGGGGTGACAGGCTCCGTTGAAACAACCATCCCACCGCAGCGGAGCCTGTCAATCCTTGAGTTTAGAAGCTGCATTCGCGCCACTACAGTACACCCGCTCCGCACCACAGTCTGCGTCCCAGTTTTAAAAAATTCCCGCGAATACAGTATTAAAGAAAACGGTGTGCTTTAACAAAGTAGAACTATTTTTATTTTGAAATGTGTGTTGGAAGTGGGGTGAAGGGGGTATGTAACTGGATAGGATAGTCAACATTAACTGGGCAAAGAAATGGGGGCAGGTTTAGCTTCTCAATACACAAACTTTAAAGTCACAGGTTACCCTGCTCACTCAGGAACTTTGCTTTCAAAGCCTCCCGGATGCACAGCGCTTCCCGCTGGTCTCTTCTAATCGCCCGGCTGTCTGGCTGTGAGTAATCAGCAGCCAGGCTATTTTCCTCAACCTCCCACCCCGCCATAAAGGTCTCCCCCTTGCTCTCACAGAGATTGTGGAGCACACAGCAAGCTGCAATAACAATGGGGATATTGGTTTCGCTGAGATCACAGCGAGTCAGTAAGCTTCTCCATCTCCCCTTGAGACGGCCAAAAGCACACTCCACCACCATTCTGCACTTGCTCAGCCGGTAGTTGAAGAGTTCTTTTTCAGTGTCCAGGGCGCCAGTATAGGGCTTCATGAGCCAGGGCATTAGCGGGTAGGCTGGGTCCCCGAGGATGACTATAGGCATCTCCACATCCCCAAGAGTTATTTTGTGGTCCGGGAAGTAAATACCTTGCTGCAGCCGTCTAAACAGACCAGAGTTCCTGAAAACACGAGCGTCATGAACCTTGCCCGGCCATCCCACGTAGATGTTGGTAAAACGTCCCCTGTGGTCCACCAGTGCTTGCAGCACCATGGAAAAGTAGCCCTTTCTGTTAATGTACTGGCTGGCCTGGTGTTCCGGTGCCAGGATAGGGATGTGAGTTCCATCTATGGCCCCACCGCAGTTTGGGAATCCCATCGCTGCGAAGCCATCTATGATCGCCTCCACGTTTCCCAGGGTGACTACCTTTGGCAGCAGTACATCAACGATTGCCTTGGCTACTTGCATCACAACAACCCCCACGGTAGATTTGCCCACCCCAAACTGGTTCGCGACTGACCGGTAGCTGTCTGGCGTTGCAAGCTTCCACAGGGCTATGGCCACTCGCTTCTGGACAGTCAGGGCTGCTCGCATCCGGGTGTCATTGCGCTTCAGGGCAGGGGACAGCAACTCACAAAGTTCCAGGAAAGTTCCCTTCCGCATGCGAAAGTTTCGCAGCCACTGGGATTCATCCCAGACCTGCAGCACTATGCGGTCCCACCACTCAGTGCTTGTTTCCCGTGCCCAGAATCTCCTTTCGACGGCATCAACATGACCCATTGCCACCGTGATGTTCTCGGCGCTGGGTCCCCTGCTTTCTGAGAGGTCTGTGCTACTCTCAGACTTCAGGCCATCACCGCGTTGACGTAGCCTCCTCGCCTGACTTTTCTGCATCTGCCTCAGGGAAAGGTGTATGATAAGTTGCGAGGCGTTGAGAGCGGCCACAACTGCAGTGATGGTTGCAGCAGGCTCCATGCTCGCAGTGCTGTGGCGTCCGCGCTGTCACTGACTAGAAAAGTGCGCGAACTGATTTCCCGCCGGCGCTTTCAGGGAGGGAGGGCGGGAGTGATGGACGGATGACGACAGTTACCCAAAAGCACCCTGGACACCTTTTTTTTACCCAGAAGGCATTTGCGGCTCCACCCAGAATTCCAATGGGCAGCGGGGACTCCGGGAACTGTGGGATAGCTGACCACAGTGCACCACTTCCAATGTCGACGCTTTCCCCGTTAGTGTGGACTCACAAAGTCGAATTACTGTCCTTAGTGTGGATACACACGTTCGACTTTGCAATATCGATTCCAAAAATTCGATTTAAGTAAAATCGAACTACTCTCGTAGTGTAGACAAGGCCTGACATACACAAGGCCATAAGTACAACCACTGTGGGATGAGAGGAACACACAACCCTCAACTTTATACTGTCTTGTCGATGTCTCCCTTAAAGCCTCAATCCAGCAATGACCTCATTGTATTTACTTCAAAGGGACTCCATGCAGGCACTGTGATATGTATTTGTGTGTGTAGCTCATAACAAGTTCAGAGCTTACCCCTCCCCCCTATTTTATTTAAATCATAGGGTCAGAAGGGACCATAAGTGTCATCTAGTCTAACCCCCTGCCCAAGATGCAGGATTTGTTGTGTCTAAACCATCCAAGACAGATGGCGATCCACCCTCCTTTTGAAAACCTCCAGTGAAGGAGCTTCCACATCCCCGCTAGGCGGTCTGTTCCATTGTCCTACTGTTTTTTTAGTTAGGAAGTTTTTCCTGAGATTTAATCTAAATCTGCTGTGTTGTAGTTTGAACCCATTGCCTCTTGTTCTGCCCTCTGTAGCAAAAGAGAACAACTTTTCTCCATCTTTTTTATGGCATCCTTTCAAGTATTTGAAGATTGCTATCATGTCCCCCCTCAATCTCCTCTTTTCCAAACTAAACATTCCCAGTTCCTTCAGCCTTTGCTCAGATGGCTTGCATTCCATCCCTTTGATCATCTTTGTTGCTCGCCTCTGGATCCTTTCCAGTTTACATCCTTTCTATACACTGGTGACCAAAATTAGACACAGTTCTCCAAGCAGAGGCCTAACCAGAGCTGAGTAGAGCGGTACTATTACCTCCCGTGACTTGCATGCTATGCCTGTTAATGCAACTTAAAATTGCATTTGCTTTTTTTGCAACAGATCGTATTGCTGACTCATGTTGAGGCTGTGATCCACCACAACTCCCAGAACCTTCTCAGAAATGCTATTGCCAAGACAGTTATTCCCCATTCTGTATTTGTGCATTTGGTTTTTCCTTCCTAAGTGTAGCACCTTACATTTGTCTTTGTTGAATTTCATGTTGTTGTCTCTAACCCAGTTCTCCAATTTATCAAAATCTCTCCGAATTTTAGCTCTATCCTCCAAAGTGTAGGCAACCTGCCTGCCCCCACACCCAGCCTTGTGTCATCTGAAACTTTGATCAGCATGCTCTCTATTTCTACATCCAGGTCATTAATAAAGATGTTAAACAACACTGTACAGGTCCTTGTTGAACCCCATTTGAGACGTCTCTCAACTCTGACATCATTCCATTAATAGTTACTCGTTATTTGTGGTTCTTTAAAAAAGTATGTATCTACTTAATGGCAGTTCCACCAAGCCCACATTTCTCCAGTTCACCTATCAGAATGTCATGTGGGACTGTGTCAAAAGCCTTGCTAAAGTCCAGGTATATTATGTCCACCGTATTCCTCCTATCCACCAAACCAGTTACCCTGTCAAAGAAGGAAATCAAGCTGGTTTGGTATGATTTGTTCTTAATAAATCCATGCTGGCTGCTAATGATTACCCCATCCTCCAGGTACTTGCAAACTGAATTCTTTATATGTTGTTCCAGTAGATTCCCAGGCATCAAAGTCAGGCTGACTGGTCTATAGTGCCCCAGCTCCTCCTCTCCCCCTCTTTTAAAGACAGGCCCTACATTAGCCCTTCTCCAGTCTTCTGGAACCTCTCCTGTTACCTATGAGTTAGTAATATTATTGCCAGTAGCTTCAAGATTTATTCAGCTAATTCCTTCAGTACCCTGGGATGAATAGCATCCGGCCCCACTGATTTGAATTCATTCGAATTGCTCAGAAGAGCTCTGACGTGTTCTTTATTTAGCCTTATCTGCATCCTTTCCACTTTATTGTCTGTAGTAACTTTGCTAGTCATCTGGTCACATGTAATTTTTGTGAGAAGATTGAAGCAAAGTAGGCATTGAACAGCTCTGCCTTCCTATCATCTTCCATTAGCAGCTCACCTTCTCCATTGAGCAGTGGACTCACACCTTCCTTGATCTTTGTTTTTTGTCTGATGTATTTGAAGAACCCCTTCTTGTTGTCTCTAACATTCCTTGCCAGCTGTAAATCATTCTTTGTCTTGGATTTCCTGATTTTGTCCCTACACGCTTGCACTGTTCCCATGTATACTTCCTTGGTGATATGCCCCTCCTTCAATTTCCTGTATGTATCACTTTTGGTTTTTTAGACAGTAAAAAACATTTTGTGCAGCCTCATTGGCCGCCTGTGGCTCTTCTTATCTTTCCTCTGCGTCAGAATAGCTTGATGTTGAGCCTCCAGTATTACATCTTTTAGGAACTCCCTGCCCCCTTCAACTCCTTTTCTAGTTGTACATCTGTCTCAGGCATAACTTTAGTTTGAAAAATATCACTATAATCTTGCAAATTGAAATGAATGAAAGTTAGATAAGATATTTGGAATAATAATGTAGGCCTCTTCTTATAAACTCCTGTTTGGATATCTCTTCCTTTGATCCATTTCAGTAACTTGTATACCCTATGACAAAGGGGAAGGAGGTGTGGCAGAAGCATACAACAGAACTGTAGTGGCATGTACAAAAGAATTGTCAAAGGATAAGTTAAGTTCCTGGTTTTGTTTCTTTTTCATTCTTATGGGACAATAATTGCGCTGCTAAAACCAACGGTTACATTGGCAATTACGTCAGTAATGTTACATGTAGTACAGATGAATGGTTTTGGCACTCCAGGGAAGTTTAAAAAACAACAAGAAACAAAGTTGTTGTGTATTTTCCACAACTGTTTTATTTTGCTGTGTTCTATTACTGACAGTACAGCTCAGTCTAAATCCGCAACTGTACATTTTCTTTGGGAAGCTAAAACCTTTAAACCACATTTTGTGTAAAATTAATACGAAGTCAGTAATTTTCATTCTGGCCAGTGCTCTGAAGACTGCTGCTGTAAGAACAAAGTTGAATTCAAAGGGGTACAGCGCCAGCCTGGGTTTCCCAGGTGTATTTCTACTCCGGCTTTGAACTCTGACTTGCTTTTCCAGCAGGACAGTCACAACCCACACTCTTTAGAAGTCAGAGACTCACATTCTGCCTGTTGCTCTGAACTACACTACTGCAAGAATTTCAAAAGGTATGGCTGCAAGCCAGAGTCAAAATATTCTTCTCCCTTCCTATGGGTCTGACTCCGCAAAGTCCAGCTGCGACTGTGGAATTTAACTCATTCCACAGATTCAACCTAAACTGAGCTCTCAGCAACTTTAAGAGCCAGACCATTCATTGCTTGCAGATAGAATAAAACTGACTTTACAACACACCAGCTTAACTGTCTCCACAACAAACACAAGTTTTTCACTTCAGCACCTGGTCAAACAAACGAAAGTGATATGACCTGAAGCTGGTACTGGCTTTAAAATAACTACCTTTTGAAAGCTTGGATAGAGTTCAATAATAATATTTTAACTGCAGACTGAGGTTACCCACAGGTAACTAACTTCTTTGACTTTATCACACAAGTCAGTATCTTTGGTTGCATGCTGAGCTGTGAGTACCCTGGAGTTGTTTTAATAAATTTAAAAATTAACCATAAACACTGCATAGGCAGCTTTTTGCACTGAGACAGAAGCCTTCTGCAACCCCAGTTCAGTTCTAAGTGGGAATATTAGGGTTACATGAATGCATACTTATGTATGGGATTTGAGCAAAAGAACTTTAATTATCAGCAAGTAAAATTTACTTTATCCTTTCTAATATTTGGAGCTGGCAAGTTTTACCATTAGAGAGAATATAGATGTACAGAGCTGTATATTACAGCAATACCCCTCTATGTATCATGACAAATCCTGTTTTAGTCACAAGGGGCTAGATCCACAAAGGGGACTTAAGCTCAACCCTGCAATGCCTAACTTTCGGCACTCTACCACCCAGTGGGATTCACATCCCCAAGTTAGGTGTCCAGGCTTCCTATACAATGCATGGGGAGAGTTAAGGGATCCACGAAAGCCAGCACGCAGAAGAGGTAAACACCTAGGCTAGTCAACAGGAAATACTGAGGAGAGGAGTGGGTCACAAGCCCCACCCTTCAAAGGGATATAGACATCTAATCCAGGCCAAAGGGAGGTGCGTATCACCACTTGGAATTCACAACCATGAATCCTTTACTGGAGTTAGATGCCTAGTCAGGCCAGCCCTTTCCCACAAAAAACAGAGAAGGTGGTGGTGGTGGTGGTGAAATAGGTGGAGGGGGATTGGGGCATTAGTTTGAGAATCCCACCAATGAGCTCCACGCAGCTCAGGAGCGTCAGGACTTAGGTGGCTTTGTGCATGCTCACTGGCACACGCCCCACACCTGAGTTTCCCCATCCAGAGTCTCTTTGACTAGAACTGGTACACATGTTTTGAAAACATACCTTTAGGCTTACTAGTTTTTTTTTTTTTTTTTTTGCACTGTTATTCTTCATAACTGAAAATTTCTTCTTCAGCAGGGGCTGATGAATGATGTTTTTCTACAGAGAATTACATGAAAACCTGACATCTCAAAATGGCTGCCATCTCCTATGATTCTTAATGGAAGTAAGGCCAATTGAGCCTTAGCAAAGATGGCCATTCCCTCACCTTGTTCCCAGAGGGAATATAGCTAAGATGCCCCATAACAATTAGTGACTCCTTATGTTGTCAGTGACAAGGCCAAATTTCAATCAGAGACCAATTTCAATGATTTATTAAAAAATTATATAGAGAATCCATAGAAAAGCTACATAGAAAATGCAAAGTGCATGTGTAAAATTTCTCATTGATAGACCACTAGCTTTTAGGAAAAACAGGAATTTATGCCCTATTTTAAACCCACTTTAAAATGTACCTATAAGTATGAATTTCTACCAGGTACCTCTTCAGTATATCAATGTAATGGTTTTCTTTCTAGGTTTCCAATCACAGATGGTCAGCATAGTCAGAGATTCTTTCAGGCAAAACAGGGGGATTGCCAACAAGGACTGAAAGTCACACTATCAATAGGGATTTTTGTGCCATATTTTGACTAATCTTCTGTAAACCTCTGGGAATCAAAAGGATGTGTGAAGATATACATAAAATAATTGCCTCAGTGTTTGTATGGTGCCTAGATCTCAGTTGGTACTTCTTCAACAAAAATAATAAAATACAATAATAAATAACTAGCTTTTTGTTAGAGGATGTGGGAGGAGGGATGTTCTCTTATGGTTAAGGCACTGAACTGGAACTCAGGAGCTCTGGATTTAATTTCTGGCTCTGCCTTCTGTGACACTGGGCAACTCAGTCTTACAATGCTTCAGTTCTGTAAACTGGGAATAACAACACTTCCCTGCCTCACAAGTGTTTTGTGAAGAAAAATTAATGGTTGTGAGGTGATGGAGTCATTTAGATATATTTGACCTTCCAAGGCTGGTAGTTTTCCAACAGAATAAGGAAGAACTACAGCCTCTCTGCCTGTTCTGATCTAGGGTGACCAGATGTCCTGATTTTATAGGGACAGTCCCGATTTTTGGGTCTTTTTCTTATATAGGTTTCTATTACACCCCCCCCCCCCCACACACACACACCACCTGTCCTGATTTTTCACACTTGCTGTCTGGTCACCCTATTCTGATCATAAAAAGTAGTGGATTAATGTCACCTGCCCTTTTGGACACAGAAGATCAGTGCCAGTATGGATTTCAATGATAACATATCATTTTTATGTGGAAAAAAGATTCCAAGTAGAATTGATTGAATACTCTATTATGTCAAGCCCAAATGAGATTTTTCCCATCTCAGATTTTCCTCCAAAAAAGGTTATCAAATTTACCACCTCCACCAAATAACGAAGTGTTAACATTACTATGCCTACTTCATGGACTGTGCCTGGAGGAAAGGTGGTCCTCTGGAAAAGAGTGAACTTAAAGGATTTGACAGGGCAAATATGTTGCCACCATAGATACCACTTGATTAGGACCATGAGGTTGTCTTGAAACACAGTGCACAGGCGGGGAGCAGATTGCAAACAGCAATGCTAAAACTAACAGCCAACATAGCCAATACTGAGCAATAACAGAAGGTTGGCAATTGTTACGTAATATCATTGTTAGTCACTGGTTTGGTGCCCCTAGTTAAATAATGTGCCCAAAAATTCTTTATAAGAAGAAATACTGCTGAAAGAAACCTATACGCAGCATAGCTAATAGCATATGAACTTCCTGAGAAAGAATTAGCTTATGAGATTAGATCGGAGATATGATGTACTGTATATAATTTTTTTTTTTTGCTATAATAGGTTCATGTGCTACTTGTTTCTATGTGAACATACTAAAGTCAGTTCATTAACAATAAGATTATGTGTACAGTAAAAAAATGGGAAAGGGGTGGAAGTCCCTGGTTAGATAATAGTCTCTTCTCTCAATTGAGAAAGATATGTAATTATAAGGTGCTCTGGACAAGGAATGAAAAACGAAATGCCTGTGCATTCTTGACACCGCAAGGAGGGCCATTAGCTGCTACCTAGAGGCATTGTGAATATAAAAGGCAAGACATTAGCATAAACTATTCCTGCTCCAGTTGATAGTTTATCCTGCATTTCCAGAAAGAGATGAAAGAATATATAACTCAGAGTTGCTGAAGATTACAACAAAGAAACAAGGTGGGAGAGAAAAAGAATCTGTTAATTACAGTTTTTCATCAGCACTAGAACATAAGCAGACATAGCTTTTTGAAGGTTCTAATTCCCCCAAAGTAGCAAATTATAGAAAAAAGAGCAAAGTGAAAATGTCAAGCTTTACTAAAATTATCTCATCACCCCCCAAATTTAAACCGATCTTTTTTAAAAAAATAAGTTAGTTCTTATGTGATTAATATTTAGTGTCAGTATAACTGTATTTAACTACACTCTGCAGGAAAAAAACAAGAGGCCAAATTCCTCTACTGCTGTGCAATCCACGGAGGATAATGGGGTTGTATCTGTGTGACGCAAAACCAGAAATTAACCCAAATATTTACATTTTTAACCTGCCTGGACTGCCAAAATTGCTCAGCTGTATTTTAAATATAGGCATCCACAATGACAACGTGATGGGCATTTTAGAAAGAAAAAATTCAGTCAACTGTGTGAGCTTACTTACTTACACTATCATATCACATCACAACAGCATCTTTTGTGCCCAAATCCTCTATACTTTCCTATATAAGTTGCTCTTAATCTTTTTTTTTTTTTTTTTAAACAATGGCTCAAAGCTTACTTCTTTGAACAATAAAATAAAAGGAAACAAATTTAACCCAATTCTCCATTTTCATTAAAGGTATGGTATATATTGACAGTAAGTAGAAACTATATCTGTATAGGTTTTGACATTGAGAAAGAGATACAACAATACATATATTGATTTCTCTTCAAAGAGTGTCTGACCCACTCATTGATTTCTCTTCAAAGAGTGGTGAGCCATGATGACCCCACAAAATGAAGTATGATATATTCTTATCTGCCTACAACATTAGCTGGCTGTGATTTTATCCTGATTGGAAATGCAGTGCATACAAATGTTATTTACACTAGTACAAACACCAATGAAAAGTTTAAATGGTTTTATAAGCAGCAGAATGGTATATTCTCTTGTTCAAAGATTCAGGTTAGACAAGCAATGCACATTTACACCGTTGCAAACTCGAAGTAGATTATTTATCAAACTAAACCTTTAAACATAATTGTCATTATCACTTATGACAAAAAGGGAATATAAATTATCTATATCAATTAGAATACAATTGATAGCCAACTACCTCATGTTAAAATGTGGCTTTTATCCTCTTAGGGATTTTGAGATGAGATGGTTTGATAATTGGAAAGAGTTATATAACCACAACGGCCATCTATAGAAGATTGGGGAGTACCTGAAACCTGGAAGATTAACTACAATTACATACACAAATTTCACCAGTGACATTTGCCATATAGGCTGACGGCAGAAACTAGATTTTAAAACAGTGCAGAATCATGGAAGATATTATGAAGTAGTAGTCAACGGAATGGAAGTAGTCGCATGCATATTTGACCTTTAGTATATAATTCAAAGATAACTATCATTCAGTTCATACTATTTTGCATAGAATCACTTGCAATGTGTATGATATCACTGGATTCACACAAGTCTTCAAAAATTGGAAGAAAATATGAAATGTAATCTTTGTCCTTTTCTTGGTAAGAAGAGACTCACCCAGAAAACCTGTTAGGAAGAATATATGACTATAAAGTCAAAGTGAAAAGAACCACTTGAACCTTCTATAGATGCTATTTTGCCCCAATTAATAATTTGAGCAGTAATTTAAACTTTAAATCTGGCAAGGCATCCTGTGTTCTAGCTAAGCTCTGAAAGGCAATCAGTTTATTTTATAGAAATATATAAAACTGCATTTTAATTGTGGCATAATTCTGCTGCAAAACCATATTCTCCAATAAACATTTCTTATGTTTCAATTCAGTACAGTGCATACTGTACATTCACATTTGGCACAGCATGAAAACTACATAAAATGAGCTATCAAGTACAATGATTCAAGAAAATGTATCTTACCACTAGGGCTGGAACTTGATGTACTTTTGCAGCAGGAGTCCCTGGACGTGGGTAAAACTGATTAATAAAGAGGCTTGGAAACCTGTACTCTTCTACAAGTTTCATGGTGTCTTGAAAATCTTCATCTGTCTCCCCTGGAAAACCACAGATGATATCTGTAGCAATTGTTATTCCAGGCACTCTGCAATGGAAGTGGGAAAAAAAGGTTAAACTGCGGACTGGGTACACCAAGTCTCACCCTACATAAAAATCTCATTCCCTTGACAATGAAAGGAATAATTACTCGTATTCAACTTGCCTTTGGCTAGAGAACTAGATTTAACACCAGTTCTAGAAAAAATACAGTGGGATTTTTAATGGCCATTTCTTTGACAATGAAAAACGTGGCACATGGGTGAGAACCCAAAGAATGGAAAACAAGAAAGAAGTTGCAGTAAATGTTTGACACAGAACTTGAAAAAAAAAAAAAAAAAACGAGAATGGACTAATTCTGGACTAATTCCTCAGGCACTTGAAACCACAGGTTACCAGCAGAGCTTGTAAATTCATTAATTGTAGTTAGTCCGCAAAGTTTATAAGCTCCAGGGAGTTATTACTAGAATTAGTTAATCCCTTGCACTGCTGTAACACTGCAGAAAGGGTAGGGCAAAGATGTGGACCTGACATCCTGAAGAGTTTAGGAATTCTGGTCCAATTCGGCTTTTGTAGTTAACAAAAGCTTCCTTTAGTCAGAACCAACCTTCTAACTCATTCCTCCTTAACATATGTCTAATCATCCAAACCCACTCTCCCCATGAAAAAGACAAAAACAAATAAATTGTTGTTTGCAGTGCTGTTGTAGCCATGTTGGTCCTAGCATAATAGAGAGACAAGGTGTGTGAGGTAATATCTTTTATTAGACCGACTTCCGTTGGTGACAGAGACCATGAGCTTATGAGAAATGAAGCTTTTGAGAAGAACTCTGTGCAAGCTTGAACGTTTGTCTCGTTCACCCACAGAAGTTGGTCCAATGAAAGATATTATCTCACCTACTTTGTCTCACTACAAAAATTCAAATTATTCTAAGGCACCAGCACAAAACTACCCTTTTATTTAGCAACAGCAACTTTTCTTTACTTTTTACCTTAGCTAGATACATCTCATGATTAAGAGAAATTAGTGTCCCTACTTAGGCAGTGTTGCTAGTGGACAGAGAACTTGACCTGGGACTCAGGAGATTTAGAGTCTATGCCACTGGCCTGCTAGATGACATTGGGCAATTCACTTCACCTTTCTGTGCCTGGGTTTCCCCATCTCTTGATCTCCATTTGAGATCTACTGATGAAAAGTGCTATATAAGCATCAGCATCAATATGGCACTTACAATACAGCCTTACAATACTAAGCTGTTTCTTGGCACCCCAATACCAAACATATTGACAAACTGGAAGGATTATGACTTTTAAGGGAATGTAAGAGCTAAATAAGTATACAGTAGGGTGACTTGTTTATACCAAAACAAGGGTTGGGACATTAAAAAACAAACAAATTCTAAGTGTGTGAATGCTGTAGTGTAGAGACTGGTCCTATCTGATTTCCTCAGGCCAAGAAAAAGAAAGGATATCTGGTCCTGAGTTGAAGATCAGGTCCCCAAGCCACTCTGCAGTTCTATGGTAGACCCCAAGCATGCAGATCTGTTCCCTGACCCACACTCATCTTCCTCCTTTCTGACTGCTTCCTCCCAAAACCTGGGATGGATTCCCCAGACAGGACACTGGTGGTGCTGGGTTCTCTCATTTTCCTATCCAAGTATCTATTAGCATAGATGAACAAACAAATACTTATTATCTGAATGCCATCTGTGTAATATTTAGATGTCCAAAGAGAAATAATATTTGTTCTAGGGCAATAAAAAGGGATATGCGCTTAATGAAACCACCAATGGGACTATTCCGTGTTGTCTTTCACAAGACCCTGGTTTGATTCCCCGTCTCTTCCACCATGGCATTTGCTAATAGTAATTCAAAGACCCTATGACAAAAATGTCACACACTGAATTAAGAGGCATCTCTCCAGCAAATTAAGTAGTTCCTCTAATGTGCCACAGAAGTGAGGGTCAGTTCAAGACAGGAAGGTTAGTTTGATCTTGTAGTTAGAACACAGAACTGGGAGTCAGGAGATCTGATTTCTAATGCCAGCTCTTCTACAGACTTCCTGTTCTACCTTCAATAAGTCACTTAGTCTTTCTGTGTCTCCATCCACCATCTATAAAAAGGGGATAACTACTTTCCTACAGGTTTGTTTGAAAGGCTAAATTAATTAATGCTTGAGAGGTGATATTATGATAACTACAGAAAAGCCAATGAACAAGAAAAATTATATTAAATTATATTTCTCAGACTGCTGCAAGGCTTGCAGAGTGGAAGGTACAACATGGGAAAACACGTGGTTGTTTCCCTTTCACTTAGGATGGCAGGATTTTTGTTTAAATCTTGCATATATGAGCCATGCTGCTTGCTCTCTCTCTTTCAAATGCCATTATTTTTTAGTGTAGTTAGCTGCATGGAAGTCATCTAGATACTAATGTCACAATATTTCTCCTCCTTAGGTTTTTATTTAAACATAAAAATCTTTTCCTCCATTCTATATTACATTTATGAGTTCAGAACCTAATGTTTAAGACTGAAGTCAAAACACAGCAGATTAAAACCCCACAACATTTATTTAACCTTACACATAAAATAGGTATTTTTGAGAGATCTGTCCCACTAGATGGGAAGGACTTTTCTCTTGCTAAATAAAGTTAAGTGGGAACCAATAGCTGAAATGTAAATATAATGTGAAACAATCTGATACTGTGGGCCAAAGGGCCTGGAGCGGCTCCCACTGGTTTACTAAGCCTGACATAAGCGGCAGGATATACAGTTCTACTTGAAATGAAGTAATGTAAACATCCACGGTAGCTAAGGACTGAATAAATATAGAGGAATTTTGCATTCTATGACACTTCCCCTGCTCACACAGCACATATTTTGAGGTATAATGGCAGGCTTACATGAGACAAAATATATTACTTCAAATTACTATCAAATAGCACCAGCTGACATTTCTCGTAACATTAATAAAACACTCATTAAATTTGACAAGACCATTATATGTTAGTTATTTTAGCCATTTTAATGATATTGTTGGCAGCAGTGTAAGCATTTACTGCCTAAAGTACTGGTGATACCATCCTTTATCTCAGCTTGCCTGTTTCTAAGGCAACATGAATTATAAGGTTCAATCAAGCTAGATTCAGTAAAATGTGTTCTTCTCTCCCTCCCTGAGTGAAAAGGAAATTAAACATTTTTTAAATTCATAAACTGCAAAAATGTCTGAATTCTGTTTGGTGATAAGGTGCTAATTATCTTAGTAATTAGATTTCTTCCTGGATGGGATTATTCTACACACAATGGAAAAACTAGGTTTGGGAAATGGAGTAAGGACCAGAGAGTCTATTCAGCAACAGCAATTAATTAGAGCCCAATCCAGTATGCCTGCCTAAAATACGACATTGCTCTGTGTTGTTTTTATACCACTTTTGACTACAAACTAAAATGTTAAAGAAAAATGTTTTTTAAAAGGGAGAAAAGGTACAGTATGTGAAAACTCCATTCAAGAGAAAATCCAATTACTGAAGCAATCAAACTCCCTGTGTTTCTCAAACACACACAAACACAAATAAATGTGGAGTTTATTCCACATACACAGAATCATTTTCATAATGACAGAGCAGAAGGGAAAAACAATGAGGGTACGGTTAAAAAAATTTAAATTTGAAAACTAAGGTATCTTGGTGTCTGAGGGACTGAAACAAAGCAAAAAAGGCTCTTTACTCGTAAGTAAAGATCTGACTATGAAATAAAATATAAAATTAAGCAACAAAGATCAGTTTCTGCTCACAAATGTATCAGCCAATATTAAGTTAAACAGAAAAAAGTGCTGAATGTCACTAGTAATCATTCTGTGGTAATAGCCATTTAATACTAAAAACTCATGTATGTAACTTTATAAAAATTCTTTATAGTCGGATATCTGCTGGGTCTTTCTAGGGTCAGTAGCGATGTTCCAGAATGCATCATCAGTGAATCCAGACTACATAGTGGATTTTATGAAGGATAAAAAATAATTTTTTAACATATATAAGACCACTTGCAAGTGGATTTATGCACTGAATGCGACCTGCAGATTGATTATTGGGGGCACTTGGCACATACCATTACTTCTGTGCTATTCTCAAAACGATGAAAGGACTTCCCAGTTTATTTAAAGGCAGTTTTAATCCTGACAAATTCCTCAAAAGACACAATGCAACAGTTACATCTTGCAATCATAAGCCTTTAAAGCACGGCAATATTTACTCCTGGGGGAATTCTGCGCACAATATTTTAAAATTCTGCAAAATTCTGCATATTTTATTTGTCAAAATAACACAATATAATCACACCAGTTTCAATTATTTTTGGTCATTTATTTCAAAATACCCTATCAGCAAGTATGTCTGTAACAATACAAAGAACAAAAACGTTTCAGGAAATGTTTTTTGACAAATGGATTCCTTACTAGGCATATTAATACAGAACTCTGAGTAATAATTCATTTAAACTACAATACAGAACCGTATTTCCCACACCACTCAGAAGCAGTGCAAAGGCTTGCGGGAGTCGGGGTAACGGAGGAGCTGACGGAAAGGAAAGTAAATTGCTGGGAAGGAGCCTGGGTATAAACTTGGAGGGTTGTTGGGTATGGGTGGGAAAAGTATGGAACAGTTTTTTGGCGGGGGGTGGGACGGGATTGTTAGGGAGCTTCCCCTATGCAGACCCTGACTGACCCCTAGCCTCTCCCATTCAGCCAGGCACATCTGCCCCGGTCCCCATGTGTTCCTGAACCCCATGTGTCCTTGCACCCTCTGTCCATGTGTCCCTCCACCCAGACAGCCACTCCTCCATCCCCTTGTGTCCCTGTACCCCTCCCCCGTCCCCATGTCTCTCTGTGGTCCCACTCAGTCACCCTTTGTTCTTATGTAGCTCTGCACACCCTTCCTCATCACCATGTGGCCCTGCACCTCCCTCCCGCTGTGGCCCTGTGCCTCCACTCCCATTCACCCCCTGCCCCAGTCTGTCCTCCCCTATTAGCCCTTATGAGCTCCGGTCTGACCCAGCACCCCACGCTATCTGTCTCCCCATGGGCCCTGTCTCCTGACCTGGCCTGACAGATGCTGTGAAGAAGGTAGGCTCTTTCTCTTCCCTAGCTGGCCAGGAGCTGCTGCTTTGGTCTATCTCCACAGTGCCCTCTGGTGGGCAAAAGGCAGAACTGCAGCAACATTTTGGCAGAAGCTTTTTTCTGCGCAAAAAAATAAAAATATCATAGAATCATAGAATATTAGGGTTGGAAGAGACCTCAGGAGGTCATCTAGTCCAATCCCCTGCAACACCAACTAAATCATCCCAGCCAGGGCTTTGTAGGTCCCGGGCCTTAAAAACCTCTAAGGAAGGCGAGATTCAACCACCTCCCTAGGTAACCCATTCCAGTGCTTCACCACCCTCCAGGTGAAAAAGTTTTTCCTAATATCCAACCTAAACCTCCCTGTAGCGGGGTGGTCCCCCGCTCCTGCCCGGAAGGACTTAAAACAACCCTGGCAGAGGGCTGGGGCAGGGGAAAAGCTGGGCTGATTGGCAGAGGCCCGGGAGAAGTCTCTCTCCAGGCAGGGAGAGAGCAGGGCCTGTCTGTCTGCAGAAAGGGGAGTGAAGCAGGGCTGGGGAAAGGCCAGAGGAGCAGGGTAGCTCCAGGTTGGCAAGTCCCCAGGCTGCAGGGCCTGGTCCAAGGCCCACAGAGGTACTGGGAGGTAGAGGAAGGCATCAGGTCTGACCCGCCTTGCCTATGATGAGTGGCTTTTACACTGCAGTCTGCCCCAGTGAGCGGGGGCTAGATGATGATTGGCAGTAGCCCAGACTGGGGCAAGGTGGGGATTAGAGGGTTGGGGGTTTCCCGGAGAGGGGAGACCCATAGAGACTGGTGGAATATTGCCAGGGTGCAGCCCCAGGGTAAAGAGGCACCGGGGTCCGGGAGGGACATGGGGCCAGCGACAAATGGGACACTGGCCTGCAGAGGGTGCTCAGGCTGGAAAAGAGCTAATTCCCGGAGACGACCAACAGGAGACGCCACAGGGGTGAGTCGCGCACGGTCTACACTCCCTCAGAAGGTGGTTCATTAATTATGCATGCACGCAGTAGCGCAGAATTTCTCCAGGAGTAAAGATTTTGGCTGTGAAGTGGGTGTCCAATTATCTCTACTCACTCAGCTATGACTCAAGAAACAAAGGAAGAATGGTTATTTATAAAAATCTCTGCTGTAACCTTTTACATCGAAAATGTACTTTTTATAGAGGTCAGGAGAAGTTGAGGACTGGAACAGTTTATCTATAGAAAAATATACTTGTGTCTATGGGAATTTGCTAATTTTGGTTTTTTTAACTAAGGGCTTGTCTTTACTACCCGGGTAAGTCAACCTAAGTTACGCTACTCCAGCTATGTGAAAAACGTAGCTGGAGTCGATGCAGTTTAGGTCGACTTACCCCGGTGTCTTCACTGTGCTGTGTCGACGGGAGATGTTCTCCGGTCGACTTACCTTACTGTTCTTGGAGAGGTGGAGTACCAGGGTCGACCGGAGAGCATTCTGCCATCAATTTAGCGGGTCTTCACTAGACCTGCTAAATCGACTCCTGCTCCATCAACTGCAGCAGCATCTATCTCCCCGTAGTGGAGATGAGCCCGAACGCTCTCCTTTCTTCCCTATAGTTAAACCTCTTCCACCTGCTGATGTAGGTTTGTACCCAAGGAGGAGTTGGGGCCAGCAACATAAGCACCACCTGCAGCACCCGCATCTGCCTGAAGGGTAGAGGTTACTGTTGCTGCTTTAATGAGCAGGAGTCCAGAGACCATTATATTGATAGCACCTCCGGTTACTGGAGAATCTGGAAGCAGTCGTGATGGAGCCAAGGAGAACACCCATCTAAAGATGGGAGACAGAAAGAGGTGGAGGGATGTTTGGGAGAGTGAGGGCAAGGAAGAAATAAAAGTGTCTTATCCTTCATCTGCAAAGAAACCCTTACAGACTGCAGGGACAGAGACAGAAATGCCTTCCACCTCCCAAAGGTGGAGGAAAGAGCTTGGGGTGGGGAGCGGGGAATAGGAACAGGGCGTGGGTAAATCCTGCAACAGGCCAATTACAATGAAACTGACTCCAAGGTCTGAGCTCCCCACTCCTGTTTACCTGAGAGATCCAGATAACTGCTTCTGTTTGCCTTGTTGCAAGTTGCAGCCTGGATGGAGGAAAACAAAACTGGACATGCTTGATCTTCTGCCTCCTAACCCCGAGTGGTGTGAAGGAAAGGCCCAATCACAAAGAACTTGGGAGATGAGAACACAGGATGTGTTGCTTTCTTCTCCTTCCCAGCAGCATGTCAAAAGACTGCTGAGGCTCTCAGGCAGCAGCAGCAGAAGGGAGCTTTACGCTAGCTACCAGTCATTGTAACAAGCCCACTGAGCAACATTCCTTGGACCCATACTCGTCCCCCAAAGCTTACTAATTCTCTCCTTTGTCTTCGTAAGGATGGAGTGTTTCCTCTATACTATACGTTTGGGGTTTTACTCCTCTACTTCAGTTTTGTTTTAGCCTCCACAAAGACTGCTCAAAGATTCTTTGGGGGTACAGGTACTTTCCTTCCTTTTCCTTGGGGTGTTGTCTTAAGGCAGGATTTGCTGTTAATTCTGATCAGATTCCTATTGGTGCTAAGATTCAACATGAGCACAGGGTGGGTGAGTCTACCTGTGAAAAGGAGGATTGAAGAAGGGATCTTTGGGGGATCTCTAAATATCCCAGATTAACTTCCTTTGGCCATTCATCTTAACACTTACTGTTATCAAAGGTGAGTGTTCACTTAACAAATGAATGCATCTGCACTTGAAAATCTGTAATAATTCTACATTGTTAACATTATAGTCTAAGATAACAGCATCACAAAAACTGGATTGGGTCTTTTGTGCTCATAACCATTGAGGTGTATTTCTAACACCTCAGACAATATGGTGAAACTGATTTGAGGGGCTGATTAGACCCTTTATTGTGAAGTTGGGTTTTCCTGATGCCCTGTCCAGGTCTGACACCTGTATGGACAGCTCTGTCATTTTCATAATTGACTGCTTAGAGAGAGGTGAATGCTTCACTTTTCTGGGGGAAAACAACCAAAAAGCATAGTAGGCATTTAGATACTACAGTGAGGGGCACTGTAACCCCCCTCCCCGCCCCCCAAACCTAGAAAGAGATATCCAGAAAGAAGAAGCTATCCAGAAAGAAGAAAGGCCCATGAGTGATTTGACTGGGAAGAAGATGGACCACATGTAACTTTAGGTTGCTGAAAAACAAACCAATTTTCACAAAGCACAATATCTAAAGGAAGTCATCAGCAAATGTGTAAATTTGTCCAGGTTCAGATTCCATACAAATGCAGCTTTAATTACAGCAAACATTTCCTTCAGTAAACAGTTTTCACAGTAATCTTGTAATCTTAGTCTATCTTGGTCTCTGGCACATTGAAGTACGTTGAACCAATTCTGCCAAAATCATAATCTGCCAAAATAATCCATTCATTGGCAATTTTCAGATACAGGCGTCAAGGTTGCATACAATTTTCCAGCACTTTGGTCTAGATTTCTGGACCTCAGGTTCAGATGAGGGGATCTGAAGTCCTTCCTTCCTTTGGCTACTGTGACCAAAAAACCTGGTTAAAGGAAGTAATCAAACAAAAAAAAGCACCCCAAACTCCTTTTGTGTAATCTGCTATATGTTCTCAGGCTTTAATAATATTGAAGAGACGCGTGCAAGTTATCAAAACTCCTTTGCAAAACTTCATAGGGGAATGGTGCTTCCTACTCTTCCTCTTCAAATTCTATGATGTCAAATAACGTGTTTTTTTAACATGAAGAGCTGACAATGGTATGTCCAAGACTTCAGAAAGGCACTATACCATGATCTGAAATGCTATAGTATTATTCAAAGCACAGGTATCCTCAGGGGAGGGGAGGGGAAGGGAAGAGGGTCTCCTCAGTTATGGGTTCCTCTCCTCTTTCAGCTCCAAATGTTATCTCAAGAGAAATTTCTATTGGAGATTTCTTTGGTGGTGAACACAGTAGGGAGATCACTGAATTTTAAGGACTGATTCAGACATCCTTGGTTTTGAGTACAAGCAAGTCTCATCACCAAACATGCATAAATCTGAAGACTGACTCAGTCACTCAGGCCACACAAGGAAACACCAAGCAGGTAGAACTACTGCACCAACACTTTCCCTACAAGTTGATGAAGAACAAACACAACCCACATATAGCCTGTGAACCAGATAAGTATATTTGAGTATTCTCCAGAGGAGAGATCTTTTAGACCAGAGGTGGGCAAACTATGGCCCACGGGCCACATCCGGCCTGCGGGCCCATCCTGCCCAGCTCTTGAGCTCCTGGCCAGGGAGGCTAACCCCTGGGCCCTCCCACACTGTCTCCCCTCCTCTGCAGTCTCAGCTTGCCATGCCGCCAGCGCTCTGGATGGCAGGGCTGTGAGCTCCTGCTGGGCAGCACGGCGGCATGGCTGGCTCCAGCTGGGCGGCATGGCTGCCAGTCCTGGTACTCTGAGCAGCATGGTAAGGGGGTGGGGAGCGGGGGGGTTGGATAAGGGGCAGGTGGTCCTGGGGGGCAGTCAGGGGACAGGGAGTAGGGGGCAGTCGGATAGGCATGGGAGTCCCGGGGAGCCTGTCAGGGGGTGTGGATAGGGATCGGGGCAGTCAGGGGACAAGGAGCAGGGGGGTTGGATGCGTCTGGGATTCTGAGGGGGGCAGTCAGGGGACGGGAAGTGAGAGGGGGCAGGGGCCAGGCTGCCTGGGGAGGCACAACCTTCCCTACATGGCCCTTCATACTGTTTTGGAACCCTGATGTGGCCTTCAAGCCAAAAAGTTTGCCCACCCCTGTTTTAGACTGTCAGGATCATCTATGCAACTAGTTCATAAAATGAATAGAATTGACAAGCACTTGGATCAGAGAACAACAAAGATTTCTTTGGCAAGCTAGACCTAAATTCTGCAGCCATTTGATGCAGCACACAGGAAAGCCAGAGGCAGCTATGCATAAAATAAGAACTGAAGGTTGAAGGAATAAATGTAAGAAAATTAATAATACAACCAAGTTAGCAGTCCTTTGATTATTTATTTCTATACTGACTTCCATCTGGGATCAATTCCCAGCTCTGCCACTGGACTGTGAGGTGATCTTGGGCAAATCACTGTGTCTCAGTTTCCACATCTATAAAATGGGGATAATGATATGTACCTTTTTGTAAGGCACTTTGAGCTGTACGGATGAAAGGAGCTAAACATAGGCTAAGTATTATTATTGTTGCCCTACCTCTTCGGTGTGTTACAGATTTTTGCATTGACAGCATAACTAGAGGTTGACAGGAGAGACAACAGGAAGATTTTACAGCCAGGAAGGTGGTGTCTGGGGCTTTTGGTAACCAAGAAGCATGGGAGGCAAGTGGAGATGATCAGCACCTATACTGCAGAGGAAAAGGTATTAAAAAAATTAAAATGTGCCTACTTTTACTAAATTATTGAAAAAGAAATAAGAAAAAAAGAGAAAAAAACCCACATGTAAATAAATGTGACAAGAAGAGACAAAGGTTCTGTAGCTTGCAATACAGAGAGAAAAACAAGATCTGAGAGACAGCTGGTGCACGGGGTTCTTTTGTACCTTCTGCCCTAGAATATTTGAACATGTTCCAGCAAGCCCCCCAGTAGCTAAATACCTAGGAATGGACGTGGCAGTGCATGATCCACGTCCAAGCTTTGCTAAGGCAACACAAAACGAGACTAAATAATTGCAACACAACACTCCAAGGATCAATAGTGAAAATAAACAAAACGGAAGAGTAGCACCCAAATAAGGTCTCTTAATTCCGAAGATGTTCTATATTATAAGCAATTAAACTGTTTGAAATTTAATATATTTGGCCCAAGTAATCATTCATCCATACCAACCTCAAGGAGGAATGCTATGTGTAGCTCTTATCAAACTGTCCATCAGACCTGGCAAGTAAGAGATACACTGTCTTTAACTGAATTTTTATTAAATCTGTAACTAAAAACTAAATCTGACAAAATAAGGTGAGCACTATATCCAGTTGCAAAGTAGCTTCAGACAGTGTGACAAATAAAA
Source organism: Malaclemys terrapin pileata (assembly GCF_027887155.1). Lineage (NCBI taxonomy): Eukaryota > Metazoa > Chordata > Testudines > Emydidae > Malaclemys > Malaclemys terrapin. The sequence continues at coordinate 106,957,701 of NC_071506.1, forward strand.
GGTAACTTGGAGGGGAAAAAAAAATTAACAACTAACATTCAGTAGCAAGCTAAATTAGAAATTCAATTTACAGAAAAGACGGTTACTCACCGTTGTAACTGTTGTTCTTCGAGATGTGTTGCTCATATCCATTCCATTAGGTGTGTGCGTGCCGCGTGCACGATCGTCGGAAGATTTTCTACCCTAGCAACACCGGCGGGTCGGCTGTGGAGCCCCCTAGAGTGGCGCCTTCATGGCGCTGAATATATACCCCAGCCGACCCGGCGCCCCCTCAGTTCCTTCTTGCCGGCTACTCCGACAGTGGGGACGGGGGGCGGGTTTGGAATGGATATGAGCAACACATCTCGAAGAACAACAGTTACAACGGTGAGTAACCGTCTTTTCTTCTTCGAGTGCTTGCTCATATCCATTCCATTAGGTGACTCCCAAGCCCAACTTAGGTGGTGGGGTCGGAGTGAGACATTGCTGTGTGCAAAACCGCTGATCCGAAAGCAGCATCGTCTCTGGACTGCTGCACTAGTGCATAGTGAGCTGTAAATGTGTGGACTGATGACCAAACCGCTGCTCTACAAATGTCCTGGATCGGAACTTGTGCCAGGAAAGCCGTCGAGGAAGCCTGGGCCCTCGTGGAGTGAGCGGTGAGGTGCGGTGCTGAGACACCTGCCAGGTCATAGCAAGTCCGGATGCAAGACGTAATCCAGGAGGATAGGCGTTGTGAGGAGACCGGTGAGCCTTTCATTCGGTCGGCCACTGCAACGAAGAGTTGTGTCGTCTTTCTAAAGTGCTTTGTGCGGTCAATATAGAAGGCCAGGGCCCTTCGTACGTCCAGGGAATGCAAACGTTGATCCTGGCGAGTGGCATGTGGTTTGGGATGAAAGACCGGGAGAAAGATGTCCTGGTTGATATGAAAAGGAGAAACCACCTTAGGGAGAAAGGCAGGATGTGGACGAAGCTGCACTTTATCCTTATGGAAAACTGTATAAGGGGGCTCGGATGTAAGCGCCCTGAGTTCAGAAACGCGCCTTGCTGAGGTGATGGCTACAAGGAAGGCTGTCTTCCAGGATAGGTACAAAAGTGAACAGGTGGCCAGTGGCTCGAATGGAGGACCTGTGAGCTTGGAGAGAACCAGGTTGAGGTCCCACGTCTGAACGGGCTGACGTTGTTGTGGGTACATCCGGTCTAAGCCCTTGAGGAATCTAACGACCATCGGGTTAGAGAATACCGAGGACGCGAGTTCCCCTGGGTGAAAGGCCGATATAGCGGCCAGGTGAACTCTAATTGAAGATATCGCCAACCCCTGCTGTTTTAGGGAGAGGAGATATTCCAAAATGAGAGGAATGGGTGCCTGCAACGGGGACATGGCTCGTTGTTCGCACCAACAGGAGAACCGCTTCCACTTGGCCAGGTACGTGGTGCGTGTTGAGGGCTTCCTACTGCTCAGCAGAATCTGTTGGACAGAGTGCGAGCATTGCTGCTCTGCCTGGGTGAACCATGGAGCAGCCACGCCGTGAGGTGGAGTGATTGCAGGTCGGGGTGACGCAGCCGGCCGTGGTCCTGAGAGATGAGATCCGGACACAACGGAAGCGGGATCGGTGTCTGAACCGAGAGTTCCAACAGTGTGGTGTACCAATGTTGTCTCGGCCACGCTGGAGCGACCAGAATTACCTGTGCCTGGTCTCTGCGCAATTTGAGCAGTACCTTGTGGACCAGAGGAAACGGAGGGAAGGCATAAAACAGGTGGTCTTTCCAGGGAAGGAGAAACGCATCCGAGAGGGAGCCCGGAGCTCGACCTTGTAGGGAGCAGAACACGTGGCACTTCCTGTTGTCTCGAGATGCAAACAGGTCTATCTGGGGAAACCCCCACTTTTGGAAGATGGAATGTATGATGTCCGGACGGATAGACCACTCGTGCGTCTGGAAGGACCTGCTGAGTCGGTCCGCTAGAGTGTTCTGGACTCCAGGGAGGAACGACGCCGTGAGATGGATTGAGTGGGCGATGCAGAAGTCCCACAGGCGAATGGCCTCTTGGCATAGAATTGACGAACGTGCTCCTCCTTGCTTGTTGATGTAAAACATGGCCGTGGTGTTGTCGATGAGAACTAACACACATCGGCCACGTAGGAGGTTGAGAAATGCCTGGCACGCCAGGCGCACCGCCATCAGTTCCCGAACATTGATGTGCAGGGCTAGCTGGGGTGCAGTCCACAGGCCCTGGGTATGGTGTTCGTTGAGATGGGCGCCCCAACCCAGAGATGAAGCGTCTGTGACCCGGTGCAGAGAGGGTTGTGGGGCGTGAAATGGCATCCCCTCGCAGACCACATTGTGATCTAGCCACCAGGTGAGGGAGGTCAGGACCGAGATCGGGACCGTGACCACCATGTTCAGGCTGTCCCGATGTGGTCGATATATTGACGACACCCAGGTCTGGAGTGGGCGAAGCCGAAGTCTGGCATGCCTGGTTACGTACGTGCAGGAAGCCATGTGACCCAGCAGGGTAAGGCACGACCTCACCGTGGTAGTTGGGAACGTCTGGAGCCCTTGAATGAGGCTCGTGATGGTGCCAAATCGGTTGTCTGGCAGGATGGCTTGTGCACGTCTGGAGTCTAGAACTGCGCCTATGAATTCTATTCTCTGGGTAGGTTCTAGAGTGGATTTGTCCTTGTTGAGTAGGATGCCCAACTCGTTGAATGTGTGCACTATTATGTGGACGTGAGCTTGAACTTGCTCCTTGGTGCGACCGCGTACCAGCCAGTCGTCTAGGTACGGGAACACCTGTATCCCTTGCCGACGAAGGTACGCTGCCACGACAGCCATACATTTCGTGAACACTCTTGGGGCCGAGGATAGGCCGAAGGGAAGGACTGCAAATTGGTAGTGCACCGCGTTTACCACGAATCGCAGGAAGCGTCTGTGAGGTGGGTAAATTGAGATGTGAAAGTATGCGTCTTTCATGTCGAGGGCGGCGAACCAGTCTCCAGGATCGAGGGAAGGGATAATGGCCCCCAGAGAGACCATGCGGAACTTCAACTTTACTACGAATTTGTTGAGTCCGCGCAAGTCCAAGATGGGCCGCAGACCTCCTTTGGACTTGGGGATCAGGAAGTAACGGGAATAAAATCCCCTGCCCCTTAACTCTATCGGAACCTCCTCTATGGCCCCCATGGCCAGGAGCGTAGAAACCTCCTGTATAAGAAGTTGCTCGTGAGAAGGGTCCCTGAAGAGGGACGGGGAAGGGGGGTGGGAGGGGGGGATAGAAGAAAACTGGATAGCGTATCCCCTCTCCACCGCGCGGAGGACCCAACAGTCCGAAGTTATAAGGGACCAAGCGCGGTGGAAGTGGGAGAGACGATCCTGAAAGGAGGGGGCTGGATCCTGGGGGATGACTGGGGCGCCGTCCTCGACCGCACCTTCAAAAGTTCTGTCTAGGACCTGAAGGTGGTCTTGGTGGCCCCTGGTTCTGACCGGGTTGAGGGCCAGCCCATCTTCTCCTACCACCTCGCCCTCGCCTCCGGGCCGAGTCTTGTCTCTGACGAGGCGGGGGGGGGGGGGGTAGAAGCGCTGAGGCTGCGGCCTAAATGGTCTGCGCTGAGGGCCCACAACATGCATCCCCAGGGAGCGCATGATTGTTCTCGAGTCCTTGAGGCTCTGCAGGCGAGAGTCCGTCTTGTCCGAGAACAATCCATGTCCCTCAAAGGGCAGATCCTGTAGGGTTTGCTGCAGCTCCGGAGGCAAACCCGAAACCTGAAGCCAGGAGATCCAGCGCATAGCGATACCCGAAGCCAGGGTCCTCGCAGCTGAGTCTGCTATGTCCAAGGAGGCCTGCAAGGAGGTCCGAGCCACCTTCTTGCCCTCCTCTACCATGGCCCCAAACTCTTCCCTGGACTCTTGGGGAATCAACTCCTTAAACTTTCCCATAGAGTTCCAGGAGTTGAAATTGTAGCGGCTCAGTAGCGCCTGTTGGTTTGCCGCTCTAAGTTGTAGCCCTCCGGCTGAGTATACCTTACGGCCAAACAAATCGAGCCGCTTAGCCTCTTTTGATTTAGGCGCTGCAGCCTGCTGGCCGTGGCGCTCTCGTGCGTTCACTGATTCCACCACCAGTGAACACGGTTGGGGGTGGGTATACAAGTACCCATAGTCCTTAGATGGGACAAAGTACTTCCTTTCCACCCCTCTCGCTGTGGGTGGGATAGAGGCAGGAGTTTGCCATATCGTATCCGCATTGATTTGTATCGTGCGGATCAGGGGTAACGCTACCCTCGATGGGGCATCCGCTCCAAGGATATTCACGATCGGGTCGTGCACCTCCACTATCTCCTCCGCCTGCAGGTCCATATTACGGGCCATCCTGCGCAGAAGATCCTGGTGAGCCCGAAGATCTATTGGAGGTGGGCCTGTGCACGATGTGCCCGCCACTGCCTCATCCGGAGAAGAAGAGGAAGATGCCTCCGGTGGAACAGGATCCAAGGGCTGGTCCTGGTCTCTCTGTTCCTGGGCTGGAGCATCACCTGCGCCTGGGTCCAGGGCGTCAGGTGGTGCGGACACAGAAGCCTCCATGCCCCCTGGCGGAGGCCGCGAAATGGTGGACTCCGGGGCCCCTCTGATGGAGTGACCGGAGCGAGAGGTCGAAGCAATTGGAGCCCCTTGCGCCTGATGGTACGCCCACGGGGTCCAAAACGACCAGTGAGATGGGCCATGAGAATGGTCCTCTGCCATCTCCTGCCAATGGCCCAAGTCCTGTTCCTCGGCTTGCCCCTGAGGGGTCCGGAGATGATCTATCTCTACGCGGTGCCGGCGATCGGTGCCGGGACCGCGACCGGTGCCGATGACCTCGTCGGTGCCGGGAGTCGGATCTGGACCTCGACGAGGACCTGGAGTATGCCCGGTGCCGGGAGCGGCCTCTCGACGTCGAGCGTCGACCGTAGCGGTGCCGAGAACTACGTCTCGACGTTGATCGGTGCCGACGATCATAGCGGTGCCGAGACGTAGAGCGGTGCCGTGAAGAAGATCTTGGCCGCGAGTACGACCGGTGCCGAGGCGATATTCGGTGCCGGGACTGCGAGCGGCGTGGGGACCTGCTTCGGGACCTGGATCGGTGCCGAGGTTCCAGCCCTTGCGATGGAGGGCGCATCAAGGCAGGTTTCCCCCTCGACTGGACCGGGCGAGTCAACGGTGCAGTCGGTGCCGGTGGTTGAGGCGGTGCCGGCTCCGTGAGAGCTATTAAGTCTCTCGCCGCCGCGAAGGTCTCTGGAGTCGACGGGAGGCACTGTATCACCGCCGGTCTCGGTGGAGACGCTATCTGCACCGGACTCAACGGTGCTGGAGGCACCTGTTTCCGGTGCTCCACCGGCGGACGCGGCTCTACCCCTGGCACTGGGGGAGCCGGCGTCTTCGGCACGGATGTCCCCGTCTTATGGGCTTTTTTATGCCCCGGGGATAATGACCGGCGCCGAGGCACTGCTTGCGGTGCCGACGAGGTCCGGTGCCGGGGAGGCTTGTCTGACGCCACTCGCGTGGTCGTCATAGCCGGTGCCGCCGGGGCACTGCGCACCGAGGTGCTAGGTGCCGGGGCCTGACTTGTAGGTGGAGCGTCCGGACTAAGTGCCGCCTCCATCAGGAGTTGCCGGAGCCGAAAGTCCCGCTCCTTCTTGGTCCTTGGTCTGAAGGCCTTACAGATCTTGCACTTGTCTGTTTGATGGGACTCTCCCAGGCACTTCAGACAGGAGTCGTGCGGGTCGCTCGTGGGCATAGGCTTAGCGCAGGAGGCGCACTGCTTGAAGCCGGGAGCGTTGGGCATGAGCCCGGCCCCGCGGCCGGGGGAGAAAGGGGGAGACGACCCCCTTAATCCCCTGAACTACTTAGAACAACTAGAACAACTTTTAAACTATTTAACTATTTAACTATAAACACTATAACTATAACTATAACTATAACTGTGATACAACAAACTAAGCTAGGGAGAGTGGAGAACAGCTAAGCAGCGCTCCACAGTTCCAACGACCGTCAGGGGCGGTAAGAAGGAACTGAGGGGGCGCCGGGTCGGCTGGGGTATATATTCAGCGCCATGAAGGCGCCACTCTAGGGGGCTCCACAGCCGACCCGCCGGTGTTGCTAGGGTAGAAAATCTTCCGACGATCGTGCACGCGGCGCGCACACACCTAATGGAATGGATATGAGCAAGCACTCGAAGAAGAACCTATAATTCTTAGACCTCATTGTTTTAAGCTGTGTTACATGGCCATTCTTCAAATCTTCTGTTTCGATTACTTTTAGCAAATTGCTGATGGTGTGCATATTTCCAATAAATACACCAGCGTGAGATTCCATACTGGGAGGCCACCTGCTAACATCTTTTATTCATGTATGTGTTCCCAGTGCAAAGCAATTATATTATTTCAAATACTTTTAAATGTTTTCTATTATTGCCCAACATAACTGCAGGCTGCCTCACAAATCACTGCTTTCCTTCAGCTCATGCTCTCTGTCTACATCAAAATGGAAAAAGACTCTATGTTGTTGTTTGTAAAAGTCTATGATGGTTTCATTTACAAGTAGACTCACCAGTGTTTACCTTCACTTGACTGCTGAAACACTAGAAGACTTTTTAATAGGTCATTTAAAAAAAATCTAAATAAAATATGTATTTTTATATGCAAATTTTTCTTCTTTTCACTAGCTTGGCTCTTCAGAACTGATTCTTAAAACCCCACACATGGGAGAGGGGGGAGATACTAATGACATACTATCCTATGCATTTTACAGAGGTGACTGCATTGCAATTCTCACAATATTCAGCTATACACTCTTCTGTGTTTCCCTGAGTTGTCGCCAGGAGTGGTGTGTGTATATGGGTGGGAGAATAACTTGCAAAACCTTAAATCCTACTGTTTAGTTTGGTAGTGGTTCACAGTCAAACACTTCAGACTTCAAAGGCAGCAGAAACAACAGGTTAATTCTCCGTCTCAGAACTACAGAATCACTATATGAGTTGTATAGCGGATTATACATTTCACTTGGTGCACAATTCTGCCAGCTACATGTTTGATAGTGAGTCTCATAGGAAACACATTACACCTGTGCTCTGCACTAGCTTCCAACTGATTTGTGACGGCAGTTTCAGGTGCTGTTTTTGACCTTTAGAGTCATAAATAGTTTTGAAACAAGTTACCTTAGAAAGGTGACATTGCAGCAGTTGTGATTAGCTGTGGTGCTTGAGCTAACAGCTCTCTAAGTTTAAATGAGAAGGGATGGCAGCTGAATATTTTCCATGAAGGGTATGCAACTTGTTCCCAATTTGAATTTTCGGAATCCGTATTGGCTGACATTCAGATGGAGCTACAAGGCCCGATTTCCAAAGCTATCTCTGAAGGTGAACTGATGGTGCAGTCTGAGATTGGGTTAGGCAGAATTTTATTTTAATGGGAACTGGGATGGGCCATTTTGATTTGGAATCCCCTTTTTGGATATTGATCTCGTAAAACAGGTGCACTTTATAATGAATGTAATTCTCTACCTCAAATTGCCATAGGTAAAAGAATAATTGTATTATGTTTTAATAATTACAGCATAGGTTGTTAGATGCACATTTCCCTCCTATCAGCTGTAGTCTGAATGTTTCCTGGTCTAATTTTCATCATCAATTACCTTGAAGGAACAGTTTAGGCTTGGACTCCCACTAGAGTTATTCATCTTTAAGGTACCATGCACTTCCCATACACTTCCCATACAACTGAAACATTTTACAGAACTTCATTAGAGATTTATAATTTCAGATCATTATTATTTTATGACTTTAAAATGAGTGACTTAAGACAAAAAGCTCAACATCCTTACACTTCATTTCTATTCAGTCTCTAATAAATACCATCTGGTGTGTACTTTAGGGATATAATACCCGTCAAAAACTCAGCCATATTATGAGAACCAGCACCAAGTTGATCTGAAATGCATATTTGAACAGATGTGTTTAAATTACATCTCCGTCTATCCACATGCATAAATTCAGAGCAAGTGCATATTGATTTAAAATGCATAAAAAAGGGATTTGGAGATGCATCAAAAGTGAACAGCATCTCAACGGATCAAGGCTCGCATTATTAAAGGTCATCACTAAAAATAAAGTTTGCATTTATTAAGGGTTGCACCAGGGAACAGTTCATGAGAACTGACTTAATGATTGTAGCACTAAAACAGCCATTGAAACTACACTAATTTTCTATAACCCCTCAGTATTTAACATTAAAACTGTCAAGTATGATCAGAAATAATAGGATCTCAGTTAACAGCAGCTGTGAACATTATATGTTTTTTTGCTGATCCAAAAAACTAAGTGTCTTGGTTCTAATGTCCAGTCCATGACTCTTGCTTCAATAACAGTCATTTACTTCTTCAAATCGACATCAAAGTCAGGGGAATCACATAAAAAAGGAATAGTGAATACATTTGTTTTCTATGGTGATGAAGTTCATTAATGAACTTCAAGAAGTTTTCTTGTTAATAGAATAAATATCTATTTTAACATTTAACATTTTGTTTCAATGTGCAGTGTTCAGTAAGACAGAAATAGATTTTTTTTTTAACCATATGATGTGCTTGATTTTGTTATGACTTATTCATTGTTAATATCTCGGGGGGACTTTCAATCACCCAGAAAGACAAGTGAATAATTATCTCAGTAATTATTTCTATAACTAATGCCACTGCTGTGCCCTTACTAGCAAGCAAGGGAACCCAGTGTTTTCAGAATGAATTTCTCAAGCAAATGTAAGGGACAATAGAGAAGTGTCAAAGAAAGTTTACAATCTGTAGAAGTAATGGAAAGAAGGATCTAAAAAATATACCACAACTACACAAATTCAACAGCCATAGCGTTGTTAAAATATGCTACTTTTAAATTGCTATGCTTTGAAATTCTGTTTGAAATACATTTACAACAGAGAGCACAGACCCATAATTATGCAAAATATGTTGACCTGCAAAAATTGCTCATCAATTTGATCAATATTAGACATCAGTAAAAATACTTGTATTACTGTTGGACACTACAGAAAAAAACATGAATTACTAAATAGACGTCTTGAGAGTCTACATTTTCTGCTCTATTGAGACACTTCAGTACACTGAGCATCCATTTTAGTTACTCTGACCGTATTTATGCTACATTCAGGAACAGAATACTAACTAGATCAGAACTTATGCTGAAAACTTCATACTATTCTACTCAGCATCTATAAACTATGAACTCTCTAGTCTAAAGGTGATATATAAATGACATACGGCAACCGGAATTATAACTGTATAAACTCCATCATGAGCCGGTTCATTATAAGCCGACCCCCCCAAGATGGATAAGTAAAAATGGAAAATTGTTATGACCCATTCATAAGCCGACCCGCCGCTGACAGGCTGAGATGGTTTGTTCACCTTGAGCATCCGCAGGCACAGGGGTAAATCTAAGTAAACAAAGTGTCCCAGCCCGCCAGCTGCTTACCCGGACAGGCTGGGACAGCAGCTGGTGGGGAAATTTGGAGGTGGGCGAAGGGGGGAGGGGAGAAGCTGAGGGTCAGGGGAGTAACCCCTGTGACCACCCCCTACATGACCCCAACCCTAGTCCATGACCCCCACACTCTCCCCATTCCATCCTTTCCCACCTCAGCTGGGGCGGGCCAGAGGAGGAGGTCTCTGGCCTGGCCACAGCTGCTCCGGCGGGCTGGGGGGCACAGCCACAGCATGTTCTGGGGGGCGCGGCCGAGAGGTGCGGCCACAGCGTACTCTGGCAGGCGGGACCGGGCGGCGCAGCCGCAGCCTGCCAGCCCCAGAAGCGGAGAGACTCTGGCCCTGCCTCTTCCCTTCTGGCTCTGTTGCCTCTTCTTGCCCCCTCTGTTGGGGGAAGGGGCGGTGTCCCACCTCTCCCTCTCTATACCCATTCATTAGCCAACCCCCTTCTCTGATGCTTCCCTTTTTCACTAAAAAAATTCGGCTTATCAACGAGTATATACGATATATCTATACATTTTCTTCAAACTGATATCAGAACTGAACTTTTATCAATACAAATTGAGAAAGCTATAGTTTCCACTGAAAGTGAATGTGTAACCACAAAAAAAAAAATGAGTTAGTGCTCTGGGTGAAAAAATTGTACGAGTCCTACAGCTGACATGAACAGATTAGTAAAAACAGAAGAGTCATGGTCCTCTTTCCTTCCCACACGTCCTTCACTCCATGGTTACACCTATTAAGATAAAGACACTGTAGTGAAAACAAAGAAAGGAGAATGTAGAACCTGAGGAAAGCCACAAATTATGGTGATAAAGCCTAATCATGCTACCTTTCAATTCAACATTCTTCTTAAAGCTTTACATTTAATGAAACCACAATGCTAAAAACATTTTTCCGTACATAGATTCAACTGAAGTATGTGATGAGAAAGTAATTCAAGAGGTCTATCTTCATTTTTAAACTTCTTTTTATACTAGCATAATGCAGTTTTCGCAGCTTGAATATAGGGAAGCCAGAAGGGAAACAAAAGTGTACGAAAAAAAATCAAGATATGTTTTAAATAATCATCAAGAGGCAAACCTCGAGGATTTTTAAACATGCCAGATAATTATATAAGGCCACTTACTGGAATAAACTTTTTTAGTTACATGGTATATACTCATGGTATGCACATAAAATAAAATTCATATGCATAGGTACATTGAACTTTATCTATAAGTGGCCAGTGTACATGAATAACCTTGGCAGACAGGTCAGGACTGAAGCACATTGGCTGGGCGAAGAAGCAGTTTAATAAAATTGTTTTTATAGATGATGATGAAAACATGGTCATGTGTATTTCAAAGAGACTAACTTTGCAGACTTGTTTATTTGCCAAAGAGACAACATATCAAGATGACATGTTCAGCTAAGCCTAAAATCATAACTGGCCAGTCAGATGGGAAATAATGTGTTCTGAGTGAACAATGTAACTGCCTCTCCTGACCCTGTATTCCGCGACTGAGGTTCTCAGCTCCCCTCCATGCTACATAAGGAAAAAGGAGAATATGGCCCTAAATCTTTAGGGCAAAATGTAGCACAAGAGCATGGTGATATACCTGAAGCACAGTTTTGTGAGAGTTAGGGGTTAAATTTTCAAACAGATCATTTCAGATTCAGTAACAAGGCTATTTCCGCATTAAGCCAAAACCCATGAGTTTAACTTCAGTGAAACCCAATGTGTGTTTTCCTAATGATCGTGTGAACAATAAGATGACATAAATTATGTCCCTAAAGAAAACAATGGAATAAAACTCAGAGACTGAGAACTCAACTTGATAAAATTCATTTAAGAAACTAAGGGGGTAAATTGTCAGTAGGGAGCGTGTGCAAGGAATCAGCAATTCTGCCCGTGTGAACAATGAATGGAGTGCTGTGCTGAGTTTGCCGAGCACCTCATTTTAAAATTCATACATACCATTGGAGCTCTATTTATCATCAGGACAATTCAGAAACATTACAAAAACCAAACAACAAAAACCAACCTCAACTGCTCCGTCTTACCTTCTTCATTAATGTGTTTTTGACATAACCCTAGTATTATTATAGGAATTTTTCTTGATTTTAAATACAATTTTAAGAAGTTACAGGCAGAGTAGTAATGTTTAATAGCAAGCAAAGTTCTTTCTTAAAATAGTGGAAGGATAAAACAGGTCATGCACACTAGCAAGAGGTAACTCAGATTAACGCATTAGGGAAGCGATGAGATTTTCAGAAGTGCTCAGTGTTGGCTTAACTCTGCTCCCCTTTAAATACTCAGTCCAACCCTGAGCATTTTTTGACTAATGCATGCAACGTGAGCTCACACTACTGACTTTGTGTTCATTGCTGCTCTTTGGTGCATTACTTACTTACAAATTAAGAGTACTAAGCAGAAAAAGAAGGGCAAAGAAGAAAATGGCTAAGTAATGAGTTGGAGAGAAGAAGTGATCCACCTTATTTTTCTTGAGAGAGTTGTCTTCTTGATAAATACTGAGGAGATGTATATCTTATTTCAAATTCAAGTTCATTTTAATTAATTTTTTTTACTCTCCTTATTCACATAGACTGGCAGCAATATTCTATTCAAACTAAGATTCAAACTATTTCAAGTACTGTATTCCGTGAGTTCTTTTAACCCCCCCCCATCTGCTTTTTGACAAATGTAATCCCTCAAAAACACTATATAGCTGACACTTTCATTTTTACAAACCATAAGCCTAACCATATGAGTAAAATCAGCTATCAGTAAACCCCATTTTATAGACATGCCATAAATAATATTGCAAAAATGAAACAACTGAACAAGACACCTTTTTTGTTAAAAAATAGCTACATCTAACTGAGATTTAGACCACTGTTCTGGATCAAGATTGTTAAAATTAATTGCAGAAATGAGTGCATTTTAAAAATAGTTAGTCATACTTGTTTTAAATACATATTGACATATTTACACCGAAAGAAGAGGTCAAAGTATTTTACATGGATGCCTCCAATAGAAAACATCACAAGGTTTGTTCTCAAGTAATTTTAAACTACAGATAACTAAGTAGGATCACCAAACTCCCAAGATTGACTAGAGTCTACAGTTCTGGAGGAACTGATAATGAATCATATATAAACCACTTTTTGCATAGCCTTTTGGAACTTGGTATAATTTTAATAAATTAATAATAGTTTATAAGTAAACATTGTTATTCATCCATGAAACTCGTAAAGTACATCATAAAAGTGTGCAAGTATCATTAGGTTCCTGAATGTCTAAATTTAAATCCAGCTTATGCAAAAGGAACTTTTTGTTAAAATCCCACTTTCAAAAGTGGCTTAGGCCCACATCCTCAAAGGTATTTAGGCACCTAGCTCCCACTGATTTCAGTGGGAATTAGGCACCTAAATACTTTTGAGCCTCAAATGTCTAAGGGTATAGAGCGGGTTTGTCTATCCAAGCTGCAAATTAGACCTCCTGCTTCAGTGTAGAAATACCCTAAATAACTTTTGGGGGAAAAAACCTTTAACTCCTAAGTCACATAGGCTTAGGTGCTTTTGAAAATTTTAATCTTAGGTCTTTAAAACTTAAAATCAATTTTGGCTAAAAGCAGAGACTTTAAAGGAGACTGGATTTTAATAATAAAAATAACAGAATAAGAGAAATTATTTTATCACACATTTTGACTATTACAGTAATGCTTAGAGGCCCTAATCAGAGATTAGCCACCTTTGTGCTAGATGCTGTACAAACATATAGTAAAAAGACAGTCCATATCCCCAAAAGTTTGTGGTCTTGGTTCATACCAAGAGACAACAAATAAACAAATATGGTGAATGGCAATGTAACAGTATTCCCAGCATACTTTCAGATAAGTTGTGTGCACAGTTTAGCGCACTGGGATTGTTTCGAAATAAAAATGAATGGTTAACAAAAATTTTCTTAAGGTCAAGATGCCTGTATCATATCATCTCATTTCATCCTGACAGATTTCAAAGCACTCAGTGAACTTAAACGCAATATAAACAAAGGAAGTACACCTCTACCCTGATATAACGCGACCCGATATAATACAAATTCGGATACAACGTGGTAAAGCAGTGTTCCGTGGGGGGGGGCGCAGCTGCGCAGTCCGGCAGATCAAAGCAAGTTCGATATAACGCGGTTTCACCTATAATGCGGTAAGATTTTTGGCCTCCCGAGGACAGCGTTATATCGGGGTAGAGGTGTATTTCCTTCGTCTCTTATATGATACACCTTTGGTGAAATAAACCAACAATCATTTGAAGTATTATGAAAAAGAGCCCTGGTTATATTGATATGAACCCTTTCCACATGAGCTATATAGGCACTTTGCTGTGTGCCACCTCTTCCTCATCATTCTGTAATTAGTATCATACAGGTTTTGCCACAGAAGACTTGAAGGAAATCTATAATTGCTTTTGATCCTATGAAGTCATTTTATATATAAACATACAAAATGGGAAATGACTGCCTAGGAAGGAGTACTGTGGAAAGGGATCTGGAGGTTGTAGTGGACCACAAGCTAAATATGAGTCAAGAATGTAATGCTGCTGCAAAAAAAGCGAACATCATTCTGGGATGTATTAGCAGGAGTATTGTAAGCAAGATACAGTAAGTAATTCTTCTGCTCTACTACGTGCTGATTAAGCCTCAATTGGAGTATTGTGTCCTGTTCTGGGAGTCACATTTCAGGAAGGATGTGGACAAATTGGAGAGAATCCATAGAAAAGAGACAAAAATGATTAAAGGTCTAGAAAACATGACCTATGAGGGAAGACTGAAAAAATTGGGTTTGTCTGGAAAAGAGAAGACTGAGAGGGGACATGATTAAAGTTTTCAAGTACGTAAAAGGTTGTTACAAGGAGGAGGGAGAAAAATCGTTCTTCACGGTTGCCCGGGAGGGTGGGGGGGCAAGTGGGGCAATTTGCACCAGGCCCCAGAGCGATGATCTAGATAATATTTAGTCCTGCCATGAGCGCAGGGGACTGGAATAGATGACCTCTCAAGGTCCCTTCCAGTTCTATGATTCTATTACATCTATGAATCTATCTATCTATATATTGATCTATATCTATATAAAGCATGTTTTTATAAGTAACTCAATTTAGTTAAAGCAAAAAAACCTAAGGCCTCAATCCTGAAAACATTTACGCACAAACTCAACTTCAAAGGGATTATTCACATACATAAGCACAGGTGTAAGTGTTTGCAGAATTCTAAGTTTGTAAGCATTTTGTAGTTTTATGAATTTCATTAAATATCAGGAATTGTATTATATTATAAAATACAAACAAAAAAGTTTATTATATATAAAATGGAGAAAGCAAAGAACAGAAGAGTGATCTCAGCAAATAGAAATGGATGTAACACACATTTTAAAAAAAGATGTCTGTCATTTGTTTTAAAATTAATGCATACTGAAGAAACCAATAATTCAGATACATTGTTATAAACAAAGGACCATCTACCAGAGGTCACAGTGTAATTTTTTAAAAAAATTCTCTTTCAAACTTTTAACAAAATTTAAAAATCCATCAAATCCATTCTTCGTATTAAGTGAAGGGGGCTTTTTATGCTGATGTCCTTCAATCTCTTTTTATAATGACATTTGGACTTTGTTATAAACCTAGGACACATGTCTGATGTAACTGTCAACTCTGATCTTTTTAAGTATTTTGATATTTAGAATTCAAATACTGGAGTAACATTTAACTATATATTCTTGTGACTGCCTAGAATTATTATTGAAAAAAAGGCCGAAATTCAGAGTGAATCTTCATAGAATTGCTCCCCAACAGGGCATTTCCATTGACTAATTCTGTGTTATAGGTCTCTTTTCTCCTGTCCCACCAGGCAATAGCCCTTATAGTGTTATGGCTCCATCACTTGTTATGGCTCCATCACTTGTAAGTTTCTGAAACTAGGCACAAGTCCCAGGGGAAAGGTGAAGCAGTGCAACAAAAAATAACTACAAATCTAAATCAAAGCCAGTGGTGAGTAAATATGGCATTCATTTCTTCCACCCTGGGAACTGTCTTATCAGTGGTCCTGAATATTGTACTGAATGTCTTGGTTTAGAAGTACAAACTGTACATTAACGCAACCTTGGTTTAGTTTTATTACTGTCTTGAAGCAGAAGAATAGTAGCATTCCAGTCTCCAGCATTTTTCACCTTGTTGGGTACTATCTGAGAATTAATTTCAGTTTTTGTTGCAGGTGTGTAGTATGTAAAAAACAAGTATTATAGCTCCTCAAGCTAGTTCATTTCCAAAAGAATTTCTATGTAGAAACTGTGTACGTTAGCTAGGACACCACAGCCCCCAAAAGAGGAGCAATATTGCTATAGCTTTCAAATTATTAAAATTGCCTTAATGTTGCTTTTCACATGGACACTGTAATGGAAATTGACATTTTGTTTGATAAAGACTGGATGAAAATGGCCAGTGTCAGGTTGAAAGTACTGTAAAATAAGTTACATTCAGTAATGGGTGGCTAGATTAAATGTCTGCCATATATTTGTTAGGACACAGAGACAAGCTACTTTCACAGACTTTTGAGATTTGCGTGGCTTACACTTGCGTGTAAAATTTCAGCAGTCCTGTGAATAAAATACTTGTGTGTAAAAGTGCTATTCTTCCTAAGCAGCTGAGAGGCTGGACATGAAAGGAAAGAGAAAAGGAGACAGAGATAGGATGGGAGGGGTTGTGGTGCAGTGGGAGGAAAAGAGAAAGAAAGAGAAACAAAAGGAATAGTACTAGAAGTCAAGTCCTTGTAAATATGGGTAATCCATTGTAAATTACTGAATTTTGGAAATTACTTAGTAAGGGAAACAAACATAAAAAAGGATAATGTATGACTACATATCCCTTGTTCATTTTTTTAAATTGTCATTTAGTTTCATTTAAGATATTACTCCATAATATAAAAATAAATGTACTGTAACATATATTAAAACAAAAACAACAAGGAGTCTGGTGGCACCTTAAAGATGCATCCGAAGAAGTGAGGTTTTTACTCATGAAAGCTTATGCCCAAATAAATCTGTTAGTCTTTAAGGTGCCACCAGACTCCTTGTTGTTTTGGTAGATACAGACTAACACGGCTACCCCCTGATACTTGTAACATATATTATTGTTTTGAAAGAAAATCATTACATTCATCCTTATGCTAATGTTGTATCATGTACCGCTTTTAATTTTAACATTAAGCTGGCTTCCAGTGATTTCAGTCATGATGTCAAGCATATTTCTGATAGGCCTAAATTATTCACTTTATTATAATGTGTATACCAACTGTGAGGGGGGAAATGCCAGAGTTTTATAGGAATAAAAAGAAAATGCCTACAGATACTTTTGTAAAATACCAAATATCAATACATTATTTTGTAAATAGACTGATCTGTGGTGTTTTTGTGTACCAAATATGAAAAAAAGTTAGGGCAGAAGAAATGAAAAATGAACACCTGTGATATGGAAGCTAAATTAGCAGAGTCACTAAGGAAAACATTTGTTTTATCATCAGACCAACACAAGCAGCTTGAGTTCAGCATATAAAAGGCTTGTTTAAATGGACAAGATTAGTTCAGCCTTTTATTCAAGCAGAGAGCTGCTCATCTTATCTTAGCCAACATAACTGATTTACATGAAGGGGCACACATCTATTGAGGGCTGGAATTAATTAATAAAAAGCAAATCAAGGTAGAATAATCTGATGTTAGTGTCAAAATAGAGGGATCTTAGTGCACTTGATTTAGTAACCAGCTGAGAATGTTGGTTATAGAAAACAAAATTATCAGAAAAAAATAGTTTTAACTGAAACCTAATTATTTGCTACTCGGTAATTGATCTTACATAGACCATTCTGGCTCTACCAATCAGGAAGCACAAGGCAAAAAAATTGTAAATCACAGGTAGAATGTAAGCCCTAAGTCTGCCTACTTCCTATCAGTTTTTTGTCTTCTGCACCAGTTGCCTTACCTGCCCTCTATTCCTTTCAATCCTATCTTCTTTCTAGTATCATAGAAAATGATGATAAAACACAGATGCCAGGAAGGGTATTTTCCAGGAAGCATATGAGCTGCTTAGGTCTCCAATAGTCAATTGGTTCACTTCTAAAAAGACGGCCTAGCTAACCAGGTTCTGGCAGGCACTTCAGACTCAAACCTCTGAGGACTGATGCATTTGGCTTGGGATACAGGCAGGAAACTCACCTCTGTTTGGTAGAGTTCTGAGAAAAATTAAGAAATATGTAAATGAGTCTTCTGGCTCTTGGATAGCCTCATGATGTCTGGTTCTCGGATCTTAGGCTGGGACTTATATCCCAAGTTCTGTCAGCTTCTCCAGCCTTGATGGTCAGGGAGAGGGGTTTGAGAAGAGATGGTATTGAATTGTGTATTTCACAAGGGATGTTGCTGGATGCCCTTCCTGAAGTAAAATAAAAGAACAACCTCCATCCCCCCAAATCACATCCAAAAATGGCCACAACCACAGATACTCAAATTGGAACATCTTTATCTTGCATATACTGGAGAAAAAAGTGGCAGTGCAGTCAGTCATTCTCCCTACAACATACCCAGAATTTCCTATATGCAGGCTTCAAAAAGGGCTGCAAGGTGAATTCCCTGAACTCTGCAGTATACGGGGACGGGACAGTCTACTCCTTCCTGAAATTACTAAAGCAATGAGCCTTCAATTGTTTGCCTGAAGAGAAAGACCTCCTAAGAGGTCTCATTATGATCTGAGATTCTCTGAGGTCCATTTGGATTCCAGGATGACCTTGTCCTTGGATCAGTGGTGCTTTTTAAGCCACTTGGATGATCAGTCTTGTGCACAGTGAAGAGATTCAGAAGAGGCTTGCCTCTTTCTCCCCTGCAGTTGGAGGAGTGGGAAAGCTGGAGCGATTCTGGTCTTCAGCTTCACTTTGTGTTTCTTGTCTGCTATGACTGATAAAAGGAGAGAGCTGCTGCTGTTGCCCCACTAAATCATACTTCAGGGAAATCAAACAGCTAAATTCAAACACACAGTTTTGGAAGGGATGAGAGTGTTTGTTGAAGTCTCAAACTCCAAGTATCTCTAACAATTTGGGCATTTTAAGCAAAAGAGCTTCCAGAGGCTCTGCAAACAAGAGAAACCTAAGAAGTGTTCTGTCTGTTTAGTTTGGAGTTGGAGAACTTCTGGAAGATTAAGCATGGGGCATTTCCTGATCTGTCTTCTGTCCTGTCACACTATAAAGGGAATGCCCCACTATGAGGAATGTTGGTCAGGAGCTCACACTACCCCAATCCATTCCAGCGGACCGTCTGACTAGGTACAGTTCATATCTGAATGTGTCTCTCATCTGAATGTGATCTTTAGATTATGTCAGAAATACATAGAACAAACATTAAAAGATAGTAAATGACATTTGTTTAAAATACCTTTAGCTATTTGTTTCTTAAAAGTTAAGGGGAGTAACCAATTAGAACAAAGTTTCCATTTGTGTGAGAAAACTTGGCAGGGGAAGTGCAGGAATGGGGAGGGGGGGGGGGAAATCAGAAAATAAGAGGTAAAAAAAGAAAAAAAACATAGGAAAGGTGAGTGTTGGAAAAGACAAATGAGACCTTGTTCTTTTTGAATAGATATTATTATTTTTATTCTAGTAGCACTTTCGAAGTGCTAAGCACTATCCACACTCACAGGAAGACATATTCTTCTCATGAAAGAGTTTAGGGTTAATCCCTCTAGTTTACTTTGAAAAAGAGCAAGCATCAGACAAGAGGTACAGAAACAGCAGCCTTTACTTCTCCCTTTATGCACACATCTCATCACTAGAGGGTTGAGTCCATTTCTTACCCCCTTGAGTCCTGAACAGTTCCAAAAGGGGAAGCATAGCAGCAAACAAAAAGGATCAATATTACCAGTACTTAAGATAAATGTAGTGACATTATTTACTCTATCCCTCTTCCGATTCCCACATGCCTTTTGTAACACTGTCCTGGGCAGAGCCTTTCCACATCGCAGACTTACATTGTAAATTACATATGGGTAATAGTACACACCTATGGAATTATATATAAAAATTAAATACCACCACCTTTGGAAAGGTAATTCCAGAGTCTCTTAAACTTTGTGTGAAAAAGGTGACCCAAGAAGGTAAAGAAAAAGGTTTTCTTGCATGCAAGATATTACACATTTGATTTATTGGTGGACAAAAAGAAAGATCTGGAAAACACTCCACTTTAGAATACCTGAGTTACACATCCTTCCATGTTCAACACATTTTTAATGCTTTTGGAGCCTGTGACGTAGGATTAAAATATGAACATGTATATTATTGTTGCTACCATTGTTATATAAATGCAACAAACCTTATCTGAGGTATGTCATGCAAGTTATCAAAGGAAAAGTGATAATCATATTTTATAGACTGTACTGTTTTTATGCATGTACCATCTCTGTATTTAAAGTTATGAATATTGACTATTTCAAATGTGTTTGCTCCTGGGGTAATACCCACAAGTAGTTTGCATCCAGTCTAGCCAGCAAATTGTGAATGGACCATTCAAGTTGATGGCCTGTTAATGAATATAATGAGCCATGGAAGAAGTTTATCCCTGCCTGGTGGGCCTTCCTAGGGACGTTTTAGCCAGAGTAATGGCTGCTTCTATGACTCACTGAAACATGCAAGTGCATGTGACTAGCTCATGTGACCCTGGACTCCATCTTGTGCCTGTAATTTTCCACAAACTAAGATTGAAGTTCACTCCACATGGAAGAAGGTATTTAAAAACCCTGGAAGCATTTCCATTTTGCCTCTTTCCTGCTCTGATCTTTGGACTATGGACTTACACTAAAAGGAGCATTCCCACCAAAGAACTGAGGACCTTCCAATCTTTTGGAAGTTACCTGAGACTTTACAAGCCAGCAGCTTATTCCATTACTGATACAAACCTGATCCAAGAACTTTGCAGTGAGTGTATGTATTAGTTTTCCTTGACCATTTTAAAACTCTCCTCTTTCTATTCTCTTATAAATAAACCTTTATATATTAGACACTAAAGGATTGGCAACAGTGTGATTATTGGATAAAATCGGAGATATATATTTACCTGGCTATGTGGCTGATCTCTTGGGGTTAGAAGAACACTTCATTGGATGATGGTTTTAAATGACCACTCCTCATTAAGTCTACTGTCTGAGTGGTGAAACAAGGGCTGAAATACTTAAGGAGACTGCATTCCTGACTTCTTGTTAACCAGTGTGATGAGACAGAAGTTTACTTTTGTTATTGGCTTGGTATATCTTATGGAAGAATAACCACCAGTTTGGGAGTCAGACTGCCCCATTTCTCAGCAGTTTGTCTTGAATCTGGTATTCTCAGCTGTGACCCACTGAGGCACAGTGACAGAGCCACTGTCAATAACCCAAAGATTCAACTATTCATTGCTAAGTTCTAATAAAGGACATTCAAACAAACAAATAAGCAACTCTAAAATGCCGAGTATATCCCACAGAGATTCTTCCTGAGCAAAATCAGGAAGAGGAAAAGGATGAGAGTGAAAATGCAAAAGGGTTAATTTGTCAATAATTACACGTACTAGGCGTGATAAAAGTTAAAACAATATAAACTCAATAAAAGCTGTTGCCCCAGGCATGCTTTTACCAATTTTGTTTGCTATTCAGTTCAGTGAGCTGTGTCACTTTTTATGGTTCACTAAATTATAGATACCTTAAAACCTACAGTCAATATGTTTTAAAATTTAGTTAGCAGCACAACAGCATATCCTGCTGCTCTCTAAGATTTAAGTAAAAAAGTATTTTTAAAAGTCTATAGATTAAATGCTCAGGAGACTGATAATGGGATGCAATTTTTTTCTATTCAAGGTCATCAGCTTTAATACTGCCCATGTGAACAGCCGCAGAATGTCTTCTCAATTTTATGGCTGCTTGGTAGTTTGGTAAAATGAATTTGCAGTTTAAGTCCAGGTTCTAAGGGACAGATGTCCACTTGGACTACAATTTTTACCTTTTATACGTGTTATTTTATTACTTCAGTTTTGGTTTAAAAAATTATTAGCTGGAAGAATTTCCTGACCAAGAGGAAGACAGGTTTTCTTTTTTAAAATAACTAATTCCAGTGACAATTGTGTTTCTTTCTTGCTGAAGTTTTCCCAGTTTTTTAAGATTGTAATGCAAATATTTTAGCTATCAGGTGGAAACTGGCATTTTCAAACAGCAGGAATACAAAATTGTTGTGGGCAGGGGGCTAATATTGATATAACAAAATAACAATAACAGAATATAACATGTCCTAGAACAGTGGTACGCAATATTTCCAGCTACAGCCCCCCCTTCCCATTAATGGAATCTGTCTCTCCCCCCTCCCCCTTCCGTTACTGCACCGCCAAGGCTTCCTCAGGAGTGGATCTTGGGCTGAAGACAGAGCTGGGGGTGAGGAAAGAAATGGAGCTACAGGAGAAGCTGGTCTGGGGGCAGAGAGGAAATGAGGGTAGAGCTGGGCTGGGGGTGGATCAGGCCAGGCAGCAGAGCTGGGCCTGGAGGCTGAATGGGATTGGGGGCGAAGCTGGTCTGGGGAAGGGGCAGGGCTGGAAGTGTGGCACTTCTTCCCCGTCCCCCATGGGGGCTGGCCCAGGCCTGGAAGCAGAAGAGGACGGGACCTAAACAAGTTGGGGTGAGCGAGGCTGGGGGTGGAGCTGGGCTGGGGGCGGAGCAGGGCTGGAAGTGTGGCACTCCCTTTTTGCCCCCCTTGGGGGCTGGCCTGGGCCCCCCCAAACGTTTCTCAACACACCCGTAGGGGAGCGTGCCCCACAGTTTGGGGACCACTGTCTTAGAATATGGAAATTATTGGTGTAAAGCAGCTTTTTGTTTTAAAGACTTCAATCAACATTTCTACTTCTGGCAAATCTTATTTGCATTATTAGTTAATAACAATTTTGTAAAAAGGATTATACCTCAGCTACATTTGAGAATGACTATACTTCATTTTAAAACTCTCTAGCAGAAGAAATTTGTGTGTGAAAATGTAAGAAACAAGATTTAAGCTTTTATCATTCCCTGTGTAATGAAAGCCTAGTAACGTATTTCATGTAATTTTGTAGTCTACTAAAAGCATAGTAAGTAGTCTTATCTAGCCAGTAGCACAAATCATGATAAACCAGAAACTGTCCCCATTAATATTTAACTTCACTGAATTCTTCAGACATTAATCTAATCAGGCGTGCATACTTCAATATAATGATTAGCATAGCCTTACATCATATTGAAACATTTTATATGATACAATAACCAGACACTCAAACATTCTTTCTGTTGCAAAGCTCTGAGCTGCGATATCATGACATACACTGTTCTATTTATGTTCACTTGCAAAGTTACTGTTTTGATGAATGTCGTTAAGACCGTATTTTACAAAATGGGCACACACTTTATTGTAAGCTCATAGTAATCTGTATAGGACATAACAAAATCTCAATTGTCAAGTTCTCTATACATATGTATTTCTTATTTCCACTAAGAATGCAACAGTGTGGGAACCACCTCAGTTCTTGTGAACTGTTTTTCCACCTGTAATTCTAATTTTCTTCTGCTCCTCTCACATAGAGGCACCCTGACTCAAATTACGAACAAAATGTAATACACAGTACAGAAGATAAGCCTGTGTTGGTAGCTCCTTCAACATCATCATTTATTGGGCAGATGAGGTAGGTTTGATATACAGTAAATGGAAACACAATACAGTGCTCTGACCCCACTGACATTCAGATCCAAGGCCCAACCACTGTTTTAGGACAGGAAAAATAATAAAAAATTAAATAAAAGACCAGTAAAATTAAAGCACACACTCTTTAGCTCATATTTGTCTGGAGCAGCCAGTATGAAAATAAAATAATCTATGACAGATGAGTAAATCATTTAGTGATGGTTGGACTGTTTCAATTTTTAAAGAGTAATTAATATAAGGAATAAGCCTCAAAATCTATCAACAAAGCAGCTTATACAAACAGTTTTGTGTAAGAATTAGACAAGTATTTGGAGGAAAAAATTATGTGAGAGATAGGAAGCAACCACTGAAATATTGTGTGCCAAAATGATCCCTAAGGCAAGCAATTGCTACCCATTAACCTCTGAGATTAATGCAAGGTTTCCTGAAGATCACTACCCTGCTTGTTCTGATGATAAGTAAAAGTCAAAGTTACCCTCTTTCATGTGACATACATGTCTTACCTGATGGGTATAGTCCTGCAGCTTTTTATTCTGTCCTACACACACACACACACAACTCACTTAGATACACCGATCAAAAGCAGAGCAAAATTAAATCAATATCAATTAATGTACACTAATATTCATTTAAAGAGCAAGTAAATAAAACAACAAATATTTAAAGATTTAAAATCTTGTTTTTCCCCTTATGCTGTAGTGTACATGAATAAAGCTGCTTTGGAGGAAGGAACAGATATGCAAGTACAGTGCTGCCAACTCTCATGATCTTAATATGAATTTCACAATACTTAATGTTTTATGTAAAGCCCAGTTGTGGGAACAAGTGATTGCATGAGAATCTCAGCTTTCTTTCTTTTTCTTTCTTTCTTATTAAAGTTAGTATCTAGCTTTGTGGTTCTGGCAAAAAGTTTGACCCAAGTGTACTCTGAAGGCTCAAAGAACTTCAAATGTTTTTAATCTCTTGATTTGTAAGCCAAATTGTGATATTTTGGGGCCTAACTCATTATTTTTGTACATTTGGGGTTGGCAATATTGTAACTGAAATAATGTAATGGGTGACAAAGCATATTTGCTCACTGGCGAATAGGGTTGCCAAGTTTTTAATTGCAGAAAACTGAACACCCTTGCCCTGCCCCCTTCCGAGGCCCCGCCCAGGCCATGCCCTTCTCCGAGGCCCTGCCCCTGCGCACTCCATCCCCACGCCCCGTCGTCTCTCTCTCCCACCCTCACTCACTTGCTCATTTTCACTGGGCTGTGGCAGGTGGTTCGAGTGTGGGAGGGGGTACGGGCTCTGAGCGGGGGGTGTGGGCTTCAGGATAGGGCCAGAAATGAGGGGTTCATGGTGCAGGAGGGGGCTCCGGACAGGGGGTTGGAGTGCAGGGTGTGAGAGCTCCAGCTGGGGGTGCAGGCTCTGGGGATGAGGGATTTGGGGTACAGGAGGGGGTTCCGGGGTTCAGAGTACAGGTGGGGACTCCAGAATGGGGCAGAGTGCTGGTGTGTTGGAGGGGGTATGGGCTCTGGGCTGAGGGTTCCAGGCTGGGGCCAGAAATGAGGGGTTCGGGGGCGGGAGGGGCCTCCAGGCTGGGGCCAAGGGGTTCAGAGTGCAGAAGGGGTATGGGGTCCGGGAGGTTCCCAACCAATGGGAGCTGCGAGGGCAGCACCTGTGGGCGAGGGCAGTGTGCGGAGCCCCCTGGCCACCCCTCCGCCTAGGATCCGGAGGGATATGCCAGCCACTTCCTGGGAGCAGTGTGGAGCCAGGCACGGAGCCTGCCTGCCCCACTGGTGCTGCGGCCAACCAGACTTTTAGCGGCCTGGTCCGTTGTGCTGACCAGAGCCGCCAGAGTCCCTTTTCGACCGGGTGTTCTGGTCAAAAACCAGATGCCTGGCAACCCTATTAGAGAACTACAATAAATCACTTTAGGTACTGGATCTACTTCATTGATTTAATATAACTCTGAAATTTGACAACAGTTCAATGTCGTTTATCAAGTTTTGTTGTTTGTTATGAAAGAGGCCATAAATTTAACATATCGGACCAGATTTATACAAGTTGTCCTCCCTCTACTAGCTTGCAAATAACTGCAGGCATAGTTAATATTATTTGGATGTTTAAGTTCTCAATTTGTGACCACAGGAAAGTATTTAGATCAGTGGTGGGCAACCTGCGGCCCATCAGGATAACCTGCTGGCGGGCTGCAAGACCGTTTGTTTACATTGACTGTCCACAAGCACAGCTGCCTGCAGATCGCAGTGGCCACGGTTCCCCGTTCCCGGCCAACGGGAGCTGCAGAAAGTGGTGGCCAGACCACGCTGCTTCCTGCAGCTCCTATTGGTTGCCCACCACTGATTTAAATGTTTAACTGACCTTAACTGCACCCACAAAATTGCAGGTGCTGAAGGCCAGATTCAAACCACTCTCAAAAGCATGTCCAGAACTTAGTTTTGTTCCTTAAGTCATTACCCCAGAATGCCATATTTAAAAATTAAAACATCTTTCTGGTGACATCTCTAACATGCAAAAACAGCAACATTTAAACTACAGTTTAATGCTGCACTTAACTTATGCGCAATTAATTTAATTATATATACTTCGTATAAAAAAATTGTGAATAATATATTTATTTTGCCTGCTACATTGCAGTTGGATAGACATTCCGTCATCTTCACTTTGCCTTTATTCATTTTATTTAGATTCCAGTTTTATTTTGCCTATATTCTGTCAGCTGGTCTAACCATCAGCAGATGCTCTTAATAAACGCCATGTGAAAATAAGCCTCACAGACTCTCTCTACTCCTCCGCAGTCATGGTTAAAGCCAGATTGTGGCAAAACTCCCAAGCCAGAATTCTTAGTGAAATGTAAGTAGGTAACAGCAGAATACAGAGGTTATATTCTATTAGTGAAGGAAATAGTTCAAGGAAGAAATTAAATAGGTAAGAAACTATAAAGAAGTAAAGATTAACCATCTCTCTTAAAGGTGATTTTTTTGGGGGGAGAGGGGGTGTTTATTTGCCCAGGTTTTCAATAATGAACAGTTTTAAACATTATACCATAAAAAAGAGCAGTTTCTTCCAGTGTTATTTATTCATCTATTTGCTAGATCTCTGGTATAAGAGAAGTATTTTCACAAATAAATAATATTGGACAGTATAGTAGAAAGAGAAACAAGAATCTCAAGTAGGTACATTTCTTCACAAACAATGCCAACTGAGATGAGCAATTATATGCTTGAAATTAACAGTAAAGCACAGACTGTATTTTCCATGGAGTCATTAACAGTTCCCCCCAGACAGGTGGCTAGATAATAAATGACAGGCATGAATGGAATGAAGAAGTAGAATTCTGATGGCTTTCAAAATAATACATAGAGTCATAGTCCAGTGTTTCTGGATATAGGGACCAATGAAGATGGGAGAGGTACTTTAGGAGAATAGGCTAAGTGGACATAATAGTTTGCTGGCCACAGTTTATGGCTGAACTGTCTGGCCCCAACAGTTGTTAGTACTAGGTACATGAGTCAATTTCTCCTGACAGCTTAAATCAACAAAGTGGGTGCAGCCGTCCCGCCACTGCACAGAATTCCCGCCACAATCTATTGTTCAGAACAAATGAAACTGATTGCATCTCTCATGATTCTCTGGGAAAACAATCACTGAAAGTGTTTAAAGACAACAGACCCACAGCAACTAATGTGAACAAATAACTAAGATTAGGCGCGCGCACACACACACACACACACACACACACACAGGCCCTGCAACACAGTTGCAACCAACCAAACAGTTCATTTCCCCCCCTAAACAAGACAGAGTACTTTAGAGATATAGCGTTTCCTTACTTTCTTTATGAACTGAAGTAGTTGTGCTGAATTTATAGTTGACAAAAATCATTCGGGGGGAGAATAAGTGGCTCAGAGCATTGGTATTGTTGTACAGTCTTTTACTACTAGGCCACTAATTCAAATCTGCCACAGTCCTTAGAGATTCTCCCTCCTGCATAGAGAGAAGGCTCAATAAAGGGGCTATGTGGGGATGCTTCTGACACAGACAACCAAGAAGAAAATTAACATCTCTGATCCCTGGGTTTTACTGATGAATATTTTCTCCAGATTTTCGAAGAATGGGAGGAGCTCTGGCTCCATATCCTCATGTATGTAACCTGCAAGGTATTTGGACTCGGAATTCATCTTTACCTTGGGGTTGCACCTGAATTGCAATTTTCAGCTAAGTGAATCAGGAACACAGTTTATATTACTACCTGCTTCTTTATAGTATTGCTATCTTCATTTTTAAATCCGGACAGAGATGCTGTAAATGAGGGTCATATAGCAATAGCATTTAGCCATTTTCTCCCCTACCAACAAGAGAGCTCTAATACAACAAAAAGGTGGAAAGAATTTAAAACAAAGAATGTTTTAAAATACAAAAGAAAAGCGGTACAGGCATGGAAAACATATTATTTATTCTTCTATTCCTGCAGTCACTCAAACCCTGTGCAGAAACCTTTTAAAATTGTATTCTTCTTAATATCATAAAATGTAATAAATGAAACATTCATCATTGAAAATTTAGTTTCTATTATAAAACGGAGAGAACATCAACTCAAGAGTAGCACACACAATTTACAACCAATATAAAATACATGTGGGTTACAAAACGAACCTTGAGGCCCTCCCTCCTACCGCAAGTAACCTATATTACAGTCCCCAAGTGAATATATACAGAAAATTTCCACACTAGTGACATAACCATTATGTGTCTCA
Organism: Malaclemys terrapin pileata; assembly: GCF_027887155.1. Taxonomy (NCBI): domain Eukaryota; kingdom Metazoa; phylum Chordata; order Testudines; family Emydidae; genus Malaclemys; species Malaclemys terrapin. The sequence continues at coordinate 106,985,706 of NC_071506.1, forward strand.
TGAGTAATGATGTTTTAATTGTGTGGTTACATGTGAATGAGATTTAACAACCTCTACATATTCTCCTGTTAGTTTTTCTCTTACGTTAAATACTTTAATTCAAGACGCTCTCTTTAAAAATAATGATTAGCTATAGAAATATTACATTTTTAATTTTTAAAATTATTCACTCCAATTTATTTTCCCTGAGGGCTCTACTGTAAATATGACTTCAACTACTATTTATGCTATTAGCATGGCAACTGTCATTTTTTATTAAAAACATTATGTGAAATATACTATTGCTTCATACTCTGAAAAATAACATGGCTTAGAAAGCTGATTTATCACCTACACAATGAAACAAATATGTGAAAAAACATGAGCACATACGTATATGTACATATAATCAACATATTTCCCTTTTATTAAAAATTGCTATATTCACCAGAATTTTTATGTATGAACAGTGTAAGGGATATGTGACATGCCTACTGTTACTGTCAATGGACACGCAAATGCAGTTAAATATTTAAATATATCAACATAATTTTTGTTTGCACATAAACTTTAGAGTATTATTATTGAACTAAGAACTAAATGTAATCATAGCAACTATCACTTAAACAACTGTCAATATTTTAAAATCAATCTAGGATAGGAAAACTAACATCCCATTCTAACATGGACCTAAAGCTCTGCCCTTGTCAGTGGAGAAGAATGATAGCAAAACAAGCGGAAACTTGCTTATAAAGAATAGGAGGACAATTGTTCTAATTATTACTTTGTTTTAAAATACTGTATAAAATATTATTATAATGATTATTTTAAAATAACATTAAAAAGCTGAACTGCAGAAATATATAGCCACTGGTATTAAATAGATACTGAAACAGCACAAATTCCTAATATTACATGATGTTTACAATGCCTACCTCAGCAAAAAAAAAAAAAACAGCCAAAAAACACAACCAAAGGGGTGAGGGAGACATAAATTTTTCTGTATTTAAGAAATTGGGAACTGGACACATCTACTTCACCTAACTTATTCCCATTCTACTATCAAAAAAGACTGTTACTCACCTTTGTAACTGTTGTTCTTCAAGATGTGTTGCTCATATCCATTCCAATTAGGTGTGCACGCGCTGCGTGCACGATCGTTGGAAGATTTTTACCCTAGCAACACTCGGTGGATCGGCTGAGGCGCCCCCTGGAGTGGCGCCCTTATGGTGCCGGATATATGCCCCTGCCGACCCAGCGCCCCCTCAGTTCCTTCTTGCCGGCTACTCTGACAGTGGGGAAGGAGGGTGGGTTTGGAATGGATATGAGCAACACATCTTGAAGAACAACAGTTACAAAGGTGAGTAACAGTCTTGTCTTCTTTGAGTGCTTGCTCATATCGATTCCAATTAGGTGACTCCCAAGCCTTACCTAGGCGGTGGGGTCGGAGTTAGATGTCATGGAGTGAATGACCGCTGAACCAAATGCCGCATCATCCCTGGACTGCTGCACTATGGCATAGTGGGAAGCGAAAGTATGAATGGATGACCAAGTCGCTGCCCTACAGATCTCCTGTATGGGCACATGAGCCAGAAAGGCGGAGGACGAAGCTTGAGCCCGAGTAGAATGGGCAGTGAGGCGGGTAGTTGGGACACCCACTAAGTCATACCACGCACAGATGCATGATGTAATCCGAGACGAGATTCGCTGCGAGGAGACTGGGAGGCCTTTCATCCGGTCTGCCACCGCTACGAACAGCTGGGACGTCTTTCTAAAAGGCTTTGTTCGTTCGATGTAAAAGGCGAGAGCCCTGCGAACGTCTAGGGAATGTAGCTGTTGCTCCCAGCACAAAGTGTGCGGCTTCGGAAAGAAGACCGGGAGGAAGATGTCTTGGTTGACATGGAAGGCAGACACCACCTTAGTTTGGGGATGGGAGGCGGTGTAAAGGGAGGGGGTGCAGGCTTTAGGAGGGAATTTGAGGGCAGGAGGGGGTGTTTGGGAAGGAGGAAGGGGTTGGGGAGGGAGTTTGGGGATAGGAGGGGATGCAGGGGTGAGGGCTGTGAGTCTGAGGATGCGGGGTTCATGATGCAGGAGGGGGCTCAGGGCTGGGGCAGAGGATTAGGGTGCGGGGGGATGAGGGCTGGGGATGAGGGGTTTGGGGCGTTGGAGAGGCTCAGAGCTAGGGTGGAAGGGCCCAGCCGCCCAATCAGCCGCGTCGCACTCTCCATGGAAGGAAGGGAGGGAGAAAAATCCCGGACCTTTTAACCTTGTTACCAATTCCTCCTGGACGGCTATTTAAAGACGCAAAAGCCGGACATGTCCGGGGAAATACGGATGGATGGTAACCCTAGCTGAAACCCAAGTCCCTATAGCTTGAGCTAAGAGAGCTCTCAAGCTGAGAGATGTAAAATACCCAATTTCCATATCCCTTGTGCATCTCACCCACAAAAGGGGACACAACCAAACTGACAAATTGACAAAACATTCAAATGCTCATACCCTGGTTTACAAAAGGCCTCGTCCACAAAACTTTTCCGAGACCTGACTGAAGTCTGTTTAAACTATCTGAAGAGGAGGAGAAAGGAAAGGATCAGTGTGGCTCTACAGGGGTAATACATTTGAAAAAATTGCAACTACTTGTAAATATCCTCTCTTTAACTCATGAAATTTCCTCTGCAGATGTCAATTACAGGAGCTTAGCAAGCACTAGCAATCTCCAAAAGGAGGGCAACTATTAAAAAAATATTTAAAAAATTGTTAAAAATTAAAAATCTACTTAAAAATAAAATCTGTAATAGCTGTTATAGTCTACTGGATCAGTGATCTTTAAACTTAGTAGGACCTACAAGATACAGTGTAATGAATTCTATAAAGTCTTTTCGGTGTTTCAAAAACATTTTTTAGAAAGATACCTAAAAAGACACATTTATGTGATAGGGTGTAATAGTGCGAGGGAGCTGTTACAATGTATTGAGTAAATACTGTAATATGCATTTTGAAAGTGAGCGGATGTCCCAAAAAATCATGTTTATCTAAACTGAAAACTGTGTGTTTAGAAAAGCTCTCTGATGATTCTTTATTTAAACCTTAGCTCAGTAGTAGTATGGGAAAGTTTATATTAACATTGCCAAGCTGGAGAAGCCTCAGGTTTGTAATACCAGACTTCCTGGACTCATAGGTGCAAATTCTAGCGGGATTGACTCTGACCTTCAGCTTTTCAATGAAGACTAATTGAATATCTGGCAGTTTATTGTGTGGACATCTTTCAGATGAAACTATTCTTTACACAATGATTCACCTGTGGAACTTATTATCATAAGATGATATTGACACCAAGAGTTTAGTGGATGTCACGGAGTGCACAGGCTTTGGGCTCTGGAACTGCTCTGAATGAAGTTCAGACAGGACCCTCGTGCAGTGTGCCAACCCCTCAGGGCACATTCTCAGGGCAAGTCTCCTTGGCTTCAGCGCCTGCTTGGGTCTGACCTTGGAGTGCCCTGCATCCCCATCTACACCATGAGCTCCCAGCAGTGAATCCATGTGAATGGGACACCTGGGGAAGCCTTACATGCTCCCAAAGGAGCCATGCACCCCAACTTGGCAGTCAGCAGTGACTCTCAGCCAGCGAAGTAAAACAGAAGGGTTTATTAGTCGTCGGGATCACAGTTTAAAACAGATCTTGTTAGCACAGAAATTAGGGACATTCTGCCATGTCCGTCTTGGGGGGATCCAGAACTGAAAGCCTTGGGCTCTCTCCCCTCAGTCCCCAACCCCGAGACTGACTCGCTTCCAGCAGCCCACCCTCACTCACGCCCAGATGTTCCTCCTTCGTCCTCTGTCTCTTTACTGGGCAAACAGGTCACCTGGTCTCCACCTCTCTCTTTGCTCCTCAACACCTCCGGCTGGCTCTTGCAGGAGATGGGCCCTGCCCATCAGTTGCTAGGATACAGGGAGTTGGGCATTGTTTGTGCCCAGGCAGCCAGTCACACCTGCCCTCTAGGGGTCTTTGCAATGAACACACACCATTGTCCCACCACCTAGATACTTGAGTAACACATAGTGAAACTGAGGCACACACACAGTATTCAGACAAAACATTAACATTCCCACTTTGTCACAGTAGAGTTCAAAAACACTTATATGGATAATAAAAACATACATCCCTGACTGATGTTACTCTAACTTGTTTAAAATCTCCAGTGATGGGGATTCCACAATCTCCGTTGGTACTCTGTTCCAGAGTGTGTGTGTGTGTGTGTGTGTGTGTGTGTGTGTGTGTGTGTGTGTGTGTGTGTGTGTGTGTGTGTGTGTGTGTACAGAATTTTATATATTATCTAATCACAGAATCCGAGAAGATTAGGATTGGAAGAGACCTCAGAAGGTCATCTAGTCCAACCCCTTGCTCAAAGCAGGACCAATACCAACTAAATCATCCCAGCCAGGGCTTTGTCAAGCCACGCCTTAAAAAGCTCTAAGGATGGAGATTGCACCACCTCCCTAGGCAACCCATTCCAGTGCTTCACCACCTTCCCAGTGAAATAGTGTTTCCTAATATCCAACCGAGACCTCCCCCACTGCAACTTGAGACCATTGCTCCTTGTTCTGTCATCTACCACCACTGAGAACAGCCAAGCTCCATCCTTATTGGAACTGAAGCTGAAGGCTGCTATCAAATTCCCCCTTCACTCTTCTCTTCTGCAGACTAAACAAGCCCAATTACCTCAATGTAATATCCACATCCACAACACACAACTAAGCATGCCTCTCACTCTGCCAAGATGCAAATGTGGAGCATAATGTATGACTAAGGCACATAATGATGGACCCAAGTCTTTTAAACAGGAAAATTAAAAGGACGTGAGACCCATTACTTCAGAGCAAATAACTGTCTATAAGTTCAGTTTTACATTCTTTCTGATGTAAATAATTTTCAAGAATAAGATTGACAACAAATTTACATGGAACAATTAACTCCAAGGCTAAAATAAGCGATGGCCCTTGACTGAGGGACAGTTGAGAAGTTTGACAACAGGTGATATAAACTCTCGTGCTTCTGTGCATAAATCAATCACTAACAGATGGGGCTAAGATAATACTTCCCTTATGGCCATGTTATTCTATTATTGTCGACTACAGCAACAGTGCTCGACCATGGGTCCACGGGGCTGAAACCCCAAGCCCCGGCGCCCCTTGCTGCAGGGCTCTGGAGTTTTATAGCATGTTGAGGGGGACCTCAAAGAAAAAGGCTGAGAATCCCTGGAGTACAGGATTTCTTACATCTTCCCCTAAGGTATCTGGTACTGGCCACTGTCAGAGGAAGTGGCTGAAGATTAAATGAATGACTGATCTAGTCAAGTTTGGCAATTCCAACTGTAAAAACCAAAACCTCGTCTGACCTCTGCATATTTAAAGGGATCTCTGAACTTTTTTATAAATGTAGCTAGTTTTCTTTAGTGTCATTGCCCAAAATACTGTAATTGCTGGGCAACTAAGATCCTCGTTTATTCTTCATAAAGTATTAGTCACCTTATAACATTTTAATTAATTTTCCATCATATTAATATTCGTTCACTTAATTGATATTTAAGTTATGGCTACTTTTTGTAAGCAATGGAGATCAGTTCAGGTGCTCCAACTAAGTCTCCAGATATTAATGGGGAAGTGAGAGTAGGGAGAAATAGGGCAGAAGAGGGCTGATGGCAAGGTATTTTTAATGAGAGATCTTTGACTTTGAAAGTTGCTCCCTCTTGGTCTGACAGCACAAATTTGTTGTCCTTCAGAGTATATTGCAAAAGCTATCTATATTTCTAAGTTTTGAGGGCTGGGGAAGAATCTGGAGTGGATGGGAGCAGGCAATCATATTAAAATGGTGACACAATCTCACAAGAAAAAAAAAAGTTAATGAGAAATATTAAATCCATTTTAGAAAAGCTTGTTCCTTTGCTCCTTCTCAAGATGTAAGGCTGGAAGTTGTCAGCTTTAACTCTGAATTTTCTTTCTTTTATCAGTCAAGTTTTTGGTCTGAAATTCTCTTAGCTTGTATAGAGAAAGCGAGAGTGAAAGATTCATTTATCTTTTCATTAACAACATAATCTCATCACACAGGAGAAATGTATTAGGGTGTAGTACAATTAAGCTCGGTCAACAGTAACAAACAAGAATTTCAAAAGAGAATCACCATTTTAAAGGTTCTTTCATCAACATATGATCATGTTGCTAGTTATTCAAGTAATTGCAAAATGTGACATTCAGATCTCAAATATTCTTTAACTAAAATTTATTCCAATTATTTGCTTTTATTGCTAAAAGTAAATTTCAAGGGATTAAATTGAAAAAGTTTTTGACATAATTAAAGCAAACTTACTCTTTTTTTATAACTACAAACAACATCCTTCAAAAGTTTAATTATGTTGTGAATGTTGAAAACTAAAACTATTTAAAGGAAAAACAACTCACATTTTAATACAGTGAAACCTCAGTTAACACAATTGCTGATATCTGGATATAAGATTAAATTTACTATACATCTATTTATGAAGATCCCATATTTGTAGTAAGCACTTTGAAATTAATACCCGATTCAAGAATCAACATTTTAAATAACTTAGTCCCCCTCTACCCACAAACACCAAGCAGAAAATACATATTGGTTATCAACAGATATGTTTGAATAAAAACACAAGATCCTAAAGGAATCAATACAGTCTCATCTCCTTTATGCTGATGTTCAATTCTGTGAAATTGAAGCCACTTACAAATAAATTCTGTTTAAAGAGCAAGTCCTGATAACCCTGTATTGACAGATGATCACTGCATAGCAAATACAGTACCAGTATGTCCTCCACAGCACTCATTTTCTGGGTACTGTATTAAAGAAAATGTCTGTATGCTAAGAGTTAAAGGAATGCATTTGAAAGGTATCAAGGTTGTATAAGACAGACATTTTTACAATGCATAAACTAGGAAATATGAGTTCTTTAATCCAGTTTCTCATGTCCATAGTGTTTGTGGTTTCCTTTTATTGCAGACACTGCTGCAAAGCCTCATCCCAGGTTAACAGCAGTATCATTCAGTTGAGTGGTTACAGACAGGATCAGATTTAGACAGATGCACGGGAAGGCCAACTTCTGGAATCATGTGATTGCACCAGAATATCAGCTTTCATTTTTAAAAAGAGTTTCTAGGATGTGAAGAAAATCTCGAAAACAAACTGTGAATAAAAAATAAATGTCTGCCTGAGTCCCCAAAGAGCCTGAAACAGTAGCTCTGAAGGATGTGAACTGCTCCATTCATCTCAATGGAGTTTTAACACCAAAATCCCTGCACTCTGGAGGACTATACCAACACCACCTCAGTAGAGGACTGTAGGTGTGGAAGGAGAAAAGTATTTCTGCACGCACCCAAGCAAATACTCCAACAGTACATGGAGTTACATAAGAACGGCCGTACTGGGTCAGACCAAAGGTCCATCTAGCCCAGTATCCTGTCTGCCGACAGTGGCCAATGTCAGGTGCCCCAGAGGGAGTGAACCTAACAGGTAATGATCAAGTGATCTCTCTCCTGCCGTCCATCTCCACCTTCTGACAAACAGAGGCTAGGGACACCATTCCTTACCCATCCTTGCTAATAGCCATTAGTGAACTTAACCGCCATGAAATTATCCAGTTCTCTTTTAAACGCTGTTATAGTCCTAGCCTTCACAACCTCCTCAGGCAAGGAGTTCCACAAGTTGACTGTGCGCTGTGTGAAGAACAACTTCCTTTTAATTGTTTTAAACCAGCTTCCCATTAATTTCATTTGGTGGCCCCTAGTTCTTGTATTATGGGAATAACTAAATAACTTTTCCTTATCTACTTTCTCCACATCACTCATGATTTTATATACCTCTATCATATCCCCCCTTAGTCTCCTCTTTTCCAAGCTGAAAAGTCCTAGCCTCTTTAATCTCTCCTCATATGGGACCCGTTCCAAACCCCTAATCATTTTAGTTGCCCTTCTCTGAACCTTTTCTAGTGCCAGTACATCTTTTTTGCGATGAGGATACCACATCTGTACGCAGTATTCAAGATGTGGGTGTACCATTGATTTATATAAGGGCAATAAGATATTCTCTGTCTTATTCTCTTTCCCCTTTTTAATGATTCCTAACATCCTGTTTGCTTTTTTGACTGCCTCTGCACACTGCATGGACGTCTTCAGAGAACTATCCACGATGACTCCAAGATCTTTTTCATGATTCGTTGTAGCTAAATTAGCCCCTATCATATTGAATGCACAGTTGGGGTTATTTTTTCCAATGTGCATTACTTTACATTTATCCACATTAAATTTCATTTGTCATTTGGTTGCCCAATCACTTAGTTTTGTGAGATCTTTTTGAAGTTCTTCACAGTCTGTTTTGGTCTTAACTATCTTGAGCAGTTTATCATCTGCAAACTTTGCCACCTCACTTTTTACCCCTTTCTCCAGATCATTTATTAATAAGTTGAATAGGATTGGTCCTAGGACTGACCATTGGGGAACACCACTAGTTACCCCTCTCCATTCTGAGAATTTACCATTTATTCCTACCCTTTGTTCCCTGTCTTTTAACCAGTTCTCAATCCATGAAAGGACCTTCCCTTTTATCCCATGACAACTTAATTTACGTAAGAACCTTTGGAGAGGGACCTTGTCAAAGGCTTTCTGGAAATCTAAGTACACTATGTCCACTGGATCCCCCTTGTCCACATGTTTGTTGACCCCTTCAAAGAACTCTAATAGATTCGTAAGACACGATTTCCCTTTACAGAAACCATGTTGACTTTTGCCGAACAATTTATGTTCTTCTACGTGTCTGACAATTTTATTCTTTACTATTGTTTCAAATAATTTGCCCGCTACTGACGTTAGACTTACCGGTCTGTAATTGCCGGGATCACCTCTAGAGACCTTTTTAAATATTGGCATTACATTAGCTATCTTCCAGTCATTGGGTACAGAAGCCAATTTAAAGGACAGGTTACAAACCATAGTTAATAGTTCCGCAACTTCACATTTGAGTTCTTTCAGAACTCTTGGGTGAATGCCATCTGGTCCCGGTGACTTGTTACTGTTAAGTTTATCAATTAATTTCAAAACCTCCTCTAGTGACACTTCAATCTGTGACAGTTCCTCAGATTTGTCACCTACAAAAGCTGGCTCAGGTTTGGGAATCTCCCTAACATCCTCAGCCGTGAAGACTGAAGCAAAGAATCTATTTAGTTTCTCCGCAATGACTTTATCATCTTTAAGTGCTCCTTTTGTATCTTGAACGTCCAGGGACCCACTGGTTGTTCAGCAGGCTTCCTGCTTCTGATCTACTTAAAAAACATTTTGTTATTACCTTTTGAGTTTTTGGCTAGCTGTTCTTCAAACTCCTTTTTGGAGTTTCTTATTACATTTTTACACTTAATTTGGCAGTGTTTATGCTCCTTTCTATTTACCTCACTAGGATCTGACTTCCACTTTTTATCTCTCACTGCTTCTTTTACATGGTTGTTAAGCCACGGTGGCTCTTTTTTAGTTCTTTTATTTCTTAATTTGGGGTATACATTTATGTTGGGCCTCTATTATGGTGTCTTTAAAAAGTGTCCATGCAGCTTGCAGGGTTTCACTCTAGTCACTGTATCTTTTAATTTCTGTTTAACTAACCCCCTCATTTTTGCATAGTTCCCCTTTTTGAAATTAAATGCCACAGTATTGGGCTGTTGAGATGTTCCTCCCACCATAGGGATGTTAAATGTAAATCGAGAGTTGCCTCTCCCCTTGTGGGTTCCCGTACCACTGCTCCAAGAAGCAGTCATTTAAAGTATCGAGTTTCAGAGTAGCAGCCGTGTTAGTCTGTATCCGCAAAAAGAAGAACAGGAGTACTTGTGGCACCTTAGAGACTAACACATTTATTAGAGCATAAGCTTTCGTGGACTACAGCCCACTTAAAGTATCGAGAAATTTTGTCTCTGCATTTTGTCCTGAGGTGACATATTCCCAGTCAATATGGGGGTAATTGAAATCCCCCACTATTATTGAGTTCTTAATTTTGATAGCCTCTCTAATTTCCCTTAGCATTTCATCATCACTATCACTGTCCTCGTCAGGTGGTCGATAACAGATCCCTAATCTTATATTCTTATTAGAGCATGAAATTACTATCCATAGAGATTCTATGGAACATGTGGATTCACTTAAGATTTTTACTTCATTTGATTCTACATTTTCTTTCACATATAGTGCCCCCTCTCCCCCGCACGATTTGTTCTGTCCTTCTGATATATTTTGTACCCCGAAATGATTGTGTCCCATTGATTGTTCTCAGTCCACCAGGTTTCTGTGATGCCTATTATATCAATATCCTCCTTTATCATGAGGCACTCTAGTTCACCCGTCTTATTATTCTAGCATTTGTATACAATCACTTTAAAAACTTGTCACTGTTTATTTGTCTGCCTTTTTCAGATGTGTCCGATTCTTTATGTGAATGTTTCTCGTCTGATCTGGCCCCTACATTATCCTCTTCCATCCTCTGCTCCTGACTATAACCTAGAGAATTTCTATCAATAGACTATCCTCTAAGAGAAGTCTCTGTCCAATCCACATGCTCCTCTGCAGCAGTCGACTTTCACTCATCTCCTAGTTTAAAAACTGCTCTGCAACCAGGGTCAGCTCTAGGATTTTTGCCGCCCAAAGCAAAAACAATTTTGGCCGCCCCCACCTGTTCTTTAATTACCCCACCCCCGGCCCCGCCTCAACTCCGCCCCTTCCCCAAATCCCTATGGGAAGGTTTCCCTCTGCTCCCATTGACTGCTCTGCTTCCCTGGGTCTTTCAACAGTGCAGGGGCTGTCTGATCGGAGGTGGGACAATTCTACAGTGTCCTGGAAAGACTCATCAACATACCTCTCTGCCTCCCTTAGCTCCTCCAGTTCTGCCACCCTGGCCTCCAAAGCCTGTACGTGGTCTCTGAGGGCCAGGAGCTCCTTGCACCGAATGCACACATACACCATACGCCCACAGGGCAGGTAATCATACATGCTGCACTCAGCACAATAAACTGGATAGCCCCCACTCTGCTGCTGGGCTTCTGCCTGCATTGTCTCCTGCAGCTACCTAGTTAATGAAAGGGTTTTGTTTAAATCAAGAAGTTTTGAGTGTAGTTTAGTTTACAGGTTTTAAAGGACAGCAAGTGAACCTTGCCCCCTTCCTACTCCCCTTCCAAACTCCCTTACGAAACTCTCTGTTAGCAGCCCCCGGGTCGCTTGCACACTGCTTTATAAAGCCCTGGCCTTCTTGATAGCCCCGCCCACTGATTAAGGCTCAGCCAATTAACAGAAGCTTCTAGCAGAGTTCCCCCCGCTGCCACTCCTGCCTCTCAAAGGGAAGAAATGACTCATGGTGCTTCTCTTGGGTTGTGAAGAAGATAGCCCCATGTTTATTTCCCCTGGCTCTCTGAGAATGGAGGGGTTCCTTGGTCATTATGTGACTAGTGCCCCAGCATGAACAGATCAGGCACCTCATGGTTCACTTTCTCTCATTCCACTCCTATCGATTTCAGAATTTCTTTCTTTCTATTTGCCTGGGTTTTTTTCATCAAGGTATCTGAGGGCTTAATGGAATATCTCAAGAGTATCTCCTTCACTGAGATTGGAGTATCTCCTTCACTGAGTCAACCTATGGTGTTATGGGTCCAATGTCATTCTACGAGTAAATGCTTACTTGTCAGATGCCTGATTTTATGGAGTATGTGCCATTCTGAATCTACTGGCTGGGACCTGTGCTAGTGTTTGCAGTAAGTGGGTTCAAACTTTACAGCTGTGGTTGATCTGTTTTGTGACATGGAGAGGGCCATCACTCTTTGTTCTGCTAAAATAGTTCAAACCACACATAGTTAATATCAGCTATTCTAGGTATAGACTCTGGAGAAGTCTGAGGCAATGTTATGTCTCAGCAATTCTTGCTCTAAGAAATCTGTATGGGAATGTCTACATGGCAACGTCATAGCTGGCTGCTACCAGGAGAGGAAAGACTACAAATAAAGACCACATGCTCTTGAACACAAAAGAATAACCAAATGAGTTTAACAGACGTGCACATGTTCAAATATCCAAAATATCTCTGTGTCTTGCATAGCTACCTCACTCTGCTGCCACGTGTTGCAAAGAATTTTCCATATGCTAAATGGAGACTGTTCCCTAATGGGAACCACTTGATAATCTGGTATATTTCTAATAAAATATTATTTTTACTGTTTTTTTTTAAATAAAGACATCAAATCAATTACTTTTTTTTTTTTAACTAAATTTACTACATAAGTAATAACAGTTTGTGGAAAATGACTTATGTCATAGATTATTGTATTCTTAATAAGCAGCTGCTACAAATTTGGATATTAAGTAATTCACACTCTTTTTTTCTGTGCAAGGGCTGCATGATTTAAAAAAATTTCCAGATGCCCCAATATGTGCCAGCGCTACTAGGATATCTGAAATCCAGCTGCTGTTATGATAATAGCTGCCAACTCTCAAACTACTGAAGAGAATAATGAATCAGCTTCAAGTCAGTTCAGATATAAATTGACATAGCTCCTAGTTAAGATGTGTGCCAACATAACCTCTTAATTAAAAAAAAAACAACAACAAAGGCCTCACCATCCATTGTTTGAAAAAAATCCAACTTCTCAGAAAAAGTAATTATAATGATGATAAAAAATAATGGATGCAACCTTTGCTCTTGCAAGTAACCCCATTGCAATCCATTTCCCTACATAAGAATATCCGCTCACCTCAGTAAAGGTTGCAGGAGAGGGTCCTTCCATTTTTTAACAGTTATTCTTTGTTATGCCTCCCACCTGCCATGCAGCTTTTCGCATTTCACGCTTTATGTAGTTAAACTGCTGTACTTTACAGTGATTTGGATAAGAAAAATTGGCACTCTAAATTAAGTGTGTGTAAATGAGTGAAATCCCAAACCCAGGGTGTAAAGTGAAGAACCTTCATTCATTCAAAAAAAAACCCAAAACAAAACAACAAACAATCCACACCCAAGCTAAGTCAAGCATAAACTCACACACAATTACTCATATTAGATAGACAGACAGACAAAAAGCCAAAGAAAGAAAATGAGAAATAATTCTTTCAGATTATTATGAGTTTTCTGTCATTCCACATGGGAATATTAATTCAAAATAGGCTAAGAAGTTACAAAAGTAATTGTAAGTAAGATATTTAGTGCCACATTTTGCACTTCAATCTTAGTACTTGATGTCATAGGTAAAAAAACCCAACAACTAAAAACCCCCAACTTACTTAACAGAATGCTAAATGTACTATTACTAGTTGTTAAAAGTGTTTTCCTGCTTAACGTAACATCATTTGTCTTTTTGTTAGGGAAAATACAACATGTTTAGACACTTTTACTTATGTCAACATATATTTTGTCCTTATAGGAAAAAAGTCTTTCCACAAATCGTTGCAATTCTTTTAAGGCCAACTCAGGGGATTAACATACAAAAGTAAATTTATTCCAGTTAGAGAACACAAAATACTACATAGTAAAAAAAAAAAAAGTCCATTTATGTTATCATGAGTTGGACCATCTCCAGTATGCAGATTATACAATGCCGAAAAGACACATTAAAGTTAAAGACTTCAGCAAAGTGAACTTCAAGCAATCTATATATAGTAGTTCAGGCATAAAAATAATCTAAAATTCTATTATTTGAAAAAGATTAGGAATTTATTGACAAATTAAAAGCATGTCACGCAGAGATGGACAGTATTTATGAAACTCAGGCAAATGAGCAAACCACATCAAGAGGTTTATAGCTTTCAAAGTCTGAGTTTCCTTTCTCGTACCTTAATTATGAGGTTGTAAGTAACTGCATTTTCAGCCACATGTTCTTGACATTGCAAAAAAAGAACACTGGTATTTTCTTGAGTATTAACAGACTTACTTTTCTTTAAGGAAATCCACTACCCGTTTGAAGTCTGCCACACAGTATTCTCTTTTCATGTCCATGAGTATGCTGTCAGAAGCAGATTGGACTGGTATGTGAAGAAAAGCATATACTCTTGGATGATTGAGAATCTTTGCCATTTCCTAAAAATTAGTCAGAAGAAAATATTTGTAGCCAATCATTAAAACAATGTACAGAAATCCCATAAAAATCACACATGCTAATGAGGGTCAGTAATGGGGCTTCTGATGCCCAAACTAAACTCAATTATATTGTCTATCCATGAGTCAGCAAGGACAGGAGGAGAGGTAGCAAGGATTATTCAGCAATAAAATGAAAGATTTAGGATTACACTTCACTTCAAATAGAATGTATCAAGAGAGTGCTGTCCTCTAACTTTGTATTGTTTGGGAGAGACATTAATATAATTTAAGAGCAAACACTGGAAGCAAAGAATTCCAGAACTCTGACTTAGTGTAATTAAAATCTTTAGCAGTGCTCTCAGAGAGCGCTTGTTTTGATTTTCATGAGGGAGCAATGACTCTCTCTTTTTCTGTAGGAGACAAACCAGCCCACATGCATTTGCATCTAAGTGCATCCTCTTTAGTTTCTATTTTGAGCATCTTTAAGATTGGCCATTTACTAATTAAGGAAGAGCCAATGAGTTGCAGACTTGCTCCTCTACTATGTAGCAGTTTTCAGCCTATAATACAAGCGCAAGAAGACCTAGAAATTAAAAGGTGACAGTTGTAAAAGGGATAAAAATAAATACACTTATTGAGTACTTCGAAGCACAAGGGTGGGCTTAAAAGGTGATGGGAGATGTAATGGGATGAACAGAGGACATGGGGCCTTGGGGAAACAGGATGGGGGCTGTGTAGGGTCATGGTTGGAATGTAATGGTCAGTATACGAGAAGATGAATGACGTAACTGCTTATTTCCTTGCTTTTTACAGCATTGGCAGGATATGCAATCTAAGTTAAAGTTTTTAGCTGCCCAAGTTAATGTGCCTTAAAGGGGTCTGATTTTTAGAAAGTGCTAAGCTAATCACCCTCACAATCCTCCAAAAACAGACATCTTTAATGTGTCACAAATTGGGCACTCGAGAACTGAAATAACCTAAAACTCACTAGTCAGTTTTGGAAATCTTGGCCTTAAAAACAGTGTATAAATGAAGAAGAAAAGTAGTTACATTATTTGGTGAAAACATTTTGCCTACCTTAACTAGATAAACCAAATGTAAAATATTAGATTAGTACAAATATTAATAAATACACCAATAAAGCAATACATGCACAACAAGGTATATGCAGCTAAACCAAGCTAACAGATCAACTCAAGGTACATCAAGCGCATTCACAGATAACACAAAAGTGCCACAGTGGACCTGTATTTTTTTGAAACATTTCTGTTAAAAAAAAAAAATAATACAGAACCTTTTATCTAAACTTTAGATATTCAGATAACATAAGACTTGCATCCAACCCTCCCACCCCAACAAAACCCTAACACAAAGTTTTGCCACATAAAATCACTCCCAGTTTTGCCAATCTCTCTTTACCTCTTCCCCGCAAACTTTGGGAATTTGCATAAAAACATTTGCTATGAACCACCCCAGTTTTACAAAAACAAATACCTTATTTTGCCCATCACTAATGAAAATATTATTTTCCTTTATCAAATAAGGGAAACAAGGCAAAAGAGCTCCAGTATGAGTGATTAATTGAATACCGTTCCAGTACAGAATTCCTTTGCACAGCAGACTTTTCCTCTTTAGCCAGTTCTACTCCTAATTCAAAACAGTTTACTCTGAATTATCCTTCAAAACTATACTGCATTTATGATACAAGTAAGTAATGGATAAGGAGTAAGGCAAAAATCACTAATTTGCCTCAGCATTTTTTGAAATTTTCTTAAAATGTGTCTCTGTCCAGCTTTTAAATAAACCAATCAATCCCCTCACTACGCAGCTAGTGACATTTGTTAGCTTTGTTTTGTTATCTTCTTATTCAGCTTCCCTTGTACAATACGTGCATCTTTTTGTGCTGACCACTGAATAGAAAAAAAAAAAAAAAAAGGATTTAAGCTCCCACTCATATTCTCTAGCTTGCACATATAAAAGAAACATTTTTTCATCTAGTTGTTCTAAGGCTCGGTGTAAGGCTCTTATATTTGAATCGATTCTTCTTTGTCAATTATTTAATTGTTATTTTATATTTACAGTATGATACCACCCAGAGACCCCTATCAAAATTCGGCCCTTATTGTGTTAAGCAATATATAGTGGTAGACTTGGTCCTTTGTGTTCCCTCTTTAACGCATCCATTTCTGAAGTTATCTTTTCTTTGCTCCCTCCCCCCCTTTTTTTGGCATAATGTCTGCTTCTCTTTGAGTCACAGAGCCCAGCTTTATAACAAATGTTGCTTTTAACTTTTGAATAGCTTGAGAGGTTATATAAAAATAAATAAATAAATGAATAAATATTAAAAGAATAGGAGGTAACTGCATGTGGTAAGGTTATATTGAATACTGGACAGTCAAGAGGCTACACTGCAGTATGATTTTATCATAAGTTGCTCAATATTTATTGTGTTTCTTAAAGCTCCTGCTCCCGGAATCCTGTGATTATGTGAGAAACTCAACTTGCTTGCTTGCTTTTTTAAAGAAAGATTCCAGCTGTCATGATTGCAGAGAAAAGTGTGAAAATGTGAACTTCAAAGGCTCCAAAACCAGAAGACATTTTTTCTGCAATGACCACTCCAAACAAGAATAACCTAATAACTATTAACTCACAGTAACTTGAAGCAAATCAATGCAATTTGCATTTGACCTACTGCAGCACAGTGTACTAACAGGAAACTTAACTCTGTTCATTATAAGAGAGGAAGAGTTAACATGAAATACATTCAGCAGCTATATTAAAAAAGTCCCTGGCCAAAACTGCTTGTTCTAATTAGCTTTCCTGGAAACCACACAGGGGCTTCTATGATCCTTGCAATCAGAGTTGCAGATTTGTATCAGGAACAAGAACATGACTATGTTCAGTTAATAAACTCATTTTGCTCAATTCTGTGCTAATATGTCAGAGGATTCCCAGCTTTAATTAACTGAACTGCTCCTCAACTGTCATTATGGGCCCCTGACTTTTCACAGAAAGAACCACAAGTGTAAGATCAGGAAGCTAAAAAATCCTGAGGGAATGCATGAGATGGTCACCTATGTGCTGATAAATGTCACTGACATTTTCACAGTACTGGTTTATATTTGGTTAAGACACAGGGGTCTCAATATCAAACCAAATGTATCTTTCAAAAAGCTAATTTTGTGTGTGTGTGTGTGTGTGTGTGTGTGTGTGTGCACGCGCGCATGAGAGAGAGAAATGTGTGTGAGAGACAGATGGACACATTATATACACAAAGAAGGCCAGGTTCAGAACAGGCATAGAAATTGCATCTCACATGGATTTGCTATGAGGAGAGCAGACAGTGGTACTACTGTGTCAGATACTGCGATCCCATGAAGTATCTTTAGGGTCCATAGTTTTAAATGAATGGTTTATGTGTGATTGTGTTCTACTCCATGAGAGAGGGCTACCACAGCTCCTCCAGGAACTAAAAACAGTGGACGGTGATTAAGACAAACCAGCCAGGCTGTAACCCTCCTCCTCCTCTCCCTGCACCCACTCTCCCGAGGGAGGGAGTTTGGGGGGGAGGGATAGCTCAGTGGTTTGAGCATTGGTCTGCTAAACCCAGGGTTGTGAGTTCAATCCTTGAGGGGGCCACTTAGGGTCTGGGGCAAAATCAGTACTTGCTCCTAATAGTGAAGGCAGGGGCTGGACTCAATGACCTTTCAAGGTCCCTTCCAGTTCTAGGAGATAGGATATCTCCATTAATTGATTTATTTATTTTAGGTACCAGTGGATTCTCTGTTCAAACTGGATTCTCCAAAGACCAACAGACAAAGAATGGACTTTTGAATAAACAGCACAAGCTTACACTGATTCGGGGTTTTCATTTTGCATCTAAGACAGATAAATTACAACCGGTGAAAAACCCAGCTGTGGGTTCTGAAAGACTAAAACCTACCAGAGCCATTGGTGGAAGCTGGGAGTGATCTCTGGTAACCTTTTAAGTGTGCATTCAATTTCTTTGATTGCTTTAACATATTCTCTGTAATGCTTTTACCTTAATAATAATTAATTATAATAATAATAAATGTGCTGGTTTAGAAAGAGCTGTGTAGTAACTGATAACTGCATCAATACACTGGTCATAGTCCTCAGAGAGAAAGCAAAGCACAGGTGCTGGCCTTTAGACTGACTGGCTTACTGAGGATATCACAGTGTAAGGCAGGGAGCTGTGCAGCCTTAAAAATCCCCGTCAGGAGTGAGTGAGATGCAGAGCCTAAACTGGGTGCTCTTGGTGGACCATGGAGGGGGAAAACAGGAGCAGTTGCTGTGAAATTTGACCTCTCAAGATTTTCATCAGGGGAGAGCAGCATTAATATGTAAAGGGGGCTGCATAAGAGCCCGTTCCAGTGAAGCATGCTGAATTGACATGCCTAACCAGTGCATCCTGCTTGCCTCAATCACAGCTTCTTCACAGACAAAATCGCCCCATTTTTGGTTTATGCTGGCCCCTTTTAGCCTCCCCCAGTGAAGAGTAGGTTGTACAGCACCTTTCTGCAACTGGAACCTCCCTTCTCTGTACCCTTTCCACCTCTGGGGCCATCCACCACAGTTTACTTTCAGGGTTAACTTTCAATGTTGAACTGTTTTAAGGAGTCCTGTGCAAATTGCTTGAAATATGTTTCTTGAAAGGGTTTATTAATTCTCATAAAAATCAAAGACTTCCAGCTTTATTATCCAAAGCTCCATGGTATCTAACTAGTAAAGACAGACATGATTTCCTCAAGGTTTTGACTCCAGGTATGGAAAGTAATCTGATTTAAAAGTATTATTCCCCATGCTATTCTATTTCACCAGCTATCAAGAAAAATGAGCTATCAGAAATAGTGATAAAAGGCTTTGACTTAGATTTTGGAGTGAGTGTTGTCCCATCAAACAGCATATGAGTAAAATATTATTCATGTCTTGCAATTAAGATAAACTAATGATGTGTTTTAGGTAGTGGTACCAATATACATATGTGATTATCTTTCTAAAAGCTGTGCAAGTATATGTCCACTTTAAAGTATGTATCCACTTTAAACGGAATAAGGATTGCAGCCTGCAATATTAAATCACCAAATAGCCTATAGCTGAGCCAGCAAAGTCAAAACGCTAAATTCCAATTTAGGCTTTCAAACTGCTCATTAACCACTGTATAGATAAGGTGAATGTCTGATTTCCTGGGTCTGTCTGTCTTCTTACTACACTACTAAATGTTTACACACTCTCCAGAAACAACGCCCTCCCTGTTTTTCAGTGATCTGCACAAAACTCAGTGAGACAAAAAAGAAAGCAAGAGAAGAAAAGAGATCGTGTCCAAAGAAAATACCAACACCACTGTTGGGCTTACTTATACATCAGTTTCAGTTGTCCAACCTTCCCTGATATTGTGATTTGCCATAACAAGCACTACAGAAATTGTAACTCTTAACTTCAGTGCATTTAAAAAACAACTGTGAACCTAACAGGTAAAAGAGAAATACTGGCCAGTCAGGCATTTCTCTGGGAATGCCTACACAGCACCGGAACCGTGCTTCTCAGAGCGGGTAGGAAGATATGCGCTAGCTCTGCTTATGCAGGGGTGCTAAAAATAGCAGTGTGGCTATGGTTGGAGAGACTGACTATCTGAGTACCTGCCCAACCCCCTGAGTATGTACTCAGGTGTCTAGTCTGAACCACTGCCCATGCTGGCATGGACATACTGCTATTTTTAGAGCACTAGCCCAAACAGAGCAAGTGCATGCCTATCTGCACTGGGATGCATATTCTCAGCTGCTGTATAGACATATCCTCTATGTCAGGAGTCTCAAACTCAAATGACCAAGAGGGCCACATGAGGACTAGTACATTGGCCCGAGAGCCGCATTACTGACACCTCCCTGCACCGCCGCCCTCGCCCCCGCCCCCACTCCACACTTCCATGAGGCCCTGCCCCTGCCCCGCCTCTTCCCACCCCTTCCCTGCCCCCATTCCAACCCTTCCCCGAAATCCCCACCCCAACTCTGCCCCCTCCCTGCCCCCAGGGGGTGCAGGAGGGGTGTGGTGAGGGCTCAGGGCAGGGAGTTGGGGTGTGGGGTGCAGGAGGGGTGAGGGGTACAGCAAGGGGTCAGGGTGCAGTGTGCTGCAGGGGGCTCAGGGCAGGGGGTTGGGGTGCAGCAGGGGGCTCAGGGCAGTGGGTTGGGATGCAGGTGGGGTGAGGCAGGGGGTCAGGGTGCCGGGTATGGCAGGGGGTTGGGGTGTAGGGTGTGGCAGGGGGCTCAGGGCAGGGGGTCGGGGCGCAGGGTGTGGCAGGGGACTCGACAGGGGTCAGGGTGCAGGAGGGGTGCAGGGTGCGGCAGGGGGCTCAGGGCAGGGGGTTTGGCTGCAGGAGAGGTTCGGGGGGCAGGATCTAGCCCGGCGTGTACCGGGAGCAGGGCAGGCTCCCTGCCTGCCTGTCTGCCCTGCCCCCGCAAGAGGCTGGAACATGGGGAAGGGGGGGGCGGAGGGGCTGTGCGTTTCTGTTGCTTGAGGCACCGCCTCCAACAGCTCCCATTGGCCGCGGTTCCCCGTTCCCGGCCAATCGGAGCTGCTAGGGGCGCTGCCTAAAGCAACAGCCACACGCAGCCCCTCCGCCCCCCCTTCCCCACGTTCCAGCCTCTTCCCGGAGCTGCGCTGGGCAGGGCAGGCAGGGAGCCTGCCCTGCTCCCGGTGCTTGTCCGGCCGCTCTGGTAAACGCTGGGGGAGGGCAGGGGGCTCACGGGCCGCAGAAAAATACCCCGCGGGCCGCATGCTGCCTGCAGACCGCGTGTTTGAGACCCCTGCTCTATGTCACTTGTCTTACTAGTGCTACTTCCTTAACTTGCCCATTAAGATAGGAAACCGGGGGTCTGCAGTTGTCCATAAGGAGCTGGAACAGATGTACAAAAAGAATGTTTTGTTTGATTACTTAAAAAACCTGGATGTCAGGTTTCAAAGCCTATATGAGTTCAGCTGTTACTTGAAATTACTGCCTCAAAACTTCAAGATAAACAAGATTTCCCAGTCTTAACAAGTCTCACCTTTCATGTACTTAAAACTCAACCAGGTACTTTACAATACAGGCTTTATTCAAATACAGCTTTGCATTGAACAGTCATACTTAGCTAATCCTTACAGCTATTCCCACAGCACAAATGGAATACAAAATATTAGATTTCATCACTTATTAAAAACTATTAGTTAGTAGCCCAGAGAGGATGTAAAAGGACACCATGGACTAACAGAGTCTACTTCACCGCATCTCTCATCTGTTTCCCGTTTATATTTTCACACAGCATTTTGCATTACTAGATTTCGTTGTCTATTTCCACCAGTAGAAAAAAAAAGTAATATACAACTTATTTGATTCCTATCTGGATGTAGTAAAGGAACCACATTTGGAAACTTCTGTCTTTAATCATAATGGAACAGCTGACTGCCAATTTTCCCTCTGTTGTGGCATCTTCTAATAACTACATAAAAGTATTAGCTATATGTGAAGGAGAGAGTCAATGTAGGATCTAAAGGCCCACAGAACAGATGAATTTGTTTTAATCTAACTTTTCAGAACAATTGTTCTGAAGTTGGGACCTTGCAACGTTGTACGTGGGATGTCCTTCCATTTTTTATTCAGTTCTTAACACATGCAGCACATTAGACAGACACTGACAAAGATTTTTTTCAAGCCAGTATATTTTGTCATAACAATTACAACACACACATTTCACTAAACTAATACCTAAGAAGCAAATCAACCAGTCAACCTGTAATAAGAGCTTGCATATTAGAACTACATCACACAATGAAATATCAATATTCATGCTTCTGTACAAATGCCTGTATGACAATCCGTAGACTTTTTTCCTACTATCCTAGCCTGGAAAAAATCAACTACTCTGGTCTTGTGTTATATGTAAGGAACGCTGATACTAGTAACTGCCACCTATATAGCATCTCCTCAAACACTCAGATCTAAAGAAACACTTGCTGTTTTATTTGTCATGTTCCCATATGGACAATCTTTTCCTTTCTGACACATGTTAGATTGGGTCATATAATGAAGGGTCTCTGCTGACAGTTGCCTTTCAGATGCACATTAAAGTAGCTGGTGAACAGCAACACCAGCAGAATCTGAATGAGAATCAAGTGGCTGTGGTCTATTATTTAAGTATTGCTGCTGTAATGCAGTCCAGGAACAGATGTGATCTACTGATGCAGACACAGAAACAATGAGACATGTACACCATAGTATGATTAAATACAGAGGCTACAACTTTACTAAACCTATTAACCAATAGGGACTCCCCACCCTCCTGCTATCTAGCAGGGCTGTTCTAGTGCAGAATGGAACCAGACGCTAGTGGACCCTGGTTCTACAAAGCTGAGGGCAGGTATGAGAGCAATGCCTCCTCTACAGCCTCAGGCCTGTCCAGGGACCCAAGCTGGAAGCCAAAGTCCCAGCGTGTTTCCCTCCTCCATGCAGAAGGAGATGGGGGAGCCACATGCTGTATGAGACATGGAGGCATACCCCTCACCATGCAATGTCGTGCTTGGGACACATGCCCAAGCAGCCCATTTGGTTAGAGGGACACTTTTTAACTCCAACTGCACTGTGGCAAATGTTATTTAAACACTAAAAACAGACCTCCGAGATGCCACATATAAGGTAAAAAACAACATGCAGCTAGTCAATTTTGCCATATGGGAAAAACCCCTTGAACGCACCAACCAAAAGATTGCTGATCATTCTAACCCCCTTTCTCTAAAAAATAATAATAATTAAAAAAACAACAACCATACCCCATAGCTATCACTGTGTACTTTTAGTAGGGGAACTTTTAGTTGTGGAAAAATTGGAAACAGTCCAGCGGAGGGCAACAAAAATGATTAGGTGGCTGGAGCACATGACTTATGAGGAGAGGCTGAGGGAACTGGGATTGTTTAGTCTGCAGAAGAGAAGAATGAGGGGGGATTTGATAGCTGCTTTCAACTACCTGAAAGGGGGTTCCAAAGAGGATGGATCTAGACTGTTCTCAGTGTTACAAGATGACAGAACAAGGAATAATGGTCTCAAGTTGCAGTAGGGGAAGTTTAGGTTGGATATTAGGAAAAACTTTTTCACTAGGAGGGTGGTGAAGCACTAGAATGGGCTACATAGGGAGGTGGTGGAATCTCCTTCCTTAGAGGTTTTTAAGGTCAGGCTTGACAAAGCCCAGGCTGGGATGATTTAGTTGGGGATTGGTCCTGCTTTGAGCAGGGGGTTGGACTAGATGACCTCCTGAGGTCCCTTCTCACCCTGATATTCTATGATTCTATGACTCTAAGGGGGAACCAGGGGAAGCGTGCGTAGCACTGCCCTAGCTGCTTCAGATTGAGTTCTCCCCGTTCCCCGGAGTAGGGTTTCCATTGCTCCTGGCTCCATCAAAGATGCACCCTACCCTGGATAGTAAGGTGAGCGTTTGTTCTTCAGCTAGCTGCATATTAAGTTTTACATCTGCCTCTCTTTTTTTCTTTTCTTTTTAATTAAAAAAATCTTGTCATGATCTACTCTGATTAAAAAATTAGGTTTGCTAATGATTCTTGCAACAAGCTTGTCTATACACAATAACAGTTTCTCACTAAAGCTCTCAACTAAAAGCTGCAGTTGAAGCTGGCTACACTTCTTTCCACAAGCCAAAGGAGCAAATATGGTAGCTATCTGAGTTTTTGGGATTTTTATACAAGTATCTCCTATTTGCAGATATCTTAACAAGGATTTCTGAAATACTTCAAAAATGGAAAAAATCCCCCCACCCCAGCCAAAAATGAAATAAGATTCACTTACTTAAGTGTTTAAGTTGGGAGGGTCTGGGATTCATCACTATAAATACAACATTCCAGTGTCAGTAGTGTCTCACCTAAATCCAGCTATCATGGGGAGACATTGAATACTGGCAACATATGACTAATTCCATTCCTGTGACATACTGAGCATCTTCAACTCCCATGGAAACCAGTGGAAGTTTAGTGTGCTTGAAACCGTACAGGATGTGCTTATCACCCATTTTTGTTACAACTGGAGCCATCAATGCTGTGGTGAAGAGCTTTCTTTGTAAAACCTCGGAGATATATTTGCCAACATTTATTAACTGGACCACTTTATGGCATAGTATGAATTTTGTAGATGGCTGGAAGAAAGATAACATGAATAGATTATATCCAGCAATCTGAATAGTCACCACACTAGGTATGGATTCTCTGTTAAATGGCTTATCCTGATGTCTATGTCAAGCATACACACTTTTCAATTTGTTTTTCAAAATGCCCCTTCCTAACAGTAACAGTAGCTGGGTGCAGAGCATTTCATGTGGACTACTGATTGCTGCAGTCCCTCATCTGCACCTTGAATAATCAGCTACTCCCAACCTGTCATCGATCTCTATGAAATGCCTTGCGCAGAGGTTATTGCTTTGCTATAAAAATTATTAGTCTATTTCAAGCAAATCTCACTTTTCATCTTTAAACACTGCAATACAGAAAAGCAATCCTCCCATATCTGAATCACTACACCTCATTTAAAGAGTATATTAGAAACACAAATATAATTAACAATATAATGAAGTTTCTGAAAAGGCCATTTACTGTGACAGTACAGTGCTGCTCTAAAATAAACTAACATGTCTCTATCATATTTTACATGACCCAAAAAAGGGTTTGTGAATAAAATATATAAAGTACAAGAAAGACACATTTAGTAATGAATACCAAGCTTCACACCTACCCTTTTCTATTAAAAAAAAAAAAAAAAAATCTTGCCATGATCTACATCTGTTAAAAAATAGGTTGGCTAATGTATAATAGCAACTCTTGCAACAAGCAAGTCTACAAAGCGGAATTAAGAATGTTTAATTTAACATTAAACAGTTTCTACAGAAAAGTACTTTAATAGCAAGGACTAGATGGCACAAAAAGGCTTAATACAATATCCTTTTGTCTTCAGAAAAATGGATCAGGTCACAAGTGAAATGAGTTTGATAGACCTAACCTAGTCTAAACCCTACATTTCTTCACAATAATAAAACTCCAGAGAGACAAGGAGAGTGAGGTAATGTCTTTTATTGGACCAATTGCTGTTGGTGAGAGAGACAAGCTTTCAAGCTTACACAGAGCTCTTCTTGAAGTCTAACATCCTGGGACCAACATGGCTACATCACCACTACATAAAACTCCAGAGAGTCTGGCACATTACAGCAGAATTGATGATCTCTGCTCTGTAGATGGTCAGGAACGGAACACCTCATCAGAATTGATCAGAATCTGCACTATCAGATCAGTGCCAGGACACCTCCACACTATAAGGATCTAATTTTGATTTCACATTAGTGTAAAAAAGTAACTTTCACTGAAGCAGAGATACAGTGGAGTAAATAAGTGCTGTGTGTCTTAATTCCATGAGCATCTCAATTCACTGAACTGACCCAAAGTTCACAAAATAAAAAACATTCTTCTAAGCTATAATGGCACAGGCTCATGTAACATAATCCTTGTAACTTCAATGCTTCACTTTCCTAAATTTAATACAAAGGAACTAACTTAATGCATAGGATTGAATAAGAGAGACTTTACACATTTTTTCCTCAATTCACAATATTGCAGTTGTCCAAAAAATCAATATTCCTGTGTAATTTTATTGAAGTTTCTTGAATTTATTACCATTAATTTCCTCCGTCTCATTTTCTAAATTAAAGAATCATCACCAAAAAGCAAACTTTTTTTTTTTTAAACAAATGCCAAACCCTAATGAAGCAAGCAGTCTTACTGAAGATTATGCAGATGATGGTTGCAAAGCACAGTGAGAATGTGACAGCCCATCTATCAAAGAAAACAAAGGATTTTATGCATCTAAACCAAATAGAGGCTTTTGGAACAGCATGGATGGTGGCTGGTAGAACTTTAATTACCTGTTAGAATATAAATAACTAGGAAAGTGATATCTCATTTGGCTATTAATGAAAGTGCTAATATTAAAAGAAAAAGAGCAGTCAGTTTATCATGTATAGATCTGCTGTGTGTTATTGATATTCTTCTGCCTTGTGTCCTGAAGCTAACAAGTATTAAAATATACATTTTATTTAGCAAAACTGTATTTTCCTGCGGTGGTAAGACTTGGAATAGATACTCAAAAGACTCAATTAATGCTGACTTTTCCCCCCTGCTAGTAATCGACCAATGAAATGAGCCCCATCTCAAAAGATTTGCTATGGGCAGATGGTATTACAAGTGATTGACAGCGGACTTGACACCTAACACAAGATTATGAGTGGATCTGTCTGCATTCAAATACGCTTCACTCTCCAGCCATCTAACAAGGGGGTGGGAGGGAGGGGAAATAATGAATACTAGCAAATTCATCACTTAAACTGAAGTTAATATCCATAACTTTAACTAGTCAAGAAAAGTGCTACTTCATGCTAACACTTTCTCTGTGATAAGAATTTCTATACACAGCTTTTTGAACACATCATAGTACTGGGTAGCCCCCAGATTTATGCATAAAATATATCTTGTCTTCTGCCTTACAGAAGAGATGAGTTTTGAATCCAAGGAATTTTCTGTATAGTGTTATTTATAAATATTATGTTCTGGCATTTTAAAAAATAAATTTAAAAGCCCCTCTCTCTCACCAACCCAGAAATTTATGTTTGTATATTATCTCTAGACATATATTTATTTAGTACTATTAAAAGTGCTAGATCCTGTAACAACAGTCAGACTTTAGAACATCTAACTTTGAAAAGTACTTGGGCACACCACCTTCATAATTTTAATCAGTATAGTTATAATGGAGTCTTATTCTGATACATTAAACCAACTTGCATATCATTGATTGCCACCTGTAAACCACCAATGGTACATATTCCGCAGTTTGAGAACTGCTGACATTGGCCCCCTTCCAGAAGGTGTTTACAGTCTAGATTAGACAGACAGTACATGAGGCAACCAGAGAAAGGTCCATTTTAAAGCACTGAAGAAAAAGTCACCCCCACCCATAGCAACTCTGGTGGATCAACAATAATAAAACACAATTTCCGTGGAACCTAAGGAGTGATTTATATGAAGATTGACTTGTTTGGCACCCAAAGAGAAAAACTGTTCAAAGAGAAAGGGGCAGCAGTAGAAAAGGCATCAAATCAGAGTATACAAAGGGTGGTGCAGACAAAGAATAATTGGCTAGAGAAAAGGGAGTGAGGGTGAAGGTGTATATAGAGGAGGGATGGGAAAACTACGGTCCGCGGGGCACATCTGGTCCACCAGCCAATTTGATCCAGCCCTCAAGCTCCTGCTGAGGAGCAGAGTCTGGGGCTTGCTCCGCTCCCACGCTCCAGCTGGGGAGCGGGGTCGGGGGTCGTTTGGCGCGTGCATGCCACCATTCCGCGCAGCTCCTGGAAGCAGCACAAGTCCCCTCTCCGGCTCCTTTGTTTAGGGGCAGGCAGGGGACTCCACGCACTGCTCCCTGCCCCAAGCTCCACCATCATAGCTCCCATTGGCTTGGAGCTGCGGCCAATGGGAGCCACAGGGGTGGTGCCTGCCGAAGGGGCAGCGCGCAGAGGCACCTGGCCATGCCTGCGCATAGGAGCCAGAAGTGGCACATGCTGCTGCTTCTGGCAGCTGCTTAAGGTAAGCGCCGCCTGGAGCTTGCACCCCTGAGCTCCTCCCACACCCCAACCGCCTACCCCAGCCCTGATTCCCCTCCTGCCCTCCGAACCCCTCGATCCCAGCCCGGAGCACCTCCCTGAACCCCAAACAACCCCTCATCCCCAGCCCCACCCCAGAGCCTGCATCCCCAGCCGCAGCCCTCACTCCAATCCCCTGCCCCAGCCCGGAGTCACCTTCCGCACCCTGAACTCCTCATTTCTGGCCCCACCCCAGAGCCCACACCCTCAGCCAGAGCTCTCAGCCGCTCCTGCACCCCAACCCCAATTTCATGGGCATTCATAGCCCACCATACGATTTCCATACCTAGATGTGGTCCCGGGGCCAAAAAGTTTGCCCACCTCTGATATAGAGTATGAAGATGAAAACAAGTGTTTGAGCACCACATAGACGGCGAGAAATTTCATAAGTTAATTTTTTAAGATGCTTATGTTTGTTTTCCACAAGCCCAGATTTAAGTACCCATTGCTATATTCTCTCATCATTTTATTTTTAAAATATCTGAGAGTTCTTTCAATTAACTGTAACCAGAAAAAAACATCAATTTAAGAAAGACAAATTTGTGATTCCTGTAAGGAACACCCACTGATTACAAAATTTATGGCACTAAAAGGTTAGAGGCTTAAGTATTCATTTAATTAAATGTATTAAGGTTTTCATTTTTCTGATCACATCAACAGATTTTGCTGCATTAGAAAATAACAACTCATCTACAAAAATGACAAAAATAATAGTAGAAACAAAGTGAGTAAATGCCCTAACAGTGTTCAGTTCCTGAAATCCTGCTGCCTTTTCATTTGTTTCTGAGGAACAGATGTGTATTAGTTCTTTAATAATGCATTTCAAAACAATCGACATCAGAGTTTATTGAAAACTTTAGTTTATGCACAGGGCGCTAAAATATTTAATGAACCGCAAGTAGAAAAACACAGAGAAATAAAGGAAAATAAATTAGCAGTTGTACTGTGGTACATTTTCATGTGGTGTGTCATGGTATGTCTGGGGAAGCCATCTGTAGGATATCAGCTTCAATAAGGGTAAAGAACACAAACACTGAGCTGCCATAAAGAATCCAAGTGAAAAAGCAAGGAAATACTATTGTGACTTGTAGCACGCTTGGCATTCCCTATGCATTCAAAGGCAACAACACCATGCAGGTGCTTCTCAATGGTTGATGCATCATTGGAATGTTCTGAATTAATAACGAAAACCCACAGATGGTGTATAGTGGAGTTTGAAATAAACTCATTTTGACAGGTGACAAGGAACACTACTCATCTAGTCATGTGAAATTAAGCATTTAAGGGAATGGCAGGTGTGATCTGCCTTCTTTAAATACAGATTTGGAAGTACCGCTTCACACTCAAAATGTGCTGTCCTGTAAAGCTTGATAAATCTTAATGCAAAACAAACATTTAAAAAGTAAATATTTCTGAACCACAAGTGAAATATTTAAGCTTATAGGACTAAATTCATGTCTAGTGTAACTCCAGTGACTTTGATTAAGTTAAATCACAGATAAATTTGGTCCTTAATCTTTTAAAAGCATGCAGACATTTACTGCATGTTTCACATTTATTTGTGGTATCAGGAAAAAGAGGAAGGGAACTTTTTTGGCTGACCTCCAGTTACCCAATACTCAACTACTGTGATTTTTTTAAAAAGGGGTTGCTTCTGCTTCATACATCTCAACCATATCTAATTATAAAATCCCATCAAACAGTCACCTGTGTGAAAGAATAGAATACAGTCTTCCTTGTGGCATACCATTTGTAATACTACATTTATTAGACAGCAGAGGATTCTCTAAGAATGGGTACAAAACACAGCCTCACTAGAGACTAAGCCCAGTATCTCCATGACACAGTACCCTCTTCACAGTCTAAGGATTGACAAGCTAACCATACACATGTGCATGTACTACAGGAGGTCTAAGATAGCCCCTTGTATAGTTAAGGCTGCAAAACAGCTTCCATAATTGCTCCTTGTTTTTACATACACCATTTTATTAAATTGTAAAAGTTTGGAGCTAAAATGTTCAATGCTTTGCTTCTGCACAAAGTTTGTATTTATTTATTTATTTAAATTCTTGAAAGTCTCTGCCAGTTGGATAAAAACTCAATTTCCCCTCTATAAAATGTGCTAACTACGCTAGTTAAAGTTTGACACTTGGCATGGACACGAACCTGAAAGAGGATAAGGCTCGTGTTTGGTTTGAGGGGGAGGAAATTCAAATATCAAAGCAATACACTTAGTGATGCACATGCTCAGTATTATCTGTTTAGCAGAACCTATTGCTGACATTGTCTTTTTCTAAACTGACAGGGATGGGCAAGGCAGAGACTGCTGGTCTCAGGTTTTTCTTGAGACAATTTGTATGAAGACAATTGTGACTGTCTTGTTGAATATAGCGCAATCCACCAAACACCACCCTATGACTGCCTTAAGACCAGAGTTAAATATTATTTAAGGGGCTTTACAGTTCTACCAAATCAATGCTTTTTTTTTTTTTTTTTTAAGTTTCGACTTTTTTCTTTTGTGACGATACAATCCTCGCTACACAAATCAATACAACACTATCTCTAACCAATGAAAAACAAGCAGATGGAAAAGTTAAAAAAAACTTACTCATCCCACAGCCCATTCACTTCAATCTAACTGGGACAAATTAAATACCTAATCAGGGCAATTTAAATGCAATTAAGCATAGGCAAGTTTTTGCTTGTATTTTAAAATCAAGAAAATTTACCAAAAAGATGACTCCAAAGTATTGCACCTGTCCAATACAAAAATCTTTGACTCCATGTACATATCCAATGTTACAATGAAGAAGCTATTGTTTCATATTCACATGAAGGATGAATTAACCGCACACCCTTGCAGGAAAAAATACTCCAGCATATGAAGAATTGCTCGAAGAATTTCATCATCGCATGACATCATGCAACTGCTGCCTGGCACTGTTCAGTGGAGTGTCTTTGTAGTTCCCATGAGGAAGCTGACACTGAAATGATCTTGCATGCCACCAATGCCACAGAGAGAAGTGTAATTAATCTGTGGATTTTTGCACAATACACAGATGTTCTAGTGTTCTCTGTGAGACGCTACCCAAGACTTCTTCAAGATTCTGTTTTTGTGCCTGCTGCTGGGGCACAGAATTGCTGTATACCCCTCAGAGATGTATTACGATCACTCAGATCATTAAAAGCTGCTGCACTGCCAGGTTTCCATGCCCTTGCAGGGTGTCACACTACTGGAGGGTTAGCTGGAAAACCCAAATTATCTTATTGGAAGGCATTTGATTCAGCCGCCAACGAGAATCTCCTCTCTCTGAAGGTGTTCACAACAACTGAGACCTAAGCTCCCTGTAAGCTGCATGGCAGCTCAAGGAACCCGCTGGAGGAGAGGTGCCTTCCCCAGCCCCCACCTAGCCTGGCCCCCAACCTGCTGCGGCCAGGGCGCGGTGCACCTCTCCCCTGGCCCCAACTCTGCTGTGGTGCGGCCCGGGCCGGCCCCAAGTGCGGCGGGAGTGGCCTGGACCCTGCCACAGCCAGGTCGCCCGGACCAGCTGGGGTGGTGTGGCTGGATCGGATCCAGCCACGGTTGGGGCGGGGTGGCCCAGCCCCAGGCACAGTCAGAGCAGCCTGACCCCAGCTGCAGCCGAGGTGGCACAGTCAGAATGGAGTCCTAGTACACTTTCACCCCAACCCTCTGCCGCAGCCCTGAGCCCCTCATCCACGGCCCCACCCCAGAGCCCGTACTCCCAGCAGCAGTCCCTGCACCCCAACCCTCTGCCCCAGCCCTAAGCCTCCTCCACCTCCATATTGGTGCACATAACAAAATTAATTCCGCACATGGGTAGGAAAAATTAGAGGGAACACTGGCTGAGACAGTCACTGATGAGGTCATAAGTGTACTGGAGGCATTCATCTGCTGAGTTTACCATTTGAAGACCAACATTACAACAGTTGCAGAGCTACACTGGTGGATGTTTTCCAGGAAGCAGGCAAATGGAGAAAAACTGCCCCTGAAAAGGGGTGCATCATCCTGCTATCAAGAGGGCAAATTATCAAGCAATGGAACGGCTCCAGAGCATCCAAAGCTACCCTTCCCTATGATCACCACCCTGCAGATGTTTGGCCGGCAGCTGGTTTGTACAGAGATGTGCAAGTGTGGCACAAGTGAGGATCAGTGTGACAACGTGTCTCACAGTGATGCCCTAGACCAGAGGTCCCCAAACTATGGGACATGCCCTCCTAGGGGGACATGAAGGAACAGCGGGGGGCTGCAGCGGGGCCAGGCCAGCCCCCACCATGGGAGGGGAGGAAGTGCCACCCAGCCCCTCCTGACCCCCAGTTTTGCTATAGTCCCGCCCTCAGCCATGTCCCTGGCTCCCAGTCCTGCATCTGGCCCCGTCCCCAGCCTTGGCACAGCTCCCAGCCCCATGCCAGCCCCTGGCTGTGGCTCCATTCCCTGACCCCCACTGCAGCCTGGCTGCGGCTCTTCTCCCACCCCCACCTGTGGCCCCTTTACCCCAGTCTGCGTTCCCCCACAGCATCGGTCCCGGCCTGGCTCTGAGGCAGGGTGGGCGCAGAAAGGGGTAAGGGGGGGCAGAGCCCTCAAAAGTTTGGGGACCGCTTCCTTAGACAGAGACAACACTGATGATGACTTTGATAAATAAATATTTTGAGCCCTGCTCATCAAGGCCAACTTCCCTTGGACTACCAAAGATCAATATCTTTTTGATATAAGCAATGCATCCTCGTGTTAAAGTATAATTTTTATAAAAGTTTATTTTTAAACATCTTCTCAAATCCATATACATAATTGTTCTAGGTTTGTCATGTTTGGTACCATTCTGCCTGCGAGAGAAAGGACTTTCATATGATACCCAATTCGATCTATTTCCAATGACACTGTGTTATCAAACTTTTCACCACTGGAAGACCTGGAGGTGAGTCACATTCACCATAAGATAATGTTTGAAGAGATTTTCTTAGGAAGGAGGGAGAGACAGAGATAGAGTGAAACTCTCACAAGCATCCAGCTGGAAATAGCTCTTGGATGGACCTTTAATCAAGATCCTATCTAAACCATATTTTCTAAGCATAAAAATCCCTAAAGATGATTTTTATGATGATCTCTTTGTCAAAATGAAGAATCTATTAGACACGCTTTAGATGTAGCACAGAAATCTCACTCTCATCGAGAGTTTGAGTATTTTCCAGGAGTTAAAGTTGGATTTTCCAAACTTGCTAAATAGCGCAAACAGGCTTAAAATCTTTCAGTGAAGGAATCAGCTGTTTGAGCACCACACATTGCCAGATGCTTGAGAGAACCCATACTCTTTAGAGCCATCACAATACTTGTTAAAACGCAGTCAATCATATTTATCATGAGTCTCAATGTTTAGGTTTTAATGACCTGTATGACCAACATGTTCAGTATGAATTGTGCATATTCCAAAGGGCCAGGGAAGAAAAAAGCCAACCACTTATTATGTCAGAGCTGTATTCATAACTTATTGTTACAGCTGTAAATAAAATCACTTATTTGTGGGGGTTTGAAAGTCTTTTATTAAGTCATTAGTTTGGATCATTTAGAGCAGGGGTCAGCAACCTTTCAGAAGTGGCGTGCCGAGTCTTCATTTATTCACTCTAATTTAAGGTTTCACGTGCCAGTAATACATTTTAACGTTTTTAGAAGATCTTTCTATAAGTCTATATTATATAACTAAACTATTGTATGTAAACAAGGTTTTCAAAATATTTAAGAAGAGTCATTTAAAATTAAATTAAAATGCTGATCTTACGCCACCAGCCTGCTCAGCCCATTGCCAGCCTGGGGTTCTGTTCACCTAGGCCAGCAGTAGGATGAGCAGGGCCTGCGGCCGGGGCCCTAGACCTGGGGAGGGGGGTGTTTCAGGGGTCAGGGCAGAGGGCTGGGGGTGTGGGGGGGTGTAGGGCAGAAGGCTGGGTGTGTGTGGGGGGTTCAGGGCAGAGGGCTGGGTGTGTGGAGGGGTTCAGAACAGAGGGCTGGGGGCATGAGGGGGTGCAGGGCAGAAGGCTGGGGTGCTTGGCTTGTGGGGGTGCTCCCAGCCCCCTGCCCTGAGCAGCTCATGGCAGGGGGCTGGAAAGGATATGCCCTGTTCCACCCCCTTCGCTCAGGCTCCATCCCTACCTCTCTCTGCGTCCTCTTCGGAGCTGTGTGCACGCTGCCGCTCTTCCCCCTCCCTCTTGCTAGGGCCATCAATTGATTGGCGCACGGAAGGAGAGGAGATGGGGCAGGAAAGCACTACGCTGGGGGAAGAAGCGGGGGAGGGAGGAAGCTCGGCTGCCATAGAACCAAGGTTCTGCCTCCTGCCCCCGCAGAGGAGAGCGGTGGGCGGGTGCGCTGAGTGGGGCTGGGGGCCAGGACCGCGGCAGGGAGCTGCGTGCCACTCAAAATCGGCTCGCGTGCCATCTTTGGCACGCGTGCCGTAGGTTGCCAACCTGATTTAGAGCTATAATTTTTTCCTCAGATACTATTCATGTCGACCATTAATGCTGGCAGCAATTCTGAGACCATGGTGAGGTTTTGGCTGTTACTGCAGATCTGGTCTACATTTAAAACATAGGTCAACATAGCTACAGTGCTCAGGAGTATGAAAAATCCACACCTTTCAGCGCCATAGCTATGTCAATCTAACTCCTGGTACAGTATAGTCAAAACTAAGTCAACAGAAAACCCCTTCTGTCAATGTAGTCCCCATCTTCATTTCAGGCCCCGGAGCTATGCCACTGTAGCATCTGTAGCGTAGACATGGCCTAAACAAAGTCTCGATATCAGTCTATATGTTCCTATTCTTCTTCTTTTCAGTCTCATCTCCTGCAATTAGTTTTTGCCAAAGCAGAAAACTCTTGCAGTGAAAGCTGAGTAGTGCTGCCCCTCATGGCTTGTGTGAGGGAATGAAATGCAGTACGGACAAGAAGAAAAACATGAAAGCCCTCAAGGAGCAAGATTCCAATCACTTGGCCTTAGGGTGGCCAGATGTCCTGATTTTATAGGGACAGTCCTGATTTTGGGGCTCTTTTTCTTATATAGGCTCCTATTACCCCCCCACCCCCTGTCCTGATTTTTCACATTTGCTGTCTGGTCACCCTACTTGACCTATGCCATTATCTATCAAACATGGATTAAAACCACTGTATGAAAATATGACAACGTTTTTAAAAATATATTTTAAAACTTTGCAAGTGTTTATGCAGCTGGGCTTACCAATAGAGGAACTGACATAACATAACAAATTAAGATTAAAGAAACTTGATTTTTAAAATAAAGAAATAATGTGCTAGAAAATGACATTTTAACAGCATTTGACTTTTTAAAAATTCAACCTTATAATGATGCGTTAGCACGTTATCAAGGAAAGCAAACTGCAGGCAAAGTTCATATGAATTCATTTAGCATTACCTGAATTAAACAACCACAGAAGTGACAAAAACTGTGTTGAGGGAGCCAGTAAATACACAAAGAATTTATATGCACCAGATTTTCACAAGCTATGTTAAAATATGGCCAAAATGACAAATGAAATAAATTTGTTGCTCACAGTCTCTGACCCTAGGGAACCTTTGTCCGCATCATAAAACAACTCCACAATTTTGTATGATTGATTCTCTCTGATGCTTATGAGAAACAGGTACATCTACAAGCTGAAAGAAAGAAACTTGTCCAGCACTATGTACGTATATTTGGCTCTAACCACTGTCGGGTTTTGACTTTAAAGAAATATCAAAATTGGTTCCAATTTTTTATTTTAAAGTTGAAATGATTAATGACACAAGATCAGAGAAGTTTTCATCTGATCATAATTCTTCACAGAAAGCCACAGCATTTCAGGAAGTCTTCACAATTATCAACCCTGCCATCTAATCAAAGAAATTAATCAAATGCATCATTATACAGGACACAAATGAGTGTTTGTATACAAACACTTGATAGACTTTATAGCTGACTATTATTCTTTTAAATAATGTGGACATATCTATACAGTTATCAATACAGTTATAGTGCAAAAATTGTACAGGCATAACTTTTAGCCCAGCGGTTGGATTTAACCCTAAGCTGGGATGTGGAAGATCCCTGGTTCAAGTTTCCCCTCTTAAGAAGGGATCTGAACTGGAATCTGCCCCATTTCAGGTAAGTACCCTTGCCACTGGACTATGGGATATTCTGAAGTGGGGCTCCCTCAGTCTCTCCTGTTGAAGCAGTTCCACTGTGGATAAATTATTTTAAATAGTTATTGAAGTAGGGAGACTGAATTCTGGTCTCCACCTCTCAGGTGAGTATCTAACCATTGAGCTAAAAGTTATGAGGGATGTCTTTCTCTCCTTCCATCCAGGGTTTCTTGCTGAAATGAACCTAACACCAAGAGAGAGTTTTGCAGTTGAGGATCGCAAGTGGAGGGAGCCACGTCACTGTGGCCCAGACTCAGATGCCTATCTCCAAGCGGGGGACTCAGCACACATTCCTCAGCTTGGCATCTTCCATTGGTTATGTTATGCATTCAGCTGCCTAGCATGCTGGCTTTTTGTGAATCCCATCCCAGACATTATATAGGGAACTGAGGCACCAAACTCAGGCTTTTGTCAATCCCAGTGATTTTCTAGGCACGCAAGTTTCTCTGCGACTCCAGCCCCCAAATTTAAAGATTTAATTTAAGATGAAAGCCTACATCAAAGACTGTCAAAATACCCAGTGGTCTTTTATAGATGAAAGCGTTGGAAGGGAAGGGCAGGAAAGAGTTTGACAACCCAGTTTGACAATTCACCAGAATTCATTTCCCAAACCACTGAAAGACATGTTGGAAAATTCTCACTCAGGCCTGGTCCACACTAACCCCCCACTTCGAACTAAGATATGCAACTTCAGCTATGTGAATAACGTAGCTGAAGTCGAAGTAACTTACGAACTAACGTAGTTCGAACTTACGGTGGGTCCAGACGCGGCAGGCAGGCTCCCCCGTCGACTCCGCGTACTCCTCTCACGGACCAGGAGTACCGGCGTCGACAGCGAGCACTTCCAGGATCGATCCCGGAGGATCGATTGCTTACCGCCGGACCCGGAGGTAAGTATAGACCTACCCTCAGACACAAACCGTAGTACTGCTATGATTCAGTTGTCAATGGAAAGACCATCTGTATACTGGAAATTCTGTGAAATTCTGAATAGGAAAATACAGCAAAAACTTTGACTATTGTTTAAAACAGAGGCACATGCATCTTTGAAAAGAACAGTCATTGGGGGCCAACTAGGGACCAGCATGGCAACTTAGGGACCAATTTTCAATAAGGCCTCAATGCAGCCTCCAACCTGTGTGAGCACTTTTTGTAAACTATCATTGATGTAATCCTTCACTTACATGCACAGTTGATGGGTTTTGTACATGAAGTCTATTTCCTTCATGTACCAAGCCTTACAGAATACTTCATGAATTCTGGATGGAGATTTGGCCTTATCATCACATCTTGAGGATTCTTTTCTAAGTAGATAGGAGTATATACAAAGAAAAGGCAGCACTATATTCCTGCAAATGAACCAGTTATAGACATTATTTCAAGTATAGTATTACCTAAAGCAGAAGAAGAAAATGTGAGAGCAGGAAGATTACAGACATAAATTAAAATAATTAAAAAGGCAGAGCTGACATGCTCATGCCTGCTAAGACAGCTTCTGATTGAAAGAAGGGAAAGATGATTTCACCACTCCACAGAGCTTTCACCATTTCTCAGATCACATCACTTTGAGAAGACTAAAGTGCCCTTTAGCTGGCAGGACCGGCTCTAGGTTTTTTGCCGACCCAAGCAAAAAAAATTTTGGCTGCCCCCCGTCCCAGCCCTGGGCTCCTCGCCGGACCCCCCTACTGCCCCAGCCCTGGGCTCTTCCCCCCCCCCACCTGCACCCTCCTTCCGCCGCAGCCCTGGGTCACTGGTAACTCGCTCCCATGGCAGGTAATTCAGCAGGAATTTTAGATGTGCACAGAACACAGACAGGATTGGTTCCCATGTGGTTACAGAACTGCAGTAAAGTGGAACAATTTTCAGATTGTGTGATTGGAGGATATCTGGATGCATATTATAAGACTGTCCTACATAAATGAAGAAAAGTTGAGGTGCCTTTATTATTCTTTTGTTCCTCTCTTTCTTTCTATGGGGAATTCACCAATGTAATATCACTGTCTTCCTTTTAAACAAACAAACAAAAAAAGGCTAATGGCTGTTGAAAATAGCAATTCCAGTCCTAATAACCACTGGGAAGCATTTCTTGCTCAATTTTATCCTACTTTTTCTACAGCAAGTTACAGTGGATCAGTATATTTGATTTGGGAGAAATGAAGTAACAGCTGCCCAAACTGAGCTTGAGCACTCCTGAATTTTGAGGTGTTCAAATCTGGAAGGCAGGTGCTGGGGGAGGGTGGAGGCGGCTGTGGCTCTGCGGGGGAGCATGGCAGCATGTATGCAGCAGTGTGTCTGGCGCTGCGTGGAGCCAGACACGCTGGTCTGAGTGGCATGGTAAGGGGGCTGGGGGGATGGATGGGGCGGAGGTTATGGGGGGGCAGTCAGGGGCAAGGAGAAGGGGGGGTTAGATGGGTCAGGGGTTGGGGGGGGGCAGTCAGGGGACAGGCAGCGGTTGGATAGGCATGGGAGTCCCGGGGGTTTGTCAGGGGACAGGTAGGGGGTGGGTCCTAGGGAGGAAGTTGGGGGGGGTCTCAGGAGGGGGCAGTTGGGAACAAGGAGAAGGGAGGCTTAGATAGGGGCAGGGGTCCCGGGAGGGGGTGATCAGGGGACAGGGAGGGTTGGATGGGTTGGGGTTTCTGTGCGGGGCAGTCAGAGGGAGTGGATAGGGGCAAGGTGGGGCTACCGTCCCTCCCCGTGGAGTGTCCTGTTTTTTGAATGTTAAAATATGGTATCCCTACCTTCACAGTGCAGCTCTCCATTCACTGCAGCATGAGGTCTCAGCTATCTCCCTCCCTCCCCCTTTTTCCTGTTGGTAGTGGCCAAGGGAATGCTGGGAAATGTAGTTCTTTCCCTGCTGCAGGGCTGGCTCCATAGGCAGGGAGCTAACCAAGGAACTACAGCTCCCAGGGCCCCCTGTTGGTTCTCAGCTCCCATGCTGGATCCCTGCCGCCCCTGCAAATGGGCTGCCCCAAGCACGTGCTTGCTTTGCTGGCGCCTAGAGCCGCCCCAGTTAGCTGGGATGTGTTGATTTCCAGAAACAGATAAAAATCCCTTTGGGAGCAATTCATAAGGTGTACAGAAGTGATAAAAGCAACAACTTATGTTCAAACAGTGTACACTGAAGCCTGATAATGAAAGCAAAGAAAACGACTATATAACATTGGTAAAAACCTGATTTGCTATAGATAAGAAAATGCTGAGTGTGTTAAAATGCCAAACAGGAGAGAGAGAGAGGATTAATGACAAGCAAATATTAGAGTTCAAAATGGAATGAAAATTACTATGAAATGTAACCAACTTGTTTGGTAAGGCTCTTAATGAAGTACGATATTAGGAACCTATCTGGGTTAGCTCTACGTCGAAAGAAAGAATGTTTATTAAGAAATTTCTCTACTCTGAGCCTCTTTTCTTGACAGAAATTTACTGAATAAATGTGACAGTTTCTGTGAAAGGTCGTGTACTGAAGCCTCTCCGACAAGCCAGAATGTTTATCAGATTTTCAAAAAGGGCCCCACTCAAGTCACTCTGATTGAAGTCAGTGGAACCTCTTGGATAGTATAGTGGGGGTAAGAACTATTAATCTCATTACTGTTCCACCTTTATTAACAGACTCTCTCTGTTAAACTGCCATTGTTTGTTGGAATCTTAAATGATCATTTAAGACTGAATTCTCTCCCTCTTTTTCTCTCTCGTGTATATACATACATTTTTCATGAATTTAGGTGAAGTCATGACCTCAGAGGAAACAGTGATTCGATTACATTCCATTCCATTTACACCACACAGAAAATCTGTAAGCACAGTGTCTTTGGTATACCCATTGGCAAGACAGGAAGCGTGATGGAAAGCACAAATAAACTTCATTTTATATCAAAGGTCACTGAAACATTAAGAAATAAGAGGGCCATGAAAAGAAATGAGGAATTCCTCTGTTTTCAGCAGACAAGAGGTACATCAAGATGTATCGTTATGGCTAATTTTGCAGCCAAAATAGCCACTATGAAAAATAATACTTTTATAGTGTCTTTTGCCAGAAGATCTCAACATTGTTTATATTTAATTTATTAATCCTCAACACTCCTGTGAGGCAGGTGTTGATATCTCTACACCACACACTGGGAAAGTGAGGCATAATAAACGTACAGCACACAATTTCAAAGGTGACATCTCAATTTTTGGGCAACCAACTTTTATTTGAGGGGGGGTAGAAACTAAAATCCTTTTTATTTCAAATACATACCCACATGTGCCTATTTTAATTCAGAAAAATTGTAAAAAACTGAATCTGGAACTATTGCTACGGCCCCTTCTGATTACCACAGCTAAAGAATTTGCTGCAAAATTGTGCACCAAAATTTACTTTTTCATAAAAAAAAACCACAGACTCAAAAACCAAAACAAATAAAGTTTCTATCCTTTATGGTTTCAATATTCTTCTAAATAAGATTGGCGTGTGAACAGATATAGTATTGTTTTCCTAAGTCTGCAGACTGACAGCCTGAAACAGTAGCTCTAAGAGATTTGAAATATTTATTTCAGTGGAATGTTAACTTGAAAATCTGATGACAACTGAAATGAGATTAAGGGCCTGTCTACAGAAGGAAATTTTCTGATAAAATTATACTGGTGTAACTCCCCATCTGCGTGCATTTTTTTCAGAATAAGAGTGTCTACATAGGAAGCCACACCAGCATAACTATACCAGTATATCTGTAAATTTCCCCATGTACAAGACCTATTTCACTCCTGATCACGAACAATTTTAAATTTTGCTTAATTAACATTACCATGATATTCCTTATACTTAGCCCTGGTCTACACTACAAGTATTAGATCGATTTAACCCTGCACCCGTCCACACGACTAAGCCATTTTTGTCGACTTAAAGGGCTCTTAAAATCGATTTCTGTACTCATCCCCGACGAGGGGATTAGCGCTGAAATCGACCCTGCCCAGTCGAATTTGGGGTAGTGTGGACGCAATTCGATGGTATTGGCCTCCGGGAGCTATCCCAGAGTGCTCCATTGTGACCGCTCTGGACAGCACTCTCAACTCAGATGCACTGGCCAGGTAGACAGGAAAAGCCCCACGAACTTTTGAATTTCATTTCCTGTTTGGCTAGTGTGGCGAGCTGATCAGCACAGGTGACCATGCAGAGCTCATCAGCACAGGTGGCCATGGAGTCCCAGAATCGCAAAAGAGCTCCAGTATGGACCGAACGGGAGGTACTGGATCTGATCGCTGTATGGGGACACGAATCCGTGCCATAAGACGAAATGCCAGAATATTGGAAAAAATCTCCAAGGGCATGAAGGACAGAGGCTATAACAGGGACCTGCAGCCGTGCCACGTGAAACTTAAGGAGCTCAGGCAAGCCTACCAAAGAACCAGAGAGGCAAACGGCCGCTCCGGGTCAGAGCCCCAGAAACGCCGCTTCTATGGTGAGCTGCATGCCATTCTAGGGTGCCCCTACAACTACCCCAGCCCTGTGTGTGGACTCCGTCAATGGATTCTCAAGCAACAGGGATGCAGATTTTGGGGACGAGGAAGATGATGATGAGGAGGTGGTTGAAGATAGCGCACAGCTATATTTACCTTTGTAAATATAATACATGGTTTAAAAGCAAGCTTGCTTAATGATTAATTTGCCCTGAAGAATTGGGATGCATTGGGGGCCAGTACAGCTACTGGAAAAGTCTGGTAACGTGTGTGGGGATGGAGTGGAAATCCTCCAGGGTCATCTCAGTGAAGCTCTCCTGGATGTACTCCCAAAGCCTTTGCAAAAGGTTTCTGGGGAGGGCAGCCTTATTCCGTCCTCCATTACCACGCCAGGCCAGTAGCACGTAGTCTGGAATCATTGCATAACAAAGCATGGCAGCTTATGGTCCCGGTGTTTGCTGGCATTCAAGCAACATCCGTTCTTTATCTCTCTGTTATCCTCAGGAGATTGATATCATTCCTGGTGACCTGGTTGAAATAGGGGAATTTTATTAAGGGGACATTCATAGGTGGCCGTTCCCGCTGGGCTGTTTGCCTGTGGCTGAACAGAAATCATCCCCACTGTTAGCCACGCGGTGGGGGGAGGAGTGCAGCTATCATCCCAAAGAATTGGGTATGCGTATGGGGTTTTAGTTGTGCTGCATGTTAACCCGAAAACCGCTGCCCCTCTTTTTAAATGGCCAACCCATTTTAAATGGCCAGCCCAACGGGTGCTTGGTATGGGAAATGAGAGCACTGCTGTTTGAAACCATCCCCACATGTTATGAAGGTTAAAGAAGCCAAAATACTGTGGCTTACCATATCTGCCTGCAAGCCGAATTCTGTTGCCCGCCGGCCCTGCATGTGTGATCTCACACACCAAACCGGCAGGCCCTCAATATAAGAAGCAAAATGCGACCTTGTAAAGAAAGCACATGTGCTGTGTAATGTTAACAGCTTGGTTCACCATGAAAGAGTCTACCCGCTGTTCTCTAAATTGTGTCTTTTTAAATACTACTCTCCCTCTTTTTCCTCCTGCAGCTGCAAATGTTTCAACGCTCCCTGTATCATCTCCATCCCAGAGGCTAGTGAAGATTAGAAGGCAAAAAAAAAAAAAAAAAAAAAAAAAAAAAAAAACGTACTTGTGACGAAATGTTCTCTGAGTTCATGTAGTTCTCCCACAGTGAAAGAGCTCCGCAAAATGCATGGAGGCAGACAATGTCAGAGTCCAGGAAAGCACAAAATGAACGCAAGGACAGGAGGGACGCATGAGGACAGGTGGCGGGATCAAGATGATTGGTGGCGTCAGCGTGATA
Organism: Malaclemys terrapin pileata; assembly: GCF_027887155.1. Taxonomy (NCBI): domain Eukaryota; kingdom Metazoa; phylum Chordata; order Testudines; family Emydidae; genus Malaclemys; species Malaclemys terrapin. The sequence goes on from NC_071506.1 coordinate 107,028,524, forward strand.
AGAGGAGGCAGGAAGCAATGCTTAGGTTACTGGAGGATCAAACTGATATTCTCCGGCATATTGTTGAGGTGCAGGAAAGGCAGCTGCAGCCCCTGTGTAACCAACCGCCCTTCTCTCCAAGTTCCATAGCCTCCTCACCCAGACGCCCAAGAACGCGGTGGGGGGGCCTCCGGCCACCCAACCACTCCACCCCAGAGGACTGCCCAAGCAATAGAAAGAACTTCAATAAGTTTTGAAGTGCAGTGTTGCCTTGTCCTTCCCTACCCCACTCGTCCGCCACCCCACCCGGTGCTTCCCTCCTCCCCCCCCTCCCGGGCTACCTTGGCAGTTATTCCCCCATTTGTGTGACGAATTAATAAAGAATGCATGAATTTGAAACAACAATGACTTTATTGCCTCTGCAAGTGGAGATCAAAGGGGGGAGGGCGGTTGGCTTACATGGAAGTAGAGTGAACCAAGGAGGTGGGTTTTCATCAAGGAGAAACAAGCAGAACTTTCACACCGTAGCCTGGACAGTCATGAAACTGGTTTTCAAAGCTTCTCTGATGTGCAGCGCACCCTGCTGTGCTCTTCTATCCGCCCTGGTGTCTGGCTGCGTGTAATCAGCGGCCAGGCGATTTGCCTCAACCTCCCACCCTGCCATAAACGTCTCCCCCTTACTCTCACAGATATTGTGGAGCCCACAGCAAACAGTAATAACGATGGGAATATTGGTTTCGCTGAGGTCTAACTGAGTCAGTAAACTGCGCCAGCGAGCTTTTAAATGTCCAAATGCACATTTCACCACCATTCTGCACTTGCTCAGTCTATAGTTGAGCAGCTCCTGACTACTGTCCAGGGTGCTTGTGTACGGCTTCATGAGCCATGGCATTAAGGGGTAGGCTGGGTCCCCAAGGATAACTATAGGCATTTCAACACCCCCAACGGTTATTTTCTGGTCTGGAAAGTAAGTCCCTTGCTGCAGCCATTCACACAGACCAGAGTTCCTAAAGATGCGAGCGTCATGTACCTTTCCCGGCCATCCCACATTGATGTTGGTTAAACGTTCCTTGTGATCCACCTGTGCTTGCAACACCATTGAAAAATACCCCTTTCGGTTTATGTACTGGCTACTTTGGTGATCCGGTCCCAAGATAGGGATATGCGTTCCGTCTATCGCCCCACCACAATTAGGGAATCCCATTGCAGCAAAGCCATCCACTATGACCTGCACATTTCCCAGAGTCACTACCCTTGATAGCAGCAGCTCAGTGATCGAGTTGGCTACTTGGATCACAGCAGCCCCCTCAGTAGATTTGCCCACTCCAAATTGATTCCCGACTGACCGGTAGCTGTCTGACATTGCAAGCTTCCAGAGGGCTATCGCCACTCACTTGTGAACTACGAAGGCTGCTCTCATCTTGGTATTCTTGAGCTTCAGGGCGGGGGAAAGCAAGTCACAAAGTTCCATGGAAGTGCCCTTACGCATGCTAAAGTTTCGCAGCCACTGGGAATCATCCCAGACCTGCAACACTATGTGGTCCCACCAGTCTGTGCTTGTTTCCCGGGCCCAGAATCTGTGTTCCACGGCATGAACCTGCCCCATTAGCACCATGATGTCCAAATTGCCACAGCCCGTGCTTTGAGAGAACTTGTGTGTCCATTTCCTCATCATTCTCGTCACCGCACTGCCGTCACCTCCTCGTCTGCTATTGACATTTCCAGTGCTGCACATACTGCAGGATAATGCGTGTGGTGTTTACAGTGCTCATAACTGCCGCGGTGATCTGAGCAGGCTCCATGCTTGCCGTGGTATGGCGTCTGCACAGAAAAAAGGCATGAAACGATTGTCTGCCATTGCTCTCATGGAGGGAGGGGCGACTGATGACGTGGCTTACAGGAATTAAAATCAACAAAGGGGACAGGTTTTCATCAAGGAGAAACACACACAACTGTCACACCAAAGCCTGGCCAGTCATGAAACTGGTTTTCAAAGCCTCTGTGATGCACAGCACGCCTTGCTGTGCTCTTCTAATCCAATCGCAAACAGCCTAGTCAGCAAACAGTGCCAGCGAGCTTTTAAACGTCCAAAGGCACATTCTGCCACCATTCTGCACTTGTTCAGCCTATAGTTCAAGTGCTCCTTACTACTGTCCAGGCTTCATGAGCCATGGGAGCAAGGGGTAGGCTGGGGTAGGTGTGATTGTGTGGTGCTGCTGGCTGGAAGAGCAGCCTGAGGCAGAAGCCTCCAGCTGGCATGATATTCCAGGCAGGACTGAATCTCCATTAGACGAAACTTAACTAAGAGAATGACCTGGAGTCATTCCCATTTTTGTCCAGGCGCCACCGACCGACCTCACCGAGGTTGGCCAGGAGCACCCATGTCTGATCAGAGACCCCCGACCGACCTCACTGAGGTCGGCCAGGAGCACCCACGAGACGACGATGATGGTTAACAGTCATATTGCACCGTCTACCGCCGGCAAGGCAAGGCAAAGAGATGCTGCTGTGTAGCACTGCAGTACTGCGTCTGCCAGCAGCACCCAGAAGACATACGGTGACAGTGAGCTGAGCGGGCTCCATGCTTGCCGTGGTATGCCGTCTGCACGGGTAACCCAGGGAAAAAAGCGAGAAACGATTGCTTGCCATTGCTTTCACAGAGTGAGGGGGGCCTGATGACATGTACCCAGAAACACCCGCAACAATGTTTTTGCCCCATCAGGCATTGGGAGCTCAACCCAGAATTCCAATGGGCGGCGGAGACTGCAGGAACTGTGGGATAGCTATCCACAGTGCAACGCTCCTAAAGTCGACGCTAGCCTCAGTACTGTGGACGCACTCCACCGACTTAATGCGCTTAGTGGGGACACACACAATCGACTGTATCAAATCGATTTCTAAAAAATCGACTTCTATTAAATGGACCTAATTTCATAGTGTAGACATACCCTTAGTGTAAGGAACAATCCAGTAACACTGATTCCATATTATGACAAGTTATGCTGGGTTTTGCCAATCCCTAAAGAGATTCAAGGATGAACCTCTAAAAACTATCAATAATTCCTTCCTCACAAAATTCACATTCAACCATACAATCTAAAGGCACTTTTGAGTAAGGGACCCTGAAATATTGTGGCAGGGTTAGCAGAATCCTTTTATGACGCTTTCTAAATTAAGTAACTTCATTAATTAGGCCTACATCTGCTTGCAAATATGAAATCCAGTATTACTCATACATAGGGTACGTCTTCACTACCTGCCGTACTGGCGGGTAGCAATCGATTTATCCGGGATCAATATATCGCGTCTTAATGAGACGCGATATATCAATCCCCGAACGCGCTCACCGTCGACTCCGGAACTCCACCAGAGCGAGCAGCGGTAGCGCAGTTGACGGGGCAGCCGCGACCGTTGATCCCGCGCCGTAAAAACAGTTTACTATTTTAAAGCCTTTTAGTTTGTGTTGCTAAGTTGCCTGATGTTCCTGTCTAACACAGAATTAGATTATCATAACTAATTCTGTTCAACAGATTCTAACAGCAAGAAACCCAGCAACATTTCTTAGGAAAGATTTTAAATAGCTAGATTCCAGTTAAGAACAACCTTCTGAAATAGATACTATCTGTAATGACCCAGACTCCCCACCTTAAACCTCAGCAGCAAAAGCACAGGCCTTTAGCACAAAAGCTAAAAGGAGTAACCCCATTACTGCTGGTAGTGGTAATACATTATTACCCACTCTGTGGGGCAGTCATCAGAAGGGAACACAACACTTAGCTAGGGTGTTGCACATACAACACTGTCTGTTTTTCATGCTACTGTGATCCTAACTGCACAAACGAAGTGAGGTGTAACAGTCAACTCAATAGCATTTCTCTATTTGTCTGTAATTAGTTTTGAATACCGCATCTAATCAATTCAAAAATTTCTGGGAATATTCTAGGCATCAATGTCCAGAATCCTATCGATTTTGATGAAAATCAGAAAAACTGAAAGGGGAAAATGCGGGACATACAGAACCCCTGGCATGTGGTTAGCAGAGCCATCACCTTCAACCACCTCTGTAATTGTCTATAGATCAATGAACCATATGATGGCAGCCATTAATATATTCCAGCACAACAATACCTCTTATTTTAGTTCTGCCTATCTTCCCAATATAGTTTTAAAAAGCTGACATCCTGAAGGGAAAAGAAATATGAGAATGGTGGGGGGAAGGGGAGAAATGGGGAGCCATGGAGGGAATGGGGCACACACCAAGCTCCTGGCATGAGGGGAGAGAGAATGAGGGGTCAGGGGATAGAATCATAGAACTGGAAGGGACCTTGAGAGGTCATCTAGGCCAGTCCCTTGTACTCAAGGCAGGACTAAGTATCTCGACCATCCCTGACAGGTGTTTGTCCAACCTGCTCTTAAAAATCCCCAATGATGGAGATTCCACAGCCTCCCTAGGCAGTTTATTCCAATGCTTAACCACTCTGACAGTTAGGAAGTTTTTCCTAATGTCCAACCTAAACCTCCCTTGCTGCAATTTAAGCCCCCATTTCTTCTTGTTCTATCCTCAGAGGTTAAGAACAACAATTTTTCTTCCTCCTCCTTGTAACAACCTTTTATGTACTTGAAAACTTATGTCCCCTCTCAGTCTTCTCTTTTCCAGATTAAACAAACCCAATTTTTTCAATCTTCCCTCAGAGGTCATGTTTCTAGACCTTGAATCATTTTTGTTGCTCTTCTCTGGACTTTCTCCAATTTGTCCACATCTTTCATGAAATGTGCCCAGAACTGGACACAATACTCCAGTTGAGGCCTAATCAGCAAGGAGTAGAGCAGAAGAATTACTTCTTGTCTCTTCTTACAATATTCCTGCTAATACATCCCAGAATCATGTTTGCTTTTTTTGTGACCGCGTTACACTGTTGACTCCTATTTAGCTTGTGATCCACTATGACCCCCAATACCTTTCCACAATACTCCTTTCTAGGCAGTCATTTCCCATTTTGCATGTGCAACTGATTGTTCCTTCCTAAGTGGAGTACTTTGCATTTGTCCTTATTGAATTTCATCCTATTTACTTCAAACCATTTCTCCAGTTTGTCCAGATCAATTTGAATTTTAATCCTATTCTCCAAAACACTTGCAACTCCTCCCAGTTTGGTATCATCCACAAACTTTATAAGTGTACTCTCTATGCCATTATCTAAATCACTGATGAAGATATTGAACAGAACTGGACCCAGAACCGATCGCTGCGGGACCCCACTTGTTATGCCCTTCCAGCATGACAGTGAGGCACTGATAACTACTCTCTGGGAATGATTTTCCAACCAGCTGTGCACCCACCTTATAGTAGCTCCAGCTAGGTTGTATTTCCTTAGTTTGTTTATGAGAAGGTCATGTGAGACAGTATCAAAAGCCTTACTAAAGTCAAGATATATCACATCTACAGCTTCCCCCCTATCCACAAGGCTTGTTACACTGTCAAAGAAAGCTATCAGGTTGGTTTGACATGATTTATTCTTGACAAATCCATGCTGTTATTTATCACCTTATTATCTTCTAGGTGTTTGCAAACTGATTGCTTAATTATTTGCTCCGTTATCTTTCCGGGTTCAGAAGTTAAGCTGACTGGTCTGTAATTTCCCAGGTTGTCCTTATTTCCCTTTTTATAGATGGGCACTATATTTGCCCTTTTCCAGTCTTCTGGAATGTCTCCCGGCTTCCATGACTTTTCAAAGATAATGGCTCAGATTTCGCCTCAGTCAGCTCCGTGAGTATTCTAGGATGCATTTCATCAGGCCCTCGTGATTTGAAGACATCTAACTTGTCAAAGTAATTTTTGACTTGTTCTTTCCCTATTTTAGACTCTGATACTACCTCATTTTCACTGACATACACACAACCCCTGGCATAGGAGGAAGGAAGAATGGGGGCACACAGATTCCCTGGAGGGGGTTGTGGGGAATGAGGGACCTTGGTATCAAGGAGAGTGGTGGCATTGGGGAGACAGCACACGAAGCCCCTGGTGCACAGAGCGAGAGAACAAGGGCACATAGAGGTCCTGGCATTAGAGAAGAGTGGGGGGTTGCAGTGAGGGCACGTCTATATGTACAGCACTCCAGCGGCACAGCTGCACCGTTGCAGTGTGTCTGATGAAGACACTATGCCGACGGGAGAAAACTCTCCCATGGGCATAAAAGCCCACCTCCGCCAGAAGCTAAGTCAGCGGGATAAGCTCTCTGACAGCGCTGTGCACATGGGTACGTATGTCAGTGTAATTTATGTCGCTCCGGGGAGTGGAATATTCACACCCTGGAGCAACATAAGTTTTACCGACATAGGCTGTAGTGTAGACACAGCTTGAGTCCCTGAAACACAGGAGATGGCACACAGGGGAGCTTATAGGAATTGAGAGATGCAAGGAGCCCCAGAGGTGGGTGCAATGTCCTTGGTCTAAAGAAGCAATCAAACGCATAACCCTGTAGTTTAATTTGATGAAGATTAAAGGTAAGTGTCTAGAAACTGTATTTTATTTTGACAGTCAAACAAAGACGCAGGATAATTCTGTTAATATAAAAGTGTAGAGAAAACAGCACTAGGTATACACAAGCCCTCAGTCTGGTCTCCACTTAAAGGCATTTTCATATGGTTCTCTTACTTTTTAAAGCATAAACACATGGGTGTGTGCATACACAAATGGGCAAATAGCCAGATGTACATTTAAACTTGATTTTGAAGGCCTTTACAGAAAACCTAACAAAAATAAATGTTTGAGAGACAGAGAAATAAAATTGAGCAAATTACTTGTCAAGCAAAGGTGCTCAGACTGCCAACAGGATATTTGACAGACTGTGGCTTTCAGACTCCTGAATTATATTAACCAAAACTTCTTTGCATAGTGTGATTAAAAAGCATTATCTACTCAGATTAAGGTTAAAACATCGACTCAGTCAACAAAATAACATTTTTGGGTATAAATACGAGACAGTTGGAGAAATGGCAAACACAGATCACAAAAGATCTGGAGAGGCCGTTTACTGTATTTGCTTCTTCTGGTGCTGTAAGAGGAGGTTACTTACCTGTAACTGGAGGTTCTTTCAGATGTATGGTTCCTATCTGTATTCCACTGAGGGTTATAGACATGTGCTATATGTCCGGAGCCAAAGCTTTTGAAAGTAGTAGCATCCGTTGGTCTGCCCATCCACCCGTGCTCTGCCTCATCGTTTCGCCTGAAGCAATAAAGCCCTTTACCTTTATTTGTCTTTCCTGAATACCACATAACTCTTAATATCTGTTTTCCAGTCATGACTACTATTACACCATGTTTCCATTATCCTTATAATATCTAGTTCACTTCCTGCACCAGTAGTTCTAGTTCCTCCATTCTGTTATCCAGTCTCCTTGTATTGGTATATAAACACCTTAGTTGTTTCTGCTTGACTTCACCCAGATTTCTCACCCAATTAGGTACATTCATTTTACTCCCAATATTACCTACCTGACTGTTCCTGTCGGTGGTTTTGGCACTATCTTTCCTTGTGTTGTCCATTCTCCTACCCCAATATTGTTCCTTTTTCCATTGCAGTATCCTCTTTTACTTGATTTTCCTCCCAATATTAGAACCAGGAGTGGAGACTACATGATCATCTTCCAGCTGCCTTCTCTGAATTCCCAGTTTAAAGTTATTTTAATTAGTTGTACCAACCTCCATCCCAGAAGTCTGTTTCGCTCCCTACTCACATGGAACCCATACCGTGAGAACAGTTCTCTATCTGTGAATGCTTCCTAGTGGTTCAACATTCCAAAGCCTTCCACCAAGACCTGCCTCTTTCTGGTGTTGGTGCAATTATCTGGCCTTTCCCCTTCTATTCTTTCTGGCTGCAAGTCTTCTTGTCTTCTGTTCTCATTTAAAATCTTCTGCGAGTCATCCTCTGTGCTCCTGGGGGTCCAAACTCTGGCCATCTCCATTGTCTCTTCCTCTCCTCTTGTAGGACTAGTCACTATTTTCTTCATCACTCTCCCATCTTCTGTTACTGTCTCCCTCTCCCCTTCATTTTCCTACTCATCAAACCCATTCCTTGTCTCTATTTCTCCTTTGCTAGTTGGTCTTTTCCTCTGCCTTATTCTTGTATTCACATGCTTCCACTGGCCACTTTCTTCATTCAGGAGTCTAGTCACATAGTTCTCTGGTCCAGCTTGCCTCTGAACATCTTGAGGTTTCGTTTCAGCTTCCTCTCTCCTTCCCTCCCCTTTGAAATTCAACCATAATTTTTAGCTGCAGCTGCAAACCTTGGATTTCCTTTTCCACCAGATTCATCAGGTGGCCCTTCATACAAATGAAGTATCTTCCAGGTACCTTCTCTCAAGTGTAACGTATATCTCACAGTGTCCACATTCAACATCTTCATTGTCTCTTCCGTTCCTCAGGTCACTACCACTGCTGCCTGTGTAATTGTCATAGACTTCACTCCTAAGCTCCCGTCAAGAAAGAAAAACAAAACAAAAAACCACCTCCCCCAAACTCTCGTTACAAACTTCCCTATTTTCAGATCTATTCGCTGGCTGGCTAGCTGCCTTTATAAACTTCCTGATAAGAGAAGCTCTGCTCCCTTAATCAAGGTTTAGTTGTGATCAAGTGCTCTGCTTCTCTCACCGCCCACTACCAGACTTTGCAAATTAAAAAACAAGTAAACAATTATACACACCCTCAAGAACGGACTTGCTGCCCCTAAGGAACAGGGGTTGCCTCCCTTCTCCTCCAACAGATCTACACTCAAACTCCCCTGGGTCCTGTGCTGCTGGCTGACTAGATGGCTGCCTTTACAGGCCTCAGCGTTGTTTAAAATTCTTTTATCCCAATTCATCTGTAGCTTTTGAGGCTGTCATAATTATAAAGGGAAGGGTAACACCCCTCCTGTGTACAATACTATAAAATCCCTCCTGGCCAGAGACTCCAAAATCCTTTTACCTGTAAAGGGTTAAGAAGCACAGGTAACCTGGCTGACATCTGACCCAAAGGACCAATAAGGGGACAAGATACTTCCAAATCTTGGTGGGGGGGGGGAGGGGAGGCTTTTGTTTGTGCTCTTTGTTTTGGGGGTTGTTCGCTCTTGGGACTGAGAGGGACCAGACATCAATCCAGGCTCTCCAAACCTTTCTGAATAAGTCTCTCATATTTCAAACTTGTAAGTAAATAGCCAGGCAAGGCATGTTAGTTTTTATCTTTGTTTTCTCAACTTGTAAATGTACCTTTTTGCTAGGGTGTTTACCTCTGTTTGCTGTAACTTTGAACCTAAGGCTAGAGGGGGGTCCTCTGGGCTCTTTAAGTTTGATTACCCTGTAAAGTTATTTCCCATCCTGATTTTACAGAGATGATTTTTACCTTTTTCTTTAATTAAAAGCCTTCTTTTTAAGAACCTGATTGATTTTTCCCTGTTTTTAAGATCCAAGGGGGTTGGATCTTGATCCACCAGGAGTTGGTGGGAGAAAGGAGGGGGATGGTTAATTTCTCCTTGTTTTAAGATCCAAGGGGTTTGGATCTGTATTCACCAGGGAATTGGTGAAGGTCTCTCAGGGCTATCCAGGGAAGGGAATTAGCATTTGGGAGCGGTGGCAGCGGACCAGATCTAAGCTGGTAGTTAAGCTTAGAAGTTTTCATGCAGGCCCCCACATTTGTACCCTAAAGTTCAAAGTGGGGAAGCAGCTTTGACAGAGGCACTTTCCCATTAATGAATATTGTTTTAAAAGCTTTAGTTACCTCCCCACCAATCTTGTCTTTCAATCTCACACTTTAGAGGCATAGTTATGTACTTATCACCTCTGTTGTATTTTGCAAAGGCACTCATGTCAATCCAATCAGCCTGTCATTGTGTATCCACATCTGAGACAACTGTTCTATTTCTTTTAAACTGAATCCTGGTTGGCTTCTGGAATGCATAAGTATCTTGCTCAGGAAGCCAGCTAGCTACTTGCTTTCAGTTCAAAGATTTGTGATGCTTCTTAGCCAACTGAAAAAAAAAAAAAAAAAAAAAAAAAAAAAAAGAGTTCACATCCTCAAACCTTCCAACCTTCTTAGGCGAATAAGAAGTTTTTTTTAACAATGTCTGTGACGTGGCCACTTCCACCAGTGCATGTTTAGAAGATGGCTGTAATGCTGCTTGCTGAACCAATGGTTCCCCCAGGCAAATCTCCTTGGTTCCCCAAACCTAGGTTAGGAGGACCTTTCTATCGGGGGCTCAGGGGTCAAAAGGGATTAGGCCACCCCAGAAGGGCAAAAGTTTAGTGCATAATGCCCTTTGCTATAGCACTGTCAATTCGGTTAAGACAGGACTTCTTGTCATGTTATCCTTATCTCATTCATCAATCTTTGTGACATTTGCTAGAGGTTCTGTACTACTAACATGCCTTATTGTAATAGACTTCAGTAGCTCAATCTGTTTAGTTTAACAAAGAGAAGGTTAAGGAGTGAGTTGGTCACAATCTAAATGCTTACACGGGGAACAAAACTTTGAGAATGAGCTCTTCAATCTAGTAGATAACAGCATAATAAGATTGAATTTCTGTAATTTGAGGCTAGACAACTTCAGACTAGAAATAAGACCATTTTTTTAAACACTGAGTGTAATAGAACTATTGGAACAACTTACCAAGAGTTGTGATAGATTTTCCATCACTGGCAATTTTTAAATCAAGACTGGATGTTTTTCTAGTTCAAACAGAAATTAATTCAGTGACGTTCTATTCTCTACCTCTTATTGAAGATCTGCTTTCCAGTTTATTTTCTTCCAGGGATACTAGCTTTCATTTTGTCCACATTGAATAAATAATAAAGAATAATAATAATAAAATCTATCACTTCTTAGCACTTTGACTATGTAAAGCGTACATATTTACATATTCTTATTCTCAAACTAACTGGCTTGGGGAAAAAAGCATCTTATTTCCTAGTCAAGACAAGGCCACAGGATTAGCAAACATTCAGCTTTTTCAGCTAACAAGGGTATTCAACTTGGGTAATGGCTAAGGACTTTGTATTCTCTTCAATCTTCAAGCACCTCCATTGACACAGCAACCAACTGGAGGTTTTTGAGTAAGGCTTCTGTGTCATTCACACACACCCACACCACATGAAAATCCCATCACTCAATGCTAAAATAAATAATGTCACAAAATCCATGATTTAAAATACCAAATAAAAAAATAATTACTGTATGGCATTTAGAGCTTCAGCAATTAGCACATTTTTTGGTGTGGTCTGAGAGTGAATTCAAAAGACAGGGAACAAAGTGACTACGGGATCTCTAACTCTGTAACCTCAAATAATTCTTATGGATCATAAGCAATACCACATCCCTGAATCTCACGAACAAAAGAAATCCACTAGCTAAACAATGCCAAGCTGTGTGATGTCTTATAAATCAATAAAGCAATTGTATAATCAATACAGTGCTTAACAGGAAGTGAACAATCTGCTACGTGGCAGTGATAGACTGAGATACAATATTAGGGTAAGTATCCTGGCAGCAAGGTTAACTGACCCATATAAACTCTAGGGAATTGTATCAGGATGAACAGTGAGCTGGGTTCCCTGAACCGATACCAGAAATCACAAAAAAAACCCAAAAAAAAAAGCCTCCAAAACACACAGTCACAAGATGCTTTACAGAAGTACTGGAAAAGGCGGTTTTTAATCCTTGTCAGTGCTAAATTGAATCATACGGATTACAAGTCAACGTATTTTACACAGAAGAATGCAAGCTTTAATTGAAATATAAACCAAGTGTGCGTTTTTATTCTATCTAGGTAATTATATACCCATTATTTGTGGCAATTCAGCACATGAGAAATATATATATGGAAGAATCTCTCTCCATTAAGACCAATGTTTTTCCTCAGAAAACGAGACAGTGTGCAAGCACTTTTACCCCCTCCTTCCCCCATCCCTGCAAGTACTTGAAAATATGTCACAGGAAGATAGGAATTGCCATACTAGATCAGAATTGTGGTCTCGATAGTTTGGTATCCCATCTTCAAAAGTAGCCAACTCCAGATGCTTCAAAGACTGTTCAAGAAACCCTGGCTAGGTAGATGTCAGAAAATCATCTGCTTCTCCACAGCAGGTCTCCTCCTAACTCTTAGTATTTAGAGACTACCTTAAATCCAGAAGCATGAGATTTAATATCTCTTCCAAAAATTTGTAGAATTAACTATGATAACTTTGAATATCTTGTTATACATATAAATGTCAGATTTCTTTTTGAACCTTGCTAAGTTTTTGGTCTCAATATCTTGAGGTAATACATTCCAGTTTAATTATACGTTGTGTGAAAAAGTACTTCCTTTTATCAGTTCTGAATTTGCCACTTCTTAATTTGTGTGTCCCTTGTTGTTTTGGGATAAGGAGAACACAAACTTCCAACCTACCTTCTTTATCACATTCATTATTTTATATACTTTTATCATATCCCCTCTTATTCAATTTCTCTTACTAAAATATTTTTTTTCATGCCCTAATAATTTTTGTCGCCTTTCTCTGATCCGGCTGCAATTCTGTAATATCCTTTCTGAGCTGGAGTGATCAGTACTGAAGTCATACTGCTAATTTATAAAATGGCAATATATTATTTTCTGAATTATTCTCCATCCCATTCCTTATTTATTTGAACATCTTATTTACTTTTCTGATACATTGTTTAGAAGTCTTCATTGAGCTGTCCACAGTGGCATTCAGGTCACCTTTCCTGAGGTGATATAGTTAGAACCTGTAAAGCATATGAGTAGTTTAAATGTTTCCCTCCAATGTCTTTTACTTTGCGTTTATCAACATTTATTTATATATTTTATAATTACCAGCTTTGATATGTACAATGAACCGTCCTGCCAGGGATACCTAGGGTAAAGCTGACGAGTGTGCAAAGCTGCCTTAACATGCTGCCTAAAGCTGCATTTGACCTACAGTGACCTGCTACCATTTAGTCATTACTAGTTACACACCCATAACACATTACAAGCTGAATGTGTAAGCCAGAAGTTATCAGCGTGCCTGATGAATGTTAAATGTGTACTCTTAGAAACTGTGCTTGTTCCGAAAACAAATATGAAGTATTATAACTTTGATCTGTTTCAATCAAATGTATTGCTTTTATTATTAGGTTTGATGTTCTAAATCTATGGTATGTTGACCATAGCTTCTGCAAATTAAATCAACCGATTTAATAAATCTGAAACACTGTAATAAAGATACAATCATAATATCATAAGTAATGTAAATGTTTATGGAAATATTTCAACTTGGAGGATTCTAAAGTTTTTCAAAAATCTTATACATTACACCCTCATTTATCCAAATGGCCAAATATCCTTCAGATAACTAGGTGTTCAGATAAACAGAAGTGCTATTTTGATCTGGGATCTAGCTGCAGGCTGGGAGGCAGTAAAGCTTACAGTACACTGGGAATGATGGCACTCTGTGCATCAGCCCCTCACCTACGCAGCACGCTGCCCCGTGACTGTCCTGGTGCCCAGGTTGCCTGTCTCGGGCTGTGGCTGGATGTGGACCCTCAGTGCTGATTCTGGTGTCGGTGAGATCCCGCTGGTCACTGGGAAGCCATGTCCTAGTCTCCATGATGGGGGAGGAGCACTTACTATATTGCTGTGAATACAACTAATTATGCAAGATGCACTTTGAAGTTGACACAATGTTGTAGTCATTGAGTGAGTACACAGCTCCACTGGTGTATCATGAATTTTTTGTTCATGTAGTATACCATGAAGTTCATGTGAATGTATTACTTGTGATTTGTAGAGCTATATGGGGGACACAATGTGGATTCGAATAATTAGGATTTTTGGACAAAGGAAATTCTGATAACTGGGAATATACCGTCCGTACATACATCAGCACTTAAATACATCTACCTCTGGAGTGGGTGGCAATCACCAGCATACACATAACTACCAAGAAGTGACTATGGGCAGAAGATTGAGGCCAGAAACAAAAATGCAAATCCCAGCTCCTATAAAAACTGACAACAGATCTTTGAGGTGCCCAACAAATCAGACTCATTTTATGGTCTTATTCCACATTTGCATGGTACACATAAGAAGGATGAAACGTCTAATTCTAGAGTTTTTGTGTATCCCCAAAATGATGCTTAGACAGCTGAGGCTCCTCAGAAGACCTTATCCTGTTTTGATTGATACAGTAGCATCTTTACTCATTATTTTAAACAGTAACTGAGTGTACCTTTATCTGTCAGTTATGTCTATCGACCTTCATGCTTCAATAGCCACCATTGTTCCTAGACCACAAAGCTAACCCTTTATATTCTAGTGGCAACAGACACTTCTTGAAAGATCCTGCATACTAGTATACAGTTTCTTTAGAAATCAAGGCAGTTAGGCTCACTCTCTGTTCCTCAGGACTTTGAAGAGCTCACTGGGAACAATGTTAAATAAACATGGGCTTCAATGCTTTAAGGAACCACAAGTGGAAATACTTCATTTATAATATTTGAGGTAGTGCTGGATGTTCACCTGCTATTTATTTTCATATATATGTAGCTGTATCTGGGTATTGATGAGATACAGACTACAGAAGACTTTTAAGTTACTGCTTTTGCTCCCTTATGTTAGGTTTTTCCCATCATCAATTCATAAGAGATTCAGGAAATTCATTTTGTCACCAGTGACAAAGAGTCCTGTGGCACCTGCCATAGGACTCTTTGTCGCTTTTTACAGATCCAGACTAACACGGCTACCCCTCTGATTTTGTCACCAGGTCCAATTCTTTAGAGAATTCTCTCAATTCCTGCTACTTGTATATTTGTAGTTCACATCCATTCTTCAACACCTTGTCTCTGCATTCACTGATTTATTTTGTTACAAAATGTTCTTTTCTAACTAAACTTTTAAAGTTCCCATTGCTCTCTATAGGAGCCCTGCACACTCACAGGGCAATATTTTCACTTTTATTCTTCATCCTGATGTTTGCCATCTTACGAACACAATGCTGAGTCTAAGAGCGATACAAGTTTTTCTGGGTGCATTTCTGAGAGGCACAAATGGGATGGAAGATTTTGACTCAGGATCCATAGTTTGCTATGACCTCTTCTACTAGCTATTGAAAGGGCTGATTATGAAAGCAAAATCCAAACATCACTACCCTCAAGTTGCTCAGTTAGAGTCCACAATAATATTATCACACTCGAAGATTTGGATATTTGATTAACTGGACAATCTCCTATGACAGACAAATGGTTTAACATCTAAAGCCTAATTCTACAAATTTACTTTTTATAATCGGTGACTACAAAAAGTTACTAACAGTCTTAAATGAAGCACTTATCATTCTACACAGGATACCACACTGACTTGATTTGTTAATATCTACGTCAATATGTAAATGATTCTCTTTTTTACTTACCTCCAGATGCTCTAAAATATAGGGAGGATTTGTCATGCCAAGTCTCAGCATAGCTCCCTCAGGAATAACGTCAACCAGCTTCCACAGAAGTGTAGGAAGGTCTGTGCCAATGTCTCTGCCATAAGCCCCTGTATCTTCGCTGGTCAGCCATATCTCACAAACACCCTCTGTGAATAAAAGAAAGACATAATTAACAAATCTGTTTTAGAGCTGTTTATTTTATCATACAGCTGCTCACCCTTTTTAATGCAGTATTTCACAAGATTATTATGCAGCCAGGCTGAGTATTCAATTGCAGAAAAAAAGAGGCTCATCCCATGGGTAGTGGTGGGTTATTAAGTTCATTTTATAAGCACCAGAGTGCTACAACAATGCTGTAAATTATCACTGTTGTGGAGTGATTAACATTCACAGCCAATGATTAATACTGTGCTGCCTCTAAAGCAACTCAATTTGGACTTTTACTGCACTCCCATCTTTGAGGCTATCTAGTTTATTAAAAAGGCCAAACAATGCTGCTCAAGCAATCAGTCCATGCTAATGACCATTACTAGCGGTTAACTGACTGACTGGTTAGTTAACAGCCTGCAAAGGCCAAAGGTAGTTAAGGCTCTAACAAGTCAATGGCTGAATGCGGTGATTATCATGTAACCTGGAATAACTATTACAAGCTGCATTCTTTAAATTATACTGTTAGCAATGACATATTAAATTATTCCATTAAAAGGGTAGTCAGTGCAGGATGGCTAAATAGTAGTGTTGAAAAATCTGTTTCCTGGCAGTTAATACTCTATTTTCCATCAATCAGATTTTAGGAAGTAGTGCAGTTGATTTGTATTGTAAAAAGTCTTGCCCTTGAACACTGAAATCTGGTAACAACATTCTCCTGCCCAAAGAGAGTAAAGATTGTGCCACTCTTTAACAACAGTTGAAACGAAAAAGACTTCATATGGGCCACTACTATAAGTCTGCCCCTGACCTCAACCTTTTCATAATGCAGAAATTAAGCTGCTGAAGAAATAAGTCAATTAAAAAGGGGGGACATTTTCCTTATGCGTTAATTAGATGACTATGATTAACTCAGCACAAAGTTAAGCTTCTACTACAGGAAATAAAACAAAGAAAAGAAAAGAAAAAGAGAAAGAGAAGTTACATCGACAGTTCCATCCATTAGAAGCCGCATGACTGTGGTTTCAAAGTGGCTCCAACTGGACTGGCAGAGGAAGCTACGCCTCATAAAATTTAAATGTTTTTAATCATTTTAATTTGGAAAATACAAACAAAAACATTGATTTAAATAATGTTAAGACTATGATGCAAACAGAAAAAGCAAAATACTGCTCTCTAACTCACGCTATGTTGAAAGAGAGGTACAACAGTCTGTGTTGAGTGTCAAACTGAACTCTGATTGTTTAAAAAGGTTTTAGAACTATTTATTATTTAAAACCAAAACAATTTACAATATAAACCAAAAATGTTCTAGTTATTATTTTGCCCACTGGGATAGCTTCATGAGATGGACTTCTGGTTTTGTGAGCGTCCTGATGAAGCAGTACTGAGATGATTTTCTCCAGCATACTTCAGTTCAACATAAACAATGCTTTATAATGCACAACACAGTCAAAACTATCAGACAACAATACTGAAATGTCCATTGGAACACAGTCCTCTATGCAAATATGCAGTTAGGCACTTACAAAAAATCCTGTAAAACATCCTTCATAATATCATCTGCACACGTTCACAGCCCACCTTTAAAAGTTTGATATCAGATATTAAAAAGTTCGATTAACCTATCTGCAGTTGTTTCTCCACTGCTATGTAGCCATCATCCACTAACATTCCATTACATGTACCTACATATCACAGTGGTGTTATCACACTTGAAAGCATAACTTTATAGTCAAATGTCTCTAGAGTTTTACAGTGTGAGTAAATATATTATACACACTCACAACTGGTTTTACAGACGTTGCTAATATTTTTAGCAATATACTTCACATCAAGCAACGCTAAGCTATTGCAAAGGTTTACTTGCCTGTTTAAAAAAAAAAATCATATGTATGGTGCAACCAATGGAAAAAATGAATAAAATAGCATTAAATAAATAAATAAAAATCTTAAACGAGGTACAAAAACAGGACATTAGCCATTATTTTCCAGTTGCTGGCATTCACCAAAACAACAACATGAACATTTTAAAGTGATCAGACTGATTTTAATTTATAATTTTTCCATCCAAATTGTTCCATGTTTTTACCCTCTGAAGAGGATTGCTGGAACACTGCCTTGCTGTTGCCAGATGAATGTGAAGAAAGAATGTCTATGAATAGGAATGGAAATAACATTCAGGTGGAAAACAACCACCAGCTCTTAAAGCTGCATAGGTGGGACTATTAGCCCCCTGGTGGGCTGAAACTTCAAATTAAATCACATGAAAAGGAAGCAGCTGTAACAGTAAATCAGCAACAACAGGAATAACTGTCTTGACTGCTCTGCGATCAGGGTGCTGAATAAAAGGCAATGGGCATAATCCATGCTCAGACAGGCAAAAACATGTACATAATGTAGAAAAAAATACTGTACTTTAGGAAAACCTTCTTTCCCCAATTTCAGCCTTGCAAAAGGGATAAGCAAATCATGAAGGCTATTATGAGTCCTAAGCCTTGAAATCTATACAGCCTGGGTAAATCAACCTAAAGCTCAGCTCCTGTATCACAGCTCTGGAGTGAATACTAAAAGGATCTGTTAAAATGTTCATTCTAGCCCTCTGGACTCAGAGGCTAGGACTCAATTTCAAGAAAGACACAGAAGTTCCCCCCAGATCTCCCAACTTAAGGCAAACAGGGGTAGTGGAGAATATGATCCCTTCTTATTTGTTTCTTACACTTTTTTTTTTTTTCTTCACAAAAAATAAATCTTCTGTGAAAGCAACATTCCCCAGTGCTGCTCAGGATCTCTTTTTAAACACATTGCCTCATCATGTGCATTATTTATTTTTTTCCTCTACTGAATGCTCACTTCATTAGGTCATCCATCATGCTGTTATCTGGGTAATTTTAGTGCTAGTAGAAGCAAACTGACCTCTAAGAAAGAAATATGATTCAACGGGCAGAGAAAAAAATTCTTTGAACACATTACAGATCTTAAACTCCATTATCGTTATACCCAAATAATTACAAATCAGTCTTCGGTCACAGCTCTTTTCCCCCCCACCCACTGCCCCAGCACCCGCACCTAGCACAAACAGTAACCTTAACAGCTGGATTCATATCTCTGCTCTCCTGTAAGTGGAGATCACTGAGAATGGAAAATGTCTGAGAACAGAAAAGGTGAATACTAAATGAAAGCCTAACAGAACATTTCACTATAAAAAGAATAGGCACTGCAGAAGTGTCTGCAATGAGTTTTGACTTTGCTTTCTCTAGAGCAGTCCAAATGAACTCTGTCATAGCTAATGGTGTTATTGTTATAAGCCATATCTTTCCATTTTATATCTTTATTTCTAGAAATCTTCTTTCCCCAATAATACAAGTTGAACTGTCTTCAGCATATTTTCCAGATCTAAAAACATCACTTTGCTTTTTGTGCTGATTGTTATATACAGTATTATCAGTTTGAATAAATGATACCTAAGTCTCTCTCTCTCTCTCTTTATTGTGGGGTGGAATGAATCCATCTGCTCCCACTGTACTAATCTGCCTAAACTGGAAAAATTCCTGCCAATATTTTTTTTTAATTATTCTATTCACTCATCACTATCTGCTTCTTCTGTCATGTAAGGATGATATCCAATTTTTAGTTTAATTAGACATAGCTAGAAAAGCTCTCCCCACCCCCCAAAACACCATAGATTCAAACTGAAAGCAACTAAAATTAGATCTGTAAAATCGTAGCTATCAGTTCACAATTCTTCAATGAATCTCACAGTGATTTATGATGTTATCTGGTAAGAAAAGCGATAAAAGAGTACCAAAAAGCATTCACTTTTCTTATCTCTCTCTTTTTAAAAGCTTTCCTGTGAGATTTTTCTAATGTGAACCATAGTGGTTTTTCCAGCAGTGTGATTCTCTGCAGGTTGTCACAGTGGGAGACCCCTAGCACTGACCTTCTCAGTAGCCCTCATACTCCTCTCAATATCTGCCTGACCTTGCTCTTCCTTTTCCAACAGAGAATTCTTTTAGCAGCCTGCAGTGCTGTCCAGACCACAGAAATCCCTCTCTCACTGTACCACAGAAATCTCAAAGACCATTTGCCAAGAAGAGGCCTGACTTAAATGTTCGTTAAAAACTGCCTGCAGACCCAAGCACAATCAATCTGAAGCTGCCATTCCTGCTCACGCCTTTAGAATTCACCATTGGCTGAACTTCTGCCTTTTTATAGCCAGATATTGACAGAAAGCCTTGTGAAATTAAATTCACTTTAAATGTTCTCATTGTTCAGGTTGATTTTACACCACATAGATTCCTGATTCTCTTCAATTATCTGAAACACCCCTCTTCCCTCCCCACTCACTGACAATGCTAGGGGGGAAAAAATCATTAATTTACTTACAACATACCCATATTAGGCACTCATTTAGCCTGGACTTTAAGGCTATGCATGTGACCTTGCTGAATCAAGACCTTAATGTAGAAAGGTCGGGGGGGGGGGGGGGGAGGGATATCTCAGTGGTTTGAGCATTGGCCTGCTAAACCCAGGGTTGTGAGTTCAATCCTTAAGGGGGCCATTTACAAATTTGTACTATGTGTTCTTCCCAATCTCTACTGTCAATAATCATGACATCTCCATAGGCTGCCACATACAAGCCAAGTGGTTGAAGAACTTGACTCAGGAGCTGTTGGAATGCCACTGGGGCACTGTGGAGGCCAAAGGGCATAGTCCTAAAATGATATACGATAAGCGGTGCAGTAAAGGCAGTTTTCTCCTGTGATTCTGGCATGAGTGGAATCTGTAATATATCAGGCTTTATCCAGTAGGTCTAGTAGTTCATCTACTCAGGGCATGGGGTAAGCATCAAATTTGCTTTGACTTGAAAGCATTGACCTTTCCAAAATCTATGCAAAACCAGATAGTACTGTTTGGTTTTGAGAGCAATACAACCAGACTTTGCCAACTGCTGCAGGATTCTTCCTGCTTCAAACGTGGCATGGATCTCTTATTTCATAGCATCCTGAATTTTTGGGGGGAGTGTCTGTGGGTTCACCCAGACAAGTTGCCCAGGCTCTGTTCAAACACAGTATTGCATGAGAGGAATCTGCTCTGGCCAGAAGACAAACACCATTGAGAAGGCTTTTACTAGGCTTCTCACTTAGGCCCTCTGCTATGGGTGGAGGTTTACTTCCAGCTGTATAGGGTCTGAGTCCAGTGAGGTGGGCACTTGGGATCCCAGCTCGGGCTCAGGGGGCTAAAGAGTGATAAATAAGCTCTCCCATTCCTTCGAGGGCGTCAGAAAGTTAATATGGTAGATCTGAGTTAGCTTCCTTTTGTCAGGCTGCCTGATCTCATAGTTTACTAGAGTGACTAGGTGGATTACTTCATATGGTTCTTGCCATTCAGTGAATAACTTAGACTCTGCACTCAGGAGCAGCAGTAGTACCCGACTGCTTGGCTTAAATATGTGGATATGAGCCCCTTTGTTCTAGGCTTGTTCGTGGGCCTTTTGAGCACCAAGGTGGTTTACTTTGGCAAAGGTTCCTAGGGTTTCAAGTCTCTCCCAAGGCTTCAGTACATACTGTACAACATTCTCAGGCTTAGGAGACTGTTCCGCTGAGATTTCATGGACCAAGTCAAGAATCCCCCATGGCTATCTCAAGTATAAGAGTTCAAATGGGAAGAATCCAGTAGATGATTCGGGAACTTCTTTAATAGCACATAACAGGGGAGGGATCAGCTGACTCCAGTGACAGAGGTCCTTAGCAATGAACTTTTTAACAATCTTTTCTGAATTATTCAACCAGACCACCTGTTTGCAGATAATAGACATACGCAGACTTTATTTTTAGTAGATCACACACCTCTTTCTACGGCAGAGACAAAGTTAGTGTCTTGATCAGTGAAGATCTCCTTAGGTACCCCAACTCTGGCAAAGACTTTTAGCAATTCTGCTGCAATAGTCTTGGCACTGAGGGTGCGCAGTGGGATTGCTTTGGGATAGTGAATTGCATAATAAACTATAACTAATGTACGTTTATACCCAGTTCCATTTTTTCCATCCCTGTCCTTTCAAATGGGATGCCTATTATGGGGAGTGGGACCAGAATGGCTTTTCTTACTCCTTTAGCTCCTATGAGTTGGCATTTTGGATAGGAGCAGTGGACGTCTTTAACTTCTTGATGAATCTCGGACCAATACAAGTGATTCGGAATCCTGGCCAGGGTCTTCTTGTGACTGAGGCCTGCAGAGGGAATAGCATGAGCTAATCACATGACCTTATGCCTATGAGACCAGGAAATAAGAACTTCACTCAGCCAGTCTTTCTCCATCCAGTACAGTCACTCTGTCAATAGCTGAAATGGAGGTGTGGGGGGCAATGATCACTGTGGGTCTATTACCTTGTTTTTAACCATCTGCAGTTTCTCACAGGACTGGCTCAAGGTTTTGTACTCCCTCTAATCCTTCATGAACTCAGTCGCTCTAGTTAGGCTGCCCCCTCACACTCCTGTAGGTGGGGCCAACATAATTTCATTGTTAGGTAAACCCCACTGCTGGCTGAGCGGGTGCCAGCCCTGAGCCAAATGTGTGAAATAGCCCTTCCCTAAGTTGCTCATCTGTTCCTAACTCTTGGCTTTCCTGCAGAGGAGACTGCAGGAGTCCTAGGGGCCTTTGTCAGACTGGGGTCTAAGATGCCAGGGTTTCCCAACAGGGGCCAGTCCAGGGCCTGGTGACCTGCTTGGTCCCCTCAGAAGCTGGCCATGCAACCATGCCGTCTGGTTGCTGATTCCAATCTGTGGGTTTTCCTTGTATCAAGAGGCGCCGTTGGCCACAGGTGGTCACTAGTGTGACTCCCAAAGCTGTTTCAACAGCCCGATAGTTTTCCATCGCTGGATGGCATGGGCTAGGGACTCCGGTTGGTGTTTGAGCACCCAGTGCCTACTCCAGCTGGGAGTATATAGGTAAACTGCTCCACCACAATAAGCTCAGCCACCTTGACTCCAGCCCAAGTCTCCTGCTTTAACCACCTACAGCATAGGTCTCAATTTCAGGGCCTCCACATGGGGCTGGGCTCCCCTGGGCTATTTCTCCCTCAGGAACCTCTATTGTAAGGTTTCCTCTGTGGCATCAAGGTAGTAGAGTATAATCACTTTCACCTGGGCGTAGTCTTGGTCAGATGCTGCATCCAGCTTCCAGTATACAGCCTGTGCTGGTACCATCAGGTAAGGTGCCAATAGGATGTCCCACTGGTTGAGTAGACACTTGGATGGCATCGCCACTCACTCAAATGTTACCAGGAAAGCCTCAGGGTTGTCCTTGGTGCCCATCTTTTTAAGTGTCACTGGCACGAGGGAGTGAGGCACCAGGCTTGAGCCTACAGCCCATGGAGGGGAGACACTGAGGCTGCATCAGGGTCATTACCCATTGGACCAGCCTTTGCTGCTGTCTCTGCTGTTGTGCCCCTAAGTCTCAGGCCAGCTGTTGCTCCTGGGCACCCATCTGCTGCAGGAGCTACAGTCATCCATTTGAGAAGATGCTTTAGATCCCTTCTGTCCATTCTACCAACCCACACACTTAGGTCTAGAGTTTTCGACCATCTGGGTCAGTCAGTCTAGGGTGAGAAGAATGCCCACATTCTCCACCGGTTGTGAAGGGATTGACTCACCACTGCTGCCTCCTTGTGACCAGGCATGGTGTGGCAGCTCTCTCACCACAGGATGTCTCCTGTTGACATCACTCTGCCTCTGTGATGGTCTGCCTCTTCCTGTGACCTGGCCCTCCCCTTCCCCTTCTTGGTGAGTCCATGAACAAAAAGCAAGGGGCATTAATGCAAATAAACTCAGTTAATAGGAAATAGAGTGGAATGATTCCCTCTGAAGGTGCATCAGAATCTAACCCTCCCTTCACTCAGGAAGGGGCCACCAGGCAAGCAGTCATCTGTGAAGCTCCTGCCTTCAGTCAGCCCTTTCCTCAGAAATTGAGGGCTGAAGGTCTGATCTGGTCTGCCAATAAGTGAGCTGCTTTGCTCCCCTTTTAAGCTCCTCCTCCATCCAGTGCATGCCTCACAGGTTTAGCAGTTCCACCCTGTCCAATATGGGGTTTGTATACCCCATCGCAGGTGCGTAGGCTGCTTCTTGAAAGAAACCTGATGCTGAAAGGGGTTATCAGGTCCTTTCTCCTGAAGAGAACCAGGAGTGAGAAGACTGGTTCAGCGATTCATCCATAAATATCCTGTACCACCGAAAGGAGCCGTGGTTGGATGGATTGCTGGGTGAACTATTATTATTAAACCTCAAAATGGATTGAGGAAAATCGGGGTGTTAATACAGGAGTCTCTCTGAAGCGCCACTTCCAGGATTGTAATCAACACCAGTTTAAATATCTTTTAAGAACGTACACTTTTGCCTCCTAACATAAGAACAGTGTTGGAAATGTGTAACTGAACATATAAGAAAAGCACTATTTTTTAAAAAAGTGACTAAAAGTACATGAATTCAGAATTTTCTTGGGTATCATTAATCCTGCTAAACTAAGAATAGATTACATTGGCCCAAATCACATTCTCTGGTCATCCAAGAATCATTTATTATACTGAAAGTAGAAGTCTCAACAGATGTTCAAAAATATTACTGTGGAAGATACTGACACAGACTCAGTACAATTTGATATCCTAGAAGGATCTATTTCCCTCAACTTATTAACAAAATACTTTGAAACTGTTTTGTTGTTTTGTTGAGATGACTAATTTATATGTAATGCTTGCCTAAAGAAGTGATTTAAATTTTATAGAATGAATTAATTATTGGATATATCATCTATTTATGGTATCCAAATGTCAGATATTTTAAACTGCTAATCAGAGGTAGGATTAATACACTTTTACTATGGGATATGTGTTAGCACTTGCACCAGACTATTGACTACACATCTCTGAAAGGTTTGGACAGCATTTGTGAGGCTCCTTCACCAAGCAAGAACCTATAGTTTGTTCTAAGGCATACTTTCCTCATAAAAAGGCATACTTTAGACGTTAACCTCAGGATTTCTTGTACAGACTGGTTTGCCTGGGTATTTACTTTATGTGATTTTGTTACTGAAGATAAATGAAAGTCACATCACTCATTGGCTTCCTACACCTAATACTGTATTTGTCAAACTATTATTGGAAGACAATACTGATATTTACATGACATTTACATTTTTATGTCAGAATTAATGATACATTTGAATTTGTGAGAGAAAATAGTTTTTCTCACAATTTTATGAAACAATTTTTGTATCTGTTGGATTCCAGTTCAGTTTGGGAAGTGCTTGTTTAGTCCAATTCCTATTTTATCTGACTCAATGCCCACAGTTATGCCACTGCGCATAACAGCATCTTTAAAATCAGAATTCAAAAACAGATTGAGAAAACTCTGATTAACAACTATTCTGACAATTAGTCTGATTATTTCTGATATATTTTAAAAGGTCAGAGTGACAGCATCCCACTTTTTTAGTCTTTGGTAGGTTGAGAAATATGCCATTAATACAGGCTCCAAACAGAAACATTAATCACAGCTTCTGTCCCTTTAACTGCACCAGTAATTGCTTTTGCAAATGGCAAGGCATGCCCTTCAACTTCTGGTTCGATTTTTAATTCATCTTCCCCCAAAGTGAAAAACAAAAACTTCAGCAAACATTTTTGTTTATTTTTTTTGGAAAATGAGCAATGTGTGTGCCTTCTTATGTGAGAGTTATCATCTTAGACATAAAAAACTAATTCAGAAAACAGATCATTTGAACTCATCCATTTACTTGATGTAAAAATCAAGTAGTTACATAATAAATTTAAGTATGATAGTTACAAGTGTTTCAAGATTTTGGGAACTAATATTTAAAATATGACTGTTTTGCAAACCAATCGCTCTACCACCAGATTTAAAAAAATAAAATTAGCTATTTTTGTTGAATTTATAAATATAACATTTTTATATGCTCACTTTACATATAGCTCTATTGTTTTTAGAGCTATGCTGGCATCTGCAGCTATACTGGTGAATAAACCAAAATGTTTTGGCATAACAAATGTATCATTTTAAGCTGTTGGTCTTAGACAAAAATAATCACCACCACAATATTAAATCCACTTTCATTCAAGCAGGAGGAAAACATGTTGCTAAACAGAGAAGGTCAAAATCAGTAAAAACTATTTTCATGTTTCTAAGAGACTAACAATAAGGGAATGTTTAAAAAATTACACAAAGCCCTTTAAAAAGTTTGTTATATTTTCCACTTGTGTAGCAGTTAGGCCTGGGAGATCATTAAATGCCAAATGGAGCATAACCGGTTTCTTTCCCCCACAATGCAAACCCTTGTACTTGCTTTAAAAAGAGGTCATTCTACCCCTATAGGGACCTCCACTTATATAGACTAATGCTAGAGCATAAACTAAATGCCCTGTCCTGCACATTTTGGAGCTATAGTACATTAACAGAGGGGAGAAGAGAACACTATAACTGGTTGCTTGCTAGCCGCAAACAGCATGATGTCTATACTCATTATGAGTCCAGCTTGGCTCTGCTAAAACAAGAGAAGACCCTACAGGGAATCAAGAAAGACAGTCAGGTTACACAAGTCTGCTCAATACCAACATTGCAGCATTAAGCACCATGCTCTCAAGGAGGATTAATGACACCATATATCATAACGATGAATTGGGTTTTGTAGCCAGTCTAAAAGATAGCAGAAAAAGATTTCAGGAAAAGTAGAGGAGACATGTGTCTGAGTTTCATGAGTTGGGCTTGGTATCTCAAAAACTGAGGGTAGAGGAAAATGACAGGGCTCTGCTTGTCCTTTGGCTACCAGCCTATGACCCTGTTGTTGCTGGGTATGTGACACACATAGTCAGTAGTCCCTTTTCAAAGTCCACTCTCTTCTAACATACAGAAAATGATTCAACTCTATCATTATATTGACAAATGCCAAACTTATCGAGTTTGGGTACCTGAACGTAGACTGTCTCCTGGGGGACAGAATTAACCTGCCAATTAAATTAATTAAAATTAAGTAGCTCTACATTGTTATTGAATTGGATCCAGCTTATTCACAGCATATTTTTAAAGGCCTGTTTAACTGGAACCTATTACCTCCCAATATAAAACTAAGTAGAGAATTATAGAAAGAAAACTTTCTTTACCATAAAAACTCTGTTCCCCCCCACCCCTACCCTACACCAAGTATGGATTATTGTGTATACTACCATAACAACATTGCACACTATGGACAAAAGCAGCAGAGTTCAGATCAAGTTTTGAACACTCCTGAATTTGGATCTACAATTTTGGTTGGCCCACGTGTAAAATTCAGATCCAGGGTCAGATTTTCAACATCCCCATAATGTCTAGAGTGATGGGATGTTTTGGTTTGGGTCCATTATCTGTAATCCTGTACTATGTTGTTTAAAATTTTAAGCACAGACACCCTTTAATGATTCATAAGGAAACAAATTCCAGAAACTGCATATCTTTTTGTAGATTTGACACCTGTTATAGGTAGCTGGTGATTTTTGCAAGGAAAGTAAAATAAAAAAAGATAGTTGGTTACATTCATGTAACATATGTGAATTTTGTTCCAGAGCATGGAGGACAAGACAGCTGTTCAACAGCTTTCTTCAAAATCACAAGCAAATTTTTCATCAATTTAAAGCTAAACGCACTATCATTTATTATTTCTATTAACTTCTTACCAAACAAACATTAAAGACAGCAGCTTCAAAACTGTAGATTCAAGTGTGGGTGGTGAGAAATCCTATGTTTATGATTTAACAATTCATAAGCGAAGTTGAGTAATATATTCATTGTTCACTGTGTATGCTGTCTGTTTAAAAACCAAACCATGGTCTGACAGTTCTGTTGTAGGTGAAATATCAGGTGCAAGGGGTCATGTTCTGTAAGAATTCAAGGAAGTGTTCATGGGCTGTATACACATTACAGGATACAGTGATAATTAACAGAGGTTTTGTATTGAATGACCATCACTGTAGAACTAATGAGTGTGAATTTAAAAAAACATGTTTTTATGGAAACTACCTGAATAATTCCTAGGATGTAACATTGTATACAAAGATTCAATCTACTGCAAATGTTTGTAGCTAAGTTAAACAAGCCTCAGAATCTCGGTTTATGATGAGAAAAACTTAAACACCTTAACTATTATAGTGGCTTGAAGAACATTTCTTTTTAAAAACCATGACTGGTTATATTATATTGGGTCAGAATAAACTACTGAAATGGACAAATTTGATCAAATAAAGAAAAAAATGGATTACAGAGACTTTTGAGAGTATATAGGAATAATTAATCAGTTCCAATTTCTGAACTATTATATGTAACTGACTTAGGGGAAAAAATCATTATGAGCTTGTTAAATGTGCTGATAACAACCAAAAGGTGAAAATAATAAAGATGCAGTATGAAAAATAGCAAGGGGTTGCTATTTTGGTGCGCTATGAAAATGGTAAATGGCATTTAACTCAAACAGCAACATGGTATGGTACAATAATACAAACAATGCAGCATGAAAAAGTACTTGTAATAAGGGAAAGTTTATTATCAATTCTTCTGTATGTCATACTTGTTCTCCTCCCATACTAGACAGCAAAGTACTTTATGATAGGAGTTATGACTCCTCCTCCCAGGAAGCAAGGAGGTAACTGTGGCCAATATAAAGGGACCAGCCTGCCCCCTTCATCTCAGTCAAGAAAACTGGGGGGAATTCCCCTACTGATTGGTCTCATCAAGGGACCATTAAAGCTACATTAAACTTTCTCACAACTTTGAGATGGTAAGAGCACTTAGATGCTGATGACAATATAAAAGAGGATTGGAGGGTGGGGGAGAAAGGAACTCTGTCTCCCAAATGAAGACCGAGTTTGTCCCTCAAGCCAGGAAATTCCTTATAGATAGAGAAGTAGGAGTTCATGACAGCCCAAGGTAACAGGGAGAGACAATAAGAACATGGCATAGATCTAAAGTATAGACGATGCTAAGTTTAGTAGATTCAACTAGACAATTGGGCCTGACAACTGCCTGCTAAAACATCCTGGCCATATATTGCACCCAACAAGACCCAGGTGTTGGGGCCTGCTGCCCTTCTCTGACTGAACAGAAAAACAATTCCCAGTTTTCTTTGCTGGAGTGGTTTGGAGGGTGAATACTGGAGTACAACTATCTCATCCCTCCTCATTCCTTTCCCTGACACCTGATCTCTCTTTTTCCTGTCCATTTGCTCATTCACACCTTTTTTGCCTATATTTTTGTGGGGTTTTTCCTTTTTTGAATTCATTTTTTCCTCTTTCACCTGGTTTTGCTGACTCTCTCACTCAGCATATCTTCTCTCCTCTCTGGTATCTCTGCCAGTGGGGAGGGACAGCTCAGTGGTTTGAGTATTGGCCTGCTAAACCCAGGGTTGTGCGTTCAATCCTTGAGGGGGCCATTTAGAGATCTGGGGCAAAAATCTGTCTGGGGGTTGGTCCTGCTTTGAGCAAGGGGTTGGACTAGATGACCTCCTGAGGTCCCTTCCAATCCTGATATTCTATGATTCTCTCACTCCCACTTTCCCCATGCATTAGAAAGCTACACTCTACTGTGGGTGGAATACATCCGTTTATTCAAACGAGGTCAAGCCACATCCTACTGGAGCACTGAAGACAAACTTGGGCTGGTTCAAAGCCCTGTACATGTGTATCAGGGGGGCACAGCAGGAGCAGGGAGGAAAGATGGGTGGCTTTTGAGGAGTCTCTAGCTGCAAACATGATATGGCACATTTGTAGTGTGTGTATATGAGTGGTATGGGCTGGGAAATCAAGGATTCTGCATCTCATCTCATCCAAATTAATCCTCTCCCTTGACCCCACACAAGCATCCTGAAATATTCTGACTCCTACAGTCCATTTTCAGGAAACACTGGGAAAGGAGAAGACCACAGCAATCAGTACTTCTGATGACGAAAAGGAAGGTGAGTCTTTGGCGGAAGAAAGGGAGCAAGAACTGGAAATTTCAGAGTATCCTTTTGAATAGGAGTATGGCAGGAGGGGCTGAGGCAGAGAGTCCAATCACTGAATTTCTATGACTATCTATCTACAGTGTGTTAATGTATTTTTTTCTTACAACACTAATTCTCATTCTGCATTTGAATATATCTTTTGATGAACTGGTTATGTGTTAACATAGTAATTCAAATTAACTCAAAATTAAAAAGATTAACTTCTACCTGGAAATCTTCATTTAAAACAAAAATCCACAGTACAGATGCTTCATCTGTTCAACAGTGGAATTCAAACAACAATTCAATCACTGACAAAAATACTTGTTTATTCTATACAACAAAGTAAAGTCTCAAGAGCATAATATTTCTTGGAAAAATACACCTCTTTCTTTGTTGGCCTTTTTATTTTTAATTTATACATGTCTTCCCATGTTATATAAGACCATCTCACTCTGTGTTGAAAATGACCATAATCTGTTTCTTACATCCATTAGAAATACTTCAACATCCAGTTTGCTGTGAAAGGCAAACACGGTAGACATGAACCTTTGTATTATCATAAAAACTTGCATTTTGAAAAACACATTTAGAAGATATTATGCTATTCTAATTTTATAACAGCAGCACATCTGTGTTACTGCAGCCACGGGGACACCATTAAAGAAGACAGGACAAAAAGTTAACACACATGCCTTAAAACCTACTTTTTAAAAGATATTCCCTAATGCTGAAAGATGCCTCTTCCAAACCAGGCCTTAACACTTCAAATGCCACTTCCCAGCACAGAAACAGGATATCATTACCTTCTCTGTTGCTTCCTGAGCTGGCAATGCTGTTTAGTCAAAAGCACCTCATGTCACTCGACAATGGCCCTGTTTTAGGAGACATGACCAGGCTGCCATGACCAGGGTAACAAACACCAATTTATAAGTGATTAGAGAGAGAGAGAGAGAGAGAGAGAGAGTGTGTGTGTGTGTGTGTGTTGGGGAGACCGAAGGGGGAGGAGAAGAGCTTCTGAGGGGGTTGAGTTTATTGTGGGTGCATGCATGAAACTGACACAGAAATATGGAATAGCATAGTGAGACAGATCAATGGCTCATTTAGACCAGTATCCTATCTCTGTTAGTGATTTCGGTCTACCAGATGTTTCAGGGGAAGATGCAAGAAACCTTATACTAGACAACAACAGAACTGGAGAAATTTCTTATCCCACAAGCTAGTAGCTGTCTTATAATCTTAAGCATGGAGATTTCAGAAAAGATACTTTAAAAGATCCTAGCAAATGTACCTTGTCTCTTTGTGGGCAGGAAGGATTGTGAATTAACAAGAATTCTGTTCTTGATAAGTACTATTGATAGAGCAGGATTTTGTTAAATTTTCTCTGGTCCAAATATTGGAGTTGTCAGGAAGTCTAGAAAGACGACTCATTGGGGATATTTCATGAAACAGAGCATCATGTTGAAGAGCCAATAGTATGGACTGACTTTTTTTGGATTATACATCTCCCTCCCCCAATTATTGGTAATTCTTTAAGAAATAATTTTTCAGAAGCTTAACTTTTTGTGCCTTTCAACATTAACAGTAATGTTGGGTTACCATTTCTGTAGTCAATCCACTTTTTAGTGGTTTTGTAATTTGGACATGAAAATTAATTCATGGTTGAAATGTAGCATTCACAGGCCCATGAATAAACTCTTTAAATAACCTAGTTTTAAAACAATCAATGTAGCTTTCTGAGAAGGCTTAAGCAAAAAATACTGAACTTTTAAAAATAGTGTCAAAATCAGATAGTTATAAACATTAAAAAAAACTTCAGTTTTAAAAGGGTATATAATCTGATAGCTTGAAGGGGTGAATCTTTGCATATAGGAATGGATTGTTATAAGAAATTATGCATAAACCCTTTTAAAAACATTGTAGTACACACATATATATTAATGATCATGATGTGTACCACCACTAGGTAAGGAATCTAAATATAGATCTACATAATGGACCACTCTTGATCAATAACAGCTGAAAAAGTATATAGTGTATGCAATCATTTGTTCAAGGCTACAAAAGAATCAGTGCATCTCAGGTACATTGTTTTAAAGTCCAAAAATTGTTTAAACAATATTAGGATAGCCAGGATGTCTAGTGGCAGAACTTGAAGTCAGGGGTGCTTAGTTAATTCATGAAAATGGAAATGGAGGCAATTCTAATTAAAGATATCTTTCTACACATATTTTTCTAACATATCTTACATCTCCTTCTCTCTTTTAACTTGTACAAGAATACAAAAGTTCAATTATATGATGTTTTTACACTACTTTTTCTCCCAAGGAGAAACAAATGGGATGCACTAAATATGAACTGGATCTGATCATGCATTGTGGTGAAAAAAATTATGACCGAATCGATGAAAATGCTTTCCTGGAATCTACAAACCTCTGGAATTAACTACAGCACCTCAACCCATTTACTGCATGTTTTGGTGCCAGAATGAAAAAGCCTTTTAAAAAAAAAATCTATTGGAACACATGAATTCAAACAAAAATTAGAAAAATGATGGTATTACTCAGTACTAACCTGAGACCGGCTCAGAAAAATATACCGAAACCTTTTATAACCTCTTTCAAAAGAAGTGTATTTCTTTTCCAATGCTGTACATATTATCAATAATTAATGCGAGATTAAAATGAGGTTCCCCTCATATATTTAGATTTAGAAGTATTATTCCAACACCAATCTTAGTTACAGTGTATTAACTTGAATTAGTCACATTGTTCTGAAAGAGGAGAGAACTATTGAATAGACTGTGAGCCTACTTGTTCATTTGTTTTTTAAACACCATAGGATGGGCACTCGCTAGGAATTGGGCTGTTAGATCCTGATAAGGTTAATTGGGTCCTCCTGTCTACATCTACATGGAATCAGATGTCTTTAACCTAATTTTTATTTAAATAAAAGTTTTGTTTGCTTATTAAATGTATGCAATTACTATTTTAAAACTACAGACCTTAGCAATTTGCTTCTTATAAATATAATTATTTATAAAACTATATTTTAGTTTGATTATTCCTATATCTAAATAATAGTATGCTACAAAAATCAATATTAATGGCCAGTTACATAACTTAATAAAACCTGTTAATATTCTTATTTACTAGGGCCCCAAACAATTCATTATGCTTGAATGCATACCTCCAGAGTAATAGTTTTCTATACATTCTGTGTATGTTTGTTTCCATGCATGAGAGAACAAACATTCAGAATATCTGATGGTCCTAATTTTATTTTCATGTCTGTTTCAATGAATTTAGCCACAACACATACTCACCCTCTCCCCCACCCTACCCCCCAAAACCCCTGCCTTGTCAATACCCTTAAGCCTAATTTCCAGGAGCTACCATTTTCGAGAGATGAGAAATAATTCAGCCTCTGCTTCTCTCATGATAGAAGCCATACAAGCTTTTTAAATTGTGCTGAACACTTATGGAGAGGATTTTGGATTTGGAAAATTGATCACTAGCAACCTCAGGGAAGTTGGATTTAAATCAAAAGATTGAAAGTGAAAACCCAGCTTACTGTATCAGCTAACCTAGCTACCCTCCTCTTTAATTTTATAATTAATGTAATAGAGCCATATCTCAAACAAATAATTCCTGAACTGCAGTGTGAGTGACTGAGTTGTGTAGTTTTCCCAAACTCAGAAAAAATATTTATTCGTTAATCACCACCACTATATATTTATGTTCTCCCCCTCCCCAGTATGAAGTCAGGTACACAGTGTGGAGTTAGCAGTACAGATAAAATTAAAATGCATGAAATTCATCTGTAAATACCCTGCTTTAGAAGTCTGTTAGTTTGAACAGTGATCCTTGAAAACCAAAATTTTCTATGGTACCCCTAAGGCCAGGGCTAAACTACTACTCACTTCAGTACAACTTTAGTTGCTCAGGGGTATGAATAAGCCACCAAGCAACATAAGTTACACCGACCTAAGCACCGGTGTGGACAGTGCTATGCCGACAGGAGAGCGTCTTCCACCGACATAGCTACTACTTCTCACGGAGGTGGATTTATTATGCCAGTGGGAGAGCTGTCTCCTGTTGGCAAAGAGCTTCTTCACCAGACACGCTACAGCGGTGCCGCTGCATCAGTGCAGCTGCGCTAATGTAATGCTGCTAGTGTAGATTACCTCTAGATGATTATGTGTTTATGTGCCAGACTTGCATGCAGAAATCTGATGACAGGTTGGAGCAAATGCACATTTGATTTTCCATCAAGAAATGGTTATTTTAATTTTTGTCTATTCACACAAGAACTTCTGGTGGCTTTTCAGTGAATACTAGTGAGCAACATGAGCTTACAATAGGATGGACTGAAACTCTGATGCAAAGTAAGAGCAAAAAACCCACTCCATTGTAGTTTGGATAAACAATGTAACACCTCACACTAAAAAAATGAAAAATTGCTATTGATTCAGAGAAGGAGAACTCATATTAAAGTGTTTGCCTTATTGAAAATAGGATCCCAAAACAGAAAGGTCTGGGATGCTAGACACAAACTGCATTGTGTGTTACAGAAGTGTCAAGTCTCAGCAAGAGTCCAGTTGCTGAAATGTTGTCAGTCACATCAGATACATATAAGTTATATTTGGGTTAAATTTAGAGGCGAGAGCAACAAGGGTGATGTTGTGATGGGCATGTGCTATAGAGCACTGGATCAGAAGTAGGAGGTAGACGAGGCTTTCTTCGGACAACTAACTTAAGTTTCCAGATCACAGGCCCTGGATTGGGCCAAAAGAAATCTGATGAGGTTCAACAAGGACAAGTGCAGAGTCCTGCACTTAGGACGGAAAAATCCCATGCACCGCTATAGGCTGAGGACTGACTGGCTAAGCAGCGTTCTGCAGAAAAGGACCTGGGGATTATAGTGGACGAGAAGCTGGATGAGAGTCAGCAGTGTGCCCTTGTTGCCAAGAAGGCCAATGGCATATTGGGCTGTATTAGTAGGAGCATTGCCAGCAGATCGAGGGAAGTGATTATTCCCCTCTATTCGGCACTAGTGAGGCCACTCCTAGAGTATTGGGTTCAGTTTTGGTCCCCCCACTACTGAAGGGATGTAGACAAATTGGAGAGAGTCCAGTGGAGGGCAACGAAAATGATTAGGGGGCTGGAGCACATAACTTATGAGGAGAGGCTGAGGGAACTAGGGTTATTTAGTTTGATAGCAGCCTTCAACTACCTGAAGGGGGGGTTCCAAAGAGGATGAAGCTAGGCTGTTCTCAGTGGTGGCAGATGACAGAACAAGAAGCAATGGTCTCAAGTTGCAGTGTGGGAGGTCTAGGTTATTAGGATATTAGGAAACACTATTTCACTAGGAGGGTGGTGAAGCACTGGAATGGGTTACCTAGGGAGGTGATGGAATCCTTAAGAGGTTTTTAAGGCCCGGGACTGACAAAGCCCTGGCTGGGATGATTTAGTTGGTGTTGGTCTTGCTTTGAGCAGGGGATTGGACTAGATGACCTCCTGAGGTCTCTTCCAACCTTAATATTCTATGATTCTATGAAATGCAAGATAATCTGTAAGAAAAGCATTATTTTATAAATATTTTTTCTTAGAATAAATATCAACTTTATAGCTGAGCACCATCTGGTTTGGCTTACGAGATCCTCAGAAATGCTTGGGTGTCTTACAGACTTGGTGCCTTACTACTAAGCATTGGCTAAACTTACTTGGCTGGCTGCGAGCCTTTATTTCTGGTTTGTAATTGCGAAACCAGCAGTGGGATGCTGGTCTGACCTAAACTTTGCCATCCTCAACACCAATTATCCATGGTGCTGACCATCAGCAGAGTATTTTCTGCTGTTAATATTTATTTATGGCGATAATGGAAACATTTAGGACCACCTATGTTGTCAATGTGAGAAACAGCACTGACCATCTAGTACAGACACCTTTCTATACAGCTTACCTTAAACCTCATAATAAACAAGATGATACATTTTGACATTTGAAAGGTTTTACGATCTTTCTTCCAATAAAGGACATACAAGTTTCTTGCACTGCAAGCCAATTTTATAAAAAAATTAAAAATTTAATGCTGCAGTTTACAGAGCAAATCCTAACAGTATTAGTGACATTTCCTACTTTTAACACCCATCACTTCACATGGGCTGCAGGGTGTTAATATTATTCAACCATCCAGCAAAAATACCCTGGAAGAATGTTAAAAAAAAATATTTCAACACACAAAAAGCTCTACATATCACCAAGATGCTGTACAGCCTGGAGACTGCATAGCAAGCCATTGGTTTTCAAAGATATCTCACTGGCTTAAATGGGAGTTGCAGGGAACTGAGGAATTTGAAAAACAGATGCCTAAATAGGAGTGCCTAGGAGTCTAATTGCAGCCACCCATTTTGGAAAATCCTGGCATGAGAGCTTTGAAAAAACGTTCAACCAGCACTTTACTTCCACAAGACTGTGCTATGGTCAAAAAGAGGAATTTCAGTCTGAATTAAATCAATAGGAAAAAATTTGAATGTTTTTACTGTAGGCAGTGCTACAGCTGGGGGACTGTGGCTGGCTCAGGGCATTGGTAAGTCATGCCCTTGACCTCAAAAATCAATAACCTGAATTCAGTGCAGTATAGTAATGACTATGTATCTAAGAAGGTTTTTGGTGGTCTATATAAAACCATCTGGCAGTCTGCATCACGTTCTGAATAGACAAACATCAATAACTGGAACCCTTGCCTTGTTCAAAGAGACACTAAAGGCTAACCAAAGGTTAAACTACCCTCGCTTTGGTTGTTGAAGAAGACTGCTGTGGCATGGTGATGCAACAGCGAGAGGAAGTTTGCACTGCTGCCATCCCACTATATCTACTCTATGGCAAAACAGAACTTCATTCTCCAGAATTGGCAATCTGGAACCTTCTACTTAAAAATTTTTAAAAACAAGATTATATTTATGCCAAAACACAGATTCAAACTCTGTTTTTTCCTGGTATTTATGCATTTAGAATACCTTTCATAGGTACAGGTGGAACAACTTAAAACTAATTTCTGGGCAGCCACTATATATTATTCATTCCTCTTTCTATCCATCACCAATAGGATTTTCAAATGCACTTGAGTGACTGATTTAGGAGCACAAGTCTCAGTGAAACTCAACTGGGTTTGTGCTATGAAGTCATTATGACACTTTTGAAAATCCCACCCTACATCTGTGCCACACTGAGATGAGTCAAGTGACGCTGTGCTGCACTAATATTACTTGTTGGTGCTTGAATGATCAAAATAAATATTCTCTGTCTCATGCTAGGAAAAGCATTTCATTAGCTTTGTTCCAAATTAAAAATACTTAATAGCTACATCATCTATGGGAGATACTCTTTGCAACATATCACATACATACATACATTTTAAAAACAATAAAGTAAGTTTTCAACCAATTTTCTCAGATCCCTTCATGAATGAACAACAAACCGAATTACAAAATAGATTGACTTTACCTTGTTTCTATTTCTACTACTGAAAACACAGTAGACAGACAGATATCTCCTTTCCATATCTGCTTGTTACCTAGTAAGAGGGCATTTGGTTATTCTGTCTAGTAAAACATCCTTTTAAAACATCTACTTTATGCATTTTTTTAAATCACACCACTACGTCACAGATTTAGACATTAAAAATGAAAAACTTATAGTACATGATAGTTGCAGGCAGACACACTGCTCTGGACTAGTTATTCCCTAGGAGATCTCTTCTCTCTTAGCGTGCTGTCTTTTTAGAACGAAATTCTGACAAGTAATTCTCTCTCTTGGTATCACTTCACTCTGAAGGTGGAAATTAGACCACTGACAGAAAAATCTCTTTATTAACAATCAATTCCCCACTGCAGAACGAAAACCAGATAATTAGCTTCAGTTGCAGTACTAGGTCAGTCTATGTTTCTCCCCAACCTTTCGCTCCTCCAAGTAGTCCCAGTGAATGTCAGTATTGTTGTTCCTTCCCATAACTAGTCAGCCAAAGTACTGAATTAGGCTATGGCTACACTGTGCACCTTTTTCTTGACCATCTGGACATCTGTGATGGCTTTTACACCTTATTTTTTCCTGATGCATTCATTCCTTATTTACACAATCTCTTACAGAAACCTTCAAAGGTATACAGACAGCAGTATTATATATTCAGCAGAATACATTGTAAATCAAGCCTTGCTAAATCTTATAACTAAAACAATTCACATTGGGGCTTCAGGCCCTCAACTTTTCTCTAATCTCCTTAACATAGATACAATACAAGATCCAGTCTTTTACTTACTAAAACCTTAAAACAAAGAAATGAATATTTAACTAGAGTGCCTAATTTGTAATACATATAGGAAACCATAGTAGACATTATAACTTATCCTAAAACAAAAGGGTGACCATAATTAGTTGTTTTGGTCTGTCATTCCTTTCTGCTATTCAAAAAGGGTGGCTGACAGGATAAAATCAAATTCTCATAGTACAATTATAAAATCCTGCTCCCAGGGCCGGCTCTGGCTTTTTTGCCGGCCCAGGCAAAAAAGCCTCCGGCTATCCTCCCCACTTCTTTCCCCCCCCAGCGCAGCAGGGGAGGGCAGCCGGGGCTCTGCTCTCCCCGGCGGCCAGAGCGCCGGGGGGAGGGCGGCGAGTCCTGGTCGGGGCTCCGCTCTCCCCAGCGGCCGGGGGGAGGGCGGCCAGAGTCCTGGGAGGAGGGCGGAGTGCCCAGCCGGGGCTCCGCTCTCCCCGGCGGCCAGAGCGCCACGGGGAGGGCGGCGAGCCCGGCCGTGGCCCCGCTCTCCCTGGCAGCCGGAGCACAGCACCGCGCCGCCCCCCTCCAGGTGCCGCCCCAAGCACAAGCTTGGTGGGCTGGTGCCTGGAGCCGGCCCTGCCTGCTCCTACACTTACACCTACATGGCTTTCAGTAACACACTTCAACAGTTCATCAAGGTGTTAGAAAGGGGAAAAAATAAAAAACCTTAATGATCGCATAGGTCTTCTATTTAAAAAAAATGGAAAAAGCTTCTTTAAAAGCCCCAAATCCTTTTGCACTTCGAAAAAAAATCCAGTGAATTTATGATGGTAATTGGAGGATAAGGAAGCATTTTACATAATCTTCAGGAACTTGTAATAAAATAGTAACATATGTGGCCGGAATTCCACATGTAGGCAGGATTTCCACCAGCTACCAACTATTCTACATTGTGCTAACTAGGAAAAATGGTCATTTTTGGTAAGCCCAACCTCAACATGACTTTTTCATATCGTAGACTCAGGGTAATATTCTGTAGCTTGATTTAGCTGGTCAAGTTCTAGACTATGCTCCCTCCCTGCACTAAAATATAACCGAATAAAATCAAGCTGAAGTGATACATTAGAAAAAAGGTTGAAAATACCATAAACCACTTTTCCTAGTAAAAAAAAAAAAATCCTTATCAGCTCCCAAAATGACTATACACGGACGACTGAGGCAGATGAGGACATTCATGCATTGAGATATTCAATATGGTGGCATTTATCAGAATAGAGTTGGATATCTACAGGTATAAATGTGATTAAAAACAAACAAACCAAGAACCATCTGTCCCACAGAATTAACTAACAAGCACAGGAGAAAAGAGGAACAATAGATGCAGGCAGCTGTGCCACCTGGAATCAAAGAACAAGATGACCGCCAACCTTGTCTACTTTATCCAATAAAATGAACTGCCAAAAATTCCGAGGCTTTGGTTTGCTTAAAAAAAATATTCACCCAACTGGGATGATTTTAGATGAAAGAAAACAGGAACTGTGTAATTATATACACTTACCTTGACAAATAGAAAGCAATCTGTGATTAGAACATTGTAATTAGTTACAAAATGCTTCCCATGGATTTAATTACCCATCAGTCTACATGTTTCTTAATTACTTTTATCTCATTGCATCAGTAAAAATTTCTGCCTGAGGCAACTGCCAGTCACTTATTTGCAGCACTTCTACATTTTATAGTTGAATATATTATAGCAACAACGCTAGAACTGTGGTTGAAAAAGGACTTCATTCTGAACAACTTCCCTCCAAAATTTACCTTTGAGGATGATTTTTCTGAGGCTTGATCTCAGCCCAAACACATTTTTTTCAAGAATATTCAATTTGCCATTTAAAAAAAATCTGACTATAAAAAAGTTTTTAAATTCAAGAACTTTTTACTGATTCTTTACTGCATTCAGGTAACTGAGAAAAATGTTAACATTCAAAACTTCAAATATGGCATGAACAGAGTCCTCAGAGAGGACTGCATGAGTTTTCTAAATTTATGGAGGAAATTTCATGAAGAAAAAATTTATGAATGAGTAAAAATAGTTTATGGTTCACATACAGTATGCTATTTCTCTGGCTAATTTAAGTGCACATCAAGGACCAAATATTCTTCCTTGTTTCCACAAACTGGAGGTAACTGGGCTTGGGACAGTCTCTGTTCCTGGCCATATGCCAGTGAAGCCATGCCTCGGATTTGCAGTAGCTGTGTCCCCTCTTAGGGAAGTATGTCCTGATTTGGGTCAGAATATTTGGCTAGACAACAGTAGATCCACAGAGCACACTGCAATCCAACCTCCTTCCCCCGCCACAATCATCCACATTACTGGAGAAAGAAGCCCATGGAGCACCGGGGATAAGTATCCCTCACCCTGCACAAACTCTATGCTTTTTTACTATCCTCCATATTCCTTTCTTTTGGAACGGAAAAGAAACTGCCCCCATTTGCTGCCTGTTGGTTTTTCTAAACCTATGTGGAATGACTGGTGGGCCAGGATATGCCCCCAAGCATGGATAATCCATGTAAATGCACAATTAGACATATACCTGTATTTCTGCACATAAATCTTCATTCTGAGGACAGGCACTGGACCCAACAAATCATTTCCAACCCTAATTATCTCCTAAACACTATAGTATCAGACCAACCAAACCTTCTGGTGACCTCTTAGCATTTGCAATTTTGTATTGCTGTCTACAGTGTGGAGCATTTTAAGAGAATATATGATGTAATAATTGCACGTTCACCTGGATATTTATTTCAACATGTGCACATCTTCCACTCAGCTCTGAATCTTCTGTGCAACTCCAATATTTGAAACACATTCCCTGCCCAAGGGCAGCATGACCCCACTCCTTTCTCCCTTCATGTCCCTTTTTAAAAATTCCTTCTTGAACGCTTACAGAAGTATTAAACAAAGATGAAATAGAACTTTTATTTCAAGCAAAACCAAACAAAACTGGGGAAATAACAAAATGTGCACACTAACCTGTAGCAGAGAGAGAGCGCGCGCACTGGTCCTGGTGCAAGACCTGAGGCCTGAACCAGAGGCTGTGAACCAGAGTCAGGGCACGTATTAAAGCAGATGCTTACAAGTTCACTGCCCAGTACATATGCTTGACAAAGTTGCTGCTAGCATTGTTAAAACATAGCCATTTGTAAGAATTACTAGACACTGGGTATTTACGTAAATATACTTCAGAAGGCAAGTTACACACCAATCTAGTACAAGATAAGATGATTTAACAGAACAACAAATAAGGATGTTATGTTCAAGATATCAGGAACGAGGGGAGGTAAACAGATGTCATGAAATGCATAAGGTGGTGCAAAAGTTAATATACGGAGATATACCTATACCTATCTCGTAGAACTGGAAGGGACCCTGAAAGGTTATCGAGTCCAGCGCCCTGTCTTGACTAGCAGAACCAAGTACTGATTTTTGCCCCAGATCCCTAAGTGGCCCCCTCAAGGATTGAACTCACAACCCTGGGTTTAGCAGGCCAATGCTCAAACCACTAGTTGTTTATTCCAGTTGTTTGTCTCAGTTTATACATGTCAGGGTACCTTGCCTTAACGCTTTGTGTGACCGAAGGAACAGCAGAAACTTTTGTGCCACTCCTTGCCATGGGACCACTCATGTGTTAATCTACTTGTGCAAGTCATTAGAACTGTGCTTTGAGGGCAATAAACCTGGCTGATGCCTTTGTCACCGAACTGTGCCTGTATCTCTATACATAACATCGAGGTCTGCTGAATTAGCAGACTATGCTCTCTGCTAGTGCTGATAACACACTGGAGCTCCAAGAGCGGAAGCACTGAGCAGCTGTAACAGCTTAAGCAGCCTTAACGGCTTAGCAGCAACACCATTCTTCAGTGTCTTCTACACTGGTGACTTCGACCACTGATTTGGTAGGAGACAAGCTGTCCACTCGTAGGGACGCAATCTGTGATGGCAGAAAATTCCAAGCTAGGGAATCCCCTAATTCCCTCCCTAAATATTTCCACAGAGTTTGATGAGGTATAGATGCGCTGGGTAGCAGAAAAGGAGGTTGATAAGAGGTCATAAAGGATAGTGGGAAAACACGGACTGCAATATGTAAAACAATGGCAGGGGCTGAGACTTTAAAAAGAAATAAGAGTAAGAAGTATAAAATATTGCATTAATGGCCACGGCAGTGAGGTGTCTTAGACAATATGCCATAAAATTGGCAGGTCAGTAGGCAATTGAGGCGTTTGATATGCTTGAGCAAACGAAACAAGAGAATAGGAACCCGGAACCATCAATAGAAAATCTGCAAAAAGAGAAGTGCTGTCCCCCAGTATAAATCTTGGAAGCAATAACAGACTTTGGGTATTTTCATAGAACCTGAATTGAGGAAACAGAAATGGAAAAAGTTGGCTCCAGCAAAATTAACAGAAGGAACAAAGTAAACAAAGAAGCACAACGATCTGCATAATTGTAATCAAGGCTAAAAGGTCCTGGACCTACGGCACCACATGAAATTAATAATTTGACTCTACCAATTATGACTGCTATTTCTAGATGGACAGGGAATCCTAACTAATTAGTATGATGTTAACAGTATGGGTACAATAGAAAATGGGGCCCTATAAACAGCATCATCCCAGTGTGAAGATGGCAGCACAAAGAGGAGATGAAAAAACACAATCTGCTGTAAACAAATCAAGCACAGATGGTTCTGCGAGTGCTCAGCCTGAATGAACCTCATCACAAGCGAGGGAGGTTGGCCCAACTAGTCATTAAAGAGAATGTAAAAAAGGGTATGAACCTCACTCTCTAAATCAGATTGGGACCCATGCCCTATGGCCAAGTGTGCAGATGAAGAATGAACCAGAGGCTGTGACAGACAACACCAAATAGGAGTCACTGGCGACCAATCTCTTTGCACTTATACCTCCCTTGTCCATTAATACCACTGATTTGGTACAATGGTAAATAGGTCAATTGGTGCCAATTGCCCAACTAACAGCTGAGCAACAAGCAATTGGGAATGACATTGTTCAGGCAGTGGAAACACTGTGGTGGGCTGTAGTAGAGCATGTGATTTGGTTTGTACTTTAAGCTTAATATTAATGGTGGTTCAAATAACTACCACTACTGTGGTCTTGGAAATGTGCTTCTGGATAATAAACTTGAAAAAGAAAGCACAGAAAGACAGGAATATAATGCAAATGAAACCAACGCTAATATAAAAAGAAAGACAGAATCCAAAAATGTGTGATGCAATGTATAGTAAATGCAATAAGATATGTAATCAGGGTGACCAAATAGCAAGTGTGAAAAATCGGGATGGGGTACAGTGGGGGGAGGGAGGGAGGATAATAGGACCCTATGTAAAAAAAAAAATCCTAAATATCAGGACTATCCATATAAAATAGGGACATCTGATCACCTTATGTGTAATGTATATAAAGGGAGAAGGTTTCTGTGCAACTTTGAAGCTGTGATGTACCCTGCATTCATCCTCCTTGCATTTGAGTCTGATCAACTCAGTGTAACACTGCTGTATGTAATCTGCCATTTGTATAAACACATTTTCTGTTAGTACTAGTCATAATTTGGGGTCAGTGACACTCCATCCTAACTAAGGAACATTTTATTCAAAACAACTTTTTCCAACGTCAGATTACCAATATTGAATCCTGATCGTTATATTTGATAATTGGCTCCTGTCCAGTCATTAGGTTACCTGGAAGACAGCATATACAAAAAACAACAAAATCTACATCAACTACTGATGTATCACAGAGCAATGCAAATCTAAAGAGCACCACACATGGCATGTTATGCCAGTAATGTTGTTGACATCACAACTCTAGTGTGTGGTCACAATAATTGAGGCCAATCCAATGGAACAGAAAAGCTAGCCACTCCAGTCTCTCACCGAGCAAAGGTTACCAGATGGTGACAGCC
The DNA here is from genome assembly GCF_027887155.1 of Malaclemys terrapin pileata. Taxonomy (NCBI): domain Eukaryota; kingdom Metazoa; phylum Chordata; order Testudines; family Emydidae; genus Malaclemys; species Malaclemys terrapin. The sequence continues at coordinate 107,072,362 of NC_071506.1, forward strand.
AACAATAAGGGCAACCTATCCCATGGATGGACAATACTGTGTAGTAACTAATTACAAAAAAATTATATATGAAGGCCACATTTGTGATGTCACTACTCCACATTTTTGTTTAACTCTTCATGTACATAGTCGTGAGGTTCGTACTGTAATAGTGCCTATCCCAGTTTTTCAAAATAAATTTTAAACTACACTTTTCAACTAAAGTACTGGACCTAACATTCCTAGGCCCACTATATGGGACTAAGAACAACTGACTGAAGGAAATGCGAAGATCATTGGACACAAAGGGCATGAATAGGTAAAGCAAAATGGTCAAGTAACAGTGTTTCGCCCACTGGGTCATCTTCAGTCCATGCATTATGCTTTTCCGGGATGACAGATAAAATACGGGGGACAGGGAGAGAGGGAGAGAGAGAGCAAGCCTGAAGCACTGGGCCAGATGCAAGACTTGAGGCCTGAACCAGAGGCTGTGAACCAAAGTCAGGGCATGTGTTAAAGCAGATGCTTACAAGTTCACTGCCCAGTACTTAAACTTGGCCAAGTTGTTGCTAGAGTTGTTAAAACAGGTACACCTAAATACCAGACACTGTGTATTTATGTAAATATATTTCAGAAAGCTAGTACAGATAAACTATCTTATCTTGTACTAGATTGGGATGTAACAGAACAATGAATAGGGATGTTGTCTCAAGATACCAAGAACAAGGGGAAGTAACAAAAAAGTCATGAAATATGTAAGATGTGCGAAAGTTGTTTATCCCAGTTGTTTGTCAATAAATGCCAGGGTACCTTGCCTTAACCCTTTGTGTGGCTGAGGGGACAGCAGAAACTCCAGCTGCTGACTGAGCCACTCCTTGCCACGGGGAAGTCCTATGTTAATGTTCTTGTGCAAGTTATGTGAGTCGTTAGCATTGTGCTTTGAGCGCAATAAACCTGGCTGAGTGCCTTTGTCATCAAACCATGCTTGTGGTCTCTCTCTATGGGACCTTCTCTCTGAGTCTCTCTCTATGAGCAACACTGAGGTCTGCTGAATTAGCAGGCTGTGCTCTCTGCTAGTGTTGATAACACGAGAGCTCCAAGAACAGAAGCACTGAGCAACTGTAACAGCTTAAGCATCCTTAACAGCTTAGCAGCAACACCATTTTTCAGCACCCTTCTATATAGCCTTCACTGTTTATATACACTGTGTTTCTGCATGCTATACCCTTTGCTGAGGATGTCCGTTTAGATTACAAGCTCTTTGGAGCAAAAGCTTTGCCTTCTTACCTCTTGAAGTGCCCACCACCTGTCGGTGATGTATAAAACAATAAATAACCACTCATACACATTACATGGCATGTAAAGCTTGAAAACACTATCACCAAATACACTTTTTGGCCAGAAAATTCAATTGCCTGCACCTAGAGTAAAACACCTATCATTCATGGATTATTAAATAAGTGTAAAATGTTGTTTAAATGGAAAAAATGACACAGTCAAGGTGAACTACATATGCCTGGCAAGGGAAATTAACCTTGAGTAATTCCACAAAACAACAAAACGGAGCATAGGTCCCCTCTGGAGGATAGTAACATATTTAGGTAACTACATCTTTCTTGTAAAAAGGTCCAATTTTCCAATGACAGGCTCCACTCATGAAACTTGATTAAAAACAATAATGTTTTGCATTTAGGTAACACAACATCTTTATTATTTTTCCTCTTACATCAAGCACTTGAAAACACATACGTGGGGGTGGGGTGGGGGGTGGGAACCAAGCTGAGTATAGTCACCAGTTTTGCCATTATAGTTGAAAATAGCTCACAACACAAGACAACAAAATGAAAAACAAGATAAACTAACAGAGAAGAAGAAACAGCCATCTTCATCGTGTCTCCTCATTCATGACATATCTAACGTGCCACAAGTCTGGTAAACTCGCGCTTTCCCCCTACCCTCCCAGCATGGTATGCTTATAGCCTCACAGCAGAAGTCCCAGGTCATTAGAGTGCTGCTGAACGTACACCTCTCAATTGGACAGCTATCAAAGGCTTGATTTTCCACTTAGCTTTACTAGCTAAAAAAATCAATGAGTAAAGTAATCTTAATGTGCAAAACTTGTAAGTCTGCTGAATTATTAATAAGCAATACAACTGTAAATGTTTTTGTTCACCATTCTTCACTGCACTTGCAAATGATTTCAAAATGAAAGGTGCTGAAGCATGAAGATTGCAGGCAACCATTGCCTTTTGAAATCACAGTGCTGGGAATTGGTGGAATTCTTGCTTCCTTGGGTTGTCAGACATTGTGAACTTTCCTTGAAAGTAGACTACAAATTCACAGGGGTCCCTAATCTTCAATCAAGAAAATGCATGAAATGACCCCCATCTGCCATTTTAATGTATTCTTCCCAAAGACTTCCATAAATATTTAATATTAGAAAGGCACTGTTTAAACACAATGAATAGCTTGTGAAATTAAAGTTGGCTGATGGATTACACCATATAATACATTGTAAACAATAGTGGAGAAGGCATAGGCACGCCATTACACACTTTTCATCGGCTCTTCTACTAGAAGAATCTGAAAGGAGTTTAAGCACATGAAGGTCAGCCTCATGACACTGTGTTAAAGATATACGTGCCTGTATGGGCCTCTTGATATGGGGCATGAACATACCACACATGCTTGTGTCACATTACAACAGAAAAGTTTGAGATACACACACACATAATCTTTACTCTTAGGTAGTAATTTTTTTTGTTAACAAATAGTAAAGACCTCCTGTAGGCTTCATGTAGCTACAATGATAAAGCACAGAACACAAAAGTTCATAGCCCAATTTTTAAAAATGGGTACCTAAAGTTAGGGTCCTAAACCCTTATGTAGGCACCTAATTAAGTGACCCAATTTTTAAAAAGTTCTAAGTATCTCATAGATCTAAAACCATAGCAGGCTCTCTGCAGGGTGCTCTAAACAAATCTTAAGCAAGCAATGAAAAAGTTATCAAAATGAAATAAATGCATCTTGTGACAATTGCTTTACGCACACAAATCTGTCATCACACCACACATTTTCTTCACATGCCAGCTCCGTGTACGGCTGTGGCTTAATGACAATGCACTTGGCTGGAGTGCAGGAAATTCCTGGATTCAAAGATAAATTACGAAGTTCATTATGAGACTTTGTGTCCCATCTTTATATCTTTTGGATATGTTTATTATAATTTTTTTCACTAGCAAAATCCCCTGCCTATTTTGAACCTTTATAAAATCTGATTAAAATCTAAACACAGAGGGATATGTACAGCTAGATTTCCACTTTCTTATACATTACACAGCTAGGATTTTTTTTTAAAATGATAAGCTTTAGAGTGCATAATACCACAACACATTTTCACTTAAAAATAATAAAGTATTATTATTTTATACAATGGATCATAGTTAAATACCAAGAAAACATGCTTTACATAGAGATAAAATCTCTTATTTTGACAGTATTAATGCCTCTGACACAAAAAAGAGCCCACAAGAAATATTTACAAACATTTCTTAATCCTAGCCAGTAATTAAAAGAATAAATAGAACACAGCTATGAGAAAAGAAAAATGCTATTTATAGATGGAATTATCTGATACCAAGAAAAATTAACTTGCACATTTCTGAAGGTGACTCATAGCTCATCACCACACAAATCTACAGAGGGCATTATTAAAATCACAAAAACACCCTGGGAAGCCGGTTCAAATTACTGTATTTGTTTTTCAAATGGGCCAAAAAGGAATTTGGAAGCCGAGCCCCTTTGAATTTTGGGATGATGGAGGGTCTCTGATTTGAATCCCTGGATTCCAACCCATTTTCAGTGTTGTGGATACAAAACCAGGGGTGGTCTATTGTCCAGTTCTAATTTTAAAAATCAAAACCAAAACCATTTATGTTATGAGAATGTTGATGCTCTATATATAAGTAGACAGAAAATAATAAAAAGGCAAAACAAAAAATTAAATGTGGGCCCCAACCCTCACAAAATCCAAGTCTTCCTAACCCCATAAATTGCTGTTATGATCCATAAATCCTTTATTATACCCTATTTTATAAAGAATTTTACTGCCAGTTGAAGCACAAAATCTAGCATCTAGGCATTTCAGAAGATCAGAGCTGAAACTTTCATAAACCCATTCTTTTAATTTAATGTATTCCTCTTCTCTCCCTGCACATGCACATACACAGTTTCCTTCTAGCTGGAGTTCAGTGATTAGTACTCTTGATTACCCAATAGCTGTCTCCGTTCAATGATACAAATCTAATTCAATCTTTTAGCAGGTTTCACAGCTTCTGCTGGCTCAAGGTGGGTGAGGAGGATGGGATTAAGTTTTGGGATTTGAGTCTGGACTCCCTATTTCATAACATACCATAAAGATAATTCTTCCTGCGGGTTTTCTAGATATATCTAAAAATAATGTTTTCTCTAGGCCAGTGATTAGTATATGGCATATATGCCCACAAATGATATGAAATGTTAATCTAGTACATATTCCAAATTAATTTCCAGATGTTGATTCAAGACAGCAGGGGCAGTAGCAGATATTGGTTAATCATACAACACATCTTTATTTTGTGTCATCATGCCGACAATCTGAGAAGAGTGAAGTTTGTTCCCAGAACATCAGTCAGAAGATCACATTGGTATAGGTGGTGGAAAGGGGCAAGAAGCATGAATGTCTGGAAGGAGACAAGAAAGTAAGGGAGAATCCCTGGTGGTGGGGATAGCTCAGTGGTTTGAGCATTGGCCTGCAAAACCCAGGGTTGTGAGCTCAATCCTTGAGGGGGCCATTTAGAGATTTGGGGCAAAAATCTAACTGGGGATTGGTCCTGCTCTGAGCAGGGTGTTGGACTACATGACCTCCTGAGGTCCCTTCCAACCCTGATATTCTATGAACCAGGGAACAGCAGAGAAGTTGAGAGGACACAGAGTGTGGAATGAAGGGTGGAGGTCAAAGAGTAATGAAGAACATGGTGCTGGTGTTTCAGATTGGCATGTAGAGTAGTTACTAGTGACCCTTGAGAGCAAAAAGCCTCTGCCATCAAGCTATCTATAAAAATTCAGATCTTTGGAGATACTCCTACTTGTATAACATAACTGTTCTTGACCATCTTTCACTATGATTAATGCAGACTACTTAAAGAGGTTCTATACACTTGGAGATTCGGGGGGGGAGACTTACATTTTTATACAACAGTGGCTTAATCTGCATCTTTGACAATTAAGGCAAGGTTCAGAAATACAGACAACTCATTTACAACTAAATTGTCCAAAACCACTCAACTCCCTACCTTTCTAACAAGTTTTTCTGCTTGAAGCCTTCTTTCCTGCATAAAAGTAGGGGCCTTGCTGGATTATTAATCATTTAAACCAAATGACCTGATGTAACAAAACAATCGAGCCAGACTCACTTGGTATGAACCTGCTATAACCTTTAAAAAAATATGCCCTTTTCCTAACTGCAGCTACACATGTCTTTTTCAAATATTAGCGCCCTCGTGGCCAAGATGGAGTCTGCTCTGCAGACAGCTCTGGCCAAGAGAAGGCGCGCGTAGGAATGCAGCAGGAGAAATCCCTTCCACCCCAGGGGCACCTGCTCCACCCCCGCACCCAGAGTGAACACACTCACCCAAGGAAAAGTACAATGGCTATAAGAAAGGGAAATATTTATTTAAAGAGGGATGAGAGGAGAAATACAACAAGGGGAAATATAGGGGGAGCAGTAGAACAGGGTTGCAGCCAAACCAAGGCCCCATGGGCCCAGTGGTAGCACAGTCTGGAAGGGCAGACACCGAGCAATGTGTCTGCACACAGAGTTCAGGAGTCCTGAGCAAAGTTCCAGTCCAGTGGTGAGTCTTGGGTGCTCCTGGTCGTCTTCGGCGCCAGTGAACTTTTCCCCAATAAACCCCTTCGGTTCCCTCTTCTGCTGCTCTCTGTAAAGCAACACAGAGTGACCACCTCCCCACTTCACTGTCTAGCAACCTCCCTCCTTGTTCCCAATGCAGAGTCACAAGCCCCAGTACTCACAGCCCCATGCAGCTCTGGGCAGCTGTGATACTGGGTCCAGATCCAGCCTGTCCTCCTTGGGCAATTCCTCCCTGGTACAGTGCTCCTCCTGGCTCCTGTTCCGGGGTGTCCCCGATCGGCCGCCCTGTCCTTCCCAGGCTTCAGGCAGGTTCTCTGTTGCTTCACTTTGTGAGGGTCTGTGGGCTGCTGCTTCTCTTTCCCTCGGAGCTTCCGCGCCACCCCCTGGAGTTTCCCTCCTTTTTTCTCACTGTCCCCCTCCCCCCTAGGAAAAAGATTTAAAGGGCCGTGCTCTCTAAACCCCAAAAGGGGTTACATATGATACAAATATTTTTATGCAAGGATTGAAAATGTCTTCCTATCAAAGAGCATCATTTATATGCCTTGTTTCCTTTTCAAACACCACAGAAAAGAATAAAAAATAAATGCCACTGAAGCTCAGATTATTCTTTAAATGGTGTATATGTTGCTTTTTTCCCTTAAGGGTGTTATTCTTTATATTCCTAATCACAATAACCAAAATGATCTTTTCTGATCCTTTCACTTGTCACTATCTACATTGCTGTCATGGTAACTTGTTTTTTGGGTACTCAAAGGCTCACATGGTTTGGAACTGGTGATCCAAAATTTCCTTTAGGAAAAAGCAATGAGTCAGCAAAAATGAAGGGCTTAGGCTCTGCCTGTATTTTTTAAAAACGGACCCTATATTAAAATCAAAAATTTCTCCTGCACATAAAAAAATCACTTAGCATAACCTAAAATTATTCATTTCTTTTTTTCCATTGCAAACTTCATGTATTTAAACTGCAGATTAGAAAATTAAATAATTGCCAACCCAAAACAAGCTCCCAAACAATTGACTTGTTAAGTTGAAATATTATCAGGTTCTTTTTTGGTGATGAAGAATTTTGTGTTTAGAGAAATATATTCAGGACTGGCTTTTGAGGAGTCAAAGTTTAGCATCATCTTCATGCAGAGTCAAGTTAAGGACAGTCTTCCTTGAAATCAGTGGTGCACATAAACAGAAACTGATAGATAGGGTGATGCCGAAAAATGAAGGGTTTTTTGTTTTGTTTTTCAAGTCAATCTCACTGGAATTACTTGTATGATTGCTGGATATATAAGGAATCCATTGCCAGTATCTGAATACAGAACATTATTTAGCATTTAGAATCCTATAAATCTACACGGAGTACTTTACAAACATTAATTAAACTTCAGTTCCTATGAGAGATTGGAATTCTCTATTTTACATACAAGGAAACTGAGGGAGAGATTAAGAGGATGCAGTTAGTGATGCACCTGTGATTAGAAAGTAGGTGTTCCTGATTCCTTATGTTGAGTTTAGATCACTAGACCAGCGAATTCCAAGCTTTACCAGTTCATGTACCACCTTCTTAAAATATTTTTTTGTAAAGTGAACTGATAGAATGCCAAGCTCACATACCACAATTTGGGAATCCCTGCACTAAACACTACCTCTGACTTCTAAAAGGCTCTTGGGGCAAGGCTATGTCAGGGAACTCTGAATCAGTACTAACACTTCAGTACAGCTGATTTGGAATGAAATTGTAGAGGAGGTGCTAGGAAGAAAGAAGGTGAAATGCAAAGAGAAGAAAATAAAATTTCCTGCTGTGATTTAATTTCAACAATATCAAAGGTGAGGGAGTTTGGGGAATGAAGTCTTTACCTCAGAAAAAAATGGGGGAAAAGCATGCAATCTGGAAGCACTTTTGTGCCAAATGATAGATAAAGGTATCTGTACATAACAAATATCTCCAACAGTATTTAACAATCTGTTTCAACCTCCCCTTTATTGTCAGTACACAAAATTATCTTCCTTTGGATTTATTTTATTCTGGTTTATGGAATAGAGCTGCAAATTCTCAATACATACAATATTCTAAAGCGATACATGCCATAAACAAATGCCATGCTTATAAATACAATTAAACATTTAAATTAAAACTTCTATCTCTCAAAGAGAAACCGAGGGATCTGTAACCATACGAAATGGCAACTAAAATATATTGTCTTCCGGAGAAGAATGGAATTCTGTTATCGTTTATCATTTGTTTGCATTGTTGTTTTCTCAATACTACCTAGTGGTCTGGGAGTGGAGCAAGAGCCTTCCCTTTCTTTCAGTCCTGTTTTTGGTTCAATGTTCTTACCTTTGGAAAGATAAGCTGGGATGTTTTTATGATTGTTAGTGTATCTCAATAAGCCTATTTCTGGACATATCAGTTCCTGTATATTATTGACAATAGTGGCAGGTAAAGTCCTTGTCTTCCATTGTTTCTAACTCTATTTTGCTTACTTTTAGAATTTCTTTTATTTTCAGCTTATCTTTTTTTCCCCTCTAGTTTCTCCAAACTCAAGTTGTCTAATTCTTCTCTCCCTTGTGCTGCCTCATTTCTTCCCCCCCCACCACCTCCCCAGTCAATATCATCCCTCTCCTACATCCCTCTGATATACCCATGCGCATCCAATAATTTTAGCAGCTCCTCGAGATGGAGCACCACCTACAGATACTATCTGAACCATCGTTAGTCTTACATATTTCTAAATTACAATGTTTTCTCAATCATTTCAGGTATTAAAATTGCTTCAGTAGCTGCCGCAAGCCTGTATCACTGAGCATAATGGACACGGGCAACCTAAATGGTATGCCTGAAGCTGGCCCCTTCACCAATCACTTAAGAAACCAATCAATAGGGAGTGGCTCAGGAGAGTATGTAGTCCCACTTTTTTATAAGAAAAAATGACAAAGTTAAGGCAAAGTTTTGATGGCCTTTATAATGAATACAAGATTTTGAAGGTGTGAAAAAAGACTTTACAGTAAAGTAGTCAATAACAGTTCTGTGCCAGTGGCCCACCAGACTACTGTGAAGGGAATCCAGTCCCTGGATCGCAGGTATTTTAAGCTTTCAGAGAGTCTGAATAGAGCCCAGGCACCGTCCCAGGCTTGGGATTCCTAGGCCCTTGGGTTCTCAGGGTGCAGATACTCGGTACAGCTCTCCTTTCTGAGAGCTGTGACTATTCAGCCCAGTTTTCAGCCCCTGGAATCAGAACTCACAGGAACAAAGGTCGCTGGCCTAGGCAACAACAAAAGGATCCGTTAGACTCTCGATTGAGTTTCCCCCCTTCCTTTGGTCAGTTTGGAACTGCAATGAGGTAAGGCTCACCTGACCCATGAGGGAAGAAAGGACATGATAAAAAGGAGAAACATTTGCCATGCTCTTCCTCTCTCTTCCACCTCCAGCTACAGACACCACACCAAGCGACTGAAGTGCTGATGAAAGGAGTGAGCCTGGCTGAAGAGCAACCAGCCAGCCTGTGAGAAGCATCTAAATTTGTAAGGAGACTGAAAGTGTTAAGAGCATCTTAGAATGTGTTTTGCTTTTATTTTGTTTGACCAAATGGGACTTGTTATGCTTTGACTTATAATCACTTAAAATCTATATTTATAGTTAATAAATGTGTTTGTTTAGTCTACCTGAAGCAGCGCGTTTGGTTTGAAGCGTGTCAGAGACTCCCCTTGGGATAACAAGCCTGGTACATATAAATTTATTTGTTAAATTGATGAACTCATATAAGCTGGCAGCGTCCAGTGGGCATAACTGGACACTGCAAGACTGAGGTTCCTAGGGTTGTGTCCAGGACCGAAGATATTAGCTAGTGTCACTCGGTTGCAAGTAGCTGGGAGCAGCTTACATGCCAGAGGCTGTGTGTGAACAGCCCAGGAGCGGGGGGGGGGGGGGGGAGGGGGGAAAGGGGGGGTGCTCTAACAGCAGAGCACAGTAAGGCTGGCTCCGAGAATCAAAGATTGGAGTGACCTAGCAGGTCACTGGTTCAGATAACACCAGAGGGGAACGTCACACACACAACTTTCCAGGCTAGAAAATAATCTCTGGTAAAAAATGTTCACTTTCACTTGTAGAGATTGAGTACTTTAACTTGCTAAATGCTGGATCATAAATAGTGCAAGACCACTATATGTAGAAACAAAAAACCCATTGCTCTGACATAATAGTGTGGGACCAAGGAAATAAACAGAAGCATTGCTTTAGTAATGAAACTGTGACGCATGGCTAGAAAGGGTTAAACATCCTGCAAAACAAATAACCCTCAAAAGACAAGTGGGGAGATAATGTTTGTTTTTTTACATATGTATGAGTAGGTTCCACAATGTAATCAACAGTCCCTATTTATGGTGTATTCTGATAATTCAGAGGCCAAAAGTACATCCTATCATTTAAATGAATTGTAAACACAAGATGACTTTGGACTATAACCTATGAACTATTTCTGAAAGGACTCTTTGCAACTACAAAGCTCACCATCTCTGTTATGAATCTGCACCTAGATGAATTGAACTCATGTCTGTATGTATATTGATCTTTTAACCATACTCTATTGTTTTTAAATAAATTTTAGTTTAGTTAATAAGAATTGGCTGTAGCATGTGTTTTGGTAAGATCTGAAACATTCATTACCCTGGGAGGTAATGTGTCTGCTTTGGATTGATAGAACCTTTTCTTTTATATGAGGAAATAAGATTTTCAGAAATCATCATATTTTACTTAGGTACCTGTATGGAGGCCTGAGGCTGGATCTCTTTAAGGGAACTGTGTTCTTTGGACTTCTGAATAACCATATAAGGTAATAAAGAAACTGTTTTATGCTGGCTTGCTAAATCTAAGTATTGGAATATCCACCAGCTTTTTGGGGATTATCTGCTCCATTCTTTGCAGTTCTCCCTAACTAAGTGACCACAGCTGGCTCCCTACTAGGACTCCGGTCACAGAAACTAAGCAATATACTAGGTCTCAGTAATTTCCAATTTATAAATAATGATAAGTTTCATTTGCACGTGACTGTAGGTCTACACATTTAAATAGCATTCACTCGGTAGCGAACACTGTAGTTAAGGTTGCAAAATGATTTCATTAGAATAGCTTGCCTTCACTACTTCATAAACTTGTGTCATGGTTGTCTGTCTCATGTAGCAGGGTACATGGCTTGGAAAAGAGATGACTAAGGGGGGATAGAGATCTATAAAATCATGACTGGTGTGGAGAAAGTAAATAAGGAAGTGTTATTTACTCCTCATAACACATGAACTAGGGGTCACCAAATGAAATTAATAGGCAGCAGGTTTAAAACAAACAAAAGGAAGTATTTTTTTCACACAACGCACAGACAACCTGTGGAACTCTTTGCCAGAGGATTCTGTGAAGGCCAAGACTATGACAGGGTTCAAAAAAGAACTAGATAAGTTCATGGAGGATAGGTTCATCAATGGCTATTAGCCAGGATGGCAGGAATGGTGTCTCTAGCCTCTGTTTGTCAGAAGCTGGGAATGGGTGACAGGGGATGGATCACTTGATGATTATCTGTTCTGTTCATCCTCAGACACCTGGCATTGGCCACTGTCGGAAGACAGGATACTGGGCTAGATGGACCTTTGTCTGACCCAGTATGACCATTCTTATGTTCTTGGCCCTTTAGCCAAGTCCCTCTGGAATTCCAACCCTACTGGGGCCTCAATATCCTCAACATGCTAAATAGTACCCTTCACCAGTACTGCAATGCATATGGTGAACCATACTCTTCTTGCCACACCTGTGGTCTTCCTTCAATTCCAGTCTTCACTAAGTGACAACGAACAAAACGATAATACCAAATTACCTGCAGAGATTTGAGATTTCAATCTCTTTTCTGATTCCCCTTTGTGGTCTGCCCTGTTGTCAGGACACCAACCCACAGGGTCATTTCCCTCAAGTCCTGCCCCTCCCATACGGGCCCACTGAGAAGCTAATCCTGGCTTTCCCAGCTTATTCCTATTCTTCACAACGTCTGAGTCCTTCTTCAGCCTCTCTGCCCAGGAAAAGATTTTTATCCTGCCTCTTCCCTGGACCTTCTCCTCAGAAAAAGACATAGGGCCTCCTTACTCTTGGGTCTCCTCTCCCTACTGTTCTGAGGTCCTTCCTTTATGGCAATCACCAAGCTCCTCCCCAGCTGGGTCTGAGCCTGACAACCTACCCCACTAATATTCATCACAGCTCCGAGAGAGTAGATGTTTTATCTCTGTTTTATCCCTGCCCAAAGATGTTGATTTTTTTCAGTTTGATGAAAGAAAAATCCGATGCTTCTGAATTATGAGTGAGCTAAAATGTATACAACTCCTCCATAAAATGCTGTTTGCACTTTTCTCAAAAGAAAATTCAAACTGCTGAACACTTAAACTTGACATTATAAAATGTAATATACATTAAATACAAAGATTGCAATATAGGAAAACTGTCATAGAAAGATCTAATTTACATTGTAACCACTTTTTCCTTCTATTTGGCTATATTTAGTGCTATATTCATTAACAATTAGATATTTCAAGGTACTGATTACATCAGTAACTATTCTGGCTTTAATTTAGTTCTGTTATGTCAGACAACTTAGGTCAATTATAACAATTGCAGAACAACGTTGCAGACTCGAAGTACTTTATTAATCAGACATCATCCAGGATTAAGGTGCTCAATAATAATTTACAGTTGCCTCATATTTTCTATCTTCTCTAAATGCCTATTGCATCATCCCTAAAATGTCCAGTTCGTACTGAAATCAGAACATTCAAATTTTTATTTTACTTATGCATTTGTGGTTATATTTACACATACATTACCCCACCTCCATGAAACCAATTAATGTTCTTGACGTTTTCAACATTTTTTTCTTCCTCACCTATATGGTGAAACCAAAACTGCATTCATAGCCATGGCAAATGTTTTAATAAAATGAGGTAAATGGGGATTGAAAAGCATTATCACACCAGTCTACAGGACACTATAAAACCTGCAAAACTAAAGGTGGGCAAAGGAAGACTCCCTGAAGATTCTAAAAAGTACACTGAAAAAAATAGTTGCTCCTAAAGTCTATTTTGTTAAAGAGAATGGATACTGAACAGAAGCATTACGTATTAAGTAATGCATGTACTTTTACCAATTCTGGCTTCTCTTGTCCAAGAACAGCTTCTGAACTATATTGCTTTGAAATGCCTTCAACTATAAACACTTGGGAAAGATTAAAGAATGTACCATTTCAGAGGTTAATGTCTTCAGAAGAGTTTTAAGACCAAAGTTGGGAGCTCCCTCTCTATGAGTCAAAAGGTTTCAATTTTAGTGTTTTGGTTTTTAAGTAAGGTAAGCAATCACATCCTGTAGTAAAAATAGTAGTAACAGGCAAGGTAAATAGGCAACTCTGCAAGATGCAATTCCTTTCGCCACATTCATCAGCCACTTAGAAAACACATCTTGAAGAAGCATCTCAACTGTTTCTCTCATTCTCAGACAACTACATAGTATATACACACTCTCCCTCCCCACACCAAACTGAAAAGGCCCCTATATAATGGTAACAAATTACACATTGTGAGATGCAACTTACCAACAATGAAAGCAACACAATATATAACAAATACAGGACCATGGACACTCAGCAAAAGTTCCATACTGGTAAAATCAAGGCTCAGAAGAGGATACAAGAGCAATGCTGCATCATTAGTTCAGTTGTCGACACTGGAGCCTATTGCTAGGCTTAAAAATACACCAGGGCCAAAGAACTATTATGAACTTTGTAGTACACGGAAACATATAGCAGCTTAATTTAATATTGTCAAGCCATGAATCAAGCTAGTAAAATGTTCTACCACTCGAGCTATACCAATCATGAAGTTATTCACAACTTATCCTTATGAAATACAGAATATCTTTATGGTACTGCCATTCCCTGCTAAAACAAAAAGGAAACCAGCTGATTAGCTATGTCCTTTCCAGTGGTTACAGAATTCAACTGCGGATACAAAATTAAGCAATTCCTTTCCTTTCAATATGTGGGCTTATTTGTTTCTAGGAGACATTTGCTACTCAATACAATGGAACCTCAATATATTGCAAACAACAAATTCCCTGTTGGCTTACATACTGTTCAGTATCCTTAGATGGTTTTAATATTTGTAAGGTTTGGATAAAAATAAATGTACACCTACAAATGGAATGTTTTAGATGCTAAGCCTTGTATCTACCCCTCCATGTGTCTCACAAGGAGTTTTAGCATTTGCACATAGAGCTTAGTAAAATGTGCTCCTTGTAGAAGCACTGCTCACAAAAATAAAAAACAAAGAGTGCCTTCCCCTAGGGTTATGCAGGATCCTGAACCATATGCAAGTACAAATCCATTATATGGCAAGGAAGTGGGAAATGGCTGTGCTCTGCAGGTGTTCCAAAATACATTTTCAGTGAGGGAGCAGATGCTTGAAAAGAAACTATTCAAATAAGCACATAGTAACATAATACTATACCATGGCATTTAACCGTTGCTTTTTTTCCTCCACTTAAATATGCAAGTTATTTTGTTATTGGCATTACCTGCTTATTGTGCCTTCAAGTGCTTAAACATATTATACACACAGTACTGCCATATGCATTTTAAAGCAGTAAGACACAATAAACCATGAGGTAATGGTGATTAATTCATACTTCTGGTCATAGTAAATCACGAGGCTTCACCTAAGAACTGTTTTTATCAGCTTTGCTATTTAGACCAAATGTTTTTTTGTTTTGTTTTTGCAATTCTAACAACTTAAAACTTAACACTAAGTTGGATGGAATGAAAGCTGATCTTATACTATTTATTTTTAAATATTTTTGTTATACATTGATAAAAACTTGCTTTCTCATGACCACAAATAATACTCTGCACATACATAACATTGTTTGTTAAAGGAACATCTGAGAAGATGTTGCTTTTTACTTCCGTTAGCCCAGCAGAGCCAAAAAAGCTAGACAAAGAGTTGAAAGTTATTCCTTCTCAGAAGACAATTCTGTTGATGATGCACAGTTCTAATCAGTCAGACCCATTGAAAACAAAGGGGTTCCACGGGTGCTGTTTGAGACGATATCAGTTAAGGAAGAGCAGAAGATTCTGGAAGAAAAAGATCTAGGAAACTGAAGCCAAAGTGGTAGTGTGTATAATATACTTAAGCACTTGAAGGCACAATAAATATGTAATGCCAATAACAAAATAACTTGAATATTCATCTCTAGACATTCAGCTGAAGTTTCTCATTAGTTTAACAATTCAATACTTTTCTGTTTTACATGGGGAAAGGACTGAAAAGTCACGTGGTGTCACTATAGTTACGTTCTAAATAGTGTACAGAAATATTAATTTGAACAGTTCTTAATTTTCTTCTGAATATTAAAACTGTGGGGAATTGGATGTCTCAAGCAGCTGGCAATGGGGCACAGAAAGACTTACATCTTTACTAGTTCACATCCAGCCCAGGTCAGGAATAACCAAACGTTATCCTGAGAGGACCGTTCATCTGTCCGTGTGAATTTAACTGGTGATCTCAGTCAAACATTCACATTACAGCCAACAAGTGTTCATATCACAAAATCCACCACCACAATATGCACTAACTGGGAACCTAGGCCTAGCATCATAAATCAACATAGCTCCATTAATTTACACTAGTTGAAGATCTGGCCCCTGGCTGTTGTTTTGAGGAGACACACCAAGAATTAAATGGGCATGGAGACTGAACTATCCGTTGACTCTTCCAAGTCAAGAATGAGACATATCGGTAGGGCAGTGTCGAGAAAGCCTGCACTGCTGCTGCTTGTGATCTATCTAATCTGCAAGTAAGAAGAAAACTCCAATCTTCCCAGTTGTCACTCTGGAATCTTCTATGAGCATTTGGAACATTTTTTTTAAATGTTAATGTTCATTTGCTAAAAGTTTATGGAACCATTTAAGTCTCTTCATACATAAACATTTATCATCTGTAGTTAATATTTTACTTTCTCTCTGACCAAATGGAGGACCACCTGTGACTGTACATGAACCTTCTTTGACTTAGAAAAAAAATACAGCTTTTCTACAGAGACTTCATGTGATCTGAGATGTGTGTAAAACACACTTGCCTTTATGTTCATAAAACCCAATTTAACTTCAGACAGTTCTCTCCTTTTTAATTTGACTAACTGGATAAATGGCCAAGGAGGAAGTTTAACCTCTTAATTTTCCTGCTTTCATTTTTTTCCAGGTCATCTCAGGATTCTGTCTTTATCATGGGCACCTGATAAAGTAAAAATAAAAGGGCTATACTTGTTTTTATTTTGTCACTGAATGTCTTAGAGATCCCTATACATTTTTTGCTATACATTAGTTCCTCAGACCTATATTCAGTATGTTTGCAAGGAGCTTTTCAACTAAGGGAATAGGATCTTTACTCGCTTTTTCAGCCATAAAGGCTATAATATGGATATTCTGAGATCTGATCAATCTTTTGACAAATTCCAGTCATCCCTCAACAGTGATAACGTTTTGATATGTCTGTACTCTAATTTCAAATGATTCCATTTTAAATTTCAGTGTAGTTTGTTTGGCTGCCAAGATTTGTGACCTGACCTGTTTTCTCATTAATTTGCAACCACACTAATCTCCATTCCCCATAGTACTGCGAGTTCTCTTTTGTTTAAGTCTTGAAGGAGATCCTACACAGATAACAAGCCTAGATTTAGGGACAATCAGGCTTGCCTCTCTAAAATTCTCAGATTGTAGTCTGAGAAGTTCTATGGAGCCAGAAAGAGAAAACCCTAGTTCTTTACAATATTAATGATGCATAAAACGCTCCAAATTTAATGATAAAAAAAGAAATCAGGAAGTTGGTGTACCTGAGCTGTGCTGTGATACATCTGCTCTCTGCACTCAACTCTACCCTAAAACACTATTTTTATATAAACACTTTGTAAATAACCATTACTTATTTAAAAAAAATAATAGAAAATGGGCAGTTTTTAAAAATAAATATTTACCATGCCACAGTACTGACCTTACCATGGTATTTCCTATACTTAGTATGCAGTGAGGTATTTATATATTTACATAAATTGCCCATTGCTAATGTTTATTGTTAATGCTCTTCATTTACATATAGGAAGGTATAAGGAAATCTCCTTCCATAATCAAATATTGACAGTACTGACAGTACAGTGATAATAGTCCCTTTAAACAAAAAAATCCATTTTAAATTGATAATTCTCTGTTCTCTATCTTTTCAATCCATTAAAATGCAGCTGCTGCACGCTACAGACAGAAGTTAATGCTATATAATTTAAACAATATGCCGAAATGTACTGCTTATTTTGAAAGAAAACTTAAATGCAATACATTTTTTTGGTTTACTCTGAGGCAAGTATAAAATCTAGTAATCTTCCAACCTGATGACATTAGATTTAAGTTGCACCTCAGACATGACCCTGAAAGAAATCTTATTACCGCTTCTATTCAAAGTCTAAAAGACTTTAATATGCCTCCCTCTTCCCCCCCAAATAGGGCCTAATATGGATTGCTTTTGTGAACTGTGGTCTAAAACAGCTATTAAAAGTGAAGCTGCACAAAGAGCAGCATATTTGGGACCATTCCAGGCCCACCTACAGGGTAATGCTATTCTACTTGCAACAGCTGTTTACACTTACCTGACGTGCAGCAGGTGCAGGACAAAAGACTCAAACAACTCTGCACCTGCTGCCTCAAACTCTACTCAGGTAAATCAGTAGAAATGACCTTTTTGTGTCTGTCACCACAACAGATGTTCAATGGAAGACCAAGATGGTCACACCCATCTGCCTTTGGCTCGGTCTTTGCCCCACTTAGTCAATCTGATTAGACAAATTGAACCGACTGACATAAAGGCAACAGGTAGGATGCAAGCCCTGTAAGAGATGCAGTAGAATGTTATGAAAATCAGATGAAGTTCATCAGTCAAAAGTTTGCTGATTCTTGGCACCAGAATTCTGATGATGTGCAAGTCTCCTCTTAACCTGAAGACTTCTGTAACTACATAACTGCCAGAACTTGCACACACTTTTCATTTGTAACTGATATACAAACATTAGTCAGCCTGTCTAATCCAGGGGTTCTGCAACTTCATTGCACTGTGACCCCCTTCTGACAATAAAAATTACTACACGACCCCATGAGGGGGGACCAAAGCCTAACCCCGCCACCCCAGGTGGGGGGCCAATGCCCAAGGCCCAACCCCACCACCCCTGGCAAGGGGGCCAAAACCAAACCGCAAGGGCTTAATCCCCATGTGGGGAGCATGTAATCTGAGCCTTGCCACCCAGGGCTGAAGCCCTCGGTCTTGGGCAGTGGAGCTCAGGCTTCGTCCCCAAGGTTCAATGCCAGCCCTGGCAACCCACTTTGGGGTCCTGACCCACAGTTTGAGAACTGCTGGATCCCTTCAGTGGCTGTCCATGAAACATAAAATGTAGAACAGAATGAGGAAAGTAAATTGCTGGAGAGTAAGTTTCTTCAGTCATAATCTGGGACAGGAAAAAGATGAAGGAACATTTCCATGTCCAAAAGGGCACAACAATGGAAGCATATCTGTCAGCTCTTCAAGGAAAAATACAAATTAGAGCGATCTGTAGTATTCAAAAGGGACTGGGAAGAGGTGTTGCCAAGAACATTTGGGATTTTTTGTTTTGGCTAGAACACCCAAGCTACTATTAATTAATATTTGAAATTTTGTGTAAAGTAAAATGTTCCTTTGTTTTTCCTATTCCTTTCCATTTTCTCTTTCCATTTTGCCTTTGACAGCCTGATTCATCTCTTCTTCCATCATTTACTACAATTTTTAAACCATATTGGTATTATAAAATTTTTTGTTCATTTTGCCCCCACCTCCCACGAACTCTTTCTCCAAGACATTTCGCTTTTCTGATCTGGACTTTCACTATCTATTTTTGTTCAGTATTAGTAGTGGCAGTATTTGTTTATTTTAGAACCATCCAAGGTTCTTGCTCTTATGAGCTCACAATCTGATTTTATTCTTTCCTTTCCTCTAGTTCACACTCAAAGAGGTAGGGGGGAAAAAAAGGAGGAAGAGAGTGAGTGAATCATTAAGTCTAAAGATTGTGGTGAGGGGATACAGGGGAGGGAGCAACCAGGCTTGGGGCACAGATTAGGGCCTGAGGCACAGCTACCAAAATTGTGTGCAGTTCCATTGGTGAAGTTTTATACAAACCATTTAATAACCTATTTTTTGGTTTGACAACTTATTAGCATATAACTGTGAATGCTGTCTTTTTTTTTTTTTTTTTTTTTAAAGGGTGCATTTAGTACTTGTGGAATCCTGGTTAATGAAGTCTTCTGTTTATCCACAGGACAGTATCAAGGTGAATTTCCCATACCCAGGGACTGAACCTGGAATCTCTAGATATAAAACCTGGCATCTCTACCATTTGAGCTCAAGGACCCTTTGCATTAGTATGGAGAAGACTCAAACCTCTATGTCAGTAGTTCTCAAACTGTGGTCCACTGGGCTCCATTCAGGTGGTTTGCGGATAGTTCCCGCTAAGGTGCATGCCTGGGAAGCTGCACACGAGAGAGCGAATGAAAGGCCATCCACATATTTAGTAAAGCCACGCATGTGTGTCTCCACTAATTAGGTGCCTGGACCCTGGAGAAGACGCACATGTAAGGTGAGGTGGTGGCCTTGGGGGGGATAGGGGGTAGGTGGGAAAGGGCCCTGAGGTGAGAAAGGGGTTGGGGGGAATTTGGGACTTGCAGGGCTGCAGCGGCCAGAGAAAGAGGTGACTTTCCCCAGCTCCAGGGCTGCAGCTGCAGGGGAGAGACGGCCCTCCTTCCCAGCCCCAGCTCAGGGGCTGCCGCAGTGGGGGAGAGAGGGCACATCTATCGCATTAGAAAGGTAAGACTACTGATATTAAAATATGAGTTGTGTGCTTTAATTTGTACAACAAAAAACATTTATTATTATTACTTTTTTATATATATAGCACTTTTATCCAAAGTGCTTTACAATAGTTAGCTAACGGTACAAACAACAGTTGGAAAGATCATTAAGTGGTCCGCCGAGATCCTCAGCAATTTTCAAGTGGTCCGTGAAAAAAAAAGTTTGAGAACCACTGTTCTATGTGGTCTAAGTAAGAGAGGGAAACAAAGTTCCACACTGGGTTACTCTGAATTACATAAAGATAGAATGTAGCCCTTTTACCTAAAATGCAGCGTGGCAAAGTGAACGAGACTTGGATCTTTCATAATAGAGATCAGAGTTCTAATTCCTGATGTGACCTTAACCAACCTCTACATTATTTTAACTGTAAGATAGGTGAACAATAGTTATACCACCCTAACGTAGGGGTTTTAGGCCTTAGTTAATAAGGGTGGGGAAGTACACAGAAATAAAGAGCAGTTAGTAGAAGAGCTGGGATTAGAACTCATGAGCTTTCTTAGTACCTTCCCCTAGGCTACAGGGTATTGGGGAGGGTTTGTCTGTGTTCTCTGGCTAAAGATCAAGGAAGGAATTTGAGAGTCACAGGAAGAAAAGGAAATGGATCAACTGTAGTATATTAATTATTACAAACAAAATCAGCAAGAAACCTTCTGATAATCTGCGTAAATATGTAACTACGTTAAGAGGGGCAGACAAAAAGCATATGCAGTGTCACAGAAAATGGAGAATATTAATTACAGGCCTGATTCAAAGCTCTCAAAGTATCTTCATTGATATATAATAAAATGGGCTGACCAAATACCTTAAAATGCTACACACAAAACTCAGCACTGATAAAAAAATACAAAGCACATTGACATTAACAATTGCTAATGACTAAGTAACCAACACCAGCTAAAGGGACTTCTTTTAATCAACCTACACTCTGAATCATGTTGGCTACACAGTGCATTAGTAATTAACTGAAATAATCTGTACTGGTGACTGTAATGAGAAGAGGGGAAGAGGCACAAGATGCCCAGCAATAATTACAGCTAATATTGCAGCAAAAACAGTAATCATGGAATGTAATAGCATACAAATTGCATCATCAAGAAGGAACACCACACCCAGCTCAGAAGTTACTCAACAATTAAAACTGCAGAATACATACAGAAAACTATTTGGGAGATGGGGCCATGGGAGAGGAGAGAAATATAATTTAGGAGAAATGTATTTGTTTTGATTTATACACTCATTCTATAATACGGAGGGTCTATCCTTTGCTTAACACAGTTTAAAAATACAACTGTAACAGCTAGGGAAAACAAATGGGGTTTGCAGTCTGCCCTACAGGTCAACGAATCGGGACTTCTCAGACCAAGGGAAGGGCATAAGTTCCAGAACATCAGAGAGAACATCCTCCTGCTCCCTTATACAGAGTAACGTCTTGGGTGCCCCAGCTTAACCCTAGTGTAGCAGTATCTGTAGCGGGGAGAAAGATGTTCTTTCAAATAAATAGATCCCAGGCCATTAAGGACTTAATAGAGGGAATAGAATTGTGTTAAGAGTGAGTAAACAAACTGGAGTCATTCCTTTCAATAACGAACATTTTATTCTGAAGCACTAGTCTGCTTCTTTTATCTCTAAATTGATACCAGAAAAGTTTCTTACCTATTCTGTGTCCTAGACAGTTAACCTGAGTCCATAATTATGCTAAATGGAGCTAGAAACAAATTCTCCTCGTCCCCACTCGTTCTTGGAGTGAGGGAGTATCTTATTTGAAAAAAGCATGCTACAGATAACTCTTCCCAAATCCAGCAACTGTTTGAAACTTCTTATTTTAATTTATGGTGTTCTGAAAGTTTGAATAAAGGCTCAGAAAATATCAGAAAGAAACATATGCTAAATGTGGGCATAAACACATACAAATAAAAAGTTTTTCAGCAATATACCTGTATCCTGCAGCTCTTATCAATAAATCCTTACGCTCCTGGGCACTTACAAAACTGGTCCTGTTACCATGAGACTTAATCTACCTGATACTATTTATCTTTCTCTCTCAGCTTCATTTTGGATAATTTAATATCTCATGAACCTTAAGATTCAGAATATACTCACTGAGAAGAGACTGAAGTTCATGGAACAGTAAAACTCTTGTAAAGCCATTTGTGTGTGTCTGGTTGAGATTTTTCAGGTTTATATTAAGCGAGGATGATTATGTGTCTTACCAAACTATTATATTTATACACCTTGGGCATGTTATAAGACATGAAGCCTCAACTGTTCAGGACATGTATTAATAACCTCATGAAATATCCCTCATTGTGTCCTATTGTGATTATCTTGTGGCTATCATTAGCAGGATTTTCTTTTAAAAAACTTTTTTGTCACCAGGAAACATTAAGCCTATTTTTTTCTTTTCTGAAGTCTTGTCTACACGTGGAAAATTAGAACTTGTAATTCTCCACCAGTAGTGGGGATAGTGATGGCTGTAATGTAGCAGACACAGAGATTTCGTGTTTTTTTAAACCACACTGTCATCTAAACCTTACAACCTTCTAATACTTGCAGATTTGCACCCTTCCCTTAGTCATGACTTCGTCAGGCTTTACATATACACCTCTACCCCGATATAACGCTGTCCTCAGGAGCCAAAAAAAATCTTACCGCATTATATCAAACTTGCTTTGATCCGCCGGAGTGTCCCCTCTCCCCCCCGGAGCACTGCTTTACCGCGTTATATCCAAATTCGTGTTATATCAGGTAGAGGTGTATAACTTTTCCTAGGCAAGTCTAGCCCAGAAGAAGCCATATCTGGTTTATCCATTCAAAACCTGGCCAGATTTTTCTTCTCTTTCTTCAACTAATAGCAGCAGAAAACAATAAGGGTATACTGGCATTACCAATCACTGACACATTAATATGCCCATTCTCATAATTAATTCTATTGCTCAAAGCACTTTTATTCTTAGAAGCTACACCTCTGCATTGTGCTTGAAGTTCTGGAAACTGTTGATGTAATTATAGTGGCTTCCATAGCAATCAGCAATCCAGCTCTGACAATTTTAAACTAATATATTAGGAAAAGCCCTCTACTGTGTTCAGGGAGTGAGTCAGCTTCTAAAACCAGAGCAACAGCAGTGAATACAAATGAAATGCCAATTCTTTACTTATAGATAGTAAAGGAACACCTACTGTATAGTTCAACTCTTTCGTAATATGTGAACATTTGGATTTACTTCATTAGATTGCTGAACACTATGGACCCTTTAATACTTTGTTGTAGTTAAGATATTCCTTGCCTGAATCAGCTCTGTGAAAAAGATGGTTCATCTAATAAAAACCATTCCACAAGAAAGCACTCGAGACCCCACACATCACTAATGTCTTATCACAGCAAGTGTAAATTACTTCAGTTATTTTTCATATGTTTCCTCCAATGTCACAAAAAGCAACATGCTTTTTTTTTTTTTTTTAATTATTATTAAGGGTGCAGAGAAGCATTTTGGAATATTGCCACTATTTTTAGGAGAGTTGTTCTACTGGAAAGAAAATACATAAAAATGACATCATCTTAACTAAGCAGATTTGCTCCCTCTAAGTATGCAGAGTCATAGCTGCCCAATTCGGTGACAAAAACAATTTTTAATTTTTTGTTACTATTTGTTAGTACAGCAGGTCCTCCATAGCACAGCTGAGTGAATAACTAATTATTTGGTTCACTGACAGTTCTGAGGAAAAAAATAACAAAAAACCCTAAGCTGGTTTGACCGGCCCTTAATTAGAATTTTTTTTAATGGTGAATAAAAAAAGTGGACAACATTTTTGTGTCATATTGAACTAAACATTTCAGTCAACCTGAAATAAACAGTTTCATTTAATTTCTGGGCACTTTTAAAAGAAACAAATAGATAGAGTCACAGAACAACCAGAGGAGTTGGTTGTGCCTCTCTAACCTTAGCACAGCGATTAGGGCATGTATCTGAGATGTAGGAGACCAAGGTTCAGTCTCTCCCTTTATCTGATGTAGAGCATGGATTTGAACTTGGCTCTCCCACATTGCAGGAACATGCCCAAGCCACTGGGCTATGGGTTATTAAGGTGAGTATGTCTCAATCTCTCCTGTTTAAGATGTTCCACTGTGTATAAATAATTAAACAAGAGCTGGGATATGAACTTGGGTTTCCCCCTGACCAGGCTACAGAGTCATTCTCACTCAGTTTTTGGCTCAATGACTGGTCAAGTATTTTATACACATTAGAACAGCATAAGCAGGAGAAACTAAGGAAACACAACTCAGATTACCCAATAGTCCAGTGGTTAGTTAGGTTAGCACTCACCTGGAAGTGGGAGAGCCAAGTTCATATTCCTGCTCCAACAACTAATTATTTATACACAGTAGAACAGCTTCAACATAAAAGATTCAGAGAGACCCACACAAGAACAACACATAACCCAGTGGCTAGGGCACTCTCTTCCCAAGTTCAAACCCCTGCTCCATATTAGGCAGAGAGGGCAATTAAACCTACCTCTCCCACAGCCCAGCAGAGTTCTCTAGCTTCTGAGCTCAAGGGAGGGTTGCCAACCCTCCAGGATTGGCCTGGAGTCTCCCAGAATTGGCATCCATCTCCCAGTGACTATTGAAAGCAATCCAGGAGATTTTAATAGGATATTTTAAGAAAATGACATTACATCACGTTGAGAAAAAAAAATCTCCCAGAATAGCTTCAGTCAAGAGTTGGCAACCCTAGCTCAAGGTTATAAGGGAGACACCACCTCTTCTGGCCACTTTGTTAATGGTACTTAAGTCCCGAAAACAATTACTTTTCACCAAAACTATTTGGTGAATTTCGGATCAACTGAAACTACATTTTCTAGCAAATAAACTGTTTGGCCAAAAATTTTCACCCAGCTCTATTCCAGAGGCAGCAAAGCTATGTGACGGGAAATTGCATTCTTTTCTGGTTCACACATCAACAGAATTATTAACTAAACTCCAGTTTCACTGCTAGTCCTGAAATGTATCTATCAAGGGTCTATTTGTGACTACCCTCACAGTCACATTTAAAAACCTAATCGTCAAATTATGCCCGCAGGTACACCCGTGGGCACAAACTGATGACAATATGGTTGTTCAGGTGAATCTGAGGGAAATTTTTGCAATCACAATATATTACTGATGTACAATACATGATGATGATATACAAGCCAAAATGTACTCAGCTTGACATTCAGATCCTTGTAGGAATTTGCACAATGGTAGTTATAAAAAAATATCATTTTAACTTGGAATCTTTGACACAGAATAAATATGGAAACTCACAATATTATCACAAAGATAATTTTCATAGCAGAACTGCACTTCAAAGAAAGAAAATCTATGGGTTCCCTGTATGTGCTACCTGTCAGTTTTCTATTATTTAGAAGGGGGAAGTGATCAAGAAAATATTACTAAAATGACAACTGCTACAATGCTATTAGGAAGCTTTTTACATGCTACACAAAGTCAGTCCAAGAAACAAGCAGAGCACATATCCATGACTTATTGGCAAAGCAAAAAAGGGAACAAAAAACCCAATCTAAAACAAATTTTTAAGTGTTGCTGCCCTCTTCTGGTTTAAAATCTCCCATCCTCCATACTCCACACACTAATGAATTTATTCATTAATCACTAGATCATCATATCACACCACATAATGAAATGTCCTGAATTATTAAAGGAATTTTAGCACAGTCCACAGACATTTCCAGAAGGGAAAGAGACCTGTATGACTTTAAGAACTATGAGAGATGTGGATTAAATCTACGGAATAATGGTGATCATTAAAAAAAGAACTGTTGATCTGGTGAGGAGAGGCAGCAGCAGTGCTACTCCAAATGTCAAACTCAAGAAAAATGCTAAAATCAAAAAGGAAGAAAGCCTGAAAAGTAAATGCTCCCCCTAAAACTCTCAAACAGGAGGGGGACAGGAAATAAAACCAATCTTACAATTAATTCACCAGACAGCTCTCACATTACAGAAATACATGTGATAAGAGAAATCATTAACAAAACATGTATCAAAATTATAGAGAGTACTGCCTTTACTCTGAATTAAGCAAATAAACTTTTCATATCATCAAGTATAAAACAATCAGTAAGGCAGACAGGCTTAAAATCAACCTTGCCTTCCTCTGACAAAGGACCAAACATTTCAGTACTAAATTTCAAGAAAAAAAAACACTGATTAGAAGTTCATGTACTGTTCAAGGGCTCAAGCAATTCAGTATGTTCTGTTTTCATGATGCACTAGCACTGACATGGCTTCTCCAGCTCCCATTCTCATTTTGCCTCTCACTGATTTGGCAAGCACCTCCTAATCTTTTAACTTCTACCGGTGAAGAATAAGCTTCCAACAGCAGGGTTATTCAAGAACAGCTCAAGCTCCTTATTTATTTTTTACATATATGCGCATATATATACACACAGTTCAGATACAAACATGTCTGGAATTGGGTTTGGCTGTTGCTGTTGTGGGGTTGATTTTTTGTTTTGTTTTGTTATTTTTGGCTGACCCTCTGAAAAGTGACTGTTAGGGTGAATGAATGATTAATCTTGGCCTTTTACAAAGAAATTAACGTGTGTGTGTGTGTGTGTGTGTGTGTGTGTGTGTGTGTGTGTGTGTGTGTGTGTGTGTGTGTGTGTGTGTGTGTGTGTGTGTGTGTGTGTGTGTGTGTGTGTGTGTGTGTGTTAAGGAGGGGTCTGGTCATTTCAGAAGCCCTACTTTCAATTTTCCTTAGAAAGCTCTTTCCTTCTAAGTAATGTGGTCAAGTGATTAATCTTGCTTAATTTTTTTAATCGCACGATTAATTGCGCTGTTAAACAAAACAATAATAGAAAGCCATTTATTTAAATATTTTGGGATGTTTTCTACATTTTTAAATATATTGATTTTAATTACAACACAGAATACAAAGTGTACCGTTCTCACTTTATATATCTTTTTATTACAGATATTTGCATTGTAAAAAACAAAAGAAATAGTATTTTTCAATTCACCTAATACGAGTACTGTAGTGCAATCTCTATCATTGCAATTGGACTTACAAATTTTGAATTATGTACAAAAAAATAACTGCATTCAAAAATAAAACAGTGTAAAACTTTGGAGCCTAGAAAGTCCACTTAGTCTAACTTCTTCTTCAGCCAATTGCTCGGACAAACAAGTTTGTTTACATTTGCAGGAGATAATGCTGCCTACTGCTTGTTTACAATGTCACCTGAAAGTGAGAACAGGCGTTCGTATGGCACTATTATAGCCAGCATCGCAAGATATTCACATGCCAGATATGCTAAAGATTCATATATCCCTTCATGCTTCAACCACCATTCCAGAAGACATGCCTCCATGCTGATGACAAGTTCTGCTAGATAACGATCCAAAGCAGTGCGGACTGATGCAGGTTCATTTCATCATCTGAGTCAGATGCCACCAGCAGAAGGTTGATTTTCCTTTTTGGTGGTTCGGGTTCTGTAGTTTCCGCATGAGAGTGTGTCGCTTTTTGCGCGAGTGTTGCACATGAGTGTGTTCCACATGAGAGTGTTGAGCTCCACTCTTCATCCCCCTCAGATTTTGGAAGGTACTTCAGATTCTTAAACTTTGGGTCCAGTGCTGTAGCTATCTTTAGAAATCTCAGATTGGTACCTTCTTTGCATTTTGTCAAATCTGCAGAGAAAGTGTTCTTAAAATGTACAACCTGTGCTGGGTCATCATCTGAGACTGCTATAATATGAAATATACGGCAGAATGTGGGTAAAACAGCAGGAAACATTCAATTCTACCCCAAGGAGTTCAGTCATAGATTTAATTAATACATTATTTTTTTAATGAGCGTTATCAGCATGTCCTCTGGAATGGTGGCCAGAGCATGAAGAGGCATACGAATGTTTAGCATCTCTGACATGTAAATACCTTGCAGTGCTGGCTACAAAAGTGCCATGCGAATGACTGTTCACTTTCAGGTGACATTGTAAATAAGAAGCGGGCAGTATTATCTTCTTTAAATGTAAACAAACTTGTTTCTTTTAGCGATTGGCTGAACAAGAAATAGAACTGAGTGGACTTGTAAGTTCTGACGTTTTACATTGTTTTGTTTTTGAATGTAGTTATGTAACAAAATCTACATTTGTAAGTTGCATTTTCACAATAAAGAGATTGCACTACTTGTATGAGGTGAACTGAAAAATACTATTTTATCATTTTTACAGTGCAAATATTTGTAATAAAAAATAATATAAAGTGAGTACTGTACACTTTGTATTTTGTGTTGTAATTGAAATCAATATATTTGAAAATGTAGAAAAACATCCAAAACTATTTAATAAATTTCAATTGGTATTTTATTGTTTAACAGTGCTATTAATTTTTTTTTTAAATTAACCATGTGTATTAACTGCAATTAATTGACAGCCCTATTTCTAAGAGTTGCTTCATATGTCACCAGCTAGAAAAAGGCTAGCAGAAAAAGTATCAGAAGCAGATGCCTGCAAGGAGAACTAGGGTTGCCAGGCATCTGGATTTCTACTGAAATGCCTGATCAAAAAGGGATCCTGGCGGCTCCGGTCAGCACAGCTGACTGGGCCACTAAATGTTCGGCTGGCTGCCGTGCTAGCAGGGCAGCTAGACTCCGTGCCCGGCTCCTGGGAAGCAGCTAGCATGTCCCTAGGACATGGCTCCTAGGAAACCGCAGCCAATGGGAGCTGCTGGGGTGGCGCTTGTCATACTGGTCACTTCCCAAGAGCTGCCTGAGGTCAGCGCCACTGGGAGCTGGCACCCCAAACCACCTCCCATGCCCCAATCCCTGGTCCCAGGTCAGAACCCCCTCCCGCACCAGCCTGAGGCCCCCTCCCACACTCCAAACCCCTCATTTCCAGCCCCATCCCAGAGCCCGCACCCCCAGCTGGAGTCCTCACCCCCTGCCCTCCATCCCCCTGCCCAGAGTCCCCGCCTGAACCCTGAACCCCGTATTTCTGGCCCAGTCCAGAGCCTGCACTCCCAGCTCAGAGCCCATACCCCTTCCCACACCCCAACCCACTGCCCCTGCCCGGGGCCCCCTCCCACACTCTAAACCCCTCAGCTCCACCAACCCAGCCCAGAGCCCGCTCCTGCACTCCAACACCCTCATCCCTGACCCCACCCCAGAGCCTGCATCCCCAATCAGAACCCTCAACCTCCTGCACTCCAACCCCCTGCCTCAGCCCGGGGCCCCCTCCCACACTTCAAACCTCTGACCCCCACCCCCCTAATTGTAGCCCTCTCCTGAACCCCAGTGCCCACCCCCCCAGCTGGTGCCCTTAACCCCTCCCGCACCCCGACCAGCCCAGATCCCCCTCCCACACTCTGAATCCTTCAGCCCCACCCTTAATTAAAAAGTTGGCAACCCTAAGGAGAACATAAGCTCCTACCTCAAAGTTGGTGGTTTGTGTCCACCTATATAAGTGAATATGATAGAGACTGGTGAGGAACAGTGGGAACAGAGACTGTGCATAAAGAATAGCAAGGACAACAAAAGGATCTGTATTACCTGTAAAGAGATACTAGGGTCTTGTCTGAAACTACTGAGCTGCTCTCTTTCCCACTCTCCCACAAGTAACATAAATGGAATCTCCCACGGGTGGGGCCATTGGCTCCAAAGCTACCGCTACCCAATAACACCAACACTTCACCTGAAACTTTCCTAACAATAAACTCTGTTTACATTATAACAACACAGCTAAAAACCTTATAAACTACGCACGGAATGGACAAGTGAGGCCTTCATCATCAGAAGCTGGGCCGGACTTTGCAGATCAGATGAGATGCTGAGAAATGCAAACTGCGGAGAAGACAAGGACTTATGTTGGACTAGTGGGTTTTGTATGGCAGTAACTGTCTTCCTCAGGGAAGGTATGTCATGGCCAGTTGGAGGTTGAAATATGCTCATCTCAGATCAGGGAGCTGACAGTGTCATCCAAAGAGGCACTGACATATACTATGTAGTGCCAAGAGAAACACAGGGAAAGCTGGTTCTGGATAGACGCCCATACACAACCATCACGTACCCTCAATGTCCACATACACAAATTATCTCTATCACACACATCCCAAATGCTATATGCAGTGTTACTGTTATAGTGTTCTCCGATTCAGTAACCACCCCAAACACAGCAAGAATGATTATGTGAACTACAAATCAAAACTAAATTTTCAATAAATTTATTTGCATTTATTAATAGGGACAAAAGGGGAATTATGGAAAAAGGAATAGGTGACAGCTTGGCATCAGAAACCACACAATATGCTCTGGGAAGAAAATATGGGATACACACATGTTAATATACTTAAAACCACCTTCACCAAACAAGGACACTCCACCAGAGAAGTAGATTGCAGCATGGAATGGACCACTCAAATACTCCAAGAGAACCTGCTTCAATACAGAAAAGAAAAAAAAAAAAAAAAACCCTGTGACCACACATCCCTAGTTGTCACCAACTACCCTACCGAGATGGTAGGGGATACCCTGCATGGGTATCATTAAATAATTACAACCCGTACTCAAAACAAAACACCACCACATTCTGAAATAAATCTTTCCTGAACTTCCTTCTCCTGGCTTTCAAACCACCCTCCAGTCTTGCCAAGCTCATCATCATCAGAAGCAAGGTCCCCACAGACCAGGACCCACCAAATCAAAGTGGCACAAGACCTTGCGATAACAACATGCCTCATTCAATGCACTAAATACCCCAATAACGATTATGTGGGTGAAACCAGTCAATCACTACGCTATCAAATGAACTCACAGAAAAATGATAAGAGACAGAAATACCATATGACCAGTAGGCAAACACTTTTTACAAAATGATCACTCCATATCTGACACCTCAGTCTTCAACCTCAAAGGAAACCTGCACAACACTTTCAGAAGACAAGCCTGGGAGCTTAAATTCATAACTTTACTACACACTAAAAATCATGGTATTAATAAAGACATTGGATTTAAGGTTTATTACAACAATCTGTAATCCACTAACCCCCTTTTTTTTGTCCTATGACTGGAGAGTTGTTAACTGGCCACTTCACTTTGAATGATCTCTCACAATATGTGCTAACTACTTATGCTAAACATATCTGGTCCACCTTATATTTAGCTGTGATACTCTGAGTACTTTTTCCAGATCAGAAGAGCTCTGTGTAAATTCAAAAGCTTGGCCTTGGCTACACTTGAGAGTTACAGCACTGTAAAGGCGCCCCCAGCGCTGTAACTCACTCCCCGTCCATGCTGGCAAGGCGTTTGCAGCCCTGTATCTCCGTGGTTGCAGCGCTGCATGTACTCCACCTCTCCGAGAGGAATAGCGAGTATTGCCCTGCCGCTGCAGCGCTGCGGTGCCAGTGTGGCCACCCAATGCGCTGTGAATGGCCTCCAAAATTATTCGGCAGTATCCCACAATGCCTGTTCTAGCCACTCTGGTCATCAGTTCAAACTCTATTGCCCTGGCCTCAGGTAACCAACCATGTGACCGACCCTTTACATTCCCCGGGAATTTTAAAAATCCCCTTCCTGTTTGCTCAGCCTGGCGTGGTGTGGAGTGCTATCAGCGAATCTTTCCAGGTGATCATGCCTCCACGCGCCAAGCGAGCCCCAGCATGGAGCAATGGCTCATCAGTGTTTGAGGGGAGGAAGCTGTCCAGTCCCAGCTGCGCTCCAGCCGTAGGAATTACAATACCTTCGGGAAGGTATCAAAGGAAATGATGGAAAGGGGCCATGACCGGGACGCCCTGCAGTGCAGGATTAAAGTGAAGGAGGTGCGGAGTGCCTACCGCAAAGCCCACGATGCAAAGGGCCGCTTGGGAGCTCCCCCCGTGACCTGCCGATTCTACAAAGAGCTGGAGACGATACTTGGGGTTAACCCCACCTCCACTCCGAGCACCACCATGGACACTTCAGAGCCGGTGTCTGAAGGGGAGGAGGAGGAAAACGGGAGTGATGGTGGTGGGCCGGATGGAGACACCCCGGAACTCCTGGAGCCATGCAGCCAGGGGCTCTTCTCGAGCCAGGAGGAAGGTAGCCAGTTGCAGCGGCCAGTACTTGGTGGAGGACAAACAGAAGAGCAGGTTCCCGGTAAGTGGTGGGTTTTTTTTTTTTCGGGAAGGAATTTTTTTGGTGTGGGCTCTTTGGGAGAGGAGGGTTAGGCATGCATGCCTAGATGCGGAATAGTGCATTGATGTGGTTTATCAAATCGCGGTAATCGGCCTCGGTAATCTCCTCGAATGTCTCATCCAGAATGTGTGCAATGCGCTTGAGCAGGTTTATCGGGAGAGCCACCGTGGTCCTTGTCCCAGCCAGGCTAACGTGTGCGCCACTGTGCCGCGAGGGGTGGGGGGACCATTGCTGCACACGGGCAAGCTGCACATGGGCCAGGGCGGAAGCCGCATTGCAGTAGAAGACCCTCCCTTGCTTCCCAGGTCACCCTCAGCAGCGAAATATCGTCCAGGATGAACTCCTGTGGAAAATGTTGGGACAGTGTTCAGTGTAGGTGCCCCCTGAAGCTGTTGGCTCTCCCCAAGGCACAGAAACCCAGAGGACAATCAGTCCCCCTTACTCACCATTTTAAGGCTCCTGTGGGATATGTGTGCTCTGTTTCAGACGGGAAAATTATGCTATTGTGTAGACCCTGTGTGTTTTCTACTCCTTAAGTGCGGAGGGAATCATTACTCTGTCTGGTATAAACAATGCTGCCTCTGTTAAATGTTGCATTTTGCCTATAAAGCTGCATCAACCTTGAGATCTCAGCCGTCGCTCTTATCGCCTGCTCAGAGACTGCAAAGACTCAGGAAGAGACCACGAAAAAGCAAAGAAGACATGCTGCAAGAAGTGATGCGGCAATCTATTAAAGAGAATGAGAAAGCACAGAACTGGAGGGAGAGAGAAAGCAGGATCCGCCACGAAAACGCAGCGCACCGGCGGCAAAGCACCGCGCACTGGCAGCAAAGCACTGGTAGGCTCATAAGCATCCTGGAGCGCCAAGCAGATGCTATCCAGGAGCTGGTAGCCATGCAGAAAGAGGAGCAGTAACACAAACGCCCCCCCCCCCCCCCCACAGCCCTTGTCCCAAAACTCTTTCCGTTGTGCCCCACTGTCACCTCCAACCCACTTTCCCCAACTTCCGTGTTCTTCACGCCACCCACTGCCTCCAACATCAGTATCTTCACCACCCAGCCCTGAAGACCACAACCCTTACCCTCTGCACTCAACCCCCATCACCATAAAGTATAGCTGTCCTGAAGTGCAGCACTCACTGCACAGCACACCAAACAGGACATATGCGAATCTGTGATTGTACTGTTCCCCACTCCACCCCCTTGTTTCTTTTCAATAAATACATTTTTTTCTTTTCAATAAATGGATTCTTTGGCTTTGAAAACATTCTTTATTATTGCATAAAGTAAAAGACTCCTTAGTCCAGGAAATAAACAGGCACTGCAAGTCTGCTTGTCTGCTAAGCAGACACTGATTCCTAAAGATTGGAACTACTGCACTTCACTCCCGTGCAGGGCACCAGATATCACTGCTGGTTTTCAGCCTCAAATTGCTCCCTCAAGGCATCCCTAATCCTTGCAGCCCCGCGCTGGGCCCCTGTAATAGCCCTGCTCTCTGACTGTGCAAATTCAGCATCCGGGTGTTGAACCTTGGAGGTCTATGCCTGAGTGAAGCTTTCACCCTTCCCTTCACAAATATTATGGAGGGCACAGCACGCGGGGATGCTGTTTTCGGCCAAGTCCAGCTTCCCATACAGAGATCGCCAGCGGCCCTTTAAACGGCCAAAGGCACACTCCACAGTCATTCGGCACCGGCTCAGCCTGTAGTTGAACTGTTCTTTGCTGCTGTCAAGGCTCCCTGTGTAGGGTTTCATGAGCCACGGCATTAACAGGTAAGCGGGATCTCCAAGGATCACAATGGGCATTTCAACGTCCCCTACCGTGATCTTCTGCTCTGGGAAAAAAGTCCCGGCCTGCATCTTCCTGAACAGCCAAGTGTTCCAAAAGATGCGTGCATCATGCACCTTTCCGGGCCAGCCTATGTAAATGTCAATGAAACGCCCACAGTGATCCACAAGCACCTGGAGAACCATAGAGAAATACCCCTCCCGATTAACGTATTCGGATCCCAGATGGGGTGGTGCCAGAATAGGAATGTGCGTCCCATCTATTGCCCCTCCACAGTTAGGGAACCCCATTTGTGCAAAGCCATCCACTATTTCCTGCACGTTACCCAGAGTCATGGTTCTTTTGAGTAGGATGCGATTAATGGCCCTGCAAGCTTGCATCAACACGATTCCAACGGTCGATATTCCCACTCCAAACTGGTTTACGACCGACCGGTAGCTGTCTGGAGTTGCCAGCTTCCAGATTGCAATAGCCACCCTCTTCTCTACTGGCAGGGCAACTCTCAATCTCGTGTCCTTGCGCCGCAGGGTGGGGACGAGCTCCTCACATAGTCCCATGAAAGTGGCTTTTCTCATGCGAAAGTTCTGCAGCCACTGCTCGTCATCCCAGACTTCCATGAGGATGTGATCCCACCACTCGGTGCTTGTTTCCCGAGCCCAAAAGCAGCGTTCCACGGTGCTAAGCATGTCCGTGAATGCCACAAGCAATTTCGTGTCATATGCGTTACGCGGCTCGATAGCATCGTCGGACTCTTCACCCTCACTCTGGATCTTAAGGAATAGTTCGACAGCCAAATGTGACGTGCTGGCGAGAGACTCGTCAGCATACGCCTCAGCAGTTCGGACTCCATTTCCCGCAGACAGATCGCGCTGCACAGAAACCATTGAAAGATGGCGCCAAAGGTGGACGGAAACAAAGGGATTTCTGGGATGAGAAGTGATGCATCACGGGGCATTGGGACAGGACCCAGAATCCCCGCACCCACGCCCCCTTCCCACAACCCACGGCGCCAGAATGGGAAAAGATGCTCTGTGGGATAGCTGCCCATAATGCACCGCTCCCATTAGCGCTGCAATTGCCGCAAATGTGGCCATGACAGTGCGCTAGGCAGCTGTCAGTGTGGACAGACTGCAGCGCTTTCCCTACACAGCTGCACGAAGTCAGGTTTAACTCACAGCGCTGTACATCTGCAAGTGTAGCCAAGGCCCTTGTCTTTCTCAGCACAGAAATTGGTCCAATAAAAGGTATTACCTCACCCACTTTGTCTCTCTAATATCCCAAATACTTGTAATTTATTCCTTATTCATTTATTTTATAAATTCTCTAATGTGCATCTCTTCAAATTATGTGGTCTCAATTTCCATTGGAGACTGGATGACTTCTTGTGTTTATTATTTTTCTCAACACAATTCTAGGAACTGGGTTTGCTATGTAGCTGATGCTGAAGAGCTAGCAGGCAGGGCAGGTAAATGCATAAATCACTATTATTATGTAAGGCAAATTTCAGACAAACTATTTGACATAATATAGTGACAGGCTTGAACTACTACTTGATCATTTAGTACATCTTGGTGTAACTCCATTGATTTCAATGGCGGTAACTCCTTTCACTAACTGTGAGAGTAATTAACAACTGGAGCAATGTCCCAAGGGTTATGGTGGATTCTCCATCACTGACTACTTTTAAATCAAGACTGGATGTTTTTCTAAAAGATCTGCTCTAGGAATTATTTTGGGGAAGTTCTATGGCTTGTGTTACACAGGAGCTCAGACTAGATGATCATAGTGGTCCATTCTGGCCTTGGAATCTATGAGGTTCACCAAGGAGGAATTTGGCCCCAACTCACATTACAAACAGGAATCAGAATCGGGGGTGGGGGGGGTGGGGGGGGCGTTTGGGGGTAGAAGTAGGGGGTTGGAGTTTATTAGTAATTAAAGACTAAAAAGTGCAAGTTATCTGCTGAATTATGGTCTGTGAGCAAAAATTTGAGATGCATGAAAATGCCAAGACTGCTGGTAAAAAGGTGCATCATGAACATGAAAGCATTGCAGATATTATAAAAATATTACATTTTACAGAAATGAAATGCTTCTCTTTAACCCCTTCTGAATACTTATTAAGGTAACTACTTTTTTTAAAAATATCTACAAGTCACATAACATTCTCTTACTATTTGTTCAGTTTTCCCATGCACTTTTTTTTTTTGATGACATTGTGCACAAAAATGATAGAAGCATTCAATTGAAGTAAATTCTGTAATCGAATTAAGGTATGAACTTTTGGAATGGCCCAAGAGAAAAGAAAACCTGAAACTTGGGGACAAACTCCACTCTCGCTACTGAACTCACTTTCATTCATTCTAATGGCAGAGTCTTACTGCATGTAGAATATAGCTTTTAAGGTTTATTTTAAAAGCTCGAGCAAATCAAATCTTGAACATGTACTGTTGCATATCTTTCTGAGTAATTAGTCTGAGAATTAGTCATATCGACTAGTATAAAAGCATGAATGGCAGGAAAGTGCAAGGCAGATTTCTCACCACAAATACACTAAACAAAACAAAAAACTGACAGGCTCCTGTTACATAGTTACTACCTTTTATCTTATGCAATTGATCTCTTGCCAACGTACCTAAAAGTTTGATTGAATGAACATGCAAAGTACCTGTAGTGGTTCAGAGGACGGTAATCAAATAATCACTACACAATTGTCTAAAGCTAAATTATCTTGTTTAAAGCTTTAATTCTGTTTAATCATTTATACAAGAACTCTTGTACTGTCATTGAACTTTACAGTACCATTCTTACTGCAACCTTTTCTGTACAACATACTGCATACTATATCACCCAGACATAAATTCCCGGAAGATGAAAACCCCTTTTTCCAAGACAACCTCATTTATGACCTAACTGTCCATAACGATCCATTAAGAACGACGAGTGAAATAACCTTGGAAGAGGTCTCTTACACTGTATTTAGTGTTAACATTCAACCTTATTGACTACAGTTTGGGAAAGAAACAAAGCTGACACCTATTCCTGTTCCCATAATCCCCATTTTGTCCCTATTAATAAATGCAAATGAATTTATTCAAAATTTAGTTTTGATTTATAGTTCACATAATCATTCTGAACAGCAGAAGTGACCTATAGTAATTTTACTTATATCAATTATTTGCTCCCATGATACACTTAAATAGTCCTCTACCCTTAAAGGCCTAATTCTAAGCCCTGACCACCCACAACTTCTATTGACTTCAATGGAAAGTGAAGCAGCTCACCACCTCTAGGGGCTGAAGTCCTACATGCTTGGAATTTTTCTTTGAAATCACCATTTTTGAGACTTTCCACATATAAAATCAGCCATTGCCAGGAGATGCTTTTAAGAAGGACATGAATAATTATTTCCTTAAAGAAAATCTTATGACAAGATGATTTGAGACAGACACTAAATAGAAGAAATATACAGAGAGCACTAAAAAGGAACAATGTGATAATATATTCCAGTTAGAAAAGCTGTTGTATTACATCACATCAACAGCACTGTTTGGAGTTAGACCCAACTAGGAGGAGATGAGATACTGAACAGATGAAGTGCCACTGTTCAAAGTCAATATAGTCCAGGCTTAGGGGACACAAAAATTAATGAGAAAATGAGAAAGTGGCAGATGGTGCTCCAGTACTTCTTACTGCATATCTGCCACCTCAAGCAGTTTCTATACATGCAAAGCCCCAGGGCTCCACCTGGTAACGGTATAATTACCCTAAATGTGCACTTATGTTTCATTACACCTTAGCCATTACTATGCACGCTGATTACAAGTATCAATCCCTTTCATTTTCATACACCTCTGCAGTTCTACATGATTCATCTGTGAAAACTCAGCACTCTCTTCACTTCTAAAACAAGGCCCTTGCTGATAAACAGCAGTGGGCAAATTATTTCTCACTCTACAGGGTGCCAATTGGGTTTGATAAGGATGACATCACCCCCATTTTACCAATAACAATGACACTAATAAGAACATGTAATCAACAAACCTCAGTGCTTGGTCTAGTTGTGGCAGGTGCAACTCTTTTTATGCTAAAAAGTAAGCCAACATTAGCTTCCAGCAAAAAAACTATTTCTTTTATCACAATGTTAAGCAGAAGTTGGCTTCCATAAGGCAGTGCAGCTGCTGCTGCCGCTTCTACAGATGCTTTCATTAATTTTATCAAGGACACACTGAAACAAATGCTTGTTCAGCACAATGGCTGTTTGGGAGCAGCTGGAGGCATAAAACAAAACTATCTTGAGGAGACCATAACGATTATACCAACCCAACATGTAAATTAAAATAATTAAATGCCAAAAAAAAAAATTAAAATACATTAAGAGTCTAACATAACCGCTCTACAGCAGGAAAGTTAAGAGGTTGTCTATTAGAAGGGTCTCAGAAAGAGGGATTATTTTAACTTCATTTCTAACTTACTGTATTGTGCCTAGTTAATAGAATTCTTATGACATGTAAGATAACCTATCTTTCTAAGTCACTAATCCTTCAAACAAAGTGTGTTTAAGTTTACTCATACACAAAAAGAAGAACAGGAGTACTTGTAGCACCTTAGAGACTAACAAATTTATTAGAGCATAAGCTTTCGTGGACTACAGCCCACTTCTTCGGATGCATATAGAATGGAACATATATTGAGGAGATATATATATACACACATACAGAGAGCATAAACAGGTGGCCTCTCAGAGTTGGTAAGACAACTCCCACCTGTTTATGCTCTCTGTATGTGTGTATATATAGCTCCTCAATATATGTTCCATTCTATATGCATCCGAAGAAGTGGGCTGTAGTCCACGAAAGCTTATGCTCTAATAAATTTGTTAGTCTCTAAGGTGCTACAAGTACTCCTGTTCTTCTTTTTGCGGATACAGACTAACACGGCTGCTACTCTGAAACCTGTCATACACAAAGTTATACACATGCTCAAGTGCTTACAAGATCAGGGTCTAACAGATGATTTTATGAGTTATGATATCCAAGCATGACCGGACGAACCAAAAGACAGAGTTAGGTTAGAGAACCTTACTCCTTTGCCTTCTTGTTTTTATGAGGTTAAAGCAGATTCTTTACAGTGTTCTAGAAATATAAACATTTCATTTCTTATATTTTATGGAAGCATAACTTACATGGGACATTTTTAAGGACCAGACATGCAAGATATAACATCAGCCATATTCTTTCTACCGAACTTTTAAAGAAACAAACCTCATTTTAACACTGCTCTCTAATCAGGCTTGGGGGGAAAAAAAAAAAAAAAAAAAAAAACACATACCCACGCTTTCTTGCCCAGGAAATTTTCTCTCACAAGCACATACATCTGAATCATTAATTTCTGCAGAGAAATGTCTAAAAGACAACCTTCCAAATAGCCATTAAGCGCAAATTTTAAATAAAGGAGATATCCTATCTCCTAGAGCTGGAAGGGACCTTAAAGGTCATCAAGTCCAGCCCCCTGCCTTCACTAGCAGGACCAAGTACTGATTTTGCCCCAGATCCCTAGGTGGCCCCCTCAAGGATTGAACTCACAACCCTGGGTTTAGCAGGCCAATGCTCAAACCACTGAGCTATCTCCCCCTGATGATTTGTCTTCCTAAATCTACATATTCTGCTCCACTGTCTCTGCTGCTGCTCATAAATTTCCTAAACAGCAGCAGAGAGAAATTAACATTATTCTTGTCAATTTCCCTGCCCCTGTTCAGCATCCTGTGAGCAGCAGTGAATTTTACAAGACTAAAGATACTATCTGTTTCTGCTGGGAAAACTATGAACAGCACAAGATGCAAGTGCTGGGGCATTCACAGAGGGACAAAAAGTACTGAGGGATTATTAACTATCTTTCGCCTCCTCACAGTAACTGGAGGATCTAAGGAATAAGGAGAAAAAGAAAGCTTCTTCTTCCTTTCAGAAGCAGACAGGGGGCGGGGAGGAAGGGATGTAGGGGAATGCCTGGAGAAGGGGTAGAGTAGCAAATAAATCTACTTCTCCTCCTGCAGCCAGGAGGCACTGAAAGGGAAAAGAAGAGAAAGTTTCTTCCTTTTAGCACCTGAACATACTTCATATATGAGAAACTCAGTGGACAATTTATTTATTTTCAGTAATTAACTGAAAAACACTAAAGTGCATGTGCACACATGAACCTTGAAATACATAAGATGTGAACTGAC
Organism: Malaclemys terrapin pileata; assembly: GCF_027887155.1. Lineage (NCBI taxonomy): Eukaryota > Metazoa > Chordata > Testudines > Emydidae > Malaclemys > Malaclemys terrapin. The sequence goes on from NC_071506.1 coordinate 107,112,403, forward strand.
TAGAGGCAGCTACAAAACATGGAGTCTTTGAGCATGGTCTTTCTACCAATCTAAGGAAGTGGGAGGAGCTGGGCTTGCCCTCACTGCCCCTAACCCCCATGGCACTGCCCCTGAACTTTGCTGATATTCCTCTTCCCCCCTGGCTTTTGTCTTTTGCATTTACTGCAGACTAGGAAAAATTTAGTCCTCTGACTAGCCGATGTCTAGTTAATTTTTTAAGCCCTGCTATAATGAAATATTTATAGTATTCAAAACTTCATTAATTCAGCAAGTGATTCATTCATTTCCATTGTACCCTGCACAGTTAAAATAGAAATACATTGTAGTGTAATATTAAATGGTGGAAATACTACCCAAACTAGTCACAAAAAGTTGCTTTAACTACATTCTGATAGGATGTACAACCCATTGCTTTATTTGTAGTAAACACTGCCTCTCTGAACACTATTACATATTACTTTCAATATGCAAATATTTATTGAAATCAGTAGTGCAAAGATCCTGTTTATTCCATTGAGATTTTGCATGTTAGAAAATTATATTTGCACAAAAGTCTTATACGTGATATGCTATTCTTTTGCTGAGACCATTACAAAACACTTTATTCCCCATCTCCCCACAAACAAAAGGGCTCAGCATATAATGAAAAGGGACTCCTGGTGTGTGGTTGAAAAGAAGCCAAAATGTTTGAACACTGGATTTTCCTGTTCCACAAATCAAAACTATTTATTGTGGATTAAAAACTATGAATGTTTTTAAAAAGTCTAGATCTGTGCTAGCAATTTATATGTCAACTTTTAGTATGAATCTACTGAAGACACTAAAATATTAATCTGCCAAAATCAGGGTCTATAAATGCATAAACATGAATATTCTGAATAAGACTGTAGTAAAATTTTTTAAAAAGTCAAGAATAGTACTGTTTGTAGTAAATATGTTAGTGCCGGATCACTTTCTCTCCGGTGGAAAAACCTCAGAAAGGCCACCAGAATCTTTGGATCTCAGGGGAACTGCAGGATGTCATGGCCATCTGTGCGGATGTATCTCTTACTATCCAGCTCTTAGGCAGCACAGCTAATGTGGGTTTCCCCTGCCAACAGCTGCCCTGGAAACCCATACCCCATGAATGGGCAAAAAGGGAGGATTCCACACTGTGAAAAGGGGCTGTGGAAAGTTTAACACAGTCTCAGTCTGCATTAACTTTTTTGCAGCTTCTCTGCAAGGCTTGAGGTTGGATGACACATCTGTTCAACTGGGCTGTGTTCTGGGGAAGGGGTGAAGATCTTAAATCCAGAAAGAGCTCTCTGATTCAAACATTTAATTTCCTTAATATTAGGCCTTCTTTTGACTAGAGCTTGGGCAAAACAAAAATATCACATACATCTTAACAGTGCATGGAAAAGGTTATAGAAATAAAGTAGCCTTTGTCATGAAAGGACAGTCAGGCTTCCTGCTACAGTGATGTGGCAAGTGATTTCCTCTGGGCAGCTGAATACAGCTGACAGTTATCGGAAACCAATGTTGATTATAGTTATATTGCCAGAAGCCTTAAGATTTATTAAAAACTGAATGGGTGCCTATCCCAGCGTCTGGGCATCGCTCTATTAGCTGAAATACATAATGCAGAGTGCAATATAAAGAACTCATACATACATAAATATCCATCCAATCTTCCACCCCATCTCATACTTTCCTCAAAAAGTCTTGGAAAAACTACTGACTTTGCATCAGACACTGGTGAACCAGTAGGGGGAAGAGTTCCAAAGAGAAAGTCCTCTCAAGGAGAATGTCCTGCCAGCAGCCTCCTATTTAGAAAGAGGATATTCCTGTGCAAACTCCTCCCCTTATCTCAACTGCACAGCGTAGCACAGGGAGAGAGGCAATTTCTCAGATAACCAGGTCTGAAATAATTTAGACTTTTAAAGGTTGACACCAATACACCACCTTGAATTTTTGAAAATTTATTGACAGGCATTGCAGATTCCAGAGCAGTGATTCAATGTGTTCCCCCAGTAAAACTACATTTAATAAGAAGGCCGTATTAGTCTGCATTAGCTTCTGTTTCTGAAATGACTGAAGGTATTGTCCCATGAAGAGCACATTACAGCATAACAATCCCAAGGTAATAAAAGCTTGGATAACTGTGGCAAGATCCACATAGGTGAGAAAAGGTAGCATACACCGGACCACTGCTAGAACGGGATTCCAATGAAGGTAATTAAATGTGGGATCCATGCGCAGTCCCGCGCTATAACCGAATTCATGCTATAAAGATGCGCGTTCTAGCGAGGGTCTGCTATACTTCAGCTGCAGATTAAAAACAAAAACAAAACAAAAAACCCCTTATCCATAGCACCCAGGAGCAGCCAATGATCTAACATACCAATGTGTACACCCCTTTCAAATGGTAGTCCCAGTCCCTGTTGGGGCACCAATATACATTCCACCTACTCTTTTGGCTGTATCATGAAGCTACATTGCTATTGTTCTTTTCTAGTCCTCTTCCAGTCAATACTTCCTCCTTTTCCACACTGCAATTTGACAAGAAGTAGAACTGGAAGTTTGGCTAAAAACGTCGGAGGATGTTTCTAGACTCTCTTTATTTAAATAGTTAAATGGGTTTATGCATGTTAATCAAATAAATGTGTTCAATTTTACCTTTCTTTAATAATGAAATTAGCACACACTTCATTTTTGAATAGCTTAAAGAATTTAAGAGGAAACGATAAAAAAATTACATATTACATTATCACTTATCTGGCACCAATAAAATGTCAATGTTAGGATTTCTTTAACTTTCATTTTCAAATTTACTGGAGTCTGATGGCAATATTTTCATCTGTGACTGGCTTTTTTTCTTTCATGAGTGGGGAAGTTAATTCTATATCTAACACAATCTCTGGTTGCCCTCAAAACATTTTCTATTTTAATGTGGGCATATTTATTCAAATAACATCATGCAAAAAATTAAACCAATATTTCATCCAAAATGCTTTAAAATGACATTTATGACAGTATAGCTGATTCAAAATATACAGCAGGAAGTCCAAAATATTCTAGCCATTTGCATACAACATAGTTGGGATATTTCTATTTGAACCTCCTTTGTGATCTGCTAAATCTCAGGTTTGTGAAACTGAGAAAAAAATATTCCAATCCAGAATAGCATACCTGACAGATACCTGAGGGAGCCTAAACAGTTTTCTCTTTTGAGTGTATCTGATATTTGACAGATATATTAGCACTTGAACATCATTTATCATGTTTATTTTTAATAGCTTTTCACCGGAACAGCTGCCTAGGATGCCAATCTTCTTTTCTTTTGCCTTCTGTAAATATTTGAAATAGCTATTCATTAACAGTTGCACATTTATTCAGCACTGTTGTACTGCTTGTGAACTGGAATTAGCTTTTATTCCCCTCCTCCCAATCTTTTGGCTAAGCTGGAGAAAGCCTGCTGTTTAGGTTCAATCTGTCAAGATTCAAATTATGCTCCAGCTGAGAGCTAATCAAGGGCGTCTGACCTGGTTTGCAAATAAACTAGGAACAAAAGTGGGTCTATTTTTTTTCTTTGGGGCACTGGGTCTGTAAATGAAAAGCAAACCAAGACTAGGTCACAAATACAATTAACATAAATTAAAAGCAGACAGCTTGCAGATGAACTCTTTTGGGCCAATTTTTGAGCACATTGGACCCAGATATGTATTCGGTCTTTTAGGATCTGATTTATAAACTACATTTCAAATTAAAGTGTTCAATTAATTTAATACAAATATATAGCAGTTAAAAAAGCTTCAATTTAAGCAATCATACCACCCTAGCATGTGCATCAGGAGCTTCAAGTAACTAGGTCCTATTCGAATGGGTAGATGTAGCAAAACTAATGTTTCTGCCATATTCAACATCATTACTATGTATCCATTTTCACAAATAACCTGATTTTGAAAAAATAATATTTGTCTGGATTCAGACTTCTTCAGTTCTGGAAAACTTGTACTATGAGTAACAGGAACGTATTAGGTTCTTCTAAAAGATTCTTTTGCTGGAATTTGGGAGGAGAAGCCACAGAGCTTGTAAGTACATCTTAATTAAAGCTTTGATGAGCCTGCAGCGTCATAATATTTTATTACAATGATCAGCTTTTAGCAGTGGGCTCTTTTGCATGTGAAAGTGTTTTATGATCAGCAAAACCGCACAGACTCCTTGCCCTGTAGAGTGTGGTAATGGCTCCATACAATATTACTGCTATTTCAGTTTGTTTTTTAAAGACATGCTATTGACTGAACTGTCCATCTTTGTTGATAATGCAAGAGTAACAAGGTACTGGCTTACATAACTTTCTCATATCCATCTCTGATTTATTAATTCAAAATCAGTCAACATCATTTTAGCATTATGTCTGAGACTCATTGCACAAATGCGGTTATTTAATCTGTACAGACTCCTGCTGGTCTTACTGCAACAGGAAATACTGCAATAAGGGAAAAATTAATACTAAACAGGACAGCAATTCATCAAAACTCTGGGACAAAACATGCTAATTTATTTCCCCCATCAGACACATGCAGTTTAATTTCTGAATTTCCTACTACATAAAACTTGGCACCATGGCCTGACCACGTAGTTTTTACCCATTCAACGCTCAGTGACTTAGGCTGAAGGTTTTCCTGAGTATGGAGTGCAAGATAAGGCCTCCTCTTTTTATATCAAACTGTCCAGGTAATAAACATTTAGACCCTGATCTTGCAAACATTTAAACATACGTGTATTTGGCAAGATTGGGCCCCTAGTCTGAAACAATCAAACATTTAAAAGAACTATGCCACATTACAAGGGTTCTACCAAATTCACGGCCATGAAAAATGCATCACAGACTATGAAATCTGGTCTTTGTGTGCTTTTTCCATATACTATACAGATTTCACGGGGGAGACCAGCATTTTTCAAATTGGGGGTCCTGACCCAAAAGAGAGTTGCAGAGGGGTTACAAGGTTATTTTAGGGGGGTCACGGTACCCCTTACTGCCACCCTTACTTCTGTGCTGCCTTCAGAATTGAGTGGCTGGAGAGCGACAGCTGTTGGCCAGTGCCGAGCTCTGGAAGCAGTGCCCCGCCAGCAGCAGTGCAGAAGAAAGGGTGGCAATATACCAGGCGCCACCCTTACTTCTGCACTGCTGCCTTCAGAGCTGGGCAAGCTGCTGACTGAAGACCCAGCTCTGCAGACAGCAGCGCAGAAGTAAGGGTGGCAATACCATACCATGCCATCTTTACATCTGTGCTACTGCTGATGACTGCTCTGCCTTCAGAGCTGGGCTTCCGGCCAGCAGCTGCCACTTTCCAGCTGCCCAGCTATGAAGGCAGTGCTGCTGCCAGCAGCAGTGCAGAAGTAAGAGTAGCAGTACCGCACCCCCACACACACACACACAATAACTTTGCAACACACACACATACACACACACACACACACAACTCCTTTTTGTGTCAGGAACCCTATAATTACAACACTGTGAAATTTCAAATTTAAATAGCCAAAATCATGAAATTTACAATTTTTAAAATCCTATGACCGTGAAATTGACTGAAATGGACTGTGAATTTTGTAGGGCCCTACACATTACACAAGCAGCTGATAAAGGCAAGAAAGCTGCTAGAGCCTCAAAGCCATCACATGTACATCAACAAAAGAAAAATGCCATGCTAAGTCAAATCACATTGCAACATGCTAAAAGCAGCATCAACTTCGCAAAAAATCAACCTATGATGCCTTGTGAATAAGCCATCTCTATGAGATGTGGTAATAAGACACTAACCCCTTCTATCAAGAATATTGGTAAGTGCTTGATTTACAGCAAGTGAGAGGAATATATACATATATATAGTATTTCAATGGTCCCCAATCACGGAGGACCGTGGCGGCAGACGAGCATCCGCCGAAATGCCGCTGACAAGCAGCAACGTCAATAGGCGTCGCCACCAAAATGCCGCCGACAAGCAGCATCATCCAGAGGCATCGCTGCCGAAATGCTGCTGATTTTCGGTGGCATTTATAGGGCGATGCCTCTGGATGACACTGCTTGTCGGCGGCATTTTGGCAGATGCTCATCCGCCGGCCAGTACGTGGGTGCATTTAGATGCCATGGCGCCCGCGGGCACCACGTTGGGGAGTCCTGTTGTATATGAATAAATACAAACACAATGTGCTGGCTGAAAAAAGACCCAGGTCTCGCATAGCCAATTATGGATTTCAGTCCAAAGCAAGATACATTCAGGGACTTATACGCCAGAGGGGCACCTGAGAATTGGAGACAAGGACAGGAAGGAATGCTGGTAAAGTGGACAGGGGTCTTTCTCTTTTCCTCTTGTGGAAGGAAGGAGCAAAAGCTACCCATGGTTTCCCCACTGTTGGAAGGAGCAGGGGCAGAGGCAGAAGTGGCAGATGTCAGAAAAAGTCACATGGAGAGCTGGCAAAGGGAAACCTGGAAGGGTGCTGTGTGAACTTGTATGTTGGGGGATCCTGGAACAGGTGAAAACCCCTGGACCATAAAAAAGAAGCATTTCCCTCAACTCCCCTATAGCAAAGGAAGAAGAGCTGAAGGGTGCATGGGAAGACTTGGCTTTGGGGTAGGCATTTCAACTGTGTGGTATTTTTGGTATACCTAGAGGGCTAAACTACCCAACCAGCAACAGGGAGACTACCAGCTTTCAAGGAAGATGAGGTGTCACCAGATCCTGATATCAAGAGATGAGACAATGCATATAAACAACCAGACACATAAATCAGTTTAGTATATATTAATCATGACCTGCAGTACACTCAGGAGGTGAAGAATGTAACCGAGCACACCTGATTCCATAACTTACTTAGTCTTTCTGGTTATTTTAACTGTCTTATAAATGAGATTTGTTACCAGATGCTTAGTGGTATTTTCACTGAAAGATGAAAAGGTCTAAATGTAGAATACGGGATATAGGAAACGCTATATTTATTTCAAAACCAGTGTTGCTAGTGATAGTACCTGTCTCAGAATGTTTTGAAAACTGTTCATTTCAAGATGTTATAAAAACTGCAGTTATGGTAGGAAAAAAACAAAAGAAACAACAGAGCTTCGAAAAAATAAAAAGGCTTTACAGCAGCCTGGGAATTGTGGAAAAACTTAAGCGTCCCTAAGGCTAACAAAACCCACATAAAACAAAACTCTTGTTTTCATAAGAATTCTTTTTCCCAGAAGAAACCCCAGTTGAGAAGAAATAGTTCAAATTAAGGCATACAAACCAAGGTTAATGTGCCTGGTAAAGGCTTCAACCACTGGTTGTGGCATCTCTCAACTTTGTGTATGACACTAGTTTAAATAACGCAAACTAAGCAAAATATATGCAACAAACAAGTGAAATGTGAAACAACTCTTCTCAGCCTCTGCTCCACTGAATATCCATGGCAAGGAGTATATTCACAATACTCTACCACAAAACAAACAAGAGCATTTCAAACAATTTTAAAGCAAAGTTCGGCTTCTGAACTGCTATTCGGGGAACACTCAAAAGCCAGCCAAACATTCTAATAGAAAGTATTAAAAATCTTTATTTGATTTGTTGCTAACTTTACACAGTGCCAAATGTTTCCCCTCTTTTCTTAATAAATCTAATTACACAGTGAATTATATTTTCAAGTTGCTACAATCCAAGTGAAGGTCAAACTGACTTAAAACTTTTCATACTTCAGAAGAAATATAATGTGTCAAATGTTTACAAGGTAGATAGGCAAAAACTGCATGAAACTTGCTTCTTTTGTATGTACAATAGAGAGATTATAAACAAACATACAGACCGTCTACTATTCTGTATAGTACATAGCACAATAGGGTCCCGAACTTTGGCCCCTGTACGTGGCATAATAATAAACCTGATTATTATTAATAATCTTTTCTCCCACATTTACATCTAAAAGCAAAATTGTGCCTAATTCATTTTCACTATTTTAAAGTAAACTTGAGTTAGTGTAAATACTCTTGTAAATAAGGAATTTAATAGCGCTAGCTGGAGAGAAGCACACTCTGGATAGGTGTTCGAAAGATGCTTCCATCATACCTCTGCTAAAACACCTCATTTCCCTCTTATTATAAACACAGACTCTCCTTTACCAGAGGATCTTTGTGTGATGGTCTTGCCTTCTAAATAAATGTCTTCCAGGGGACTTGTATATGAACTACAATTTTGCTTTCATTATTTTTATTATGACAGCATCTAGGTGCCCCAATCATGGATCAAAGTTACATTTTGCTAGGCAATATACAGACATGTAATTAAAAAAAAATAAAAAAAAGTCTTAGCAGAAATGTTTGTTCCATTGGCTTCAGCTTTTGCAGGGATGAGGCAGTACAGTCCAAAAAGCTTTCCTCACAATTTTATTAAAATATAGATTAAATAAGGAAAGCTCATTTTTATGAGTAGGTTTATTTCAAGAAAGTTAATCTGAAGATTTCTGTATAACAACAGATTGCATAGACCCATGCAAGTTATTCTGCAATTGAAAAATATCTGTTAACACATCTCGCAGCCCATAATTATAACTGAGCCTTATAGCAGTGCTGCTGGTAAGGGTTATCTGCCACTTGCATTATAAATTCCATTTTTCATAGCTAACGCTACTTCATTGCATAGTGGACTAAAACTTGACTCAGTGAATAACGATGAAAAATACTAATAAAGGTTACATAATTGGCTTACGCTTTTTATTTATTTTTCATATCAAGCAGTCACAAATTACTTTTAGATAGTTTCAGATGACTTGCTGACCTGCTGTAAATACAGACAAGCTGAAATATAAAAAAACAAAGGCAACTAGGAACATGTTATCACAGCTGTTTTGGAAACTTTAGATGTCTTGCTTTTACTTTGAAAAAAAAAATACTTGAAATGCTCAAATTTAGTATTTACATGTTGTTTGCTCTTTTTGCATTCCCTCAGCTTGAGGAGTGACCCTGCAGTGTTTTGGAAGCTTTACAAGATTCATTTGAACATAGATTTTTTTTTTTAAGCTAATTAAAATGCTGTTGCATTGTGGCAAATTTCTTGGGAAACTGTAGAATCCCAGTTTGGCCTGTCGTCTTACATTTTGCAAGTGATGGGCAGGATATATAGATATATTTTATCTGGACCAGCCATGCCCCTTATGTACATTGCATGATCACATATTATGTCTTCTATAGGACCTATGCCTCATTCAGTGAACATACAGCATGTATTGTGAATGAAGCAAAACGTTGCAAGAGAAAGGATGTCTTTCTTCATGTAAGCCATTTGACTGGGACTTAGGAAAACTGTATTCTATTCCTGGCTATGCTACAGAAGACTGTTGAATTACAAAGAACAAATCTGACCACAGCTTGCTTTGGGAGGAAGGGGGAAAATGCCAAAAAAAAAAAAAAGCTTTCGTCAAGCAGACCTATCTGGTCCCTTAAACCGCCAATGTTAAAAGATTAATGGAGACTTGTCTGCAGGAGTTTTAGATCAAGCCTGCAAAACAAGGGCTCATATCCATTTTTGTAATTTTCTTTCCGTAATAGTGCACTGTATCCACACATATACAGTAATGCTTCACCAAATGACACTTTACACAAAGGCACCATTACTGAACAGGTTTGACTGAGATGAAGACTAATCTGCTTTTGCTAAGAGAGGTTCTGCTTAGCAAACAGTAACTTATCTGGCTAGCTGTCTTTTGAACAAAGCATATTGGTTGTGACAATAATTTGAAGAAAGTTAGCACCCCATACTGAAAAAAGTCCGGATTTTCAGGGTATATGAATTTTATTTCACATTATAGTTATTAAATGAATTTATATTTTGGAATGCACAACCATAACATGAACCACAATCTAAAACATCCAGACAATGTAACCGCACTCAACCCTATTAGAACAATCTCTACAGAAGAGAAGTTCACATTATAAAATCCACAACAGTGCATCTCTAGACTTTGACTATCCCAATTACGGGTCTGTTTCTGTTCCCACTGACTTCAATGGGAGGTGGATCAAACCTCAGGGAAACCTGGATTTTAGATTTGTAGGTATATAACCTAGACTCCTCAAAACTCCTTCAAATCTCTCCTAAAATTCACCTCTGTTGAGATACAGACAATAGCTAGGCAGTGGGTATTCTGGCCTGGTGTTTACAGTGTTACCTTATTCTCCCTTATATAATTTCTGCCATCATATGCTTAGACTGTAAGCACTTCCAGGCCAGAGCAGTCTTTTCATTAGTGTGTGCAACAGGGTCAGCACCCATCTCTTGCAAGTGCCCCCCCTCTGGTTGGGTGTCTCTCCATTCTTTCAGTAAGTAGTCCTGGCCCTGGTATGGGGCACTATCTCCTGGGCTTCCTTCCTGGAGACACTATCTTCCTGTGGCCCACCCTGGGCTCAGTCCTTACTCAGTCCCCATAGCCAGCCAGGAGCTTCTTCATTGCTCTCCCGGTCCCTGCTAGCAAACTATTTTTGGCTCAGTCCTAGCAGCCAAGCCTCTTGCTCCCCTGGTCCCTGCCCATACTGAGCTGTCCGTGGCCCTGCTGCTCTTCCAGCCAGGCACGCAGTCTTCTTTTCTGCAGCTCCAAGCAGCAACTAACTACTGCTCTGTTCTACAGCTCCTTTTATCAAACCTGCCTGGCCTCTGATTGGCCATTCCAGCAGCCCTTCCTCGCAACCACTGTAGGCCACTTGAAGGACCTCTCCACTGCTCCATTCTTGGGATGGGTGTGGTAGAACCCTGAGGCCTCCAGCAGAGGGCCTTTGGGCCTAGTCCACCCCATCACAGTGTGCATACAGCATCTACCATAATGGTATCGTGGTTAACTATTAGAACCCTCCAGGCATTGTCATAACACAGATTAATAACAATGTCTCTGAATTGTTGCCTTTGTAGGGAGAGTATCCCATTTTACAAGCATGCATGAGGTATAATGTTCTTGCAAAATCCAGGCTGATTCATTCACATCTTAGACTTGACATGTTGCTGAGCAATATGTGGAGATCTAATAATGCCATAATGTAAATACAATTTATATAATCTATAATCTGTTAGGCTATCCTTAATTGTACCAATTGACTCTATGACCTGGTCCCACAAGCCTTGCTTGGGTGAAACTCATTTACTTCAGCAGGAATTTTACCTAGGAATGAGGGATCAAGATCTAATAGGGCAGCCAATCAATGTTGTGTGATTAATGTGACTATATATACACAATATTACATTATAACCCCATTTCTAGCTCTTCATAACTTTCTGGAATTTCACCCTTTCAGCTGAATTTTTCTGTGCTGGTTTCTGTCTAAAGGTGTTTATGTTTAAAAATAGTTTGACTGTTATAAAAAAAAATCTTGCAACTTTTTTCTGAGCAGAGCTAGAAATGAAACAGCTATGTGGATAGTTGATAGCATGAGACAGGGATATATAAATGGGAATATTGAGTAGAAGTAGGCAAGTGGCATTACCTCTGTATTAGGAATTAGTGAGATCATTATTGGAACACTGCATTCAGTTCCATAGGTACAAAAACTAAGGGTGCAGGGGGGGGGGAGAAGGGTGCTGCAGCACCCTGTAAACTTGAAGTGGTTTCCATCATATACAAGGCTTAAAATTTGGTTCAATGGCCCCCCCACCATACAAATTGTTCCAGTACCCCTTTCCAGTTCATAGAATCAGGGTTGGAAGGGACCTCAGGAGGTCAAAGCAGGACCAATCCTCTTACAGATTTTTGCCCCAGATCCCTAAATGGCCCCCTCAAGGATTAAACTTACAACCCTGGGTTTAGCAGGCCAATGCTTAAACCACTGAGCTATCCCTCCCCCCAGTTCCAGTGTTCACACTTCAAAAACAATGTTGAAAAATTGGAAAAGGTTCAGAAAAGAGCAACAAGAATGATTTTGAGGTCTTGAAATCCTGCTTTATCATGAGACACAAAAGAAGCTTAGCTTATGTAATTTATCCAAGACAAACGTAAAAGGTAAACTTGACCATGGTCAGTGAGTGCCCACATGAGAAGATAGTGGCGAATACTTTGTTTGCTAGATTAAAGGCACAATGAGATCCAATGGCTGGACATTGAAGCTACAGAAATTCAAACTGGAAATAAGAAACAGCTATTCACTTTCTTGTAACTGTTGTTCTTCAAGATGTGTTATATAGGCCGTGCAGATGTGTGTGCGGCTCATGCACTGGTGCCAGAGAGTTTTCCCTTGCAATAACAATAGGAGTGGCCTCACCTGCGCCCTCATCTCCCTTGTGCTCCAAGCTCCACCCATTTTTCAGTTCCTTTGTACTGGACTGTAGATAAGCTCAGATGCATTGGGGAAGGAGGTTGGGTCATGTATCAGAGATATGCAACATCTTGAAGAACAACAGTTACGAGAAGGCAAGTAAACATTTCTTGTTCTTTGAGCGATTGCATATTTCCATTATGTTGTAGGGCCTGGCCTAGCATTCTCTTCAGAAAGAGAATTTTCCCCATGCTTGTGTCTTCTCTTGAAGCTGTAGTAAATGCATAGTGCCTAGCAAACATATGAAACAATGACCTTGTTGCTGCTCTGCAGATGTTGAAGATAGTGGTGTTTCCCACAAATGCAGTAAAGTTAAAATGCACCATACTTGAGTGTGCTGACAACTTCTCAGAGGGTGTGATACTGTTAGCATTATGGTATATAACAATGCAGCTGATCATCTATTTGGAGAGCCATTATGCTGGAACAGGATGACTTCTCATTCATTCCGCATATGATACAAAAAGCTGAGAAGAAACCCAATAAGGCTTTGTTCTACACAGGTGAAAGGCTAGGGCCTTGGTGCATATCTAAAGTGTAGAACAAAATAAAGAGTTAATCCTTGTGACCATGCGCTTTGGGAAAACATGGTAGGTATATTGACTGAATGGGGTGGAAATCTGATACTATTTTGTAAAAAAACCTAAGGATGTGGTCTGAACTGCACCTTGTCACTGTAGACTATAGACTATGGAGGATCCATTCTCAGGACACATAACCCCACCCCCCTTCCTTCCAGATGTGATGGCTACTAAGGTGGCCACCTTCACTGAGAGGTGTAACTGAGAGAAAGAGGTTGAGGGTTCAATTTGAGGGCCAATAACTGCTGACAGAACTAAATTCAAGTCCCAAGGACAGAACAGTCTATTGAGACCTTTTAGGAACCTGGCTGTTATAGGATTAGAGAAAACAATCCTTCCATCAATACAGGGGTTAATCTCTGACATTGCAGCCAGGTGCACCTTAATGGAACTGACTGCTGGACTTGACACTTTTGAGATGTAAAAGGTAGTCCAAAATCTTTAGAATTGTAGACTGCATAGGAGACACACTGTGGCTAGCTTCCCAGATAAAGGAACACTTCCACTTACTAAGGAAGGTAGCTCATGTGGGTGGTTTTCTGCTATTCAGTGGGACATTCTGGACTGCTCTAGAACAGGGTGCCTCATCTGGGTATAACTACTAAGGAACAATTCTGTAACTCTCATTTAACAAATGGTCACTTCACAACCAAACTTCAGAGATGAAGCCTGAGCCTCTGGAATTTTTGCGTCCTTAGTAGGTGAACATTTTTATGATTCCACACTGTCACCATCAGATCATGTACTTTCATTTTGGGGGGGGGGGGGGAAATCTGAGATCTACGAGTAGTTACATAAAAGTTCTGTGAGTTAGCTATTCTGTCTGTGCGCTACATTTACAGATATATTTAGCAAAAGATTCACCAACAACAAAATAAAATCCAGGTTTGCAAAGAGTTATTTATAAACTATGATGGGAACGTTTCTTCTGTGAAACTCAAAGAACTGTTTAGTCAATAAATCACTGTTTCATCTCATTCAACTACCGCACACCCCAATGGAAGTTTAGGTCTCCAGCAGTCATTTGATGTGATCCCCAAAGACAACAATGTTGAAATTAGTTTTACCAGCTTGAAATTAAATTTTAAACAATACAAGTTGGGTCTGTAACAATGTCAGCGGAGGGAGATGAGTAATTAAGTTTTATTTCTCTCCTGTTTGGCTGTCTTCTTTTCTCTGATATGATACTAAGTAGAAAAATCAAATAAAAAAAAAGTAGAAATCTTTTTGAAGTCTAGTGAATCCTTTTGTTTTAGTGTGCGATTTCTTTTTTGTAACTCAAGGCAGAGAAGTAATGAGAACTGCTGTTAAACTATCAAAATAAAGAACAGCTATGCATACTGCACAAATATATTTTAAGCTGAATCAAAATCAAACAGGACAGCTGACAAAGGAAATTCTTCCTCTGCTGATGTTAAGTGCAGTTTGGAAACTGAGGAATATGTCTGAATGGAAGCCCAGTAATTCAACCACAAATATGAAAATTTGAAAATCAGATGCAAATAGAGAGAATAACTATCAAAATACTTTTAAAAAGGAGAAATTTCACTACCCTTCTTAGACAAATACAGATCCTGGAAATTAAAACCCAGAAAGAATACCCTGAATCAGGCCAGAAGAATCATCTTGATCCAATATAGAAAGTCTCCTAATTATTTTTTAGACAGTAAATGATTTACAGTCAAAGTAAGGTCATCTAAAAGTATTACAACGAAGTAGATATATGAAAATCTCTGATAACTATTATACATACAAAGAACTGGATAATCTGTGGGTTTAGCATACAATCAATTTTAACAAGTGAAATGTTAACACTCAAATGTCACAACATCTCATGCATTTTTGGAAGCAAAGTAAGAGACAGAATTCTTGACTGAAGATGTTTTTTATGGAAGAAGACATGTAATGGAAAAAGCAAACAATTATAAAGTATTGGGCAAAATTATGCCATATGAAAGAAAAACAAAAATAATAATAATAAATGTCATTCAAATTTAAATGGTTTATTGCATATAAATTGATGAAAAGCATGTCAAATAATGCTGTTCCTGTATCATCTAAATTATTTATCAAGATTAAAGCACATTATCCAGAACTTCAATTTCATAGTTCATTGTCGCTGAAAACTTGTAACCTCCACAAACACATACTTAGAACTGGGGATAAGGTCTCCACCCCTTGAAAAGACTGTTTTTAATACATATGAGTTAGGTGTGTGAGAATATATAGTGAGTGATAGACATAAGATTGACGACAGTGTTACAAGTAATTCTCTCTTTTAATGTAATGAGCTACACTTGATGCTGCATGATTTATTCCACCAACTAGCAGTAAAGAGATAAAAATAGCAACTGAACTTAACTCTTGCAATATCCTGTGATGGTATCTGCATTACGTTAGCTAACGCAACACCATTGTATGAATGCAGACTCTACAGGGGTTCCACAGGCAAGTGAGCTTGATGTGCCATCACTTTACTTCACAATGATTTTTTTTCAGGTGAGGGCTCCAGAATTGCATTGGGGAGCACAAGCCACTGGCTGCACAGAGGTGGCAGATCACTGTGCAACTCCCCTCGCCCCCAGGACACAGATTCAGTGGTGAGTCTGCACCCAAATGTGACACAGCGCAAGGACCAGACCTGCCTCCAAAACACCCCAGGGCCCTGCCCCTCCGTGCCAGGTACACCAGGTGTGGGCAAGCAGGCTCAGCTAGGCAGGATTCAAGTGTGGGGGGATCCAGATGTGGGTTGAGAGGGTTCTGTGTGGGGCAACCTGGGTGCAGGCAGCTCAGTGGAGAATCCAGGTACGGGGGAGATCTGGTTGCACAGGGGTATGTTGGGGGGTTCTGGGTTCAATGGTAATGGGACTCTGCAGGGGGGTCCATGTGAAGGTGGCTGGGGCTCAACAGGAGAGGTCTGTGTGTGAGGAGGAGGATAGAGCTTGGCAGAGGGGAACGGGTGTGGGGGGCTCAGTGGGGGGTTCAGATACTGGGGGAGTGGGGCTCAGTGCAGTGGAGATCTGGGTGGCTCGTCGGGGTGGTCCAGGTGTAGAGGGAGTGGGGCTCATCGTGGGGGTGGGTTCTGAGTGCAGGGAGTGAGGCTCAGTGGGAAGGTCTGGGTTGAGGGGGATTGGGCGGATGGGGGAGAAGCTCCCTGTACAGGAATCCTTCCCCCTGCAGCTGAGGAGTGATGGGTGCAGGAAGCAGAGGCAAGGGGAGTTTGCGGAGCTTCCTGCAGCTGGGGGAGAAATCTGGGGGTGGGTCTGACCTGGCCCTGGATGCCATGCAGAGGAAGAGGAAGTCCCGTTTTCCCCAGCCGGGTCTTTCCCAGTCCTGCCCCCCACCCCACAGTAATTTCTCTCTCTGCTGGCTGCCCTGGGCACCCAAAACATACTGCTGGGGAGGATCGCATGACTGCTCTTGTGGCTGCCTTTTGCTTCCCCATCAGAAAGTCATTTTTCTGCGGGGAAGAAAAGAAATCTGCGGGGGACATAAATTCTGTTCATGCGCAGTGCCACAAAATTCCCCCAGGAGTATAATGTGCATGTTGAAATAAAAACTTGTAAACTTAGGCACTGATTGTAAGCATTCCTATTCACAAAGGGAGGTTAAGTCCCATTGAACCCGTAACGAGTGGGGTACCGCAGGGGTCTGTTTTGGGACCGGCTCTGTTCAATATCTTCATCAACGACTTAGATATTGGCATAGAAAGTACGCTTATTAAGTTTGCGGATGATACCAAACTGGGAGGGATTGCAACTACTTTGGAGGACAGGGTCATAATTCAAAATGATCTGGACAAATTGGAGAAATGGTCTGAGTTAAACAGGATGAAGTTTAACAAAGACAAATGCAAAGTGCTCCACTTAGGAAGGAAAAATCAATTTCACAGATACAGAATGGGAAAAGACTGTCTAGGAAGGAGTACGGCAGAAAGGGATCTAGGGGTTATAGTGGACCACAAGCTAAATATGAGTCAACAGTGTGATGCTGTTGCAAAAAAAGCAAACATGATTCTGGGATGCATTAACAGGTGTGTTGTGAGCAAGACACGAGAAGTCATTCTTCCGCTCTACTCTGCTCTGGTTAGGCCTCAGCTGGAGTATTGTGTCCAGTTCTGGGCGCCGCATTTTAAAAAAGATGTGGAGAAATTGGAAAGGGTCCAAAGAAGAGCAACAAGAATGATTAAAGGTCTTGAGAACATGACCTATGAAGGAAGGCTGAAAGAACTGGGTTTGTTTAGTTTGGAAAAGAGAAGACTGAGAGGGGACATGATAGCAGTTTTCAGGTATCTAAAAGGGTGTCATAAGGAGGAGGGAGAGAACTTGTTCACCTTAGCCTCTAAGGATAGAACCAGAAACAATGGGTTTAAACTGCAGCAAGGGAGGTCTAGGTTGGACATTAGGAAAAAGTTCCTAACTGTCAGGGTGGTTAAACACTGGAACAAATTGCCTAGGGAGGTTGTGGAATCTCCGTCTCTGGAGATATTTAAGAGTAGGTTAGATAAATGTCTATCAGGGATGGTCTAGACAGTATTTGGTCCTGCCATGCGGGCAGGGGACTGGACTCGATGACCTCTCAAGGTCCCTTCCAGTCCTATAATCTATGAATCTATCAATCTATGAAGATTTGTGCTTAAATGGTTCCCTAAATAAGGATGGACATAGAACTTGCTTAAGTTCGGTGGCCTTATTACTTATGTAGCATCCATTTATGTTTTCATATTAGTCATATTAAAATAATCATATTCAAATAATATCGAAGCTCCAACTTTAACTCACAGAAACAAGAACGTTCATAGTTAAGTAAAGAATAACCCATACTTCTTGTTCATAGACACTGCAGGTGCCTAAAAAGAAATGAGATAACACACACCATATCTATCTACATCTAGATACAACAAGAAGACTTAAGGATGTAGAGAGAAGCCATTCAATTTCATTTCCCTGGGTTTAAATTAGAATATTTGTGCTACTTTATCATAGTGGGCAAATTAATCCATGGAACAGTGCCATTTACTTTAGTGAGTTTACACAAGGGATGAAGTTGGCACAATAGC
This sequence comes from Malaclemys terrapin pileata, assembly GCF_027887155.1. Lineage (NCBI taxonomy): Eukaryota > Metazoa > Chordata > Testudines > Emydidae > Malaclemys > Malaclemys terrapin. The sequence goes on from NC_071506.1 coordinate 107,130,353, forward strand.
TGTATTTGTATTTATTTGAAGGAAGGGTAAAATTAGAGATCTATCAAGGGACAAACTGTAAACATTAGCATTCTACTATGAGGATTGTAATGCTTCCCAAGCAAGTGTATGAGCTATGAGTGGATAAAAACATAGGAAATGGCAGCTTATTAGTAGCCATCCCAATTAAACAATCACACATCCAATAATAAATCAAAAGAGTCATTACAATTTTTCCATTTAGATTTTAAGCATATAATAGCTCCTAGTAAGAGATACTGTGGATCCAAAATGAATCCTAAATCCAGCAGCACTGACAAACATCTTAGATTTCAGAGTAACATGGCTGAGCTATTACAAACATTGACTCTATCTCCCCTTGTAAGTATTCTCACACTTATTATCAAACTGACTGTACTGGGCTAGCTTGATTATCACTTCAAAAGTTTTTTTTCTCTTAATTAATTGGCCTCTCAGAGTTGGTAAGACAACTCCCACCTGTTTATGCTCTCTGTATGTGTGTATATATAGCTCCTCAATATATGTTCCATTCTATATGCATCCGAAGAAGTGGGCTGTAGTCCACGAAAGCTTATGCTCTAATAAATTTGTTAGTCTCTAAGGTGCCACAAGTACTCCTAAACATCTTAGAGGAACTCCAAAGGACCCATTTTTAGAACAGTGACGCATCCTAAAAACACAGCATCATAAGAACTCTAATGAGGTTTTAATGAAATTTGCTTTTACTGTAAGCATACATTCTATGCAAAATAATTGTTCTTCTTACTACTTTACAATACATAAAGTGAAGGATTAAGAGCCGCTAAAATTAGTTTTTAAAACACAAGCAATTTTTATTGTGCGTCACATAAAAGGATCTGAAATCAGAAAACATTTTCCCCTCCTATTTTTAAGAAGGGGGGGGGAAAAAATTCAAATCATCATCAATAAACCTTGAGATAGACCTTTGTATAAACAAGATTAAGACCAATGAAATATTTCTGTGGAAATACTAACTCCTGAAAGTACTGGTGCATAATGTAATGAATGAAGGAATTAAATACAGCGGGCACTAGCAAGCACACTTACAACATATTTGTAATACAAATAATACATTAACCTACTACCAGGTCTCTCTTATAAAAAGGAAATTACCTGTGGGAGTAAGATCTTGTAATCTTAAAGCTGATTTAGATAACTGAAATAACCTTACCTTGGAAAGACTGTTTGGCTCTGTCCACTAGTTCTTCAATTGGATAACTTGCTAGGTCTCCTCTGGCATGTTTGGTTTTGCAATAGGTACATGCATTGAGACACCTATTTAAAGTTTAAAATACATTAGTTTACTGTCAAAAATACTCTTCCCAATACTTTAATACACAGAATTGTAGCAAAACAAAAATATGCAAAATACAACTTTTATATGTAGAAATGCAGAAATACTACTAGCTTAATTAAAAAAAAAACATTTTCACACCAGTAAATATGCCATATAAACCGGTTTTGTTCTTTATTCTTCTTCCCTATTTTAAAGGGATAATCAAAGTAGTTTACTCAGACTTTAAAAACCAAATGGTTACACCCTACAGCCAGTGGAAATTTTGTGCAAGGACTGCAGATCAGGAATCAAGGTCTTTCTAAAAAGTAACAGGCTCAAGAGATTTTCACATGAAAGCCCTTTTTACAGTTTGAATTTGTGGCTATATTTCCCACCATTGCTACCTCCAGGGTCATCTCCTGTGATGGCAGGGATGATGCAAGTGCTAGGCCCAGCACCTGCTGCTTCTGGCTTTTAAGCACTGTCTTGTGCAGACCTGTATACATTGGTACTCCCACTGTTGCTGGTAATAGCAAGGGGTGAGCAATTTTAGACAAAAATCCAAGAGTAGACTTACTCAGACTTCAGTGTTACCATAAAAAACAGAAATTCATGAGAATCTAAGGACTAAGCCACAAATTTCCAGCCTTTTAGTCTAGAAATTAAACATGAGTTCCACAGGCAGAATTACAACTCTGTTATCTCTTAAGATATTCAAATACTCATTTAAGCCTTCATAAAATTTAGAAAAGAATTTAATGTGACAGATTCTTATCATTGTCTTAAAACCATTTTGCACACTTTAGAAATCTTGAAAAATACAGTACATTTTCCCCTCTCCTGTGTCTTATTTGGCTTAACAATATTAATGTATGAAATAGTGAGGGCAGAATCATTACATGAGAAGAGAGTTTGATGACCAATTGGGAGATGTGAAGTATTAAGAAAAACACCCATAAGAAACTCCAAGAACTTCAGTGTGTCTAATTTATCTGACAATATATTAAAGCCAGATTAGTTCATTGCAGCAAGGATAGGAGGATCATAAAATGCTCACTGCAAGCTTTTCTGGGATTAGTCTTGGCAGTGCCATGAACATAGTAAGGCAGAAAGTTAACAGCAGCTTTTTTTAAAGTTGACTTATTTCCCATTTAGTAGGCAGAAATATCAAGAAAGAAAGAAAGACGTTACTCTTGTTGTTGGTTAAAAATAAATAATGTTCATTATCACAAACACAAAACTACTACTTCGATATTATAAAGCATTTGGATGCCAGAAAGAGTGTAGTATGAATATATAGAAATCATTTTAAACAATAACTAATGAAATATAGTAGGGCCCAGAAGAGTTTTCTGAAGCATTCAAATAAAGATAAAGAAACACATCAAACAACTACATGATTGCATTTATCACTTGGGCACATAAACTGTGTTGCCATCTGTCAGGATGTCTGCAACCCCATGGCTGGGAAACTAGTTGCCAGTGGCAGTTTTAAAAAAGGACCTAACAATATCATGGCTACCTGCACATCTTTGGTTTCCACTTATTCACAATTGGGGGACCAATAACTGCAGCCCAACTAGGACTAGGGACACAGGGAATTCAAACAATTGAATGATGCCATTCAAATTGCATACAGGACTTTTATGGGATCCCAGATGGAAAATCAGAGTCTGGCATTCTGAATAGCTAATTTTACTATGTCCCCAGTTTCAGTACCAAGCAAACAGGTCAGGTGAGGAGTGGCATGCATCTGCAAGCAAAGTAATGAAAATCAAGCACATTAGGCTGCCAGGTCTTCTGGAGGTTTACAGCTGGGTCTCAGTGGCAAGGCAATCCTGAGGTGGCAGAGAAGGAGGGTCATGCTCTGGAACCAGCTGTGGCCCTGGTATACATCTTGGCAGTCAGGGAGCAAACACCAGACATGACTTTTTTATCTCAGTGAAAATGATTTGGGAGTTTGTAAGGAGGTCAACTTGATGATCAGGGCTCAGAAGGATTTGGGACAGATCTAGTATTTTTTTAAATTCTTGAATTTAAACTCCCATGCTCTTCTTTTGAAGGTGTTGTGCAGGTTTCCTTTGAGGGGGATGACTGAGAGGTCTCTAACACCCTCAAAAGACGAGCTCGGGAGCTTAAATTAATAACTTTGCTACATACTAAACATCATGGACACTGAATTTATGGCTTATTGCAACAATCTGTAACTCACTAACTCCCCCCCCCCCCCCAGCTTTTTTGTTTTCTCTCCCTCCCCCAATGACTGGAGGGGAGTTAACTGGACATTTCATCTTGAATGGTCCCTTGAAATATGTGTTATCTACTTATACTAAACAATCTGTTCCACCTTGTATTGACACTTGAGTACATTTCCCACACCTGACAAAGAGCTCTCTGTAAGCTCAAAAATGGGCAAATGTCAAAAGAGTTAGTTAAATCTCCAGAAGTTTAGATGCTTACCTGACATTTACAAAGAATAAGATAACATGAAGGATCTAGGTTTCCCCCAGTTGCCCACTACTGTAGGAAGTTGGTAGTGCAGGGATATGACCCTTCCTTCCCTCATTGATCCTAAAAGATTATTTCTGATTAATACTAACAGCAACAAATGCAGTGTTTAAAGAAGCAACTACTATATGATTATTAATATACCAGTTTTTATGATCACTGGTAAGATTATATCTTTCCATAACAAATAGTTCAAACTCCATTCGCTTGTTATTTTCTCAGGGCACTACTACAAGGGCAGAGTAATGTTGTTTAGGTACCATAAAGATGTCTAGCAAAGTTCAAAACCAAAAAATCATATTGTGCTTCCGTCCTTTTTTCCTTTGTTACAGTGCATAAAGGAGGCCCAAAGATTCCATACCCATGCTAAACATCTGCAGAAGGGGTTCAATGCTACCCACACTCTGCTTCCACCTCCTTTGATGTCCCCCCAAATGTTGTGGGCTCTCCAACCCACCAGTGTACATCCTTCCTGCAGTCATCCTAAGCTCCATAAGTGACCATTTTAGGTGGTTTGTAGGAAAGAGAAGGAGAGTTGGGGGTGCAGGAGGAATCCCCTTTCCTCACATCAAACAGATTAATCCAATACATTTACGTTTAAATGTTAACAGGTCTGCATCTTGAAGCCAAAGTTGGGGTAGAGGTTAGAGCTAGAATAATGTTTTAACTATGGTGACCACCACTTTTAATATTTGCCTTAATTTACAAAGTCTGATTAACTTCAATTTTGGTGGAAAAATTCTTCTCTCTCAACTGATATTCCCTACAGTTGGCACTCATTTTGAGGTCCAACTTCACAAAGGAAAGAGATGTTTAGAAATCTTGTGTCTTCAGTAATCAATCAACATCCTATTTTAAGCTTGACAAAGCAGAACCATAGTAGCACTCCGATTTAAAATCTTAACTTTTAAAATCAGTTTTATCAACCAAACTTTGTTCCTGTGTGACAGAGCAAAAGTAGGTGAATGCAATAAGTATAATTTCATCTCTCTCCTCTGTTTCCGTTTTTGGCTGAAGTTAGAATATTTTTTCAAATATTTCCTTTCTTATGGATTTAAGGTGACAGTGAGGGGGAGCGAAAGCAAAATTAAATAATGGAAATCAAGTGCAACCTGATCTATGAAGTGGCTACAAAGATAATAGACAGTATTTATAATAAAACTTAATTTGCATTGCACACCCTTTTCAAATAAACTGCAGCTTCAGTTGCCTGCCTCTAATCATATTAATCAAGATTACCATTACCTCTCCGGAATAAAACATTGGATCTCTGTGAGAACTCACTGAAGGGCCACTTCTGATACTAGAGAGACAAATCATACTCCTGTATGAGGATCCCTAGTTGCTATTCACATGCCCAGGAATTACACTGAACAATACTTTTAGACATGCCAACTTTCCCATAAAAAACAGGAACTAGAAGTAAGTATACAAAGAACTGAAATTATGTAAATTTCATAGATTATTGTTTTGAAAAAGGAAAAGAGTGCCAATTTCATCACCTTCTGTGAAAACAAAAGGTCTTCTACGGTTGAACCTTCAGGCCCAAACTTTTTTTTTTTTTTTTTTTTTTTATTAAAGGAGCAGATGTGAATTTTAAAGTATCTGTGGGGGGGGGGGGGTGCCACATGCACCTCTACTGAGCTTTTTGTAGACTATGCCAAACTATGACTCAACTTTGGTAATAAAAGATGAGGTCTCTCTCACTTTACAGTATCTTCCTAAAATTTCACAGCTTCTTTACAATATATATATTATATATATATATATATATATATATATATTGCTCTGAATATGACATTAACCAGGATATTTCCATTTTTAACTCTCAAGGCAACAAAGTAAAATGCAAATGGAATAATTGAACATAAAGGCAACCGGACAAGTAACTCTGGATATTAACAATAAAAAGGGTGAGAAAGTGAATGGCAGCTTCCAGATAATCCAGTATAACCAAATGTACGAAACTCGAAAATAAAACAAAACTACGAATAGCATAGTGGGGCAATTAACTTCAATTTTTTTAGCTGTCTGCACATCAGGTCATAAAAGTCCACTTTTCGCACATTTTATCGGAACCATTCGGTGACATTCATGTAGTCTAGTCTGTACCTTTCTTTTGGTAATCAAATTATATAGCAAAACAAAAGGAGATACACTTTTAAAATTCCGCTCTGAAATACAGAAAGGGCCAATATTTACACACCATAATTTAAAATACTATTTGGAAATATATTTCTTAGCTCTCACTTGGCAAAAAGTGAATTTTAAAATGATTTTTTCAAGCTGCAGATGATTGAAATAAATGCAATTTTCCGTTAAATATTTACAAGAAAGAAATTGGCCTAAACACTAACAGATTCAAAAATAATCAGTCCTTGAACATGTTAATTTAAAACATACCATAAGCATCACAGAAAAATCAGTGCTTCTTTCAAGTAAGCCACCCCAGCACTTTATCTTATTAACTGAAGCCCATCAGCAAAATGGCAAGGGACCTAAAATTGCTTTCTTGCTCAAATGAACCAACTTGTGAATCTCTTCCCTTAAAAATGACTCTGGAGCAAACTATCAGACCCTACACACCTAGTGAATGGGACTGAAAAACGATATGCTGAAGCAACAGGAGACATGTGTGTTTATGAATCGCAAATCTACTTTAAATATTTGAAGTCTGCTCTAAATGCTGCTGTGTATAAATAAAAATAAAACGTAACAGAGATATTAAATACATTGATGTAAAATTATGAATATTAATTAGCTTAATGCAAAAGCATTAAAAATCTACTTTGGGTGAAATCAAGTGACTTAGGAGTCTACATCCTATTTTCAAATGTGCTTAAGTTAATAAGGCACTTTGTTCATGTCCCTGCAATTTTGAAATGGAGAGATAGGGACTATAAGACTTTACCCCACTCAAGTGAATTTGTGCTTAAATGGTCTATTTTTGTAAAAGGAGACTTTTCCTTTTTGAAAATTAAATATTTATCAGAAAAATATACTGAAAATGAAAGGATATCTCTTACAGGAAGGACCAATTAGGAATAACACTTATGACAGCAGAGGAATAAAGACTACTCCAATCTGTGGGTTTTTGCAGTAGATGAGAATAGTGGTATGCTTACACTGAAAACGCTACAGCAATACAGCTGTTCAGTACTGCTGTAGTGCTTCAGTGTAGATACACCTATGCTGACAGCAGGGCTTCTCCAATCGGCATAGGTAATCCACCTCCCCAACAGGCAACCTAGCACGGTCTACACTATGGGTTAGGTCAATATAGCTACGTTTCCCAGGAGCATGGATTTTTTGCACCCGAGTGACAAAGCTATACCAATATAAATTCTTACTATAGACCAGGCCTGAGAACAGACACATTCAAGCTGAAATCCTGGTTCCACTGAAGTTAATTGTAGGTTTGCCATTGATTTCTATGGAGCCAAGATTTCACTATAAAATATTTAAAGTATAAATAAATATCCTTTCAATCCAAGAATCACCAAAGACCTCAAATTTTACAAACTGCTTATAGATTACAAAATGCACTTCAACCATGTCTAGTAGTGCCAACCAATATTAACAACAGAGAAAAATGAAGAAGCTCTTAACCATTTGGAAGTAATATAAAAATGTTTGGTAGGCAAAATGCAATTATTCAATTGGAATTTAGTCAGAACACAAGTGCTAATACTTATCTTACTGGTATGGGATTTGTAATGATTACGTTATGTCTCAGTACTATTCCCTTGATACCACAATGGAATACTACTACAGTACAGACTCAAAAAGCGTCATCCTTTTGACTGAATTACCAACATTACCTTCCACTTCTACTGTAACTCTTCCTTGGAAGGAATCACCAATTCCAACCCTGAATTACTTTGCATTAACAAAGTAACGGATTTCCAAAAAGGAAAGTACATTTACTTGTGTCAAAACATAATATTAATACTTCCCGGGAAAGACTTGAGCTCCTTCCAATTTTTTTGTTAAAATTTGAATGAAATATAATTTATTAACAAAGTTACCTTAAAAAAAAAAAAAGAGATTTTCCCTTTAACCACATTATACTTGAGTAGAAATACTAGTAATAGGTATTCTAAATAGGGAAAAACTGCTACTAACTACCAATAGAAGAACTTACAGATGTTCCACAAATATAAGCCAAGCGTTAGTAGCCAAATTTATAGGGAAGTGAAATCCCATACTCAAAACATTTATAACAGTAATAGGGTTAAACATTTATAACAGTAATATTGCAGTAATAGGGTTAAACATTATGTATATTTGCTAGAATTACATCTCCATAAAATGCTGCATTGCACTTCAACAATTTTCTAATTTTTAGTGAATTGAGTTAAAATTGATTCAATGGCTACCAAAGTAAGCACTTTGTGCAAACACACACATTCATTTTACACATGAATGTCCTCTCACCCTTGACTTTCTGCAATTTTCCAACAGATTATTTCAATCCACTAAACAATAGGCAAGACTTTTTTCTTTATAGATGACTTTGTTTTTTAACTCTGCATTTAAAGTGCATTCCTAACACTAACGTTCCAACACCACAATTATTTAAGTGGGGAAAATGTACCTGATAAAAACAGGACTTCTCTGAAATTAGGATCTATCATATAAATATCTATTTAAGGTAAATAACCAAAATACTTCAGAAACTTCTTTGGAAAAAAAAAAAAAAACAATTTTACAAACCATACTATCTCAAGTAGAGTCTCTCACTGGACTATATAATACTGAAACTTCAACATGTTTCAGAGAAATTCCACACAGTGTGGAATGCTTATGATTTAAACATTTCTCTCAAATTGCAATGCAATTATAGGATACTATTATTGGAGTAGATAATCCATCCTTTGCCCATCACCTGGGAGCAGGATGAACTTTTGAAAAGACAGCTTTCTTCTACAGAAGAGCCGAAGGGCAAGCTTTTTCCACTTGGTCATATCTCACCTATGATGAGGTGACTCTCCTTTTTTTTATTTGGGGGTGGTTGTTTCATTGGTTTGACAGCTCATAATCATACGATTTGTATTTTAAATGTGTGAATATTTTGTGTGAAACTCAACTCCCACACTTAAGTTGGGAGTGATTCAGGCACACACAGAACTGTAAGTGTCACAGTGGCAACTGAATAATAATGGCTCTTTGCACTTCTATCTAAATGGTCATAGAGCTCCCAAGGGAGACACTGGACATTTTAGCAACTTGGAAATTAGAATAAATACAACCATCCATTAAGAAAAAAGTCATGGTCTAGTAACCGGGACCAGGTAAAAGGGTCTTCCAATCTTTTAACTATGACTCAGACAGAAGCGTCACACTCTGGCCTTGGGCAAGTCACATAACCTCTTTGATTGAATTCATTAATTGCAAAATAGGTATATCATCTATAACTACCTCAAAAGGCTGCGAGACAATCCAATAATGATTATAAAGCACTTTGAATATAAAAGATCTATGTAAGTGCACTGAGTTAACCATATAGAAGCAAAGCAGCTATGCGCTATAATAGCTTGGTTAACTATGTAGTAACTGCTTTTAAGGAAACAGCACCATAACATTCATTACAATATACTGTTGAAAATCAGGAAAAGAGTATTTAAAAGAGTTAAACATAGCCACTTAAAATATCAACAAGCAGTGAGACTACATTATGAATTAACCTGTGACCACATTTTTTCTAGCTAGATACTGTTCCATACTCATTGCCCAAAATCAGTATTTTTTTTCCTTCATGTACTTCATCTAATATCCCAACAGCCCGACCAAGATAGCTGTGTTAGCAGAACCCCCTAGCGTAGATATAGCCATTGTTCAGCTTCTGAATTTGGCCCAGCCACCACCCGAGGCATAGGCGTTCGTAAATGGAAAGGCTTTGCAGAGCACCCTGAAGATTCACAAATTTGAGCTCTATTGGAAGAATGCGGGAAAGCAAGGTGAAGACTACCGCTTCTTTCCCATACTGAGTTCTATCTACCAGCAGCCATTCAAGTCTAGTGACTCCTACCATAACACTTGTACATGACTGCTCAAGAAGTGAATAGGCAGAGATGCGGCCTCTCAGACCACTAAAAGCTTATCTAACCTCAATATGCCATGTTTCCTCAGAGTGTGCAGTGTTCAGTATAGTTCCCTGTATATAAGGAATACATAAGGAACACTGCAAATCCTGAGGTTATATTATTTACCTTTTTAAGGCAATTGAAACATGTTTAGTGCTCAACTATACATAGCTTTATAAAACTGCCTTGAACACATTTTATTATGAATTTGAGCTGTACAACAGGTCAAAAGTACATAGTAAGAGTTGAAGCATGTTTAGAGCTTTTGGAGGAGGATGTTTAAGGAAGATCAGTAAGTGATATTTCTGTATTTATATAATTAAATGTTGACTTTACAGCCAGCTACAATTATGTATATAATTAATGATTAAACTCAAAAAGTTTTAAAATTAAACTAATGGTTTGTTTTTTAATTCATGTGTACATTTAACTAAAACAGTATTCAAGGAAATAAAGCAAACTAAGAAAATGTATATTTCACCACTTTCTAAAGGAGGCAGATCTGCATTAGAGTATTTTAATAGACAAAAAGAGCCTCAGCAATCCTTTGCAAATGGCAGGGACATTCAAAGGCAAAACAATCAGTCAAACTTTTATATAAGCCAATACACTTAGTACATCATAGATCAGCAAAAATTAACAGCGACTGAACCAGCTATATAGAAAACTGTTAAAAGTAGACCACAGCCTGTGATAAGAGCTATTGTTTTCAGTTCCTGAATGGCTTTTGGGACAGAACCTTTTAGAGTGATAAAATCTCACAGGAAACATTAGGTTGCAGTCCATTCTGTAACATACAACAGGTATCAAACTCTGATTCTTGGGGGAAAAGGTATTGTTTTAACACTGGTCAAAACATCCGGGGAGGGGGAGGGGTGAGATTATATTTCAGCAGTGTTGAAACTAGAAAGCTTAATTTAGACACTTTGAGATAGTTATCAGACACATTTCCCAAAAAAGCATTTGTAAAATGTCTGTGGGAAAATGGGCCTGAATTGTCTGGGTAAAATAATAGTGAAAGTAATTGCATAATACAAACAGAAATGCAACATTTATCACTTGAAAAGAAGCCCTTCCCAATTATTTTGTCTATGCAAGGTTTTTTTGCCAAAACTTTCTCACCAGTGCTACCATTGATTAAGCTCTATCAGTAGCAATGGTGAAAAGCACTTGGATAATGTAGGGAAAGGAAACTAAAGTGTTGGCTACTAAATAACTGATCATCCTGAACCACTCCACTTTTCTCTCCGATTTTCCTGCTCTAATGATGACTCAACTGAGATGTCTTTTTTCCGTTTTAAAAAAAAGTCTGCCTTTTGCCTTACATTCATGCAGTTCTGTCTGTGCATCTCCTGAAGTGGCCTATGTCTTGGTGACCGGAATGGCCTAATTGCTTCCAAGTTACTTATCAGCTTTTTATACTTTAATTTTCTCTTTTAACCATTCAAGTCTGTGGCGAGTCTGAAACTATTCCAGCTCAATTATTGCCAATTCTAAGAGAAATTGTGGTTTGTTTGCTTCTTTTTCTCTTTTCCTTTTTATTTTTTTTTAAACAAACAAGAACACCATAGTTTTTATGTATTTAGAGTTACATTTAAAAATTACATCTGATTATCACAGATTCTATTTTTTCTTTTTAAATGCCATTTTCTTTGCAGGATTAGCTATAGACAGGGTCAGACATTTAAAAGAAAATAAAAGAGACCACAAATGTACATTTGCTTCATGTACAAACTGGAGCATAAAAAAAAAACAGGACAGAAAGTCCAGTGGGGATTCAGGCTCTAACAGGAATTCTAGGCACCATAGTCCAGAAAATGCAGAAGATACCCTGCTCCTGAATACACAGAAAAATAGAGGTACTAATCTAAATGAAGAGTCATTGGTGGAAAAAAACAAAAACCAAAAAGGAAGAAAAAGAGCCAGCTAAAGCAGATCAGCAGTTAGATTATTTTAGGGCCCAGCTCAACTCCCACTAAGCAAATGGGAGCCTAGCTAAGGTTGCTCTCAAGGATTTTGCCATATCTTAAGCATTTACTTTGTCATTTTAATGTTCTTTTGGCAGTCTTTTTAATGAATATCTATTGCATTATGTTCTTGTTCTTTAAAAAAAAAAAAAAAAAAAAAAAGCAGAACAAAATCTATAGAATGGAACTACGTGATAGACAGCACTAGATGGCTTTAAGCTTTAGACCACTCGGTGGAAATCCTGGCCCCACTGAAGTCAATGGGAGTTTTGCCACTGATTTCAATGAAGCCAGAATTTCACCATGTCTTACAGAATGTACAAGCCAATGAGGCAAGGAATCACATTGTTCAATAAATCAGGCAGGGTTCCTTCCCTGGGGCAGGAAAAATACTTCCACAGACACCATTAACTTTCCTCTAAGGGTTTAAGACCAAGGTTACTCTGGTACTAGAACTGTGTGAAACAAACAGATTTTGGTCAGCCAATCTTGGCAGGTTTGTACACCTTGAGGTTTCCTTGGAATTGTGTCTATGAGAACCCAAATGGCAAACAGATCTCACTGAGAACCTGGCAAAATTAATAAGTTCTGTTATGAATTTCCCGTTGATCATACTTAGATTCTCATGAACCCAAAATTCACTGCTAACCTTAGGGAAACAAACCCATGTGAAACTAACAACTGAAGCAGGAATTAAAAAGGAGAAAAAAACTGAATTGAGTGCGTTTAACAACAGAGATGTGGAGCAACTCAACTATCACATCTATCACAGTACTAAAAGAAAAAGGCTATTATGTGGGTATACATGTATGGTCCACTGCCAAAGGCAGATTATAAAACTTGTAGATTTGGGTTTTGATCTCAGTGAAATGCACAGAGCCAGCGTCTATTCCATTAAATTATACATTTCTCAAAAGGTAAATGTAAGTCAGAGGATAAACATAAACAGTTTCGTCTGATCTATATAGTTCATAAAGATTAACCCACATATCCCTTAAATATTTATAGTACTACTCCTTAAATAAAAAGGAATTTTATTTCCGCAGTCCATCCTTACCCGCACCAATGGATTCATGACAGGAGAGTAATTCATAATTAAGCAATCCTAATTAGCATCACCGTTATAGACTACTAAAGGCAAATGAAAGCAGGAGGTGGGTTGGTCATAAATAGAAAGAGGGGGAAGCTAAAAGTTTCTAAATGCAGGGGTCAAGCATCAGAGGGGTAGCCGTGTTAGTCTACAAGGTGCCACAGGACTCTTTGTTACTTTTTACAGATCCAGACTAACAGATGTATTGGAGCATAAGCTTTCGTGGGTGAATACCCACTTCGTCAGATGCATTTGTTTGACAAAGTGGGTATTCACCCACGAAAGCTTATGCTTCAATACATCTGTTAGCCTATAAGGTGTCACAGGACTCTGTTGCTAAATGCCGGGGGTACAGTAACATTGTTTATAAAAAAAATCGTTAAAAGATTTTAGATGATGTTTAAAGAAAATATAGAAAACTAAAAAGTTTTGCTTGTGATTTTTTGTTCCTTTCTTATAAAGAAAGCTTCAAAGTTAACTTTCTTGGCCCCACACACTCTTTTAAATCAGAATTATGGAGAAAATCAAGTCTTGCCTTTGCTGTTTTTCCCTGAAGGACTTACGAACAGGCGTGAGAGCTTTCTCCATCCTTATTTTTGGGACCAACCTATGGTGGTGGAAACCCTAAAAGACCAGTGACGTAAAAGCACAAATACACCATTCAACTGCTCTCAAATATGCCTGGAGTCACAAAATGTTTACTACCCAAAACCTCAGTCCTAGCACTTGTTGACGGAGACTGTGCATGTCTTTTTCTCTTCTAAAGATGTATTTTCCCCAAAACACAGAAAGAGACCAAAAAGCAGGTCCTGCTCTAGTTGTTTGTATTTCATCACTGCTTTCATATAGCGTACCAGAGATCTACTGCCTACAAACCATTTCTCAGCAAGAACAGCCTTATTCTTATGCAATTTCTTATTTGAAATTCAGTTGGCAAGTTGGAGACATTCTTTTCCACAGGAGTGAGATAAGGATGCACGTTATCGCCAGATTTGTTCAGCTTGATACAATAATAATGGCTGTAGCACAGAGATGAAACAACAGGAGTTATATTATGTGGAAGAACAGTGAATAACTTTAGATTTGCAGTTGCTATGGACCTTATAGCATTGACCAGGGAGGATTTACAGAGAACAACTGACAACGTAGACCAGGAAAGCAGAAAAATTTGGACTGAAGATTAACACGGAGAAAACAAAACCAACTGGAAGACCAGAAGAAGAGGTGAAGATCGAAGTCAGAGACAAAAAACTAGAACAATTGGAAAACTCTATGTATCTTGGAGGACAAGTATTCATAGAATATCAGGGTTGGAAGGGACCTCAGAAGGTCATCTAGTCCAACCCCGCCTGCTCAAATCAATCCCCAGACAGATTTTTGCCCCCGATCCCTAAATGGACCCCTCAAGAATTGAACTCACAACCCTGGGTTTAGCAGGCCAATGCTCAAACCACTGAGCTATCCCTCCCCCCTGAGGAATAGGAACTGTGAAGATGACAAAGTGAATGGGAATCGCCACTACCACATTTGGAAAATTGCAACATCAGGAAGGCTAAAGACATTTCAATTAAAAAAAAAATCAGCCTATATGAGACAACTGTCAAGCTGATACTGCTGCAGGGGCCAGAAAGCTGGAGTAGGAGGAAAGCTGACATATGAGACATTGACTGCAGAAATGAACTGGCTGAGGGGAATACTGAAAATGTCAAGGCTGCAGAAAAAAAATAATAAAGTGGTAAGAAAATGGCTAGGGCAAGAAATAACACTGTTACAGAAGAGTCAGGAAAGAAGTGTAATGGTTTGGACGTTTGTCAAGAATGAAACTGGAAAGGACACCACACATGGGGATACATACTAGAGTGCAAAGAACTATAGATAGAGGAAGACCGAAGATTAATTGGATGGACACGGTGATGAATGACATTGAACGTAAGGGATGCCTTTGCTTTGCCACATATGCCACACTTGTTTCTTCATTTTAGAGTACTTTTATCCCACCTCTCACAATCCTTTTTTCCCCATTTTGACTTAAGCTGTTTTGTTGGTGTATTAAAATATATACTTTTCTTCTGATATTAAATTTTTGGAACTTAATAAATGATACCATCTCAGTACATCTCCATAGAAACGTATGTCTTATTGTTTAGCGCATACAATGCTACAGTAGATAGGTTCTATAAATATAGAGCCAAATGCAAATTCACATTTAGTGAGTGCAATTTCCATAGAAGTCTCCGTGACAAATTCAGAAGTGGTTTAATTTCAATGTCATGTATCTGTTAGATATTAGTCAGTCATAAAATATCTAGAAAATATAACTTGCACCAAATTGGCTTTTGGTGGGTGTGCAAAAGAAACCTATGTATTCATGAAAACAGCAGAATGGAATATGTGCTGCATGAACTGCAACTAAAAGGAAAATTTACTATAAACTAACCACATCCCTTTTATTTTTTCCACTCCATACACTTTATTTTGTACCCTTCTGTTAGTTTAATTTTCCTGCCACCCATACCCTTTGAAATCTTCAGAGTACAAAGCTTGGTTCTACACACAAAGGCTTTATCTAAACTAGAATTTAAAGATGTGGTAGAAGATGTTAACTAACAGGTTCTGAGGATCTACTGCAGACAAGGCAGTAGATGCTTTCACATGTGCTCAGTTGGCCAAGTTGAAATTTAGGATCCCCTTATAAATAAACAGACACACACTAACCCAATACAGCATTAATTACACTTGTCATTCATGCTGACTGGATGCCGATACTAGTGTATGTTATCATTACCATTTACACCAAACACATCACAATCATTTAAATCACCACTGAATTAAGGCCAGGAATTGTTATTATATTACTGTAATTTACATCACTAAATTAACTCATTCAGCAATGTTGAATCATGAAGCTGGAGTTTTAGAAAATTTTATTTATGGCATAAATTAATTCACATACAATTACAATTTTTTCTCTGCTATTACTTTTCTTAAACGTCTCATTTTGGCTCCTGGTTACATGTCTGAGTGGTGAAGTAAAAAAGTAATATAAATGAAACTTACAGCATTAAGTTTTAATTTTCAAGAGAAATTTTTTAAAGACAAAAGGCTTCTGTATGAGGAGTAATACTAAATCAATACCAATACTAAGAACAGGCATGAGTATTTGTTCCCTAACTTTGGAAAGCAACAGAATAATCAAGCAAAATCTAATTTGGAGAAAAATGCAGCATATATCAATGTCAAAGACAGTACAAAGGACTGGAAGAATAAAGATGACTAAGCAAATCCTGTTGTAAACACTTTCCCAGCTGCAATTTTTAGTCTAATATCAGCTCTAGATACTGAGCCACAATCTACTTTCCGCAAAACAAGCAACATTTTGAAGGAAGGCTACAACACACCATGCTCGTGACTCACACACTTATGCAACAAAACTAAAAACCACTAAATGTTTATCTCTTAAAAACAAAACAAGACACTAAGTCTGGCATTAGCCTACAAGGCAAAAGACATGTGATTGTTGGACACTTGCATATTAGCTTAAAAGTAATTTAGATAAACATGTGATGAGTGACAATTTTCATACTTCCCATGCATCTGAAGAAGTGGACTTTTTTACTCACGAAAACGTATGCCCAAATAAATCTGTTAGTCTTTAAGGTGCCACCGGACTCCTCGTTGTTTTTGTGGATACAGACTAACACGGCTACCCCTTGATAATTTTCATACTTGACCTTTGCTTAAATTATTCTTTTCTTAATGTCCACACACATCAACAAAATGTCTTAAAAAATGCTAGACATCAGTTTGCTTCCGTTGACTTAAAAATAATGAATAAAAACAAAATTTGTGCACAGCTGCTTTAGGAAGAATAGAAACTCATGTCTTGCAGCAGGAATTCAGAAAATAGTAAGAAAAATGCAAGTGTCTCTGTACATGAGATAGATGAAGTCCAGTATATCAAATTACACTGGCAGAGGGCTGGGCTGGGGATTTCCAGTGGGGGTAACTTCAGTCCACCATGCAGGAGATCAGAGTACTGGGAGTTCAGTTCTTACCTGGGGGCTGAATAGATTTAAAGCATTGCACAGGAAATGCTTTCAAAAGAATGCTCAAAAGGTAACCGCACAGTGGGACATATGCAGCTTGTCATGAAAACAGGAGGTTCATTGAAAGGTAAATACCTAATGTATAGAAACTTAGCGCTGGGGAATGACACTTTAAGGTAATTCTGTTTTAGGCATTTACACCATGCCAATCACCAGTGTCAAGGCTTCCCGTTGAGATGTTTAGCATCCATCAAGTGTGTCATTCCTTTCCCCAGGGGGAAAATGGTGATAGTTTTTATTTTTGTTTGTTTGTTTTTGGTTTACATTTATTTATGATGTACTTTCATTATTAAGGCTAAGAACGTGTATGTTGCACTTGGAACAGAAGTAGTGGGGTTTGCACAGGAGTGTGTCCCATAGGTTTGGGTTAGTCCCCAAGGAAACTGGATTTGTCTGCATGGGGTGGCAATGCACACTATGGTGGTCTGCTTTCTAACGTGTTGCACACGATTTAGTAAATGTAGACTCTACTGATGCACACTAAAAGCTCCCTGGGTGTGCTTTAACATACTGCGCTTGAAACAATACTACATTAAATTGCACTTGGGAACTTTTAATGTGCACCAGCAGGATCTAAACAGGTCCGTTAGTCCACAGCATGTTACTGTGCTTTAGAAATCACAACTCCATAGTGCACACTGCCATGCCATCTGTCAACAGCACAAATGAGCTTTCCCCTTTCACTGCGTGGTTTCATTGTGCCCCAGAGATGGAGTTGATGACAGTGGTTTTCATCATGGAGTATGGAGGTGATACTTTCAGTATTTTGGGCACAAGCCCTTCAGGGACTTCAAGGTAAGAACCAAGGATCTTAAACCTGACAATATTCTATGGGGAGCCAATGTAGTTTGGTCATAAGATCATGTGTTAGAGCCAGCCATGTCTGAATTAGGGACTGAAAAACTCCTAAATAAAGGACAGCTTGGCACAAAAATAGGCAGAATAGGATATTCTGAATAGGAAACAGTGGGACATATGCAGCTTGTCATGAAAACAGGAGGTTAATTAAAGGGGAAAATAAAACTGGCACTTCTTACACAAGCGAGACAATGTAGGTGAGGTAATATTTTTATTGAACCAACGTCTATTGATGAGAGAGACAAGCTTTCGAGCTGCACACAGTGTCAGAGCTAAAAACAAGGTCGAAGAGATAATTTAGCGTAAGTAGCTAGCATGTAGTCTAAGGGACCATTCAAAGATGAAGTGGCCCATAAATTTGTAAGCACCTAGAGGACAACAGGATTATAAGGAATAGCCAGCATGGATTTGTCAAGAAAAACATCGTGCCAACCCAACAAATTTTGCTTCTTTGACAGGGTTTGGATGGGGGAAAGCAGTAGACATGATACATCTTCATTTCATAAGGCTTTTAATATAGTCCACACCTGACATTCTCATAAGCAAACTAGAGAAATGCAGTCTAGATTAAATTACTATAAGGTGGGTGCACAAGTGGGTGAAAGACCATGCTCAAACATTAGTTAACAATGACTGGCTGTCAAACTGGGAGGACGTATCTAGTGGGGTTCCATAGCGGGCTGTCCTGCATCTGATATTATAGTTCAGTTTTTAAGAAACGACGACTGAGTGGGGGGCCTGATAACAGTCTTCGAATATGTTAAAGCTGTTATAGAGAGGATTGTGATCAGTTGTTCTCCACGTCCACTGAAGGTATGACAAGAAGTAATGGGCTTAATCTGCAGCAAGGGATACTGAAGTTAGATATTAGGAAAAACTTTCTAATTATAAGGGTAGTTGAGCTCTGGAATAGGCTTCCATTTCCCACTAACATCCTGGAGCACCCAACCTGACTAATAACTAAGTTTCTATTTGCTTAAAGTGCTCTTTCTTCTTTTACATAGGCTGCTTGACCAGTCTCCCATAGGTCCAGCAACATCCAAAACTAGTACATCTCGATACGTTCCACTTAGAGTAATGAAGAACAGATAGCACAGGTATTCTGTGCTAAAGAAACTAACCAATCTTCTCCCAGTTGGTAAGCCAGGCCTGCAACTTAGAACTGATAAAAGGTAAGGCAGATCACTCTCAGCTGACTGTGCAGCTAAACTGTACAAAAACTAGAGGTGTTACTACATTCTTACTCTCAGAGTCCTGTATGTGACTCATTGCCTACTTATTTCTCAAATAACATTGATAAATTTTAGGTTAAGATTATTGGTAATGTGGAAACAGGGTTGAAGCAGGGTTTGAGAAAACACACCTTTGTTATAGATTTGCTTCACCCAAGTTTTAGGTATGCTTGGAGATGTGAGACCATGAATGTGTGAGATGGACCCACAGCCTTCATGATAAACTTAACACAAATTTATTCTGTACGCATAAAATGTCTTCTCATTACAGATTCCCACCATGGGGTATTAAGTTCACAGCCATGAAGCCTTTGCTGCAATGGTAAATAGGTATGGTGTGGAATTCACTTCTCTTCAGTATCCCTCCTCCTTTTAATCATCACCTTAATATTCACCCACAACACTCAAGCGTGTTTTCTTGTTTGTTTCTTTTGGGGAACAGTAAGACCCTTATATGTCCCACTCTCCTCCAACAACCTTTTTCGGATATACGATAAATCTTTTTGCTTTAAGAGTAGCTTTTTTAATAATTTAGAATATGATTGTTATTATGCAGCACCTTGAGCAACTCAGCAGGATGATGGTATGCAAATAAAATTATGAAAATTATTTAATGTTCCATTACTTAAATATGAAAAGCTATCATTACAGGATCTGTCTGGTAATTTTAAAATACCCACTTTTTAATGACTATATCATCCAGGCTCCATTTAAATTCTCTAATTAGGAAATATTGACCTTAGTTGTGAGTTACAGTAAGTTGTACTGGAAAGAGACCACAGGCAAAAAAACAAAAAACAATCATAGATTGTTATTCTTTCCACTGTAAACAATTTTTTTTCCATCTCTCTGCTACAACAGTGTGGTTTCTGCAAGTTTTGAAATACTAACTTTTCAGATGCTATAACAAAAAATGAATGACAAGGCAAAGATTGTGTGTGCTTGCACCTTTCAACAGAGACACACACTAGTGCCATCTATATATGTATTCTTTTTTGAAGTACTGCATTAAAATGGAGCAGATACATATACTGTACATATAAATACATAAAATTAGAAAACAACAAAATACCAAAAAAAGAGGAAAGAATAAGCCAAAAAGATTTTTAGCTATCGGCCTGTCATACATGCTAGAACAGGGATTGGCAACCTTCAGCATGCGGCTCACCAGGGTAAGCCCCTGGCGGGCCGGACTGGTTTGTTTACCTGCTGCGTCCACAGGTTCAGCTGATCGCAGATCGCACTGGCCGCGGTTCGCCACCCCCATTGGCCTGGAGTGGCAAACCGTGGCCAGTGGGAGCCACGATCGGCCGAACCTGCAGACACGGCAGGTAAACAAACCGGTCCGGCCTGCCAGGGGGTTTACCCTGGTGAGCTGCGTCCCAAAGGTTGCCGATCCCTGTGCTAGAACTAAACATGCAATTATAAAATGTATTTTAATATCAAAGACCAGATCCTCAGATAGTGTAATTATACATCAATTTACATTTCTTAAGGATCCAGATCCAAGTGTCTATCCTGAAATGTAATTAGACGTACAAACTGAAGAAATCCAGCATAAATATGTGTACTGCTTAGGGTTGCCAACTCTGACTGAAGCTATTCTGGGAGATCCCTCCCACCCCCTGACATAACGTAATGTAAATTTCTTAAAATATACTCTTAAAGTCTCCAATTGGCACAGGGCTGGCAGGCTCTCTACCTGGCTCCGTGTGGCTCCCAGGAAACAGTGACATGTCACTACTGCTCCTAGGCAGAGGAACAACCACGGGGGCTCCATGCGCTGCCCCCACCCCGAGTGCTGGCTCCGTAGCTCCCATTCGCCAAGAACCACGGCCAATGGGAGTTCTGGGGGCGGTGCCTGCGTGTGGAGGCAGCATGCAGAGCCGCCTGTCTGTGCCTCCACCTAGGAGCAAGAGGGACATGTCACTGCTTGCGGGGAGCCTCCCAAGGTAAGCGCCGCCTGGATCCGGCACCCTGAAACACCTCCCACACTCCAACCTCCTTCCCTGAGCTCCCTCCCACACCCAAACTCCCTCCCAGAGCCTGTGCCCCCAACTGCACCCAAACTCCCTCCCTCCATTGGTAACTCTTACTTAACAAGAATTTTTGACTAACCGTCACCCCCCCATTCTTCCAACATGCCGGATAACAAAGCTTTTACTGTACCACCCTAGGAATCAGTGATGTTTAAAGACTCAAAGATTTTGCTCTCATTAATAATAGCATATATTCAAAACAGTCAATAGAATTAGCCTCCCCATGATTCCTCATCTCTTGCTAATCCTAAGTGAATAGCAGAGAAGGCAGCCTTCCAATTCTCTACAAAAGCCATAGCTTAATCTGTATGGAAAAAAAAAAAAAAAAGGGTATTCACTGGATTCTTCTCCAGAGGAAGCCATGCCACAGTAAGAAAGAATCCAGATAATTCTCAGTCCTGCTCATACTCTAAAAAGACAAGTGGCTAAACTTCCAGGCAGTCACACCATAGCACTAGGAACCAATCTGGGCTGCTCATTAGCCATATTAAAGAGGCAGCAGCAGCTCCTCTTGACACAAAACCTTCAAATAAGATAAGCACAGTCTAACAGCAGCCTGCAGGAGACATGTTTCCCCAGCTGTAGGGGACAAAGGAAGCCAAAAGTGACACCAGGCCACAGAGAGTCAGTGGCACAAACCTCAGAGGGAGAAATATTCAAAGTACGGCAAGTTTAATTGATTCTGAGTTGTTATAAAACTTTCTTGAAGTTAGATTTTATGGGTTTTTTATTTTCATCTGGCTACATGGATTTATTTTCCATCTATTTCCCCTTGTATTTATGTATATATACATAACTGGTAAATACCTTTACTTAAGGAAAGTAAAGCACAATGGGGAGACTTGAACCCATAGCAAAAGACAGGAAAGTCAAACAGTATAACTGTGCTCATTCTTTTGAGCTGATATGTCATTTCTGTGACATCTATTAGTTGTGAAATAATTTCACTTTTCCTTAAGCACTGATGAACATTAGGCCAACAATTTGACCCCATTGTAATAACATTTGATTCCTAACCAACAGCATACTTAATTTAACAAAAACCTGGAATGTCTTAAAGTGGTCTTTGGAACCTTGCTATCCCTCTGTGAAGTATCATATGCTGGCAAAGGAATTAAGATTGCCCTAATAGGAACCTAAATCATTGCCAAAAATCACAATAGTTATCATGCAAGACTAATGCAGTTTAATTGCATCAAATAATTCCAAAGCAATAATTATTGCTGTATAAAATCCACACACAGCAATTCTGAGAAGGTGTGAACGGCTTACATGCTTCCCTTACATGACATCAATTTGTTTGTAAACCTCCTGATTTCTGGCACTCTGCCCCCACCTCTCCTTGTGTGCTGTCTGCTATAGAAAACCTCCTGTTCATCTGACATCAACATCAGCTGTTTGCAGTGTAGTTGTAGCAGTGTTGGCACCAGGATATTAGAGAGACAAGGTGGGTGAGGTGATATCTTTTACTGCACCGGCGAAAGAGACAAGCTTTTGAGCTACTTAGAATTCTTCTTCGGATCTGGCAATGATTAAAGGGACTGAAATAAGTCTACTTTGATAATGAAAGGACATCCAGGAATTAAAAAGTTTTTGATTAATGAATAAAATCATATAGTAGGATGATCTTTTTTATATGCACACATCCCCTAAGAGCTTCCAGATAGTTAAGTCCAAAGTGGTCTGGGAAGAATTACAAAGGGATCTCACAAAACTGGGTGACTTGGTTGATAAATGTAAAGTAATGCACATTGGAAAACATAATTCTAACTATATATATATATAGTTTATATTATATATATTGTATATAAATAAATAAAATGATGGGGTCTAAATTAGCTGTTACCACTCAAGAAAGATTTTGAAATCATTGTGGATTCTTCTCTGAAAACATTCACTCAATGTGCAACAGCAGTCAGAATGTTGGGAATCATTAGGAAAGGAACAGATAATAAGACAGAGCATAACATATAATGCCTCTATATAAATCCATTGTACGCCCACATCTTGAATACTGTGTGCAGATCTGGTCGCCCCATCTCAAAATAGCTATATAGAAATTGGAAAAGGTACAGAAAAGGGCAAAAAAATGATTAGGGGTATAGCTGTTCTATTATCATTTTTTTTTTTTTTGCCCTTTTGGAACAGCTTACATTAGGAGAGATTAATAAGACTGGCATTTTTCAGCTTGGAAAAGAGATGATAAAGAGGAGATATGATAGAGATCTATAAAATCATGACTAGTGTGGAAAAAGTATATATGGAAGTGTCATTTACTCCTTCACATAACGCAAGAACTAGGGGTCACCAAATGAAATTAATAGGCAGCAGGTCTAAAACAAACAAAAGGAAAGTATTTCTTCACACAACGCACAGTCAACCTGTGGAACTCTTTGCCAAAGGATGTTGTGAAGGCCAAAATCATAACAGGGTTCCAAAAAAGAACTAGGTAAGTTCATAGAGGATAGATCCATCAATGGCTATTAGCCAGGATGGGCAGGGATGCAAAACCATGCTCTGAAGTGTCCCTAGTCTGTTTGCCAGAAGCTGAGAATGGGTGAGGGGATGGATTACTTGATGATTACCTGTTCTATTCATTCCCTCTGAAGTACCTGGCATTGGCTACTGTCGGAAGACAGGACACTGGGCTAGAAGGACTACTGGTCTGATGTAGTATGGCCATTCTTGTGTTTATATACAAGAACCAAAAGTGTGCATTCATTTTTGTAGACAAATTAATTATGCTTTATTTGGAAAATTTGGGCCTGTGTCATTTTATTCTCATTGTAATATAATTTGTTTGAAAAATACCAACAGTAAATTAGAGAGAGAGAGAAATATGCAGTAACCTAGGCCAGAGTTTATGCCAATTCAAGATGGCTTCATTCTTTTATCAGAGAGTAATTGGCAACAACAGGCAAAAAGAATTCTGCAAGGAAATGGTTCCAATGGTTAATTACTGACACTGTTAAAAGCTTACAGCTTATTTCCAACCTGAATTTGTTTAGCTTCAACTTCCAGCCATTGGATCATGTTAAACTTTTCTCTGCTAGACTGAAGAGACCATTATTAAATACTTGTTCCCCAAGAAGGTATTTATAGACTGTAGTTAAGCTAAATAGATGGAGCTCTTTGACTTTAGCACTATAAGGAGAGGCTGTATATTAGCAGATTCATAACAAGATTTAATCTAACCAGAAATCCTCCTGGGTGGAGACTGCAGACCTTTTGGACCTATCCGCAACTGATACAAACAGCTTGAACGACCTCCTGAATGGCCTGGTTGTGTTAAGATAAAAGGCTAACACACAACTAACGTCCAAATTGTGTAAAGCAGCATCCTGCCTAGACTAATGTGGTTTCTGGAAGACTGGGAGATGGATGATTTGGCTGATGTAAAACTCAGATGACACCTTAGGTAAGAATTTAGGATATGGATGTAAAGAATTTAGGATATGGATGTTCCTGGAGGTGCGGGGGAGGCCCCACCAGTAAAGTCCTTATTTCACTCATCCTTTGGGCAGAAGTGATAGCCACCAAAAAGACCATCTTCATGGATAGATTAAGGTAGCCATCAGCTCAAAGGGAGCTCTCATAAAACATTTAAGTATTAAGTTCAGATGCCAAGCAGGAATGGATTCTTTAATCTGAAGGAAAAGGTTCCTAAACCTCTGATAAACCTCAATTTTTTGGGATGAAGGAGGCCCTCGCCCGAAGGATAGCTGCCAAGAGGACTCTGATAGAGATAATAGATTATCCTGTCTTTTTCAATTCCAGAAGGTAATCCAGAAAAAACAAGAGGAAGAATTAACAAAGGAAAGACTCTACTGTTCACACCAAAGGTTGAATCTCTTCCACTTTTGAATTTATTTGACATAGATTCTTTCCTACCCTTCAACAGAAAGTCTCTCTTCCTGTGAACCTCGAGGAGCCAACCTTTGAGGGACAGAATTCTCAGGTTGGGGTGAAAAGTGCAACTGGCATCTGGAAAGGAAATGTTGAATGGATGGAAAGCCTGACAAACGACCAGGTGAATCTAGGAAGCAGAAGACTCAGGAAGCAGGAACATTGCATCAGAAGGGAGAGGACCAGACTATCTTTGATCCAGTGGAAAGTCTGACTGACCAAGTCGGTCAGAAAACGGGCACCAATATGGATTAAACCATGGAAAGGGTAAATAAGATCTTTCCCTAGATGGAAATGAAGCTGTGCTACAGAATGGCATTCTGAACTTCAAATTGATAGGCAGAGAAATCAGATCAGGAGATCATGCAGATAATGAAACAGCTCAGTGACCCTTTTCCCAATAAGCATATAAAATGCAAAATGAGGGGCTGAAATATGGTAATCACATACTACATATGTCTGAGGCCTAAATAAAAATAGAGGACCAAATGAGATATGTGGATAAGAACATGGAAATCAATCTGATTCAACACAAGAAATCCCACCCGCACCCCAAGTTTGGACATCTATACTGCAATTTTATAGCCCTGCAGTCCCATAAGCCTGTGTCAGCTGACACAGACCAGACACAGGTGTTCTACTCCAGTGTAGACATACCCTGGGGAACCAAGACTAAAAGCCCAAGTCCTGCTGAAGTCATAGGGTCTTCATAGCTGTCCTGTTGTATGTAGAGTCTGAAAAGCTAACCCTGAATGACAATTTCTGATAAGTAGTACAGAAAGGAGGACTGCATTGTGTATCCCAACGACTCATGCCTCCCCATACTTGGGGGGCACAATCTAAAGGGGAGGACACATGAACACCCCACGTCTCCTCTGCTCTGACCCCACCTCTGCTCTGAGCCCAGCCCAGGGCTGCCGCACTGTCCCCACCCCACGTTATCTGTGGGAGGGGCAAGGGGGTGGCCTCTGTCCTCCTTCCACTGCGTCTGTCCTCCCCGCACATTCAGCCGCTCATCCTGGCAGCTAGGCTGGACAGGGAGCAGAACAGAGCCACTTCTCATGGCTGAAGCTGGCTGCTCTGGGTCACTGTTCTGTGCAGCGTCGCAGGTCCCTGAGGGAGCCTGACTGGGGAGGTGGCGGTGGCCCGCTCCCTGCCTGGGCTCTGCTGCCGATGACAGGGGCCGAGCATGCCAGGAGGAGTGGGGGCTCAGGAGATATGCTACTATGATAGTGTTATGGACTGACTCTCAATGGGTGGAAGCAGAAGCTGCCATCACAGATTCTCTACACCCAATGAATTCCCTAAATAATCAATTCTCTGTTATACGTACAGATCTGAAAAGGAGACACGGGGAAATTTGTGGCTGGGCTAATCTGGTAGAGCAGCCAAAGGAGTAGAGGCAGACTAGACTGGATTGAATGCACCAATGCTACAGACAGGAGTTTGGAGCCAGGTAGGGCCCTGAAGGAAGGGGGAGGGTGGGAGCGAGAGAAGAAAGAGGAAACATAAAAATAGGATCAATTTAATTGATTATTAGAAATTGTAGCCTTCTCAGAGCTCCTTCCAATATATAGGATCACAAATGTTCAGTACAAGTTGTAACAACTGTAACACTTCTTCCTTTTACTATGTAGCTGACACAAATTAAATTTTCAGTGAAGTGTACTATACCAAAAACTAAATTTCAGCACTTTTTCCAATCCACTTTTGAACAAGGAAGTCAGATCAAATAAGGTACTGATGTAAAAAAACCTCTCAAACAGCATTCTAAAGCAAAACAGCTAAAATGGACACAGTTAAAATATAAGAGTGATAAACTGTGTCCTATACTTCATTGATTATATGATGTTTACATTCTGAGAAACCTGCTGTGTGTAGCCATTGTGGAACTACTTTTCACCCTTGAAAATTATGGCAAATATCAAGAGTCATCAACAGTACACCAGTGGTAAGACAAGTAAAAAAAATAAACAAACAAACAAACAAACAAGAAAAGCAGTAACCTAAATCTCGAAAGACAGAGTTATGACGGTGCAACACAGCATCTTCCACCCATCACTCTAGTATACACTCATATACATGCATACAAGAACTGCAGACTTCAATGGGAGTGATGAGCAGAGTGTATACTTGAAGACAGATTTTGTTCCTAACAATCTTTTCCTTATATCAGATCCCTTTTTAACTGTAATAAGTTACTTTTGTCAGTTTAAAATCACACCTCCACTGTAGCTTTTAGAATACACTTTTAGTTAATTATATAAAACATGAGGGATACACAGTAAAAGGATACAGTACTAAAAGCCCACTTCACTTTAAAACAAGAAGAGAGGGTTTCATTTCCATAAAATAAACCACAATCTTCTTAAATATACTTACCTCAGGACAGAGTGGTATAAGAAACCTCTAAGTAGTATAATAAAAAGAAGTTATAGAAAATAATTTTAATAAAAACACACTAGTCTTCCTGATAGAAAAGTTATTGGAATGTACACAAGCAAATGGAAGATTTCTTTTTTTTAGAAAGAACACCATTTAAAATCCTTTATGGTTTACAATGTTTTTTGCCTCCTCCTCGCTACATGACTCAAAGGAGTGCACACCAGGCCTAGAGAAAAATGAAATTGAATTCCCTAGGCAGTGCTGAATATTTTATAAGTAAGTTTGGAAGATGCTTACCCTGTATTGATGGAAATGATTTCTATCAGTGGGTTCTTCCTAATCTTTGGCAAATCCAATCGAGCTCCCCCCAGCCGTTTTCCATTATCTTTTTTCTGACCCAGCAGTCTCACAGAGTGACCTTCAAATGAAGCACAAAAATACAGTACATATTAAACATGAATCCCATCACTTTACTTTAATTTATTGTTCTACACATATCAAGTGTCTGCATTTAAAACAAAAAAAACCCTGAAAAATGAAAAGAAAAAGTAATCATTTGCCCACCAACAGAGTAAGTATAAAGGGACTAACACTAACAGTTAAAATAAATCACATTAAAAATCTAATTTACTTTTCTCAGCCTATTCAATGAAAATGGACTAAACAGCTTCACTTTCATGTTCTCAAGCACTAGCAAAACACTGCAATGCTTCAGTTGTAAGCATGACAGGGTTTAAAACTATTTCTACATTTTTAAAAATATGAATAGAAATTCATTTTTTAAAATAATTAACTACATTTTAATTAATTGGTCTTAAAGCTTATTACAGTGGTTTTCAACCTTTTTTCTTTTGCAGACCCCTAAAAAATTTTGAATGGAGGTGTGAACCCCTTTGGGAATCTTAGACAGTCAGATCACAGGTTGAAAACCACTGGCTTATTACATAACAGAACCTAAATTTTGGATCTAATTTATTCTCATTGTATCAATTTGAGCAAAAATGCTTACTAAGTCTCTACTGGCAGGGTGATAGTATATTGTATAGATTCAGAAGAGACACCCCAGATCAGAGAATGAACTTCATCATAACTTACTTCCTAAGGCCAGTGGTGCACAAGGAGCACTATCTACAAGTGGTATTTTCATGCTGTGTGCAGATGTGTATCAGCTACACCATTGTCTCCATGACCCCTGTCTACGGACTTACAAAGCACACATGCCAGCGGTTCACTCACCTTCAAAAGCAAAATATTGCAATGAAGAGCACAAACAATGTCTTTATAATAGCCAGAGGTTGCGTGTAATGCCCCAGAGTGACAAACAGGAGAACACTTAAGGGCCATATCTCCACAAGCCTAGATTGAGATAGGAGGGTAAAGCAAGTAAAACTCATGGCTGAATATCTGATGGAGATGGAAAGAGGCCTGGCTGGACATCTGATAGAGGTGGGAAAAGGTTACTAGTAAAAAAAAAAAAAAAAAAAAAATCAAATATTCTTCAAGGCTATTAGAATAATCTTTTTCAGTAGACGACGGGGAAAAATGGGAAGCTCTTCTTTGATAATGTATGATACTTGCCATGAATATTTTGTTTTTAAATATACCATTAAAAATAAAACTACCCTCAGGAGGAAAAAAAAAAAGCATTAAATAAACAATGAAGTAGCAACTGAACTAAGTCCAAATTGCTTCAGTGAAATGGATTTCAAGTTCAACTCAAATAAAAAACAAGGGCCAAGCAAGTTTGCTCATTCCTACTATACCAATAGCTCCGCTTAGAAAATTAAATAATTCATCCATCAATCATGGTGTCTCTCCTCTAAGGGCTTTCCTCAGACATTATGTAATTTAAGAATAATGTGGCATTCATACTGTGATCTCTTCCTATAATATGGCTACAGTAACTCACAGTCAAGCAGCTGCATTTGGCATACCGTTCCTTTCTGATTCTTAATATAAGTAAAACTTTTCAATCAAAAACTATTTAATGAAGAAGTGAGCAAGATTAGCATGATAATGTAATAATTAATACTATAACAAATATCAAAAGTTCAATGATGCCTGGGAAAGGAATACTATTTTTGTACTAGCACATGACAGAAATTTCATTACATCCTGCTGTGAATTCAGTAATATGCTGCCTTTGCTAATAACATTTGCTAAATTATTCATCTCCACTATCCCATACAAATAGCAATATCTCTGTCTAATGATATAACTAGTTATTTTCCAATCCAATGGTTCATTAAGGAGTCACCAACCTAACAAAATGCATTTTATATATTTTTAATAATAATGGAAGTATAGCAGTATGACTTGAATAGAAATTAAACTGGGAGCAGCGTACCCCCTTTCTCTATTTCTTATAAATACTGTATCTCTGCAAAAATCTGAACTGAAGGAAAAAGTAAGTTAGTGTGAACAACGGATAGAGAGTTTACTGCTACAGTGGCTTATTTGGAATGGGTTATTTTTTCCAAGCAGAAATCAACAATAAATGGTCTTCCCAAATCATAAATACGAATTAAGAGTAAAGGCAATAAATAGTGTAGATCAGTAGTTCTCAAAGCCGGTCCTCCGCTTGTTCAGGGAAAGCCCCTGGCGGGCGGAGACGGTTTGTTTACCGGCCACGTCTGGAGGTTCGGCCGATTGCGGCTCCCACTGGCCGCACTTCGCCACTCCAGGTCAATGGGGGCTGTGGGAAGGGCGGCCAGCACATGTAAAACTGTTGTAAAAATAGGCAAATATCTAAATGAGTTGATGTACTCCCTGGAAGACCTCTGCGTACCCATAGGGGTACGTGTACCTCTGGTTGAGAGCCACTGGGTTAGAAGACCTGACTCTCCTTTGCCTTCATGACACAGGCAAAGAGTCCACATGACATATTTTACCCTCTGCATGTGGTCCACATTAGACCTTGCTCCCACCCAACCACTCTGTTATGTGCTGGACACACTGCTCCATCCTCCCTCACTCTCCTAATATTATCAGAGATTCCACTAGTACAGATAGAGAAAGCAATTATCCACATCCCGTCTGACACATGTGCTATTGATTCCAAACATCCTACACCCATTTGTAAGATGGACCCAAGATCTTTTTATACCTAATATGAACAGGAAAGGTTGGTCCAGGCACTCTCAAAGAAACAACACTTTGATGCTTCATATATGCAAGAAGGAAGGCAACTTCTTTCATGTGACAACTTTCAGAAGTCCCCCATCAATAAGAAGAGGATAAGCAAAGGTAAGGGGAGCAATGTTTCAACTGATACCATAATTTAGTATTTACAGAATGCCTGTACTTTTGTAGAGGGAGTCCTCGGACTTACGACACAATTCATTCCTCAGAATTGCAATGTAAATCAAAACGTTGTAAGCCGAAACCGCTTTTCCCATAGGAATAAATGGTATGAAGAGGGAATTAGTTCCTGAACCAAGGCATGATACACTATTTTCATCACAATAACCCAGATTTTTGTACTAAATGAATTATAGATGACCAATATTGCAACATCAATGTATTTATGTACACTGTATTTTGTAAACACCATTCAAATAAACATATAAACTCACATATGCTGCTCCGAATACTGGCTACACAGGCTCAGAAAGCCAGGGAGAATGGCACAAATGCTGAACCTCAGCCAATCACTGTTCAAGCTTTCTGACTGGCTGAGCCCAGGGCCAGGAGCCAATCAAAAACAAGTGGCAACCCTACCCAGCAACAAGCTACCACGCTGCCTTGAAGGCAATCAGAACTGATCCCTTCCAGCTCCATACCACTATAATGCAACGAGGATGTGATTTCAAGTGAACTTCATGCAAATCGAGCGTCGGAAGGATGAAACAAGCATCATAGGGGCGAAACGGGCCGTCAATTGAAAAGCGTCGTAAGTGGCGTCCGACATTAGTCTGGCGTCATAAGTCAGAGGACTCCCTGTATTTTGAACTACAACACTCTCAATTCCTGGCACATTGAAACTTTTGTTTTTCAACCTCAGCTACAAATTTGTGACCTTCAAACTCCCTCCCCCAATAAATACAACAAAGACAGTTTTGTTTTAAACAATAGCTTAAGAATTTGTTGACTACTTTGTTTCTATTAAGAAACCAATAGGATTTTATAAAACTGAATTCCTACATCTCTTTACATAATGTAGATCTTTCCTCCCGCTGTATTTTTGTTTGTTTTCATTATAAACCTTAAAAATAAATATTTCATCTCCCAAAAGGGAAAGATAAGCAACATTCCCCTAAATTAACTGACCGATATCAGTTCCAAACTAATGTCGGGCATGATGTAGAAAATAGTAGCACAAAATCACATTTATGAACACCTTACACAGCATCAGATTATGAAAGAGAAAAAGCTGTGATCAGGTTCCCTTCCAAGGCCTTTCCTCTGAGTAAGTTTATCTACCTTTCTGACTGTACAGCATGGAAGCCATGGGTAATTTTGTGAACGTTTTCCTAAACCAAAACACAAGCATTTTCATATGCTTCTGCACAAAACATTTTGAATAAAATTTGAGTTAATAAACCAAAGTACAATAAGCAATGGTCTTCCATGTTGGCTATCAAACAAAAAATCCCCGAAAGTTTGTTTACAGCTTACAGTGTTGAATCAGATGACTAGATTCACACAAGGGTCATGTTTTTAAAACTATCCTTTTACATTTGGATATACGTTTGTCCTGTGATCCATGAGAGTCCAGAACCTATCTATAGCTGTAGTAATCTCTTGCACAATAATGATGACAAGACAGATATATTTCTATTTGCACTACCATATACGCAGACAAAAAAACCTGTACTTTATGCAACATTTGAAAGAAGTTTAAAGATTTGGCTAAAGCTTCAGAGCAACTAGACAATTACTGAATCAAAACAATAAATGGACACAAATCTGACATCAGGAATCATAACATTCAAAAACCAGTAGGAGAACACTTCAATCTCTCTGGTCACTCAGTAACAGACCTCAAAGTGGCAATTCTTCAACAACAAAAACTTAAAAAACAGACTCCAATGTAAAGCTGCAGAACTGGAATTAATTTCCAAACTAGATAACATCAGCTTAGGCCTGAATAAAGACTTGGAGCGGTTGGGTCATTACAAAATCTAAACTTGATTTCCCCAATACTTAAATTTCTCCCTACTGTTACTCACACCTTCTGGTCAACTGTCTGTAATGGGCCACTCTCTTACCACTTCAAAAGTTATTTTTCCTCCCTTGGTATCCTGCTGTTAATTGATTTTTCTTGTTAGACTGAACTAACACTTGGTAAAGCACCCCCATCATGTATTTATACGTGCTCCTGTATTTTTTACTTCATACATCTGATGAAGTGGGTACTAGCCCACAGAAACTTATGCCCAAATAAATTTGTTAGTCTCTAAGGTGCCACAAGGACTCCTCATTTTTTTTGCCGAATAATCAATGCAGATTATGATGCTAACCAGATCCAGTCAAGAGTTCTGCAGGGCAGAACACTCATACCAAGTGTTAATGGGATCGTGTTAGAAATAATTTAAAATCAATCAAGGTTCACTGAAGTGCAGAGATGAAGGTTTCAGTAATAACTCACATTTACACACAAATCAGCAAACACAACTCATTCCACTTGGAACAGTCACAAAAAGCCCAATGTTAGAACAAACAAAACAGGAAATATCTTCAAATATCTTTTCAGTTCACCTAAACCACAGTTTCTCAACTTTTTCAGGTTGGTAACACCTTATTCAAGGTTAACATTTCCACATTATATTATATTATATTGTATTATATTATAAAAGAGAAAAAAAGTGTCAAGAAAAATGGCAAGCCCCTATAATTTATTTTTGAGTGTTCATTTCAAAAGATTGACAGACAGTACTTGAGCTTGCTGGGAGTGACATTTTCTTTCCTTTAGATTGTAACAAACCTTTCAAAGCCTCATGGCCTATCATGATCCTTCTGGGGGTTGGGATTCACCGGCTGAGAAACAATAACTATGCCTTCAAGTCACAGGAATTATATTCAAAGGGTTCAAGCAGTACTGACTTATTTTTGCCAGTTTGAGATGTTAGGATGATTTTGTGTGGAGGAACTTGACTGAAGGATCATGTACATCTAAATTCAGCGAGTGAATTTCAGTGCTACCAGATAAAATAGATATTAACAGACCTATTGAGTTTCAAAAACAGCCCCAAAGTAGCTTCATTCTGTCAGTAATTTGAGCAACCAATGAGAATCTGCAGGAAATAAAAACTCATTGGAAGATGGAACAGCTAATCCACCATTAGTTCATTTCCTAAATCCCCACACGCTATTTGTTAGAACTATGACCCAGAATTTGCCACTCAAAGAGTACTTCTGGTTGGGCACAGTAATATTTTCAGGATATTACCTATAAAATAGACCAAAGTTCAACTATCTGCAACAGCTGAAAAACACATGACTAGCTTTGAAAAGTCTTCAAAGATGCAGGAAGCCCAAAATCTTGAAAATACTAGTTCATATTGTTTTCATTTTGCTCTATTACTAGCTCTTTCTTGTGCTACTTCCACCACCTATTCTTAAAGTATAATCACTATTTCCGCAAAGAGGATTTTATTTACCCCCAACAGGGCTGCCAAGTCTTCCATATTTCACACAAGTGTCTCTTACCCACCTGCTTTAGTCTTTTTCTGCATCTTCAGAAAGCCAACATTACACACTAATCTCACATACTCTTGCATATGTATACACTGCCTTCCACTGCCATCCCCTCCTACTAAGTGCAGAGCTTCCTTTTCTCTAATGGTAATGCTGGCCCAGAGGCACAAAGAGGCAATGAAGTTGGGGGATGTAGAGAATCTGCAGGCTGAAGACATAGGAAGAAATCTCCTCAAAGAAAAGGCTGAAGGAAGGGCAGATAAGGAGAAAGGCAAAGTGTTGAAGAACACAAAGCTGTCACACAGGTTTAAGAAAAGTGTTTGTATGTGGGTGCGGGAGGTGGGAATCGGAGCAAAACTGTGCGGGTTGAATGGAGGGAAAGACAGAAGTTATGGGCTATAAAGCAATTAAATAGAGAAAAAATGAACTAAAATATTAGATGGAGGAGAGAATACAGAACAGTGAGATCAAAGAATATAGTGAAAGACAGAAGAAATTGATGTGGGGTAGAGACGAAAAAGGTAGGGTTACCATATTTTGTCCCTCCTAATGGAGGACACTCCCGGGGGCCCCGCCCACGCCCCCAGCCCCGCCCACGCCCACGCCCCAACTCCGCCCCCTCCCAAAGTCTCCGCCCCCTCCCCTGCTTCCCGCGAACATTTAATTCGCGGGAAGCCTGAAGCAGGTAAGGGGGGGTGGGAGGAGGCGCGGCCCGGCCCAGCCCAGCTCAGCCCAGGCTGGCTCCCCCGGCGGCTCCAGCCTGGGTCGGCTCGGGCCCTGGGGTGCCGACCCCGGCCGACCACCCCCGGCGGCCCGGCGCACCCCCCGCCCCGCGGGCCCGGCCCCCCGCCCACCGATCCCGGCCCCCCGACCCGCGGGCCCGGCCCGGCCCCCCGACCCGCGGGCCCGGCCCGGCCCCCCGACCCCGGCCCGGCTCCCCGACCCGCGGGCCCGGCTCCCGGCCCGGCCCGGCACCATGCCCCCGGCCCCGCACAAAGAGGCCCCGGCCAAGCCTCCCGATTTTCCCGGACATGCCCGGCTTTTGGGGATTTCCCCCCGGACGGGGATTTGAGCCCCCAAAAGCCGGACATGTCCGGGAAAATCCGGACGTATGGTAACCCTAGAAAAAGGAAAACAACAAAACTGCAATTGAAGGTTAAGAGGTACAGAGTGGAATATGAAGAAAGACAGAGAAATTGCATTCTGCCAGAAACAGTGCCTCCTGTCATCACAGAGAGGAATCCTGCTTCCAGAAAAACCAGTTTGGTGTTAAGTGTCAAGAGAATGAAAGGGAGAATAATTTCTTTTCCCTACTCTACTAGTCTAAGGGGAGAGAGAGAGTGAGTGAGTGTGTGTGTGTGTGTGTGCGCGCGCGCTGAAGAATTTCCGCGGTTCTGACAAAATGTGGAGATCACCTCTCTACCACCAGCCTGGGTAGACGTAAGAAAAAAGTGTCAAACTATGCTAGCTTGGAAATGCTTCTAGTTTACAGTTGTCTTTCAGAGTTGTTTTTGGTTGGGTTGAGTGGCTGAGTGTGTCGGCCACCTGGCTTTTCACAACCTCAGTTACTGCAGGGATTGAAAACCTCAGGCAAGAATAACTTCATTTTGGTATCTGTTAAAAGAGCAATCTGTTACAAGAATGAAGTGGCAACTCTCTTCTATTCAACATTAAGCACTTTCATTCTGAACAGTAAGTTTCAGCCAAGAGATCAACTTTCTTCCAGCTAAAAGAACAGGAGTACTTGTGGTACCTTAGAGACTAACAAATTTATTTCAGCATAAGCTTTCGTGGGCTACAACTCACTTCTTCAGATGCAACTTGTCTAGTTTTTGTAAAGTCTATCCATGAGGAAGTTTGTGTGGAAGGTTGGTTTTTCATGAGAGTATCCAGTTTTGAGAGTTCAGTCTTGATCTTTCCCTGTTTGCTGTATAGGATGTTGATCAGGTGGTTTCGCAGTTTCTTTGAGAGCGTGTGGCACAATCTCTCAGCATAGTCTGTGGGATATGTAGATTATAATGGATTTTTTACCTTTAGTCCTTTTGGTATGATGTCCATCTGTTTGCATTTGGAAAGGAAGATGCATCTGAAGAAGTGGGCTGTAGCCTACGAAAGCTTATGCTGAAATAAATTTGTTAATCTTTAAGGTGCCACAAGTACTCCTGTTCTTTTTGCGGATACAGACTAACATGGCTGCTACTTTGAAACCTTTCTTCCAGCTGTGCAGTTGAACACAAGCAGCAGGATCTTTGATGATGGACAGCTATCTAAACAAGTGCTTTTGAACCATTTAACAAGACTAACAGTAGAATTAAGTATTAACTAAGATGTAGTGGCATATCCCATATCACCTGACTCTACACTAAGTGCCATCTTGTGGGATGAAATTGATTCCACAAAGAACAGAAATTTAACAAAAATCAAAAGCAGGAGAGTGTGTGCCCCAATGTCATGCGGGGTGATAAGTGTTTTGCACTGTCAGGCAGTAGGACCTAATGACGCTCTTGTTCCTCCCTATATATCAGCAACAGCTAGGAATGCTATAAAGGAAGTGTTAAACTCTTTCTTTAATTCATGAAACAGTAATTAAGACTAATTTTAGCCATGCAGATAATATCTAACTACAAAAGGTAGAAGACAAAACAACAACAAAATGTTGTTGGTCCTTGGATAAGTCACAATCTCTATGTTGTTCTATTAAGTCATCCGTAAAGTACCCATATGTTACATCCCCTTGTGCTATATCCATTTGTGTAACCCATTTGTTGTATCACCAAATCCCTCAACCAGTAAGTCATCTGTGCTTTCAAGCAGCACTGACTCCATGAAATGCATTATTTTTTAAAGTGGCATCATTACTCACACATTGTATCTGAGAGACTGGTCTTATACTGTAGCAAGACAGTCCAGTACAAGTACTTGCGAAGGCAACTGTGAGCACAAGGAATGCATGGTTGCAAATGTAAATTTTACTGTCAATAAGAGGCATCCCCTCACACCTTAAATGCAGGTGCCCAAAACCTGGAAAATTGGCTACAACAGGAAAGGTATATTTCTGTTAATTAAATTATCGTGGCAATGTGTGAAAAACTCAGTTTCCCATTAGACCCCGCAGGCTTTGAAACATCTCACTGTACTAAAAACCCCCAAACAGCTAGTAGAAATAAAGTTAGTAAGGGAGATTAACTTGATTCCTATAGAATCTCAACTTCCTCCCATGCAGGGACTCTCACTTTCCAAATAGGCTTATTTGCAGAAGTACAGTATTATTCTAAGTTACACATGATACTGCAAACAAGAGTCAATAAAGATTACACTGGTATAAAGTAGTCCAGATTGTATCCATGCAAAACTACTAAATTCAGAAATATCCCAACCCAAGCATTTTTATTTATAATAGTTTGACTATACAGAGCATCAGGGAAACCCTCATATTAATAAAGTAGCAAGCAAGCGAAACAACAATGTTGTATGATCTTAGGTAGTCTAGCATTAGTTCAATATATCTACGGAAAGTTTTCTCCCCACACATTTTTTTAACCTACCTGGAGACACTGGAGCCCAAAAATGTCACAGTATAATGCATTTTTACATTAGATTTTCTGCTCACCAGATATATTCTCCACCACAAGCACCAATATAGTTCAGAGTTAGCCATTGTTTTCATTATATAAACGCCTGAAAATAGGAGGCTAACAGTAAAAATTTACAGTAGCCTAAAACAGGATGCAGGGTCTTGTCAGGTCAGGCATATAATGTTCCTCGTACCATGAAACTCAGTACAACCTGCTGCGAGTTGCGTGGTCAACAACTGAACTCAGTGAGTGGTAGGGGGCATGCCAGATACTGACAGGTATAAAAAAACGGTATCCATAAACAAGTAACTTAATCTGGTACTGCTGCCTTGCAGCTAGTTCTTGGTTGAAGAAAGGATAGAGGAGAAAATCCTGAATCACATCCGCTGAGGACATAACAGGCATTTGGAACTGAAACTCAGCTGTGCCCTCCAGCATCTCCTATAGCTAGCTTCCAAACATCTTTGTCCCTAAGCCTTTGGGCCCAGTCCGTATTTAGAGAGAGCGGCTTTAATCCTAACGCGAGCATCTGTCTCCTTTTTTCTGCCTAGGCATATGTGCTGAAGATTTGGTTAAGATGGTTGTCCTCTTCAAACTTACTTGTTGGAATGGGAGGACACTACGTACTGATATGTCGAAAGATCTAGAGAACGCCAATGACTCCAGGAAACTTGCCAGCATTGACAAAGTTCGAGAAGCTTGACACCGACATAGTCATTCTCTCTGAAACCAGAGAAGCTGACACAGGGTCTCTACACAGGATGCATTACACTCTTTTCTAAATACAGGGAGGATTTTGCACACACAAAGTCATTAGTATGCATGAATATTCCATTCCAACATCAGAACATTTTATATCACTAAGAATATTTATCACAAGCAGCTTTGGAACATCATCAGTATATATGTCGCTACCCTTTCTTCTGTTCCTAAAGAGAAGAACTTGTTTTATTAGTAACTCAACAGCATCATTAGGAAGATACCATCCGATGACCAACTATCTACTTGGAGATATCAATGCTAGAGTTGGCTCAGATTATAAAATGAGGTTGCTGTGCATTGGCCACCAGGGAGTGGGAATGGGCAAACACCACTAGAGATCTGTACCCACCAAGGATTGTGCATTAACACCGCCTACTTCCAAGACAGTCATTGCTGGGAGGGCTCATGGAGACACCTCACAAATGGACACTGACACCAACTGGATTTGTCACCCATAGGAAAAATCTACAGGATGTTCACATGCTTGCCATTTTCACAGTGCAGACTGTGACAGATCATATGCTTGAATGCTGCAAAACAAGGCTTTAAGTACAGAAATCCCAGTGTACTAAAGAAAGTTCTTGTCCATGCATTAACTTAAACAAACTCAGAAGACCAAAGAAGTGGTACCAACTCATTACAAATCTCAGGGAAGCTATGTAATTGATTGCATCTCCTTTGAATACTGATGCATCATGGAATATATCAGAATGAATATCCATATAGCTGTAACCTGGGCTTTTTGTAAAAACATTGCAGATGATAAAGACTGGTTTGCAGCACACTATAAAGAAATACTTCCAGTTATTGAAGCAAAATGCACCACCATCACAACAGGGACCCCTCTTCTGAGATATGTGCTAACCTCAGATTGGTCAAGAGCACACTGCAACAAATAAGAAGGCAATGTGCTCAATCATAGTGGCTTGATCTGTGCAAGAAAATACAAATGTCTTTTGAGAATGGAGATTTAAGAGGTATGTATGATGGAATCAAGGAAGCAATAGTCAAGAAGACTGCTCCACTGAAATCTCTTAATGGAGACATCACAGACAGAAGCAAACAGATGCAATGTTGGGTGGAACATTATCACAAACTCTATTCACATGAAACCACTGTTTCTGAAGCAGTGTTAAATGTGATCCCGAGACTCCAGACTATTGAAGAGCTTGATATAGAACCTTATATAAATGAACTTGAGAAGGCAATCACCTCCCTAGCCCCAGGAAAGGCTACAGGAAAAGATGGGATTGCAGCTTAAATATTGAAGCAAGGACAGGATGTGCTTAAACATCTGCACAATGTCTTGCTTGCTTGCTGAAGGGAAGGAGAGGTACCACAAGACATGGAGGATACCAACATCATAACACTGCACAAAACCAAAGGAGA
This sequence comes from Malaclemys terrapin pileata, assembly GCF_027887155.1. Lineage (NCBI taxonomy): Eukaryota > Metazoa > Chordata > Testudines > Emydidae > Malaclemys > Malaclemys terrapin. Next base: position 107,170,192 of record NC_071506.1, read on the forward strand.
TTGGAATGATTGTAAGAAACAGAGGAATCTCTCTCCTTAGTGTTGCTGGTAAGGAATTCACATGAGTCATTCTCTTGCAGCACACATATAACCACAGTCAGCGTGTCTTCCATGTCAGTACATTAACTATCAACATGGTCTTTTGCACCGAGACAACTTAACGAAAAGGGCCAACGTAAGGAAAACCTCTCTACGTGGCCTTCACAGACCTTACAAAGGCTTTGGATCTGGTCAGCTGAAAGGGCCTTTTCCATTTGCTAGAAATAATTGGTTGCCCTCCAAACTTACTCAGTCTGGTTCAATCATTCCATGATGGCATGAAGACTACAATCCAATCCGATGGTTGATATCTGACAGATTTGAAATCCACTGTGCTGTCAAACAGTGATACATTTTGGCACCATACTCTTCGGTATATTCTCCTCTTTGCTGCATAGTTATGCTTTGTCGCATAGTAGAAAGGATGTACATTTTTATACAATATCAAGTGGAAAATTCTTCAAGATTGCATGTCTAAGAGCAAAAACAAAATCAAACAAATCTCAAAATTACTGACAAGAAAACTTATTTTTGCCAGTGACCATGTTCATTGCGCATAGTGAAAAGGAGCATCAGCAACTTTGCAATAGCTTTATGCTAACTTGTAATAAATTTGGACTAACCATCACTCTAAAGATACAGTGTTTATGGCACAACGTGTTGACAGCACCAGAAGTATCAATACTAGCAACACACTGGAATTTGTGCGTAAGTTCTTCTAACTACAATCAATTGTATTGGATAATTTATCACTAGACATGCTAAAGTCTCACATTAGGAAGGCAACCACCACATTTCGCCAGCTGACTAGACGCATGTGGGACAATGAACATCAAAGTACGGTTCCACCAGAAGTGCGTTTTGAGCATACTGCTGTATGGTGGCAAGGGCTGGACCACCTACAGCATGTGTAAGAGAAGGCTAAACACTTCCCACTCCTCCTTGCGTCATCATATTCTAAAAATGATGTGGGAAACTAAAATTCCTGACACCGAAGTACTCAAGAAAGAAAATTACGAAGTCTAATTATATTCTCAAACACAGACATCTGTATTGGCTGGGTTATCTGCATTGGATGGACGATGGATGCATTCCAAAGTATCTCCTGTATGGAGAACTTGGGGATGCTCCAAGGCCACTAGGCCAACTTAGGCTCAGGTGGAAGGATATTTACAAGAGGAACTTGAAAACTTCCATCATCAATGCTGTGAAGATACAACTAGCAACACCAGGGAGTAAAATAGACTCAAGAGATGTAGTTAAGAGAGAGGAAACTAAGAGTGAAGAGGAAAGTGCAGCAGGCCTCAAGCACCAGTAGTGCGCTGGCTTCATCTTCTGGCCCTGATCCTTACACGTGTTATCTGTGGCAAGCACTATCACTTGAAAATGGGACTTTTTAGCCACTTGCAATGCTGAAGCATGACATACGTAACCAAACTGCTTTGGCACTTATACCGTCTTTCGAGATGGACAGTTGTCTTAACATTTCTGCTTGGAAGCAATATTTATTAAACAAACTATGTCTCTTAAATTTGTTCATTTTTAACTTATAGAACTGGAACAATAAATAGCTTGCAGTCTTGAGTGCATTTTGTTGTACCCATGCAAACATTTTATAAATGACTATAAGGCAAGATTATATTTAGGGGGGGGAGATTAATTTGTTCCATTTACAAAGATCAACTTCTGTGCACCTATTACCCAATTTTGGGTGCCAATTTAAGAGAGTTTTTAGTACTCCAAATTTTTATGCGGAGCAGCTATGCTGAACTGAAGGACTATATAATTTGTTTGCATTTAATAAGCTTTTATATTATTAATTGTTAGTTTTATTTGTAGGTAGAATGTGGTTTTTAAATGTTAAATTAACTTAACTCCCCCCCCCATACACACACACACACACACACACACACACACACTAAAAAGATGTAAAAATCTATAGTGTCAATACAGTTAGAAAACTCAGAAGTTACTGGACCATAATCAGGATCTTCTAGGCACATATAGGCATGTTGTGTCTCCATCCAAGTAGAATGTAGTAAAGTAAAGCTAAATAAAAATGCTTTGGCCTTTAGTTCTGAACATGGTGAGGCTGGTGATTATTGCCATGTCTTCCAGGCAGGAGTTCCATAACCTAGGTCCCAGCTATCATAAAAATGCTGTCTTCTGTGCTCATGACCCTCTCACTATTGGTCAACAGTTGTACAGTTCCAGTGAAGATTAACTATCATGAGAGGTCAAGGTCATAAAGGGAAAGGTAATCTCTCAGCTAGACAGGGTTAGTTTTATGAAGGTGTCTGAATATCTGAACTAATACCCTAGTATAGAGGTAAAGGCATAAATTTGCAAAATTTTCTTGTGTCAGTCTTCCTGTTGCACTGTTTTCCTTCATTGACAGTTGAGTTTTTCTTCCTTCCTGGTATTTCTGTCATGCCATTCAAAAATCCTAATGATCTTTGTGGGAACTGAGCCAGGAGGGGGCACTTCAGTGCTAGGAAGAAGACAGTAGTAGTCTACAGATACCTACTTACCATTGGGACAAAGTGAAAGAGAATTAATGTCCGGATAAGGCTTTCAGATGGAGGTAGGAGCTAACTTATTTTTAAGAAAAAATTAATTTCATAACATCAATTTTATTGTGTTTTTGATAACTGATAATAATACAAAAACAGGATACTGTTTTTTCAGCATTTAATAATTCCATTGCTATGTGAAGAATATTGGGGTGGGTGTATATATATATAATTCTGTATATATGTGTATATTATATATATATATATACACATACATACACACACACACACACACATACACACACACACACAGAATTATCTGTGGGTTTTGCTGTTGTTGCATTGCTGGATGAGAGGTAACTAATGGTTAAATCCTGCAGGAACCTAAAGCAATGGTTGTAGATAGAATTGAATTGCCTGTTGCTCAAATGGACAATAGCAGGAATACCGTATATGAAGACTACCTTTGACCCCTTTGGAGAACTGCATAAACCAATCTGGTCAGGCTCAGGAGACCTGCTCTAAACCTCAGGAATTTGGGCAGGAATTTTCAAACAAAAGGACCTTGAAACAGTTCCAAGACCAGCTATGTCCTAAGGAACAAATACACTGGGGGTGGTCAGACTGTCAGACAGTCAGCAGATGCAGGGGGCAGCTTTTCTCACCCAGCCCCAAAGTTTGGGGGGTGATTGGGTCAAGTAGAACCTGGCAAGGAAAGGCTAAGCTGAAGTAAGACAATATGCATTTAGGCTTTTGTTATTTCTAACTTTCTGCATTCAGTGTTTGTGGATAAATAAATCATACTATGATTTGAACAAGCTGTTCTCTCTGACACTGCATTTAACAGCTGCTCCCCGCTCCCAGCATGGATTCTATATAACAGAGGCCAAAACCAGTTGGTCCTACTGGAGGTAAGATGGATGTAGAGTGACCACTTTGTTGGATGGAAATAAGGGAAAACCACAAGAAAAACGAGGGACAATGCTTTATTTTAAGGGACATTTTAGTGGAACACCATTTCCTTTAGCATATAGAATCATAGAATACCAGGGTTGGAAGGGACCTCAGGAGGTCATCCAGTCCAACCCCCTGCTCAAAGCAGGACCAATCCCCAACTAAATTATCCATGTCAGATCATGTACTGTTCTCTCAAGTGTACATTTCTACCACACCCAAGTATACAATGCAATCATTATGAGCTTCAATTTGATGTTTAAAATAAGGGACAGGTGGTCACACTAAGGGACAGATCAATTAAATAAATGGTCAGCCTATATGAATGGTATAAGAGGTGCTGTAACCTGAGGTCCAGACAAAAGTGGAGAGGATTCCACTCAGAGAAGTTCAGGTATAGGCTTGTGACTTGAAATAAGTGCCCACTGAGAGCCAAAGAGAGGTTGCAGATATAGCTCACTTGTGAACAGTTATGCTGTTTAGTTTTCTTTAACTGGAGAATTTAAATGTGACACAGCAAGATGATAAATGTTCCATAATTTCAACCCAGTCCCCAGTGGACACTACTGCTTTTTGCTAGCACACACTTCTTTAAACCACATTAAGACGGAAAAACAACCAGCTGAAGAGTTGAAACTGGTGCAGTAAAAAAGATAATCTTCCAGTAGTAGCGGGTAGCACTGAGTGCAAATTCCGGCTCTTAATATTCTCCTTGCAGTACTTCATTGTCTCCCTAATCTGCTGGAGATGTCATAGGAAAATATAAGCCATTGTTCATTTTACAGCAGTGACACTAGACTGAGGCTTGCAAGCTGCAAGTGGCTCTTTAATGAAGCATCCTTAAATGCAGCACATGATATTAAAACACTTGTGATTTAATAATTAACTAATCTAAGTTATTAACCAATCAGGAAGCTTTTACTATGTTATTAACCTCCTGCAGTTGATAAAATAGTAATAGTTGGTCAGTTTTGCTTTGAGAAGAATATCCAGCCACCTGTAATAGTCTGTATTTTAAATTTTAAAAGACAGGATGGATATTAATCAGCGCCCTTATAAATCAAGATTTCTGATTACAGGAATTCCCAAATTAATGCAAGAATGAAATTATTTATGTTACGAAAACCCCTAAGCTGGTTTTCTAGCTGGTCACAAAAAAATTCAGGAAAGATTATTATTATTTATATGGGCATAGCTCCCAAAGGTCTAATCCAGAGTTGAAGTAGGGGGCACAATAGCAGGAATTGTCGCTGACTCCTTGATTTTAGTTTTAAAATGTAACACGTGAATGTAAAACAATGGGAGGAAAAGGGGGAGGGGGAGAGGATGAGTTTAACAGTAATAATATAATGCTATTATCCAGGTTAACAATGTGTACAACTTGATGGCTCTGAATCTTTTAAACTTTTATCATCATTTAGACAGTTCCTCATCAAGCCATAATCCCCTGAACTCCTTCTCTATACACACACATTAGCCTCACTGCTTATTCATTTTTCTGTTATCTCCTTATATATACACACACAGATTTCTGCAATTGTCACGCTCTCAATTTTAAAAAAGGAGCTAACAATGTTTTCCAGAAAGACAGTCCTAGAAGTAAGTCAAAATAAATCATGAAACCATCCATCCATCCAAAACTATCCCAGAACTATCTGAAATGAGTGAATCTTTCTATTTCTGTCTAGTGACTCCATTTCTGGAAAGACTAAACAGGGTAGTGTTCGACCTGAGGTTTGGTCATCCTTCCCATTCAACTTGTATGTGATGCTGCTGGTGGGGACAGGGAGGCAGGGTAGGCTGTAGAAGTAGATTTAAAGAGAAAAGCTCAGTAGTCAAATTAGGAGAAGGACTCCTCAATAGTGGGATTCATACTGGCTGCAGAGGCAGGCAGAAGGGCAGGGAAAGAAGCAAAAGAGGTAGATGGAGGGAACTGTGTCAGACACTAGAATCATGGGAGATGTTGCACTTCTGGCCAGCTGGATGCCAAGTGGATACAGAGAGAGAGTAAGTGTAGAACCTCTAGAACTGATCATTCTGTGAAATAAATGAGAGGCAAGAGGAGATGGTGAAAGAAGCAATAGAGAGAGGTTGCCTCATTTTAGGTCTCAATAGGTTCCAGCAGCAAAGCTCTGATCAGGCATTTCAGTACATTTCTGCTCATTCAAACAAAGTAAGAGAGGAAAGATACCAAAAGATGAAGATTTTGGTGAACATTTTCAGAACACCTAATGTGGGACTGAGAGACAGGGGTTTCCCCATGAAAATCTATTTTACATTTAAATTGTAAACAATATGACATGATCCTGCCCTCTTCTTCATATTTGTCTCTATTTTATATTAAGTTTCCCCATGGAATAATTCCTGGATCAATTCTTCTTGAAGCAGCACCTACTGCTTGTGATTGACAAGAGTTGCTATTTCTGGCAGAATGGATTCTCCTCCATCTCTTCCCCCTCTCCGCCCACCCCTTTTGGTTTCCATTTTTCTTTCCTATGTTGTATCTCCTCTCCTATGTTTTTCCTGATGTGGTCTCTCTCTTCACCCATTGTCTGCTTCACTACTCTATTTTTCCAGTCTCCTCTATGTTTATGCTGTAAGCAAAATTCCTCCCTTCATACTACTCACTGCCCTTGTCTCCTTTTCGCTGTCCTTCCTTCCTGCTCTGTGCCTCTCTAATTCCCCACAATTTGTTCCTCTCTACAATTGTTCTGTCTTCTCCCCCTAACTTCACCTCCTCTCATCATTATTTCTCTTTTCTCTCTAGGGGGCTGGCAGAGCTCCCACCCTCTCTCTCTTCCTCTAACAGCTTCTATCCCTCCTCAAGTTGAACTTCAGTCACAAATTGCCAATTTTCCAGACAGTACACCAAATATTACATTTAACTCAGCCTGACTCCTACAGTTTTTATTCTTTATTTTGGCTCTTATTCTTTCAGCATTTCTCTTAATGTGAGGCTGCTTGTCCTCAACAATTATGAAGATGTAGAAAGGTGAGAACATTTTAGTCCTGAAACATTATCAGAACGGTGAAATCAGACAACGCATGCAATTATTATTTAATGTACTGGCAAAAGACACACACTTATTATTTAGACAATCTTATAAGTAAGGATACTATATTTTAGCACATACAATATACACCCCACTTATATGCTCACCTTTAGGTGAACTACTAAAATACTATCAGTGATTCATAATTAGTTAACATATGAGGTCAATTAAACAGTTGGCAAACATTGGTTAATATTTAAACTAGGAATGGATGGGCTACTTCACCAGACAGGTCAATGTGACTGAAAGCTAGAGAGGTTATGTGAAGTATGAAAGGTTCAAGCCTGAAGTAATTTCCTTTGCTTGTTTTCAACAATCAAGTCCAGTGACCCATTATAACACTGTATTTTGTGAAAACGGCAGACAGACACAATGTGATTCAATCTGCACTTATAGTCTCCCCATGCCCCAAGAGTGGAATAAATTGTGTACGAATACTACAGTTCTAGCCCCTACAGAACAGAAAATATTCCCTACAGAACAATTTAATTTCAAGAGGAAATTTAAAAGTAAGCTGATGTCTAAGAAAAAAAATACCCCAACCTCTAACATCTACAATGGCTTTAAGGATCTGAATTAGTGAAAAGTGGAAATTAAAAATTAAAAAATATGGTAAGAGCTAGCAGTTACGGCCCCTCCTTCAAGTCTACAATGAGAGTAAAGCTTATTCCTTTGCCCACCATTGTATATACTTTTAAAAACGTTACACACACACACACACACTCTATTACAAAAATTAGGGTTTTACAATCATACAGAAAATGTTGACTTGTAAATGTGACCAGCTTAGATACAGCTATCCTGCGGCTCCCATCAGTTTGGAAGGCCTACTTTATTGGTCCACCAGCTGAAAATGATGACCCCAAATGAGTTTCAAATGTTTCTACAAGGTGAATACCTGCAAACAGAGGCATTTCGTTCATGAAAGCATTAACATAATATGATCATATTCTCTCCTAGATCACTGACACAGTAATTCCACCCTTTTCCCTATTCAGTATGTCATCTTCACAGATCATCTTGGAATACACAGCTGTGACAGATTAAATGTCTGGGAAAGAAGTTGGAGTGTCAATGGTGTAAAAAGTCCTCCGAGTCCAACTGCTGTGGCATAGAGAGTATTCAAAGTCTTATGATCTGATATGGCTGTGGTGGAGACAAAAAGTTTTCTTTCCTTCATTATTGAATCTGCATACTCTTGGAACCATTTCTGGTGCCTGGCAATCTGATGAATCCTGGTTACATCTTCCTGGAAACAAGTCACTGAGAAATTTTCTATTACTTGTCTTATGGGAGAAGAATAAATTCAAATGACTGGTCTCTTCCATGGGGAGAGGTTTTTGCTTGAGTACAAAGATCATTTGATACAAGCTTTGACGATAAAAATTACAATTCTGGAATACAAAAACCAGAAGTTGCCAAAACTTAAGTGTATTCTGCTGTACAGTAGCCACACAGGATAAGCGGATTCCAAGAAGCTGCAGATATAGTCATATGGTACTAATGGAATGCTTTGGAAATGGTCCTTTACATGGTATAGTTTCCAGAATTTACCAGACACAACAGAATAATACCATGAGAGGTAAGAAATTTCACAGTCAGTTGAAAGAGATTATAGAAGGAATTAAGGCACTTTTAAGAGTTGCGATAAAAGCCGAGGTGCTGTAAGAGTTGAAGGCAACTCTGTCTCTTGAACGCAACTCTTTCAACATAGCTTCCTCAATAGGCTGTTGATATGACGACAAACGTGAATCTTCTTGTCTGGTATCTTGGAGACTTGAGGGGACCGAAGGTAAGCCAAAAAGTAAAGCTACATCATATAAATGTTTGGAGTCTATTTCTAAAATACAGAAAGCTGAAGTGGCCGTTAGGAACATGCAAATATGAAGCAAAGACCATCTTTGGGGGTCTATTTCTCAAATCAGTAGGATAAGTCTTCCCTCTGAGGCCTTGTCTTCACTACACAGTTTTGTCAGCAAAAGGCAGTTTTTGTAAACAAACCAGTGGAGATGTACACACTACAATGCTACTTTTGGTGGCAAAACTCTCCTGTTTTGCTGACAAAAAAAAAAAACCCACAACCGCTTGACGAGAGGCATAGAACTTTTTGCGGCAAAGTTAGAGTGACAAAGCGTCAGTGTAGACACTCCATTCATTATGTCACCATAACTGGCCTCCAGGAGGTATCCCACAATGCCCACCGTGACTGCTCTGCTCACTTTTTTGAACTCTTCTGTCCAGCATCCTGCTACACAGGCATGCACACCTCCCCTTTAAGTGCCAGGAAGTTCTGAAACTGCTCAGCGTGAAGAGCTCACATAGCTCCTGCCTAGACGACAGAGGAGGGTTGGATCATTGGTCTGTGGAGAGAGGAGGCTCTGGAGAACTTGCAGGGAATCACAGAATCAAAACGTTAACTTGGAATCCTGCTCTCCCCGGCACTAGCAATGCACCGGCTGTCAGGCAAGCGGGCTGCTGCTGGGGGAGGGAGCACAGGAGAGCCAGGGAGTGAGATGGGGGCTGATGTTGGGGGTGTCCCCCTTCCCCTGCCTCAGGATTGGTTGCTTCCGGCTGCTGTCTGAACTTAAAGAGACAGCATGCTGACACACTCACTCTCCCAACACACACACAGACACACACACACACACACACTCCACCTTTCCCCCGCAAACTTCAGTTGAAAAGCAGCTGGCAATCTAGTAGAATGCCAATGGAATGATGGGATTGAGAAACCTGCATCATGTGATGCTGTACCTGCTCCATGAGGCATTGCAAACCCTTTCAAAGCACCGTGTAGCCAATTGCACAGTGGGATAGTTACCCCACAGTGCACTGCTTTCTGTGTCAATGCAAGAGTTGCTAACGTGGATGTGTTCTGCCAACACAAGGAGTATAGTGTGGACATGCAACAATGGTTTAAATAAAGTGGTGACTGTATGTCAGCAAAACTTGCGTTGACAAAACTCTGTAGTGTAGACAAGGCCTAAACCTGGACTTCCCGACTATGATTTAAACAGTGAGAAACAAGACTGAAAATAAAAGCCTCCAGTCTAGTAGAAAGAATTTGGACTAATTTCCACTTCTGGGGTACAGTGATTGTTCTTAATTCATGTAGGTTTTGAACTCACTAATAGAGCTTTTTTTTTTTAGTTTAATTGATGAGGAAATGATTGTGCTAGTGGTCAGGGGAGACTGCTGACATTTTATCAGGTTTATTTTTTCATATCACCTTCAGGATCCATGTATTTTGTACTATTTCAGCTCAAGAAGTCAAAGAAAAATCTCAGAAATAACCCCTTCAGAGTGGAACCTGAGCAAGCATGGACTCAGTCTATGAAGAATACTACTCTGGAAACTGGTGCTGGGACAATCTCTCTGAACTGTATGAAAAATATTTTCAGACTGCATAAGAATGCTGATGTCTATATCTGACATGCTGTCCTATAGAGCCCTGCTGCTGTGTGCTGTAAGTTTATTTAATTTTGATATCCAGAGTAAATATTATTCAAGTTTGTGGAGAAAAAAATTCATCAGATAGAAGCAGGAGCATCCCTCATTCACTTCTGAAGGTAGAAGCAGCTCAAATGGGGTTGCTGCAGCTATAGCTATATAGGTGTCTCCAATACCTCTCAAGCCATCAACATTTATAGCTTTTATGGATGATGGGATGGGACCTACCTAGCAATGAGTTCTCTGGATTGTGAATGAACCTAGAGAGGTTTGCAATCAATCAATAAAATCTGTTCAGTCAGGTAAATATACATCGATTTTTTTTATGAAACGTTTAGCCACTCCTCCATGTATTTTCAACAAGAGAGTACAACATCCATGAAATCTTTTCATTTTCCTTTTTAAAATAGCCCAACTAAATTACATCACAATAACCAAGGCTGTGACATTAATTTACTCAGAAATCGGACCTCACAGTTTTGTTGCATTTTTGTTCCACCCCTATACTTTTCTCTAAGGCTGAGGCACCAAAAGTTGTAACAGATGGCACAACAGCCTTACAAAGACATTTGAGTTACATTTGAATTTGCTTGTATTATTTATAACTTTAGGTATTTTAATTTTTACATATTAAAAAAGTCTAAGTTACTCTTCACCAATGATGCTTTTATTTGCTGTATTTCACTTAGCTTGGAAATGAAAACGCCCTAGTCAATTTCACTCTCTTTATATAAGTATCTAACCAGATTCACACATTCATTCTCATATTTTGGCAGAATGCTCCAATATTTGGGTTTCAAATATGCAGAGGAATATTATTCCTTTAAAATAATTTCCCTTTGAAATCCTTTCTAATCACATGGAAACACTTCTATTGGTGTACTTGCCAATGTCCCTTTTAATGTCCCTTAGTTTCTGTTAGATTTATGTTACGCATTTTACTTTTACAGTTTGTATTCTCCAGTAAATCTTTGATAAACTCTGAGCCCCACTCCCTTCTGGAAAAAAAAAAAAAAAACCAGAAGGGACTGGCATCATCTATTGAATTCAACAGCCCAATTAATCCTTTCTATCCAATTCGTAATTAGGATAAGCAGCAAGGGAACTGAGTCCCAAGGTTATGCACAGTCTCTCTAAACTCTGTTTCCATAATTCTCACTTTTTAAAGTTTAATTTTATATACAGACTTTTTACAAGAAGCTTCAAAACTGGTATTTCAATGAACAGCAACACTTCACAAATGCAATATCAACAGTGAATTACAATTTTTAAATAAATTAGAATCAAATCATTTTTGCCATTGCCACAAATTTCCTAGTTTGCTTTCAAGCCAGACTTAAGTGATAATCTTATTCTGACTCCCTAAAAAACAAAACTAAAAATAAAAACACACACAGAAAATCAGAGATTTGAAGCTATCTCTACTTTATAAAAATCATGGTGCTTCCTATCAGAATTTTAAGGGTCTTATCTACACCAGCAGATGGATCATCTCATTAAGATGCAAGACACTAATTCTGGATGACACAGCAGCTAAACTTCCTAACAGGTTACCAAGAGCAGCATGATGCTCCTGAGGCAATGACTTACTCATTTAATGCCAGCAAGTACCAAAAGATCACCACAGAGAACTATAATGTTTCTATTTTCAGTATGTTATGAGAACGAAAGCAGGAACAAAAAAAACTCCATAAAAAGCTTATTCTGTTGCTCTGCCCCACCATACGGGGCCCAATTCTGCCACCCCTACTCCCAGTGGGTAGTACATTATCCCATGGGTAGGTGCACTGAAAGTTTGAGTAGTACTTTACTGTCCAAGTCATTTTACTGACTTCAGTGGCACTACTCACAGACTAAAGTACAGGTCAAGGTGAATGAGGCAGGCAGAATCTTTTTTTTTTTTTTTTTTTTTTTTTTTTTTTTTTTTTTTTTTTAAGGGAATCTGCTTTGCAGTGTTATGTTATGACAAATGTCAATTAAAGTAATAGCAAACTGTACTGTGTTTTGGTTGGGAGTACCTAAAGGGGCAGTTTTCATTTTAAAAACAAGAAGAAAGCAGTACAAGTGTTATCTTATTCAGCCACTCAAATTATACTTTGTAGAACCTTTAAACTACACTACATAATCTCTTAATAGAAGCAGCTTCTTTACTTAGTTTGGTTTATGCATTTTCATGCTCTGCTCCAAAAACTTATTGTACTCAAGAACAAAAAGTTAGAGACAACATCTCATGGACCAGCCGCTTGTTTACATTAAAAGCACAGCCACTTAGGCTGAGCCATGAAGTTTGAATGCTTCATGCAACAGTAATTTTACAACCTGATTGGTAATGGAGACAATGTCATGTAGCCCAGAAAGAACCAGACAAATTGATTTATTAAATAATGAATGTTCACTAGTCAGACTGAAGAAACAATGCACTCTTTACAATACTTCACTGCGAAATATTTCGTGTATATACATGAACACAGCAAGAGTGAACAACCAACATAGTTACACAAGAACCACTACACCAATAGATTGTTTAGCTGACCTGTTCAAGAAAGCTTGTAGAAATGAGATGAAACATCTAAATAAACAAACTGTGAGAGTTCAAAAGATATGATAATGAGTTTATAGCACTAAGTAAGATGATCTACACAGAGCAAGGGATCATAAACAACAAACACAATCCATCTATCCTATTTAGATAGGTAAAAAGGATTTTTAAAATGTGTCCAAAGAATCTTCCACCTTTAAAATCTAGTAACCCACAGACGTCATCATATTTTATCTTTGCAACCATTACTTTTGTGATGCATACATTGCATAGTGCATCATTACATGAACAGAAAATCCTTCATTTACTTATCTGATCAAAACAAAAACAGAATGGTGTGGAACATGTCACAGTGTGTCTATTAAATAAAGCTCACAACATTCAGCAGAACGGCAGTTATTTCAATTGTAAGGCTTACCTTTAATAGTTTCCTCCACAACTTCTACTACACGGTCTATTTGCTGAACCTGAAAAAAAGGACCAGAAGATCAATAAACTAAGCTGTTCTGATTGATCTGAAAAATTCTTGTTTCACATGTATTTCATTCAGTAGTGTGGAAGAAACTAAAATCGTTTTTGGTTATATTTCCACTTAGGATAGTGTTGTGTAGTATTATTTTGTCTTGGGCAGAAAACAGATGATTCCATTCACCTATACTGAAATATTCGTTTTCTATTTCCCAGCAGAAAAAATAACTTCTCTTTAATAGGATAAAAAAGGATCCATGAGCTTCTTTTACACAGTCTTTAAGGTCTGCAGAAATGTTACACAGGGTACCTTGTCAGCGTTAGTAAGCTAAGCTAGGTCAGGCCTGGATAAAAAGTGCAAGAAAAGAGAAAAGCAAGCAATTCCGAAAGTTAAGATCACACGCTAAGCTAAATACATTCTATAGAATACCCTGATTACATATTTCTAATTAGGTTTCATAACTACACCTCTCAAAAGTCCAAAATAGATTTTAATTTTTTTTTTAATTAATTGTTTAATATTGATCAAGAATTGGAAATTTCAGCTCATGAGTTAAACGTTTTAGCAAATCGTGTTAATTTTAAAACTGTGGGCATTAAAAAAAGAAGCCTGGTTGCATTCCTAACCTAAAATAGTTGTGATCACTGCCCTTCTCTTATTGTGCAATGGGGAAATTCACTTATAAAATTCTTAAGCCCTTTTTAAATCAAAATGTTGAGCTCAAAGAAAAAAAACAGTACATTGCACTTTCATTTTCTTGGGATACGGTCAAGAAATATATTTCTTGAAAGTGTATGTCCAGAGGATTTATGTAAGTTACTGGGACTTCAATACTACAGTGATGACAAGTGAGATACCAGGAGGATAAGACTCAAGGTGCGTATTGCACTATGTGGCTCCAATATAAAGTACCTCTAACAGAAATTAAAGGGAATTGCTTGGCTGGAGCAATTTAGGAAGAAAGGATGTTGACTTCCTATTTTAAAATCTGTGGAACAAAACATTTTACTTGACCTAGAAAAATATATCTACACTGGAATATTCTTTATGTTGTCACAGAAAATAAAAATTTATTAATACACAGATAAAATGATCATATGTAATTACAGCACAACTCATTCTACTATATACCTTTTTCATCATTAATATTTTAATTACTCACACATCACTTTCTTTCCTCTACTCACTTGCATGTATAATGACAATCTCTGCACCAAAAAATCAATCAATCATGTGTGAGGCCACTGGGAATAGTGGTAAGGCACTGGTGGCCAGTAGGTAGTAGACCAGGGACTGCTATCTCTCCTGCTAGAATGGTGCTGATGCCAGTACCAATGGTGATCCAAGGATTGAGAACGGTGCTTTGATGGTGAGAAGGAAGAGGAAGAAGTCTCCAAACAAGATCTTGAGGAGCCCTCGGAGTCATCCGGTGGGAATGGAGGAGCCACCCCCGAGGAAGCAAAAAATGGTCAGCCTCATCTGGAACCCAATATGAAGTCATCACTGGTGCTGAGGATCAAGAAGCAGTTGATACTATTGGTTCCTGAAGAGACATTGCCCTATAGCCAGCACTTGAGCAAACGAGGGTGCTGAAACCAAGGTCAGCATTGAATCCAGCGAAGGGGTCTGTAATACATACATCATCGGTGTCAAAGACAGCGTCTGTGCCAATGAGCCTCTCAGTACCGCAAAGGACGTTGACTGCAACCTTGCAGTCTGAGTCCCAGATGATGCAGGATGCAGTGCAGTGCAGATGAGCAAGACAGCTCTGCAACTCAAACAGACTGTGCCAGTGGTGCAGCAGAAGGGGACAATGTAGAAGGCGCTGCAACTGATAGCCTCTGAACTACAGGAGAATCAGGAGCATAAAGGAAGAGCAGGTCTGATGCTGCCGGATATGCCAACAGTGTGGAGACAGTCAGTGCTAATGCTGCCACCATTGTTACAGGACTCAATGGACATCACATGGTGGGAACTGCAGTCAACAGTACAGAGTCCAACTGATCTGAGCATGATACCGGTGAGCAGTTAGACGAGCCAGCTCCATCATGCATACCAGAGGCCTCAAAGTGCCAGTCAGCACTCCTCTGAGGTGACTAACAGGAGTCCCTCTGAGTCCTGGAATGGTCCCGATTGGTCTTATGGGACCTCTTCCTCAGAGGACCCGAAGGAGGAGAATAATCCATCCTTCTTCCAAGGGAAAGCCCTGAATCTTGAGCCAGGTATCACATTTCATGTTGGTTCTGAAGAAAAGCTGGATAATCTGAGGTCCCCGGTGCCTGCTCTAAGAGATGCTGTTTCAGCTGCTAGTTTATCATCAACTGTGTCCTCTTCTTAAACAACCTGCATATAAAGCACCTTTAATATGCCCAACAAACATCAAGTGTGGGGGGTCACTATTGGGGATAGCTACCACACAAGACAAAGTTTAAACCCTGGTGAGGGCATCATCTAGGGAAACTATCTAGCCGAACTATTGTAACTAAACCTAAGGGTACTACTTTAAGTACACTAACAATGAACCAGGTAGAATAAATTCCCAGAGAAACTGAGAAAAAACTGTGTGAAGAAAATCACCACAGAGAATGCTCCAATTCTAGCTGCAGGCAGTAAGAAGGAACTGCGAGAGTTTGGGGCAGCAATGCCCTTGAACATCCAGGGATAGTGCAAAAGCCAGAAGGCACAAGAACCATCCCTATAGGTACTTCTGTGCAAAGTTATCTTTTTAAAGATAGATATTATGTTTGCCCTTTTCCAGTCCTCTGGGACCTCTTCCATCCTCCATAAATTCTCAAAGATAATTGCTAGCAGTTCCGAGATTGCTTCAGGTAGTTCCTTAAGTGCCCTAGGATGAACTTCATCAAACCCCACTGACTTGAATATATCTAACTTATCTAAATATTCTTTAACCTGTTCTTTCCCCATTTTGGCTTGGATTCCTTCTCCCTCGTTGGTAATATTAATTATGTTGAATATCTGGTCGCCATTAACCTTTCTGGGGAAGACTGAAGTAAAAGAGGCATTAAACACCTCAGCCTTCTTGATGTCATCCATTATTAGTTCTCCTTTCCATTAAGTAAAGGACCTACACTTTGCCTTTTACGTTCCTTGCTAGGTGAACATGGTTGGAAATTTCTATTTTGAAATATTTTGATGTACCATTAAATACACTGTTAACAAGAAATTGCTCTATCATATTACTGGTTTTTTGTAGTCTACTAAATATAGGACAAATAGAAATGTTTATTAGAAGTGACACTTTTGAGAGTGTTGCTTTCTATTTACACACCAAATTTTCAGACTGAACACTTCTGTGTTTGAAATACAGTCACCTTGGAGCCTGGCTTTACAGACTCAAGCATATCTACCTGAATAAGCAGTAACAGATATTTAAGCCAGAGGCCAATCAAGTGAGCAGCACGTGTTAAGAGAGCTCTCTGCATGAAACCACTCTTCTTCACAGCGTTGAAAAGCAAATCTGCACCTATATGCTGGGTTTATAGCTCTTCAACCAGATTTGCCATTTAAAATCATTCTACATAAAATTCAACCCAATTTACTCCATTCCTGAAATACACATTGGGAATTCATGCTTATAAAGGCTTCTATCTAGGATGGCACAGAGCGTAAGCCTCACAAACATTAATGCATTCTAGCCTTATAAACCCTTGTAAGGTAAGGAAGTATTATCCTTATTTTACAGATGCCAGTATACAGTAGATTCACTTAATAGCAACCTCTTGGTTCCAGCTAAAAGCTGCTATTATCCAGAAGCTGCCAATAAGCAGAGGGCACTGTTTTCAGGGGGATACACAGAAAAATGAGCATGGAATACATTGCCCAGAACAATAGTTCTGAAACTGTTTATTAACTTTCAGTATTAAAGAAAACCAAACATGGCAAACGGTAATGGATACATATTATAGCAGCGGTTCTCAAACGTTAACAACCCAAGGCCCCCCATTTTGATTTAAACATTTTCGCGGACTCCCAAGCCTCCCGCTAAGCCCCAGGCCTTGCCTCCAACTCCACCCCTTCCCCCAAGGCACCGCCCCTGCCCAACCCTGCCACTCCTCTTCCATGCCTCTTTCTGCCTCCCCCCACCGAGCACGCCCCAGCCCTTCTCCTCCCCCTCCCTCCCAGCGCCCCCTGCACACCGCTGAATAGCTGTATCCCAGAGGCGCTGGGAGGGAGGGGTAGGAGGATCCCAGTTTGAGAAACACTGAATTACAGTGTACCACAATGCTTAGCACAAACTTAAGACATTTCAGCTTGCTGTGTGTCACAAGAAATACTGTAAAGTGGAACACAATTTTACAACACTGTGTAAAGAAAATGTTTTTTAAAAACCCTAAAGAAAACTTATAAAACACTTACAGTACAAGTCTTTGTATGCTGAACAGTACTGTAATTACAGTTAGTGTCACACAAATTGAAGCAGCATGAGATTTTTACTAATAAAATAGATAAAAATAAAAAAAAATTAAGAACAAAATTTGTTTAATATTGTCTGATTTCCTCATTTTGCCATCTCCACTTGTAAATCCTTCTCAATTCCGTGTGCATGCTCATAACCATTCTCAAAGCTGACTCTGGAATATCCTGAGAAAAATGTCCACTGCACACAGCTGCTCTGTGAGGGAAAGTTCTTCAGGTTTATCATCAGATGCACTATCCTCTTGTGTCTCATAAGCCTGCTGGTACTTTACAGCCACTGCTGTCTCCAGAAGTTTGGAATCAGAAAGCTCATCTTCCATCTCCAAATGACTCTCAAACTAAACAATGACCTCAAATTCCTCTGCAGTTAGATTTTCAGGAACAGAAACATCATCCGGAACATGAATGCCCACCACACCATCAATTTCTGTTGATGAAAACCCTCCCTTCTTGAAGCAGTTTAGAACAGTCTGTGTGAGAACAGCAACCCATGACTCCTTAGCAAGATGAAGTGCATCAATCACAGGGTTTGGGGTTTTTTTTCTGAAACATCCATATCATACCATATGGGTTGGTCAGCTTCCACAGAGGCAGTAATGTGAGCATTAAGAGGAGCACAGTAGTGATTGCTGAAGTTTTTAAGGACACCCATGCCCATTGGCTGCATGACTGAGGTTGCACATGGAGGCAAGAATTTTAACACCATGTGTGATAGCTTTACGTGAGCTGAATGATCTGGGCAATTGTCAATTAAAAGGTACATGGGTTGGTCTTGTAGACACAGCTCTCTATTCCAGTTCTTAAACTACGCTTCAAACAACAAACTAGTCATTTCATGCCCTGGCTGAGTTTTTGTAGATCACAGCCAGTTCTGAATGGTCCTTAGGGAAACAAGGGCACTTGCTCTTTCTGATCACCCTGAGGGGCTGTTTCTCCATGCCACCCATGTTTGCACTACTTCCAATTAATGGCAATTTCCCCCACACACACACACCCCGGCTTCCTGTAAACCCTTCTTTTAGCATGCCAATGCCTCTGTCAGGAAAGCACCCGTCTCATAAGAAATGAAAATGTCATGTGGCTGGTACTACTCGAGAATGCTGGAGAGGATGTCTGCCCACCATTCAGTGGCTGCTGAAAAGGTCAGCACCTATCTTTCTTGCCATGCTCTTTGCGTTGAATCATGTTGTGCCCAGCTTTCCACTTACTAAGCCTGCCACCTTCAGCGTTAGTGTCCTTCCTAGGCTCTACCACTAGGTGACTTGCCTTCTTTTTCAGCATTGGCCAGAAGAATCGAACACCTTGGCTAAGCGTACGCTGAAACCAGAGCCACAGGGCTTGACCAACAGCTTCCTCCTTTCCCTCACGTTGGCACTCACAGCCTCATTCTGTGCTGTTCCTGTGCTTCTATAAAATGTTATGGCTGTTGTTCTCAATGCACAAAACAACACACTGAGAAAACAAACCTCTTGGCTACTCTCACTTGCTTAGCAGTGGGCTCATGTAGGGCCTCCAGCACCTGAACTTTATCAGCAAGAGACAGGTTCACGCGTTTGGAAGCCATTGCACACAGTGGAAGCGCTCAGTTATGCATGCTCAGAGGCAGGAAACAGAATACAAGTAGGACCTCCTCTCTAAATAAAGTTGTTCTTAAGCGGCACACCTGTTGCTAATCATCCAAATCCCATTAACACTGATATTAATGGGATGGGATTGGTTTCTGATTACTATGTTGCCAATAACCTCAAGCTGCTATTACCAGGATTGCTATTAAGTGGAATCTACTGTGTAAACTGTATGACTTTAAATGTTCTCAGAAAAATATAATCCAATGTATCACACTGGTTTAGACTATCACATCAGTATGAAAAATTTAAACTCTCAGTACACTGTTTCAAAGGGCATTGTTACAAGTCAGTTAAAAATGCAATTCTACTACAATATATCATCCAAAAGAAATGACTTTAAAGTCTAGTTCTGTATATTCAAGGCACTGATTAAAAGAAGCCCTTGATTGCCATAGTCTTACTGGTAGTTACACAAATACTGTAACTTCCTCATTCAACCTTCGTCATACCCAGACCAACATTTTCCAAGGGAACTCTACTCTGACACACTGTCTCTCTACAAAGTTATCCCAAGAGACTTATAATTGTTAGCAAGAAACCACATTCTCAGACAACATTGCTTAAAATATAGTACAGCTTATGTAACTGATGACAAATCAAATTTCTATTACTCAACACATGGATGAGACCAACAAAAACACCTGATGGTAAAGCAAAGTTTTCACAACTGCTTCCTTATAACATTTACATTTTCATAGCTGAATCAGCATGAAGTTGCCAACAAAACATTTCCAATTTCTCAGTCTCATTATAACTGCCTTTTTAAAAGAATATTTTACTACAATAGGATGCTGAGTCTCACTTTTTAAAAACATTAGTATATCAAAATGTATTGTTCCTTAGTCTGCATTGACATTACTGCACTTTTAATCCTCTATTTGAGGAACTTAACACTAAATAATATTGCATACTAGCCGGAGGGGGTGCGGGGGAAGAGGGGGAACAAAAGCATAATCTAGCAGGGATAAAGGGAGAATCTAACCCAGGGTTTCTCTTTTGAAGATTTAGGTCTATAGAACAAGAGCTTTGTGTACTTATGATGTCCTATGTTTATGGTACTATAACTTTAATGCACACAGCTGTTATCTTTATAATTATCTTTATTGTGAACATCATTTCAATGTTTCCAAGGCCAATTCCAATGATTTGGGGGCAGTATGTTAATCGTTTTAGTTAACTTTTAATAGACATTTGTCTGTTTTAAATCCAAAATGGAAAATATTTTCATTACTAACTTGTAATTCTGGGAGCCCAACTTAAGATGAAGTGAAGATTTTCAAAAAAGCATTTATCACCCTTTAGAAATCAGTTCCTCCGGTTGGATGCTCAAAAATTGACACAGCGTATCACAAATCACAATCTAGGTCAGAGGATATAGGCCATTCTTTTTTTTTTTAATCCAGTATATGCTTTCCTTACTAGTCTATGTCTTTTTTATGTATAGATTTTTGTACATTTACTACAGGCTAGATTGGCACAGATCATATAATTATGTGCTCCAGGGGCAGAGTAGGGACTCAGTCACAACTCAGTTCTTGCTGCTCCTTTGCTGCATGGAGGAAGCAAGCAGTACCAAACTGGCTGCTGCACTGAGGGTGACAGAGTCAAAGGTTGTTTTACTCCCATCCATTTGCACAGATATGAGAACAGTGGCCCTGGAGAGGTTTTCCCCACCAAATTGTGACCCACAAAGCAGCCTGCATATAAAAGAGAGAGAGTAAGGGGGCACTTTACATCCCCTTGACCTACTGTATAGGATTGTATGTAGACTCAATTGATCCCTATATGTGTCTCAGTGCGGGGAATGGACTAGATGACCTCTTGAAGTCCCTTTCAACTCTACAATTCTATGAGTGGGTGGTTGGTTAACATATTTTGAGTATACATAGTAATATGAGCTGTAAAACGGCTGTGTCAAATAGTGCAATAAGCACAGAAACTATCTTAATGGGAAATTATCATTAAAAAGCCTATCTAGTTTATGTTCTACTACCTACTTGGCTTTGTAAGAACTCTTTTTACTCACCCAACATGACTTTAAAAAACCAAGGAAGTTAAAAGATTAGTTTCGGTTTATCCTCATGAGAGCTAAGTAGGATGAGTATATCTTAATTAATACATTTAATACCTTTTAATGCCAGAAGGAACCTGTAGTACTATTTGCTCTGACCTGCATAATGCAAGTCACAAAACTTCACTCTGCAATTACTGCAATAGGCCCAACAAAAGCATTTTAGAAAGACATCTAGTCTTTATTTAAAGACTTAATTGATGAAAAATCCTTAGTATTTTGTGCCTGAGATCATCGATTTTCATGACAATTTTTCAGTGCTGATGCAGTTATACAGCATTTTTCATCCCAAAGGATACAAAAGCACTTTAAAAACTACAATACACAGAATCCTCACTGTCTACAACCAGGGTGAAGCATGCCAACTGTTTAACAGCTCACAGACGCATATGCATTAACCCTTTCTGTTGCCCTGAGGAGACAGTAAAATTGTCAGGTTCCCCAGTCACTCTGCCCAAAGACAAGTAGTAAAAAAAAACCCAAACGTGATGAAAAACAGGTGCTAGCTATATAATTTATACTCTATTGTCTCTTTTGCATTTCGACTTTAGCTAGCTGTATTTCTTTCTAACAACAACATAGAAGATTATATTTAAAGTAGGGGAGTTAATCCTTGCCTTCACCCCCTGCAGGCTGCATAGGACATTGACACTAAATTCTGCGAACAGACTAAACCTCAATCACGTTCAAGAATGTATTTGACACAAAGCATCCACTGAACCATAATAAAATGTAACCACAAAGCAAAAAGGTTTAGAGAGGGACTGAACTCTAGGCTTTCCCAATAGAAGAAAGTCTAGTTGTTGGCAATGAAAAATTGTGTGAAAAGCCTCGTTTTTTTTAACACAAGATATTGCCCATAGCCGTGGCCCATCTAACCAACAAGTTAATATAAAACTTCAGACAACAACACTACACGACTCTTATGGGCAAGAAAATGAATATGAAAATCTTAGCAGGTCTTTTCTATTTGACAAATGTTCTTACCCCTATAATGCTCAGACCTTTGAGGTAGTCTTGACGAGGCTGGGCTTGTGGAACACATCCAGCTAAAACCACTTTCTTGTCGTCGTCTTGGGCTTTCCTAAAATGATTTTTAAAAAGTGAGAATTAATTTCTGAAAGCCGATCCCTTTGAATTGTAAACTACCAAGTATCTACAAGTCCTGGAATAGCATTCATCATCAAATAAGGTGAATAATTTATTTGTTCACAGAAAAGCGAACACTGCTGCAAACAGTTCCATAGTTAATGGGATAGGTCCATGTTTGAACCTGGGTTAAAGAAAATCCTGACAAATCAGATATTTGAGCTGTCTTTTCCATTTACAATGAGAATACAACACACATGGCAGACTTCTGAGTTTGTGCCTTCGTCTGAGCGACAGGGCAGTGAGGTTCACACTGGATAATCCTGAAAGTCCTAACATAAACTTTAGCTAAGCTTTATTTACCACAACTGTGGCAGAGGGATATGTGGTTGAGGCAGTTGGGGAACAAATCTAAAACCTGATTTGTGACAAGTCATTTAAAACAAAAGGTACAGTCCTTGTGAACAAGAACATTAGCTCACAATTTAACAGCTATTTAATGCAGTCTTAAATGAAAAATTACATCAGTGTTTAAAACTATTATTAAAACTGGATTGAACATTTTCAAGCTTGAACTGTTTACCTTTGCCAGATTAAATATTTATGTGAATATTAATTTATATAATTCCTTAGTTCAGGCACTATCTTGCCACCTAGTGGGAACCTGAAATACTGAAGATCAAATAGCTAGTTCCTTTCATTTTTTTAAATAATATTTTAATTAATTCTAGATACAGCATTGAATTTTAAGCCATTCCTGAAACTTGAAAATACAGAAAGTACTATGCACCTGCTATACCCAACTGTACTGGAAACAACAAAGTTGGATTGAAGCCCTGGTTTATAATTAGTAAACTTAATTAGATGATCTGCTAATATTAAAATAATAATCCAAATACCCAAACAGCCAGAGAGAGAGAAGGAAATTCAACTTTTTATCAGGCTCCATTGGCCCAGACATCCTATGGGTTGTCCGCTCTCAGACTTATGTCCCACAATACACACTACTGGCTACATCACACCCTCTATGGAAATTTATGGCAAGCTGGAGCCATCCTGTAGTGAGTCAGTATTTTCTTCAACAATGTACAGAGTTGTACAGTGTTTGCTATTACTTTATACCTTGGGGATAAAACTCTAGCATCATGACACACTTTTTTGAAATGTGCTCCTTACTAAGAATGTAGCATTTACAAAATCACACACTGTTGGAGAAATACAGGCTTATTTGATCTCTGGAGGCTAGCTCCAGTAGGGTACTTTAAAGGAAGTGATGTTACCACAAGAGTGTAAACTGGCACACTTCATTTACAAAGCTGAAAATTCCTGGCAGGTCTGGACTTCTGAACCTGCTAACAAAGAAAATTTAGGCTGACAGTCAAATGCACCTATTACCCCCATTTTCCTCCTGGCTAATTGTCAGAATTCACCTTATAATGGAAAAACTGATACTTTTGTTTTATTTAATTTGCAGGTCACCTTTAGGAACAAGCCCATTTGGTTTTAGATGACATAAGAAATTGCCATACCGAATCAGATCACTGGCCATGTAGTCAGATATCTTGCCTCAAAACAGTGCCCAGCACCAATTGTCTCAGAAAGGGCTAAAGATCTCCTAATGGCAATTATGCAATAACTAAGAGTTTATAATGCTTATTTTTCATCTGCCTAATGTAACAGTGAATGCTCTCAGTAGTCATATAAAAGTCAATTATTTATCTTGCAGCAGGCATCACAGGAAACCTACAGATGTCAATCATGATGGATTCATTTCAACCTGAGAGGGAAATAGTTGCTTTACTTTTTAGATTAATCTATATGAAAATACCATACTCTTGTGTCTTATTTAACAAAATCATATGAATATGAAATGTTGTTCAAATGCTAATTAAATATGTTTCTTAAAATGGGGGCTATACCCAGCAGCATGCTTGTGAAATGAGAAAGGTTTGGTCTTTCAGCTGTACGAAAGTTTTCCACTTGCAAAACTTGAACAGAAGCCATTTATATCCCCATACCCAAGTTAAAAACAGTCTGTTTCTTGAACTTCCTGCAAAAATGTCACATACCATCATTTGAAACTCTGCAACCCTGAAGGATAAAAATCACTACTCACATGACCTAACTGACTCAACCTAATGCCTCAAGGTAAGGCAATAAGACTGGTCTCCTGTAACCAGAGTATATATCCCTGGGCAACTCTACATCTGGTGTAATCTATTGCTAGAAATAACCCCCATCACCACCTACTAAAGAACTGCAGTGGAAAAAAGCTTTTTATTACAGTCTTTTCATTTGGGAAAATAATAAACAAAAATTTCCCATGACACATTAAATAGCATTTTAATGTTCCTTCACAGCTTTCACATTTTAGCATTTCTTCTTAGAATGTAAATGGAGGAGGAAAACAGTTAGATAGAATATATTTAGCTTTATATAAATTTTTATTTAAATATCCTTACGGACTTTTCTATACTCTGAGAATTTTTGCTTCAAAATGTAATTAAGCAGTAATGCCTGCACTAAATTTTCAATAAAATTATTTTCATTAAAAGCCATAATATATTGTCCTATCCATGAAACCCAGCACAAATGTGAGCAAGAATGGTATATTAAATACTTGTTTTATATTTTTCCAGGAACTGCCTGCTGAAAATATGCCCCATATCCCTACAAATATTGTTTAATGTGATCTGTTCTGACTAACAAAAGCCTACAAAAATTGTTCTTTAGAAACCTAGCTAGCACAGGAACAGTATTAGAAAAGAAACATGAATGCTAATGAGAATAATACTTCATTGAATCTAAAAGTGGCATGAATAAACATCTTCTTTAGACATTCTTTATATTCTTCAATTAAATGAACCTTACCCTTAAACCTTCAACTTTAATTGCATTAGGACATATTTTCTAGAAATGTACTCTTATCTGAAAATGATTTACAAGACATACATCTGAGTAGACATGTAATTAAGTCCAATTTTCTTTTAAAAGGATGGAATCCTGGAAAACACTCTTCCAACCAGGGAAAAAGCAGAGTACTGCATACAATACAGTACTTTCAAGTTAAAAAATAAAGTATAAAAATCATCATCTGCCAAGACCAGAGATTACAATAAAAATATTTATATTTTTATTCTCCTTTTTCTTGTTGAAAACCTGTAAGAACAGCTAACTTGGGAAACAATAAACAATTCTATCTTGATTATACCTTGTTTATGTAACTATGAACCTGCCCAAACTAGAGCCATTGTTTTACAGTTCATTATTTTTTGCTAGTCTCCAATAAATTCTGTCCTGAACAAGACACAAATGAAGACAGGCCTCAGCCCAATACAGTTGCAGTACCATCTTTTGTAACTGTTGTTCTTCTTCAAGATGTGTTGCTCAAGTCCATTCCATTCTAGGTGCCTATAGAGCTTCTGGGTGCTTCCTTATCACCCAGCATGTTTGGGCCCCTCATTCAGGACTTCCTGGCAGTACTCTGGAATGTAAAGAGGTGTGGGACACTGCAAAACCTACAGGATGTGGCTATGTATTGGTAATGAGAACTAGATTTATAAGGAGGCTCTGGGGCGATCTGACTGCACAAATGAGCATCTTGGTATGGAAGGCTGAGAACCACTACAAAAACTACAATCCATCACTGAAGTTTGACATTTGTATCTACACATGCTCTCCAGAATTGTGTGTTATTAAATAACAAATTGGTGCATTTAAAAAACATGTGCAGCACTAAAGTAAACAATTTCTTAACTCAGACTTAAGTACTGGTTTTCAAACTGTGGGGCTCATCCCCTCCGGTGAGGCAGACCGAGGTTCACAGGGCATGAAGACCTGAGTGGTTAAGAATTAGCCATTGGCCAGTAATCTCAGCTCTGTGTCACCATCCTACTGCCAGCCAGCTCCCACAGGAACCACACAGCCTCACGAGAACTTATTTCCACCCCCACATCTCTCACACACACACACACACCCGCCCTCAGGTGCCAGCCCCAGGATGCACTGGGAATCAACATGGCGCTGGTAATGCTAATGTTTCCTGGACCCACGGCAATGGCCTTGCACCCAGTGTGCACACACACTTGGAAAGCGGGTGCGGGTGCAACCCCTATGCATACATACAAGTTCCCACTATGGGCAGCTGGATTCAAACAGGGCATGCAAGCTTCCTCCCTGCACAAGCTGGTCCCTTCTTCCCCCTTGCAGCTCTAAACTTCCCCTGTGCTGAGTGGACATGCATGTGATATGAATCTCCAAAGGGTAGCACAGCGAAAAAAAGTTTGGGAACCTCTCCCCTAAAAAGTCCATTATTATTACCAAGTATGCATACAGAGTGTTCTAGATGCACAGCAATGCATGCCAAACATCTGAAATTAAAAGCAGACTGCATCACAGAGAGGAGGAAGTTGGTAAACTACAGACTGTTCAGCATGAAACAGGCAGCTGACTTCAAAAGTGTTGTTATAACAAATTGGTGAAGTTGAAAAGTGTTAAGCTATCATGTTATATGAATTCTATATCATGAATGAATTAGTTAGTGCCACTTCTGGGCAATTGGTAAGATAACAGCTTTTATCAAGTTGTGAATATTCACACCAGTATCACACAAATATAGAAAAATATAAACACCAATATGAATAAGAAAGATTCAGCAGCAATGGAGCATGAAAAAAACCTAAGTAGCAGAAGAGGAGCTCATATAATGAACATGAGGCATTCCAAGCCACAGGGAATAAAATCAGATAGACATAAGTGAAATCATAGCAAGACAGCTTCCATGCTAAAAGGAAGCAAGGGAAGTTTGGGGGAAAGGCTATGGAACAACATATCAAAGAAAAAGTCTAAGGTGAGCTAAAACTAGGGTTACCATATTTCAGCAAGAAAAAAAGAGGACGGGAGGAGCCCCGCCCTAGCCCCGCCCCTGCCCCTCCCACTTCCCGCCCCCCCAGAACCCCCAACCCTCCCCCCGTTCCTTGTCCCCTGACTGCCCCCTCCTGGGACCCCTGCCCCTAACTGCCCCCCAGGACTCCACTCCCTATCTAAGCCTCCCTGCCTCTTGTCCCCTGACTGCCCCAACCCTTATCCACACCCCCACCCCCAAACAGACCCCTGGGACTCCCACGCCCCATCCAACCACTCCCCACCCCCTGACAGCCCCCCCCGAACTCCCAACCCATCTAAACCCCTCTGCTCCCTGTCCCCTGACTGCTCCGATCCATCTCCCCACCCCTGCCACCTGACAGCCCCCCCCAGAACTCCCAAACACTCCCCCCCTGCTCCTTGTCCCCTGACTGCCCCCTCCTGGGACCCCTGCTCCTAACTGCCCCCCAGGACTCCACTCCCTATCTAAGCCTCCCTGCCTCTTGTCCCCTGACTGCCCCAACCCTTATCCACACCCCCACCCCCAGACAGACCCCTGGGACTCCCACGCCCCATCCAACCACTCCCCACTCCCTCCCCAGAACTCCCAACCCATCTAAACCCCTCTGCTCCCTGTCCCCTGACTGCTCCGATCCATCTCCCCACCCCTGCCACCTGACAGGCCCCCCCAGAACTCCCAAACACTCCCCCCCTGCTCCTTGTCCCCTGACTGCCCCCTCCTGGGACCCCTGCCCCTAACTGCCCCCCAGGACTCCACTCCCTATCTAAGCCTCCCTGCCTCTTGTCCCCTGACTGCCCCAACCCTTATCCTCCACACCCCCACCCCCAGACAGACCCCTGGGACTCCCACGCCCCATCCAACCACTCCCCACCCCCTCCCCAGAACTCCCAACCCATCTAAACCCCTCTGCTCCCTGTCCCCTGACTGCTCCGATCCATCTCCCCACCCCTGCCACCTGACAGCCCCCCCCAGAACTCCCAAACACCCCCCCCTGCTCCTTGTCCCCTGACTGCCCCCTCCTGGGACCCCTGCTCCTAACTGCCCTCCAGAACCCCACCCCCTACCTAAGACTCCCTGTTCCTTGTCCCCTAACTGCCCCCTCCTAAGACCCCCCCCCCAACTGCCCCCCAGGACCCTACCCCCTACCTGTACCCTGACTGCCCAAAACTTTCTCCACTCCCCCCAAAAAGCCCCCCCCCCGTTTCTTGACTGCCCCCTCCAGAACCTTCCTGCCCCCGGTCCCCCTTACCCTGCTGCTCAGAACAGAGTGTTGGGCTCTGTGCAGCCGAGCCGGACACGTGGCTGAGCTCCCCAGCACAACAAAACCCGGTCTGGCCCTGCACAACAAAACCCGGTCTGGCCCTGCACAGTGCTGCTGGACTGGGCTGCAAGGGAGCTGCCGGCTCAGAATGCAGGGCGGATCCGGCTCCTCTACAGCTGCTCCTGAGTCCAGCCCGGGACTTCCCTGCAGCCCTCCCAGCCGCTCGCTCTGCTAATCCCGGACATTGTGAGTGCTTTACAAATTCCCCCCCGGACGCTATTTTTAGCACACAAAAGGAGGACATGTCCGGGTAAATCCGGACGAATGGTAACCCTAGCTAAAACAATCTTTGAACAACAGAAAGGCAGATGCCTCCTTTTGATAGAAAAAAATGAGTTATAAAATAGGAGTAAGAGGAGTAAGAGGAATATAGCTGTGAATCAAAAGTGTGAATCAACTGGAAATGTGGTATGAAGGAAACTCAGAAAAGCACTGAGCAGATATTTGAAAAACATATGCCAAGGAAATAACTCTTTGCTGGCATCTACAGTCACTGGTTTGCATCACACCCTGTACATGTCACCAGACCAGTCTGGTGAAAGTT
Source organism: Malaclemys terrapin pileata (assembly GCF_027887155.1). Taxonomy (NCBI): domain Eukaryota; kingdom Metazoa; phylum Chordata; order Testudines; family Emydidae; genus Malaclemys; species Malaclemys terrapin. The sequence continues at coordinate 107,199,184 of NC_071506.1, forward strand.
ATGGAAGGAAACAATACAACCATGAGGAATTCCATTTTCCAGACTGATAGAAAAAGTGCTGACTGTAAAAAAAGCAAACACTGCTGTGCAAAAGGGCAAAGTGTGCTCAAGAAAGATTGTTGGTCTATCCCCCACATTTCCAACTGACCAGAATGCAAAAGCTAATCAGAAAGGATCCACGGGATTTAAAGGGAAAAGATGCATCCCTGGAACAAAGAGATGAAGAATAGAACTTCTTCATCTTCAATGGGGTCTGGAGTAAAAGACAAGACAAAAAAAAAAAAAAAAAAAAAAATTAAAAATCGCATGTTATCTACTGCCAAAAGAAAATTACAGATGCAAACAAAGTCAGATGCTGGCATAGATGAACAAGGAGGGAAAAGGGCGCAAAAAGGCCTCAGTCTTATTGTGCTCCATGCGGAGGGGCCAGCCACAATTGAACTCTCTTCAACTTCCTGATTCCAGGACTTTTAAGATCTGACAAACACAATCCCCACCAACATTACAAATCGGAGCTATGTAGTACCCTGGTCAGGGGACTACTTAGCTGTATTTACATTATATTCAGGTGTCCTTGTCAGCTGCCTTGTTCTATTCCATTGCTTCTAAAAAATTCACATACAGTTTGTTTGTAAGATACATGAAGATAACTTATGTAAGAACAATGACCCACATCGCTGGAGTTTACAGAACTGTATTTGAATACCAATCTCTAGAAAAGCAGCCCCCCTATTAATACGCTGCTTCCTTTTAACTTGTCTTTCAAAACATCAGCCAACATGTAAATCCTCTTGAGAAAATAAATGACATTTTATCCTCCTTACAAGAGCAAGCATGTCTTTTTCCAAAATATTACAAAACAAACATGTAAACATCCATTTCATGAGACAAGAAATGGAGGCCCTGAAAACATATGGTTACCGAATATCTCAAGGAACATTTTGTAAGAGTAGGATTGTTAAATGTGGGGATACAGCCAAGGTTTGACTCCGATAATAACAGGCTCTCTTACCAAAATATCCTCAGAAGTTTCAACTGAATATTGCACTGATAAACAGCTGCTGAGTTCCACCCAAGGGCTGACTATATTTCAGTGGTGGGTTAAGTCTGACTGTATGTTCCTTTCCTACCTCAGAGCTTTAAGAATAATGGAGCACAAACTTTGCAACATAAAAAAATCCAGTTTGGTAACTTTGCAGAATCCTGAAAGCCACTGCAACCACCATAGAGTCAAAATCCTGAGTTTAATCCTGTCTCTGCTGATGACTTTTGTGGCCATGGGCAAGACTGAATTCCCCAACAGCACAATGGGTACTACTTTCCGCGGGAGTAAAGATCCATCACTGCCCCACTAGCCTTAGGGTGGGTCAGGAAAGAGTGGGGTACCAGCCAGCTAATGTTCCTCCAGTCAGATTAATATATTCAATTTAGCTCCATTTAATGTTTTAGCCCTAAAACAGCTTGCAAAAACAGTCACAGAAATTTACTAGCTTGGACACAAAAATCTAGTCACCATTTTAGTGGGAAGGGTTAAATTATTGCTAGTGTATTTGTTCATCCAAAAAAAGATTACTCACCCCAGCTGAAGGTGAATTGACTTTTGCAGTGCTTCCTAAACAGTTTCTACCATTATTTATAGGATTGGTATGGAAGTCATGCTTAAAATATTTGTCAATTTGAAAGACTTTACCATATAATGGGGTGAAGCAACAGAACCAACGAATACTTTTGAACTAGTAGAAATATTTTAAGCGCAACCACTTCACACACAACCATGCAAAAAGTCTTCTGACTAGGGATCATAATTTTTGGCGGAGAGTTATTTGAGTTAGCTCCTTGGAAACTTACATTTATGATACATTTTCACCGCATATTCAAATAACTAGTACTTAAAGGCAAACTTTTCCCATACCTAAACTATACATGTGCATGGAAGCTCAGAGAGCAGTAGAACTGCAACAATTTCACTGAGACACAAAAGGTGTAGGAAAGACTATGGAAAGGCCTTGCAAAGAAAGCATGTTTAGCTATTTTTGACAAGGACCTGTGAAAAAGTGGTTTCAAGACTTTTTTTTTTTTTTTTCATTTTTAAAGTAGGAAATACCGTGTGGGAGAGAGAGGGTATTTTCATCTTGCCCGTCTTAGGGAAGCTCAACAGTTTTTGTTCAAACTTTCCAGAAAAAAAATCACTTTCAGATGTAGACCAAGCTTAGAAAGTTTCATTTGAAAAGAAATTTTTTGGAAATTTGAGTGTGACAATGGACACTTATAATGGAAATCATTTTACAACTTTACAGATACACAATCAATTACAATCTAATTACTTGAAAGAAATACAGCTTTGTTTCAGGTACTACCCCTATTCTAGAACCTCCACATTTTTGTTGTTTTATAATGTTTTCCTATTTTAATAATGTTTCTCTCTCACATTAGGTATGTGAACAATCAATATAAACAGGGAAATCTGCCTAACTGATTGACTTGGCAGAGGAAAGAGTGACATTGACTATATACAAAGTGACTTATTTCAAACAATACCAGGTTAAAAAAAATCCGATAAATTGATTTTTAAGATGAAGACATCATCAAATACATATATTTCTACATAATAATCTGTATATATTTTGTTGTATCCCTTTCCCCCCAGTCATAGTAAGTTCCCCATCCCTCTTAGATTGTAAGAAATTTGGGAGCGGGACTGTGTCTATCTGTAGGTCTGTAAAGTGCATAGCAGAATGGACCCAAATCTGCTTAGTCTCTGGGTCATGCAAATACATAGCAATAACTACATTTTTTTTGCCACTGACTGAGCATTATAACCTTCCATGTTTTGTCTTAGATTGTCAAGTTTCCACAAACTAATGATATACTTCTTCCATAAGTGAGAGATCCTATTTGTGGGAATCTAAATTTATCTGAGGAAGTAAATTGTTTTATAGTATTTGAAGAATCTGTTTGGGGGATTACTTGGGTGATCAGCCCTGATAATTAGGCTCCTACTTGTTCTGCTCTGGGTTGGAAAGTCCTGTGTTTTCTTCTGCTTTTCTGCAATTTAAAATGTGTATTAACTTTGTTTTAAAATATCTTATGTTGTCCGTAAGATACATTGTTCTGTTATTGAATTCCCATGCTGAATTTTCATAATGAAATTCATTTTACAAACACTATTGCTTGCTGAAATTTCTCTAGCCTACCCAAATCAATACACACAGTTAAAATTTACTTTTTTTTTAAATATTAAAAGGAAATACAATCTAGTCTTCAAATAGAAATCTGGAAACAAACTTTTGTGGATATCCACTTGTTATTTGAGTTTAAATCTTTGAGGCCCTGATTCAGGACAGCACATGAGTGTGCTTATGTGATGTAGTGAACAGGAATACCTTTCCTAAGAATAAGATTTCCCACAAAAGTCTTTACCAATGCAACTCAGTCCTGATATGCAACAGCCTACTATTCCAGTATTGATCTTTCCTCAATACAGATTTTCATTGTTAAACGTGTTAGTCTAGGGAGGTCACGTGAGGGCCATATAAATGTATACACTGGATTTGTCACCAAAGCAGAATTATAATTGAGTTTGGATCACTGATTGGATCTCTTTGGCAATTTGTCTACTTGCAGTCTAAATGCACCATGCAAACAAGATACAGTGACATAACTGGTATCCATAATTTATATCTTGTTTGGAAAAAGGGAAAATAGTTGTTAATCCTTTTTCCATTATTGTTATCTTAAACCACATATTACAGACTTTAAAAGCATAGACGGCAAACCTTGCAGAATCTCAGTCATCTCCCATCTTCACCTATCTCCAGCTCTCTGCTGGCCACATGAATGCCTTTAGCTTTTGATTTCTTACTTTGATGCAGTATGGGCATATTAAACTGTTGCGGATTCAGCTTTGCTAAAAGAAAAAGAAAGCGGAGAGTAACCACATCACCGGTGAAATGCTGCAGGTGGTGGCAGCAGGAGTCAGACATAGGAGGGAAAATTGCCAACTTCTGCATTTTTCTAAAGCACCATGCCTCTTAACACATCTGTAGCATGCTGTTCTCTCCAGAAGTTAAATATTAGGGATTGTTCACAAGACCTAAGCCTGTTCCCTGAAGTCAATGAAAGCTTTGCCACTGACTTCAATGGGAGCAGGAACTGACCCAATTTAGTCACCTCTCTTCACCTATTGTCAAGTTCGGTTCCCTAAGTAGGTGTCAATTATTCCACCCCCACACACACTTTTAAAGTCTTACTTTGCGCAGCAAAAATATTTATTAAAAAAAGATTTCTATAAAATGATCTGCCCCCGTTCTAGCTTGAATTGCTATGTATTGGGTTACGTGGTCCATGCTAAAAATGTAGATATTTATTCTTATGCTGAAATTAATACAAAATTATGTTTGCATGTGTAGATGGGCTATTTAATCACATGTACCTCACTCCAAGTTGGTAAAACGGAAGCTCCTCATACTGATGAGTTAAGAAAAGTTTCACTTTGGAAGGAAAACAAATTCTGATTTAGAGTTAATGGAAGCATTAACCAAATCATTATGTATAGCTTTCATATGTATTGTATAATTTAGTTACTTAAACCTCTATTCTATCATAGAATCGTAGGACTGGAAGGGACCTCAAGAGGTCATCTAGTCTAGTCCCCTGCATTCATGGCAGGAGTGAGTATTATCTAGACAATCCCTGACAGGTGTTGGTCTAACTGGCTCTTAAAAATCTCCAATGATGGAGATTCCACAACCACCCTAAGCAATTTATTCCAGTGCTTAACCACCCTGACAAGTAGGAATTTTTTCCTAATGTCCAACCTAAACCACCCTTGCTGCAATTTTAGCCCATTCCTTCTTGTCCTATCTCAGACGTTAAGGAGAATAATTTCTCCCTCCTCCCTGTAGCAACTTTTTAATGTACATGAAAGCTGTTATGTCCCCTCTCAATCTTCTCTTCTCCCCCCTGCTCCCCCCGCTTCCCCCCCTCCCCCATCTTCCTTCATAGGTCATGTTTTCTAGGCCTTTAATAATTTTTGTTGCTCTTCTCAGGACTTTCTCCAATTTGTCCACATCTTTCCTGAAATGTGGCGCCCGGAACTGCACACAATACTCCAACTGAGGCGTAACCAGCACAGAGTACAGCGGAAGAATGATTTCTCATGTCTCATAGACTCAGACTCATAGACTTTAAGGTCAGAAGGGACCATTATGATCATCTAATCTGACTTCCCGCATGATGCAGGCCACAAAAGCTGACCCACCCACTCCTGAAATAATTCTCTCCCTTGACTCAGCTGTTGAAGTCCCCAAATCATGATTTAAAGACTTCAAGTCGCAGAGAATGCTCCAGCAAGCGACCCCTGCCCAGCAAGCGACCCCTGCCCCATGCTGCGGAGGAAGGCGAAAAACCTCCAGGGCCTCTGCCAATCTACCCTGGAGGAAAATTCCTTCCCGACCCCAAATATGGCGATCAGCTGAACCCCGAGCATGCGGGCAAGATTCTCCAGCCAGACCCTCCGGAAAAAGTTCTCTGTAGTAACTTTTAATATCCCATCATTGACCATTGTTACCAGCGATGGCAAGTTATTGACCTATTGACTAAAATCACGTTATCCCATCAAACCATCCCCTCCATAAACTTATCAAGCTTAATCTTAAAGCCAGAGAGGTCTTTCGCCCCCACTGTTTCCCTCGGAAGGCTGTTCCAGAACTTCACCCTTCTGATGGTTAGAAACCTTTGTCTAATTTCAAGCCTAAACTTCTTGCAACACTCCTGCTAATACACCCCAGAATGATCTTCGCTTTTTTTGCAACAGTGTTACACTGTTGCCTCAGAGTTAGCTTGTGATCCACTATGACCCCAGATACTTTTCTGCAGTACTCCTTCCTAGGCAGTCATTTCCCATTTTGTATGTGTGGAACTGTATCTTTGATCTTCCCCTTTGTTTATATCTTCTAATCTTCATACTGTCTCTTTCCTTTATGTTTGATATACCTCTCATTTATCCTATCTCTTCTTCCCATCTTTCCTATTGTTTTGTTTATCACTTTCTCAAAACTAAAAGAAATCTAGCATAAGATACATTATTGATCCAATTAATTTTGTTGTGAAATACCAGTGACTCCAGTTTAAAGACCAAGCAGGCTTCAAATTACCTGCATGCACTGTCAACAGTTGGAATATCAAACCCTGCTAATATATAGGCTTAAAATGAAATTATTGTTGAACAATTTAAAAAATAAACTGGTTATATACTGTACCTTTGAATTTGAGACTTCCTAGAAAGTGAAGGAAAGAGAGCGAAGAAACAAACGGATATATATTTTATATTAGTTTTAACACTAGATTATTCATGATGACTGCTCCAGTTAAACTGCATGATTCCATTTATAACATAGCAAAGAGATCTCTTCCGGCCACGTAAGAAGATGGAGATTTCAAAAACAGGATGTAGAATTTGCAGAACACTAGATACACACATAATGCAGGGTCAATAGTGCTAAGAGATTACATGAAGTCTGCTGAGAACAACGATACAAGTCACAACAGACAGGTTGGCTGAAAGTTGGGGACAAGCAAGACTGTCAGTTGATTGTTGGCAACTTCCAGGGCAGTTGTGGGGTTGTGATGATTGGAGTGACTGAATCAGGACGTGATTTTACAGGCTTAGAAGGGGGGCAAAACTTTGATCACCAAAGATTCTAATTACTCAGAAATGGCTACAACTACTATGACAAAAGCCAAAGACAGGAACGTGTTCTTGGAAGTACTCTCTAATAGAAGGCCTTTCAGAATATGCATAGTCAGAAGTTATCCTGGACCTAATGGAAGGACATGGGCTAAATAAGTTAAATGAGATGTAATGATCATTTTAATCAGGTAGCAGGATGAGGTTAAGATGCATTTTTCACTTTATGAAAGTTGCAGGTGAGGAAATGCAAAAGTTTAAGTTTTGATAGAAATTATACAATATATAGGAAGGATACTGCAGGAAGTTAGGAACAAAGAAATAAATTACTTATAAGATATAGCAGAAACTAAAACGTAGCTGTCGCTTCCCCCGGTCAGGAATGGGTTCCTAAGCCCTCTCCTTTATTCACTGGGTAGCAGACCTCAGACCAAAGCTCAGTTCTGCTAATTTTTCTTATACAGAGACAAGTGCACTTCCATTATCATCTCTGTTATACTCTCCTGGGAAAAACTAATGGGGGGCATGGTGAACTGCTATTTCAAGGGAGGAGGGAATTCTATTTTATTTAGTTCTTCAACCACATCCATCATCATGGTATCTAAAAGATAATAGGAGTACAGACCTTTGATGGTAACATATCAGAACACCTACTTCTTACCCCCTTCTGTTTGGCTGTCTTTTTTTGTTTAAAATTCCTGTCATTTTGGAGGAGGTCCCAAAGAATTATCTTACCAGCTCCCCCACAAACCTTAAACCAGTCCTTGCTGCTGCTAAAAATTGTAAAGAAAAATAGGCTTGACAAAAGGAAATGATCAAACCCATCAAAAAGAGTTTTAATGCCAAACATCTAAATTACTAAAAAAAGTATCAAGTTGACGGATTTTTGTTATGTTTTAAAAGAATACTTTGAGAAAACACTTAAATTACACTGTGTAAATTATTATACAGTTTTCAAACTAGCAGGTATGTGCACTGAATATGTTTTTAGTTACTGCTAGGATACAAAAATTTCACTCAAATCAACATTCTCTGACCACCCAAACCTCTAAGCCCTTATGAAAATATGACTCAATTCAGAAAATTATGGAGCAAAATTAATCAGAACTGCTGTTTACCTAATGCAGTGGTTCTCAACACGGGGTATGCCGTATAACCCCTTGGGGTATGCAGAGGTCTTCCAGAGGGTACATCAACTCATCTAGATATTTGCCTAGTTTTAAAAAGCACTAGCGAACTTAGTACAAACTGAAGTTTTATACAATGACTTGTTTATACTGCTCTATATACCATACACTGAAATGTAAGTATAATATTTATATTCCAGTTGATTTATTTTATAATTGTACAGTAAAAATGAGAAAGCCAGCAATTTTTCAGTAATAGTGTGCTCTGGCACTTTTGTATTTTTATATCTAATTTTGTAAGCAAGTAGTTTTTAAGTGAGGTGAAACTTGGGGTACACAAGACGAATCAGACTCCAGAAAGGAGTACAGTAGTTTGGAAAGGTTGAGACACATTGATCTAATGCACCAGACAAATCCTCCAGCAAAACCTGTCTTATTTTATACAGCACTATTTTAGATTAACTGAAGTAATACACAGCTCAATACTACTCATGTTTTTTTTTAAATACTGAAGCTTTAGAGTCACTAGTTACGTCTAGTAGCACAAAAAATTTCTGAGAATAATCTAAATAGTTAATTCTAATTCTGAGAAAAGTAACCTCATTGTGTATTTTCTTTCTTTTCAAACAATCCTTTTTTGCTGCATTGTGTAAAATGAAACAGAAGAAAAATTCCCAGGAGATGGGCATGGAGCGTTGTATTTTGCTTTTCTCTGTATAGTGCACAAAAAATCCTTGACCTAGTCATTGTCATTGTGATGCTTAAGCATGCAATGGGACACGGTGCCATTAAAAAGTATGAAGCTCAAAAGTGCATCCAGCAGTGTAAGATGACTTAATGCACTCACACTGTGAAGTGGGACTGTGATCAGAGTGGTTGCATCTGCTCAAGTCACTATCCAATTTGTGCATTACTCTGCCTTCAGTTCTGTTTTAGCATTCAGATTTATAAGACTAGGGAAAACATTCAGGGGAAAAAAGGAACCAGCCCTAAAATCAACACCAGTATAACCATTCAAGTCCACCTCAGGCCTTATTATTTAATTAAAGCAAAACAGTCATTTCTCATTTAACTCTCCTAATTTTAGTTCTGCCAAAACAATAACTTCTATAGCAAGGGTTTTCAGCTTTCTATTGTTTTTGAAACACTGCACCAGTCTATATAAGTTTACTATGATTCTGGACATTTTTACAGAGATATAATAATAAAGTGAGTCAGCATATTTTAAAATATTCTTTCACTAACTTTTAGTGGGTTATCTGGCCCCTCCCTATGTGGTGTGTTAACAAAAGAATCTCTGATAGACAACAGTCCAGTCTGGCCTTGACTCCACAACTTCCACTAACAGCTTACCCTATTCCCTATTTTTTTCTTACAGCTACAATTTTTGCAGGGGTTTAAATCTAAATTTCCTATGCACTAGCTTAAGCTTACTTTTTGTTAGACCCCAAGAACACTGGTAACACCACCTCCTGTTGTTCTTAGACTTCAGCTCTGCATCCTCCTCTTGGCCCCCTTTCTGGTATCAGATAAATACCTACCTAGTCACAATATCTATTGGTCGATAATCTAGGAAGACCAGAACTTGTCCTCTCATGAGTTTAAATTCTCCTAATTTTTCTGGTCCCTATGCAACCTGAAATAAAAGGTTGAATGGTTAAAACACTGGACGGAGATTCAGGGAATCGAGGCTTACTTCCAAGAAATGCCAGAAACTTCCTGTAAGAAAAGTCCATCTCCTGTGTTTCAATTCCCAACCTTAACAATAGGGATCTATTGCTTTTCTCCTACCCTTTTTCTCATCTATAGCTCTGCAGGACAGGGGCTCTCACTTACTAATTTATAATGATCAGCAGCAATTTTATATTTATTTCCTCATCACAGATGAAAATCTTGAATAGTGCCAGGCCTAGTACCGATCTCTGAGGAACCGCACTCTAACCACTCACATTTGATGTCCACATTGACAAGCATTTTTTGAGATCTGTGAGTTAGCCAGTTCCTAATCCATTTAATACATACGTGACTGATATTGTATAGTGCTAATTATTTAATCAGAAAGTTGTGCAGTACTAACTCAAATGCCTTACAGAACTCTAAGTAGGTTACATCTATGCAGTTACCTTTATCAAAAAAACTTGTAATCTCAAAGAATGAAATCGGGTTTGTTTAATTTTCTGTTTTCAATAAAAATCATGACTGGCATTTGTATCCTTTAATTCTTTATCACTTGAATCCTGTATCAGCTTTCTCATTTTTTTTTTATCCAGGACTGATGTCAGGCTAACCAGACTATTATTACCCAGGTCATCCTAGTTTTCCTTTTTGAATATTGGCACAACATTAGCTCCTTTCTAGTCTTCTGGAATTTCCCCAGTGTTCTAAGATTTATTAAAAATTAATCACAGCAGGCCAGCCAAATCTTTTAGGATTTTTGCATGCAAGTTATCCAGACCTGCTGATTTAAAAATGTTTATCCCTAGTAGAGTTGTTGTAGCCATGTCAGTCCCAGGACATTAAAGAGACAAGGTGGATGAGGTAATATCTTTTATTTTCTCTCTGTTGGTGAGAGAAAAAGCTTGTCTCACTATTAAAAATATATAGTGTTACCTCACCCGCCTTGTTTCTCTAATATCCCTAGTAGATGTTGTTTAACATCTTCCTTGATTACTAATGAACTGGAAAGTACTTCATCATTCTCATATCATATGAATACACCATCCTACTTATTTTCAAACACAGAACAGAAATATTTATTGAACATTTCTCCCTTTTCTAGATCATTACACATATTTCTCTCAAATTGAACTCCAGAACACATTTTTTCTTTCCACATATTACAGACAAGTGCTTAAGGAGTAACTCATCTTGTGGTCTAATTTAATTCAGTGGTCTATAAGACCCCCACTAGTAGTCCCTCCTAGGCTTTGTTATATAGCACATTAATCCATATGCATTCAAGATCCTGTGACTCTGAATGATCAATAACTTTAAAACAGATAAGGGTGCCTAATGTAGAATGCTATCCCTGTGCCAATCTCTATCCTTCCTTAAATTATAACCAGTGATTTTAACATTCGAGTAATGAAAACCATCTCACTAAATATCAGTAAAATCACTTAGCTCAAGTTTCTTTTCATCAATGAAAATTTCCAGTTCTTACTGCTTGTTACCCAGACTCCTAGCATTGGTATATAAATAATTGGGAAATGGTACTCTTCACAGTCATTATCTCACTGATTCTATTTGTTTGTGACACACTGCGTTTGAATCATATTTGCCTCCTTAGAGCCCTCCCCTGGCACAGTTAAGTTTAATGCATTCCTAGTTGCTCCAGCTAGTCTCCAGCAGGAAAAGATTAGCCCCCTTCTCAGATGCAGGCTGTCCCTCCTCTCACACTGGAATGTGGCCCAATGTTCCACAAAAGCAAAACCTTCAGCTTCAGTTATGCACCCAATGGTTCACCTTCAGTACTTTTTGCCTTCTCTTGCTTGTGGGACCAGAAGGAACGCCAAGAAGTTCACTTGGCCTTTCTTCATCTTCAGGTCCCTTCATAGAATCATAGAATATCAGGGTTGGAAGGGACCTCAAGAGGTCATCTAGTCCAACCCCCTGCTCAAAGCAGGACCAATTCCCAACTAAATCATCCCAGCCAGGGCTTTGTCAAGCCGGGCCTTAAAAACCTCTAAGGAAGGAGACTCCACCACCTCCCTAGGTAACGCATTCCAGTGTTTCACCACCCTCCCAGTGAAATAGTGTTTCCTAATATCCAACCTGGACCTCCCCCACTGCAACTTGAGACCATTACTCCTTGTTCTGTCATCTGCCACCACTGAGAACAGCCGAGCTCCATCCTCTTTGGAACCCCCCTTCAGGTAGTTGAAGGCTGCTATCAAATCCTCCCTCATTCTTCTCTTCTGGAGACTAAACAATCCCAGTTCCCTCAGCCTCTCCTCATAAGTCATGTGCTCCAGACCCCTAATCATTTTTGTTGCCCTCCGTTGGACTCTTTCCAATTTTTCCACATCCTTCTTGTAGTGTGGGGCCCAAAACTGGACACAGTATTCCAGATGAGGCCTCACCAATGTCGAATAAAGGGGAACGATCACGTCCCTCGATCTGCTGGCAATGCCCCTACTTATATAGCCCAAAATGCTGTTAGCCTTCTTGGCAACAAGAGCACACTGTTGATTCATATCCAGCTTCTCGTCCACTGTGACCCCTAGGTCCTTTTCTGCAGAACTGCTACCTAGCTATTCGGTCCCTAGTCTGTAGCAGTGCATGGGATTCTTCCGTCCTAAGTGCAGGACTCTGCACTTGTCCTTGTTGAACCTCATCAGGTTTTTTTCGGCCCAATCCTCTAATTTGTCTAGGTCCCTCTGTATCCGATCCCTACCCTCTAGTGTATCTACCACGCCTTCTAGTTTAGTGTCATCTAAAAACTTGCTGATAGTGCAGTCCACACCATCCTCCAGATCATTAATAAAGATATTAAACAAAACCGGCCCCAGGACCGACCCTTGGGGCACTCCGCTTGAAACCGGCTGCCAACTAGACATGGAGCCATTGATCACTACCCGTTGAGCCCGACGATCTAGCTTTCTATCCAAAATCTATTTTCTTCCAAAATCCCTAAAATCTTGTATAGTCTGCATAGTTCCACATGATGTATGCCATTGGTTCTAATGTGTACCATCTCCAGAGGAAACTTGCCAGACAACTTCATAATCCTGTCCAATCTTGCAGTTATGTGTTGTATTTAAAGTCCAGGGAGACAGCAAACCACGCTGAATTCTCTGTCCACCTTCTTAATATAGCCATGTAATGTGCCTGGTACAATGGAGTCTCCATCTTGCTTAGGACCTCTAGATACTACTGTAATAATAATTAATAACAAAAGACTGCAGTACAGGAAACTCTTTATTGCCAAATATCAGTTGCTATTTCCTACGCTTCATATACGCAGATAACTATTCAACAGACGCATTTTTATTTAAATGTCGAATTTAAAGATGCTAGAAAACACTATTCAGCTAGTAAATGGATGAACAATCCCAGTGGATCATATGGTCAGTCAGTTGTGTAGGGAGGCACCTTGTTATACTGCACTTCAATTTGTCAAACACAGCAGCAGAAGTTGCCCATCTATTTGGTATGAAAATAGTCAAACCAATATGTTTACACTCCTAGTACCAGATAATTTTTTTGGGGGGGGTGGGGAGGGGGGGGTCACAATATATATATTCAGTTTACTTACCTAAGTACCAAATTTCAAATCCTATGACTAGGTGGAGTTATTTCACATTTTCCACTAAACACACAGTTTTACTGGAAAACTAGAATAAAAGTTACTATAAACAGTGACTGCTTTCCACACCTGTTGGGGAAAAAGCATTGCTCAGTATTACTAACAATAAATACCAATGTTTCCGATGATGCCATAAGAACAAAACAAACAAAAAACAGGACTTTATGACAAAACAGGTCATAAAGGGATTAGATTAAAATTACGTAACTATCAAATAGCTGCTCACTTAACAAGTTATCTAATCAAACTACTTGGTTTTATTTAATTAAATCTGCCACTACACAGTGCGACTTGAGAACCTGAGGAAAACAGTCTGTCAATGTACCAAAGCATGTATTCTTGGTAAATATTAATACAACAAAACGGACAAACTACTGAGTAGTAGTTTAGTACTTCCTTTTTAGTAACCCTCACACCACGTTGCAAGACTGCATCTTTGTTCTATTATAAAGATCTGATTTGTGTCTTACAAGTGATTGAGTGGGAGACAGAGGGTTACACTTTCCCAATTATTTCCAATATATATCCATGTAAAGGTTTTGTACAGTGGCCATCACCACACGAATAAAAAGACCACATTTCAATTAAGATGTTTTATGCGGAACAGAAACATTAGGTTACATCAGTCTGATGTAATTTAGGTTGCCAGTTGTACGGTTTTTAACTGGACAATGTGGTCGAAAAAGGGACCTGGCAGTGTCTGGTAGTTCGCCCAGGGTGAGGGGGTAAAGGGCTCCCAGTGGGCGTGGCATGTTCCCCAGGCGAGAAGGAACACAAGCTGTCTTGTCAGCCAGCACTTCCCCGGCCAGGCTCTCAGGCAGCTCTGGAGAGGGGAGGGCTCAAGAGGGAAGTAGGGAGTGCAGACGGACACAGGAGGCTGCTATGCAGGAGGGCTGTGCCCTAGCTCTCCAGCAGGGCTGCCTGGCTGCTCCCATGCAGCCACAGCATTCTTTTGACCTGCACTCCCAGGTACCCTGCTGGAGCTGGGGTTTGCAAGTCCCTTGCGGCTGCTTATGCTGGAGTTGAGGGGGGAGAGCAGTGAGCGATGGAGGGCGGGTTCAGTTTTCAGAAATAAGCAAGCTGGCAACCCTAATCATGTATTAGGTATTTTTTCAAAGCTATTTCTTTTCAAATTACTTTGGCTACAATAGCAAAAATCCCATACATTTCCCCTAAAACAACTCAGAGTGAAACAGATAGTGACCCCAAAACTGGGAAGCCCTGTTATATTTTATCTCATTTATCTCTATAATATTAAACTCTAGTTTAGAGCAGTGGTTCTCAAGCAGAGGTACATGTAGGTTCACTAAAAGGCAAATCTTATGAAATACAAATACAATTTATTTTCAGCTAAAAATCAGGAATGATATAAAAACCATGTGCCACCTATTCACTCCCTTTACCTTGAATCACTCCCTAAAGTTCTGGTTATGAAAACTACTTAAACTACTGTAGTACTTAAAACAACAAACAACAACATTGATGCCCAAAATTAGAAGTGTGCAGAGATCTGACTTGCTCGTGACATGCCTGCCACTCGTGTATAGCTATTTCCACTACTGAAAAAATGAATGTGAAACTCTACCAAAAAAGTCACCTATACTGTAGCCTCTGAATATTGAACAGGCTGTTTGAAATCTGTAAAAATTAATTATGCTAAATTCCTGATTGCTCTACTCCTTATAGAGAATAAACATTCCAGTGGTTACCAGAAATTCATGAGAATCATTTTTTTTTTTTAAATAACCTGTCTCACATTTATACAATTTATTTGACTATTTCAATTCAGGTTTCAAATATTAGTGAGAAAACTCAAAATTTCAGGAATTTGTAATAGGAGTTGTGGTATAGTAACATCATAATTTATTATTAAAGAGACTAGTGTATTAGTTTTCTTTTTAACTGAATACTTTGAAAGTTTAGACACTCTATGGGGTAATTTTTCACTACAGTTGATTAGATCTTAGCTGCATGATTACCATTAACAGACATTGCAAGTTTAAGTCCGCTCACTCCACAATAAAATGGATCAAAAATGCTAATCTACTGAACAGCTACAATAGACAGAAGGCATATGTCCTAACTTCTAGGCCTGACAGACTATGGAACTATGCTTAGAAGGATGCTACTGGCAGTACTTAGCCCATAAAGTAAAAGAGAAGGCAGGCTGGTGGGTCACTCTAGAACATATTGGACTATGAATGAACCTACAATAAACCTCCCACCTAAGAGTAAAAAAGTATTTTTGTGAATTATAGATAAATGGAAGAATTAGCTACCCTTCAAATAACCAATTAACCTGTTCATTGCCTTGTGTACATTAACGGCCCTCAGGAAAAATTTCTAAGATCAACCTCTGCTTGCTCTGGTTGGGAAAACAAAATAAAAGGGCTATTTCAGTTTACTCTATTGTGTCCAGGAAGCTAAGTCTCTTCCCTTCAACACTCTCTGATTTGATTTATTAGTCAGCTTGTGGAACTTTGCTAGCATAATTTGAAGGGGCCTTGAACTCTCCTTGCAATAATTGAGGAGCCCACCTCCCCCTCCTCTGTTTTATCTATCTGTGCTTCTTCCCCCTCCTTCCCTTTAAAAGAAACTAACAGATTCATCAGTAGCCTCAGGAAAGAAAAAAGAAAACTCAGTGGGTGGGCAACATAAATCATGAAGGCATTTGCAATTAATTTTATAAAAAACAAGAAAGGATAGTTGGTCTAAGTACCAACCATCTTTTTGCTGAAGACTGAAGTTCACAACATTGCCATCTTGAACTGGGAACACAATAATAATATTAAAACCATTCTCCCTTGCTTACAGCCTTGATTCTGCAGCAATAGGGAGTTGGAACCTTTACATTTTGTTCTTATAAGTCTTTCACCCAGTATTTCTCAGCACTTTACAAACATTAAATCTCACCACATCCATGAGACAATTATTGTTATATCCATTTGTGAGTAAAACAGAGCAGGGAACATACAATTCTCCCCCAAAGAGTTCTGTCCCAAATTTAATTAACGCATTATTTTTTTAAATGAGCATCATCAGCATGAAAACATGTCCTCTGGAATGGTAGGCGAAGCATGAGGGGGCATATGAATGTTTAGTATATTTGGCATGTAAATATCTTGCAATGCTGGCTACAGAAGTGCCATGCAAAGCCTGTTCTTACTTTGTGGTGACACTGTAAATAAGAAGAGGGCAGCATTATCTCCTGAAAATATAAACAAACTTGTTTGTTTTAGCGATTGGCTGAACAAGAAATAGGACTGAGTGGACTTGTAGGCTCTGAAGTTTTACATTGTTTTGTTTTTGAGAGCAGTCATGTAACGGAAAATAAAATCTACATTTGTAAGTTGCACTTCCACCATAAAGAGATTCCACTACAGTACTTCTGTGAGGTGAATTTAAAGATATTATTAATTTTGTTTTTCATTTTTACAGTGCAAATATTTATAATCAAAAATACACTTTGATTTCAATTACAACACAGAATACAATATATAGGAAAATGTAGAAAAACTGAAAATATTTAATATTTAATAAAATTCTACTATTTAACAGTGCGATTAAAACTGCAATTAATTGTAATCAATTTTTAATCGAGATTAATTTTTTTAGTTAACTAAGCGCTAACTGCAATTAAGCAACAGTGCTATAAAATATCTAACATTGGTAGAAGTTTAGGATATGGCATTTTTAAATGTTACAATACAGAATTAAAAGCACAATGATAAAAATTTTTAAACTAGAATTAAATTAAGTCATAAGTAACATTATCGTAGCTTGATTTAATAGATTTACATTCTGGATGGTTACTTTTGACAAAGTTATCCAGTCAGCTAGAGAATTTTTGCCAAATTGTTAATGATGGTTAAATATCACAAATAACTGCAATGCCCAGAAGGTAAACAGCTTATTCTAGTACACTACATGCTACAAAAGGCATCTATTTCTCAACTTACATTTATCCAAGATGCACTCTTAGCTTAATAAAAACAACAAATCTAGTCTGTAGCAATAAGGGACAAAATACAAACTGTCAATTTTATTAACTGAAAGCAACAGAGCAGAACATTTGCTGAAGGTGGTGAACAAAACATTAATATCTTACTGCAGCTTTTTAATTGTTATAACGACCATCATCTGAAATAAAAAAGGTAACCACTAGAAACAGAATTTTAAATGCAGTCTGAGTGGAATTAGAATCTCAACAAGATAAACTAAACATTGACAATGGCATATATAATGATCTCAGCCAAGTAACGCACATGTACACATTGCAAAAACCTGGGAGTTATTAGTTTACAGACACCAGTACTCTGGTGCTACTGTACACTGGTTTCAGGTACACTGCCATAGACAAATTCCTGCACTTCGATGGGTTACTTCTTCCCTCAGAGCAAGTCACTAGAGATCTTCAAAAGATGGCCACCTCATCTTCGTTTCATCCAGCTGTTTGACATTACACACTATTCCCAAATTTCTTCCAATTAGAAAAGTCCATCTTACTTTTTTTTTTTTATAAAAAATAGATAAAAATATTGATTATTGTGCCTCGTTTTAAAGAGACAAAACCTAAAGAGACTGTCAAACATAGTTACTGTGCCCACTGTTACTCTGAGGGAACCCCACGTGCCCTCTTGTGCTTATGAAATTATACCCTGATTTCCAAGACCCTGGCAAAAGAAGGTTTAATTACACTCCCAGCAGATGTAGAACAGTTGTTGAATATGATTTTGGCAGATTAAAATCCCATTGACAGTGTCTACAGACCCGTTTGGGTGCCAGTGTCATCAATGCGGTCTGCATTATTGTGACTTGCTGTGCTCTTCACAATCTTTGTGAAGCCAGAGGTGAGCCATATCCCACTGAATGGCCCTATGACGCCAAAAGGCCGCTGAATCTGGATGCTCATCTAGAAAGTGAACTTACCATAGCTGGAGATGGTTGCACTTGGGCAACGGAAGTCAGGGATGTTTTGTGTTGTCACATTATGTACTTGCATAGCCCAATGGAAGAGGTGAAATAGTACTTGTCAGAATGTGCAAATGTGGGGGAAAGGGGCTAATTAATTTTTGGGGGGGAGGGTTCAATACTTGGGAGAGGTATGGACTTGATTGCCATGCAATGTACTTGTGAATGACATGATGAATAATTAATTGAAAGGTGATGAAAGAAATTATTGAAGCATGAATTACTGTACCTAACTGCACAGAGGAATAGTGTTTGCTTAGTAACATATAATTGCTCCTGATCACGATGTTTAGCTTTATTATCTCAAATCATGATTGTATGATGTGATGCAGTGATAGCAACAAACTTTCTTGATGAAAAAACTTATTTTGTCAGACATTCACAAAGACAAAGTCTTTTGTATTGCATTTTGAAATATATCTGTCTTTGTGACTACCCACTGTACTAGTTTACAGCAATAAATTTTAAACAAAGTATCCAAGATATTACTCATTAAATGTTTAAACATGTTGAGAGTGCTTCCTGCTAATTTCATAACAACCGTCTCATATGCAAACCCTTCAGCCTCAGCTTATTTAGCCTATGACAGCGATTCTCTAACTGGGGGTCCCAACCCAAAAGAGGGTCACAAGCCTATTGTAAGGTGGTCACAAGTTCACAACAAATAGGGTTATCATAATCCGGGTTTCCCCAACATAACCTCTTTTTTAGACCTTGCTCATTCTTTTTCCTTGCCTTCAGAACTGGGTGGCAGGAGAGCGGTGGCTGCTAGCAACAGCAGTGCCTTCAGAGCCGGGTGGCTTGCCAGCGGCAGCTGCTGGCTGGCCATGCACAGCTCTGAAGGCAGCACCACCGCTCCTAGCAGTGCAGAAGTAAGTGTGGCATGGCCTGATATTGCCACCCTTACTTCTTCTGCACTGCTGCTGGCAATGGCACTGCCTGCAAAGCTGGGTGCCTGGCCAGCAGCTGCTGCTCTCCAGCCGCCCAACTCTAAAAGCAGTGCTGCCATCAGCAGCAGCACAAAAGTATGGGTGGCATTGTATGGTTACTTAGCTCTGTAGGGATCTGCACTGATGCTGTGAAAGATATGTCTGTACCAAGAATGGGGGCGGGGATGTCAAAACCTGAAATATTTTCAAAGAGGGGCCAGCAAAAGAAGTTTGAGAACCTGTGACCTACATTACTGTAAAAAGAAAGCATCTTCAACTTACCCACTTATAACAGTGCATGAAACATCATACAGATAAAGGTTGTGTAGTACTGCCATCAAAGTTTATACATGTTTATAGCTAACAAAATTCTTATTCAAGATGATTCTCTTGATTTTTTTTAAACCAATTTGATATTTCAGCATCAGTGTGGGGAAACAAATACTCATGGGGGATGTGTACTTTTATTTAACAGGAGTTCACAAATTTACATTTGAAATTGGGTGTTGGTTGGTACAACAGATGGGCAAATCTTACCACAAACTACTAAGCTAGTGTAAAATTGCATTTGTCAAAGGGTTTGTTTTTTTTTGTTTTTTTTTTGGGGGGGGGGGGGGGAGAGGAACAAGGAGGGTTGGCACACTAATAAAAAACAATAAATTTGCTAGAAACTATGCCAGAGGCAAGTGCAAATATACTTAAGTCAGTGACTGAAAGTTCCATGTTCTGAAGGCCATTTTCACAGTTCCAAAACAAACAGCCATAATTCTCTCCCAGCTCCCTATAGCATATTACTAAATTCAATTAATTTCAAAGTTTGTAAGTGTTAGTACTGCACATTAAATAAGAGCAGATGTCTTGTCTTTTTCTTTTAAAAATTAACAAGGGATACACTTTGAGGCATCACTTTATCAGGGACTAATCTGATTCTAGTTTGGTAAAGTAGGGCCCCCAAAAGGCTCTGATTCACTGTCAACAGCATTTTCGGGCATGTATGTTTGGTAAGCATATATACAAAACAACAAATGTTTTAATATGCCATGATATTGGAGAGCTGGCTACCAATGCACAAAATAAAGTTTACTGTTACTTGCAAGTGTAAAAACAAGTCTGAATATCAAAATAATAATACTTTGCATTTTATACATCATTTTTCATTCAAGGGTCACAAAATTATTCCCCTTGTGTAAGCAACATCACCCAATGTGAGGCAGATAAGTATCCCTGTTTTAGGAATCAGTAAAACTAAGAAAAAAGTCCGACTTGCTGATGGTCACCCAGGCAGCAGAGCCAGAAAGAGAACCCAGGCATCCTGACTCTCAGCCTATGTTCTGTCTTTGTAGTTTTTGCTTTCGCAGCCTGCACCTTCATCATCTTTTCACAAAGGGTGAAGTGAAGATTGGGTACTGGAGTGGCGACCAATCTGCCAATTTAGCAGAAATGTTCCCCTCATGCTCTTATGGAGAATAAGCATGTCTCAACACTCAAGCAAAAAAACCTTGGTCAAACAATAACAGAGCTGCCTAGCTCAAGATCAGCTGTGTCCAGACTTTCCAGGCTGGAAGGTTAACATGGGCAAACCCTCAACTTTGAAATGAGAAACTACAAATACAGAATGATCATATTAATGGATAAACCAATTCTCTTTCAAGTGCACTGTTTGATACAGTTTGGAGAATGAAGGGGAATTTTTTTTAGGAATACTATATTATATATATTCTCCTGATTGAGATTATTCTGTCTTTACATAGACAAATCAAAAAGAGGCTATTAGGGAAAACATGCAGAAAATGAAACAATGCCAGAGATAAGATACGTCCGGAGACAATACAAAGAGTTTTTAAGAGAACAATGAGGCGACTATTAACCAGGAAATGTCTACCTACCTGCGTCCAGCTAGGTTAACAGATTTATTTTCCCAAGGTCAGAGCTTAAGATCAGTGACACTAAACTATTAAGAGCCCCTGCCTAGGACACCAGCTACACGACGTGAGACTCTGAGGGCCTGGCTACACTTGTGAGTTAGTGCGCATTAAGGCAGCCCCGAGCGCACTAGCTCACTCCCCGTCCACACTGGCAAGGCACGAAGAGCGCTCTGACTCCGCAGCTAGAACACTCCTGGTACTCCACCTCGGCGAGTGGAATAACGTTGGCTACAACGCCCAGGCGTCAGTGTGGACAAGATGTTGCATTACTGCGCTTTGATCAGCCTCCAGAAATGTCCCATAATCCCCTTTAGTCAAGTGGCCACTCTTGTAATTGTTTTGAATCATGTTGGAATGCAGATATGCCCTTTGAAAGCTCCATTTCTGACAGCCGGCTGCTTATCTACTCTGAGACAAAGCAACCATTACTGTGGAATGCTGTGTGTGTGTGTGTGTGTGTGTGTGTGTGTGTGTGTGTGTGTGTGTGTGTGTGTGTGTGTGTGTGTGTGTGTGTGTGTGTGTGTGTGTGAGAGAGAGAGAGAGAGAGAGAGAGAGAGAGAGAGAGAGGAAGGGGGAGGTCTGCTGCTGTCTGAACTTACAAGACAGCATGCTGACTTGCTCTCAGTCCCCCAAAAACCCACTCTCTCCCCCCACATACACACAATACACTTCATGTCACACACCAGCCCAATTGCACTCACTTGCATTCTGGGATAGCTGCCCATAATGTACCACTCCCAATGCCACTGCAAGTGCTGCAAATGTGGCCATGCCAGTGTGCTTGAAGCTGTCAGTGTGGACAGACTGCAGCGCTTTCCCTACTGAGCTCTACGAAGGCTGGTTTAATTCAAGGTGCTCTCCATCTGCAAGTGTAGCCATGCCCTGACAGAGATACACAGAGCATGCAGCAGTACAGTCTATTTCTCCCACCCCACAGATGGAAGTAGCTAGGCTACATGGGGCTTACCAATAACATGCAAAGAAAGAATAAAGTTTAGGTGAGACCAGATGTGTACAGACGTCTGTTGTAGAACCCTTTTCTACGCTTGCTATGCACCTTTAGGTGAAGAAACAATGCATGTATTTTGCAAATGCTGTGTTGGGGTACCTTTAGTCAACTGCAGGTCACCAGTTCCTGGACAGAAGTTTTGTTGCAGGTTCCAAATATAGTTAGGCCTGTATTACTTGGGAAACAGAAGAGTTGCTACCAAGAATTCCAGTCCAATGGTGTTTGAACACTGGGGTTCCACCCTTGAGAGCAGTGAAGAAGGCAAGGTCTTAGGAATGCACTCAAGATATTTACTGTCTTATTATCTATCCCTTTCTTAATGGTTACCAACAATGTGTTCGCTTTTTTGACTGCCACTGCACATTGAGTGGATGTTTTCAGAGAACTATCCACAATGACTCCAAGATCTCTTTCTTGAGTGGTAACAGCTAATTTAGACCCCATCTTTTTATATGTATATGTATATATGTTTTCAAATGTGCATTAAGTGATCTAAAATGCAGTTCACCCTATAACTGTGACACACAAAGTGCTATCAGTCCCTGATGTTGAAAAGTCTGCATTTAAGTAGATAGGTCTCTCCCATCTGAATCACAGCAGACCCATCACTTTGTGCTAACAGTTAAGGCGACAAAGGTAAATAATGACAAAAAACCACTGGAAAGAATCATTTTTTCCATTTGGTTAAGATCGGCGTCTTCAATGAAAGACACTGGTCTTAACCAAGATGAGTTAAAAATAATACAATCAAGAAAATGTAGGACTGGAAGGGACCTCAAGAAGTCATCTAGTGAGTCCACACATACACCATGCTGAGGCAGGATTTAATATACCTAACCAGCCATGACAAGCAGCTGTCTAACCTGTTCTTTAAACCTCCAATCACAGGGATTACACAACCTCCCTAAGAAACCTGTTCCAGTGCTTAGCTATCCTTATAGATATTAGAAAGCTTTTTCCTAATACCCAAACTAAATCTCCCTTGCTGAAAACTAAGCTGATTACTTTTTGTTCTACCATTACTGGACATGGAGAACAATTGACCACCATTCTCTGTATAACAACCTATTACATATTTGAAGACTTTTATAGTGTCCCCTCTTTCAACCTTCTCTTCTCCAGGCTAAACATGGCCAATTCTGTCAACCTTTCCTCATATATCATGTTTTCGAAACCAAGGGTTGTTCTTCTAGATGTGTCACTCATGTCCATTCCATGAGCGTGGCACTCAAGAAGACGCCACAGCCGACCCTGCAGATACTGTTAAGGCAAAAATCTCCAACGGCCGTTCACGTGGGCACACACACACCTAGAATGGAAGTGACATGATCAAGTACTCGAAGAAGAATCCCCAGATCCTTTTCTGCAGTATTGCTGCCTAGCCAGTTATTTTCCATTTTGTATTTATAGATTTGATATTTCCTTTCTAAGTGTGGTACTTTAAAATAAAGCAAAGAATTAAAATTATACATTACAGAATAGGTAGCATAGCATAATTTTATTCAACTTGAATCACCATATCCATGATAGGCAGATCTTGTACTTATTCAACATCAGTTACCCATTACCCTCTTCCTATGGCCCCAAAATGCACCTCAAAAATGTTTAAAACTAGGCAAAATGTATGAAATGGTTTCAAATTTAACACTTTTGTTTAAAATAGGATACAATACATTATCCACACAATAGGTCAGGAGACAATAAGAGTTAATCTGTCTTTTGCCTAGTATAACAGAGAAATTTTCTTAATTGGTATGCAGGGAAGCAGACAGAATTCTGGCTTAGGTTAATCATAGGGGAGCATAAAAAAGAAATACAACCATTTGATCATAAAACTAGGTGGGGGGATACTTTTTTAATGTTTCATCAGTTAAAGTACTCCAACTCCTCTCTTTCTTTCATATGCTGACATTTAAATGTCACCGTGATCTCATTCCAACTCAACCAAAATAATTTCTGACACTCCAAGCAAGAGTGCAACATGTGAGCTGAGCACAAAATTAGTAGCCAGTAAACCCAGAACTCTCATCCTGGCTCTGCCACTGATTTGGGTGATCCCAGTCAAAGCCCTTAGCCTTTTTGTGCCTCAGTTTTTCCAGCTACAAAATGGAGACAATACCTATCGATCATAAATCTCAAGATTGTGCATGGAGAACATGTTATCTATGGCTGACACTTGTACAGTTTTAAGAAAATAAGGGGTGGAGGTTATAATTAAATGTCTAGCAAACAGCTGTTACCAAAATGATCTTCAGTGTGCTGACAGATATGAGCCCTAACTCAACAGAAGACCCTCAAGTAACTAGAAGTTAGATACAACATATATAAATGAAAAAGTGGAAATGTTTAAAATATGACCAGAATTTCATCATGCGCACCCATGCCTTCAATACAACAGATTTTGTTGTCACACTTTTCCCCCAAAAAAATCCTATTCTTATTTTTAAATTAAAACTTTGTTTCATGCACTTTTTAAAAACACAGTGGTGAGAAACACTATTCTCTGCAGTTATAATCTGAATTTAGTTTTGGACTATGAAAATTTCTAGTTGAGTTTATCACTTCGGTAATCTCTTCATACCATACATAGTTGGATTGCAAAGGAAAATAATAATTAATATTTATTTGCTGTATACTCAGTTTTCATCCTGAGTACCACATACAATAACTGTAAGATCCTTGGGGCAGGGCCATCTTTTTGTTCTGTGTTTATACAGTGCCCAGCACAAAGGGGTTCTGGTCCATTACTGAAGATCCTTAGGCACTATGGCAATACAAACATACGAGAATTCCCTGTCAATCCCCTTTCTAAATAAAATTATAGACATATATTAACTCAGTGCTTCACCTTTAAGACAAAAACATATTTGGTCATAAAAATGGTCGTCACAACCAATGCCCCTATTGTATTTGTTGAAAATGTATGCACAATATTTACACAGAGATCATGGATAGACTTCATGGATAGACATCTATCCAACTCATTGATTGGAGACTGAGGGCATGGCTACACTTGCAGATGTAGAGCACTTTGTTTAAACCAGCCTTTGTAGAGCGCAGTAGGGAAAGCGCAGCAATCTGCCCACACTGACATCTGCCAGCGCACTGGCAAGGCCACATTAGCAGCTCTTGCAACAGCAGAGCGAGCAGTGCATTGTGGTAGCTATCTCAGAATGCAAGTGGCTGCAACGTGCTTTTCAAATGAGGGGCGGGGGGGGGAGTGGAGTGTGTTGTGTGTATGTGGGGGGAGAGAGTGGGTTTTTGCGGGGCTGAGAGCATGTCAGCATGCTGTCTTGTAAGTTCAGACAGCAGCAGACCTCCCTCACTTCCCCCCCCCTCTCTCTCACACACACACACACACACACACACACACACACACACACAGCATTCCACAGTAATGGTTGCTTTGTCTCAGAGCAGATAAGCATGCCGGCTGTTAAACAGAGCTTTCAAAGGGCATATCAAAAACAATTTCAATAGTGGCCACTTGATTTAAAGGGATTATGGGATGTTTCCGGAGGCTGATCAGAGCACAGTAATGCAACATCTTGTCCACACTGACGCCTGGGCGTTGTAGCCAAGGTGCAGCAAACGTTATTCCTCTCACTGAGGTGGAGTACCAGGAGCGCTCTAGCTGCGGAGTCAGAGCGCTCTACATGCCTTGTCAGTGTGGACGGGGAGTGAGCTAGTGCGCTCGGGGCTCCTTTAATGCGCTGTAACTCGCAAGTGTAGCCAAGCCCTTACCTATAGTAAATACAAAAAGAAGTAAAGCTGAGAGGTATAACATACCTTGCACTTACATATAAAACGATGCTAGCCATACTGTATTTCTATGTTCCTTTTCACTTTTTTCCTCCAGTTTGAGTGAAAAACCAGACAATACGCACAACTGTATATTTGGTAAATCAGACATTGAAAGCTAAAGAAATCACACACTTTGCGTTATTAGCATAAACAAGTAATTTTGAAAAAGTTAAAGGTGTTCCACTAGATTCACCCCTGTGAGCAACAGGGATTCAGCTCCGGTACTTCACAGCTTCAATTGTACTTCATTTGCACTTAGCAGATTTTATTGTCTAACTTGAGTGGTCCTTAACACTGGCAGCCTTCTTTCAACTGCTAATTTAAATGAAACCCCAAACCCTAAGGGCCTTAACTTCATTAGGGAAAATGGTGCTTTCTTTACCGCCACCTTGTAACAGGTTAAAACTACAAATGTCTTGCTCACTAAAGGATTTTACCATGTAACCTAATGTGTGGTAAAAAGACCTTTTTTCCTACTGTGGATGCATACTTGGTTATCATTGGAAAAAATGTGGTCTCTAGGAAAATGTTGATCAATACAAACTAGCAAACTGGCATTCTCTTAATTCCATTTTTGTAAAGTACACTTCCCCTTTCATTACCTATGACTGCAGGTCTTCTGAGAGAGACCTAAACCTCTGTAAGCAAAATCTGGATTATTCCCAGACTCAGCAGAACTTGAATCATCATCTAAAGAGTATCACACATTTTAAACTACCAAGATTTGAACTACAGATTGAAGGACACTGTCAACGTTTTAAAGCCTAAAAAATTAGGTCCACACAGTAACTCCTCACTTAAAGTCGTCCCGGTTAACACTGTTTCGTTATGTTGCTGATCAATTAGGGAACATGCTCATTTCAAGTTGTGCAATGTTCCCTTATAACGTTGTTTGGCAGCCGCCTGCACTGTCCACTGCTTGCAGGAAGAGCAGCCCGTTGGAGCTAGCTGGTCGGGGCTTGGAACCAGGGTGGACCAGCAGCCCCCCTATCAGGGCCAGCTCCAGGGACCAGCTTAACAAGCAGGTGCTTGGGGCGGCCAAGGGAGAGGGGCGGCATGTGCGGCAATTCGGGGGCAGCAGGTCCCTCACTCCCTTTAGGAGCGAAGGACCTGCCGCCGAACGGCTGCCACTGATCGCGGCCCCCCGCCCCCAATTGCCACCGCCGGTCGCGATTGCGGCTTTTTTTTTTTTTTTTTTTTTTTTTGCTTGGGGCGGCAGAAATGCTTGAGCCGGCCCTGCCCCCTATCAGCTATCCGCTCCCCTAAGTTCCCTATGCAGCAGCCGCCCAGCAGGCTACCAATTGCCGGCAGTCCAGCTGTCCCTCCCCCCCACTGCCATGTGCTGCTCCTGCCCTCTGCCCTGGAGCTGCTCTTGGGAGCCTCCTGCTTGCTGTGCAGGGGAGGGAAGAGGAGGGATGCTAATGTCAGGGTGTCCCCTTCCCCCCTGCTCCCCGCTTACCCTATCTCCATAGAGCGGGGCGGGGGGGGACAAGACAGGGCTCAGGACAGAGGGAGCTTGCTGGCAGCACAGCAGCTGCTGTCTCAACTTGCTGATCTACGTAAAAAGGCTGCCACTGATCGCGGCCCCCCGCCCCCAATTGCCACCGCCGGTCGCGATTGCGGCTTTTTTTTTTTTTTTTTTTTTTGCTTGGGGCGGCAGAAATGCTTGAGCCGGCCCTGCCCCCTATCAGCTATCCGCTCCCCTAAGTTCCCTATGCAGCAGCCGCCCAGCAGGCTACCAATTGCCGGCAGTCCAGCTGTCCCTCCCCCCCACTGCCATGTGCTGCTCCTGCCCTCTGCCCTGGAGCTGCTCTTGGGAGCCTCCTGCTTGCTGTGCAGGGGAGGGAAGAGGAGGGATGCTAATGTCAGGGTGTCCCCTTCCCCCCTGCTCCCCGCTTACCCTATCTCCATAGAGCGGGGCGGGGGGGGACAAGACAGGGCTCAGGACAGAGGGAGCTTGCTGGCAGCACAGCAGCTGCTGTCTCAACTTGCTGATCTACGTAAAAAGGCAATGTACTTAGAGTGGGGTCAGCATCCTTAAAGAGGCAATGCGCATCTCTCTCTTTCTCTCACACACATGGTGTGTCTCTGTCTGCTATGCTGTCTCCGCTCCCTCCATTCGTGCTGCCTTGTAGAGTGTGAGGCTACATTAACAACGTGTTAACCCTTGAAGGCTCAGCCGAGTGCTAGTTCATCATTTAGCACTAAGGCATTCCCTGGGAAATATCCCACCCTCTTCCTCCCTCTGACTTCACCACCTCAACCAAGCTTCATAATCATCATTGCTGTGTACAGTATTAAATTGTTTGTTTAAAACTTATACTGTGTGTGTATTACATTATATACACACACACATATATATATATAAAATATAGTCTTTTGTCTGGTGAAAAAAATTTCCCTGGAACCTAACCTCCCCATTCCCATTAATTCTTATGGCGAAATTAGTTATGCTTAACATCGTTTCGCTTTAAGTCGCATTTTTCAGGAACATAAACTACAATGTTAAGCGAGGAGTTACTGTATTATCTTGATAGTTGTCCCACTGTGAGGATTTCAAGTGTGTGTTTTCTCCTCCAAAATATTTGTATTGCAGCAGGGCTTTTTTCATTTCTATAGCAAGTTTACTGGGAGATACACAATATGTACTTTTAAACAGTATTTCACAAGTTGTTTGTTGCAAATTTTACAGCAAGTCACACAACTGGCAACTCCATCCCACCCCCTGCCTTCCTCCCAAGTCCCTAACACATAATATATATTGATGGAATTAAGAGAAAATGTAACCGTAGGTAGATTTTAGGCCTGCCGACTTTGAAATTGACAACATTTTCACTGTAACTTGGATTATTAGGGGCACAAAACTTAATCAAATGTGTATCCTGTTAAATTGGTAGAAACCCAAGGATTATACCTGATTTGTTTAAAGTGAAGCAGATTGCAAATGTCATATAATACCATTTGAAAGTCAAGTCTGGGATTACTACAAATCCCAGTATGCATCCTTCATGTTGGCCCCAAAGGACTGATGGAGTACTGTGAATTCTCTTCCGAGTACATCATCAGTATTAAGATAACAATTGTGCAATACGGGGCAACACTATACAATGGCATGAGTCATCTCTAGTCCACAGGCCACAATCTGGGCATTTCTGATTTAACTATTAATTGAAGTTGGTCATTTCCCACAATCACCAATTATCCTGCTAAAATGATCACAATGGGTACAAAAGGCAGGTGCTGGATTACAGTTAGTAATCACAATACCAAACAGTAATAGAGTCCTTTTTATTTTAATTGTTTAGATAAGAATACAAGCTAGACTCTGATAAAGTTAAAATGTTCAGATGTTATATCAACATGGTAAAAGCGTTTTGTGATTATTCAAAAGGTGACTTTAAAAAGTGGGTTGTTTTCTTTATTCAACACCCAATAGCCAAACGTTCTGTCATTCTGTACTGGATTAATAGTTTGCGGCTCACTCAGATGGCTCCAAATACCCATGACAAATGAAAAAGAACTAAAACAGTGTAGCCACTTGCCAGATTGTCACTAGAACAAAAGTACAGCAGGTGGCCATCCACTGCTCCAAATTGAATCATACTGCTCAGAACATTATACCAATCATTGTATAATGTTGTTTTTGTTTAATGTTACTCCCAATCTCCAATTTTCAAAATGAAAAGAAAATTGTTTTCAATGACAGATGAACCACCAAAGGAAACAATAATGATCTGAATTGTATTATTCAGCACTGGAAAAAATGGAGAAAGAAGCCTTTGCTTCTTATCTACTTCCTGCTTTCCTTTTCTCCTTTAATATTTATTAAGAAAACCAGTGCTTATCTGGAATAAATCCCTGGGCTCAATGAAACACCAGCTGGTATACTGGGTAATTTTGCTAGCAACAGATGGCTCAAACTTTCCATCTTTATGACATAGGATTACTACTAGTGAGACAGTCTTTCAGGTACTTCTTTATATACCAATCAAACTATGTAGCAAAATCATGACACAACCACTCACCTGAGCCAGAACTTCACCTAGCAAACACAGCAGCAGGTCAGACAGCTGCAGATTCCTGGATTATTATTTTTTTACCTCCTTTTAATTTATTTTTTAAAAATGCAATTCTTGCAGCAGAAACGGATATGGACAGTGGCAGAAAACCCAACTCTTACTGTCTCAGACAGGGACTTTTGGAAATGTTAACTCTACAATCCATATACATCAGCTATGACTCTGCAAAGTTTACTGGAATAAAATTCTACATTTAACTCATAACAGGATAACTTTTCAGAGCGCTCAAACGAAAGTTCACATACAGACCACATCTGAATTCAGCCTGATTGTGATAATGCTACATCACTACCAAGCCAAATAAGTCTAGCCACCAGGAAGTCTACATTTCAATCTTTGTTGTGGGGAGATGCTAGAGGTGGAGTAAAAGGTTATTAAATGAACAACAGAAGATCACTTGTCTTTATCACCCCCTGCATAGAGCGTAGCCCTGAAGATAATCTAAGGGCTTGTCTACACTGGCAATTAACAGCGCTGCAACTTTATCGCTCAGGGGTGTGAAAAAACAGCCAGTTGCAGCACTGTGAAGTGTAAAGCACCAGTGTAAACAGTTGAGGTGGGTTTTTTTTAGAGCTCGGCTCTCTCCCAACGCAGCACCGCCACCACACAAGGCACGTTAAAGCGATTCCACGGCAGCGCTTTAGCATTGCCAGTGTAGACTAGCCCTAACACTGCAACTTCCAATCTGAAAATTACATGTGTGATAGTGACCATATGTTGATGAAAAAGGAAAAGGCAACACAGAATGGACAAGAGCGAACATTTTTGCTTTGATACCCCTCTATCCCCCACTCTCCACTTTTGATTGTCTGATTATTTCTGAACCATTGCTGGTGTATTCAAACAGAAGTTTTAGGAATGATGAGAGAACAAACATCTTCTGATTTAAAGCTGCAATCTCAAGTCTTTTATATCTTATTCATGCCACACCATCCTCCGCTCCCACCTAGCTATTATAAGTTATAATCAAGATCGGCTCCAGGCACCAACTTGCCAAGCAGGTGCTTGGGGCGGCCACACCGGAGAGGGGTGGCATGTCCAGCTATTCGGCGGCAATTCGGCAGACGGTCCCTCACTCCCACTCGGACCGAAGGACCTCCCGCTGAATTGCCGCCGCGATCGCGGGTTTTTTTTTTTTTTTTTTTTTTTTTTTTTGCGCTGCTTGAGGCGGCAAAAACCCTGGAGCCGGCCCTGGTTATAATAAAACTTGTTTACTATTTTGTGAACTCATTTGGTAAGGGTTAGTACTGTGACACTACCAGAAACACTTTAATACCAACTCAATGTGATAGAAGAAAATCAAATATGGAAATACCAAAGAATAAAAAATTCTTAATCCACAGTCAAGTATCAGAGGGGTAGCCGTGTTAGTCTGAATCTGTAAAAAGCAACAGAGGGTCCTGTGGCACCTTTAAGACTAACAGAAGTATTGGGAGCATAAGCTTTCCTGGGTAAGAACCTCACTTCTTCAGATGCAAGTAATGGAAATTTCCAGAGGCAGGTATAAATCAGTATGGAGATAACGAGGTTAGTTCAATCAGGGAGGGTGAGGTGCTCTGCTAGCAGTTGAGGTGTGAACACCAAGGGAGGAGAAACTGCTTCTGTAGTTGGATAGCCATTCACAGTCTTTGTTTAATCCTGATCTGATGATGTCAAATTTGCAAATGAACTGGAGCTCAGCAGTTTCTCTTTGGAGTCTGGTCCTGAAGTTTTTTTGCTGTAAGATAGCTACCTTTACATCTGCTATTGTGTGGCCAGGGAGGTTGAAGTGTTCTCCTACAGGTTTTTGTATATTGCCATTCCTGATATCTGACTTGTGTCCATTTATCCTCTTGCGTAGTGACTGTCCAGTTTGGCCAATGTACATAGCAGAGGGGCATTACTGGCATATGATGGCATATATAACATTGGTGGACATGCAGGTGAATTAGCCGGTGATGTTGTAGCTGATCTGGTTAGGTCCTGTGATGGTATTGCTGGTGTAGATACGTGGGCAGAGTTGGCATCGAGGTTTGTGCATGGGTTGGTTCCTGAGTTAGAGTTGTTATGGTGCGGTGCGTGGTTGCTGGTGAGAATATGCTTAAGGTTGGTGGGTTGTCCGTGGGCGAGGACTGGCCTGCCTCCCAAGGTCTGTGAAAGTGAGGAATCATTGTCCAGGATGGGTTGTCGATCACTGATGATGCGTTGGAGAGATTTAAGCTGAGGACTGTAGGTGATGGCCAGTGGAGTTCTGTTGGTTTCTTTTTTGGGCCTATCTTGTAGCAGGCGGCTTCTGGGTACACGTCTGGCTCTGTTGATTTGTTTCTCTATTTCCTTGTGTGGGTATCGTAGTTTTGAGAATGCTTGGTGAAAATCTTGTAGGTGTTGGTCTCTGTCTGAGGGGTTGGAGCAGATGCGGTTGTACCTCAGCGCTTGGCTGTAGACAATGGATTGTGTGGTGTGTCCGGGGTGGAAGCTGGAGGCATGAAGGTAGGCGTAGCGGTCGGTGGGTTTTCGGTATAGGGTGGTGTTAACGTGGCCATCGCTTATTTGTACTGTGGTGTATAGGAAGTGGACCTCCCGTGTAGACTGGTCCAGGCTGAGGTTGATGGTGGGGTGGAAGCTGTTGAAATCAAGGTGGAATTCTTCCAGGGTCTCCTTCCCATGGGTCCAGATGATGAAGATGTCATCAATGTAGCATAGGTAGAGAAGGGGCGTGAGTGGACGAGAGCTGAGGAAGCGTTAATCCACAGTTTTACTCGTTTAGCACTGTCAGTCCTCATGACTCCACAAGTCACAAAAATAAAGACAGACCCTGTCCAAAAGAGCTCACAATATAGAAAACAGACACACAGAACAAAGGATGGAAATCCAAGAGCAAAGAAAAGTACTCTCCTTCCACCCCTACAAATATAATCAATTAATTTCTCCCAGGCTAATTTGGGTGATCTGACACAGAAGATAAAGTATATTAGGAACAAAAAGAATCCTAACAACGGTGTTGGTCCACTACTAGATGGAAATGGTAGAATTATCAATAATAATACAGAAGAGGCAGAAGTGTTAAATAAATATTTTTGTTCTGTATTTGGGGAAAAATAGATGATGTAAATACAGCTAAATTGGAATGAATACATTTAGGATCAATAAAGTTGATTTCATAACCAAAATGCACTGAGATTATTTAATGTAATATGGTTTAAAACTAGATAGACTTTTTTCAGAACAATTTGCATTTTTCAGGTGTTTCCAACGTGTTTCCTTCTGTAATATTAATTTCCTTTCCACCTGCACCACCTCCACACCTAAACAGAACCAACAGCAGCTCAGATGGAGAATTTAGTCTTTATCATTGGTAAATATAAAGTAGGCCACTTAACTGACTAAACCACAAACACACACACATTCACAATAAGCAATACTGAGAGGAAAGGTTGTACAATGTCAAATTATAATTTCAACTCCTCACAATAAAATATTTTTTATTTCATACATATTTTTATGACATTATGATTTATAGGAATCTTGTAGACCAATGGATGTACCAAATCTCATGTTATAACAATATTTTTCAGAGTAGTATACTGTTATAAAGTAAATCAAATAACAGAGTACCAAAAGGGTTTTGCTATTTTAAGATGGTATCACACCTCCTTTGAGTTGTGACACATGACAAAACCAAACCCATAGGCCATGTTTACTGTGATTCTAGAACACATTTTAGCTTCCCGTAAAAAAAATTAGCTGACCTTTCAATTATAATTTATTCTCTCAAGAAATAAAATATATCATTAATGCCATCACAGCCATGGATAGCTTTATTGTTTATTATATGTACACACAAATTTCTGGTAATATTTTAAGTGGCAAATCATTACTTTGGTATGCACTGCAATAATCATGCTGAGTTCTTTGGTACTTATGCAGATATCATACAAAACACTGTAGGAATTCTACTGTAAATTGACATTCATTAATGTTGAGAATAAGTGTAGCTTTTGGAAGACTAGTTATGTTATCGTTCTGTGGAATACACAGATAGTTCATATCTCCAAATTTAGCATGTTGTGTTACTAGCTATATTCATAATTAGAGTTGTGTGTTTATGTCTTGATGATGTTCTGCATTAAAGTTAAAATAATGCTACAGCACAACATACCATCACAATAGCCCTAAGAAAATAAGGCATTTAAAGGCATATCACTCTTGTCACCTTTTATGTCTCGAATCCATGGCATTGGTGGTGGGGAGGGGACGGGAGGCAGAATGGACACAGCACTAATGACAGAAACTTAAGGACTTGTGGGGTAGCACACCCAGCACCAGAGTCTTCCATAGCCTCCCACTATGTCAAATCCACTGGCCTGTGTGGGTGGAAATGAACAAGATGGTTCTGCTCCCATGCACTCCTTGTTGGGGTTTCTATTGGTGCTAAATTTCTCAGCTCAAGCCTGATCTTCACTGGGAAATTACAGTATAATAAACAGGCGTTAAACGCTAAGTATTGACAAAAACTGTTCTATTTAACATGGTGTCAGCTGGCAGCAGTGACTCCTATGGGTAACACATCAGACTTTGTAAATACTGAAGCTATATCATCAATGCAAAAAGAGGTGATTTTACATCAAGATAACTAACTCGAGAAAATTAACTCAATATAAAATCCTAATGGAGACAAGGCACACACAACTTTTACTTCGAGGTAGCTCATGGAGGTCAACAATATAATTCCTCCTGGGGTTTACCTCTGCCAGCTACAATTGAGGTAAAAACTACCTGAGCCTTGTCTCCACTACAAGTTTATATCAAATTAATTATCTAGGTGTAAAAATACACCTCTTTCAGCAAAGACATAAAATGAAAATTAAGGGATGTTTAACATTATGTTAATTCACAAATGTTCAAACACAACGTAATTTTTTAGTTTAAATAAATATTTGGAGTGCAAGGACTAGGACTCTGGCTACAGTGAGGCAGAAGGGGCAAGAGGACGACCAGTGCAGCCTTCTCCCACACTTGCACACCTGGGCAGGATAAACACAATCAAACCTTTTATTATTCAAGGCTGTAGGACTAAAAAGGCATTAAGTAGACAAAAACATAAAAAATGCAGCTTTCGAGGCATGTAAAATTTGAAACTTAAACTCATTTCCAAGACTGTAGCCTGAGGGGCACATGGATATCATCTTTACCTGTTTCTGAAATTAACAGATATTTGAGAATTTGTTTTAAGAAGTCATACATGCACACAGAGATATTTGTGGTGGAGCATTTTTATAAACTGAAAAATAAAATGAACTATCTCATAGTGTCTCTAATAATGTTTTGTCAGGGTAGGAAAACAGAAAAGGACTGTTCGCCAATTCACCTTGACACCTTTGTTCAATTTCTTCTCTGGCTTTGCTCAGTGATTTGTGGCCCTGCTGCACTCTGGGGGGAGTGTGCATGGCTAATTATGTATGTGCTCATTCCACAGTGCAGCATGGGGCACAGCTGCAGTTTGGAAGTGTTTACAAGGAAACTGAAGTGGGAGGCCAGCTTTCATTTTTCAGCCTGAGGTCAGACTTGCCAGTCAGTCAATGCATTTATATCATTAAGTGCATGTCAAATCAGATCCTCAGCTTGCCCTTAAGGAAGGAATATACAACATACATACAGTACAACTTGAGTTATTTTTAAATTTACTTTTAGTAAAAAAAATTGGGACAAGCAAATTTTAAAATTAAGCTGTTCTTAGGTTAGAGCCTTCAAAAAAGATTTTCCTGGACTAAAGTCAAATCAAAACAGGGTATGTATAATTTGACAGAAACAGGCAATTATATACTAGCTGTATGAGAGTCTAATTGAGGACAGTCCTCTGTAAAGACTTAAGGTATCCTGGAACAATCCTCAACACTACAATCCATTTATCTCCCAAAAGCTGCAGAAATATCCTAAACATTTGGCTAATTGGGATTTCAAATGGATGAAGGGGCAATCTAATGCTTTCATTCACACTGGGTTATGACTGGCCTAAAGTTAAATAGGATTTACCTGTTTCACATGTTATCTATGTTGCAGTGTTTCCATTTTGGCCACTTAATATAATGGCCAAAACTGAGCTCCTGGTCTTTCTCTGACATCCCTCGCCTATCAGCCCCACTTTCTCCTTCACTGTGGATAACACCACGCCCAGGGTGGATTTGATTTAAATCATGATTTATATCTCTAGTCAGGAAGACTCGATTTAATCATGGTTTTCTAAATAAAAGTGCGTTCTTGCTGGTTGTTATAACCTTAATACATATTCTTCACAACTCAGAGATAGATGTAGGTTTCATTTTTAGAAGATACACAATACATTTTTAAACTGTGATTTACTTTGAAAACTTTTCAGACTAGTTTTACAGCTATATCAAAAAATGAATGATTGTTTGGTTATTTCATTTACCAAAGATAATTGAGGTGAACTATCTCCAATTCAGACAGATCTGCACTAAGTGATTTTGAATATCTCACCCAACTTATTGTTAGGTATTCTTTCTGAGTTTTTTCCCCCTAATTTGAACGTGAAGACACTGTCTTCCAAAATATGTGCTCATTTATGAAGTTTGAGCAATTTTGTTCTCATGTGGATCTTTGGCTGTGTAGAGCCCCTGCAGTTTTCTGTTCTATCCAATGACCCCTTATAAACAGCTCAAGATCATGTATCATTATATTTATTTATATTTGCAAGAAATGCACATATCCAGTGTTGTCAATATATCTCACAATCCAATACTTAACACAATGGAAAGAAATTTAAAACTGACCTCTGTTGTATAACCTTCCTACATCCACAGAGATTGATTAGAACAAAAGCAAAAAAGCCCCTAATACTTCTTATACACATTCAATCCACTTCCTCCAAAAATTTCCTCTAAAGAAATACATACAAAGAACACTGTGCTAAATAAGGACACATTTGCCTGACCTGAAAAATCAAGCCCTTGTTATAAAGATCCATGACACAAGGCTGGTTAATAGATTTACATGAAATCTGTTTTCAAGCAACCTTCATTAACAGGCAAACTATATGATCCTAGATACACAAATTTCCTAAGCATTACCCAGCACAACATATGGTTTTAACAGACCTGACAATTCAGCAGACTTGGCTCACTTTAAATAAATTGCTTTGGAAAAGTGATAAAACAAATACTATATTATTGGAATACCGCACATGTACATAATGGTTTCATTCACTAGTAATCAAAACTTTAAATGGGCCTTGACTGATTCAAGAAAATGGCTAAAAGCATATTTGAGTACCTTATATTTCTCTGAGAACAATTTAGTTTCAGAGAAGAGACTAAGTTATTTGCATTACTTATTAAGAAGCAGACTATGGAGACTGTTTATAATCTGACATCATTAACTAAGTGTACAGTGTTGGAAGCCCCTAACAAGAATGCCTGGTTTATACTGGCATGGGATTATCTCATTAAATAATCTAGCAATAGCCAAACATTAAATATTAGCTAGTTATCCATTCTAAGGTACAAATCTATTTTGTAGATTAAATTATTATTATTTGTATTACCATAATGCTTAGAAGCCCTAGTCAAATGGCTTATCACTCAGCAACTTAGAAACACTATAGACATGGAAAAAAATAAACAACAGTATTTTGTCCTATGTTAAATGAATTTGCTTGAAATGCTGAAACAGTTAACCAAGGATGGCAGCTAGACAACAGAGTTATATGGTTTTACACACCAAGACATTGCCATTATAATACTTATTATTTTTTTATAATGAACTAGCTAGCTCAAGTCCCCAGTGTGCTAGAAAATATACAGACATATAGAAACACAGGGTCGCTGCACTTTGGCAAATTGACAATATAATTTGAAATAAACACAAGTTGATATAAAAAAGAAGGAAGGGGGGGGATGGAGGAGGAAGAGAAGAACAGCAATGATAGCTACACTATAAGTCTCTGTGTACTCCTAGGCCTGGTCTACACACAGAAGTTGTACTACTTTAACTAAAGATGCATTTTTAAATTTCTTTAGTTAAATTGGTGTATCTGTGTGTGAATGCTTCTAAATCTATTTACCCTGTTTCCCCGAAAATAAGACATCCTCCGAAAATAAGGCCTACTTACAGTTTTGCCTCTCGTTGTAATATAAGGCATCCCCCCGATAATAAGACCTCCCTGATAATAAGGCATCCACTGATAATAAGGCATTTTTCATTTCTGAAAAATAAGACATCCCCTGAAAATAAGACCTAGCGCATCTTTGGGAGCAAAAATTAATATAAGACACTGTCTTATTTTCGGGGAAACAGGGTATACCAGTCCACATCAGTTTAGTCCTATCCCTGTAAAATGTGCAGGTACAAGCTAAACCGATACACTCAGTTTTAGACTAATGTAACTGTCCTGTCCACACTGGGGTTTATACCAGTTTAATTAAACTGGTTCAGCTACAATAAGTATAAGGCTATACGTACACTAGAAACGCTGCAGCTGTAGTATAGACACTGACTGCAGAGAGTGTGAAATTTTTTTACAGTTAAGCCAACCTAACTTTGCAGTTTTCAGAGTGGTAGCCGTGTTAGTCTGTATCAGCAAAAACAACGAGGAGTTTAACAAATTTATTTGGGCACAAGCTTTCGTGGGCTAAAACCCACTTCATCAGATGCATGGAGTAGAAAATATAGAGGCAGGTATAAATATATAACACATGAAAAGATGGGAATTGCCTTACCAAGTGCAGGGGGGGTCAGTGCTAACGAGCTAATTCAATTAAGGTGGAAGTGGGCTATTTTCAACAGTTGTCAAGAAAGGTGAATACCAAGGGAGGAAAAATCAGTTTTGTAGTGCTAATGAGGCCAACGTAATCAATGTAATCAGTCACCTTGATTTAAAAAAAATTAATCGTGATTAATTGCAGTTTTCATTGCACTGTTAAGCAACAGAATACCAAGTGAAATTAAATATTTTTCATATATTTTCAAATATATTTATTTCAATTACAGCACAGAATACAAAGTGTACAGTGCTCACTTTATATTATTTTTATTACTAATATTTCCACTCTAAAAATGATAAAGAAATAGTATTTTTCAATTCACCTCATACAAGTACTGTAGTGCAATCTCTTTATCATGAAAGTGTAACATATAAATGTAGATTTTTTAATGACATAACTGTATTCAAAAACAAAACAATGTAACACTTTAGAGCAGTGGTTCCCAAACTTTTCGGCATCATGCCCCCTTTTTAAATTTTTGAGAAACCCTCAAGCCCCCAAGCTCTCCTTTATCATCATCCAACCCCCCGTGCTCCTTATCCCGACTGCTCCCTGCTGGGATCCCCCACCCCTAACCCCCCACGGAGCCCCCCTCCCCACTCCCTGTCTCCTGCCTGACTGCCCCACCCTTATCCACACCCCCACCCCCTGACAGGCCCCCCGGGACTCCCATGCCTATCCAACCCCCCCTTCTCCGTCTCCTGACCACCACCACCCAGAACCTCCGCCCCATCCAACTGCTTCCTGCCCCTTATCCAATCCCCCCAGACCCCGCTCCCTGACCCCTTACCAGGCCACTCAGAGCAGCAGGACTGGCTTATTGGAAAGCCTGGGAGGTGGGTGGGTGCAAGCCGTGCTGTCTGTGTGGCGACATAACTATGGGAGAGGTGGGACAGGAAGAGAGGGGCTGGGGGCTAGCCTCCCCGGCCGGGAACTCAAGAGCTAGGCAGTCTCGCGCGCCCCCCCTTGAAATTTCTTCACGCACCTCCCACTTTGGGAACCAATCTTTAGAGCCTACAAGTCCACTCAGTCCTACTTCCTGTTCAGCCAATTGTGAAGGCAAATAAGTTTGTTTACATTTACAGGACATAATGCTGCCTGCTTATTATTTACAATGTCACCTGAAAGTTAGAACAGGCATTCACATGGCACTTTTGTAGCCGGCATTGCAAGGTATTTAGTGCTAAATATGCTGAACTCTTTCGGGGAGAACTGTATGTCTCCTGCTCTGTTTTACCCGCATTCTGCCATGTATTTCATGTTATAGCAGTCTTGGATGATGACCCAGCACATGTTTGTTTTAAGAACACTTTCACAGCAGATTTGACAAAACACAAAGAAGGTACCAATGTGAGATTTCTAAGGATAGATACAGCACTCAACCCAAGGTTTAAGAATCTGAAGTGCCTTCCAAAATCGGAGAGGAATGAGGTGTGTAGCATGCTTTTAGATGCCTTAAAAGAGCAACACTACGATGCGGAAACTACCAAAAAAGAAAATCAGCCTTCTTCTGGTGGCATCTGACTCAGATGATGAAAATGAACATGCATTGGTCTGTTCTGCTTTGGATCGCTATCGAGCAGAACCCATCATCACCATGGACGCATGTCTTCTGGAATGGTGGTTGAAGCATGAAGGGACATGTGAATCTTTAGCGCATTTGGCACGTAAATATCTTGCGATATCAGCTACAACAGTGCCATGCGAACGCCTGTTCTCACTTTCAAATTACATTGTAAACAAGACATGGACAGCATTATCTCCTGCAAATTGTAACCAAACTTGTTTGTCTGAGCAATTGGCTGAAGTAGGATTGAATGGACTTGTAGGTTCTAAAGTTTGACATTGGTTTTATTATTGAATGCAGTTTTTTGTACATAATTCTACATTTGTAAGTTCAACTTTCATGATAAAGAGACTGCACTACAGTACTCTCAATAGGGAAATTGAAAAATACTATCTCTTGTTTTTTACAGTGCAAATATTTATAATAAAAAATAAATATACACTGAACTGTACACTTTCTATTTGGTGTTGTAATGGAAATCAATATACCGTATATACTCGTTCATTAGCCTGTTCGTTTAGAAGCTGACCCCCCAAAATGGATAGGTAAAAATAGCAAAAACTATATGACCCTTTCATAAGCCGACCCTATATTTCAGGGGTTAGAAAACTTTGCTAAGGGTAAGCCACTGGTGGGTTGGGACGTTTTGTTTACTTGAAGCGTCTGAAGGCATGGAGCTCCTCAGCCCCCTGTGGCTGCGGTTCGTCGTTCCCAGACAATGTATTAGATATTCAATTAAATGATTCCATAGAGTTTAAAATTATCAAATTTTGGTGTAGACCCGTTTATAAGACGAACCCTGCTCTTTGATCCGTTACTTTTTTACCAAAAATATTCGGTTTATGAACGAGTATATACGGTATTTGAAAAAGTAGAAAACATCCAAAAATATTTAAATAGTGGTATTCCATTATTATTACCAGCGTAATTAATCATGCCCATGCAATTAATTGCGATTTTATTTAATCACACAATTAATTGTGATTTTTTTTAATCACTTGACAGCCCATACACACACACACACACACACACACACACCCTATAAACCCTTGGATAATCAAAACTGCCTCTCCTCATGTGTCTTGTCACAGGAATTGAAATCTTCTATGTTGCTTCTGTTGTCTATTCCTAGAATCAACCATTCCAGGCTAGAAAGTCTCTGTGGAAGGCCCACACCTCTTGGACCCAGTCTCTCTAGGGGTCCACTAGAGTGAAAGTGTGCTGAGTTTGACGTTCCTCTATAAGACATACGTATTTGGTTAAATCTTCGACTGGCCCATACTGGAACACCATAATTTTCATATCAAAGAGCCAGAGTTAGGTCTGTTTTTGAATAATTTAATTTCCTTGCTAAAACTTGCTGATGCAAGTCTCATTGACGGCAGGCACCCTTGTAATAGTTCTCAAGACATGTCGATTCTTCAAACCTAAAAATCATTTAAAAAACTTTCTTTACTTACAATAACTTAGAGACAACACCTCAATTATTACATCAAAGAAAAAAGTATTCTGTAGCCTGCGTTGTACAGGAGGTCAGACTAGATGATCATAATGGTCCCTTCTGACCTTAAAGGCTATGATTCTATGTAAACTCCTTTTCTGATTATTTAAAGGGTTTAAAGGCCTCTCTCAATATGGACACTGAAAATAGACTAGTCACTTAGTTTCACCTTTGTTTATAGTCAATTTTGTAGCATTTAACAAGCACTCTGAAGTTGGGTGTGTCAAGCAAGCAAACACTGTATTAACTGCATACGAACTCGGAATTACACTGCTTAGACTTTTGTAAAGTTGGAGTTCTGCAAACACTGAGCATGCTCACAGGATTAACACAGCTATCACCACACATATATTAGCAAATTAGCACCCATCCTATAAGTTTAGGTTTCAAATTGTTCCTCAGCACTACCATACTACTACAATATTTGGGTTGTCAAAATAGTATGGGAATGTTTGTGTTACGCTGCATCAACTAGAATTTTTAAAAAGTCAACACACATTTATATTGACCTCAGTTTCTGAGCATGCTGGTTTTTACAAGACCTGGATTGGAGCTACATTTGACCAAACAATATTGTCCTATCAATATTTTTTCTCATTAACATAGAGAACTAAACTGTACTGAGGTACAGCTGAGCGAGAGCCACATAGCTCAAATGCATAATAAAGCAAAAGGCTGTAGACCAACTAATACCACCCATGAAGTCCTTAATATCACAGCCCTGAAATGTGTTATTCCACTTACAAAACTGAAATTTGCTTTTAACACAGAGAAACTGAACAGTTTTGTTTTAAAAGAGAATATTTCCATTAAGAATAAAAACCTGAATACTTTTAATAATTTTCTCTTTTAAAAATTTCTTACTCATTAAGATGAGCTAAAATAATCATGGTAAGCACTGGAACTTAAGGGCTATGGCTGTTT
Organism: Malaclemys terrapin pileata; assembly: GCF_027887155.1. Taxonomy (NCBI): domain Eukaryota; kingdom Metazoa; phylum Chordata; order Testudines; family Emydidae; genus Malaclemys; species Malaclemys terrapin. The sequence goes on from NC_071506.1 coordinate 107,241,775, forward strand.
TGTTTATTTCCTTCGTTCATTTTAAGCTAATCAATAATTTAGATATTTTGAAATATGATCTAAGGAAGTACCACATGACTAACCAATTCCAACATATATGGTGGCTGTCTTATATTTGTATGTACAGAGATCTTAGTCAAATTACTTCCTCAGTCATGCTTAATTTATAGCTTATCATACTATAGAACAGGTTCCTTATTCTCTGTTGCATTAATGTAAATGATTATACAAGGTGCCTGGCAAGTGGAATATAAAATGCTATGATTCTGATTTGGTAGTGTTTTATGCCCACTTTGCAATGCTGTAAGAGATGCCAAAAGATGCAAGGCAGGGTAGCACTGAGGCCTAAGTGTTTAGTAAGTGAACTGCCTACTGTAGTTTTCATATGGAAAAAATAAGGAAGATATTAAATACTTTAAGTTGATGACCATGTATATACAGCTGATTGACAAAAATAAGCTTTTGTTGCTTTTCATTTCTCTTTAGCCCTCCAGAGCCAATACAGAGAATAGAAAGGATGCTAAATTTTATTCCTTCTGGGGCATAACAGAATTGTTGGCATAATTCCAATCAGTTACACCTGCATAACCCAGCTGAAGGCAATTCGCAGTTGCACAGATGTAAAAATATATTATTTCAAAACAATGGTGTTGCACAAGTTATAACAGAGTTAATTTGGTCACTAGACTCTATTATTAGTGATACAGCATGAGAAAGAAAGCACCTTCTCTTTTTCAACTCTCAGAGGAAGCTTTTAGGGATGTACTGTTCCCTACTCTTGCGATTTTACAACAAACCTCACAATATTTGGTGCTTTTCATAAAATCCCATCTTTCAGGTTACTTGAGAATGTCAGCTTTAATTTAAAAAAACAGTTATGTTTCTACACCTCATGGTTGTGGAAAAAAGCCTGAAAAATGTCACCTGAGTAATCTAAAGGCTCAAAAATAAGAAGGTAAATAAAGAGAACTTAATTTTTTTTTAAAAAACAAATCTCATGATTTCTGAAATAATCATGATTTTGGAGAGTGGAGCAAGACTTGATTTTAGAATGGTTGCTGTTTACAATATTGCGTCTAGCAATTAGAGAAAATACACTTCTATTCATAAATGGATCACATTCAATTTCTAAATCACTGACGCAAACATGGAATTAATTCCACAATTCTAATTTACAATTACTTTCAGAGAAGAGCAGCACTTTCAAATCTTCCTGTTGTTATATGATGCTAAGTACAGCTGGGACAAATTTTCTGGATTAATAGTTTATTTGCCAAAAAGTGCAATTTCAGTAGACCCAAAACTATTTGCGAATTTCGCATGAATTCGCCAAATAGTTTTTGGTTCCCAAACATTTTTTAGGTCTACATTCACCAGGGAACATAGGTGCCATTCACAAAATGGAGGAGAAGGTGATGCCAGTGTTCCCCCTTTTACCAATAGTCCAGGGGTTTGAGCATTCACCCAGTATGTGGGAGCCCTCAGTTCCAATCCCTGCTCAGCCTGATGTGTGACAGGAACTTGAACTGTGGGTGAGTGCTCTAACCACTGGACTATTGGGTAAAGTGGAGGAGGCATGGCATCAACATAACCTCACCTTTGTGAATGTCTGAAAACAAAACATTTTGTTCAACCCAAAACAAGTTTTTGTTTTAACAAGGAAACAAAACAAACCCATAGTTTTGGGTCTATCCAAACTAAAATATTATTATATTATTGTTTGTTTGTTTAGCTAGTGAACAAAAAAAAATATTTGCACAGCTCTAATGTTACATAACATAGGTTTGATCTAAGAGACAGCCTGTTTTACCAGTATCACATCCACCAGATAGATTTAAGACAAGAACAGTCTACAAAAAATAGAATGGGCATGAAATATGTTTATTGGAAGCCAGTTTATAGTATCTCCTATGTGAGGTGAGGGCCAGTTTATTTCATTCTTACTTTGAATTTAAGTGGGCATGTTGGCCTAACTGTGATAATCAGTTATCACCATTACTGAATACCTACACATGGATATCTATGACAAAGTACATATTTTTGTCTTAATGGGAGAGTAACATCAGAAAGTATTACCTGAGACTTAGCTAAGCATCCCACTTTATTAGGGCTGGTGTCCCTAGCCTCTGTTTGCCAGAAGCTGGGATTGGGCGACAGAGGATGAATCACTTGATGATTATCTGTTCTGTTCATTCCTTCTGAAACACCTGACACTGACCACTGTCGGAAGATACTGAGCTAGATGGACCTTTGGTCTGACCCAGTATGGCCATTCTTAAATTCTAAGCTGTTGTGCAAATGTTGTTTGCTCAGTTTCCTTGGGTTCCCCCTTTGAAAGGCTGAAGATGTTACAGCTCCTTTTGAGGATACCCTCAGTGCTGGTATAGTGACTGCCATTAACATATCTACTTAATAGCTGCTCTATGTGACAAGGTGAGTAAATTTCTTACTACCAGTAAAAGAGCATTTTATTCAGTCTGAGCCAACTATAACCTTTAGTTATTGCAAATGGGGGGAGGGATAGCTCAGTGGTTTGAGCATTAGCCTGCTAAACCCAGGGTTGTGAGTTCAATCCTTGAGGGGTCCACCTAGGGATATGGGGAAAAATCAGTACTTGGGCCTGCCAGTGAAGGCAGGGGGCTGGACTTGATGACCTTTCAGGGTCCCTTCCCGTTCTATGAGATAGGTATATCTCCATATATTATTATTATTATTACTGCAGTGAGGAAAGAGTTCTACTACTAACCTAATGTTCACTCAAATATTTTTTGTAACTTGTTCAGATTTATTATAAAGTGAAGGAAACTGCCAGCATCTATATGCAGTAGTTTTCACACTACAGACAAGTCTGAACTGTATGTGCCATAAACTCAGCCCCATTATCAGGCTATACCTGTCACAGGTCAAGCCTGCCAGCTGCTGTACAACTGCTGTTATAGTTTTGTTTAGGATTGTAATTATTTGCAGCTTTGCACCTGTCTAAACTCTAAGAAAACCTCCTTTGTTTGCATGGTTTATAGACAGTTAACCCTCTCAGTTTAAACGCTAACATCAGAAAATTGGGCTGATTTTCTTTCCTTTAAATTCAGTCAGTTTTCTACATACAAAAAATTCCAAATGAAGCAGAGAAAGACTGACATGCATTAAAGGTTGCACCTGTTGTTAGTATGAGTTAAGTTTCTTAAAAAGAACCCATTTTTTAGTTGCAGCATAACTAGATTAGCTAATTCCATTAAAAAGCTGTTGCAATATCATATTTGCATATTAGTCAATTTCTGAAAATAATTTAATCTTGCAGATTAACATTTTGAAGATTTCAGGGTATAAACAAAAGCTATCAGGACTTTTTAAGCTATTTTGTAAACTTAAGAACCTACAAAAATGAGCTACGTATGCATGCTTCAAGCACTTGAGTTGCACCCATTATTGTGAAATATGAATTAGTCAGACTATCAACCGGTCATAACTGATCCAGTAAATAACCACTTAAAAATACAGTTTGTTGAACTTTAACTATTCCACTCCTGAGTTATGAAATTCCACTCCAGAAGGTACAGACTAATTTATTTAAGAAACCACTACGGTTTGGTAAACAAAGTGCATCTGGTAACTACCCCTCCATCTGCAGGAAAACACATGATTCCTATGATTACCTTCCTATGCCATCTGTCAAGCAGATAGTTCAAAACTCACTCAGAAGAGTGCAGGTGAGAGACAGAGAGAAAAAGGCCTGAGGTAATGTTTAAGTCCCTTTACTCTACATAACATCTGCTTAAGACAGTTAGTGGTAAGGCCAAACACATTTGAAATCTCTAACTCTGCCTTTAGCTCACGCACGCCTTATACAGTTGCCCCATTAAGTCTGGGAGCTCACAATACTAGACATGCTTACACCATTTGATTCACCAAGTAAATGTAAGGGAACTGTTATTTTCTAAAATTTCCCCTTCAGTTATTCCATTGAGCCTGAATCACTTAAGAATATCATATTTCCTTTTTTTGTTTTCATCTACCAAAGTAACAGAGTAGGTAGGACTTTGTACTTTAACATATATCTCAGCATCTGCATTACTATTCCCTTTCTTGCCATTTTTTAGAAGATTAAAATATTTTCAGAGTAACAAAGTTGTATTAGGTATTATTCAGCAACTGAACTTCTCAGCACCCTTATCTACTATTGTAGAAAAAGTTCCAGTAATTAAGAGACCGGGTTCAAAGAACCACCTATTATTAAGGTTGCCTGACACTTCCCATTATAAGATCTTATTTGCAGTTGCTTATAAAAATCAGCCAAACTTCATTTATTTGTACTGAAATTTCCCATATTGGGTATCTGCCTCAGATGGAAATTTCCATCCAAAAAATGCAATCAAACAGCTTATCAAAGAATGAGGATAGGGAAAAATAGTTTGTTTTGCCCATGTTAAAAATTATGGCAACCTTTTCTTTGAGAAGCTTAGTGCATCCAAACATTTGAAGAAGGGTCTTGAAATTTGGCAGTGGTCTTTGTGTCAAAGATGTTCTTTTTGCAATCTCTGTGACAATCGCCCAAATTTTGATAAAATTTAAGCCTTTAAAATATCACAGTTCAGACTTACCCAGTAGAGACTTTAGAGTTAGCACCTACATTCCCCAAAGAGCCATCCACACTGGGAATGCTCTGGCAATTTCAGCTTTGGGCAGTGCCAAGTCTGGGCACCTCAACTGAGAGTAGGAGGCCTGCTCTCTTGTGAGCTCAGTGATTCTTTTGGGCCCAGGCATGATGGAGGAGGAGGAAGCTGTCTGACATTCAGGGGAAGTAGACTGGGTCAAGGAGCCTGGGGGTGGCGGAGGTGGACAGGCTTGGAAACTAGGACTGGAGGCTGGAAGGGAGGGGAAGAGGGAAACACTGGAAGATGAAGTGCAGGAGACAGAGCCGGAGAGGGGAACTGGGAATCAGAAGCTGAGGGTAGGGAGGAGACACTGAGATTGGATGAGGATTTTGGGGGAGAGACTGGGACTGGCTAGTCAAGATGACTGGGAATGAGAACCAGTGGCGGATGGGGAAAGCAGTCTGATGAGGAGCTGGAGTGCAGGGGAAGAATTAAGACTGTCTGGGCAAAGAGATGATAAGAAGGAAGGGTGTGGGTCACTGAGATTAAACAAGGAGCCTCGAACTAGAAGGCACTGGTGACCAGGGATGGACAGGAATTGTGACTGCTGGAGGAGGAGACTGGGACAGGGATGAGAACTAGATGCTCAAGGAAATGAGACTCAGACTGACTAGTGAGGAGAACAGAACCGGGACAAGGAACCTGGGTGGGAAAGAAACAGGACTGAGACAAGTTGGAGAGGATGGGGGTCACACTTGGAGGCAATGAACAGAAGAATCTGTGCCTACTACAGCACACTCCCTTTCAGAGCCTAAAATGGAATCCAAAATTTCTGAGTATCCACTATTTCTCTTGCATCAGCAAGATATCTGTGAAACTCACTGTCCAAGCTTGCGTCTCATCCTCTAGCGCTGATACACACAGAGACTGACAACCTACTCCTGGTATCAGTTTCCATTAGCTCAAGTTGAAGAGGTCTAGATAACATGCTAGGTGGAGGATCTGAAGGATGTCCATAGGATGGAATATCTATTTTTCAGTTTACTTTTTTAAAAATCTTGGAAGTGACACACAAAGAAACTATGTTAAAAGAACATTAAGATTGAAAAGTCAAGCTCTCAAAAGTTAGGAAATGCCAGAATTAATTGCCTGTGCAACCTTAATTCAGCTCCTTTGTTCATAATCATTATAATACAGTCTTTAGTTACATGACAACATTCTATTTTTCCCACAGGACTCCTCCCTCGATTAGTTATTCCTTGGTTTTTGTTTGTTTGTTTTGGAATTTTTTTTTTTAATGCATGTATTGGTATTTGGGGATTTTTTTCACGGGTAAATGAACAGAATAGAAAACAATTAAGCCATAGGTGGTTTCAGAGAGGTGGCTAATAGAATACCAAAAGTTAGTGATAACTATGTAGCAATATCAAAGACTAGACCAACACAAAGTAAGAGCTTCAATTCCCTAGTAGGTCATGGTTTTAGCTCTTCCCTCCAATTTCAGCTACTTTCCCAATGGTTTACACCCCACTTTTAAGTAAAAAGTTACTTTTCCATTTTTGACAGCCAGGCTCGCTTTAAAATATTTTTTAAAAAGTCAGATTCAGTGTTGCAACTCCTCTAAAATTTAAAATTGTTCATAGTTAACACACCACAAACACATGTTGATGGAAAAATAAGGGATATTTTGAGTATTAAACTAAGCCTCAATTTATGATTTACCCTTTTCTGCATGACTCCCTCTAAAAATTGCCATAACCAAACTGTAATCACAATTATAACCAACACCCTGGCGGGATCTAAGTTTTTTTTATATAACCCATATCACCATAGCATCAGACTGACTTAAAAATTACATAAAGCCAACAAGTATCTTTGGTTCTCATACTGCTTCCTAGAGCATGGTAGGTAGGTAGGTAGGTACTGTTGTTTTTAGTACTGGGAAGGCTGTTGAAAGCTACATTTTACATTTCACCCTGATTATAAGAAGATTCATGGTGATACATTTCTCTTAGGAAGAAGCTCCTCACCTACAAACCAGCTAGAGAAAAGCTGCTTTCCCTGCTTTTAAAAATCTAACCCTTCCCATCAACAGTACCATTTCTGACAAAGTCTTCATCTCAGGGAGAGGCGTAACAATCTGAGATAGCCTAATCCAAGCCCACTGAGGGTTTCAATGATTAGGACCTTGATTCCCAGCAAGTATTTGATACGTATTGGCAGCCACTGTAATGTCCAAAGCACTAGGCTGATGTATTGCTTACTACATTGGCTGCTGCATTATGAAGCTGCTGGAGCATTTTTAAAGCTTCAGTTTTTATTCCTAGACACAGTTCAGTCTGGTAGTAAAATCTGGATGTTAAATGAATAGATCACTGTGACCAATCCACACTTATCAGGGGAGAAAGAACAAAGGACAATGGGCAAGTAAAGCTGTCTGGATAACCACACATAAAGCTACCTGCATATCCAGTAGCAGCGAGTGCAGGAGGATCATGAGGGTCAGTACCATCTTAACGATCGGGAGTAGATGGCCTCTTTAAACTGTAGCATCCCTCTGTAATTTTTTTAAATTATTTATTACAGTAGCACCTTGAGGCTCCAAACCAAGATTGGGGCCACTTTGTGCTAACCACTGTATACACGCATAGTAAGACAGATCCTGTCCTAAAAAGTTTACAGCAAAGAAAGGGAGGGAAAAAGGACTACACCATACCAGCATAGTGTGATCAAGAGACAGTTGATATATGTATATAAGGTGGACAGAAAGGTGGATAGAAAACTGGCCAGATTGTTGGGCTCAATGTCTAGTTGGCAGCTGGTATCAAGCGGAGTGCCCCAGGGGTCAGTCCTGGGGCCGGTTTTGTTCAACACCTTTATTAATTATCTGGATTATGGGATGAATTGCACCCTCAGCAAGTTCGCAGATGACACTAAACTGGGGGGAAAGAGATAGATACGCTGGAGGGTAGGAATAGGGTTCAGAGTGACCTAGACAAATTGGAGGATTGAGCCAAAAGAAATCTGATGAGGTTCAACAAGTGCAGAGTCCTGCACTTAGGACGGAAGAGTCCCATGCACCGCTACAGGCTCAGGACCAACTGGCTAAGCAGCAGTTCTGCAGAAGAGGACCTGGAGATTACAGTGGACGAGAAGCTGGATTGAGTCAGCAGTGTGCACTTGTTGCCAAGAAGGCCAATGGCATATTGGGCTGTATTAGTAGGAGCATTGCCAGCAAATCGAGGGAAGTGATTATTCCCCTCTATTCGGCACTGGTAAGGCCACAACTGGAGTATTGTGACCAGTTTTGGGCCCCCCCACTACAGAAAGGATATGGACAAATTGCAGAAAATCCAGCAGAGGGCAACAAAAATGATTAGGGGGCTGGGGCACATGACTTATGAGGAGAGGCTGAGGGAACTGCAGAAGAGAAGAGTGAGGGGGGATTTGATAGCAGCCTTCAACTACCTGAAGGGGGGTTCCAAAGAGGATGGAGCTCAGCTGTTCTCAGTGGTGGCAGATGACAGAACAAGAAGCAACGGTCTTAAGTTGCAGTGGGGGAGGTCTTGTTCGATATTAGGAAACACTATTTCACTAGGAGGGTGGTGAAGCACTGGAATGGGTTACCTAGGGAGGTGGTAGAATCTCCATCCTTAGAGGTTTTTAAGGCCCAGCTTGACAAAGCCCTGGCTGGGATGATTTAGTTGGTGTTGGTCTCCTTTGAGCAGGGGATTGGACTATATGACCTCCTGAGGTCTCTTCCAACCCTAAATATTCTATGTAAAATTAATCCTAGACTACACATAAAACTTGCATTGGTTTTAACCTGAAACTCCCTGTGTATACACTCTTAAATCTTTTTATACTAGTTTTATATCAAATTAGCTTAATTTGATAATTTACCTGAATGGCTACCAAACTAAACTAAACAGATATAATCTTGGTATAAACAGATTTTTTTTAAATGTCCACACAACAGTCAGCATAATGTTTAACTAAACCAATTAGTGTGAAAACATTAACTTTAACATAAACTGTAACTGTAAACTGTGTGTGTAAAGAAGGCCTTAGTTCTATTTTTTGTTAAAATTGTTTTTTCTGTTCCCTTGTTTTTGTTTGTCGTGTCTTCTTCCGGATATCAAATCCATACAACCCACATTTAAGCCCGGCCTCCTGCTCCTCACCTAGGCACTGAACTCGCTAAAACACTGGGTCCATTGCAAGGGAATGATGTTTGAATTTGCTGTTAAGAATATGTAATGTTACATGTTGTCTGCATGCTAATGCGTTTAAGTCCATGCTGTCTCACTTTTCCCTGTAGCTTTACTAACATATTATATAAGATGGAGGGAGTCCACATTAAGAGGTCTGGAGGCAGATGTGGAGCTGTTCATTACAACCTTTTGGGATTAGTTTGACAGGAAAGATTTAAACCTTCTCAGTATAATTCTGCTCACTCCAAATGAGGTTTTGAAATTAGCTGAATTTTATGATTCCAGTTCCAAGAAGCCACTCATAGGGTTAATAATGAGTGGCCTAATGCCCGAATGCCCAGCTTGAGACGCCCAGCTTGAGACACCCACCTTAAAGTGGCATGTATAAATTTGTTAGTCTCTAAGGTGCCACAAGTACTCCTGTTCTTCTTTTTATGTATCTCAGATGGTAAGTGCTCATCCATTTATAGAAATAAGACCCCTTTCAAGGTATTTGCAGCTAAAAAAATGGAGGCACTCAAAATCACTAGTCATTTTTTAAAATTGAAACCAACATGTCCGTATGCTTAGTACTGAGAATATGTATGTAAATTTTGCAGAAATACTTTCTGCAAAATTTTCAGAACTTTTTGTGGGATTCTAGACAAATAATTTCAACTGAACCACGTAACTAACCACCAAACACAAGCTCTGAATAAGCAGAAAAGAGGTACCTGAACTATTCCTTTTATAACTAGAGAGAAAGCTAAAATTATACTAGTAATTCTCTGACTTCTAAGTATTCAAAAAAAGCGTAAAAATGTTAGTTTACATGCTGAATATAGAAAGCAAAAGATTTTGTTCCTCCACATAAAGTGAGACTTTATAATACATGCCTTAAAGGCAAATGTAATGGGACTTGAAGGCATAACTTGTTACACTCTAATGAAAGCAACAAGTTTTGCTTGCTGGTATCTTTGAAAAAAAATGAAAAATATTAGACTGTTGTTCTGAAATTATTATCAAGGCAGCAAATGCAGTTTATTATGAAAGGTAAATAGATGATGATGTGAAGGGGATTAATGAAGAGCACATAAAGAAGAATGCAGTATTGAGATGCAATTTCCAATGATTCACTCACTACCCAATAAAATTACATTCCACTCCAGGAGAAAGTTCAATGACTTCTATGAGAGTTGCAAGTGATTAGCGTCTTCTAAAATACCGGGACTTCATCCTGAGAGAATTATACCTTTAGTTGCTCTAAATTGAACTGACATAGAAGAAAAACAACAAGGAGTCTGGTGGCACCTTAAAGACTAACAGATTTATTTGGGCTTAAGCTTTCATGGGTAAAACCTCAATTTTTCAGATGCATAGAGTGAAAGTTACAGTTCACTTGTGAAGTAACTCCCTGCTCTCCATGTGTCAGTATACAATGCCTGCATCTGTAACTTTCACTCTGAAATGTGAAATGAGAACCTCAGAGTGTGCTGCAGTGATTGCAAGGGATAAACCGGGATTTCCTTTATAACTATAGTAAACAAGTTTACCACAGAACAGTAACAAATACCCTGTTATCTTCTCTAAGAGTTAAACACTGCAAAGGTAATTCTTCAAACACATCCAGAAGTTGCTGATTGTCACATAACTGAGGCAAGAACAGAGAAAATTTGTCACTTTGAGAAAGTCTGTTTTACCCGCTGGCAGTAAACAGAATAAAATCAGGGTCCAGAAAATTTACAGACAACATTACAAAAGCAAAGCACTACAGAACCTTAACAAAAATGCAAATACAACCAGCACACCATTCCATGGAGCCTCTCTACTTCAATCTCAAACAGCTGAACTAGATGTTCAAAAACCCAAGATGATCATCACAGGTTAACAAACAGCAAAAAATCCGGATTATTCTGATAGCTTGCTCCTTTTGGGGAAAGAAATGGCAGGAGGGTAGCATAACATCGTACTCAAATAAGGCTACATGGAACATTTTGTGCAGATAGAATGAAGCCTCACTATCCATCCTGCCACGTGTCGGTTACTTCTGAAGTTACAAAGCAGCACAGTATCTTTGGCATATGATCAAGCTGATAATAGGTGCATTATCAGAAGATTTACAGCACAGACTAGAGCAGGGGTTCTCAAACTAGGGGTCAGGACTCCTCACGGGGTCGCAAGGTTTTACATGGGGGGTCGTGAGTTGTCAGCCTCCACCCTAAACCCTGCTTTGTCTCCAGCATTTATAATGGTGTTAAATATATAAACGAGTGTTTTTAATTTATAAGGGGGGGGTCAACTCAGAGGCTCGCAATGTGAAAGGGGTCATCAGTACAATAGTTTGAGAACCACTGGACTAGAGGAAGAAAAGGAAAATGGGGCAACTTGCCCTATTTTCCTCTTTTCATATGGGAAGAATTCACCAAGCTGTGGACTCCAGTGGAACCTTATTATTTCAGTAATATAATTTAGACTATTAGGTGAAGTCAGTTATGGCCTGTCTATTCCATAACAAATTACTCAGAATATAGCAATTTTCTTAAATCTAACATTGACCCTGTATTATGATTATTGCTCAGAAACCTCTTAAGAAAATTCAATCAAAGTCTACAGCATCTTAACCTCAGCTCCATTCAGAGATGACGACAATGGGTATGCAAGACTTGGCTCATTTTAATTAAATGTATTTCCTCAAGTAACAGTATAAAGGTTGAGGCATTTCACAAGCATTTAACTTTCAAGTTTTGGAACAAACATGTTTAACTGAGGTCTTTCATGAAGCAGAAATTGAAACCACAAACTGGAGAACATGCAACTGGTTGCTATAAAACCAAGAACTGTTGACTTACAAAACATGTTGTTCAAGAGATATTTTAACACTGTATTTAATTCATGTTATGCTGTAAATACTGAATACCAATATCCTTCAGTCCAAAAAGAATAAATTCCTTTCACACAAATACAGTGTGCCCTTAATCGGTGGAATACAGAAACAAAGCCAGTAAAAACTGAACTGTTATTTCAATCTCTACATTATAAAAAAAGAATTAGCAGTATTAATAAAAAATGAAATAAATTTCATGCAAGCTTCTGAGAGAAGACTGGCAACAGATCTTGTATGTCCACTGGAGGTCAGGAAGACCCACAGTATGTCTCATGAACCACTAAATATCTGCATCTAATTTACAGCAGAGCCTTCACAGTTTCATGAATGTTCAATATTTCCATAATAAATCCTAAACCCTTTTCCCCACCCTCATGGCAACAACACTTTGCTCCACTACATCTTTGTCCAGGGGCTTTTGATCCATCCCCACCCTGTCTAAGTTGAGGTTTATAAATTATCACAACACTTTTATAAAATCTAATGGTCTAAAGACCTTAATATGCAATATCAGTTGGGCTCCTCCTACTCATATAACTCAGTATTTCTGCAGAAGTGTTTCCAAATATCTGCTACTGATTAACTATAGTGCTTTTCATAACTTTTCTACTGTCCAAATTGAGACTGTACTCATCCATATTATAACTGATACAATTCTGATTACAGATTTAAAACTAACAGTAAACTGAAGGACCTATTACAGTTTGAAGGCCTACTTCAATCTCACCTTGGTTTAAACTAGTGTAATTGCATGACTCTAGCAGAGTTGCTTCTAAGTTAAGTAAGTGGAAGTGATATCAGAATAAGGCCTGTGAAAAAATATATAAATGTTTGACAATCCAGCTCCAAAGAACACAATGTTTTCCAGTATCAGGGGGTAGCCGTGTTAGTCTGTATCTACAAAAAACAACAAGGAGTCTGGTGGCACCTTAAAGACTAACAGATTTATTTGGGCATAAGCTTTCGTGAGTAAAAACCTCACTTCTTCGGATGCATCCGAAGAAGTGAGGTTTTTACTCATGAAAGCTTATGCCCAAATAAATCTGTTAATGTTTTCCACACGCTTGAGAGGACACCCACCTTCACCCCCATAGAACCAACTATTCCCTATAAAGGCCAGACGCAGATAGATGCACGCACACATGCTTTTCGCTTTTCTTGGCTGTTCTAGGACACAGCATAAAAGTTCTCCTGTGAAAGAGAGTAAAAATGTACGATGGCTGTAGCAAACACTTTGCTCCACTGATCAAAACTAGAGTAACAAAGAGTCCTGTGGCACCTTATAGACTAACAGACGTACTGGAGCATAAGCTTTTGTGGGTGAATACCCACTGCGTCAGACGCATGCGAAACTAGAGTATGTATCTTCATTCACTGTAGACCAACACCAATCTCACCTTAACTGATCCTGCATTAATAATAGTGGAGGACAAAGGCAAGTAGCAAGATCCATTATTTAGACTGTAAGCTGTGAATGGGGCACCTAGGCAATACCAAAGTGCAAATAAGTAATTATTATTCATAGTGCACCTAGCATAAGAAACGGGGTCTAGATTCGCTTAGGGAGTGTGAGAAACTGATAAAAATTAATTTATTTTTAGTTCCATAGTAAAACCTGCTAACTGCCACCACAGTCTCTCCACATTTTTTGACCATTGTAGTAAGTGGCCACTAAGTGCAGTAGGTCCAGAAAAGGCCACAGAAATTTCACTTATGCACTTCAGGTATAATATACATAAAATGAAAATAGGCTTAAATTATAACTCTCCATTTGCAATGTAAAAATTAAGCCATTTTAATTATCATTGTACAAATAGTCCTAACCTTGGAATGGCTTCCCTTACCAGCTGCCTTAGCTGGTTAATTGCAATGCAATTTGCACAGCTGAGCTAACATGAAGGTGGTCAAAAACCAGTTAGTCAACTGGTGGCCACCTAACAGGGAGAGGTATTACAGAAGAGACAGGAAATCTCACAAGGACGAAGATTAAGGAAGGGTTCAGGTACTAAAACTCTGGAATGAAGGCCACCCTGAAAGCCACAGACTGGTCTAGGGATTTAATTTTTCAGTGATTTATTTGTGAACTTGTACAGAGTAGTCAAATATTAAAAGTTTTAATTCAGGCTTTAAATTAAACATAACACAAAGCGTTCAGTCTTCTGATAAAACTATGTAATGTGTTTCCTACAGTGAACTGACGAAAAGTCAAAACAGTGTTACAAGACAGAGGTGAGTTATATCCTTACCCACCTCCAAATGGGAGGTTTTCTGTTTAGCTTTTTGTAAAACTGGCTTCTTAGATGAGACAAAGCATGAGCTCGGGTATTTTTGAATTACGGATGTCGGAAAACCTTAAGACCTATTTTCCCATGGAACAAAGCATAGGCAAAGATAAGGGGGCAAGCTGGGGCGTATCTGATTTTTATGTGAGAGACAAATTATGGGGTCTGAGAAGGGATATTTATTAATGGGATTATGAGCTGCTTCTGCAAAATATTTTGTTTCCTATATTTTAAACGTTCTCTTTGATGGTGTACCTTTAGAAATTTAAAGAGCCTCTGCATCTTCAATAATGAATTTCCCTGGAAATCATACTAGTAAAACCACAATATAGGCAACAAAACCTTAGCTTCTGGGTTATGAGTAAATATGTATACAGTCACTGCTATTATGGTAGTGCCCAGAGGTACCAATGAGGATCAGGCCCCATTGTGCTGGGAGCTGTACAAAGATAGAGAAAAGTTTACAGTTCACCACGCTTAGAAGTACTTATTAAAAGCTAGTTTTAGAGGAAGACTTCAAATTCATGTACATTTCTGTGCTGAAGATATTTCCACTGCTAATTGTTTCCTGTTGAAGTATTCATATTTGTATGGTTTCCTTGAGGAAAATAATTGAAGTTTTCAATTAAGGGAAATCTTGGATGAAAGAATTTAAAATTGGGGACTAACTAAAAAAATGTTCTCCATCTAAATTCTTATTGTTAAAAGAGGATAATGTCCACTCCACTAAAGGTCTGTTACAAGATCATCAGACAACCCATATTGTAGTATACACCTATATGATGAAAGTTGATAACAAACTTGAATTACTGAATGTAATCTACAATTTCCCAATTTTCCATTACTATGATACTGTGAGGTTCTAGTTTAATACAGTTAAACCTCCTTAAAAATCTTTACTGGAAATTAAAAGTAATGAACTATCACAAAATATGTTAGCTAAATGAAGTAAAGGCTTTACTGTCTGCAAGCTAAAATAAAATTCCCCAAGTTACTGTCCCTAACTTAACTTTTCCCTGCTGTCCCTAACTTAACTTTTAATACAGTCATGACATTTTCAGAAGTAATAAAGAGGATGCTTTTTGTGCAGAAGCACACCCAAATAAACAAGGTTTTTTGTTATTGGATATGTGCTCATGTTGGATATTAGTAGACTGTCTTTTGCAATAAAACAAAAAAACCAGTCTAGTTTGTAAGGGCAGCTCACGTTGACTTCTGCATTAATCCTGCTAGAGCAAGTTTCCACATGCTTTCTTGGGCCCTCCACCTACAACAGATCAGAGCTGCTAGGACAAAAGCCAACATATTTAATTAAGTAAAGATTGAAGGCTATAAGCCACCTGTTGCCAGTGCTCAAAATACTAACCTCTTACGCTCACTCAGCTGGCTTAAAATGTCAAAACAAAGGAACTTAAGTTAACAGTGAAAGAATCATAAAATATGCAAAACACTGATTTTGTAAAGATTACAAAGTCTTAAAACTGAAGTTTACATATCAACTAAGAACAGCTTTTTTAAAACCTCTTCTTCTTTTCTTGATCTTCACATTACTGAATCACAAATCTCTCAATATTCTAACCCTGTTCTAACACTTACATTCCTTGTACTCTTGGATTCAAAAGTAGTTTGATTCTTTTGATACAATTCTGACAATCCTCAATAATTTACTTCCCCTGCTTATTTCTAGTAGTTTTTACTTGTATATAGAAAGTCCAGTTGCAGTGGTCCAACGCTCCCATTGGTCTGGTTATGGCCTACATATATCAAAGTATTTTTCAGCATCCACAAACATAAGTATAATTTGTTAGGATGAAGGAAGGACCTATAGGTCCTATCAAGATGCCAAAGATACCACCACCTGAGTAATGGCCCTGTACTACTTTCTGCCTACCCTATCATTTCAAATAGAGAAATTCTAGTGTCCCAAAGATTGTCCCTTCCATTTCCAGGAACCCTCAACCCACCCTCATACCACTCTGACCTCAAGTTCTTAGGAGTCATATCAATAGTTCCCTTCATTTAGACACACTTGGCCTACCTCAGCCTTTCACTCTCTTTTGTATTTTCTTTTAACAATTTTTACTTAACAACTGTATGGATCACAATGAGTATTTGCCACCTTTTGCCAGTTTAATTTCAATAACAATCTTATAAATCCAGAAAGGCCGAAAACATTAACCGCACTACCACCAAAATTTGTGGTACCGTCTACTTGCCTCCTTTATGCAATGCCAGTACAGTACATTTGAAAAGCAAGATGGTCACTCTACAGGAGGAGAAAAGAGAAATGGCACTATCTACCTCTTGCCAAACTTGTTTGAAAGATATTACAAGTCCAGCTAGCTGACAACTGCTTAGACAAAGGCTACATAAGCAATGGTTTTCTGAACTAACAACTATCTATCCTTTCTACTCTTCAGCTTGCATGTCCAATCACAAATCAACCACAAATCAGCGGGACTTCAGGAAAGACATAATAGTGTCCTTTCCTTGATTTTTCCAAGCAACAAAAGTTGCTGTTTACCTTAAGCTTTTTCACTCAGACAGTTACACCTACAAATGATGGAAAACTCATTTAGGACTCAATCCTCCCTTTAAATTCAATGGAAATGTCACCACTGGCATCAAAGAGAGCAGAATTAAGCCCTTATAAAACAGCTTCCAATAAATGCAGCAAAATAATTCCAATCCTATCCTTACATAATCTATAAAAACAATCCAGCGTGAACCCATTGTTTGAATTTCATTTTAAGCAATAAAATAAACCTAGCCTCATTTCTTCATAGTGAGCCTTCGGTAGCGGTCTGCAGGAGCCATAGTGACATCATTACACACAGTATAATCTGCCTTCTGGAAAAACACAGTCCACAATGCTTTTATGTAATTTTTAAAAGTTGATTCCTTTTATGAAATTTAATTTAAAGGTAGTGGAATATGTCTTCACAAATGGCTCTATGCCAGGAATGCAGCCCCTATTTGATTTTTGTGATTAAGTGCCAAAACTGGCTACGCCAACTTTTCGGTCAGCAATCAAAGAATATAACCTTAAAAATATAATTTCATGTACTAGTAAAAGTAAAACAGAAGATGGGGTTTTAACATTACAATAAAATACAGTTTACCTTTTTTGAAAACAAGGTGAATTTTAACCTAGAATGGTGGACTCTTTACTCTTCAATGCAGAGCACAGTGGCTTGCTATTATTTTTTATTTGTATCACAGTAGTGCCTAGAGGGCCCAACCAAAAATCACTGTCCTATTATGCAAAACATTGAGCAAACACATAAGAAAAAGATCTTGCTCGTGAGAGCTTATGGTCTAAAAAAAAGACAAGATAGGCAAAGTGTGGGGGGAGTGGAGCACAAGCACAAGAAAGTCAGACAGCAGTCATACAATGCAGGCCGTTTGGGAAGAGAACCAAGGTAATCTGAGTAACATGCCTGTACGCTATCCACTGGACCACTCTGCCTTTTCAGCAGAACTACTACTCAAGGTTCATGTTAGCAGCAGAGGATCAGAACTTCACCTTGATGATGGTAAATTTGAATAGTTTAGCCATGTGAAAAGAAGGTATGGCTGGGTTATCAGACACTCTCAAGTAAGAATGAAGGCATGTATTTGTTATTGTAGAATTTAGTAGGAGGGGGATGCAAATATAACTCCTCTGATGCAACTCATCCCCTCCTTGTCCATCCTCCGCAGAGGTACGCATACAGTAGTTCAATCTGGATTCTCCAGGGACCAATAGTCTGGTTTTCCTGATCCAGCAAAACGGACAAGTCCCCAGTTCATGGAGGGTCCTAATCCTTCGGGAAGGATTGGAAGGACATGAGCTACTGAGTTCCTCTAAGACTGTGTTAGTTCTGAGCTGAGACTGTGATGAACCTGTGACCACAAAGGAAATCCCTTTAAACGATACTGAAGGACTGCTTCTGCGAGAACTCAAGTTAGAATTGGGGTGATGTCTGGTAAGATTATTAGCATGTATGTAAGTTATTTTATGGGTTTTAATATGTTTTTTCTATATTGCTTTTACTGCAAGACTAAAATAGGCTTGCATAGAAAGAACTATGTGGTAACTTATAGTTATAGCAATTGCACCTGTTAACCATCTCTAAGGGAAAGCAAGCAGGTGTCCTTGGGCAACCCCCTGTCTGTGCTGGGATCACTACAGTGATGGCAGGAAACTGTGCGCCTGGAAATACCTTGGTCAGAAGGGAAAGAGACGCGGGTCTCACTCAAAAAAGCAACGGCTGGAGAGCTGGAAGCCTGACAATGGGTCCCCTTGCTAGACCACTGAGGGGAAATACAGGTTTTATTTCATCAACAATAAAGAGGTAAATTCCCTGAGATTGCAGTTAAAGTAGATGACTAATGACTTTAAAGGAACTGTAGAGAGTTTGAACATTAATGGGAACGATATATTAACAAACCAAAGCAAGTCTGAGTAAATGCAGAGCTGCATTTACAATATGTCCTAGGATGTGTGGGGAGAATCATCCTGAAAGTCGTATTACCTTTCTAAATATAATTTGTTGTCTGTATTCTTGTATAATCACGTTTTCTTTAGAGAAACATAAGATAATCTCTGTAATTGTTGATATAGTATTTCTAGTCCTTATATGGTAATAATCTATAAAATTATTTTTTAAATTATTTTAAACTATTTAAAATGAAATTTCTGCTGCTAGTGAGGCCCTTACAATGATCACCTCTGCCATTGGGAGCAACATCTGGGAGCTCAAAGAGAAGTCCCTCCTCTCTCCTTGCTCTTGCTGCCTCTCTTGGCCACTTACCAGGGATGGTTCCCCGGACCCCCACTTGATTTTTTCCCCCTTTTGGTCTTGCTTATCTGATAGCTGTAAACAACTCTTTCACTTTCAGAGCCTTTTAGTTGCTTGTACATTTTGTTGATAGATCTCAGGAAGTCAATCGGGAAATAACTTTTCTTGGTTTAAGAAGGCACTAGTTTTTATCATTGTTTTATTATTTCCCCCACTGTGTCTGCCTATTGTTAGAATGGCATCAAAGTAGATACAGAAAGATAGAGATGGTTCTCCCTGAAAAAAAACTACTCAGAATTGAGCAAGGCCACCAGAGCAACATTAAGCTGAGAAACCCATGTCCCATTCCTTAAGCCCTGGCACCTTCCATGCGAGTCAGGCTGCCTGCCCACATCTTGGGGGGCCTTCCCCTCCCTCTTGGGAATGGTGAAATCTCCATGAGGCAAGTGAAGCATAAGGGGCCTGCCACAGAAGGTACTCCACATGCTTCACAGTCACACAATGAGATAGCTCAAAACGGACGCTGTCAATGAATGCTGGGAGAAAGGTTCTACGGTGTGCCAGAAACTTAGCAACCAGCTAGGGGTGCAAACAATGCTGACACAAGGTAAAGCAGCCAGTATTCCCATCATCATAGTATTGCAGCATCATTGTGTACAATTTTGTTCCAAAATTTTACAAAGCCATTTTCTGAGATGATTTGACTCTTGGTTTTAGGATGCTTACCACCAGGATATAGTAAGAGCATGTGCCATAGCTGATCCCACCCATATTTTCTGTAATAGTTCCTCACAGGTCTCACAATAACAAAAAGGGGATAAGTAGTTAAAAAAAAAAATATGCAGGAAGCAAACAAACATGTCTGACATTGAGAACTTTATGTAATGGTGTTTATTCAAAGGGTGCATTACCTTCTATGGGTAGAGAAGATTTCTTTTAACAGCTGCAGTCATGTCTACTGTAGGAGCAAGGGTCTACATTTTTGCTCTCTTTAGCGGATTTCTAAAGCTTAGACTAGGAACTGCCTAGAAGACTGAAAACCAGAGTGAAGCACAGTCCATTGCTTTCTGTTAGTCCACCAAGATCTGAGAATTGGCATTTTCTGACTTGGCTGCCTCAAAGCATATAACACCTCTGGCTCCTCTGAAGGAAGATAGGGAGTTAAGGAGTTAAATCCAAGAGTATGAGAGATTATTATATTTCAGCATAGGATAGAACAGTGTACTAGGGCAAAATTCCTACTTTTGCCAGAAAGTTGAAAATGCAGACAGATGGAGAGTAACAAAAAGGTCTAGTTTAATGGTATACAAACCTCTCTGAACTGGCACAACAGGACAACATATGCTATTATCAGAGGTGGAAGAAACAGCAGAAATTATTTCGGGTCTCTCTTACATATCAGGCTGATATGGACTGGTCAATACACCAATTTATTAGGATGTGATTTCAAGTATACGTAAATGGTAAAAATATTTTTTTCTTCTTTTTCTTCTATTTGAAGAGTGACTTTAGGGTTGGAAACATTATTTTAGAAGGAAAGGCACCAAGAATTTAGAATCTGCCTATGTTTAACTTGTTTTCTTGTGAAAAAAAGAGTGAATTATTGTTATCCTTCTAAGTTACTGGAGATAGATATTAAGAGCTATTTTGTGACAATTTATATACAGGGTTTTTTCTTGCATCTTTTGTAAATACTGTAAACTGAAGTGAGGATATTAACTGTTTCATCTTTATACTTTTAGGAAACATCTGATTTAATAAAATTTAAGTGGAAGCTTTCTTAGGCTAAAAACCACACCTCAAATCTGAAAGGTTTTACCTAAATGCTGTATGATTCGAAGGTGCAGTTTAGAGATTCACCACAGTTTAACTAACCAATCAGAATTATTTTTAACTATTATTTTTAAAGTAAGGACCCTCTAACGTTATCATAGTATAGTCCACTTCTTAATAGAGTCTCATTGATCAGCCTTTCCACAAGCCTTCAACTCTCAATACCATACCATCTTTGTGGCAGCAACAATTCCTGGTGTATCTGGTACAGTTAACATTATCAAATTGATTTCTTTTTAAAAAAAATGAATCCCACACCTTTCTCTTCCCCCCCATCCCTTTTCAACTATTCTCCCATTCACACATCTGCTCTAAACTCACCTGACACGTCCTCTCTGCCCAGTTTCCAGTTCTGTCCCCCTTTCCCTAGAAGTAACTCTGGCCTCTTTGGCATCTTCTGGCTCTGACTCTGCCAGTAATTCCTGGTGAACCTTCTCACTGGTCTGAGAAAAAAGGAGTAGCCAGCACCATATATGACCAGCAAGGACTCCACAAACAGCTAGTAAGTGAGTGGCAGAATACAGTTTGAGAAACACTGAGGAAACCTGAAATTTACTTTTGCTGTACTTTTTAAAATTGATTGCTATTGGAAGGATACCATAAATAATTAAATTATGCTATTGTACGTGGGGTTTTCTGTCTTTTAACAGTAAAACAACAGTAATTAATTCAGAAAGAATATTACTTAGTTTTCATTTATTTTAAGTTATTTTGGGAAAATGCAATTTTAAGAATGATTTAAGGGTAGGCGTTCATTGTTACAATATATATATATATATATATATATATATATATATATATTTTTTTTTTTTAGAGTTTTGTAGAAAGCATTAGTATATTTCTGTCTTCATTTGGACTGAAAAGGAACAAGGATCAAGTACTATACAAGTCATTCTCATTCAACAACCCAAAGTTTCAGGGTCAAAAGTTTAGAGTTACTGTGTACCAGTTATCACCAGACTGTAATTTATTTCCATTTATTTAAAAAAAAAAAAGTCTATTTTGTATACACAATAAACTTATCTGATTTGCAGGGTCTGTAAACAATGTTTGCAACACATTGATGCTCCAACAGCCTGTGTAACTAAGAAACCACAGCCACAGCTCACAATTCAAATATTCAGACTGAGCGATACAAGGTCAGGGGGTGGAATTAATCTCTGATGTCCTTGTATTTTGTTTTTTCTCGAAGAATCTGTCAGAAAAATCTTTAGCCATTGAAGATCAGACAGGTGGCTGAAGGAAAACCTGAAAAACTCCACTGGTTAATCCAAGTTCTTCTAAAGTGTCAATAGCTTGAGGAATAGAACTTTAAGACCATTGCACCATCACCAAAAGACCATTACTTCAGCAATAACTTTAGCTATTAAAAACAGCACTCAGTGTGTTCATGTTAAAGATTACCACACCTAAAAACAGAGTTTAAAATCTAGTTTTAAAAGGCCCTATTCTTGTAACTCAACCCAGTGATTTTTTTCCTGTTAAACATTAAACAAGGGTGCACAAGTCTGTAACAGACTCAAACCTCCTTTTCAAAAGTCAGTCATGTGGCACATTTAACCATGCAGTTCATCATCATCTTAATTTCAATGTTCAGAAGATAAAAGGGAAAAAAAAACACTCAAAACTTTACCTTCTTCTCTTAAAGCACTTCATGTATTTTGCAACCTCATTTCAGCAACTTTTAACTTTTTTATATACTGGATATGGTTGTAGGAGAAGGAATAATCTAAAATAAACTAACAAACGCCAGAAACTTAATACCTGGAGGATAGTATCTTTTGACTAATATAGCTCTTCAGATATCCACTGAAAACAATGATATAATTAATTTAACCAAAATAGAATATAAACTTTGGTTTTCCTCCTCAGCATCCCTTCCTTTATAATGTAAAGAGACAAATCTCCTCATATTCATCAATAGTGATCATAGCAAACCAGAGTTTCTTATTTACTTGTAAAGTAACCCTGACATTTCTAGGCACTGCCAAACAGCCCCAGCCAAAACATTTTTCCTCAGAGTGCAACAAAGTCCTTTATGGTACCTTACATATCTAATGAACTTAACTATATATTTTCCACAGGGTTCATCACCTGAACACCTTGCTTTTCATTTATATAGTGATCACGTGATAAAATTAAAATGAATAATTGCTCGTTCAACAGCCAAAAAATAAAACTGACCTCCATTTGGACAATTATCTATTCAATAACAAGACTGCATACAGGATTAATAAGAGAACAGGATTAAAACTCGCTCTCTATTCCCTTCCATTGTCATTTGTGCTGCAGAACACATGATATTTGTTTGGTTTTGCTGGCCTCTCAATGACCTGCTTCACTTATCATAAAAGTACTCTACATTCCACTTCAGCATGAAGCTAAAAGATTCTTCTCGTCTGAATTTAACATGAAGATCTACAATCTTCATGTCCCATGAACACTTTTTCTTTGCAAAGTTTTAACAAGATCAATAGAAATGTTTCTATGAAGTTTTTTGGTCCAATGGAAATTTGTTTTAAAATAAACTTTCCCCTGCAGCACTTGCAACCCAGACATAGCAATATTTAGAACTGAGGCTATGTCTACACTTGCCATTTAAAGCGCAAAATGTCCCTTTTTTCCGCTAAAATTGTGGGAGCATCTACACTTGTTAATGATTTTTTGCGGTGAAAGAAAACCATCTTCCCAAGAGGCATACAGCTCTTACCGCTGTTCTTTTTGGGCAGTTGTGAAAGTGAAGACACGTTCTATCAGTGTAAATACCTTTTGGCCTCCGAAGGATATCCCACAGTTCCAAAAGTGACCACTCTGGCCAGCATCTCCGTTCTCTGAAGCCAGGTAAACGGACCTCCACCCCTCCCCCTGCAAGCCCCGGGAAGTATGAAACTCCCTTTCCCTTTGCTTGTAAATGTGGCAGGGAAAGCAGCCAGATACTAGGGTTTTTTTTTTAAAAATGCCACGAAAGAAACAAGGAAGTAATGGGGCTGCTGGGACATGAAGCAGTGCAGCACGGGGCACTGAGCAGGGACCCAGAATGCCTTCCGCTCACCACCCCCTTCTCACAAGACCGATCAAGAGAGCTGCTCTATGGGATAGCTGCCCTACAGCGCTGCTCTCATTCACGATGGAAGTGCTGCTAGTGTAAACACTCTCTGACACCTGAGGAATTAAGCGAGTACACAAACCAGCACTTTTCTTTCACTGGTGAAACTTACAGCACAAAAACTCTGCAAGTGTAGACATACCCTGTGCTAGAAATCAACTACATATCAGTGAAACTGACTAGTCTGTTCTCATTGTCCAAATAGTAAACAGCATAAATACTTTAAAGTATTTACATTAGCCTAGTCTGTGGTATGCATAATCATAGCTATTCTGAATGGAAAACTTAGGAGGAAAACAAATTTGTTTTGTTTTTTTTTCTGAAAAGTTTGAAGAAATATCTTTACTGCATAGTGATACATATCATAACTAAGGAAACAGTCAAGTGTTTAAAAGCATGTATAGATTATACCCAATACCTTATGCCTTATAAAAAAAAAAAAGATGCAATCACATTACATCATGAATTTCATTTCAAAACTCAATTTTAGCTAATTAAAGTATAAGTGCTTAGGTCTCTGCAGTCTCTTCTGACAGTAAAAATTAAACTACTGTATGAAATTATATCCTACAAGCAAGACTTTCATATGTCAAACAATGGAAGACTCAAACAGGCTTTTCTAGTTATGTGTCTCAGGGCTTCTTAGGATATGTTCTCATCTGAACGTTGCATACAGAGACACTATGAGGGTTCCAGTGAACTGGCTCAATGGTACTCTTAAAAGATTTAGGTCAACTCCTGTAAGCTGGGGAAGAGTCTCTCTCCCCCACAAAGAATGTGGTGTGGGTTCTACAAAAGCCTTTCTGAATGTAGGAGTGCTTGTGCCTTTAATAGTGGGAGGAGGATCAAGGATTTTAACCAAGACCTTCTAGAATAATGAAGGGATAGAACTAGTAATGACATTGCCAGAAACTTCAGTTAAAACAAACATTTAAAGTTGACTGCTGCTCTAAAAAACTCATCACACAGATTTTTCCAGCTTCAGAGCCTCCAACAGTCTTTTGGACTTCTGAAGAGGAACTTTTTCCCCTTGGGGTGGGCAGAGGGGAATGAGGAGTCTAAGTACTCATTACTACAACTCATCCTTGGAGCTGTTCTATCAATGTAAACATTCATCTCTACCCTGAACACTGAGCCTCAAGGCAAATTTTGCATCCTTATGAAATATGATAAAAAGCATGCTCGTGGCATTTCTCAAAAAAATGCAATGGAAATAATCCTTTTGTGCTAAACTGAGCTATAACATAAGCAGGAACCAAGCTTTGAAAGGCTTACGCTCCCTCTTCTAAAAATTCTCCACTGCTTACAATTTACTGTGGAAAAAAATGTAAATTAAAATATAGTTATTACACTAAACTTATTAATAAAAGAAAACAGTCTTTAAAGCTTTTTAAAAGAATTAGTAATGCTATTCTAATTCCATGTGGGGCTCATTTTTTTCCTTAGTGGAGCCATATAGAAATGTATAGAGATGAATTGTACACATGACATATGCAAAGATATTCACAATAAAGAAGCCTTTCCCGAAAGTTACTTTCACTTTAAGGAAGCTTAGCAGCAGCAATTTATTCTTATCTATTATCTCTGAACAAGTTTTTGGGTCTCAAACGCTAAATATACTTAACTCTCCCTACCTCTAACTACAGTTACACAGTAGATTAATAGAATTTCTGCAGCCTGCTGAGACTCCAAAACCTTAAGACACCCCAGGGATCCAGAGCACTGCGGTTTGGCTTCCCCTCACAGCAGTGCTAATGGGAAGCCGGGAGAGCGCTCTCACTAGAATCTGTGATGGTA
The DNA here is from genome assembly GCF_027887155.1 of Malaclemys terrapin pileata. Classification (NCBI taxonomy): domain Eukaryota; kingdom Metazoa; phylum Chordata; order Testudines; family Emydidae; genus Malaclemys; species Malaclemys terrapin. Next base: position 107,267,246 of record NC_071506.1, read on the forward strand.
CAAAAAAGATGCATTTCCTTTATGAATTTGTTGACTGGATTGTAGACTGAGTTCAGGGCACAGCTGGTGTAGTAAAAAAACATAAGCATTATAAATGTATACGACTGAGAGAACCATCTGATGGCTTGTTCCGATTCCTTTATATGTGCATGTGTGGAAGCTGTAAGAGCCATCAGATGGCTCTCTGTCAACAATACTGTAGTAATAATTTATATGGCTTACATTTTCCTATTTATATTTTATTTTAACTCATTTGCATAATTGTTAAAGGTGACCTATAAAGTATTTAAAAAATGGGTTTGTGCCCTTGTTTCTTTATGATGTACAAGAGTTATGCCATCACTTGAGTCAAGAGGTGGACAGCAGAACAACTGAGTCTTCGTTTATGTTAGACTTTTTCATAAATTTTCCCACTGGTGCCTTCACCAGTGGTAGGAGCAGTATGAGCTCTAGGATAGTCAGGGCACAAGCAGCTTCAAGCATTTTATCTAGACCTCCTCTGAGCAGGCTTGGGCACATGGTGTATTAAAGCTTACACTAATGCTTAATAAGCATTTTTATTATTCATCACCTTCAAATAAAGAGACAGGTATCTATCTATCTTTGATACTTATATGACCCCCATTCCCAGTACCTGAGCACTACAAAGTCTAATATATTTATCCTCACAACACCCTTGTGAGTACAGTTATACCCATGGGGAACTTGGGCATAGAGACAGTCAGTGGCCTACAATCACACAGGAAGTCTTTGGTAGAATGGGGGAATTGAACCCAGGTCTCATGAGTTCCAGGCTAACCACTGGACCATCTTCTCTTCCTCTGTATAAACATCTCAACAAATGTTCTAAGGCTACCAAGAACATCCTTCAGCAAAACCAGGGAGTCCCAAGACATGACACTTCTTGTATTTGTAAGACAGAAAATCAGTAGGGCATTTCTCTTTAAAAAATATTTTATATATATATATATTATATATATTAGAGCTCATTTCAGAAAAAAGAGCATAGACAGGGCTCTAGTCTTTTTTATATATTAAAAGGAAGCAAGTAAGGGCACAAATTTAGTTTTATAAAATCCTTTTTAGGTCACCTTTAAATGGCACCCTTAATTTTATGTTCTAAAGAAAATTAAGTTGACTTCATAAGATGTAAGATCAGATACTCTTCTGAACATTTGTCATTCCTACATATTATATCAATATTATTGTTATTACAGACTGCTCTAAAGTGTACTAAAATAAAGAGTAATGTCTTGCAGCCAACCCAGAATAGAAGAGATAGTCTAAGCAGAAAAAGAGGGACGCAAGGCAGTCTTGCCCTCCATACTTTCTATTAGGAATGAAAAACATCCTAAACTATTCCCTGGTTTTGATTCAGAAATACAAATAACCTTCTGAAAGGACTTGCAATGAAGCATCACACAGTATAACAGAAAGCTCTTCAAGGAACACAAGATTTTAAAAAGTAAAATCTTTTATGAAAAAAGAGGGAATATGAATAACATTACTGCTGATCCATCTTTTCCCCCAAAAGATGTCAAAATGACAGCCAGAAGAAAGAGTATCCAGACACACCCCCTAGGATTGGCAGCAGGAAAATAACTGACATCATATACCATACACAAGTCTAATTAAGGATAACTTCAGCTTTTACTCTGAATTGCTTGACTTTCCACCCAATCAATGTTAATTTCACATTGCATGTGCACACATTTCATCCATTTCATTTTTTCCAGAAATTCCAGTCTATTCTGTGAATATAGGCACAATTTAAGTACAAATCAAGAGGATCTGAATTATTACAATACCAACCCATAACTTCAGATACATTATGGTCACTACTTCTGAAAGACAGGGTTAAAGGCATAGAACTTCATTGCAAAGTCATCGACCAAAGAGTACTATAGACTACCGTAGGCTACCTCTAGATCAAGAGATACTGAAAATCTATATGATTTGGAAGATATGTGCAAGTTGCCCAGAGTCTGTAATAGGTGCTTTCCTTATGTAGGTCCAAACTGAAATGCATAAAAGAGTAGTTGTGTATGGGGGTGAGGGGAGGCTACAACAAAGACCTACCTTTTCAAAAGTGACCAGTGATTTTCAGTGCCTCAGTTTGTCTCTGCAATCAGATAAACTCCAGTCTATAAAATGATTTGTCCCAACCTGGCGAGCTAATCCAGACAGGAGTTATGCTTTATTAGGCCCAATCAGCAGATGGCACAAGAGAGCATGCAATAATGCAGTGGTCTGTGAGGGAAAACAAATTCCATTCCCTAAAATATCTTTCAGTTATGATTAATTGAGATGTCAGATTATAGGATGAAAAAAAACACTGATAGCATCAGCTGGGATGTCAGAAGAAAATTCTGTACATATTCAGATGATATTGGATAGCTCCTAGAACGACATGCAGATCTTTATTCAAGATATAATGTCTGGTTTTCTAGGATAAACAGAATACAAAAAAGTGTCAGTTATTTCCAAGTTCCCTCGTTTTAAAAAATGCAGAAAGCCTTGACAGTTGTTACAAAGACATTAGGTATTTATCAACTATCACAACCTATTTAGTACTGCCTCCAAACAATGTGAAGTTACTTCAATCAAGCTTACCTGAATGCACTTAAGAAAAACCAACCACATCTGAGACATTATGGCAATTAGGCCTTGAAAGAAACTTTACCCATTTTGATCAGCATAGCTATTTTAATTTTGAAATTTTCAGAGGCACTTTATATATAAACAAACTACAAAATACAAATATATTTTAATTAACATTTTGCAAAGCCTTTTTTAAACATTGCATTTTAAAATCCTTTCAGTCATATCCAGCCTGACAAAAAAGGACATCATGGGGGACAACTGATACCCAATGAGAGATGGTAAGGCATATTCTACAAAATAGCACACGTAAAAAAAGCACACAAAATTGTGCTCAAGTGACTAGGCAGCACATAACTGAAAACTTGTGTGAGCATTTACCCAATTTATATACAAATTGTGAAAAATTGTGCACATCTAATCTTGAAAATTATGTCCTTAATATCCACATCATAAAATTTACTGTCCTGATTTTCTGATGTATTAAGCACCCACAACATCCTCTGAAATCACTGGGAATTGTAGATGCTCAGCACCTCTGAAAATCCCACCACTTATTTAGATGCCTAAAGGTGGATTTAGAGGATTAATTTAAGACACCCACATTTGAAAATTGTGGCCAAAGTCTATTTGATACTTCAGAAAGAGTTCAGTCCAACTGTGGTTGTCCAGTGAAGGGGAGTCAGAACATGTAGAGTATTCCAGAGGCTGCCCTTTTGATTTCATCCAACAATTGGTCCAGACTACGGCACAGAAGATAAACCATTACAGACTGGCAGATGGGCCCTTCACAAAGCACAAAAAGGTTATCCCTTTCTTTTGTAGGACTGCAGGTCCTTCCTGGAAATGCATTACTATGCAATCTTCTGTACACTATTAGAGTAATTCTAAAATGATCAGCTCTTTACAAGCTGAGAGCTAGATGTCCAAAAGGCCATGCAAATCTATAGGCAGTTTAATTGCATTAAACTGAATTAATGCCAAAAATGTGTTGACATAATTGGCTTACTTTCTATATAATCTGATTAATGGATGTGCTGGGCAATGTTTCTTACTAAGCTCTCAGAAAAGTACTCTTTCACTTGTGTCAAGAGGTTCAATAGTAACTACACTGTGAAAATGAATCCACAGAATTAACTTTCAACATTTGAAAATATTAATAAAGGCTGATGGTTTTCATTACTCATTTTAACACTACTGAGATAATGGTATGTGATAAAAAATTCCTGTAGTAAGAAGAAATGCCATTTAATCAATCATTTTCTTAAAAGCGCAGAAAGAAGCAGCTTTTTGATGATTATCAGGTCTCAAGAGAATAACTAAAACTCAGTAAACTAGAATTTAACATTTGACTTTTCTCCTGATGGTAAAATGATGCAATCATGTACCTGGTAGAATGAATTAACACAGAGAATCTTAGTAGTAATAGACTATTCAATGCCAAACTAGGGCTCGGTCTACACTAGCACTTGTCAACAAAACTTTTGTCGGTCATGGGTGTGAAAAAAAAAAAAAAAAAAAAAACCCGCCCGACATAAGTTTCACTGACACAAGCGCCGGTGTGGACAGGAGGGCATCTCCTGCCCACATAGCTACCGCCACTCGTTGGGGGTAGTTTAAATGGAGAGAGCTCTCGTGCCGGCATAGAACGGTTACATAGAAGGAAACCTTACAGTGGCGCAGCTGCACAGTACAGCTGTGCCGCTGTAAGGTCCGTAGAGTAGACATAGCCTAAAAAATAAGTTCTAAATCTGCTACCCAATTTCTAACTAAAATACTACAGATTGTGGTGGATTTAAATATTTTTCCTTAAAAATTATAAAAAATATATTAAGATGTATTTTATTAAAAATTAAGCTTAGTGAAAATATTTGAATACAAGAACATAAAAGTGGCCATTCTGGGCCAGTGGTTCATCTAGCCAAGTATCCTGTCTTCTGACAACGGCCAATGCCAGATGCTTCAAAGGGAATGAACAGGGCAATTATCAAGTAATCCATCCCTTATCGTCCAGCATCTGGCAGTCAGAGGCCTAGGCTAGGCTCACCCAAAGCATAGGGTTAGATCCTTGACTATCTTGGCTAATAGCCATTGATGAAACTATCCTTCAGGAACGTAACTAATTCTTTTTTGAATCCAGATATAGTTTTGGCCTTCACAACATCCCCTGGCAATAAGTTCTACAGGTTGACTGTGCATTGTTTAAAGACGTGCTTCCTTTGGTTTGCTTTAAACCAGGTTGGCAACCTTTCATAAGTGGTGTGCCGAGTCTTCATTTATTCACTCTAATTTAAGGTTCCGCATGCAAGTAATACATTTTAACCTTTTCAGAAGGTCTCTTTCTATAAGTCTATAATATATAACTAAACTATTGTTGTATGTAAAGTAAATAATGTTTTTAAAAATGTTTAAGAAGCTTCATTTAAAATTAAATTAAAATGCAAAGCCCCCCGGACCGGTGGCCAGGCCCAAGAAGTGTGAGTGCCACTGAAAATCAACTCGCGTGCCACTTTCGGCACCTGTGCCATAGGTTGCCCACCCCCGCTTTAAACCTTCTGCATATTAATTTCATTGGGTGACCCCTGGTTCTTGTATTAAGTGAAGGAATAAATAACACTTCCTTAATCACTTTCTCCACACCATTCATGATTTTATAGACCTCTATCATATTCCCCCCCTCTCCAGTCATCTCTTTTCTAAAATGAATAGTCCAAGTCTTTTTCATCTCTCCTCATATGGAAGCTGTTCCATACTCCTAATCATTTTTTTTTTTGCCCTTTTCTGAACCTTTTCCATTTCTAATATACCTTTTTTGAGATGGGACAATCAGAACTGCCCACAGTATTCCAGGTGTGCGCGTACCATGTATTTATACAGTGGCATTATGATATTTTCTGTTTTACCATCTATTCTTTTCCTAATGGTTCCTAACAGTTTATTAGCTTTTTTGACTGCCACTGTACACTGAGCAGATGTTTTCAGAGAACTATATACAATGATTCCAAGATCTGAAGTAGTAACAGGTAATTTAGAGCCCATCATTTTGTATGTATAGTTGGGATGTTTTCCAATGTGCATTACTTTGCATTTAACAACATTTAATTTCATTGGCCATTTTGTTGCCCAGTCATCCAGTTTTGTGAGATCCTTTTGTAACTCTTTGCAGTCTGCCTGGGACTTACCTATCTTGAGTAATTTAGTATTGTCTGCAAACTTTGCCACCTCACTGTTTACCCCTTTTTCCAGATCATTTATGAGTATGTTGAAGAGCACTGGTCCCAGTACAGATCCCTTGGGAACACCACTATTTACCTCTCTCCATTCTGAAAACTAACCATTTATTCCTACCTTTTGCTTCCTGTCTTTTTAACCATTTACTGATCCATGAAAGGCTCTTTCCTCTTATCCCAAGACTGCTTACTCTGTGTAAGAGCCTTTGGTGATGGACCTTGTCAAAGGCTTTCTGAAAGTCCAAGTACTCACCCTTGTCCACGTTTGTGGATCCCCTCGAAGAATTCTAACAGATTGGTGAGGCATGGTTTCCCTTTACGAAAGTGGAATAATTACGGATACATTATTGATACATTTTAAACAAATGAGTATTTTCAATTATGAGCCACAGTTTTGCGTGCACATGCACACAATCATGAGTCGAGGGGAGCATTAAAGATTGGGAATGAAGGGTATTTCACGGTGACAGAATAAATTAACAATGAAGCAGAATTTAGGGATTATTGCCACAGAATGCTGTCCCATTGTACTGCAAGTATGCAAACTGTTTTAGCTTCTTTGCAATATCTCTAGCCTCCTTTCTTACTCCCTTTTCTCCATAACCATCAATGTCAAGCAAATTCAGCAAGTTCCTTGCAGGCTATCTGCTTATATATATTTAAAGAATTTCTTGTCACTTGGTTTTTTTTTTTTTCTTGTGTCTATTTGCTCTTCAAATTCTTTCTTGTCCCTCCTAATTTCCAGTTTACATTTAACTTGCCTTGTTTTATGCTCCTTTCTAATGACTTCTCTTGGGATGGATTTCCATTTTCTGAAGCATACTTTGTTTGGCTCAAATAACCCATTCAACCTTTCCATTTAGCCATTTTTTAAAAATCCTTTCCCTTTCCCTGTAAGCATATGCATCTCTTGTGTGACTCTTATCATAGAGCTTTGTGAACTGTTAATAATATGGCCTGCCAGAGAAAAGCTCCAAATTAGCATCCTAGAAAAAACTAGATACCTTTATGTAATCAGCTTGCCATTGCCATGGTTGGTTTCTATCATAATCTTTGGCAATACAATCTTAGTCAGTTATCTGCTTTTGATTCATTTCTCATTTAACCACAAGTGGGAATGTGCTGCCACTGATTAGAATCAATGGCATTCCCAATAAGCTGTATATGCAAAGAAAAGACAGATGGGAGAAACTGTTGCAGAAGCCATAAAACTTGACCATGTGTGTGTATGATGAAAATCAGCAATTGTATAAACCACCTTCAGTGTTTTAGTTGAAACTCAAGCATCCAATATTCAGCTCCAAGCTGCAGAATCTTTCCTGTGACAGATGAACCTTATCAAGCTGAGTGACTAATTGTTTCCCTTAAAGTATATCAGCATTGGCAGTGCACAGACTGGTCAATGTTCTGTTCGTTACCCAACTCTGAAAAAACAAAGGTCTCCATGACCGCAACCTAGCAGACAGAATTGTTGACACGACAGAGAAACAGCTAGTCTGAATACCCTCCCAAATTTCACTCAGTTTGCTGCTATAACATTCAGAAGACTATTTGTGAAAGATTCTAATGCTTAGAAACATTAGTTCTTCACCACTTCTTTATTCTCCTACCATAAGATACAAGGAAGTTCCATAAAACCATTTCTGAGATGCATCTGAGACATATATTGAACAGCCCCATCAAAATTCTGAAACATGGCTCCCTCACCCACTTTCTGTGGTGGTTACAAAACAATCCTGTAGAAGCAGAAGTTCTCCTTCCCCAGAATGAGGAAAGGTCAAGAACTGAGAAGCAGAACGCAGAAAACAAGCTATAAGAAAAGAATGGCTCTCTGCACAGAGTCAACTAAGAATGACAATTTTTTAGTTTTGTTTATCAGAGGTGGGGGTGGAACCGTTGCTACAAACAAAATCGAACTCATTAATATAGCAAAGAAAAAAAGTGAAAAGTCGGGAAATGTTTCTCGTCATTCACCTTTATTAAGTCCCTCTTTCTTTCACCAGCTTATTCAGTAACACACCCCTTCATTATTGTCAATTCTGATGTATGGTAATTGGAATAGAAAGATAACCACAACTTTACTGGAAAAGATCCTGTCATTGGTTTAGTTGCCCAACACAAGAATATTACCCAGTGCACACTAACTGCCATGTTACAGATACTGCAATTACATGCAATATCTTTGGGCCCATAATGGTTTATGTATGATCGTGTTCTACTCCATAGAGCTTCTACAGGAACTAAAAACAGTGAGGGGTGATAAAAGCAAGTCACAGACTAAACAACTCTAGAGAGGTACCGCCCCCTGGGATGGTCTGCATATACTGGTTCAGAGTTTAACAGACAAAGGAAGGGCTTTTGGTATAAAATGGTGATCTTGAACTGACAGTGCCCACTTTCTGATCCACCAAACAGACAACATCTTCTGTCCAAAGGGACCCCAACCCTTGCTGAAGGATGAAAAGACTTTGGCCTACTGCCTACTAGGGCCCCATAAGACTGATGGGTGACTCCTGGTATGTTTAAATCTATTTATTGTTTGTTTTACATGTTTTCTCTGTAATGCTTGTACCTTAAGAATAAATGTGCTTGCTTAGAAAGAGCTGTGTGGTAACTTGTAATTGCTGGCAATACACTGTTCATAGTCCCCAGAGAGAAAGCAAAGCACAGGTGCTGGCCTTTAGACACACTGTCATGCTGGTGATATCACAGTGTAAGGCGGCTGTGCAGCCTTAACACACCATGGTCAGACTGGAATGGGACAAGAGTCCCTGCTCACAGATAGACCTCTAGCCATCGCCTGAGACCTGACTGGGAACTGCTGGACTGGACCACAGAGGTGATGGGGGGGGGGGAGGGGGCATACAGATGTAGTTATTACCCAAAGCACACTAACTACCGGTATTCTGAAAACAGAGTTCTACTTCGCAACACAAAAAGCTAATCTCATTGCAGCGTGCAGCGTTGGCAGTCAGGAAATTAACTTCTCTGTTGGGTACAGGAGGAATCTTTTTATTTTACTTGTTCCACCTACTATGAGCAAATTGTTTCTCTTTCAGGGTACAGCACTGGGAAGCTGCTACTGCTAGCAGCAAGTTTCAATATAGCTCCCTCTCTTTCCCTCCCCCAAAATGTGCCAGCTGCTTAGTAAGAATTAGGGGTCTCTTGCCAATTAAATTTTCAACAATCAGCAGCCAGCTACATGCCACACCTAACAAATCATTCCATAAGCATCCACGTGAGTGTTTAGTAAAGGTAAGAGCTATGAATAATAGAGGACAACACATTTTGTTTACACTGAACACACATCAATTGTGACTGTTCACGTTTTCCATTTATTCTTATCAAAGCTATACTTTTGCTGAACTCAAAAGGAACAATTCTTCTACCATAAACCACTTTTCTGCATCACTGACAGGACATGCTATATATTAAAATAAAATGTCTTTCAGAAGAGTAGAGACACAAGGTGGGCAAGATAATATCTTTTATTGGACCAACTTCTGTGAGAAAGACAAGCTTTTGAGCTTACACAGAGCTCTTCTTCAAGTCTGGGAAACATCAGTGTCACAGCTAAATACAAGGCAGAACAGAGTGTTAGCATAAGTAATTAATACATATTTCAAGGAACCATTAAAGATGAAGTGGTCTGTTAACACTTCTCCAGTCATAGTGTGGAAGGAAAAAAAGTCTGGGGGTTGGGGTTTAAGTGGGTTATAGATTGTTGTAATAAACCATAAATCCAGTCCATGGTTTTAAGTATCTAGCAAAGTTAAGGAATTTAAGTTCTCAGGCCTGTCTTTTGACCTTACCCTGGGACCAACACATCTACAACAACACTATATACTTTCAAAAGACTAGTTCAATGTTAAACTATAGTACACTCAGGCCAGGTCTACACTACAGACCCATATAGGTATAACTACATCACTCAGGGGTGTGGATTTTTCACACCCTCAGCAACGTAGTTTTACTGACCTAACCGCCAGCAAAGACACTGCTATGTTGACAGGAGAGCTTCTGTCATTTACATAGCTACCGCCTGTCGGGGAGGAGGATTAACTACACCGATGGAAGAAGCTCTCCCATCGGCTTAGGAGCATCTTTACTAAAGTGCTACAGTGATGCAGCTGCATCAGTGCAGCTGTAGCTCTGTATGTAAAGACAGTCCCTCAATTCACCAGTTTTTAATAATAATTACACTTAAGCAAAGACAACCCTTACCTGCTAATAGCAGCAGTGCAGAGTAAGGGCAGCTGGCTTCGGCAGTGTTACTGAGCATGCTCAGTCCGTGTGAGCATGCTCAGTACAAGTCAAGCAGCAAATCTGGAAGGGCATGTGACCCCGCATACCCTGCCATGCGTCACCTCTGCATGCAAATATTACAAAAATTTATAGTTCTAAATATTTTGCAGCACACATTTTATTTAATTAAAAGGACCCACTGTTGGTCATTTTAAAAAAAATGGCGTGGAGGAAGATGGTTAGTCATTCACACCACTTTTAAAATACAAAATTATTATTCAAGAAAACACTGTAAAATTTTTCTTAGAAAAATAATATGGAAACTCCTGGATTACGCAGTAACAGGAGGGTTGTCTCCCCCCAGTGAGTGTACTACTGAACATTTACAAAACCCCAAAACAGCTATTAGAAAAATTACCACATTACCAATCACAAATCTATTCTAGCTGGATAGATCATCATTAAATTCAAACTCACATTTCTTCTCTGCTCTGCATTGGGGAGGATTTACTTTTTGATTGAAAATTGGTATCCTTTAAAACCACAGACTTTTCACTGATAAATATTACTGGGCTTCTTTGGAAAAAAAGACTGCAACTTACTTAATTGAGTTTCTGAAGTGATCTTCAGCTGGGCTTTTTACCGTGCAACTGTTAAGAAGCCACAAGTCTGCTTCTGCGGCGTTCTCTGGAGGACAGAAGAGACAGAAGGGTGCATTAAAGAATTGCAGCTCAAACTTGGAACTATATCACACTAAAGAGATTGGATTTAACCTTTTGTTAAAAAGTAGACCGTTCTCATAAGGTTTCAATAATCAAGCCTTAAATATAATTTTGGAAAATTCATGAATATTGCTTACTCTTGTTAATTATTTGGAATGCAGTAGCATCTAGGTGCTGCAGTCATGAACCAGAACACTACTGTACTATACAATACAAAATATAAAAAGTCCATGCCCCAAAGAGCTTACAAGTCCAAGTTAAAGACAAAACACACCACGTAGATATAAGCAGAAAGACAGTGGGTGCACAAGGAAATAATGAGACAACATTGGCTAGCATGATAGGCAGTGGTCTCAATACATCATCTGTCAAACCACTGTCAATTTTTTTTTAGGATTCACAGCACAGGAGAGTTTAAAAGGAGGGAGTTGAAGGCAGACAATGAGGTAGTTTTACAGATGTTTATTAGAAGCACTTCCCAGGCATGAGGGCAGCACAAGAGAAATCAGGAAGGTGCTTGTTTGAAAATGTAAACAAGTGGCTCATGGAGACTGGCATCACTGGCATGGAGGCAAGAGTTGTCATCTCAATTTTATTGTGTAACATTTCTATAAAGTAAACAGCCTAGGCTTAAGCAAGCATAAATATTTACTGTAGAAAGAAAATTCAGAATTCAGGAAAACTCCACTGATTATTAGAATTGGCTACATTTTAATTATTTTATCATTAACATCCAGCAAATTTTAGACTAAAGGTTTAAGAGCATACCCTTAGTTATGCCTATAGTTTTCAGTCCAGAGCTAAATTTCTTGGTAAATTTCTTTACACCCTTGTGAGAGCTAAATACATTATTTGTGTTGGATCATGAAGTTACCCTCAGAGGCACTCTACCATGTGGCATGAACACAGCATTTTTCCTCTGCAATTAAAATAAAGGTTTTAAACGAATTTTAATTAAGGAGAATTAGCTTGTCATCCAATACAAAATTTAGCCTTCCAAAACAAATGCAGGAAATAAAAAATACTGTGTATTTCTAGGAAACTGGTTTCCAAGTACTACCCAGTGAATGTTTTCTCTCCACCTGGTTTTCAACTGATTGGCAAATACCACAGAATCCAAATGATATGAGGTCACTCTCCTAGAAGAGTAACACTTCATTTTCTAAAAGAAACTCCTTGAGCAAGCCCTAGGGAGCATGAGACAAGCCATTTCACATTCCCAATGCTCTGGCACTAATCAGGAATGCTTAGTGTTGTATCAGTTAGGCTTGTAACAGAAAGCTTGTGTCACACTTTGGTACTAGCTTTCAGCAAATCTTGAGCCAAAATGAAGTACAGTAGTAGGATTTAAAGCCATACAAGTAATAAATGGATCAAAATTGTTTTAAGTCAAAGTGTAGTTTTTAGATTACCTAATTTAAGTGACAGCTCACAAAAGAAAAGGGAAAAAAATTAAAGCCTGCAATGATTTTAAAATGTGTGTCTATATATGTATATCTCTATTTACCTGTCCATATACAAAAAGCTTCCTTCCTCTAGCTACACTTAATACAATCTCAAACTCTAAAAATATGTAGGTATCTGCAATCTTGCCTTTGCTGATAAAAAGAATGATTCCATTTTTCAGTTAACTGTCACTCATCCAACATAAGGAAGGAGCCAAAATGCAAATGATATGTAAAATAGGAACTGTTTTTTATTTGTGTAAAATGAGTGAAAATATTCAGGAGAGGTTTTTGTTTTAATCAGTGTTATTAATAGAGACTCCACAGTTAACTTGTTCTGGGATGTTAAAATCCTTTTCAGGTTTAAATACAAGGTATTCCAAGGAATCAAATGGCCACAAGATAACGCATTCAGGGTCATCTCTAAAGGGACTGTAACAATGGCTGGGGTTTTTTGTTTGTTTTAAATCTGTGAAGGCTTAATCAAATGCCCCAGCAGCAAGTATTTACCCTGTCAATTAACAGACTGGAAACAGCACTAAGCTCAAATTCAGTCTATTACTGAAGTAAAAACATATTGGGACAACCTAAAGGATCTTTCTTCAAACTCAGAGAGCTTCTGGTTTACATAATATTTACATTTAGACTTGTTCTGTTAGCAAGAGTTCAGTGCTAATGAGCATGCTATCCTTGCCTTAAATGTAAATATCAGTACATCTGCAATTGTATTAAGGCCAATAACTTGAACAAAAACAAAAAACAAAAGAAGGAGGAGGAAAAGAAGGACTGGCTTTTGAAAGCAAGGAAAAAGGATGAACAAAAACTCCTGGCTCTTATCAACTGAAGAGAGGATCTGAAAAACACAAAATAGCTTTTGAATACTATTCCACAGCAATTTATATTATTGTATTTAGAAGTCGCCACAAACTTCAAGCACATTTTCAGGTCATCAGCTACAATGTCCAATAAACAGTGTTTTGTTATTTAAAAATGCTTTGCCCAAATGAGTGTGTTAAAAAATTAATTCAGGGTTTTTATGCAATAAAATGTTGCCACAACTCTGTTTCAAAGTACTTTAAATGTGCTTACTTCTAATAGTAAGAACTATTAATATAACTCATCTCCAGCCGCATAACAATTTTCTCTGAACTTGAGAACTATTGGGTATTATATAACAAGAGGCTGACAGAATAAATATCATGCACTTGGGAGACAACTGTCACAGAAAGTCAGAAGAGAACTATTATATAACTGTATTTCATGTCAAAAAACCTGAGACCTCTTCGTTCAGAGGAAGGGTAGTCCAGTGGTTAGAGCACTTGCCTGGTACTTGGAAGAGCAGGGCTCAATTCCCTGCTCCATCAGAGAATTCCCGTATGACTGAGTAAGTGATTTAGTCTCTCTGTGCCTCAGTTCCGCATCTATAAAATGGGGGATCATAACCCTTTGCCTCAGGATAAATACCTTAAAAATCATGAGGTACATATAAGTACCTAAAACAGACACTTGGACTCTGGGACTGTTATAACCTCCTACTGGGGGGGCTTTACAACCTGTACAGTGAAATACTGCAGTTTGTATTTTGGAAATGTGAACAGTTTGTATATTTTAAAAAATATTCATCTTAGTTCTTATGTAGGGCTCAGATTCTACCAGTACAGAATCACTGGGTAACTCCTCCTGTGAAGAGGTGCCTAAAAACAGATTTAGGAAGGTAAAGTTTTTGGCCTCTCCTCTCCCTACAATGCTATGTATTGCTATTGCTATTTTAATCTTTTCTTACCCTCACTTATTTCTTGTTAACGCTCATGTTAAGCAATGTGGCTAAGTTATATTTACATACTAATCAAAAGGTGGAGGCCATTTCTCATCAAAACAACCACCTAGTTTAGAGATACTTTTGCCCTTGTATTGTCCCCTCACCCCTCCATCGTATTGCACATACATATTGAAGAAATTAATTATGTGCACACCCTGTGTCAAGTTACTGAACAGCTCTTGAAATTTACTTGAAAAAATAAACTTTCAGAAATTATATTTATAAATAATATCTTCCTAGCTGGCAATTAGCCTGTAGGATCACAGGGAAAGGGCCATCAATACAACTATGATGATGTTGGATCCCAGGACAGAGGGTGTTCCCGTAACAGTGGAAGCATACATTAGGCCTTCAAGGAATTTAGTCACTGTAGGGTGTCAAAATATAGTGTGACCCTATATGGGTGGATGGTGTGCTGATACAGCTGCTTGGGTGAACTCTAATAGAGCTTATAGAAAGCACTGTGCCTTTTAATGACAAGATACTCCAGAATATGAGACTCTATGGGAGAGAGGCTACATTGTTTTGCCTGAACAGAAAATCTTTTCCACTTGGCTGCACCAGCTGTTCTGGTAGAATCCTTTCTACTTTGTATCAGAATGTTCTGCATATCTATTGAACAAGTTCTATGTTAACCAACCAGCATCCAGGCTCTGAGATAACAAGAGGCTGAGTCTGGATGGAGACTTGTCCTTTTGTGCTAGGAAACCATGTTGGGACTCAAGAAGTAATGTTATTGGAGGTTGAATCAAGAGTTTCATGGAGCTCCGGGTACCAGTAATGCCTAGGCCCAGCTGGTGGTAAACAAATAATTTCTGCAGACTCTTATCTGATCCCCTTCAAAACTCAAGAGTTTTGAAGTTTCAGAGTGTAAGCACACAACCACGCAGGAGAGCAAGGGATGAGGAAATGTATCTGTCTGAGAACCAGGGCTCCAACACTCTGTGGAGCAAAAGGAAAGACACTTTCTCTTCTTCTCAATGGCAAGCAAGTCTATGTAGGGGTGACCCCACTTGTGAAATACATTTGGAATGATAAACATAGTTACATGAGTTATCTGCTCCAGTGTTTTCCAGACCCAGACGTGTAGAACGGAGTATAAATTTGGTGATGGATGGACCAATTCCCCAGTTGGACAGCTTCCTTGCAGAAAGGGAAGACCAGGATCTTCCTTGCCTGTTCACATAGTACAGACAACACCAGTGTGATGTTTTATCTAAACTGTTTTGCCTTCAATCACAGGGCAAAAAAAGGTTACACAAGCCAAATGAATCATCTGCGTTCTAGGACACTAATATGAAGGTGGACAAGCCCTGATTGTGTTGTTGGTCCAAACATGTTCCCCATCTGAGGCTGGACACATCTGTTCTAATGTTTTCATGGGTAGAGGTAGAGAAAATGGAGAACCCTAGCACACCTGATTGGGATTCTTCCATAAATTTAATGACAATAGGAATTCTAGAAGAATTTAGGCTGTCATGTCTATGTGGTGCTTGCCTGGGCAGTAGATCGACTTCAACCACTTTTGTATACAACAAAGGGGAAGTTTGTCATGTTGAGTTGTGAATGTGTAAGAGGCCATGTGGCCTACCGGTCTCAGATTGTGTGATTTTTCTTACACTACCTCCACTGCCGTTTCTGCCATCCTCAGATGAAAGTCCTGAAAGGCCTTGTAATAGCTGCAATGAGATGGTGTAGATGGGATCACTGCTACTTCAGGTGATGATGAAGAAATGGCAGCTAAGTGTGGCGAATTCTTAGGAATCTTACTTGGGAGGGTGATCTGACACTTGACAGGACAAAGGAGGTGAGTTTTCTGGCATGTTGGGCACCCACAGTCCTAGCATCCCCAATAGTGTGAACCATAAGTGAAGTGAGATATGGCCCCAGTGAGGGATACCAGGTAGGAGGTCCTTCCTGATATTCACTGTGCTTATTGTGTTAGACTTTGAAACCCTAGAATCCCTATCTGAGGCAAAGTGGCCGTATGAATGGGGTTTCAGGATACACATTGGTGATCCCTCCCCTTTATTATCTAAAGCAAAAGATTAGAAGAAATATTCCTCTTCCAGAGGAGGAGCAGACTTTGCTGCAGTCTCAGGGCAGTATATAGGGAGATCCCTTGCCTTTAGTGCAGACATACCCGGTACCATGAAGATATCAGTGGTCAGTGCCAACAGAGTATCTTCACAACAGAAAATATCAGCAGCGACTCTGGGAAGGAGGATACTGCTCGATTTTCCAGTAGCATGGATCACATTGATTAAAATGTCATTACCCAGATCAACAAGTTAGAAATCATTGGCACTGAAGTAGATTTTGAAGACAATGTTGATATAGAAAAGTTGGTACCAGTACAGAAAACCCTGGCACTGGTACCAAGAGGCCTGGATGTACTCCTATAGTCTTCATACTGGAGGCAGCGTGAGGCTGACACTTAGCTAGTACCGCAGAGTGAAATGAGGGTCTTTCTGTCACCAGAGACCTAACTCAGGCCTTGTGCTATCCTTGGTTGATCTTTACCTCTTTTTGTTGGTAAGTCCCTCAGACAGTGATCTACATTTATACTATTTCAAAGAGCAGTGCTGTGTCCAACCCTGGCAGCCAATGAGGACTTGGGAGCAGGAACAGCTGAGGAATACTTTGTGGAAGCAGGAGCCCAGGAACTGACCACTAAGCTAGTGTTTACTGAGGCATTTCTGAAGGAGGACTGCTCAGATCTGGGAGGGTCTTATTTATACAGATATCAGAAGCAAGTCCCAGATTTCCTCCAGAAAAAGTTACAAATGAGCTTCTCACTTTTTAAGTTTGTTTAGAAAACAAACAGCAAATTGAACATTCCTCAGCAATGCAAAATAGACATCTTATATGAGTATCATTGAGGGACAGAGCCATCTCATATGAAGATAGTTAAGCCCTAGAGATTTTTGTTTAGACACAAGGGTTGAAAAAATACCCAGATAATTACCCAAACTGAAACTTAATGTAAAAACCTTCACTACATTAACTAAAACTACACTAATGGGATAACTATGTACAAAAAAATGTTTTAGGATTACAAGTGGGCAAGAGATAGAGACACTGCTCACAGTTCCATCTTGCAGCGATGGATGGTTGGCCCTGCTCTGCCCTTAATGCACTGTAGAGGTGGGGTTAGGATACTCAAGGCACAGCCCCAGTTGCTGACCCAAAAATTCCAATCTTGAGTACAAAGTGCACATGTGCATCCAGAGTGACATACATATGGATAATCACTGAAAGAACTGGAACTTTCTTTGGCTTTTCATTCCATGCTTTCTTGCTGATTCGTTACAAGACACTCAAGTCTGATGTTGATCTATCATAGATTTTTTTGGAGGGTTGAGCAGACTTACTTGACTTGTCATGTCTCCAACAAAGTGCTGCTTTAAAAGTTACATTCTCTAAGATGAGGGGTGGGGGGGAGGAATTCAAACCTTACCACATTTTAATTTTTTTTTAAATAAATTCAGCTCATCAATATTTCACTGCTGACCAGATGTAGGTAATCAGCTACCTAAAACCAGCCTTCTTTATGTTCTAATAGTAACAAATAACCCACCAACAATGTCAAATGAGCATTATTTTTAAGGTCAAAAACATAACTCAAAACCACTGATTTTTTTTGCATTGTGACATCTTTTCCATGAAAGAAAAGCTACATTGGAAGTAAACCGCAAAATCTATCACACACTTTGCAAAACAACAGAGTACAAAGAATACTAAAGGTCATGGAAACCTCTGAATACATCTAACTTAATTGGGACATTCTGGAAAACAAATTGACTGGATTATGCAATACAAAAAGGGTAACATGGTAAAAATCTGAATCATCAATATACCAACAAACAACACAAAAATAAATACAATTTTTTCTAACATTTGTTTATATTATTGTTCCTTTATAAACTATAAATCAGCACAACTATCTTAAGTAGCCTGCAGTAACACAGTGTCATATGAAAATAAAGCTGCAGATACCAAATCTATTGCTTGGTCCTACAGAGGCAAACAGGCACAATATAAAAGGGTATTTTAAAAAAGACCATAAAAACAAAACAACATGAATATAACTATAAAGAATCTAGAAGCAAGGACCAGTATAGGCCTGACACTGAGAAGAAACAGCTCTGCTTCACCTCTTCAGTCCCCACCTCCTCTCTGCAGAGGACTCACCCCCAGATTTGCTTACACTGTGCACTCAAAAATCCTGAAGTCAAATCTGCATAACATTTCTATAACTCTTTATACAAAACTGCATAACTAATTTTCCTGCTGGAAAATAGGCATATTTTTAAGTTTCCACATTTCAGGAGGAGACTTTCCTGTGGCAATTTCTGGGGTAGTTACCTCTCTTTCCTAGGGGGACCCCAAGTCTCCCCTTGTCTTCTTCTTACTTTCCCCATCACTCTCCCAAGTTTCTCCAGTTGTCCTGCTCATTTCTAATTTTCTTGCCCTGTCGAGGCTCTTCAAATTACCCTGCTTCGCTGTGTCATGCTCCAGCCCTCTGTCCCCCATTTATGGATCTCCCCACCCACTCTTGGTCCCACTTCTAGCTCATTGCTCCCCCTTTATAGCTGTCACCCATTTATGGCTTCATCCACAGCTCTGATTCCAACATCTGATCTCCCCACCCCCCAGCAGTGGTAGGGGGTAAGGCCTCAGGCTTCAGCTTCATCCCTGGGTGGCAGGGCTCAGGTGACAGGCCCCCTACCCTGTGGAGATGTAGGTTATCCCAACAAAGACCACCAACATTCTTGAGGTGATCCTGAATAATCCAGGGGGTGGGAGGGGGAGGAATGTCGTGTCCAGTATACCCAGTGTGTATTTACGTTCAGTTGATATAGAGGACATCTCTCTAGTCTGAGGCACCAGAAATTTGACAGTTGGGGTTTTCCCAACTGAGTCTTTTTTTTCCTCTGAGTCTTTCAAGCACAGGTGACTTTGAACTGGGCCCACATATAAGTCACTTGGGAGCGTATAAGGTTTTGGTACTAAGACAGTTGGTACCGAGGCAATGGGTACCACAGAAGTAGTTGGTACCAATGTGGAAGGTACCACTACACTAACTGAGAGACTCTGTGTTGGGATCAGCATGGAAGGTGTGCAGTCCTCTAAATTTAGAAGGTACCACATGCTGCCTTGGAAGTCAAGTACAGGGGCACCAGAATGTACTCTCTAAGCCTTGTGGCACTTTGATGTATGGGCCTAAGACAAGCCATGTGACTGATGACTCTTCAGTCTCTTACTAGGTGTTGGGGATAGAGACCTGCACCAGGGCTCACACTTGGAACGGTGCTCCTTTCTGACCATCAGGCATAGACATCGATATAGTGGTGGACAAATGGAGCTTATGAGAGGATGTGACCTGGGAGCTCGAAGCAGTATCTCAGCTCACTGGGACACTGCTCGAGAACAACTGACACAATACTAAGTCTTTGGTGTAGCCCTCTTCTTGGAGTTTGAGGAAGACTGTATCAACTTCTCTAACAAAGAGTTTTAGTTTCACTTCCTGGGTTGCTCTTTCTCCAAAGGAACAAGCAAAACAACTGTCCTGGGACATGTCCTTCTCCAAGACACAGCAGGCATAAAGGATACCCATCGTTGATGGGATCCAAAGCATCACACAAGTGACAAATTTTAAATTCCAGTGATTTAACTTCTGCCTTCATTCTAGTACCTCTGTTCAAGGGAGGTAGGGTCTAGTTTAAGTGAAACTTACGTTTTTGTTTTTTGGCCAGAGGGCACAAAAAGAAAAACGACATTAACTACACTTTCACTAATTATACTATCAAACTAATATATACAAGACTAAAACAAATTATAGTGTATGCAGTATGCAACCACTGTAGAGGTTCCTTCTTGCTGCCAAACCGTTAAGATGGAACTGACAGGCAGTTGTATCCTCTCCACAATTTATGCTTTTGGTTGTGAAGGGGAAGGGGCAGGCACGAGGGCACTTAAGAGTACAGGCATTGCCCCAATGGACACTGATAGACACAAAAATCCAATCTTGCATGTACAGGATACATGAGCACCAAGAGAGCAGAATCCACATGGACAATCGCTTGAAGAACTGATGATCTAGGTTTTCTCTCATATTGCCAATTAACTAAGCTAGCCAGTCCCTCAAACAGTACCCAAAGCTTTCACACCTTTTACGCCTACTAACTTTCAAAGGTCCTTTGTCACAGTGACCCTTGCTTAAACCGGGATTATTTAAAGTAAATATTAATTATATTATTGCTCATGCTTTTGGGTACAAACTAATCTCTGCAGTTATCAAGAAAGAATTCTTTCCATCACACATAAGAGGACAGAGGCATCCAAAGGGCATAAGGTTCATCCTTGTGTGGCAGCATCAAACATTGTCCTCTCTTCTCCAGACTGAAAGTTTCAGTTGAAAGAGGAAAGAACAGACTATGATTTTGAAAAACCAAACAGATAGTTCTAGAGAAGGAGTAGTGACTTTTCTTAAATAAATGAAGTTCTGAATAGCGATTTGTTCAGCACAGGAATTTCTTCACAGGTGACATTTGTTGGGCTTCAGATGGATTGAATTCCACACAGTATACAGTAACCACCAACTTTTTATGTAGAAAATAACCAAAATATACTTGAGGGGAAACAGCACTCTTACTTTGTACTATGCTCCCACTGCAGCTTTAAAAATTAAAAATAAAAGTAATCATGAACTCCCAGGCTGCAGTTTCTTGAAATCTTCAAACACTGCTGTCAGCTTCCAATTGTTTCATTTTGATTGACATGCCAACAGCCTTCTCTAACCACAGTACCCTATGTCATGTGTAGAAGGCCCATTTGAATTTTGCCCCACTCTTCTAGTATAACAAGGTCACTTATTTCCCCAAATTGATGGCACAACTATCCTTCACCACCACAGAAATGTGCCTAGGGACAATGAGCTTCATAAAAAAAACTAACATCAAATGAAATACTTGAAAAGCATTGCCATTTTCTGCATTTATGTTTGTAAATTTCTTAAAACAATTTCTTCAAAGTAAAATACGGGTCAAAACATAAATAAGAGAAAAAAATTGGACTTATTGGACTTAGGCATTATCATCTAAACGAATAGTGAGAGAACTCAACCTAGAAACAGAATTGAATAAGTTTAACAGGCAGCTGCTGGAAACAGCTTTTAACATGCAAAACTGCAGTTGATAGCTAAAGGTACCATAACACTCACCACTATTAAATACACAGACTTTTCACACCAAGTTATCTGCAGGAGACTTTTGAAGTTCTGATGTTTTTAAGGCTTACCACCAAGATAAAGGGCATGGTCGGGTTCTGAAGCCACTAAATAACAATCAATCAATCAGCACAAGAAATCAATTGAAAGAATCACTTGAGTCACCAGCAGCTGTTGGAAAAAAATTGCTACAGTCAAGAGAAAGTAGGGTAAACATTCACCTTGATATCTGGATACCAAAAGTAAGCAAAAATAGTCTAGTACCCATTTCAAGTCAAAGCTCATCTCCCTCTCCCCTAGCTAAATAACTTTTTCCTCTCCTTATAGCTTAAAAAAGAAATCAAAGCATATTACCTGACCTGATCCCAACCACCCATGGCGCAAGAATCCCTTCCTTGCTCATAAACCTAGATATTTTATAATGAACTAATACTGCACCAAATCATAGCTAGAGCCCTTTGCAGATACAAAAACGTGTATCCTCATCCAATCCACAAAAACTGTCTGCAGATATTAGCACATTTGCAGGGCTCTACTTACCATGGCTGGACTGAAGCTCCAAGGTACCTCCCCTCCTCCCAGCTGGAGCTGGGTCGGGAAGAGCCGCACAGGCAGCTGTGGGGAGCTGTGGTGGACCTCCACCTGACGTGGGTGGGAGGCCTGAGCAGCCCTGACCCACGTTCCTGTTCCCCAGGCCTCCCGCCCAGGGCAGATGGAGGCATGCAGGCTCCCCCGACCCAGCTCTGGCTGGGAAGGGGAGGGGCCTCGGAGCCGCAGCCCAGCCATGATAAGAGGGGAGACGCGGCAGACCCTCCATCCACCCAAGCAGTCCCCAGCCCATGTCCCTGACCCCCACCCAGGGCAGGTGGGGAGTCCACACCGTGGTTCCTCACAGCTGCCTGCCTGGCTTTTACTGTCAGAGCCCTGCGTGGCTACAAATTTTTATCCGCATCCAAGTGGCTATCTGCAAAAATGGTCCCTGGATATAAAGCGGATACCTGCAGATTTGCAGGGCTCTAACGATAGCTTTCAAGTCTCCTATCTGAAAAAGGAATGTGCCTCAAGATTTCTCACACATCTCATATGTCTTCTGTGAGAGAATACACCCATGTCCACTATTGTAATAATCTTTGTACAAAGTATGCCTTGTGAGGTATCAATTGAAAACTCAATTTGCTGGTCATTATTGTCCTGGTAAAATATGCGTGGTAACATAGTATGTACAGTTATAAGATTTCACTGCATGATATTACTAACACATGGTCTCAGGAGTGGCCAAACCAGTTCCTCAGAGACAAAAGGCAGACTGATGCCTCAGCCAGTTTTAAACCAGGCCAATGAACCATTATCTGCTAAGTGGCCATTCTTTGGCAGGAAAGGGGGCATGGGCAAATAATCTACATATTAGCAAAAAATTGCATGGAATTCCCTTCCACACAGACTGCTTGATGCCTTTACAACCAGCAGGAAATGCTTCTCAAAGGAGGGACAGCGCTATCAAAAGAAAGGACAGACACTCCAAGACACCTCTCTTCCACTCTCTCTCTGTCCACTGATTCACAGGACAGACAAGAAGGGACAAAGGAAGCAGCCATTAAACCGAAGTCTGGCCAACTAGAGTGTTGAGAGCATGTAGTGAGAAAAAAAACTATGCTTTGAATTTAGCATAGTTTGTTACATTAGGCATTAGTTGCATTTTTATTTTTCTTGTAACCATTTCTGACTTTTATGCTTCATTACCTGTATTCACTTAAAATCTCCTTTGTAGTTAAATAAACTTGTTAGATAAAACAATAAAAGTGTTTAAACTGAAGTATTTGGGAAACTCCATTTGGGATAAAAAATGTGTGCATATTATTTCCACTGATGAAATAACGGACGTATATAAATTTGTATTATCTGGGAGAGGGCTGAGCAGTACAGGACATACATTTCTAGTGAAACAATATGGGACTGGGAGCATGTTGGGGTCACCCTGCAGTGTAATTCAGGCTGGTAAGAGCGAAGGTGTGGATTGCAGGCTGCAGTACACAGACTGATAACTGAGAGTGACTTGCATGCTAGAGGCTGTTTGTCAGCAACCCAAGCTGGAAGCTATTGCAGCAAAGCATTATAAAAGGCACCTCAGGTTGGAGGGCAGAGTTGACATAACTACTCATTAGTCTGGACTGTACTCTGGGTATGTCACACTATCATTAGCTTGTCCATCTAGCTTTCTCTCCCTTCCCCTCTGGATTTGTCACCATGATGCAAGATGTAGTACATCCAAAGTAATTTTCACTGTGCCATACTGGATCACCATAGCAACCATTACGGGGCAGGGTGTGGGGGAAAAATGTTGGTACTCTACCCAAACTTCACCCACAACACCTGGATGTTTCTGCTAAAAATCAGCAGCAGTGAAATTAACAATATCACTGACTGATGTGTCAGACTTTGGAGTTAATACCTCAGTAAGATGAATGGACCAGTTCACAGATCTTAGACCTATTATTTCTGATTATTCCATCAATTTATCTTCAGAAAGTTTTCTTCCATCATAAGGGCTGGATAGCTTTTGTTTTGTGGTTATTCTGGGTCCCTCTCCCTGAAATGAAGACTTGTTGAGAATAATGATGCCACCAGAAAAGTGCCAATATCTCATACTCAGAGCTCAGAAAGAGCCAATGGGCACACACATGCCATTCTGAAGCTATTGACTTGTTCTCTATAATCTCAGTTTTCATTAATAAAAGTAAGTCTCTAGCTATCAAGACTGAATAAAACCTAAAAAATGTGAATCACGTGTAACAAATGCAACGATGAGTCTGCAGAGAGTCTGGAACAACAAGTCTGAGAGAGTGAACTGCCCCATTCATCTCAGCGACGGATTAATTCAGATGACCAGTGAGGATAATTTAAATGTGAATATTGTTAACATTTCATCTCTCATGTAAGAAAGGAGAGAGAAAGTCACAAATTAATGCAATTTACTGTGAGTGATGTCTCATTTTGGTATCACAAGTGGGTGACAGTTGGGGGTCATTTATTTTCTTACCACCCATCAAGGAGCCAACTTTGGGCATGTTCTAAGCCACACCAAAATGGAAGCCAAGTTCAAGGAGCCAGGTAAAGCCAAGCAGCCACACAATCTATTGTGTGCCACACATCATTTTGGAAATGTACCATCATCTTTTCCCCCTAATCTGACCCCATTCATATTTCCAGGAAAATTACATGCAATACGATTTCATGCTTTCTTTTTCTCCAGGTTCTATTCTACTCAAACCAAATTATAAATACAAGATTTAGTCATTCACATTAGCAAATATAAGTTCCTTTATATTACCTGTTTAGGGTAAGAATGGAACCCAACATCTAAAATAATATTTTAATCCTGTATAACATTTTCCAGCTAAGGATCTCAAAGTACTTTACAAGTATTAATGTATTTTATCTTCAGTACCCCTTCGCCTCATCTTACAAATGCAGAAAGTGTGGCATGGCACTGAAGTGACTTACCAGAGATCATAGAGGAAGTCACTATGTAGAGAAGCTGAGGCTCTAACCCTGGTCTCCCAACTCCCAGACCTGTTCCTTAAACACTAAGACATTCCTTAGATCCATGTGGACACAGTATTTTTGATAATGTAATTCCCATGCCATATCACTGATATCCAATAGCTACCAAAGTTTATAATACCATTTTAAAGTAAATGGGCCCTTCAGGCATCTGGCCATCTCAGCAGTAATGTGAGTCAAAGTTAAACACTTCAAACATTTTCTCCAGAACAAGTAAAAAATTAACTCCAGTAAGCCCCTACTAATGCACAAATGCGACTCAGAAATATGCAGCTAAGTGTCTTACAAAACCTATTGACATTATAATACACCAGGCTAAACTGCCGTCAGCCTTGATGGAGTGCCTGTTAACGTGCTATAGCTGCCGATAATCCTAGAAACCTCTCCACACTTTAACAATGCTATACTCACTGAACAGCAACTGGATCTGATTCTTAGATTAGGGCCTTGGCCGCGGCAGCGCTGTGAAGCGTGAGTGTAGTCGCACCGCTAGCGCTGTGAGAGCTCTCTCGCAGCGCTGCAAGTACTCCACCTCTCCAAAGGGGAATAGCTTGCAGCGCTGAGAGCGAGCGTGCAGCGCTGCAGGCGCTGATTACACTGGTGCTTTACAGCGCTGCACTCGCTGCGCTCGGGGGGGGGTGTGTTTTTTCACACCCCTGAGCGCAGCAAGTGCAGCGCTGTGAATTGCCAGTGTAGCCAAGGCCTTAGACTAGACTTACCTGCTTGATTTGCATAAGATTACAAAAGGAGGACTTTTCTTATTAACCAAATCCCATTAAAACTGCTCATGATTCTGCTTTTCTGTGACATTTTACACATCAGAATTCTAAAGAGGCTGGTCAAAAACACTCTTTAAATTCAGGGGGGTAGCCGTGTTAGTCTGAATCTGTAAAAAGCAACAGAGGGTCCTGTGGCACCTTTAAGACTAACAGAAGTATTGGGAGCATAAGCTTTCGTGTGTAAGAACCTCACTTCTTGCATCTGAAGAAGTGAGGTTCTTGGGAGCATAAGCTTTCGTGGGTAAGAACCTCACTTCTTCAGATGCAAGAAGTGAGGTTCTTACCCACGAAAGCTTATGCTCCCAATACTTCTGTTAGTCTTAAAGGTGCCACTGGATCCTCTGTTACTCTTTAAATTGACACTATTGAGGCTGGCAGGCCCAACATTCAAGTAAATAAATCCAATTTGTCTGCAGACTCGATGTAATTTTATATGCACACATTCTTCTCAAAAAACCCAAACAATCAGTAGCCACGTCATGAGCAACCCTACAATCACAGTGTATGTACAGTGTGAAGGAAAAATATAGTTTGTAAGGAAATACATTTCATTTTCATGCTTCCACAAAGTTGTAAATACTAAGAAGAGTTATTAAAAATTATGAACGAGTATCCTCCTAGAATGTGACCTAAGAAGATAATTTTAAGCCCTTCCTGTGTAATGCATTTCACAAGCCATACACAAATCAGCGCTTCTGTTTTCCCAGTTAACATGACCTTGGTTGGTTGTTTTTCCCATTCTTGTTTCACCTAGAAGAAAATTTAACCTGGCGGGATATAAACAATCATCATTCATTCCATGCAAAAGCTCAAGGGCCTAACCACAGCATATGGGTGCCTAAGGCCTGGTCCACATACAAACTTGCATCAGTTTAACTAAACAGTGTGATTTTATATCCATTTAGTTATACCGGAGCAATTGTGTGTGTGAACGCTCATATCAGTTTAAACCTGGTTTAGTTTACAGTGCAGTTAAACCAACAGAAGACAGGATTAAACCAGTACAAGAATATTCACACAAAAATGCATCTGAGACTAAATTGGTATAAAAGCTAAACTTGTGCATAGATAAGACCGAAACTGACTAGTAGCCTGAAGGCAAAACAATGGATCAAGAAGATTCTGAAGTGTAGTATAAATTCCGTGCAAATCAAAAGGAATCTCAGATTTGCTATCTAGATAATTCCCATCATAAATACATAAAC
Organism: Malaclemys terrapin pileata; assembly: GCF_027887155.1. Classification (NCBI taxonomy): domain Eukaryota; kingdom Metazoa; phylum Chordata; order Testudines; family Emydidae; genus Malaclemys; species Malaclemys terrapin. The sequence continues at coordinate 107,294,084 of NC_071506.1, forward strand.
CCAATTTTTTTAAAAAATTTCAAATGCCTGGGTCAATATAACGAAGATACAAAAGAAATTTATGTTATACTGCAAAGTACAGCTATTCTTCATAAACTTACAATTTTTTCCATATACAACTGTTTTGTGCCTATCAGTTAGAAGATGATTTGCTTTCTCACTAATTTCCATACACTTGTTTTCACAAGAGTCAGGGACAATTTTTTATTGTAATGTGTAATTTAAAACTGTATTTTATTCCAATAACTTTTTCACAATCTTTATTTCTGTAAATTCTGCCTGTATTAAGTCATATCCAGAAGCAATGTATTGATTTCAAATGCCTTGCTTCCACTTATTTCTCCTGATATCTAATGCCCCAGGACTCTGAATTTAAATTCCATCTATCACTTTTAAGATAGCTAAAATATATAGAAGCTATCTGACCCAGATATATCCAAATACTTATTAAATTGTAGCTTCCAGCTATTTATTGACTTTCACAAAACTGCTTTCATACTTTATCCATTTGTTACTATATCAATCTTCTGCAAAGCCAGAGATACAAGCTTAAGGTACCATACCCAATAGCCACAAGAAGCTTGGCAGTGGTTAATTCCTACCCCGCAACTGGAGTATTAAGCGAATTTAGTGCTTGTGAAAGTTACAGAATGAGAGCACCAGAAATTAAAGTTTACTATTTATGCTCATAATAAATACCGTATGAGAAGCAACACCCCACCAAAAAGCTTAAGTTACATCTGCTCTTCAACCCTTTAGGGCAAAAGTTGCTCAGTCTCCATGCCTATTTATTGAGGTCAGGAGAGGTGACAGTCAATTCATGGGAAAGGGAAGAGTTAAGGTGCAAGGCTGGAGGTGGAGAAAAATGGAACTTTATCCAGTGTATGAAGAAGAAATATTCAGCTATTCAAACAGTAACAAGCAGCACAACCCAATCTGCCTCTCCTCCCAGCTACCAAATCTTTTCACACTAATTCCACTGCATAATACCCAAAACAATTCATCCACCGGAAAAAAAAAGCTTGCGAGTCCCCTTGCAGCCACCAGATCCTGCAAATCCATCCCTCAACAAGTTACCCACATTACAGTAATCTGACTGGAACCCAAACATCTTACTTTGCACAGCAGATTGGAAACATGAGAAGGCAGGAAGACAGGAGGAAAAGAACAGTATGCTACTGTTATCTACAAACAACAGTATCCCTAACACCAGAAATCTTGGTAGTTGGTATGTAAATACAGAGATATGCACTACAGCCTCCCTCACCACTCTCACACACCAAATTTCTAATGCTTTTTTTTAATGCTCGGAGTGGGAGATATTTTCAGAGCCTTTGTCTGTAGAACTACTGGGATCCGCAGCAGCTCTGAGAGACAAAGCCAAGCAGACAATGTTTTCAGAAGAGTTCTTTCAATATAATACTCCAAACTGACAAGGTTTTACAAGACAAACTGATTATGTTTAACATTTTCAGTAAGTGCTAATAGTGGCCAACTGTTAAGGTTTGATTGGGACCATCTCAGGTTTTACTAAACCATTGGGAACTTTGCAGTACCAGAAAACTTCCTAGGCTCCAATCAATAGCAGACTGAACTCCTTGGGGAAACCAGCAGCGAGTGCCGAGCACTTGATCCTGGCTGCTGCAAAGTTAATTAATTGTCCTGTCTACAAAACCCCCCAGCTGCAGAGACTGACACAAGGAGAAGGGGCAGCACAGAAGAGGGAACATAGATAGAGCTCTAAACGGGGAGGACATACAAGTACAGGACCATCCACCTAAAGTCCTTAACTGACAAGGTGACCCCACAAATTACAAATCATAACATTCAAAAACCAGTAGTAGAGCATTTCAACCTCTCTGGTCACTCAGTAACAGATTTAAAAGTGGCAATTTTGCAATAGAAAAGCTTCAAAAACAGACTCCAATGAGAAACTGCTGAACTTGAATTAATATGCAAACTAGATACTATGAACTTAGGCTTAAATAGAGACTGGGAATGGCTGAGCCATTACACACATTGAATCTATTTCCTCCATGTTAAGTATCCTCACAGCTTCTTGTCAAACTGTCTTAAATGGTTTCAGAGTAGCAGCCGTGTTAGTCTGTATCCGCAAAAAGAACTGGAGTACTTGTGGCACCTTAGAGACTAACAAATTTATTAGAGCATAAGTTTTCGTGGGCTACAGCTCACTTCTTCGGATGCATACAGAATGGAACATATATTGAGGATGGATATACACACACACATACATATATACACATACATATATATATATATATATATATATATATATATATACACACACACACACACACACAGCATGAACAGGTGGGAGTTGTCTTACCAACTCTGAGAGGCCAATTAAGTAAGAGAAAAAAAAAAAACTTTTGAGTGATAATCAAGATAGCCCAGTACAGACAGTTTGATAAGAAGTGAGAGAATATTTACAAGGCAAGATAGATTCAATGTTTGTAATGGCTCAGCCATTTCCAGTCCTTATTCAATCCTAAATTGTTTGTATCTAGTTTGCATATCAATTCCAGCTCAGCAGTCTCTCCTTGGAGTCTGTTTTTGAAGTTTTTCCTGTTGTAAAATAGCCACCCACAGGTCTGTCATTGAATGACCAGACAGGTTAAAGTGTTCTCCCACTGGTTTTTGAGTATTATGATTCCTGATGTCAGATTTGTGTCCATTAATTCTTTTGCATAGAAACGGTCTGGTTTGGCCAATGTACATGGCAGAGGGGCATTGCTGGCACATGATGGTATATATCACATTGGTAGATGTGCAGGTGAACAAGTCCCTGATGGTATGGCTGATGTGATTAGGTCCTATGATGATGTCACTTGAATAGATATGTGGACAGAGTTGGCATCGGGCTTTGTTACAAGGATAGGTTCCTGGGTCAGTGTTTTTGTTCAGTGATGTGTGGTTGTTGGTGAGTATTTGCTTTAGGTTGGGGGGTTGTCTGTAAGCGAGGAGAGGTCTGTCTCCCAAGATCTGTGAGAGTGAGAGATCATCTTTCAGGATAGGTTGTAGATCTCTGATGATGCGCTGGAGAGGTTTTAGTTGGGGGCTGAAGGTGACAGCTAGTGGTGTTCTGTTATTTTCTTTGTTGGGCCTGTCTTGTAGGAGATGACTTCTGGGTACTCGTCTGGCTCTGTCAATCTGTTTTTTCACTTCAGCAGGTGGGTATTGTAGTTTTAAGAATGCTTGATAGAGCTCTTGTAGGTGTTTGTCTCTGTCTGAGGGATTGGAGCAAATGCGGTTATATCTTAGAGCTTGGCTGTAGACAATGGATCGTGTGGTGTGTCCTGGATGGAAGCTGGAGGCATGTAGGTAAGTGTAGCGGTCAGTAGGTTTCCGGTATGTTGGCATACTGTGGGGCCATGCAGGTACCCATAGCGGTGCCGCTGACTTGAAGGTATATATTGTCCCCAAATGTGAAATAGTTGTGGGACCAGTGGGAGAACACTTTACCCTGTCTGGTCATTCAATGACAGACCTGGAAACAGACTCCAACGAGAGACTGCTGAGCTGGAATTGATATGCAAACTAGATACAATCAGTTTAGGATTGAATAAGGACTGGGAATGACTGAGCCATTACAAACATTGAATCTATCTCGCCTTGTAAATATTCTCACACTTCTTATCAAACTGTCTGTACTGGGCTATCTTGATTATCACTCAAAAGGTTTTTTTTCCTCTTACTTAATTGGCCGCTCAGAGTTGGTAAGACAACTCCCATTTGTTCATGCTCTCTGTATGTGCGTGTATATATCTCCTCAATATATGTTCCATTCTATATGCATCCGAAGAAGTGGGCTGTAGCCCACAAAAGCTTGTGCTCTAATAAATTTGTTAGTCTCTAAGGTGCCACAAGTACTCCTGTTCTTTTTGAGGATACGGACTAACACGGCTGCTACTCTGAAACCTTACAATTTTAAGTTACCCAACACATTACTATTAATATTGCCACACCATTTAACAATAATTTAGGTTCCAGCAGGGCTGGATTATGACATTCTGCGGACCTAAGCTATGTCAAGTGTAAGAGGCCCCATACCATAAAAAATTAATTTATTATTTTCACAGAAAGGATATTAAATAGATCATAAATATATAAATGACTATATAAATATATAAACATGAAAACTTTATATATTAGCATATTCACCTCTACCCCGATATAACACGAATTTGGATATAAGGTGGTAAATCAGCACTCCAGGGGGGCAGAGCTGTGCACTCCGGTGGATCAAAGCAAGTTTGATATAATGCGGTTTCACCTATAACGCAGTAAGATTTTTTGGATCCCGAGGACAGTGTTATATCGAGTAGACGTGTATACAAAGGGGAAGTTGTAGAATCATCTTCACTTTCAGCAGCCCTCTCTGTAACAATGACATCATGACAGAAATAAATTTTAGACAAATTCTTTGAACTAATTGCATATGTAAGTAAAGTAGAAGTAAATAATATAAAAAATACAAATTAAAAAAATACAGTAAATACAATTTACTAGAAGAGTTCTCAGGAATTTTTTCTTTTCTGTTGGGGCATCTAATTGTGGAATCCCTTGTCTAAATACGCAATGAGACTCTTAGAGGATATTGTGACGGGTTGGGTCACAGAGACCCCCTTGGGACTGCCACCTGATGTGCTGAGAGTACCACTGAGCCCATTTTCCCTGGCAGCTTGGGACTTCAGAACCCTCCCTTGTTCAGCCAGACATGCCAGTCTGCTCCAACGCAGACCCAGGGCCTGAACCATGTCCCCCCAAAACTGCATACTTAACTGAAAACAGCTTAAGAAGCATATTTTCATAAAATCATATGGAATGAAACGTCACAGATATAAGATGGCAATAGAAGATATAGGATGCATAACCACAAGCTTAAAGCTCAACTATTAGTTATATCGATATGAATTACATCCAGGTAATAAGCAGGCCCTCAAAAAAATTGTATGCGGGTTGTATTTTTCCAATAAATTGATTTGTTTTGTTTTTATAGAAGGTTATGCTGAATTACCTAATATTGGTACTAAAATTAGTAGCGGAAAGTTTTTATTGAAACCGGTAAAAATTAATTTTATATTATATTGAGATTTATATATCTATATAATATTTTGTATATATACACACACACACACACACACACACAATACATATATGTGTGTGTGTGTGCGCGCGCGCGTCGAAAGCCTGTGTTATTGTACCAGGATATTTCTGTGACAGTTAGTGCTATTTTTTCCTATGTTCTCACAGGAAAACAAAAGAGGATATATAATTTTTTTTACACAATGAATAAGGAAAATTATTCTTCTTTTCATATGAACAAATGAAAAACCTTTGATTAATTTTGTTAGGGAAATACAAAGCTTACCCAGACTATATATAAAATACTGTATACACTCGTTCTTAAGTCGAATTTTTTTAGTAAAAAAGGGAAGCACCAGAGAAGGGGGTCGACTTATGAACGGGTATAGAGAGGGAGAGGTGGTACACAGCCCCTCCCCCCAACAGAGGGAGCAAGGAGAGGCAGTACAGCCAGCAGAGCCAGAAGGGAAGAGGCGGAGCCAGAGTCTCTCTGCTTCTGGCCACACTGCTCTCCCCGCAACCTCCAAAGCAGCTGCAGCTCCGGGCCTGGCAGGCTGCAGCCTTGCCACTCAGCCCTGCCCCCAGAGCAGGCTGTGGCTGCGCTGCCCGGCCCGCCAGAGCCAGCCCAGCCCACTGGAACATGCTGCAGCCGTGCTGCCCAGCATGCTGGAGCAGCTCCAGCCAGGCCAGAGATATCCTCCCCTCGCCCTCCCCAGATAAGGTTGGAAGGGATGGGGAGAATGTGGGGGTCCCGGGCTAGGGGTCGGGTCATGTGGGGGGTGGTCACAGGGGTTACTCCTGACTCCCAGCTTCTCCCCCCCAAAAAATGTCCCCACCAGTTGCTGTCCCGGCCCGTCAGGGTAAGCAGCTGGCGCGCTGGAACACTTTGTTTACTTAGGTTTACCTCTGTGCCTGCTCGATGTAGACAAACCATCTCGGCCCACCAGCGGCTTATTCTGATGGCCTGAGACCAAAAGTTTGCTGACCCCTGAATTATAGGGTCGGCTTATGAACTGGTTATAAAAATTTTCCATTTTTACTTATGCATCTTGCCGGGGGGGGTGGGGGCGCTTGGGGGGGGGAGGGGGAGGAGAGTCAGCTTATAAACAAACCAGCTTATGATCGAGTATATACGGTATATTTACAAATGTTTATTCCCATTTTAATTTTCGCTATGGAACAGTGAATTGTTGGAATCTTTCGTTTGCCATACCATAAAAATACAATGTATTGTGCATATGATAGGTGATTTATAAGTCTACATAAGAATTTTTACACAGCATACTACCTATAATAAAATATTATCTTGCGCGCTCCAAACCCGCCGATCAGAATATCCCAGTCTTTTTTTGAGGCTGACATCTCTCTTCGTGTTTGCTTCTCTATCCCCTTTCTCCCCCAGGATTACTAATGAATCTCAAATAAACTTTTACCTCTGACACACAGAGTAACAACAAGCTATATGCACAAAAGAGAAAGAAAGAACAGAAAAAAGACTGGTGATCTCTAGACAAGCATTGAGAAAGTGAGAAAAAATAGCCTATACTCAAGCAAATATAAATCATATATGCACATAGTTTGAAATAACTTCCTACGTACTCAGAATATTTTGATATATATTTATATCTTCCTTCACTTCTCTCAAAACCCTCTATTTATCCTATCAACACACAATGATATTTACTCTGAAGGATCCCAAAACTGACAGAGGGAAGCCAACACAAATTTATCCTCGTCAAGATCCACAAAACGATCACCTGCACACTCAAACATGTGAAGCATGGATAGTGCATGAAGCAGAAAATGATGTGCACACACACTACAATACACAATTGTACGTATGTACAGATCAAAAGAAGAGAACGCACTAACATACTTGTATGAGCTTGGCAGGATTGCTTCACAACACTGTCGTCTCCGAACTCACATTTTTCCCAATTTTATCGGCAGTGAGATTATTTATCTATTTAAATAAATTATGATGGCACCGTCAGAATTTTACCAGTAGCAGCAGGCCAACAAAATGCTACCTTAGGAGACTCATAGCAGACTTCTAGAAATACTAATTTTAGAAGTGCAATTATCATTTTTTCTCAATAAAAATAATTGCCTGTCAATAATGAACAATTAGTGAAGGGTAAGAGTATTTGTGTAGCCAGATGTGTACGTTTTTATCAGATTTGAATGAAAATGTCTATATTTAGAGACAATCTTCTTTTTCCCATATCTCCTTTATTAATCAACCGATTTTGATAAAATTTTAAATGGAGTCAGTTTTGTCTTTAGAGGCCCTTCATATTGCGAGACCCTAAACTGTAGCTTAGTTAGCTTATACCTTAATCTGGCACTGGGTTCCAGTCTGTTACCAGGTGCATAGTTTCACCTATTTTATACCACAAAGAAAGAAAAGAAATGTTTAATACTTGTTTTTGTCTGGAATCCATAGCAAGTCTCTTCAATGGAAGCAACTTGTTTGAAGCAGTCCCCCAAATGGTTCTAAATATCTTTATTGGAAGAAAGTCAATTTTATATGGTAGCTCATAGGTATTGTTGTTAGAATATGACCCTCTTTCTTCTTTAACAAAGTCAAATGTACATAAAGAGGAAGAGAAAAAGAAGAGCCAAGGATAAGAAACTGAATCTTCTGTCTTTGATGTTTGCAATTTAACTGCTAGAAGACCACAGGCACAGCATGAGATTAGCAGCCACTCATAAATCTCAGCACTGGAAAAACATCTGACCAAAGTTGCTTTGGTTCTTCTCCCACTTAGACATATAACCCTACAAGACAACAGCTTTACTCTTCTGGATCTGGAAAAAACAATCTTTCAAAATCATGGAAAAGAAGTCTCAAAAGTGTAAAGGTAAGTCCTTCCAAAGCCCCGGGCATGGTGCTAGTGGGGATGGGGACAACCACAATGGTGAAGTGGGTGGATATTTTCTGCCACATTGCCTACTTACTCTGACTTCACCCCCATTCTGGGCAATTTAAAACTTGAGCCCAGGGTAGGGAATAAGACCTCTGCACCTCAATTGAGAGTGACCCCAGGAAGGTAGAGGAGGTCAGAAACTGGTGCAAACTGGAGTGATCTCAGGAAAGGGGAGGTGCAGTTTAACAGGAAGCTGCAACGTGACTATCAATTATAACATGACTGCTGTTGTATGCTGTCTGCTTCACAGCATACAAATGGGGAGGAACTAACTGCTGCATGCATCAAGGATACACTAGCAAAGAACCTAGTTACCTGGGAACCCTGAAAGATTCTTTTTTTTTTTTTTAAATATATGGAGATACACCTATCTCATAGAACTGGAAGGGACTCCGAAAGGTCATCAAGTCCAGCCCCCTGCCTTCACTAGTAGGACCAAGTACTGATTTTGCCCCAGATCCCTAAGTGGCCCCCTCAAGGATTGAACTCACAACCCTGGGTTTAGCACACCAATGCTCAAGCCACTGAGCTATCCCTCCCCCCGATGCTTAGTCCTTCCTTCACCACCACTTTTGGACTTCAGTGGCAGGGGAGAACCAGCACATCCAAGACTAAGTATTTCTGTCTCAAAACAATTAAGACATTTAGAGGATAAAGCATTCTTCTACCTCTACAATCTTAAATTAACAACAGATATGGTGACTTAATTTTGCTAATATCACACAAGACAGCTATCACAGCAATAAGTGAATTATAGACCAGTGGTTCTCAAACTTTTCTTTTTGTGGACCACTTGAAAATTGCTGAGGGTCTCAGCGGACCACTTAACGATCTTTCCAAATATTGTTTGTACCCTTAGATAACTATTGTAAAGAGCTTTGGACCACAGTTTGAGAACCGCTGTTATAGACCCTTTCCCTACAAGCTGATCTATCTGCATGGAATCCAACTGATTTCAATGGCCTTCTCTGTGTGAGCACAGGTCTCTCCACAGGCAGAGCATGGGCCAATGTACGGAAACATCCTTACAAATATTTTAAAAACATTTAACCGATATAAGCATTCTCTCAAAAGCACAGTGGATAAAAATCAATGATTTAAAAAAAAAATTAAAAATCATTTTTGATAAAATACTTTTTGAGGAAAAAACCTATCTAAAGATAGTTTTAATTAAGATACATAATAGCTCAAAGATATCTCATCATGGAATAGGGATTATAAATTCTAATTCTATAGTATGAGACAATATAGTCATGTAATGTTTAAGAAAAGTTTTGTAAATGAATTCCAATAGTTCATGGATTAGGGACCCCAATTTTAAGGGGATTCAGAGGCTTCTGTATAGATTACTTAGGTTGATCTTTCTAACTACCCAATGGGACTCAGTACTCAGTCTAGAAGATCCCATCAGAGATGCTTAGTTTTGCATTTCTCAAACTTTGGATTTGTGTCTCCAGACATAACATGCTTGTTAACAGCAAAAATGATTTTAAATAAATAAATAAATACATAAATAAATAGGTCTGAGAAATAGACCTCAACCCTATTGTCCCACTACAAATTTGTGTACACAAAGTCAATCCTTTATCTCTCTCTAAAAGTGCAAAGTTTCAAAAAGTTCAATGAATAGAAGATTGATGGAGGCAGAATAGATCTGGACATGGAGAAGAAGTCTGGAGATGAATGTGAGAAAGGAGGGACATGCAGTAAAAACAAAAGTGAAACTGTTTGAGCAGCATATTCCAGAAGTCTTGAGGTCTTTCTGAGTGTAGCCTTCATTGATTTGAGATCTTCCATACCATTCTCTCACTAGAAGGGAAAACCTATAATGGCATCAGGCTGTAAAAGAGACCTAGTTTGGGAATATTTTAATGAAGTTCCTCTACCTTAGAGTAAGACAGACATGCATGCAAAATGCAAACAGTGCAACAAAGAAATGCAAGGCCTGGTTGCCCAAATGAAACAACATCACGAGAAGTGTTCCTTCTCAGGAGGAAGCTGCGCTGAAAATGAAAGGAACATGTCTGAACATGCAGGATCTTCAGGTTGGTAAACTTTTTTATTTAATACTTTTTTCTTAAGGACTGCCTGTCTTTCTTCTGGACTACTCTTGAGTTCTCATGTTTGAGCAAAAAACACAGTTGTTACTCTATGATACTATCATTTTAGATGCAGTTGTGATAAAAAAACGAATAGCTGAAATAGGCAGATCTTTAGGCGTGAAGAGAATCCCAAGCTAATAACATACGGCTGCAGTGCAGTATTTGATGCACCTCTTAGCCAAAGACTTTAGTGTTCCAGAAAAAAGGCTAATATTATTGAAATTGCAAAATACTTCCGTAACAATCACTTTGCAGCAGCTGCTCTGAAAAAAGTGGGAGGAACCAAGTTAACTCTCCCACAAGAAGTGCGATGGAACTCAGTAGTGGACTGTTTTGAGCACTATATCAGGAACTGGCCTATTCTGATGACAGTTTATGAACAAAACCGTGAAAAAATAGATGGCGCTGTCACAGGCAAAGTTCTCAACATTGGGCTTAAGACAAATGATGAACACATGCTAAGTACCCTGAAGCCTATTTCTGTAGCCTTGAACAAAATGCAGGGAAATAGCTGTTTTATTGCTGACGCTGTTGAAATTTGGAATGAACTCAGTGAGATCTTAAAAAGAGGAATATGTAATGAGAGTTTAATTACAAGTATTAAAAAAAAAACGAATAGGAGAAGCACTATCTCCAGCTCATTTTCTTGCGAATATTCTCAATACTCCGTACCAGGGTCAAACCTTAACTGCTGAAGAAAAGGAGTTGGTTATGACATGGACATCCAGCAATCATCGCTCCATAATGCCAACTATAATAAACTTCAGAGCTAAGGGTGAACCATTCAAGAAATATATGTTTGCTGATGATGTTTTAAAGGAAGTCACACCAGTGAACTGGTGGAAGTCACTTAAGCACTTGGATTCAGAGACTGTTGAAGTGATAATCTCACTTAACAGCAGTAGCTTCTTCTGCCAGTGTAGAAAGAATATTTTCTTCCTTTGGACTAATTCATTACAAATTGAGAAATCATTTGGGACCTGAAAAAGCAGGAAAGTTTGTTTTTGTTTTCCAGATTATGATCAAACAGGAAAATGAAGGTGAAGACGACTAAGTTAGCTGCAGAAGCCAATATTTTAAGTTTCTCGTGTGGACCTGGCTGACATAGTAGATTTAATTTTTTTTTTTTTAATTATTTCATTTAACTATTTTAGTTAAAAACAACTTTAACAAAAACAAACCTGATTTTAAGAAACTTGAATGTTTAGTTAAATTCAAAAATTCATATGCTTGTTTTGTTAACGTATTATATGTTTGCTGTTGAAGAAAAAAATCCAGAATACATAATGTTGTTGTTTTAGTTAAATAAAAATTTTAATGCCTGTCTGGTGATGTTCTCCTAATACAGCATGGAAAGAAAATCCTCCAAATATTAATGATTAACCTGTTGAATTGGAAATAGTTCACCTCCCACTGACTTCATAAATATCTGCTTCATTTACCTTTGGTAAATGAAATAACCAATCATTCATTTTCTGATATAGCTCTAAAACTAATCTGAAAAGTTTTCAAAATAAATCACCGTTTAAAAATGTATAATGTGTACCTTCTGAAAATAAAACCTACAGCTATCTCTGAGTTGTAAAGAATATGTATTAGGGTTATAACAACCAACAAGAATGCATTTTTATGTAGAAATCCATGATTAAATCGAGTCTTCCTGACTAGTGATTAAAATCATGATTTAAATTAATTTAATTCAAATCAAATCCACCCTGCTCAAAAATAAGTAACATGGCATCTACTGGTTTAAACTTTGTTATGACTAGTGTACTTTAACTGTATTCCCTAGTCATTTGCTTAAAACTCCTTTATGATGCATTGTTACAACTGTAAGCATTTTAAAATCATATTTTTTGAATAGCTTAGACATTTCAGAAGTCATTTTTCACTTTTTTACTCCTAATAGAATTTGTACCTACACAATTTTACTTTTTGGAATTTATTAAGATCTGGTTACGCAAGACTTATTTTAAACCATCCATGAAGAAAAAGGATGCAAACTCTTTTGATGTTAATTGCTAAAGTTTAAATCACACATATCTAATGATATCAATCTAATTGTGTATATTCATTTTTCATGACTTCACTGTCTTTGCAGCTGTTGTCACCTAGCACATGTTCTGTAATTTATATTTCTCTACCTTCAAAAATAATACTAAAATAGCATGTCAAGTTCTTGCAAGTCCAACACTTAGCCCGCCACCTTATCCACTTGCAACAGTTCTCTATTGAAATTCTTTGTTTGAAAGCTTTAAGTGAACCCTAGTGGTGAATTTTCAATGTAAAATATACTGAGATTGAATTGTTTTTTAAAAGTCCTTTATCTGTTATATAAAATAGTAAAAATTGTTTTTGTTAAATCCCTTTAAGATTTTATAATAGCCTTAGCTAATCTAAAGCTATTCTAATAGGAGGAGACAAAACCTCTCTCTACTTCTAAGTTCTGCAGCGAGGACTAGCCTTTACAAAATTTAAGAGCAACAAGAAAAACTCAAAACAGATGGGTAAAATGGCTATTTCGACAAAAAATATTAAGCGGGCATACCGGGTTCAGAAACAGCCTTTGATCTCTTATGTCTCTGGGCCTGGAGCCCAGGCTGCCGATACTGGAAGTAGCTCATTCCAGGATAATGATTGCACAGCTATCTAAACATAAAAAGACTGTCTTCTTCGTGAATGACAGCTTAGTCAGGATATTATCCAAGCAGGGAAATATAAATGTATCTCTTTAGTTGAACAATACAAGTGGACTGGATGTTTCTAAAAATTGGGATGCAGCTGCTAATCCAAATGACACTGACTTGTAAAAGAAACGTTAACCACAAAGTGAAAGCATATAAAACCTCTTTGAAAACAAATCAAACATAGGAATTTCATAAATACAGAGAACATAAAATCATTGAATTATCCCAGGATTGTGAAAGATAAAGATTACCATTTTTAAAGCACCACATCTACTCTTTCAGGTTCTCCAGCTCTCAGTTTTGGTCCTCTATACTGGCAAGTCATTGCCACAATGATCAAATATTTATCTTTACATTTAAGCCAGAGATTTACACTCTGTTATTTCAGATAAACTGAAAGTTAGGAGCAACATAAATTGCTGATGCATTTTACTCATAATTAGTTTGCTTTCCCTTTCAAATGGACCAATAAAATTAAGGCTTTTTTTGTCTGTTGTATCCTGCCACATTATATCTCCCCACACAAGAGCTACAAAATATTCAGAGTAAAATGAGAGCGCATCAGGCATGTTATACACAACTACACAGAGACTTACAGAAGTATGTTAAAAGAACGTTAAGGTTGCAAAGTTAACTATTCAAAAGTTAGAAAATGCAACTTAATTCAGCATATATACATTATAATACAGTCTTTAATTACATGATGACATACTATTTTTCCCCCACAGGGCCCCTGTCTCATGCACATATCTAGTTACAAAGGTTGATAACTTGGTTACAAGTCACGTGTGGAAACTAACTGTAACCTAAGTCTCTGAGTAGAACAGAATCTTTATAAGAAGATCCTTTTAAACATTTGCTGTATGTGAAGAAATAGCTACAATGCACCTCTCATTCTGTCTTTTATGCAGTTTTCATAGTATGAAAGCAGTTATGGCAATAACCTCTCCTTTCAATATCAGGTCTCCATGGAAATCCACATTATACAACTGTGATACGTTAAGGCTGCCTGCCCTTGCAATAGCTCTAATTGAATTAAAAATAAATAACTTAACTGTAAAATTATAGAGCCTTTGAACAGTCAGCAACAATCCATTCTCCAGCTGTGAAAAACTGCTTGTGGCATCTTTCTCTTACTTAAAGGGCTGTGGGGAGAATAAGTACACCTCTACCTCGATATAACGCTGTCCTCAGGAGCCAAAAAAATCTTACCGCGTTATAGGTGAAACCTATCCTATCCTATCTCCTAGAACTGGAAGGGACCTTGAAAGGTCATCGAGTCCAGCCCCCTGCCTTCCCTAGCAGAACCAAGTACTGATTTTTGCCCCAGATCCCTAAGTGGCCCCCTCAAGGATTGAACTCACAACCCTGGGTTTAGCAGGCCAATGCTCAAACCACTGAGCTACCCCTCCCCCCGTTATATTGAACTTGCTTTGATCCACTGGAGTGCGCAGCCCCGCCCCCCCCCCGGAGCACTGCTTTACCATGTTATATCGGGTTGCATTATATCGAGGTAGCGGTGTAGCTTTGCTACCAAAGCAAAAAAATTATAAATATTTTCAGTGGGTCTTCTAGATACCCAAAAGTAAGACTTGTGCAACCTCTAAGTCTGTTTTAGAAAACCAGTGATATGAATCATAACTAAAGCTAAGATTTTGTCATGGTTAAAAGTCATGGACGGGTCACAGGCAATAAACAAAAATTAACGGAAGCCGTGACCTGTCTGCAGGTCCGTGGTTGCTCCCACCACTGTGGTGGCTGGGAGCTGTGGGGTTCCCCCTACGCCCACGGTGGCTGGGAACTGCAGGGTGACCATATTTCCCAAAGAGAAAACGGGACACCCCAGCCGCTTTCTCAAGGCAACCCCCTCCCATCATGCGAGGGTGTTGCCTGTCTTTGGAACCCTGAGGAGGGCCCCCTCAGGAGTCTGTCACCTGTCATTGGAACTTTGCAGGGGGCCCCCGCGTCACTTGTCCTGCTGTCGCTGGAACCCTGCCAGGACCCCGCTGCTGCCAGCTCAAGTCCTGCAGCCTCTGGGGCTGAAGCAGAGAATGTCACAGAGGTCTCTGGAAGTCATGGATTCCGTGACTTACATGACATAAATGTAGTCTTAATCATAAAACTTAATTTTGACTTCACAGAACTTTCATGTGTAACAGAGAACCTGTTTAAGACTACAGAATTACACTTTGTTCCTTAACTGCTGCTTATTTGGGGAGCATTGTAATGGTGTCAAATACATACAATTAAGGGTAATGCTTCTCTCCATCACAAAACAGGATTCCCAAAAAGATCAATGAAAATTGTGAGTGAGAGTTATGTACAGTGTATGCCCATTTAATAAAAGGTGCACAAAAAGGAACCTCACACAATATTCAAAAGTAATTAGGTATAGGGAAGAAGCTTCCCTTGAGGCATATTTACAGTCAATTTTGATTGTCAACACTCAAAAAAGGCACCCTATATATTTCACATATCAAATATTAATGCTTTAAAGCACTGAATTCTATACTCACACAAACTAACACCTAATGTAATTCTCTGTTCTAGGATGTGGAAAAAAAGCAAAAGCACTATAATATGGTCTTTTGCAATATATTTGTTGAGGAGGAACACTAGGTAGTAAAGAAACCTCAGGAAATAAAATCACTAACAAAGAGGAGTTACCTCAAGGCACTTTCTAGCCAAGAAGGCACATCTGTTTCCCCCGCGCCCCCCCCCCCCCCCCCCCCACACACACACCGTTTTTTTAGTAGTTTACCTTTAACACACTACTGAACTGTATTTCTTGCCTTGGGAGGGGAGGGGGGTGCCTTTGCTGCTGTCTGATTGCCTACTTCTGGTCCCAAATGAGATTTGTGGTTGACTGGTCAGTTCGTAACTCCGGTGTTCATAACTCTGAGGTTCTACTGTATAATTAACACCTGCATTTCTGTTAATTTTAGACCTAAAGGTGCCTTTAGGATTAATTTAATAATTTATTTTTTCAGTTTAAGTGCTAATTCAATGCTAGCACAAAGAAAGAAAATAACTAAAATCACTAGGACTTTGTGAAAAGGCCAAGCAAAGGGGTTTTAAGAGGGATTTTATGGTAGCTGTTTTGGGCCCTTTTACTAGTGCTGTTGTAGTGCTGCGCAATATTCATCACAACTCTACCAGCTTTTCCACTACTAAACATTATTTTAGGGGCTCAACGCTCAATAAAAATTCTACTCTAGACTGAAGTTATACATACAAGCTTAAGACTATTATTTTATGTTTTATTTTAAAGGGAAGGTCACACCACCAGGATTTAAACCAGCATTTGTCACTCAAGGAATTTGAAGAGACACATGAAACAGGGTATAATTTTTGTATTCTAGTTCTCAGTGCACACCAGCAACAAATGTCAAGCTGGTCACCGACAGAGAGTTTCGCCCAAACAAATTCAGAATTTTCACATGTGACCCCTTCCCAAGTATGAAACTGAAGTGGGTGGACTTTAGTGAGTTTAACACAGTGTTTTAAAGGATAGAGTACAAACAATATAGAACAG
Source organism: Malaclemys terrapin pileata (assembly GCF_027887155.1). NCBI lineage: Eukaryota > Metazoa > Chordata > Testudines > Emydidae > Malaclemys > Malaclemys terrapin. The sequence goes on from NC_071506.1 coordinate 107,310,444, forward strand.
AAAGGTAAAATTTCCTCTCAAAGCATACATACCACTTCTATTACCTTCAGTCATAGCTGCACAAATGAATTACAGGAACAACACATCTCTACACAATCTAGCACAAAGTACAACAAATGTATAAGTTGATAAAACTACATAGCTGTATGTTCAAATAAATCCTACAGAATGAACTAGTCGAAGAAAAACAAGTATTAATTGGTGGAATAAGCATTTAAACTGGTGGAAATTAATTGGTTAAATCGGTTTGCCAACATATGAAAAAGCTAAGTATATACCGGTAATTCCTATTTCCCAGTAATATGGTAATTAAGCGTTTGAATATGAAGAGTTAAGATCTTGTAAATAAAATTTAACCCACAGAATCATTGTAACCTTCATCTACAAAAATATGTGAAATTTTCATCAGAATGGGACCATGTTATTTAAAGAAGAATTGAACATCGTATAGTTTCCTATAGCAGACACCAAATTTAAGCAAAAGAAAAAACCAAGAGGATTTCCAAAAGATCCGTCATACATATATCACCACATTGGAAGTAATCACATATATAAAGTATTTTTATATAAAAAGACCCACAATATAGGATGCAAATCTTTTTAATAAGTTACAGTAATTATGTTATATATTTTAGTGTATTATTCTTGTTCCAAGTGCATAAAGTTTAACAAGCAATACCAATTTCATTCTTGTTCTCTCTCTGTAATATAAAACACTAGCATGAAAAATTTGCCTAGCTGCAAAGTACCTATCTACTGGCAACTACTGGCAGATTCTCACTGAAGTCAAATGAGATCCTTCCTCTATGCTGTTATCAATCCACAGTTTTAAATTAACAGATGGTACTGTTAAAATGGGCACTGAAAGCAGCTAATGATTAACAGCATCATGTTTGTAAAAATGGTGTTAATGTCAAAAATATAAAATGCTATGCTTTTTTTTTTTTTTTTTAAACAGATGTTAGGATGGTTTACAGGCAATCATGATCACTCTAAGTAATTATTGCTTTGCAAACCAGGAATCTCAAAGGCAGGATAAACACACACAATTGTTCTACAAAGTTTTCAAGTTCCCACATTACGTAAAGCAACTGTTACCTTATGACATTATTTCAGAGGGCTGATATTGTTTCAAAAGATGCAAGAACTAAATACTGTATATACTTGTTCATTAGCCCATTTATTTATAAGCTGACCCCCCCCCCCCCCAAGATGGATAAGTAAAAATAGCAAAAACTGTATGACCCTTTCATAAGCCGACCCTATACTTCAGGGGTTGGAAAACTTTGGCTCCCAGCCTATCAGGGTAAGCCGCTGGCGGGTCGGGACGTTTTGTTTACCTGGAGCATCTGCAGGCATGAAGCCCCTCAGCTCCCTGTGGCCGCGGTTCGCCGTTCACATCCCTTGGCCCGCGCTGCTTCCCGCAGCCCCTATTGGCCTGGAGCGGCAAACTGTGGCCAATGGGAGCCGCGATCTTCTGAACCTGCAGACATGACAGGTAAACAAACCGGCCTGGCCCGCCAGGATACTTACCCGCTCTTTGAGGCGTCTTTATTTTACCAAAAATATTCGGCTTTTGACCAATGCTGTAAAATATTATATTCAGTGCCATCATTAATATCCAAGGAGTCCACTCTCCTTCTGATAACTGTATTTAGATTATATTAAGCACATAAAGTCCATATATCCAGGAAAACAGATGTAGTGACTAAACGTTATGAGTAGAAAAGATAGCTTAAATCCAATGCATGGACATCTGAAAACACTTCACATGCAATCATCCGGGATTGAGAAAGCTTTAGTACTAATATTTCTTTGCATTTCATTGCTTTAAATGTGAAACATGCAATTCATTTAAGCAAAAATTCCTCACAACATAAGCTTCTACATGCCTCAAATGGTAGGACTCTCAGGGAAAAAACAAAAACAAAAAACCAGAAAAAACCAAAGTGAAAGATGAGATCTCAAGAGACTAGAGAAGAGTCATACATAGGGTTTAAACAGGAAGGTCAGTTAAGAGTCAATCCAGAGGGCTCTTTGCTTCTTAGAACTATTTCCCCCAATTTAACTGAATGTCAGAGTATCTTGCATTGTCCCAAGAGAGGGTCCTGTGGCACCTTTGAGACTAACAGAAGTATTGGGAGCATAAGCTTTCGTGGGTAAGAACCTCACTTCTTCAGATGCAAGAAGTGAGGTTCTTACCCACGAAAGCTTATGCTCCCAATACTTCTGTTAGTCTCAAAGGTGCCACAGTACCCTCTGTTGCTTTTTACAGGTTCAGACTAACACGGCTACCCCTCTGATACTTGCATTGTCCCCTTATTTACAGCCTTCATCAGCTCACCGGATGAATCAAAGGGCCCTAAAGAGCGTTGTCTTAATTATGGGGAGAAAAATTGGCCTAAAAATAAGCCAGATACATTACTATCTCATCCACATTTTAGGAACTCTGAGTTTTAATGGCTTGAGGAAGGATGGTCCAGTGGTTAGGGCAATAGCCTGGGTCTCAGGTTCACTTTCCTATTCGGCAACAGATTTTGGGTGACCTTGGGCACGAAACTTAGTCTCTCAGGCACAGATATTTAAAGGAATTTAGGTGTTGCTGTGCTCGGCACTGCAGTGCCTAATGGATTTAGGCGCCTACATATCATTTTCAAAAGGGATTTAGGCACTTGCGAGTCTAAATTCCATAGACTATCAAAGGGATTTTGGATTCTAAGTGCCTAAAATCGCTTTCACGCCTAAATCAGTTAGGCACTGCAATGCCAAGTGCAGCAATACCTAAATATCTTAAAATCTGGGCCCTTATGCCTCATTTCCTTATTTGTAAAAATGGAGATAACAGTACTATGCTACATCACAAAGAGTGTTGCTGTGAGGATAAATGCACTAAAGATTGAGAGGTGCTCAGGTACAACGGCAGTGGGGGCCATCCATTACCCAAGTTATACACACATATTATGATTAATCATGTTTATTATGCTAGTGCCTGGGGCCAACAAAGAACAAGGCCCCATTGTGCCAGACCCTGTCCAAAACACATAGTAGACAGTCCCTGCTCTGAAGAGCTTACAGCCTAAATAGATCAGGCAGACAAAGTGATGGAAGGGTAGAACACACCAGCATAGTTAACTATGTGATAGCAGCAAACATCAAGTTAGTTTCACTTTTTTTGCTTTGCGTGTTTTCTTTTTTGGGGGGGCGGGGGATTAATTAAGTGGGGATAAGACAGATGGAAAGAAAAGGGGCAGGAGGAGGACAACAAGAAAGAAGGGCAGGTGTGGAGTGAAGATGAGAAGAGACGAGACTGTGAGGGAGGGGAAAGAGGAGGAGGGTTGGAGCAAACAGCCAAACAGTACAGGGCAAAGGAAGTCTAAACGAACCCACAGACAGTTCTCTGAATGTCCAAAGTACCAAAGGTCTCTGCTTTGGCTGCTTCTGCCTCTACCAGCTGGAGTCTCTGTCCGGCTCCTCTGTGTAGTTTTCCCCCAAGACCACATAGCAGAGAGGCGGGAATTGGGGTGGGAGGTTGAGGAAGAAGAGGCGGTACCACTGGGGCCCTTAGAGCAGTGGTTTTCAACCTGTGGTCTATGGGACCCCTGGAGGTCCACGGACTATGTCTAAGATTTCCAAAGGGGTCTGTACCTCCATTCAAACTTTTTTAGGGTCCATCCCCAGCACAACAGTCCCTGCTTTGGTGGCTTCTGCCCCTACCAGCTGGAGTCTCTGGCATGTGTTGTGTAAGATGTTATTCGTCTTAGACTGTGAACAGAAACAACTCCTGAGGGAGTAAGGAGGAGCGTGAAAATAACTGGTACAGTTCCTTAAAACAAAAAATACAATTACCAGGAAAAAGGACAGTTACCTGTTCCGTAACTGGCGTTCTTCGAGAAGTGTTGTTCAGGTGTATTCAGCTATAGGTGTGCGTGCTTGCCACGTGCACCAGTACCGGAAGTTTTTCCCTTAGCAGTATCCATAGTGGGGGAGCACCGCTGCGACCCCTGGAGTGGTGCCTGTATATCGCGCCATAAAGGGGGCTGCACGCTCCCTCCACCCTCAATTCCTTCTTGCCGCCAGTGAAGGTAGTCAGAACTTGCTCCAGCTCAGCTTAGCTGCAGCATTTCTAGCTTAGCGGTATCCAGTTTCACTGAACTTTCCTTGCTGAACTTTCTTTCACGAGTGCCTGGCTCGGGGCATGCCCCGTAGCCCAGGCTTTAAGTCGTGCGACTCCTGTCGCAACTCCATGCCCAGAAGTGATCCACACAATCAGTATCTTCGCTGTCTGGGTGAGTCTCACGTTAGTGACAAGTGCAAGATCTGCACTCCTTCAAGCCTCAGACAAAAAAGGAGCGTGAGATCCGACTCCAAGCTCTCTTAATGGAGTTGGCATTGGCCCCGGGACCGGCGCGTCGAGCCGACACCATGCCGGGCTCCACATCTTCAGCACATGGTGAAGCGCCTCCAGTGCGCCGTTCCAAATCGGCACCCGGTACCGCGTCCTCAGTGCGCAGAGAGGCGCCGTCAACGTCCTGGCAGCACTCCCCAGCTAAGAAGCAAGGGAAGTCTCAGCGGCGCCGAGAGAACAGGGGTGAGGTCAGACCCGAGTTGGGCAGCCCGCGATCCCCACCGGGACAGAGACCTCAGACTCTGGCTGAGCGGAGTAGTCCAGTCCCATCCGTGCGAGCCTCACCGGAGGTACGCATGCCTTCAACGCCAGAGGCAGCTCAGGCCATGCATGACATCCTAACGCTTCCAGTGCCGGAAAATTACCAGGAAAAGTCTCAGTATGAAAACAAGCTTTTATCAAATCTGCCATTTTACCGACCAGAAGATTCTGTTAAAGTCATCCCCCAAAACCAATTGCCTACTTTAGCTTGGATTATCCAGCACATAACTATAATACCTACAGCAATTTCATGAAGAAATATGGAACAATGATGCCAATCTGGTGGTAAGTTTCCACACGTCAGGGAGAACAGAAAAGATAAAGCCCTAAATCCTGTCCTTATTCAGCTGAACTAGCTCATTTACTTAAGCCAGATAAGATACTTCAATACCAGAAAAAACAACAAGGAGTCCTTGTGGCATCTTAGAGACTAACAAATTTACTTGGGCATAAGCTTTCGTGGGCTAAAACTAGAGGTGAAAGTAAGCCGGTCCGGTAGGGCATACCGGCAAGAGCCGGTACACCGCCGACTGTACTGGCAGGGGGCAGCTTCCCCAGGCCAGCGATTTAAAGGGCCCGGGGCTGCCGGCAGCGGCCAGAACCCCTGGCCCTTTAAATCACCACCGGAGTCCCGGGCCACCCCCACTACCCCAAGGCTCTGGCAGCGGGGCTCTGGTGGCGATTTCAAGGGCCCAGAGCTCCCGGCTGCCGTTGCAGTTACCGCTACCATGGGGCTCCGGCAGGGATTTAAAGGGCCCGGAGCTCCCAGCCGCTGCTACCACAGCCGGAGCACCGGGCCCTTTAAATCTCGATTTAAAGGGCCAGGGAATTTAAAGGCCATGCCTCTTCCGGGTGAGCCCCCGCCGCTCAGGACTCTGGCGTACTGGTAAGTCCTTTAAGTTACTTTCACCTCTGGCTAAAACCCACTTCATCAGATGCATGGAGTAGAAAATAGAGTAGGCAGGTGTAAATACACAGCACATGAAAAGATGGGAGTTGCCTTACCAAGTGGGGGGGTCAGTGCTAATGAGCCAATTCAATTAAGGTGGAAGTGGCCTATTCTCAACAGTTGACAAGAAGGGGTGAATACCATGAGAGGGGAAAATCAATTTTGTAGTGCTAATGAGGCCAATGCAATCAAGGTGGCCCATTTCAAACAGCTGACAAGAATACCAGAGTTAGAGGTAAAAATATATCATCCTACCACTAGGGCCTGAACTGGCTAGAATTTCCTTTCTATAGAGGAACAAAACATCACCGCCATTGGCTACAATCTTTTGATTAGAAAGACTGTACCTACAGTGAAGCATCACCTTAGAAGAGACTACCCAGCTCAGAGCCAATACAAAAATGGTAACTAGCTTAATGATTCTTCACAAGGCAAAGGTAGTATGAGGTGAGGGTAGAACCACAAAGGTAATCATTCATTGTGGTAGACATATAAAAAGTCTTTTTAAAACGTACAAAAACTCAACTGGGTTAAAACAAGAGTCAATATGTGCTCCTTAAATTGGTTATCTGCCTCAGTAGACACAGAGGTTACAGCTGCACGGCTATCCTTGCTGCTACTGTGCATTTTGGAATAAATTTTAGACTACCTGAATTACCATAATGCAGTTTGGATGATCAATGAACCATGGTGTTCACCAGCTCATGAACACCAGGAACAGTTTGGCATTTGCTCTAAGTAATCTAATTTTTTTTTTTCAAATGTTTGACATTATATGATGTGATACAATCTGATATAATGTTGTGTCACGTAAGCCAGGGCACTGTTAACTGCTTGGCACATCACAATTTGACTTGATGTAGCTTTTGGCAATGTAAATAGCTTCTTCAATCCTGAAAGAAAATGTTTGTATTGCTGCCCCCAAGGAAAGGGAAAGGTGAAAATGATTGGACCAGAAAAATACACTTAGGACTAAAAACTGCCTTTTTTTTTTTTTTTTTAAGACACCGAGTGGAACATTTCACACACTCCAGGATTAACCTATATTAAAACAAAATGCAAAGGAGGTCAAGAAAAAAGGTTTAAAATTGTTGGACTCATACCAGTTTATATAGTGAATAAATTCCAAATCTCTCTGGGTGGACTGAGTATTCCTGGCCAGTCAGATGCTTTTACTTGTTTGTTCACAGTAACTGCTACATACAAGAGGCTGCATTCCTTATGCAGAGACTTATCGGCCTGACAGTCCAGTATAGACTTCAAACACTTGCCCTGTGGCAGAACACTGGCACACAGTTACAGGTAAGAGCTACCCTGTTTCCTCACACGACTGTTGGTATGGGCAAAAGGCACTTTCAGTTCTGTCCAATAAACCAAGTACATCCTCTGAGATAAGCTGACATGTTACACGAACATGACTGCATTCCACTGCAGAGAGAACCACCAGTAAGGGATTAAGGAACCCAGAAACAAAATGTCAGGGAAGAAGTGATTAGTACAGGGCACCAAACATATGTTGGTGATTCGTAATTGCTGTTTGTCCTAGATGACACAAACATCTCCAAAATAGTGCACTGAGTGCAGAACGCACATTTAAAAAACAAACTTGGTTGTTGAAAAATGGGGCAATTTTTGAATGCTCATCACTACAGAAGGTATAGCCCGCTGTACCAATATTTTTACTTGGTTAATCTGTTCAGTATGTGGGACCTCAAAAAGAAAATGTGCTGGAGAAACAGAACTGGGAAATGTTGCTAGAAAAAACTATTTTCTTGGCCCTGCATAGAATCCTTTATTTTTTTTTTTAAATGTTTAGCAGAGTTATTCTGAACTTAAGTCTTTACTAAAATATTTAATTAGAGACTTTGACCTTCCTTCTCTCACAGTTACTTGTGTAGGCAGTGCCGATGCTACCCAACTGAGGGCCTTAAACAGGAATATTTTGCCCACCCCCCACTACATATACTAATAATTGGGGGAGGGGGCTTAAGGTGCTCGGGCCCTAAGCAATTGCTTAGTCTGATTATGCCTAGCACCAGCTGTGTGTAGGGACTGTAAAAATCCACCTCACCAAAAAGCACCTTATTCTACTTAAACCTACTTGGATTAATTAAATCAAAGAAATGGATGAAATCTGATACTAATACTGGGAAATAGAATGGTTTAGTCTCTGGAAGCAGATAAAGACCATATAAAGTAACCAAATTTTTTGACAGCCTAAACCTAAATACTCCATGTATACCCAGAAGTGATTTGCAACACTCATACAGTGGTGTTCAGCCATCACACAAAATAAAAGAGGATTTACACACTCTTCCAGGCCAAGAATATACTAATGTACAGCAGTGAAAATCTAGTGGGCCTCTCACATGAGAAGGGGTCAGTGCATATTTGGTCTATATACTGGAGACATAATTACCTATAGTGTTCAGGTGAAGTTAAGATTCCTTTTTAGCATATGCTCCTGGATGTGAGGTGTTGTAGCAAGTTAACAGGAGAAGACTTTATGAAGAGCCAGAATTTGTAATCCTTACTCATGTTGGTAAGTACCCTAACGCCATCATTAATTTAAACATGACTACTCATGAATAAGATATTACTCAGTATGCGTAAGGGCAACAGTCAACGGTCTGATCTTAGTGCCTAAAGTCTGCTGAAGATTAAGACTGGAGGCCAGACAAACAATACGATATATTTGGCAATTGTGTGTTGTATACTACATGCACAAGGAATAATTCATATTCAGTGAGTCATGCTCCAGCTGTGGACGTTTTCCCCCTAAATAGATTGTCTTTAACAAGGCTGTATACTGCAGAGTTCATGGCAGAAAATAATGAAATCTAGAGCAGGCATCCACCTGCCTATGAACTCAATACTTAAAGCAATTTCTGAAGTAGTGTCACGTGTAGTAACTCACATGCAGTCTAGCAAGGACAGAAGCAGGACAGATGGCATTGTAAATTTTATAAAGTTCTTGTGAAGTATCATGTCATTACATTCAAAGATTTGAGGCAAGATGCTCCTGTTTCAGACTCCATAAGCTGCAACCTTATCTACCTTTCCTTTATAAAATGAATAAGGATTGTGCTACAGGTATGATGGATTCACAGGTAAACTCAAATGGCTGTGTAGCCTTTGACGCCATTTCTCCAACATGATTCTTTAGAGTGGTTTTGATGTTACTTTCTCTCCACATCCAGCTTTTGAATGTACTATGGGACTGAGAACTTGATGAAGCCCTTAATTTAACAGAAAATAGACTTTTTCGCTCCTTACTATTTGACCAAACATATCAATAGATTAACCCTGGAATTAGTCAAAGTGTAAAATCTAGTTCAGTGGTCTCCAACCTTTTTACGCCCAAGATCACTTTTTGAATCTAATGGCAAGCCAAGATCTGCCCTGCCCCTTCCCCAAAGCCCCACCCCGCTCACTCCGTCCCACCCTCTCTCTGTTGCTCGCTCTCCTCCACTCTCACTCACTTTCAGCGGACTGGGGCAGGGCGTGTGGGCTCTGGGCTGGGGCCGAGGGGTTCACAGTGTAGGAGGGGGCTCTGGGCTGAGCCTGGGGCAGGGGGTTGGGTGCAGGAGGGGATGAGGGGTGCAAGCTCTAGGAGGGAGTTTGGGTGCAGAAGGGGCTCCAGGCTAGGGCAGAGTGTTGGAGTGCAGGAGGGGATACAGGGTGCTGGCTCTGGGAGGGGGGTCAGGGCTGAGGTTTGGGGTGCAGGAAGGGGTTTGGCGTGCAGGAAGGGGTTTGGGGTGCTGACTCCAGGAGGGTGCTCAGGGATGGCGGTTGGAGTGCGGCCTCCTGCCAGGCAGCACTTACCTCTGGCGGCTCCCAGTCAGCAGCAGGTGCAGCAAGGCTAAGGCAGGCTCCTAGCCTACCCCGGCCCCACACCACTCTCGGAAGGGGCCAACGCGGCCCCTGGAGAGGGGCAGGAGGCATGTGGTGCCGCACGCTGCCCCTCTCTGCAAGCACTGCCCCGTAGCTGTCCTGGCCAACGAGCAGGCCAGGGAGACCTCTGCTCCCCGCCCCAGGTCCTGCGCTGGCCACTTCCCTAGGACCGGCGTGGGGCCGGGGTAGGCAGGAAGTCTGCCTTAGCAGCAGCCACGCTGAACCACCAGAGATAGTGATCAACTGGGAGATCCTCTAGGATCGACCAGTCGATTGTGATCGACCGGTTGGTGACCACTGATCTAGTTGGATACAGGATCGTGGTCATCACTAAAAATAGAAGTCAGCATTTACCATTCCACAGTATTTGATCTTCCCACAGTGTCTTTTTCACAGCTCCCAACTACACCTCCTCTACCCCCATATAACGCGACCCAATACAACACGAATTCGGATATAACACGGTAAAGCAGCGCTCCGGAGGCGGGGGGAAGAGGGGGGGAGGAAGGGCTGCATGCTCCGGAAGATCAAAGCAAGTTCGATATAAACACGGTTTCACCTATAACACGGTTAGATTTTTTGGCTCCCGAGAACAGCATTATATCGGAGTAGAGGTGTATCAGGAACATGGCAAGGTCAAATGCCATGGTGCTTTTTAACATTCGAGGCAACTACTATAGCAGCACTATTGCTTTCTTTAGATCTAGTAGCAGACATTGAAGTAAGGAGCAATGACCGGATCTAAGGGATGTAGCAAAAGATAAATCTTTCCTTCGCTTTGAAATTCTTTTTGTCTACAAATAACTGAAGCATTCAAACCACTAACCGAAGACAAAAATCAAAGTAAGAACAACAAGCAGGATTTTAAACTGTGGCACTGCACAAAACGTGCCATTTTATCCTGTGTGAAACGATCACCTTCTTGCTTTACTTCTGCAGGAGATTATTTGGGGATTGTCAGAATTGGGGAAACAATCAGTTCAATACTCTTTCCCCTTTAGGCATACAAATGAGGGTACAGCAAAAGAGAACAAACAGTTGAGGGGTGGAACAGTTCTTAAGGCAATTCGCAGCACATTAAAAATTAAGTGAACATAAGGATTTCCTTGTACTACTACAATTCTATCAGATCAACCTCCTAGTTACAGCTCACACAAGTGAGACACACACAACTATGTACAGGATTCCCATAAGAAGCCTACTACACCCACTTTGGAAATGCCAATATGTCATATCCATGTCAGATCCTGCAGAGGAAGTACAATTTTATAGACTTAATGGGATTAAAGACATCATATGAAGGATGGAAGTTACTTATTTTAGACCTAAGTCCCATCTTGTAGGTCAGACCATGAGATAATGTTACTTCAAAGTCTATTCATCCTCCTCTAACACGGCACTAATCCCTCCAAGGGGGCTCCACACACTGGCAGCTCTGCGAGTAGTCTCATTTCTGGGCCAGCACCTCTGAGCTAGACTCTCTCCTCCCCAAACCCACAAGGAAAGCCAGCACTTGTTGCAGACTGCTTTGTAATAACTTCACCCGTTTCCCCCTGAATCATTTGGAACCCTCATTGAGTGGGGTTCCATTGGCAGTCCCTGGCAGCACAGGGGTTAGAGAGATATTGTGGGAGAGCAGTTAGTGCTCCATTCAGAAGCCACAGGCCTCCCCTCAAATCTTACAGGATCCATATGTTTGAAGGTGAGATAAGGAAGGTTAAAAACATGCAATTGTGGACAGGTTTCAGATTGCAATAAAGGCCTTTGATATCAGTATTTATAGCTACAGAACTCTGTTCCTTTCATGTTAAAACTTTACACATAAGTGCTCCTTCACATTCCAAAAGCACCCTAAAAGAAGAGCACAAGGTATTATATAAGGGACAATCAGAATGCAGATCTGGGAAGGCTAACCCCCCTCCCCGCCCACAGACCTGGGAAAATACTGCACTTCACCTTCTGAAGCATTACCCCAGATCAACATCAAAGAGAACATGGATCAGTTTGGACCATGGAACAGAATGATACACATTACTTGTGCTTGATATCTGTTAGTCAGGGGTCCGGAACAGAGGGAGGCCAAGGGGACATGGCCTCCCCACTTTTTGAAAGTGGCCTTCCCACTTCTCGCCCGGCCCCTCCTCTTCCCCCACAAGGCCCCACTCCCTGGCCAGGTCGAAAGCTGGAGCCTGGCCCTGGTAAGAGCAGCCCGGGAAGCCCAGGCAGCTGTGGGGATCTGCATACCCCCCACCTGCCCAGGGTGGGGGGCCCCCCAAGAGCAGCCCCCAGCCCGTCTCACTGATCCCCCAGACCCCCCACCCAGGGCAAATGGAGGGTCCGCAGCTCCCCACAGCAGCCCAGGTGGCTCTTACCATGGCCCGGCAGCAGCTCTTCGGCCCCACCACCAGGCCAGGCCATGGTAAGAGCCACCTGGGCAGCTGTGGGGAGCCACGGACCCGCCCCCCCCAATCTTCCCTGGGCAGAGGGCCCAAAGGACGGAGACATGGGCCAGGGGCTGCTCTTGGGTCCCCCCCCCCCGCCCCCAGGCAGGTGGAGGGGCCCAGGGTCCCTGGCCCAGCTCCAGCTTCCAGCTTGGCTGGAGGGGAGGGGACTCAGGGGAAGAGAAGGGGCAGGGGCAGGGCCATGGAGGCAGCGAGGCCTCAGAGGCCTCCCAACTTTTCAGAAGAATCCATTACCCATGCTGTTAGTCTTAGATATTTGGAATCTCAATTTAAATAAGTTACCATGTTGTAATTCATGCCTCACCTAGTCTTTTGTTTTCTGAATTACAGGCAGGATTCACTGAAGTTCTACTCTGGGGGAAAAAAAAACCCTAAAAATGGGATCGCGACGTGTCATGTTTTTTGTGTCTCGATTTCCCATCAAATACCCGGAGATTAAAATTGGAAGATTTTTCCGTAAGTGTCTGTCCTTCAAAAAGACTCTGGATTTACAACTGTCCCATCCCATTATCCTAAATGTTTGCTTTCAATGACACCTGTTTAACCTGACTGCCTTCAATTGGGTTGCATGGTGTAACTTACTGGATCTCAGCCAACCATTCTGTTGATGTATGAAGACCAACAGAATTCAGCTCATTCTCTCAGATATATTAGCTCTCTCACACTAACAACAGGAAAAACAGTGCTTACTTTACTTACTGAAGTCAACAGAAATGTGAATGCACACAGGAACAGATCTTTACACTTAGTCACTTTTCAGAGCAGAATTGCAGTTTAACACTCAGGTGGCCAGGGCTCCCACTGTCAGCTCCATGCATGACAGGGCGCCTTCTGTCAAAACTGCTGCGGAAGCCTAATATTGCAGAATCCACAATATCGCAAGTTAAGTAGGGACGTATTGATCGTATTTTTCAGTACAAACAAGAATTAAACATCGGCAAAATACTCTACCCAAGTTACAGTTCTCACCCATGTGGACTGCATTTCTTCACATGATTATCAGTCTAATTGAACTAATTGGAGAGAGGTTATTTAACAATCTCAATTGTTACCATTCAGAATCCTTCCTTAACACTTTTAAATGGTACTTGCCACACATCTGAAAATGAATTTCAACACCATTATTTGAAATAGTCTTTAGAAATGTGGGTTACAAAATATGTTTTCCAGGTAGAAATGCCTAGTTTAGCTGTCTTAGAATAAGGTTTCAAGACAGTTTCCCTCAAAGCATACCAGAGGGAAAAATAATATTTTTTCTTGTTGAGTCTGTATAATCATCAGATCTATTTTGAATGTTCAATGATAAGCCTTGTGACATCAATAAAAGTCAACGAAAAGGTCTCATTTTTGTTTGTTATCCACCTTAGCGTATAAATGAAATACCCGTAGTGCACAATAAAATAGGCACGTCTAATGAAAGTGTCAGGGTAAGGCATCACAGACATTTTTGGCCCTTGGTTCTGTGAACTCCAGCTGTTTGTTTCAAATGCAAAACGCAAACAATAGGCAAAATTCAAGCTTACAAATACTGCTCATTGTTCTTGTGAAACTGGAGTGTCAAACTGTGTACCTAGTTAAACTAAGGAAATCTGAAACCAACATCGAAAACAGTAATCATTTTGAACACAGGCTACTTCATTGATCACAGCATGTCTTTAGCTCCATTCTCATGGCATAGTAGCTAATCTTGCCCTACAGACCACCTCAGGGGGGACTAAAGTGAGTCACAGAAGTAGAAACCCCCATGTTGAAAAGAGTTGGGTTTTTTTACCTGTAAAGTAGGCTAGTTCATCCAGGATAGGTCCATCAATCACTTTTAGACAAGATGGTCAAGGATGCCACCCCAGGCTCTGATGTGCCCCCTGAGCTTTTTGACTGCCAGAAACTGGGCCTGGACAATAGGGGAGGGATCACTCGATAATTGCCCTGTTCTGTTCATTCCCTCTGAAGCATCTGGCACCAACCACTGTCAGAAGACAGGATTCTGGGCTAGGACCATCAATCTGACCATTCTTATGTTCTAAATGGTATTTTCCAAGGATTAGTTTTTACTACATATACAACCTGAGTAACTCTCATGAGTTTCCTGGGTTTATAATACTTGGTTTTGGAACCCTGTAGTATAGTTTATCCTACATGACTGATATATATGTTCATCCTTAACACCATCTTAACAGTTTTTGTCTGTAAATATTTAACTTAGGAGAGTGAGGGTACTATTGTTGGTGAAGAGGTGCTTTGCATTTAACTCTGAATATGGCAAAATCAGTTCTGGGAGCAAGTTCCATAGTTCCACAGTTTTGGTCAAGCTACTAACAAAACATTTTGCAGTCACTCTGTCCGTAGCCTTAGGTGGATGTGAGGGTTTTACAAGCAAGCTGTTAAGCCACATTGTTCTTAGCTCCATAAGTTTCTCTAGTGCAGACAAGGCCTTAGTGTCCACAGAACAGTGAAGTTTTGAGTACAATAGCTTCTTAAAAAGTGCAGGATTTTATGAACTAGCCGCAGAGGTAAATAATCCTCTGAGTAAAGACAGGAGACAATAATGAATATATGCGGCACTTTCAAAAGAAAAACATTCAGTAAGATACACTAATGAATAGTTGGGAAAGAAATGGCAAATAATTGTCAGGAATAAAGCAATGCAAACAGCCCATGGTATCCTTGGCACCAGATGGTGAAACAGAATCCCTATAAATAGCAACAAATTAATGCAAGGGGGAGGGGGAGAGAACCTCAACTCCTCCCCCCCCCCCCTTCCCACACACAACTACATTACAATAAGGCAAAACATTTCCTCCACAATGAAAAATATATAATTTGCAGAAGAACTGACAGGGGAAAAAGTGCATGCCCTATGCCTCTCTTCTGCCTCTGCCATCAAGAATAAGCTTCAAAGTTAAAGTCATTTGTAGGGTATAGAGGTTACGTTAAATTTGGAAACATGCCATCCTCCATGCATGTGTTATGAAAAGGTCATACTGTCAGAAATATTTAATGCTTTTATTTCCTTTTTGAACCTTAAACATTTATTATAATACAAGAAAAAAAGTGCTGATAATTTTTATTCTACTTTTTTAATTGCTTTCTCACCAATCACTGATAAGGAATAAAAGGAGTTCACATGTTGAGCTTTGTATAGATAAAGCTCTTCTCACTAAGCGAAAAAGCAAACTTAATGCAAATTTCTTAACTGCAAATACAGTGTGGGGTTAATAAGTGTATGAATAAATTCAATATGCAAACTGCATGTAAATATCTGTAAAAGAGTTTAATCTGGAAACACTGGCTGTCACAGAATCTTTTCTATTTGTGCACAGTGTAATCTTTTTCATATCCACAACATCTGAACTCGACAATACAAAATGCTAGGTAAGCCAAGTTATTATGCAAATCATACATAAAAATGCTTTGAAAAGCACATGAAATAAAAAAAATACAGAAGATCATATTTGTATATAGCACTGAATGTTTGCATATGAATGTAAATTTGCATGGGATGGGTCAAACCAACAATTAGAATGGGTGGTTCCTGTCATACTTAAAAATCCTTCCATGAAAGTAGGACTACTTTCAAATAAAGAGCAAGGATGTTGTTTTTTTCTTTTCTGTTTTTGGGGGGAGGGATAGCTCAGTGGTTTGAGCATTGGCCTGCTAAACCCAGGGTTGTGAGTTCAATCCTTGAGGGGGCCACTTGGGAATCTGGGGCAAAATCAGTACTTGGTCCTGCTAGTGAAGGCAGGGGGCTGGACTCGATGACCTTTCAAGGTCCCTTCCAGTTCTAGGAGATGGGATATCTCCATTATAGAAATAAATAGAAATTTAATATACAAAGGGTTTTTTTTTAAGGAAGTAGTTCTTCTACTACTGCCCCATTTCAGTGTTTTCTCTTTATTAGAATCAGCATACAGTATTCTGTGCAACAAAATGAGAGCAGTATGGGGACAGTTAAGTTCAAGTTTCAAAACAGAGGTACTTTACTGCAGCATTATGTAGCATTTCATAGCTAACAAGATGTTAGAAGCAGAAAGACTGAAGAATTTCTGTACTTACCAGTAAAATTTAATCTACCTCATAGGGATAATGCTGTTGCCTCCCGATGTTTCTAAATTAATTTCAAAAATTGAGAAGGCATGTGATGGTGTCTGGGAGGGAAAAGTGTACTAAGTTTGGTGTAAAATTGCTGATCAATAAAACCTAAAAACACTAATTTCAAAAGATAATTTTATATAAAATCATTTAAAACAGTTTAGGCACATTTAACTCAAGTGTTCACAAAAGAAATTTTAAAGTAAAAGCATTATGCATTTTCTATTAGGCTGTTTTCTTTACACATTTCAACTTCACTTTACATTTGTCTGCTTTCATAACATTAGTTATCCATCATTACTGACTTTTGTTTTGCCAAGGCGTGTTACGCATGCAGTTCTATGAAGCTATAAATAATGTAGGATACAAGTATACTGCTGTTTTTAAAATGATGACCTACTTTTAGTCCCTGGTGTAAAGATCATAAAACCTAATGTGAAGTACAGCAAAGTGAAGTTTCAGTGCAGAAGCCACTATTACCCTCTGGAAAAATCCATTAGACTGTAAAGTTTCTAAACAAAAGAGAAGGTTCCTAACCATGTGCAGTAACTGAGGTTCTTCGAGAAGTGTGTCTGCAATGGTGCTCCGCAGTAGGTGTGGTAGCGCCCCTGCGCTTGGGATCGGAGATCTTTGGTAGCAGTGCCCGTTAGACGGCACTCCTCCCCATCTCACACTGAGAGTGGCATCTACATAATGCTGTGCAGTCCAACCACACCGTTCCTTCTCTACTGCAGAATTAATGGATAAACTCTGAAGCAGAGGGGAGGAGAAGCACCCAGAGGGGGAAACATCTTGAAGACCATCAGTTACTGAACATGGTGAGTAATCTTCTCTTCTTTGAATAGGGAGGAAAGAGTAAAAGAAAAAAATGTTTTGTTTTTGTTTAGTGGGTAAAGGGAAGAAAAACCTAAAGGAAACAGCTAATAAGAATAGTAACAAAAACTTTGTATTACTAAGGGCAGTAAAGGCGTATGCAGGACTCTGCAAAGGATTCCATTTCCATCCCAGACCAAGGGCGGTTGAGAAAGAACTGAAGGCAGTTGGACTGCACTGTACTATATAGTTGCCGCTCACAGTGAGAGACGGGGATGAGCGCATATGCCGTCCAATGGACACTGCTACCGAAGATCTCCAGTCCCAGGCGCAGGGACACTACCACACTTACAGTGGACCACAGGCAAAACAGCCCAGTAGGAACGGCCACCTCCGTCCCCTTAATTAAATTCCCGTATTTCAACCAGGTTACCATGAACAGTATCACTCTCCTGAGGATAACACAGCGAGATCAAGAACGGATGTTGCTTGAATGCCAGCAAACACTGGGACCATCCGCTGCCAGGCTTTGTCATGCAATGATACCAGATTACTTGCTACTAGCATGACGTGTGTGGTAAAGCGTTCTACCATGGAGGACGGAATAAGGCGGCCCTACCCAGAAACCTTCTGCAAAGGCTTTTGGAGTACTTTCAGGAGAGCTTCATGGAGATGTCCCTGGAGGATTTCTGCTCCATCCCCAGACACGTTAACAGACTTTTCCAGTAGCTGTACTGGCCGCGAATGCATCCTAAGTCCTCAGGGCAAATTAATCATTAAAAAACGCTTGCTTTTAAACCATGCTTTATATTTACAAAAGGTACACTCACCGGAGATCCCTTCCATGGCTTCATGGTCTGGGATACCGCCTTGGGAGGGTACTTCAGTCAGGCTGAGAAAAAGATCCTGGCTGTTGGGGAGAACGGAGTGCTGTTTGCTCTCCGCAAGCTCGTCCTCGTCCTCCGCCTCCTCATCTTCCCCATCCGCAAAATCCTCAGGCATGGCTGAGAGTACCCCCTCCTTGGAATCCACAGTCAGGGGTGGGGTAGTGGTGGCAGCCCCCCTAGAATTGCATGCAGCTCAGCGTAGAAGTGGCATGTCTGCGGCTCAGACCCGGACCTTCCGTTTGCTTCTTTGGTTTTCTGGTACGCTTGTCTGAGCTCCTTAACTTTCACGTGGCACTGTAGCGAGTCCCTATTGTGGCCTCTCTCCATCATGCCCTTGGAGATTTTTTCAAATGTTTTGGCATTTCATCTTTTGGAACATAGTTCTGCTAGCACGGAATCTTCTCCCCAGACAGCGATCAGATCAAGTACCTCCCGTACGGTCCATGCTGGAGCTCTTTTTCGATTCTCGGACTGCCTGGTTACCTGTGCTGATGAGCTCTGCGTGGTCACCTGTGCTCTCCACGCTGGGCAAACAGGAAATGAAATTCAAAAGTTCGCGGGGCTTTTCCTGTCTACCTGGCCAGTGCAACCGAGTTCAGATTGCTGTCCAGAGCAGTCACAATGGTGCACTGTGGGATAGCTCCCGGAGGCCAATACCGTCGAATTGCGTCCACACTAACCCTAATTCAAACCAGCAATGTTGATTTCGGCACTACACCCCTCGTCGGGGAGGAGTACAGAAATCAATTTTAAGAGCCCTTTATGTCGAAGTAAATGGCTTCGTTGTGTGGACGGGTGCAGGGTTAATTTGATTTAACGCTGCTAAATTCAACCTAAACTCGTAGTGTAGACCAGGCTTTAGCTGTGTTATAATCTATGGCGCAAAGGTTCTCTTGCATCCTGTGTCATTTTCATTGCATTTTAGAGCTGCTATTGTCAAAGGCACTGGAATTTACAAGTATACAACCATCTTTTAATGCTTTTCCTTCTATTACCTTTGCATAGTGTCACCAAATAGACGAGGTGAGCAGAGTTTATTATCACGTGCGCTAAATGTGCACACTTGTTTTACTTGATGTATTAATTATTGCTGTAAGAGGAGCACTGTCAGGCTTTTTTATTTTTAAAGTCAATATCTAGGATATAGATTCAGATATTTGTTGTTTTAATTGTTGCACTGGAAATTTACTGATATTTTTAAAACAGAAAATATTTAAAAACGCCATTTAAAATCGAAGCCACCATTCCAGAACAATCTAAAGTATAAATTACAATTACTGTAAAATTTTCAACATATTATTTATATTGTGGTAACACCTAGGGGGGGCCCAACAGGAAGGGAGGTCTCATTGTGCTAGGTACCATACATATACACACAATGAAAGCTGGCTCCATCCCATACAGCTTACAGTCTAAACAGCATTATCAAAAGTTATGACAGAAAAGATCTTTAATGTACTTTTAAAGCAATATTAGTACTATCAGGCCCTCTAAGGATTTCAGATTATGTCAATCATGGAATCAAAAAAAATTGCTTCTTGGTGCCTGATTTGAACAAAAGAGCTGTAACTAGAAAGAGGAAAAAAAAGGAGCCTATTCCTACTGTATAACTAAAATGGTTTCTCTGCTATTCAGCTCCAACAATTCAAACTAAGAGTTTGAAATGTCTACACAGGCAAAAACAAAAATATAAAAATCAAAACAAAACAAAAACAAAAAACATGGCAGTGAGTCTCTAAGCCCGGTTCAACTGACTCAGGCTTCTGGGGCTTATACTATGGGGCTAAAAATATCAGTGTAGAAGTTCAGGCTCAGGCTGAAAGCCAGGCTCAGAGCCCCACCTCACTGGGTTTCAGAACCCGGGCTCCAGCCCAATCCCGAACGTCTATGCTGCTCATTTTAGCTCCGCAGCATGAGCCCCACAAGCCTGAGTCAGTTAACCCGGGGTCTGAAACTCGCTGCCACGGGTCTTATTTTGCTGTGCAGAAATACTCTAGTAAGCCTACCACTCTCCCAGGGTCACTGGTAAATCACTATCAATCGAAGAGACAAGTCAATTGATTACCCCAACTAAAATTCCTGGAGTAGTATGCAAGCCTGGTAGAGCATTCCCCAGAAGTAAAACTAGTAACGTATTAAGAATCAGAATTAAAAACTATTTATTTGGGTTACCAATAAGATTGTTGTATCCAAATCACAGAAATCCATTTTAGAGGTAGGAAAACTCACTGCTCATTCTCTTCCAGTAATCTAGACTAAAATGCCGTAGCATTTACAGGCAGTAAGTCAGAGCCAAGACTAAAGGAAATTACAGTTTAGTGAACTGCTATATTCAAACCACCTTCCAAAACACAGCATAGTTGGTGATCCAAGGTAAATTTATTGCTGTGTAAAGGAACAAGGACTCACTTGTAGGCAACTGCCTCACAGATTCTCAGCAGACTGCAGCTTCCTTTACCTCACAAAGAGGCAAAAGAACTTTGACTAACACTGGGTAAATTGACCCATATTTGACCTAAATCACCAATATTGCTGGGAATCATTCTAGCAATGGATGACCCTGAGGATCTGAAAATCCTCAAACAGAAGATGCTGTATTAGTAAAGTTAAAAACTCCACACATTTTTGGAAAACTAAGCTAAGAAAAACAAGTTCCCATCCCTTGAGATCATAGGTAGCTCTGCATACAACAGTAAATACCTGAAATAGCTATTCATAGATTCATATCCTACTTCCATTCATTCAGCAACAAGACTGATACTACTGCTGAAGGTTTTGCCATTCAGACTAAGCATCAAACAGAAGTACCCTTCTTTTGGCATCTGGTGACTGGCCAAAGGGAAATTAGAAATCTCCTATCACTTTTTAATGAGTGGACATAAGTTTAGTGTACGCTGTAATTGTCTCCCTCAATGGTCAAATTCTAATATCCTATATCCCAAGCTTGCAACAAGAATTGAAAATGAAGATCCACCCATTCACTTATTTGGCATGCCAATGAGCTTCAAAAGGTATGCCATCCATGTGTAAGAGTTCCCATTAGTGGATCACATGGCAAAATCAGGATCCAAGACTGCATACAATTTACTGTATGCAATATGTATGCAATAGCTCCACTTTATTTGCCTCACTCCAGTACTAATTTATAAACCTGCTCTGCAAAACAACGTACTTTGGGGAAGTCTAAAGAAAAAAGAGTACTTAATAAAGCCAAACTATATTCTATTCTTTATATGTTTTATTAACAAGTTCTGTATCAATGTATATCAATATGGTTTGATACTAGAGATGTTCAGAAAAACTTCGACAGAACCATTTTCTATCAGAGAATGCCATTCTGTAAAGATCTAAAAATGCTTTGTGAAATCGTGTTGATGTTGCTGAAATTTCATTTTGAAAAGGGGGGGGGGGGGGGAGTTCTCACAGAGTTGAAACATTCCATTTTGACATGTTCAAAATGAAACATTTTGATTCTTTTCTTTAGAAAGGACTTTTTTTTAAAATGTTGCATTATATTATACATTACAATTTTTTAAAGTCTAAATCAAAGCAAAACATTTTGATCTACCCAAAATAAATTTTGCAGAGAAGTAAACAAATTGTGTGTTTAATTCATAATTAGAATGAAAGCAAATCTGGAAATCTCAAAATCCTCCATGAAATCGAATTTCCATTCTCCACACAGCTCTGCTGCGAGCCCTTCTAAATCATTAAAATAGAAGCAAAGTTAAACTGAAATCAGCCTAAAAAGAAAATTATTAATCATAAACCAAAATATACTATGTTTGTGTGTGAGAGTGTTACAAGGGTGGATATTTTCTTCCCTTGAACAAAGTCCATTTCTCTCGCCATTGAAATTTTAACATCTCACAAGCTTATTGAATGTTTCATAATGAGCACAGCAAATTGGTTAAAAATATACAATGAAGATCAACTTATCTTTTCTTGTTGTAAAGCCTTTAGAACACTGTGAAGGAAATTAAACCATAAGCATTTTCTCAAGTGACAAACATGCTAAACTGATTTCTTTGCATTTTATGAACAAAAGCTTCTGATTAGATAGAATAATCTAACATTTATTAAGCCTATTTTAACAATACCATTCATGCCACAGTAAGATTGCGTTAACGTTTCGATTACAAAGCATTTGTCAACAATGTCAACCACAAACATTTGCTACAGCCTCAACACTAGTCCACAAGGAGTAAATAAATTTAGAACAATGTAGACTTTTCAAAGCCATTTTAAGAAGAATTTCTGGTTTAAAGGTATTGTTTGAATATAAAGGGCCCTACATTAAGCATACTGGTATAGGAATTTGCCTTTTAGTTTGATAAGGTAGAGAGGTATGACTGACAATTCATAAACTATTGTGACCTATGTATTAAAATAATACACTGATAAACCAGAATGAGATACTGTTAAAATGACTAAGAACAGTAAGAGGATGTAATAAATATGATTTGTAAAGATATAATTACAAAATAAATCACACACTACTTGCAGAGCCATTACCAGTCCCCTTCTATTCCAAAAATACAGGTCTCTACCATTTGAGTTAGGGCTTGTCTTCACTACCCGCCTGGATCGGCAGGTAGAAATCGATCTCTCGGGGATCGAATTATCGCGTCTCATCGGGACGCGACAATCGATCCCCGAATCGATGTGCCTACTCCACCAGCGCAGGTAGGAGTAAGCGCCGTCGACGGGGGAGCCGCGGAGGTCGATTTGCCGCCGCCCTCACAGCGGGGTAAGTCGGCTCGGATACATCGAATTCAGCTACGCTATTTGTGTATCTTAAATCGATCCCCCCCAGTGTAGACCTAGCTTTAGTGAATTAGCAATATCAGGTCTCAACTTCTGTGGGACAGACACGAAGGTATAATATTAGCTTTCTTCCAGTCTTCCGGAACTTCTCCAGTGCTCCAAGACTTATTGAAAATCAGTATTAATGGTCCAGCGAACACTTCACCCAGCTCTTTTACAACTCTTGGAATAAACTTATCTGGACCTGTTGATTTAAAACTATCTAATTTAGGTAGCTACTGTTTAATAACCTTTAGAGATGCTCGTGAAATGCAAAGAATTATCAACATATGATGAGACAATATCATCTATTTTTTCCCCAAACACAGAGCAGATATTTAATGAACAGTTCTGCCTTTCCTGCATTATTATTGATAATTCTATCATTTCCCTCTAGTAGTAGACCAATACCATTGTCAGGATTATTTTTGTTCCCAATACACAAACTTTTTAGTCTCCTTAACTCTGCTGGTCATAGATTACTCTTTGTATCCCTTTGCTTCTCTTATCAATTTCTAAAATTCGCAGTTTCTAATTAATATTCATTACGATCAATCTCCCATTTCTTCCATTTGTTATTTTATTATTTTTTCTAGCTGCCTTCTTTCTCTCTCTAAACCGGGTCTGTTTTTTAAACTAATATGGCCTTCTTTCTCAATCGTGGGATTGCAGCTTTTGAGGACACTAGTAAGGTGTTCTTATAGACTCATAGACTTTAAGGTCAGAAGGGACCATTATGATCATCTAGTCTGACCCCCTGCATGCTGCAGGCCATAAAACCGTCCCTACCCCTTCCCTGGACTCTGCTGTTGAAGTCCCCAATCCTGTTTTAGGTGACTTCAATCGGCAGAGACCCTCCTGCTAGAGATCCCTGCCCCATGCTGCGGAGGAAGGCGAAAAACCTCCAGAGGCTCGGCCAATCTGCCCTGGAGGAAAATTCCTTCCCGACCCCAAAAATGGCGATCAGTCAGACCCCGAGCATATAGGCAAGAGTCACCAGCCTGACCCCTGTCAGCCATTATACGATTTACCTACCATTGTTTGGTTTTCCTTGACTACTATGTTTTACCATTAAACCATTCCCTCCATAAATTTATCTAACTTAATCTTAAAACCAGACAGGTCCGTCGCCCCCACCGTTTCCCTCGGAAGGCCGTTCCAATATTTCACCCCTCTGACGGTCAAAAACCTTCGTCTAATTTCAAGCCTGAACTTCCCCACGGCCAGTTTATATCCATTCGTTCTCGTATCCACATTAGTACTAAGCTGGAATAATTCTTCTCCCTCCCTTGTATTAATCCCTCTAATATATTTAAAGATAGCAATCATATCCCCCCTCAGCCTTCGCTTTGTCAGACTAAACAACCCAAGCTCCTCTAGTCTCTTTTCATACGACAGGTTTTCCATTCCTCTGATCATCCTAGTGGCCCTTCTCTGCACCCGTTCCAGTTTGAGTTCATCTTTTTTAAACATGGGAGACCAGAACTGCACACAGTACTCCAAGTGAGGTCTCACCAGCGCCTTGTACAACGGGAGCAGGACCTCCTTATCCCTACTAGATATACCTCGCCTAATGCATCCCAAGACAGCATTGGCTTTTTTCACCGCCACGTCGCATTGTCGACTCATAGTCATCCTGCGGTCTACGAGGACCCCTAGGTCCTTCTCCTCTTCCGTTACTTCTAACCAATGCGTCCCCATCTTGTAACTAAAATTGTTATTAGTCATCCCCAAATGCATTACCTTACACTTTTTACTATTAAATTTCATCCTATTTCTGATACTCCAATTCACAAGCTCATTCAAGTCTCCCTGCAGGATATCCCTATCCTCCTCCGAATTTACAACGCCTCCCACCTTCGTATCATCCGCAAACTTTATCAGCCCACTCCTGCAATCGGTCCCGAGGTCAGTTATAAATAGATTAAATAAAATGGGTCCCAAAACCGAACCTTGAGGCACTCCACTAGTAACCTCCCTCCAACCCGACAGTTCACCCTTTAATACGACCCGCTGCATTCTCCCCATTAACCAATTCCTTATCCACCTCTGGATTTTCATATCGATCCCCATGTTTTTCAGTTTAACCAATAATTCCTCATGGGGTACAGTATCAAACGCTTTACTGAAATCCAGGTATATTAGGTCCACCGCATTTCCCTTATCTAATAAATCCGTTACTTTCTCAAAGAAGGAGATCAGATTCGTTTGGCACGATCTGCCCTTCGTAAAACCATGTTGTAATTTATCGCAATTGCCACTAACCTCCAGGTCCTCAACTAGTTTCTCCTTCAGAATTTTCTCTAACACCTTGCACACTACAGATGTTAAACTAACAGGCCTGTAGTTACCCGGATCACTTTTTTTCCCTTTCTTGAAAATAGGAACCACATTAGCTATTCTCCAGTCTAACGGGACCACCCCCGAATTTACAGATTCATTAAATATTATCGCTAACGGGCCTGCTATTTCCCGCGCCAATTCCTTCAATATTCTCGGATGAAGATCGTCCGGTCCTCCCGACTTAGCCCCATTAAGGCAATCAAGTTTTGTTTCTACCTCGAATATGGTAATCCCCCATCCCGAATGCCCCTCTGTAGCGGTGCTAGTATCCCTAATACCTTCATTGGCCTCATTAAACACCGATGCAAAATATTCATTGAGATATTGTGCCATGCCTAGATTGTCTTTAATCTCCTCTCCGGCAATAGTCTTCAGCGGTCCCACTTCTTCTTTCTTTGCTTTCTTCCTATTTATGTGGCTGTAAAACCTCTTACTATTGCTTTTAATTCCCCTCGCTAGGTCCAACTCTACACGGCCTTTGGCCTTTCTCACTCTATCTCTACATTCTCGGACTTCACTAAGGTAAGTTTCTTTACTAATCCCTCCCCTCTTCCACTCTTTGTACGCTTTCTGTTTTTTCCTAATCACCCCTTTGAGTCGGTCGCTCATCCAGCTCGGTCTAAATCTCCTGCTTTGTAATCTTTTTCCCTTTTTTGGAATGCAGGCCTCCGACAGCTCATGCATCTTTAACTTGAAGTAATCCCAGGCTTCTTCTGCCTTTAGATCCCTTAATACGTTTGCCCAATCCACTTCCCTTACCAGTCCCCTTAATTTGTTAAAATTGGCCTTTTTAAAATTATAAACCCTAGTCTTTGACTTAATTCTGTTACTCCTCCCATGTATTTTAAACCGAATTAGCTCATGATCACTGGAGCCCAAATTGTCCCCCACTAGCACTTCCTCAACGAGGTCCTCACTGCTTACCAGAATCAAATCTAAAGTGGCCTCCCCCCTCGTCGGTTCAGCTACCACTTGATGAAGGAATTGATCAGCAAGCACATCTAGGAACATCTGAGCCCTATTATTACTACTAGCGTTTGTGCCCCAATCTATATCCGGGAAGTTAAAGTCCCCCATAATTACACAGTTTCTATTAGTAATTACTTCTCTAAACACATTAAATAGTTCCTTATCCATATCCTGGGTCGATCCCGGCGGTCTATAGCACACTCCAAGCACTATCCCCGGAGAGGCTCTAGTAGTCCTTTTACCCAGTGTGAGTATTGCCCAGACGGACTCTGTGTTATCTAATCCATCCACTATTATTTCTTTACAGCTTATTTCACTGTTGACATACAATGCCACCCCCCCACCTTTACCTTTGTTCCGGTCTTTCCTAAACAGCGTATACCCCTCCATACCTGTGTTCCAGTCGTGACCGTCATTCCACCACGTTTCTGTTATTCCTACGATATCCGGTTTCAGCTCTTGGACCAAGAGCTCCAATTCCTCCATTTTATTACCTAGGCTTCTCGCATTGGTGTATAAACACCCTAATGTATGTCGTTTAGCCTGTCTCCCATTAGTAGCACTATATGTTGCGGGCCTCCTTGCGCCCGTCCCCCCTGTCCTTCCTATGTCCAATCTCGTCTCCCCGGCTATGTCTCCTCTCATTTTACTCACCTTTTCCATACTGGAATCTGGCGTGGAGATTAACTGTGCATCTCCCAACCTTCTCCCCAAACTTCCTAGTTTAAAGCTCTTTTGATAAGATGAGCCAGCCTCCCTCCCAGAAGTCTATTTCCTTCCCTACTCAGGTGAAGCCCATCCCGCGAGAACAGGTGTCTGTCCCCAAAAGCCTCCCAGTGGCCATACATCCCAAAGCCCTCCTTATAGCACCACTCCCTTAGCCAAGTATTTATTCTCACAATCCTATCAGCCCTTTGCTGCCCTTCCCTCGGAACGGGCAGAATCCCACTAAAGATAATCTGAGCCTCTATCTCCTTGAGCGTCTTCCCCAGCCTGGCATAATCTCCCTTGATTCTCTCTAACGAGAACCTAGCCGTGTCATTCGTTCCTACATGAAGGATTATCAAGGGGTTCTTACCTGCTCCTTTTAGGATCCTTTTCAACCGCAGGTCCACATCGCGTATCTTTGCGCCCGGGAGACAGCACACCCTTCTGTTCTCCGGGTCCGCCCTGGTCACAGGCCTGTCCAATCTCCTCAGTAATGAGTCTCCAATTACATACACCTGCCTTCGCCTGGCAACAGTGCCATCTAGTAATCTAGTCTCTAATCCCTCTAGTCCTGACCTGAGCCTGTTCCTATCTTCCCTAATGCTCCCCCTTATGCCTTCCTGAATCCTCCCGGGGCCCAGAATTGGTGCTGTCTCCATCAACTCCTCCCCTCTCTCTCTCGGACTAGCCGCTCTTCTCTTCTTCCTCACTCTCCCACCTTCAGCCGCCACCTGCTGCCCCTCCACCTCGCTATCCAAACACTCGAACCTATTCCTGAGTTCTATTCCCCCCTCACTGGCCCTTCTTTTCCTTGGCCTGCTTCTGACAGTCACATGGTTCCACCTCCCATGCTCTCCCCCTTCCATTCCCCTATCACCCTCCTCTGCCTCTACCTGCGCCGCAGGGCGTTCTCCTTCAGCCCCTCCTTGCCTGTCCTCCATCAGCTGCTCAAACCCCCGCCTAAACTCCACCAGGGTATCTACCTGCATCTCTAGCCCCTTAATCTTTTCCTCCAGTAACACTATCAGGCGACACTTCATACACACATACCTGTGTTCCGGCTCCCCTGCTAGGACCATATACATACCACAGCTTCCACATGCAGCCATCTGCATTCTGTCTGCTGCTGCTGCTTGGCTCATGCCTGCTGGGCTCCCTGCCCACGGCGCCTGTGGACTCAGAGCACACACCACACCTTGCCCTCCTGCCTCCCCCCTTACCTCCCCCTGCAAACTCCCTCTCAAACTCCCCTGTTAGCCGCCCTGTCTGCTGCCTCTGGTGCCGCTGCTGGCAGCTGTGCCGCTGCCTGGCTGGGCGGCCGCTTTTATGGGCCCCCTAATCAGCCAAGCCCCGCCCCCTGCTCAGGCCTCGGCGTCCGTCCCAGCACCCAGCCCCTGCCGGCCCCTACAAACCAAAACAAACAAACACACAAGAACACCCAGGAACACCCAGGACAGATGCAAATACAGGTACCTTCTCCTCCAATGAGAACTCCCTCTCAAACTCCCCTGTTAGCCGCCCTGTCTGCTGCCTCCGGTGCCGCTGCTGGCAGCTGTGCCGCTGCCTGGGTGGGCGGCCGCTTTTATGGGCCCCCTAATCAGCCAAGCCCCGCCCCCTGCTCAGGCCTCGGCGTCCGTCCCAGCACCCAGCCCCTGCCGGCCCCTACAAACCAAAACAAACAAACACACAAGAACACCCAGGAACACCCAGGACAGATGCAAATACAGGTACCTTCTCCTCCAATGAGAACTCCCTCTCAAACTCCCCTGTTAGCCGCCCTGTCTGCTGCCTCCGGTGCCGCTGCTGGCAGCTGTGCCGCTGCCTGGGTGGGCGGCCGCTTTTATGGGCCCCCTAATCAGCCAAGCCCCGCCCCCTGCTCAGGCCTCGGCGTCCGTCCCAGCACCCAGCCCCTGCCGGCCCCTACAAACCAAAACAAACAAACACACAAGAACACCCAGGAACACCCAGGACAGATGCAAATACAGGTACCTTCTCCTCCAATGAGAACTCCCTCTCAAACTCCCCTGTTAGCCGCCCTGTCTGCTGCCTCCGGTGCCGCTGCTGGCAGCTTAAATTATTCTGATCTGACTCTATTTTCAGTTTTGTGAAATTGGCCCCATTAAAGCACCAACTATATATATTACTGGTCTGGACTTTATTATGTTTGCACAAACATTATAAATGTGATCAAGTCATGATCACTTGTAGCTAAGCTAACATTAATTTTTTAGTTCTGTTCCTCTTTATCCATTAAGGTGAAGTCTAATAAAGAATTCCTGTGTTGACTTCAACACTTTTTGAGTTAAGATATTGTTATCTATAAAGTTTAGAAATTCCAAGAATGTTTTAGTATTGTCAGCATGAGACCTTCAGCATCTGTCCCTCAAAAAGAAGTCTCCTATGACCGTGCAGTCCCCCCCCCCCCCCACACACGCATTATAGATAAGTGTGTAAGGAGGTGATCATTCTCTTCCCTTGCATGATTTGGTGGTCGGTAGCAGACACCAGCTAATAAATACCCCATTTTGTGCTTTATTTGTTAGGACATTGACCCAAAAGCATTCAAGATAATGTTCTTCCTTGTTATCAGTGACTCGGAAACAAATAATGCCATTTTGACAACGTGCCGCTCTTCCTCCCCATATGTCCACTTGATCCTACCTAAATAGCTTATAACTATTGATTTTAACATTCCAATAGTGTAAATCATCCCACTAGGTTTCAATAATACCAACATCAATTGAATTTATGCTCATCAATGAGCAATTCCGATTCCTCTTGTTTATTACCCAGGCTCCTAGCATTGGTATATAGCAATACCAAGTTAAAAACCAAAACATTCATTTTTCTAAACCCCTTTGTCCTACATGAGAAGATATTTGCTGCTGAGAGATGACAAGTCATATGGTAGACAGCTGGAGATTTATATTCCAAATATTAATTTTCCAATATCAAACTAAATCAAAAGTGTATCATGACTACTTCAACCAGCTGGCTGTCAGACAGTGGGGCGCAAAAGCTCTCATTATTATTTTGTATTTCAGGTGTTTTAACTCTGAAGAGCAACCTCTGCTGCATACAAGATATGGACCTAACAATCCCCAAGACTGATGATTGTTGAGGGGGAAAAAAAGACAGGTAAGACTAGGAGCTGTCATGTGTTCCAAATCAAGTAGTTTCTCTCTGAAATTGAGCTATGGGGACAAAAGTTTGTCTTGTTAAAGTCATATATTATTGAGTAATTCTTGGCGTTATTAAACACAGACGTTCAATGTACGTGAACCTATATCTGGTTAGAATGAGAGAACTACATTTTAAAACCAATGAATCATTTTGGTATTTAAACTGTGTTTAATACAACAATCCAATAGAATGAATTTGAGGCTGTCTTTTCTCTCTAGGGCATTGCAATTCCTTCAAACAGCCAGTAACATTATTAATTTAAGTAAATATTTATTCAACTCAAAATTAACGAGGATATTGGCTATTTATCTATAAAACAATTTGGGCTGTGGTGATGCAAGGGAGGAGAGCAGCCCTCTCGTAAAAAAGCCATTTATGCCTCATTCCCAAAAGTGCAGGAGATATTTATAATTGTTGCACAGTCCTCAACAACTTTGGGTGCTTTAAACACACTGGCAACGTATTAGTCAGAAATATGATGGCATGCTGTTAAAAAGGCATCAATACAACATTTCCAGCAGCAGCTTATATGCTGTCATTGTCTGACCACTCCTAAGTAAAGGAGATCAAGATTTAGACAGTTCAATTGAAAAACAAAAGTGACATCAGCCTTGAAGAAATGTGTACCAAAAAAGGGGGAAATTTCTATAACATGAGAATTGTTACTTGATTTTATAACCTTCTTCAAATGTAGTTACTCCAAGATCTTAAAGAACTATTGAGACAAGCTGCACTAAAAATGAACTCTTTAAGGCTGATTTGTTATTTAAGTAATGGCATTTTTCAAATAAGAAAGGTAATTTATTATATATTTATGAAAACCATACAATCCTTTGTGTGGAATTGCTAAAGAGAGACTCCCTGCTAAGCTGCCTAAGGCATTTTCTGAAAAGGAGTAAATCCTGTGGCATAATCTATTTAACGTATAATTGATAAAAAACGTAGTTTCGAAAGACCTGTCATGAATTATAGAAAAGACATTAGCACAAGTTCCAAAATTGAAATCTCCACTCCCAACCAATATTTAGTTTATACAGAAAATGCTAGTCCTCAGTCAGATTCCAAATTCCCAACCATGAAGACTAACATAACATTATTTCTGAACACGTTCCTCCCCCCCACCACCACCAATTAGCTGGTATATTTTAATAGACATGTTATAGGAGCTAGTATTGTAAGGAAAACACACTATATTTGTTTGGGAATTAAAAATACAATTTACAAAAGGCTGGATTACCAACGAACACCTCAACTCAATCTTTCAAAATTTTTGCACTGCTAGGTGCTGGGGGTTCAGCTGATCAACAAGTTTTGGGGTCTGGTCAAAGTCCCCTCCCACCCCCCGAATGTGACAAAACTGGTGAACTGCTAGATGAGTTTTCTCACCATCCACTCAGTGTTCAGCAAGTCTGGTGCTGACAAGGGATGGGTTAAATTACAACTGTCCCAACTTTGGTAAATTCCAGTGTGGTTGGTGGGTTTGGAAGGTCCAAATGAACACACTAAAACCTAGTGGGGTTGCTTGGGCATTGTCAATGGGCACTCATATGGCATGAGTGAAGGGTTACATGTATATTTGGAGCAGCTTGCAGCTCCCATGATCTCATCTTTCTCCAATCACCAGATGGCTTTCACTGAGGGACCTGTGGCAGGCCTGACTGTGCAGAGGGAGCACAGCCTTCACAGCCACTCTCAGGTTTATTGTACATCTAGAGTCACTGGTGCCAGCTGAGAACTGGCTGGGAAAAGCCTTGTCAGGCGCTTTGGAGTGAACTGCCCAAGTTTGGTATTAGTTGTTAAAAAGATGCAGCCTCCACATTTAACCATATTAAAATGTGTTTCAATGCTACTTTGTCACTTTTTTACTACTTGATATTTGTTATACCTTCCCCCTTGACTGTACTTTAAAAATTGCCCAAAACTGCTGCAGTGTACATACAGATTCTCTTTCCTTGACAATACCCATTTATGTATGCGGGATGATGTCTTCTGTGCCTCTTAGGTAAGGGACAATGTCTTCTCCATGTCCTGTACCGCACTGAGTACACTGTTGCACTCGCATATAAGAAACATGTTTTCCCCTTTAAATTCTAAATTAAAATTAACAAGGTTGATATTTAGGAGGAGCCAGCAATCAACTAGCTTTAGGGTGTATGCTGAATGTGCAAAACAGATATGATCTCACTACTCTGTGCTCATTACTTCGGCCCAAGATTATTCTGGTGTTCATATTCTGGACAGTAATGTTTTAGTTAATGACTACCATTGACCTGGAACAGTGAACCACAGCCAGTGGGAGCCGCGATCAGCTGACCTGCGGACGCTGCAGGTAAACAAACTGTCCCGACCCACCAGCAGATTTCCCTGACAGGCCGCGGGCCAAAAGTTGCTGATCCCCGATATAGATTATTGCATATTTCATTAAGGCATTTCAGAATCTCCTTCCCTTCCATAGAGAAAGGTGAAGAGAAGGCAGAAGTGAAATGCTTTTAAAGTATAAACTATATAAGGTCTCAATTTGTTAACCCCTGTGTAGACTTTTTAAATGTCAAAAATTAGCTCCACCATTCACTTACGTGCCAAGACCTGCACTTAAGCTTCCATTTCTTTTTAAAAAAAAATTATTACTTGCACTGAAAAGCAGTAGAAAGAAGGTAACACAGCTCCCTGCATATTCAGGACATTCAGAAATATTGCAAAAGAAAAACTTGTGTTCAGGTTGTGGCAGGCAGAAAGACTTTCAAGCTCACTATTTAATGTTTTAGTATAGCAATACAGGAGAAAAGATACACCACTCAAGGCACTTTTCTCTTATAGAGAAGAAACAGACCCCATTTGGTCATAACACACATGCAATTTGCACCAAATCATAACAGAGATGATTTAAGTAGTAATTCAATTCCTATATGAAAGAAAATGGGACCAAAATACATTAAGTCCTAAATTATGAAATATATATAGTAGACAAGGCAAGCATAGTCTATGATATTTTCCATATATAATTCAGTTACAGCGGCTTTAGCTCATGAAACCAGATTCTGTCAGAATTGTTAAGACTTCATCATTAACCAAATCACCAGTTTATCCACCAATATAGTGCTCAAAGTTTACAGCTCCAGAGTATAAACTTTTCATATTTATATTTATCTTCACAATATCCCAAGTCTTTTAGCTTACCAAATCAACAAGGAGTCTGGTGGCACCTTAAAGACTAACAGATTTATTTGGGCATAAGCTTTCGTGAGTAAAAACCTCACTTCTTCGGATGCATCCGAAGAAGTGAGGTTTTTACTCACGAAAGCTTATGCCCAAATAAATCTGTTAGTCTTTAAGGTGCCACCAGACTCCTTGTTGTTTTTGTAGATACAGACTAACACGGCTACCCCCTGATAGCTTACCAAATGTTGGTTAATAAAGACAATACACTAAATGGGTATTTTAAACAAAATTTATAAATGCATCCACATAACAGAATTAGTAAACTATTCTTATTCTGATGCTGACATGGTGCAAGAGCTTAAATTCTCTGAGCCTATTTCGCTGCACCTGATCTAAATCCCTTCATGTTAGTAGAATTAGACCAAGGATGAACTTGTCACCACTTCCTACATATACATACATTGCACTATAGCAAAGGCTAGCTATTTATATCCTTCTGGCAATGACCATGAAAAAACAGGGAATTCCACTGTATAGCTAGAGTCCTATTAACCAACTCCACTCTGACTAAAACTAATGTCATATGTAGTATGCCCCTCGGTTTCAATTTCCTTTCCTCCAAAAAAGTTTTTATATATGTTTTTACCCTGCTAAAGTATTAAGAGAGGACAAATCTCTGCCAATTACTCCAGCCCAACAGCAAGTGTATCAATCATGGAGGTCTCTAAGCAGACAGAAAAAAGAAAAAGAAAAAAAAAATAGCTCTTCATGGGAGGAAGAAAGCAATCTCCATACATTTGGGGGGAAAAAAAAGACTTCTTTTCAATTGAGCTCTCCCCTAACAGTAACTGTCACTCTCAAACTCTTAAAAAGTTCTCTAACTTTATAATTACAATACTTATGTACATTTGCCAAGTTTTCTTGTCTCCCAGTTGCATACTGTGTATAATTAGTGTTTTGGCTTCAGCCAGGAGAATAGCAATTTTCTTGTTTCTTATCCAATTTCCCCAATTGATCTGTCACTTTTCCCAGGTCCTGATCTTAGTTTTTGTTTCCATGAAGTATGTCAGACACACCTTGTTTTTGCTATAGTCTATTAACTGGACTGAAATCAGCTTTGTTTAAGTAGTTCTGTATGATGAAGTTTGAGTTAATGTGCCCACTTCCTCCATCTTCACAAGGAAGGGCTGCACAAAAAGGGAAATACCCTCAGAAAAAACAAAACAAAGAATCTCTTTTTCCCCCTCTTCCAAAGAGTTTGAGATAGGCTACTAAGTAGTGGTAGCAACAAACACTACTAAAGGAAACACCTGAACAGATTTATCTGCCTTTTTTCCCTCCCAATTGCCCTACTCTGCTCCACTGGGAATATCTTCTGCCATATCAGGGAGCCAATATTTCTGGGGGAATTCTGCACCACTGTGCTTGCACAGAATTCATGTCCCCCGCAGATTTCATTGCTTCCCCTCAGAAAAATTACTAACAGGGAAACAAAGGGAAGCTGCAAGAGCAGTCACGCACCACTCCCTAGCTGCGCAGGTACATTGTTTCAGGAATCCGGAGCAGCCAGCAGAGAGGTAAATCACCACAGGGCTGGGGACACCCCAGCCAGTGGCTCCTATCCTGACCCGGGATCAGCTGCTAATCCCAGCTGGGCTGGAGGCAGGAGAGGAAGGGACTTCCTCTTACCCTGCAAGGAGTGGCTAGGGCTATGTCAGACCCCCTCCAGAAACCTTCCCCAGCTGCAGGAAGCTCAGCATCCTCCCCTGCCGCCATCGCTCCTCAGCTCCATGGGGAGGGGTCAACATATGGGGAGCTGCTCTCACATCCGCTCAACCCCCATGCATCCAGACCTCCCATACCCAGATACCCTGCCAAACCTCACCTCGTACATCCAGAACCCCCCCCAGCCCTCAATACCTGAAACCCACCGCACCGAACCTCAACCCCTGCATCTGGTGCACCCATACCCCGTCTCCAGACCCCCACCCCTGCACCCAGACCACCCCCCCACTGAGCTCCCTACACTCAAACCCCCACTCTGACGAGCCCCACTCCCCCGAGCTCCCACGCCACTTCCCGCCAACTAGCCACACCCAAACTCCACCCCACCAAGCACCAGTCCCCCAGCACCCAGACCCCCGTGCTGAGACTCCCACACCCAGAACCCTTGCCCCAACCACTTTCGCCTGGAAGCCCCTGTAGAGTCCCATTGCCCCTGCACCTGTACCCGCCCCAAACAAGCCTCTGTGCATCCAGATCCCCCCACACTTAGACCCCCCCACTGAGCTGCCTGCATCCAGATTGTCTCACACAGAATCCTCTCACCCCAGACCTGGATCCCCCGACACTGAGCCCATGCACACTTGGATCCTGCTTGGTTGAGCCTGTCTGACCCACACCTGTCGTACCTAGCACAGAGGGGAAGGGCCCCAGGGTGTTTCTGGGGCAGACCCAGGCCTAGTGTTGTGTCAGGGTCAGGTGCAGCCTCACCACCGAGTCTGTGCCCGCAGGGCGAGGAGGCTGCAGAGCGATCTTCCACCTTTGTGCAGTCAGTGGCCTGTGCTCCCCACTGCCATGCCAGAGCCTCTGCATTTGTTTATTGACAAAAAAATTGCAGCATTTTAAAATATTGTGCGCATAATTTTTAATTTTTTGCCACAGAATGCCCTCAGGAGTAAGCCAAAAGGAGCGTCACATGTCCAGTTTTGACCCCACTCCTATCACATACTGATAGTGTGGAGTCTATTTGAATCTCCAGTGGGGAAAATAGTTAAACCTGGCATAGAAAGTTCCTACCTGTGAAATAAATCCTTACCCCTCACAGATTATTAGAAGCAGTGGAGACAGTGGGCCTTCCAACTAGTACCCAGTAACCTTCCCTTTCTGCATAAATTCAATGAAACGGTGATAATCGACTAATTTCAGAAGCATGACATCCTTCAAATGTTTTAGGCTTCAGTCATAACATAAGAACGGCCATAGTGAGTCAGACCAATGATCCACCTAGCCCAGTGCTAGAGGATTCAAAGGGCATGAACAGAACAGGACAATGTTTAAGTACCGTATATACTCATTCATGAGCAGAATAACCCTCGGCCTGCGCCACTTCCCACAGCCCCCATTGGCCTGGAGTGGGGGACCGCGGCCAGTGGGAGCCACGATCGGCCGAACTTGCGGACACAGCAGGTAAACAAACCAGCCCGGTCTGCCAAGGGCTTTTCCCGAACAAGCAGTGGACCGGCTTCAAGAACCACTGATCTAGGCAAAGACTGATTCTCCTTGAGGTGGCTACCTTCATTCTTTGAGAAATCAGATTAGTTTTGAGCAACAGCACTTCCAGTCTTTGAGCTCTCAGTTATGGAGAAGTCTCATCATCCCTCTTGTCCAATACATGTATGACGCATAGGCTGTAGTATCATCAATACAGTGATGCTCAGCTCTGTCTCCTCCTCAGTGGTCCTTGTTTTTTGGTCTTCCAATGTCTACTGAAGACATGGATTTCAATAAAAAGCTAACCGACATATCCCAATCTGCATGAAGTACTCATACTACTGAGATATTGGCCAAATAAGTACCTACATAAAAGACTGATGCAATGCTTCCTGGCATTCGGGGAAAACATTTTAAAAATATGGCCAAAATAAATACAGCTTCCTCAGTCAAGTCTGCTCAACCACGTATTGTCAAAATGATCCACAATCTCATGGCTTTAGTAGATTCCCCTCTCTTAGATTAACAGATGACAGCAATGACCTTAATCAGTATTTAGCTGGTAAAGAGATTTCAACCATTTTTCAATACAGATCTTGCCCAATATCTCAGTCACCTCAAAAACTGGACTATTTCCATGTGCTCTACCTAGAGCTAAACTTGAATAGGTGGCTGCTCAGACTCCAGTTAACACAGAAAGCTCCAGCTGTCTCTCTTTTAGTTAAAGAAGATGTATCTCAAATATGCGCCATGCTCTGCACTGGTTGCCAGTTCACTTCCAGATGAGAGTCAAGGTGCAGGAGACTAAAGCGCTAAATGATCTGGGTTCCAGTTAGACTAGAGACATCCTATTCCCCCACCTTCACTGATGCACTCTGGACACTGGCTAATTATTCTGAGGGTGAAGCTGACAGGAATCTGAGCCAGAGTATTGGAAACAGACCCTCAATCTGGAATTCAGTCCTGCTGAAAATACGTAGCTGACCCCAAACCTGCCATATTCAGATGTAAAACGCATGTCTTCATTCAGAAGATCATTATAATAAAAAGTTCAGGACTTCTCCCTGGGATCTAGACCAGTGGTGCTATTGAAAGTCCTTTCAAGGGTTCCAAGACACCTGATAGATAGGGTCAGAGGAACAGCTACCGATTTCGTAAGGAAACTTGTCTCCTTGGCAGTTTTTGGTTACATGGGCCTACTAGTCATGCCAAATTGACCAATGGACTGATTTGGGAAAAACTGAAATTTAACATCCATAAAATCATTCATTCAAATCGTATTTAATCTGCAAAAAGAGATAAATTTAACGGAAACAAATTTTATGTTTTAAAGGTTTCCACTATATGAAAAATCTATGATACTTTGTAATTCCACTGAAAGAGGGGCATATTTTCTGTGTGTAGGTGTTCAAACAATTAAGATAACTGTAGAAGTTAGTCTGAAGACCAAGTCAGGCTAATAAGCCTACTTCTGGGGTTTCCAGTTAAATATATTGCTCCTCTGCCCTGACAGACTTTGAGAAAAAGTGCCCTTCGTTTCTGTGGCAGTTATCAACCCAAATCATACTTTTCCCTCCCTAAATGGGGCCTGCCTTTTTTGTGGTACCAGTGTTTACACAGCTTATCCCTTATCACACAGACAACACTGGGAACTGTAGCAGATGGTCCTCTCAGACATAATTCTAACAGGCTTTATTTTTTGGTGCAAACAACTGATAAAGAGGCTGCAGCAATGATTTATTGATAGCAGAAGTTGAAAACTGACACACACTGTTTTTTCTTACTGTTTGAACTACTTAACCTTTTAACTATTAAGCAAGTTAGATATCAAGAAAAGTAAATACAAATTATGCAGGACAAACTGTACAATCTGTTTCAGCAGCATTCCAAATTCAAGAGTACTGGTTAGTTCAGGAACTGCCAAAACCTTGGGGGGAAAAAGTTTTTCCCATCACAGCAAACTGCTGCCACTGAAGAAGAAAATGGGAGACAGTCGCTCCTGATCCTAGGGAAATACTCACATTGCTGGCTTGGGAAGTGAACTTGAGGGGGTTTCTAAGGGCTAGTCCACACTGGCAGCGCTTTAATGTGGCTTGTGTAGTTGCGGCAGAGCTGGGAGAGAGCTCTCCCAGTGCTCAAAAAAAAAAAAAAAAAAAAAAAAAAAAAACCACCTCCACGAGGGGCGTAGTTCCCCAGCACTGGTGCACTGTCTATACTGGCACTTTACAGCACTGAAACTTGCTGCGCTCACGGTGTGTTTTTTCACACCCGAATGAGAAAATTGCAGCGCTGTAGACAAGCCCTGATAATTTACTGACACTGGACTCCTTAAACTAGATTTGGAATATGAACTGTGGATAGGAACATTCACATGGACTCTATGAAAACAATCCATTGCATGCCAACCCTAAGTAAAATAAAATTAAATACACTCCTAATTCCCCAATTCTAAAGACAGAGGTGTGTCTAAAAGTGAACCATTGATGAGCCTTTTACCAGGATTTAAATCAGGGTGATCTAATTCCCTCATTCTACTTCAGCTGGCCACCATTCATTTGCAAACTACAATGGTACCAAAACTTTCCCAAAAAAGTGGAGTCTGACAAGAAACTAAGCAAACAATGATGCACCAGACAGACCCAGAGGGTCCTTTTAATGTAGGTCATGCTTGCCAGACCATGGCAAAGACACAGCGAGTGGCATTTATTAAACAGAGAACTCAGTTACTATTGTGCAGAAATTTTATTCCATAGGCAGATACTAACAATTATGTATTTGTAGTGACCATTATCTGGCATTTCAGAAAAAAAGTACATAAAATAGTTGCAGTAAACTCAAAAACAACTATCATGAGAAAAATACAATGGTTCAGTTTATATTCTTCCTCTTAGTAATGTTTTTTTTAAATTATACAAAAGAAAATTAATTGTTCAAATGCATAGGACATCTGAAGTCAAGAAAAAAGAAGAAATTGGCTAAAAATGTGAAGTTTTTGAAAAAAAATATTTTTTCCAAAATATGTTAAACTATCCCATTTAAAAGACCTAAAATGTATTGATTTTTAATAGAAAGCACTTAATATATTTTTCAAAGCACTATACAAATATTAATTAATTAATCCTCTCAACAACTCTGAGGCAAGCAACTATATTTGGTTTTACACAGACAAACAGAGAGCACAAAGGAAAACGGCAGTGTTGTTTGCAAGATATCCTAACCTCTTCATCTAATTACAAAAATAGTACAAGCTCAATATTGCAATGAGCTTTGCATGCCTGGACCCTGTGCCTAAATGAAGCCCCACACACAACTGATGACCACTGATTAGGGATTAAGTCATTACAACAAGTAAATAAAACAACATTTATAAACTGAAAGACAGATGGCTCCATGAAGCAAATTATAGCCAAGAAAATTCAAGCCCAAGTAGATACCACTGTAAGAAAAGATCACGTAAACATAAACAAGTTAGAATTTAATTTTCAAAACAATATTATCAGTTAATTTAACAGTGGACTTAAAATCGACATTTAAAAATTAATCTTTATGGTATTATAACAAATCACTTCAAATTCCAACTAAGCGCCTTGCCCAAAGCCACAATGGAGTCAGTGGCAGAGCCAGATCTGAAAAATCAGGAGAATTCTTGGCTCCTGATTTCTTACTCTAGGCTCTAATGTTCTATCATTCCAAGAATTCCTGTAGTGCATGTATAACTAACTGCAGGACACAACATAGTGCATGAGCCCCAATTAGAAAATGATGCCGTTTGAATTAAATGCAACCTATTTTCCATAAACAGATGGAAAGTTTACTTTCATCTGATATATGAAATAAATCAAATGTTAACATTGAATAGCTGTTTCATTTAAAAGTACTATACAAGAAAAACACAGACTAACCTGCTCACAAGTATAATGCCTACTCACAAAACTTCAGTAGAAGAGCTAAAACCCAAAGCGCATCTTGATGGAGTCAAACTCATGCCCCAAAATAATATTACAATTTCACAAAACTTCCATGTCTTTAATAAAGCATCAGAACATCTGAAAATTAACAGTGAAAGGATCCAACCAGTTCTCCCTTGGATATAACCTTGTCACTCATTAACACCACCCAATTTACACTGTTCACCTGGTTTAACTGTCCCTTGTTTTGTTCATGAATGGAAATATGCTGTTGGTTGTAGCCTGTTGATTCAAAATGGAGTAAATGATACGTAGCATGCTGGAGAAGAACATTTAATGAACGATTGATCTGTTCTGAAGCATGTTGTTTATATGGTGCAGTAGCTTTATGTAAATGTAAACTTTTCAAGTTTGTATTCAACGACATTATATAGCTTACTGACCCTCTGAGCCACATACGACAATCTTCGGAAGTTTGAGCCGGGACGCACCTGCCGGGGCCCTGGGCTTCAGCTCTGAGAGGAGGGAGGTCTCAGGACTCCAGCTGCACAGATAGTGCCTGCTGGTGCGTGGGGCTTCTGCCCTGCTGAAGCCCCAAACCTCAGCAGGGACACCCCGTGGGGCTGAAGCCCCGAGGCCCCATCCCACTGGGCAAAGGTAGAGGTGACATGTGGCAGGGGAGATTTTTTCCAGGGTTTGCTGGCTCTTCTCTGTCATATAGTGCTGCCAGGCCCTCTCCCTGCATGGCAGCTGCTGGAGCCAGCAAGCTGGGAGCTGAGATCATGGGGAGACTCAGCAGCAAACCAGTGAGACTTCAGGGAGAGCCACTGCCTCTCCCCACAGAGCTAAAGCAGTGGCCCCTCCCTGCAGCTCTCACCTGTTTGCTGCTGCCTCCCCATCCGGAGCTAAAACTTGGGAGCTGCAGGGAGGGGCCACTGAGGATAAGAGGGTGGCATGCCTGGGGGGGGGGGGGGGGGGAGGCATGACTCAAGCTATTGGCGGGGGCGAAACATTAAATTGTGTCTCTGCCCTCACTCTCAGCAGGCACCTGTCATCCCTGTTAGAAGCTCCTAAGCCCACCACCCTGCCACAGGGCAGAAGCCCCGAGCTCTCCAGTCCCCAGTCTCGTAGAAGAAGGGGGGGGTGAGGGGAGGACGCGCCACACGTGGCTAACTGTAAAAGAGCCACACGTGGCTCGCGAGCCACAATTTGGCCACCCCTGTTAAATAGCAACTACCTCATGAATACCTTTGTAATGAGCAATGTTTCCTACACGTTAGTATTCAGGAGTCAGTTTGGAAAAAATGTGGTGGTACTCTTCCAAGCTCTGCACACAAAATAAGCTCTCCCTCTGCGAGTTGCCAAAAACAGATATTGTTCACAGTCGATTGTCCAGATATCTAAAATATGATTATGTGGCTCCAAAGGGCTACTTGAGCTCAGCTCCACTCAATAAGGCTTGAATTTACCACTGGGCTCCTCGATATGGAAAAAAAATAAGTGGGGATCTCTCTAAATGGCACCATCTTGTGTCAAGGTGAGATTTCAATCACAGTAAATTGTGCAG
This sequence comes from Malaclemys terrapin pileata, assembly GCF_027887155.1. NCBI lineage: Eukaryota > Metazoa > Chordata > Testudines > Emydidae > Malaclemys > Malaclemys terrapin. Next base: position 107,352,060 of record NC_071506.1, read on the forward strand.
ATCTCCAGTTCTCTCTCTACTTTCTTACATGAGGAATGAAATAGGTACTGTTGACATGTAAAACACTGCTGGTCATGAGAGTTAATCCCTCATTAATCTACAAACCCTTTACTGCTTCAGTTTTCAGTTCACATTTTTGAGAATTTCTTTACAGCCATGAGAGACTGACTTTCATTTTAAAAAGTAAGTTGAGACTCTAGAGAAAATAGTACCTTCAGAGAAGTAGTGGTACAGTGAATAGTATCAGCTGTTTCCAAGCTCTGTTAGTACTCATATTGGAAATTGGTCTTGTGAATAAAAAAAATGACATTTTCCCATCTCCAGGTAATGTTATTTTGATCTTTGATCCATGAATAAATTTCTGCAAATTGTATGTCGAAACCTTAAAATTGGATGGGCATAAGTCAGATATGATGATAATGAGTGATGAAGGATTATGTGGAAGTGGGGAACTGACTCTGTTCCTTAATTGTTCATTTTCAGGTATTCCAATATATGTTTTAAAGGTGTACCTTTTTGGTAAAGAAATTGAGATATTTTTGGTTGTTAACTGGATGACAAACACCCACCCACCGTTAACATTTTCTCGTCAACAGTTGGTCAATTCCCCAGATTTTGAATGAGCACCAAAAGTTTAAAGTAGTTTAGTGTATAAACTCCAACAGATCTTATAAAAAATTATCACAGAAAGGTGAAGTACTGCAGACTTCATTATGATGACAGCGGTTGTGGAGAAGGAAGTTTTACATAGGTTGGAAGTGGAAGTTATGAACAGTGAAGGGGAATGAAAGGAAAGGGGAGAAGCTTTAATCCACACAGAAAACTTGATTCCATTGAAGTCAAGAGCAAAACTTCCATTGACTTCAATATTTTTATTTGTATTACCATGCTAGTTGTTATATAAACATAAAACAAAAGACACTCCCTGCCTCAAAGAACTTACAATCTAAATAAAAGACGACAGCCACGCTGATACAGACAGAAAGACGGGAGAGCACAAGGAAACAATAAGACAGTATTGGCTGGCATCTTCAGAAGTAATCTTAGCACACTGGTGGCCTAGTTGGTCAAGATTTTTGTAGGCTTAATAGCAAAGGAGGGATTTGAAGGAGGATAACATACTAGCTTTGCTTATGTTTTTGGGGAGCTCCTCATGAGAGAAAGCACAAAAGGTACTAGGGCCAGATTTTCACCTGAACAGTTTAAACATTTGAAATTTTCCAAATAAAATATGTTGAAGTGTAATACAGATTAAAAACAACTCAATTTCCTTCCCCAGTCCCTGTATCCTTCCCTCAGTTCCCTACTCCCATCCTTTTTTACCTCACCTCTCCCAACCCCTGCATCACCTCCTTCATTCCCTCTCGGTGTCTTGCAGGTCTCTTGCTATCTTCTCTTCCCCCCCCGCCCCATCAACCTCTACCCTCCCTATAGGCAAATGTTTTAGAAATGGATCTTAGAATGGGAAGCTGTCTTCAATCTTAACAAAAAGACTACTATGAAAGTATTTTTCTTCACAGCAAAAGAGGTGTGTTTTTACACAGAGATACCGAACCATGTAAAGTCTTAGTAGGGACAAGGCAATGTAGTTTTACCTCGATGTAGCTAATTCAGGTAAATCCCTGTTGAAGATTGACCTCAACTAGCTAGATCAAGGTAAAAACTACATGTGCTTTGTCTCCACTAGAATTTTACATCAAGAAAGCTAACAATGTAAAAAAACCTCACCTTTTTTCCCCTCAATGACAACATAATACTTCATTATCATGTCATGTTTTAGGTTAAGGTACACTACAGTTCTCCATGGTTTGAGTCTTCATGAATGGTAGGTACCTGATGAAATGCTACACAAACACCACAATTCAGAAAAAAACAATACAAAGGTTGCAGTGGGCTCAGTCAGTAATAGGCCTCAGTATTCAAAATAAAGTAGTAGAAATTGGGACTCCTAGGCTACTTTCTTTTAATGTCAACGGTTATAATTTATTTTCTGAAAAGAAAGGTATGTTCAAGCGGCCAGGTGACAGCAAAGTTGCCAGCCACAGACTCAAAATAATTACCTGCCATCGGGTAACCTATAGCTCTTCCTGCATCTCCATGAAGTAGTGAGCATTGGGGTGAATTTTACAACATCTGTGGCTAGTTTTATTGATGAAGATCAAAATATAGCATCCTACCCTCTTAAGGCCCAAACGCATACACAAGAGGGCTTTGGCCATCCTCCAAAGCAAAGGTAATATTTACATGGACCTGGCTGAAGGAAATCATTGTTCCAAGTGAAAGGATAAACTGGGAGGGAGGGGAGGAAGAATGGGGAATTAATTCCAGGCTGCTGAGCAGCAAGCAAGGTACCCTAGTGCCATCTCCCACTGCAGTGACTCTACACTATGCAGCCTCAGGCACTGTGGTAAAAGGGGGGGGGGGGGGGGGGAGGGAACACTCAGACTTCTTGCAATAATTATTTGAGATGCATAAAAATGTACACAAAGTGGATGCTAAATTCTCCCATGCAAAATCCATACATCCTTTAGTGACTGGACTATTCCTAAAATCCCTCACCAAATACCGTTCACAGTGACATTTCAGAAGAGTAGAAAAAAGAAGACTGCCAATTTAAATAAGTCTGGTTATCCACTAATATTGAAAACTATCTATACATACTGTAAATAAAGGATAAAAAAAGCACTCTGCATTTCTATTTAAATTGCTTCTGAAGGATTATGATGAATGCACTCTCTGGCTGAACTTAAAAGTGTTCAGGTTTTAAACATTAATTTACTTTGACTATGTGCATGTCAAAATGAAAGACTGCTGTCTGTATCCAGACATGCAGTATTTATTTCAAATGCATACATTCATTTCAGGTCAGTAGTTATTCCAACACTACTTCAGCAGGTGGTAAAAGTAATGTACTTATTAAAATGTATGTGTTATATGGTTCAATATGGGTTATCTCCCAACAGCAGCTCTCAAACAGAGATAACCTTGCAACCTAAATATTAGATATGCTAGTACCAACCTTTAATTGTCCTAAGCCTCAAACTAAGAACAAACTAATTTACCAACTTTCATCATCATCTTGGAAGCACTCATAACTTTTGACTCCTACATAGACTTGACTGCCACCAACAATTTTCAAAGCAGCTTACCTCATCACTTCAACTGAGAAGCTGGTTCTAAGAAAGACTGCTTCTCCATTTGGGACATTACATTTCTTCAGACAATCTTTATGTATTGCCTCAAGATCATTAACAATTTCACCCAATCTCACTTTACACTATGATTGACTGAACTTTCACATTTCAAAAGGACTGACTACACAAACTATTTTGTGCCTGTGCAGAATGAGGGAATTATATGTAGGGTTTTGGAGTTTCTTGTTTTCTTAACCCGCCTGACTGCCAGGAGTTAAATCAAAGGAAGTGGCTAAGGGGAGAACCCAACGGGAAATAAAATGGACAAAGATAAGGCTCCTCCTCGTGGAAACAATGGAGAAGCTACGATTGGGAATACCCCCACACCCCATCCAGCTCCAGATAGTCTGTCGATGAGTATTCTTCCCAGACCAAAACCTAGGATCGAAGAGGATCCTAAAGCTGTAAAATGCTGGCTTCAGGAAGGAGGGCTGAGAGGGTGGTCAGCAGATTGAAGCTGACATGGACACTGAGACAAACAAAGGATAGGTCTGCACTTAAAACACTATAGCTGCCTTACCCCTACCATCAACGTAGGTAATCCACCTCCCAAAGAGGAGATAACTAGGTTGACAGAATTCTTATGTTGACCTAGCACTGTCCAGGGAGTTAGCACCCACTGGGGGTTAGGTCACTTAACTGCGCCGCTCAACAACATGGATTTTTCACACCTCAAAGTGACATATAAGCAGATTTAATTTTCTAGTGTAGACCAAGCCGAAGAGACAGGGACTGCAGCAAGCAGAATGGCTCTGATAACCCAGAGATGGGAATAAACTGGACTTACTTGTGCTAGATAGAAAAGCTTAGGTAAGGTAAAGAAATATACATGTAGGACTCTGCTGTGTCAAAACATTTTCCTCAATGCTGTGTTCCCTTTGGCCATTAAATGCTACTTTGTTTTAAATATGCTGTTTTCAAGTCATTTTAAATCAGTTGTTGTCACAGGTCCCAGGGGGAATAAAAGGCTTACAGGTGCCAGATACTGTGTAAGAGTGGCTGGAGCACAGGGTTCCCTCCAGAGGTGCAGAAAGCCAGGTCTGTCACCTGAGAGATGGCATCAAGAAGGACAAAAAGGGGTTTAACATACAGTTCACCAAGCAGCCAATATCCAAATAGGATTTACTCATAATTAGAGCGCCTGACAATACATTAACCTCAAAAATTGGCCAAAAGTCAGCAATTATAAGAAATCAATTCAGTCCTTATTAATGGGGGAAATGTTTCCTTTATTATTATCTTTTTTTTAAAAGAAAAAGACAAAACCTTACAAATTATCTATTAATAGACAGAACCCTGTAAAGATCAGTGTAGTTTTTGGATCATCAAGTGTCCGTGTAGTGTTGTCATATTCTTTGCAAAACAATGGGAGAGCACCAGAAATCAGTAATGCCCTAAAACACAAGATAGAACGCTTGTTAAGCATTGTTCCTCCTCCCTGCTGGTGCTAGGAGTTGTGATCAGTGTTCAGGTTCATCGCACCCAAGTGGTTATTTGCTAGGGCTGCTGGAGTGAAGAGGAAATAGACAGCTCTCTGGAACAGCCTGTAAGAGAAACTATTACAACACCACTCTTTTTAAGAGTGGCTTCAAGGCTGCTGTTGTCCCTCTATTGTGACCCACAGCTGAGCTCAGCATATCCACAGTGAAGACACTGAAACGAAACTGTTAGCTCCTTATATGAGGAGTGACAGAATAGAGAATGGGAGGAAACAGAGTAGTGGGCCATTCTATTACTGTCAGCAGAGAGATGGCAATGGATCTCTTTAATATCATCCCCTTAGATGCACTGAACTCATCTAGCAGTGAGGCAGCAGCAAGCTCAAGAGCTATCCATTAAGAGAAGAATGTACAGTGACTATCTTCAAAGGCTTCTCTCCCTGCTCCAGAGTTCATCCATTCCTCTTTACTCACAAGAAGGCCCCAGCACAGTCACTATGTGAACTTAAGAGAATGGCCCACCCCTCCCCCACATGGAGTCTCATCCAGTAGCAAGTACCCTAGACCTTTTTCAGTGTATTTCTGATCATTGGGGTAAGACCAAGTTGACATGGCACTCCACAATGGCCTGCAGGAAATGTGAGATCACCAGTGCCGTCCCCACCCTCTTGTAAAACCATCTCATCCATTTCTTCTCCAGTTAACTGCAAATCGAACACCACATTTTCAGGGAAGATCTGCAGATGCATAAGTTACCAAAGCAAAATTAGCAGTTCCATTGCATATATTAAATAATCACCACATGTTCAGCTTTTGAATTATAAATTTAAAGTAAGACTTAGAAGAAGAAGGGGGGGAAGAAGAAAAAAAAAAAAGGAGAGAGAGACCACCAGTTGGGATCTGAATTTAAGCTTCTGCATTTCTCCTGCAACGGTTGATGGTATCACCAATCATTTGGATAGCACAAGGAATGTAACTCCCTACTCAGCTTTAGATGTTTGTCAGGTTATCAATTCTTGCAGAAGGAACTGGTTTTGACAAGTACAAGCAAAAGAGAACATTATTTTTTGAGTATTTTGTTTTCTTTAGATTTGATGTGTGGTTTTTCTCACTCTCACTACAACAGTAATATAAATGTAGCTTCATTTCATTATGAATGAGACAGGACAGATATCTACTTCCCAATGCAGAGTGTGCGCGCAACAAAACTTCAACACTAAAACTTATTTTAATGAATATTTAATTTGTTAGATGAGCACCTTTTGTGAATAAAGCAGGATCTTAGCTTATTTGATAAAAAAGCACTTCGGTCCATATTTAAGTCTCTCCTTTGTGAAACTAGTGAGAAATCAGAGAGCAATAATGGTGTTTTCTCTGTACCTCATATCCATCAAAGTTTTATTATAAACTGTTTCCCAAGTGCAATGCCAAATCAATATATTTCCTGAAGTATGCAAGTGTCATTTACAGTCTGTGCAGTATGTAATTTTTAGGAGAGTAACAGATTTTTTCATTAAAACAAGACACAAAAAGCAGGTACATATGGACTGTGACATCACTGGTACATTTAAATGTGACACTGAGCAATGACAGAGCATCCACAGTTAGACATAGAAGCACGTTAAGACCACCACCATATAGCAGCACTAACACGCTGGAGACAGGAAACAAGAAACTGACAGCACGCCCTTTTGGGCTTCCCATAATCCTCATGGTGTTTCCTTTTAGGAAAAAATGTCAGTCAGTCTGCAGGTAACACTATGGGATCCCACTAAAGCTATGTCTCTCCAAACATAGGCAGCAAGCTGCAACAGTAGTTGACTAGAGGGTTATTGCACAGGATGAGGTACCTGGAGGAACCAGCAGCGAATTATATATATATATATATATGTATGAAACCAACAAAGAACAATACACCTGCTTTGTGGTTCTGGGTATCCAAAGGTTTAAGTGTCCTTCTCATTGTAGCACATGCTGGAAAGGAAGTGTTTTAATGTGGTACACTATAGCTGAGAGTCAGAGTGGCTTTATGGTATAGTCCAGGATGAGAAGGATTCCTTACAAATGTAAAAAAGACCAATGCTGTCAATGAACAAATTCTAAATAAATGTTTTGCCACCTTAAGACCTCCCAAAAAGTCCAACTACAGGCAACAAAGCAATACAGGTACAGACTTGAAAGGTCAATTGATACCTCATAGGGTAAACACAAACACTGTAAAGCTAGCCTGATCTTAAATACATAAGACATTAATTCTATACATTCCTTAAAAATATATCTTATGTGCTCACCATTAACCACTAAAAACCCAACAACTGCAAGGCTAATTAACTTAGGGAGGACTCAAGCAAGTTCAAGAAAAGCAGGGTAACAAAGAAGTTTATGTTTATGGTTTTAGAAACTGAACGTCTAGCTTAGTAGTGAATATTCAATACTCTGTAGATGGCCCCTCATTTACTGCACCAAAGCGGTCAATGACCTAGGCAAAAAAAACAGCAGACTGCTCTCCCTTGTTTATAATGCATTTTGTTGCCTTTGCCAAAGAAGGCACTATACTGTTTATTCCCAAATCTAATTTTAAGAGATGATATTCTCATGTTTAAGGGATGATTATGACAAAATTTGGGAAACAGTGTCCTAGACCACTGCTGAAGAGTGAAATCAGTATATACCCTACTGATGTATTGTGAGGATTGAGGAGAACGTTCATTGTAGCTTGTGAAAGACACTTTGCATTGAAGTAGCAATTGTATAAACAGAAGAATTCCATTTTGTATCTGTTATGTTTCTGAAAAAAATCTCTCTCCTATTTTGGGAATTTGTTTAGTGAAATTATGGGTTGAACCAACCTTGCTGAAAGTTTATACAGACTATGGCCATTTTCAACAAGAAGGAAATAGTACCATAACTATAAAGTGACAGAGTCCAACTTGATACCAACTACCACAGGAAACATGCTTCTGAAATTAAACACTCCCTGGATGTTCGAGAGAGGCTGAACAGTTCCAAGCTTTAAGCAATAGAAAGAATTCTCCTGACAGATAGGATTCAGTCCTTGGGGTCTGAAGTAAGAGTTAAGTGACTGAACTTACTTGTTACATGTGCTTGTTTTTAGAAAGCCAAACAGTATTAACTGCAAAATGTTAAGAAAATCTTTCAGTTTCTATTAAGATTTTAAACAAAAGGCTTATGTTTAAAACCTCCTTTTTTTGTGCATACGTTTAGTAAGACCATGAATGTATGTTCCTTTTTCCGGTTCCCATTACTTTGATGATCTCACATTTTTCTGCAGCAAACACTAATCAAATGCAAACTGAAAGAAGACAGACAAGCAATACTAGATGTTGCTAGTTAGCATGAACTTTTCAATGTCTTACGATATTGAAAAAATAAACCCAATCTCGGTCCGTGTGAGCAGATAATTTAACATTTTTTTCTTACTGAAGTGTTTTCTTTTTAAATATTTGCAGTACTGAAGTCCATTCTCCTCCCCTTAAAGTCCCATTAGCATTATACAGGCACACCAAAGAGAATGGAAATCCTTTAATCACTAATGTTTCTTAAAGCACAGTTTTTCCCCCCTCGAAAAAGAAGTTGATCCATCTATGGATTGTTCTCCTGCAGGTCTCCCACCACTTCTGTAGTTTGGTAACCAGTGTTGTAGACCACGAATGAATAAAAACTGGCAAACCAGTCCAAAAGGAAAGATGCAATTCCGGACACAACCATTTTCCTGTAAAACTGTACAAATCCAGATACACCATGAAAAAAATTGTTCTTAACTTGAATCAGCTACAGGTTATTAATGTCTGCCTTACTGTTTCAAACACAAAGGCTGTGAAAACCTGTAAAAGCAAAGCAAAGCAAAAAAAAAAAAAAAAAAAAAAAAAAAAAAAGAAGAATGCTGCATTAAATCAATTCTTTTAAATTTTAAACTGAAGCTTGAAGACTCGCTGGATCTTCATATGTGGGGATCAGGATTTCTAGCTATATAAACAGTAGTTATGAAAGTGTCCTGTATCCTCAGCCTATGATTTAGAGAGGTAAATAATGAGATTTTAAATAGTAAGTTTCCTTAATTTTAGTACATAATTCACATATTTGAACCTCTTGCCTTTGCCATCAAGGGTAAAGTAACAAAAATGAATTTAGCCCAACGTAATTCCACGCCTGAAATCATTTATTGCTATACACCCATTTTGTGTTTCTTACTGGTAAACACTGCAAAAGTAGTTCTTCAATACAGAGAAAGTTTTCTTTATTGTCCTCTGCATCGGAGAGATCCAGGCAGCAATTGTTATTTTATTTACAGTAAATGACTGAGCCCTCTTTAGGGAGAGAGAATTCCCCATCCACCTTCCTATATGAAAACACCCTGTACAACTGCCACCGACTTTAAGTTGCTGAAAATCAAATGCTGTGTTAAACTTTTTTCTCTTCATTCCAAAGGGGGTATTACCTGGAGCTTGAAGTAAAGATTCAAAATTTTAAACACATGCTAACTATCTTTCAGGAGACAGCATTTAGTTACCTTTAAGCCATTTCAATTAGTGCCTAGGTGGTGAGTCCCCTGGAGTCCAACTTCATTCATATACACACTATTACAGATATGAACAAAGCTATGCAAACAAGCAGCATTTGAATAAGGAAAACATGAATGTCTGATACAGTTACACAAATACATGTACACGTTACAGTAAGAAAGAAAATAAATTTGGCAGCAGCAGAGATCTTCCCGCAAGCAAGTAAAATATATCGAACACTGCCAAAACATACAAACATGCCCACCAAAATCATGCATTCTGGTAACAAAAGTGCATAAACTCCATCTTTGCAATACATAGTCCCTTTAGAGAGTATTTTTAAAAGTAAGAATAGCAGCAGCTGCAGCTCAGCTTTTTCTTCCTCTCTTGGCTGGAAGAAACCATATCCTTAAGAGATGCAAATTTCACAATGTACGTACCTGGGAATTATGAAAATCTGCCTTGCCAAAAAATGGTAAAAGACACCAAACCATTATGGTTTGTAAAACAGAACTGTTTAGTACTTTCTACTTCTAGTACACCAGTGAAAAACCACTAGCTAACGCTGATTATGAAAAAAAAAAAAAAAACTTATGCCACTCTGATTGGACACAAAGCCCTAGCTGAATTGCGTTGCTAACGTCTTAACACCAGTAAGCTTTATTTGGATATCCATCTTTTTCATGAATGAACAATTATTGAGTTTGCACGTAACGCAGGGCAGCCATCATGCTCTCCACATCTTAATATATAGTTCTATAAAGAAAAAACAAAAATGCAGCAACTACCACAATTTAAATGTTTATCCAGGCTTTAAAAATAAGGTGTCAAGGTACAAGCATGAAAACACATCGACAGGGATCAGTAACTAAGCAAGGTCATACAAATCTCTCTACTCTCGGAAGACATTCTACATTAATCATTGGTTTGTTTTCTTGGTGGCTATATTTAAACTAATAATAGCTCAGTTATTTTTAAGAAAGCAACAATATTTTTCAGAATATTTACACAAGTTTAATGTATAGAAATGCTTCTGTTTTATTAATTGTGTGGGGAAACTCAGCAGAATCTTACTTCCACATAACAGGTGTTGCCTTTGAAATTCTGAACCCAAAGAAAGCAAAAATTAGTCCCTGAGCCACAAGGCCATTTGTAGTGTGATCTGTTATGTGACAAAATTAAATCTACTAAAATTTATTTTTTTAACCTTAAATGTTAATGTATTTAAGCAGACTTCAAGAAAAATATCCTTTAAACGGTATATTTGGTGTAAGCATGGTTACACAGTGCCATCTTTTGGCAATTCATAGGACTGCCCAACTACTCCTTTCAAATTAATACAAAAAATATTAAACGTGTCATGTTAAGCATTAATGACCCAATTCTGCAACTTTTACTCACATGAGTAGTCCCAATTAAGTCAATAGGACTACTGGCATGAGTAAATACTCAAAAGACTAAAGATTCTACAATTGTATCTTAAGGTTTTCATGCATAGGCGGAGTCCACACAAACTCATCTGCAGTTCTCCTACCCTTAATCTACACATTGGCAACGGCGAAAGCACCATTGTAAATAGGGCACAGGCTTTTTTACCACATAAGACATTACTGCCTCTACCACATAAGCACCAGTGTCAAACTAGCAGCAGCAGAACTGCTGAAAAAAATTTAGGGTAGACTGGGACTAAAAGATTTAGGTCAAGAAACTGAAAGGCTGTTCTTAGTATTGCTGTCATTTATGCTTCATTAGCCACTTGCTGAGACAATAAGTAAAAGTCAGAGGTGTTAACAGGCTACTCTACCTTGAATGGTCCCTTTCAATATGGTTCTAACTACCTATTCTACACAATCTGTTCCACCTTGCATTTTGCTGTGATGCTGGAAGTTCCTTTCCCAAACCTGAAGAGCTCTGTATCGCTCAAAAGCTTGTCTCTCTCATCATCAGAAGTTTGTCCAATAAAAGATATTACCTCAGCCACCTTGTCCTTCTAATACATGGCTACAACTACACTGCATAGTTCTGGGTGTCATACACGTTGAAATTGGCTAGTTAAAGGTATTAGTGCACATTTAATTTTTACTGTATCAATGTTGTTCAAGTTATGAATGCAAAGGGTGCAACACAGTTTACACATCAGCTATGGTGCCACAGAAGAAAAATCAATACTGTATGCTCTCTTGCATAGACAGTGTCTATATTTAGACAGCACTAAGCTCACTGTTAACACACTCAATTTTAAACATTGTTTAACCTCAGCATGAAAGACTAAGCACAATACAGAGTTAATTCAGTAGTGTAATTAAATCTAGTCTTAGTCTGTCTTGATATCTAAGTCTAAAGACTTCAAATGTGTACTGCATATACAGTACAAGAAATGGCACTCGAAAAATCCACCTATTACCCACTAGCACAGGGGTCGGGAATCTTCAGCCTGCGGGTCCGATCCAGCCCTCTGCTTCATTTCATCCGGCCTGCGGCACGCCTCAGTACCCCCACCCCCCCGCAGGGCTGGAGTCACAAGCGCCGGTTCACCCCACTGCGGGAGGAAGCTAGTGTCAGCACCAGCTCCTGGAAGTGACCGGCATGTCCCTGAGGCCCCTAGGTGCAGGGGCGATCAGGGAAGTTCTGAGTGCTTCCTCAGCCCCCAGCGCCAGCTCTGCAGCTCTCATTGGCTGGGAACTGCAGCCAATGGGAGCTGTGGGTGTGATGCTTATGGCTGCAGGCAGCGCACACCATGCAAAGCCCTCTGGCCCCTCCACCTAGGGGCCAGACATGGCGGCCACTTCCGGGAGCAGTGCGGCACCCGCATGCCAAACCCCTCCCCCAGCCCTGAGCCTACTCCTGCAGTCCAAACCCCTTGGCCTGAGCCCCCTCCTGTAATCTAAACCCATCATCCTCAGCCCCACCCCAGAGACCTCACCCCCTCCCACACCCGAACCTCTCTTTTCTGGGCCAGGTGAACGAGCCTCTGCACCTCTTCTCCGCCCTCACCCAGGGTGCTGCGTGTGGCCCATGACTGATTTTTTTCTGAGAGTCAATGACCCTTTATAGAAAAAAGGTTCCCCACCCTTGCACTAGCAGAACTACACCCAGTAGACAGAGGCAGATGAGATGAATATGGAGGGGCTGCCATCCCCTACATCCAGCAGCTGAGAGGGGGAAGTGAGCTCTGCTATTGTAACTCCCTCCTCCAAACCTCCTCTATTGGTGACCTCTTCCCCCATGAATAACTCCACTTTCTGCCTCTGCTCCTCAGACCTTCCCTAGGCAGCAAGAGCATTGTCAAGTTGACGTGCTTCGCGATGGTTTAACCTGCTACCCAGGGCTACAAATAGTGTAAATGAAACTGGCCACAGATCTTATTAATTTCAGCCTGCTACTGCTTTGTTAAAGTAGAAGCAGCCAATAGCACAGGCACAGGAGGTATATGCCAACTCAGGAAGACAATACTTTTACACTGACTTATAGGTCCAAAGTCAACTTGCAAATTTATATTTCTATCTGAATACAGCTTACCTTCCATAGTTAATAAGTAACATCTAAAATAATTATAACTGAAAGAAGTTAGTTAAAAAAATATTTGTCTAGATTTCCACTTTGTTTTCTTTTTGCATTTGACAGCATTGTGTAAAGTAAGTTTCAAGCTTTCCCCTGTTTCTCCCTTATGGAAAATATCCTTTTAAACTACAGGGTACCAGAAAACTCTTATAAATAATGTAAAGGAATATTGTAAAATATTCAGGACATATCACGGTGACTGTCTCAAATCGGATTTTTCTTTTTAAGTTAGAAGATTAAAAGAAAATTGACAGGGTCCCTTTATCTTCGCAACCAGAAAGACTAAAACCTCTATTTAAAAAAATTGGAAGCTTAAGTTCTGTACCCGGCTCTTTGAGCTCTGGTCAAGTGAAAAATTCTCTACATTCAGTGGGGGCAAGTGGATTTTTCAACTCCCAACAAAGAACACAAACAGAATAATGCCAGCCAATAAACAAGCAACAGCATTTCAAAAGTCAATTAGGAAATCAGTGTGGCAAGCAACTATAATATGCACGCTTTTGTCCCTAAAGTCTGACCAATGAAGTTCAAGGTCCAAAATTCCTAATAAAATCAACAGCCAAGTGATCTGTCTTCCATTAAACTGCAAGCCAAAGAAGATCACTTCTCTATACACCCATCTATTTTACCAATCAACAGCAAATCAGTTTTGGCTGGATTATGTCAAAGCCTATTTATAGTCATCCAAGACGAAGTTGCTGTTTAGTTTCCCTCTCTAAGCAGATTTCAGTGCCAGAGCTTTGACATACGAAACAAATGTTAGCGTCTTCCACTTAAAGTGGAAGCCTCCACTTCAGCTGTAACATTTAATAATGGCTCCAAATGGTAGCATATAAATATTAAAAAGATTCACAGATGTGCATTTTCCACAGAAGCATATCACTAGAGGTAAGCCTCCAAACAAGAATGGACTGTATTTGATAAGACAACTGTAGTCCTTAATCACCATTTGACAAGTTGTCCAGTCATTCACTAACCACAATATTTATGCTACTTGCCACCAGTATCTGAAATGAGCACTGGATCTGGGGTACTAGGAGGGAGATGGATGAAGCATCTTGAACATTCCAGCTATGTAAGTTACAATGGGTAAAACAGACAGACAGCTTTGGTGTTAAAAAACAAAAACAAAAAAACAAAACAAACAAAAAAAAACACACCCCTCACTGAAATGAACAAATACATTTCACATCTCTTTGGAGCAAATACTGTTCCTATCTCTGCAGCAGGAGAAGGCTATCATAGCAGAACAAGTGGGCTTCTATTTCTATTGTGCAGAGGGGCACTATCTATAAGCTTTCAAAATGGGCTCTTCAGCATTGATTTCTAGCAGGGAGTTATGGAAGGACTGCAAATCCACTGGTCATTCCATCACATGTGGGGGCGGATACAAGTAGCACAGGAGTTTATTCCATCTATGGCTGGAATAGCTGACTCAGAATGGCTCAGCTGCCACTTGAGTTCCTTCCCCTCCAGCTCCCGAGTGGCTTAGTGCTCCAAGTTTGCACTAGGGCCTTGGACAGTATGCACCTCTCTGCTCTTTCAAACAGTCTTCTACAAATTCAAAAATACAACATTGTATCAGTTCCTGTTCTCTTTACATTTGCAAGATTCTGTGCAACTACAGTAACTCCTCACTTAACGTTGTAGTTATGTTCCTGAAAAATGAGACTTTAAGCAAAACGATGTTAAGCTAATCCAATTTCCCCATAAGAATTAATGTAAATGGGGGGAGGGGTTAGGTTCCACGGAAATAATTTTCACCAGACAAAAAACTATATATTAAATAGATATTCACACAGTATACGTTTTAAACAAACAATTTAATACTGTTCACAGCTACGGTGATTGTGAAGCTTGGCTGAGGTCTCGGTGAAGTTAGAGGGTGGAAGAAGGAGGGATATTTCCCAGGGAATGCCTTGCTGCTAAATGATTAACTTAGCACTCAGCTGAGCCCTCAAGGGTTAACACATTGTTGTTAATGTAGCCTCTCATCAAGGCAGCATGAACATGAGGCAGGGGAGACAGCACAGCAGACACAGACAGACACATACTTTGTGTGTGGGAGAGAGAGAGAAATGCACACTGCCCCTTTAAGTAAGCTGACCCACTCTTAAGTGTATTGTCTTTTTAAGTGGATCAGGAAGTTGATATAGCAGTTGCTGCCCCAAGCTCTCTCTCTGTCTCTCTCCCGCCGTGTCCTCTCCCTGCTCTAAATGGAGAAGGGGTAAGTGGGGTGCAGAAGCAGGGGTGAGGGGGACACCCTGACATTAGCTCCCCCACCCCCCTTCTGCACAGCAAGCAGGAGTCCAAGGCAGAGGGCAGGAGCAGTACATGGCAGTGGTGGGAGGGACAGCTGCAACTGGTAGCCTGCTGGGCAGTTACAGCACAGGGAACTTAGGGGAAGGGAGAGCTGATGGGGGCGCTGCCGGTCCACCCTGGTTCCAAGCCCCCACCAACTACCTGCAACAGGCTGCTCTTCCTGCAAGTAGTGGACAAAGCAGGCAGCTGCTAAACGACGTTAGAAGGGAGCATTGCCCAACTTTAAACGAGCATATTCCCTAATTGATCAGCAACGTAACAATGAAACAACATTAACCGAGGAGTTACTGTATATACATTTTTTATTTAAAGGAAAACTACCTGCTGAAAGGCAAGATAAGCCCAACAGCCCCAGAGAAAGTGGATTTGTCCAAGACCTAACTTCAGTATTCATTCCTCACAAGCTAATCAGCATCAGAACTTGTCAATTCTTGGATGGGGTCCCTCCAAGGAAAACCCAAAAAGATGAGGGAAATGGTGCTGGTAATTCAGTAGGTGGCAGCATTCTTGTTGAATCAGTACTAAACCAAAGCTCCAATATGGGTTTGTGGCAGTTCTCAAACTGTGGGTTACAACTTGCTGGGGCCCAGTGCCGAAGCTGAAAGCTGAAGCCCCAGGGGCTTTGGTCCTGGGCAGTGAGGCTCAGGCTTTAGCTTCAGCCCTGGGCAGTGGGGCTCAGGCTACAGGCCCCGTGCCAGGATCTGAAGCCCTTGGGGTTCCCCCCACCCCACCCCCGCCACCCGGGATGGTGAGGCTTGGGCAGGCTCAGGTCCCACCTGCTGGGGTTGCGTAGTAATTTTTGTTGTCAGAAGGGGGTTGCAGTGCAATGAAATCTGAGAACCCCTGGTGTATGGAATTTACTGGGGTGAATCATAAAACCATGATCCTGACCATCAACTCAAGAACCTATGGTACTTTCAGCAATAAAAAGAACCTACCCAAAATACTGAGACAATTATTTCCTTTATCTAAACACCACCTCCCTTTGCAATATTAAGATATGGGTTCTTTCACTCATCTCCTAAGCAACTGTGTACTGTAAAACAGCTGTTAATTTCCACCACACCAGGTAGCTGCATTTCAGCAATTTCTACAATTTTAAATATTTTACGACTATAGACACTATTAAAATGGTTAAAACACTTTACACACATCTATTTAAGAGCTTTTTAAAAACTTCAAATCCTTTCATAATTAAAAAGACCTGCAGGGTTAGTTATAAAAGAAATATGTCCACAGTCCTGCAGGAATATTTCAAACCAAACATTAACATATTTTCCCCCTAAATCAGTAAAAATCAAGTGGGGAGGGGTTTCTAAATGGAGGAACTAAGTTTGTTACTGTCAATTTAAATTAAGCCCAAATTAATTTTGTGCAAATAAGTTTAATTTGATCATCCAGAAACTCAAATACAAAAAATTTAGATTGCTACTATTCTGATAACAAGCATTAAAATTTTTATTCAAAATTTTCAACTAATCCAAATTTCAAGTGATTAAAACCTGACCCTACTAAATTGTGCAGCCAAGCTGATCAAGTCATACACAGCTGATACATATACACACAAAAGTATTGTAGAGTATTCGTTATCCAATACTGCCACCTGTTGGCTGCCAGAGATACAGTACATATCCCTATAATAATTAGAGTTCAAAACCAGAAGGGACCTCCAGATCATCTAGTCTGACCTCCTCTATATCTCAGGCCACCAACGCCATCCAGAATCCGCACACTACACCCAACCAATTGCAATGTGCTTAAAATCTTTACTTTGTAAAATAAGAGCTCAATTTTATAAATACTAATTGCCAGCACTTAAACTAGGGTTGGATGAAATATCAATTTTGAAAAGTATATTTTTAAATATTACCATATTTACAAATATGGGCACTACTGTACAAACACAAAGACATGTGGCTAGTGAGGAATCAAGGTATGAGTTCCACAAGCATGGGCTAGTCAGAAATGAAGGAATTAGGCAAGAACCAGGATGACAATAGAGGCCAATCTTCAAGAAAGTCTCTCACTCTTGAGACAGCAGACACACACAGTTTAGGAAGAGTCGATCTTCAGAAACTGGGGAACCTTTACCCAAGATGTGTGGCTTTTTATTGTTTTGTGTACTGATTGGGTTGGTTTTGCAGGAGCTAACAGAACACATTTCCAGATTTGTATGAATACTCACTGATGCATAGTAGTCATGGAGAATTATCGTGGAGACACACGCACCATTAAATTAAGGAGTTGTTGGGTGGGAAGATAATGCCACTTGTACCTGATCCTAAAAAAATCATAGCATCACACGACTTTGCCAGCATCACACACTTTGCCAGGTCAACTTTTCTAAATATTTGGGAACTAGACACAATTATCGACTAAGGTTTGCTTCATGGGCTTAATAATGCGAGCACAGAACAGGTGCGTGGGTTGAATTTATAGATTCAATACAGCTCAAAGAGGCCAACTGTTTAAAACTCTCAATCGTCTCCTGCACCTGTTACCTTGATCACAAGCCCCTAAAACAATCATTGTACTACCATACACAAAAGTACCTATTCCTTCCCAACACCCACCTGGTACACAACTGACCACGAATTATCCAGGTTAGCCAGTTTCCAGAGTAAAGTGTAACCATCTCTTTCTTCACAGTAGAGCTCTCCTCCCCTCCTGTCACTGCAATTTCAGGGCCAGTTCCCCAAAGAGTTAATAAAAAGAGTCCTTCCTGATTCAAAAGTTCTATAGCTACTGCTGCTCACCACAGGTCT
Source organism: Malaclemys terrapin pileata (assembly GCF_027887155.1). Lineage (NCBI taxonomy): Eukaryota > Metazoa > Chordata > Testudines > Emydidae > Malaclemys > Malaclemys terrapin. Next base: position 107,369,864 of record NC_071506.1, read on the forward strand.
CAAGAACTCCATTCAATTAATCTATAACTGCATCTTAAACATCGAGTGGCACCTTGTGAACTTCATCTTTAAATAGCAAATGGAACTGTTATAAAGTTATAGCACAAATTCCAGTAATGCTCCTCTATTTCTCTTGGATCACTTAAGACATTTGCTGATTGAGTTTCAGGCTCTCCAAGTGAAAACAGTCTGAGAAAATCCAGGCCTTCGTTTTGAGGATATGCCTGAGCAATGGCCTGGGAGTTATGGGAACTGGCTTGTTTTCCCACAGGCTTTTCAAAAATCACTCCTAAACCACTGCTTAAGGGTGCCATACTGGGAACTGTGAGACAGGCCCAACTGCAATGGCTGATTAACATGCTCTGCATGGATAAGAGCAGAACACCACCCAGAAGAGGACAGCTATCAGACACACATTTCACCTTGGCAGATTATACTGGTGCAGTCCCACAGGTTCAATTACAAATGGCCTAACCCTCTGCACCCACAACTTTGAGATGAGGAAGAAAGGTGCTTAGAATATGGATTGACCTGTGAACGATGCGTCACTTAAAAGCCATTATACTGTAATCTGAGAATGCCAGCACTGCCAGAATGTAGTGTGGTGCACAAGCATTAGAGTACGGAACAGACTGACGGAGTTCTTCTACTAAAAAAGAATTAACCCCAAACAGGTGTGCATACCTGGATTTACAAGCATTACCCAACTGTCAGTGAGGATAATGTGCTTGTGAGATTTTTCAGCCCCGCAGGCCTGCTTCCAAAGTCTCAGAAACTTCAACTATGAAAGTAATATAGAACAGAGAAAGATATAGGTCCAGTTAAGATAGGCTTCAAAAAGGCAATTGTTAAGCACCAGGCAGACTCACCCATGTCCAGAGTCACTTAAAGCAAGGGAATACATTCCCCTGATTTACAAAAGCAACTATTTTTTTGTCATATAACAAAAAACTGGGGATAGGAGTATGGGGAGTAGCTATGATAAAAATCCAAAGCTTGTCTAGTTCCCATGGTAAATAAGAATATGTCCCAGCTTGAGAACTGAGCAAATGATGAATTCTGCCCTGAAGGTAAGAAGCAGGATTGCCTGTAACTAAAAGCTCACTTTGCCTGCTAGGATCAAAAACTTGGTGGTGAGGCGGCTGGAGCAGAACAAATTGTCTGAGACAGCTGTTGCCTCCTATATTACTGCAAACAAAAGGGTGGAGGGCCATCAAATATGCGCATCTGTCATTCTTATGAGGCTTTTCTCTCTTCCTCTTTGTAAAAGTTTTTCCTCGTGATTCTTTGGAGATGAGGGATGGCAGAAATTAAGATTACCTGCTTCTGTCATGTAAAAGCAAAAACTGAGAGTGGAGTGAGGGAACGCAGATTTCACTTCCTGGAAGGCACTTTTATTCCATCACCTCTGCAATTCCATTAAGTGGAATCATTAACACAAAGTTGTCTAGAACTTTCCTCCAGGATGGCAGAAAATGTCTCTAACAGTAGGGCCGAAGTGTGGTATATACTATAAACTGGACAGTTGTGGAAAACTGAGTCTGTTCCCCAAATTTGCTGGCATTCAGTTATACACAAGGTTAATGCAAATTCTATCAACCACTGTAGAAAAAGGCACAGAACCAATCAGTTTGCAAATTCAACTTGAAAACTAGCTCTACAAATAATTACATAAAAGGTCTATGCACTAGTTCTCAGGGAGGTATTAAGTGTTAGAGAAGTTTTAGACAATGCCTTTAAGCCCTGACTTCCCAAAGTAGTCCCGCAAAGTTACAGCTTCATGGCTTTATGACAAATGCAGCTTGGCATTTCAAACTTCTTAAAAAAATTCACTTCTGGCCTGAAACATTTCAGGCAAAAAGGAATTTCTCCCACTTCATTTTTAAAATGTTTACCACTCAGTCTACCAATATCCCAAGCATAAACAACCAGGATTTACTCTTTCCATTAAAAAGTGCAAATACAGTTATTCCCCAATGGCATCAGAAAGCGGAGGCTTGATAACGAATGAGATGAGAGCACAAAATCTTGTTCCTTTGAAATCTCCATCTGACTATTTCAAAGGAAACTGAGCAAAGGAGCGACCCATAATATTTAAGTTCCATTTGTCCTGTACTAGAAAGCAATCCCATGGCATGCTCCCTACGAGCAAAGGCATCAAATGCATTGTAGTGGTTTTCCCCACTGCAGGTTCACATACCTTCACCTTCGCTTGAAGTCGGGTTGCTAGGGATGACCACAAAAGAATAAAATCTTTTACAATTAAAGCCATCTGGAGCAGCTATCTCTCAAATATGTATTGGCAACCTTGACTCAATTTCATGCCCCTCACATAACCAGAGCCTGCATGTCTAATAAATGAACTGTATTGTAACCAGAGGAATTTTTGAGCCACTCAGTCCTGGGGCCCACTAAGATCCCAATGCAAATACTTAGGACTTCCCCTCAAAGCTTTTTTTTTTTTTTTAAATATACCCTGAATCAAGGATGTATGTAAAAGCCAAATGTTCTCTTGCAAAGTCTGTCAATTTTATTAGCACACTGTGTGCCAAAAATAACTCCTTACCTCCAGATAGCTAAACATTTTCCATGATGAAACTACTGTGGTATTCCAATATGTCACTCTTAATGGGTCTTGCAATTTAAAAGATCATTACAATGAATTCTATGGCAATTTTTGATTTTGCTGATTTCATGATTTCACATATAATCCAAGAATCAACTGAGAGTTTTAAAGTCAGAGTTAAATTTCAGAAACTTTTGTTTGCAGACTTTTTAATATTTGACAAAATTTTTAAACAAAAACAATATGATCAATTAGCAAATAACAGAGTGCACTCAATTACTGCATGCAGGGTAGCAGAATTGCCATTTGCCCTAATTTTAGAATGACAGGACTGGTTAGGTGGTTACAACAGGCAGGGCTGGCTCCAGTTTTTTTGCCGTCCTAGGCGGCAAAGTGGGGGTGGGGTGGGGGGGAGAAAGCCGATCAGCGGCACTTCTGCGGCAGCTCAATCGCACCACTTCATTCTTCTGTGGCAATTCAGCGGTGGGTCCTTCGCTCCCAGGGACTGAGGGACCCGCCGCCGAATTCCCGGACATGCCGCCCCTTTCCATTGGCCGCCCCAAGCACCTGCTTCCTTCACTGGTGCCTGGAGCCGGCCCTGACAACAGGATAGGTGATAAAGTCCACGATTCAATACAGCATATTATTGCATCTTGAGAATACAGACTGTCTTACCCACATTAAAGCTCAAGGAAATTGGAAGCAAGGTATTTATTGTAGCAGGTCCTCTATTCAGGAATTTACTTACTGGAAATACATTTGAGTCCTCGAGCAGGCAGGCAGAACAATTCCATTTTGCGACAACTTTTGAGGTTTTGACATTTGTTTTTAACCACACACACACACACACACACACACACACACACACACACCCCTTTCAAACATTTCCATGAAATGAAGTTGTCTCGAAATGACTGTTTTCACATTTCGCTCTTTTGCTTGTCAGAAATGAACAGAGTCTGCCCTGGACCCCAGAAACCTTCCCAGCTTTCACAAAACATCATATTTTGATAAAAATACATTTTGTCAAAAATGTTTTAAAGGTGGCCACTTTTAGAGCACATTTAAAAATATTTTTGTCCAGATCTGCCTCTAACAGTAGGCCCTGGAATCAGCTGGCACCAATCTCCAATGGCTAGTTAGAGCTTGGTGCTACATGAAGCATATATTGTTTGTGAGATATGTTCTTTAATCCAATCCATACAACGTACACTAGAAAATATAATGATGGACACCTCTTACTGCCCAATATCTCTCTCCAACACTCCAAAACTGCACAAACTTTCCTTGGAGCGCAGATTCATGACAACAAATGAACAACCCAGGCTCTGTCTGAGCTAAATCACATTTTTGAACAATTGGATACACTTCACATTGACTAGATGGGAAACACTGTACAGCCTATGTAAACAAGATTTAACTCAGTTTTGCAAAAAAAAGTCTCAATCTATGAAAGGCAGGGAAAACATTAGTATCTTCCTAACTAGAACTATGTTTGAATAGTCTTCGCTAAGTCACTAACAGTTTCAAATCTGAGCGTAGGCAGAGACAACAGCAGAGTGGGGAAAGTTCACACATCATTTAACATCCCTTAAGACATGCTCCTACTCTATTCTATATAGGTTTTTATATCACACATTACTGTTGTATCTGAGCACCTAACCTTAGGCATAAATGCTTTAAAGTATCCAGATATATGCTGAAGCAATGACCTGGGGAACGGTTTATGAAAATTTAACTCATTGGCTATTATTTTGCATTATGTCCTTCATTCTGAACTTTGACTAGTTAAGAGCTATAGTTTTAATTTCAATATGTTACAGATATTTTCAGTTTTCTTAAGTGATCTTTTCAGCACTGCATTAGGCATGTTGTACTGCTTGTTTGTGGCAAAGGAGAGGAGGGCAAACAGATGAGAACTTTAACAGTCCTGTTCAGAGGGGAAGCAGGAGTAGGTCGGGTCTTATATCCCTTGGAATCCAGAGGATCCTGCCCCAACCCCTCCATATCACAATAGTTACCCCTCCAGAAATAAAGAGCTTGACATGGTGCCCATCAAAGATGGTCAACTCTACTCCAAAGTCTGACAGACAAGTCGTTATGTGACAAAAGACATTCCCTCCAGGTCACTCCTCACCCATGTGTTCCAATGACAGTACATTTCCTTATGTTTAGACCAATGGTTAGGTTCTGCTTAACAAAGATAATAAAAACAAACAAAACAAAAAACAAAAAAACACCTTACTCTAACAGAAGCCACTGGAAGTAAATCAAACCCACACAATTATCGTAGAATTTGATGTTGTTATCTGTTAGATGTTACCCTATAAGCCAATCATAATTGTTCTGAAGCCATCCACTTTCTGAACTACCATTTCATTTGGTCAGAGGAAAAGTTTCTCTCTTTTCTTCCCATCAGTGATCACCATTTTTTTCCAGGGGAGGGTAATGAACAGGACTCTCCTTTTGGGTCCTATCAATGCCGTACTTAAATTGTCAGGAGGGATCACTATTTTATAACACATGGTGTTCTTGCCCTGAAGGACAAGTGTGCTGCTTCTGTACCATGACCAGAATCTGCCAGTCCATAAAGAAAAAAGACAGGCTTCAAATTAGTGTCCCCAGTTGCTGCTGAGCACACCAAATCTTTGTTTGGCCAATTAGATCTCAGTTGCATTAAAAATAACATGCAGTCTGCAGGTCTCCTAAAACTCAACAGGCAGTACAGTAGAAACACTAAAAAATCTGAAAAGTCCATCCTCAAAAAGCAGGTTTAAAAGTTCAGGTTAAAATCGGTCATATAAAATCTCAATTATTTTTTTAAATATATCTGAAGACTACAGAAAAGGAATTTGCTTGTAGTTATATAAGAAAAACCACAGAATTTTACTGACATAAGATTTGGTTCCGCTTTTAACTAAAGTAGAGATTTAAAAATCCCCAAGACATTGAGATTTAAAAATTAACTACTGGATCTGCACCAAAATCTATTTTAACTTAAATTCAGTAACTTTTAGCAGGACTCATCACGTACAAACAGCAATCTGACATAATAGATCAGAACTGCCTCAAAAGATGCAGGGGACTGGACTAGATGACCTCTTCCAGTCCCTTGCTGTCCTACAATTCTATGAGGCCCACAAATATGGCTCACATCACTGAATGGACTTCTAAATACAGTTTACTAATGCCAAACAAGCCTGCTAACATGCGGAGATTAAAGGGGGTGTAGTAAAATCTAATTTAAGAAGACTAGACTGGTTCAATCTAAATATTTAAACAAATCAGCAAAGAACCTGAAAGTAGCTTGACTGAGATCATTACCTGTAATTTTGTACCCATAAGAAGCCAACTGTCCAGCCATATATTCTCCATCTGAATTATTATGAGAACATCCCCATGTGCGTATCCAGATTTTTTGTGCACCGGGAATAATGCTGTTGAATGAACAGAATCAGGAAAGCAAGTTAAAGATAAAAACAAAATAGAACATGAAGTCATTTCCGGCACTCAGGAACAAAAGGTTTTGGTCCCTATACATTGGAATGTTAAATGACTCCACCCAGCCTCAATGAGGTGGAGAAGGAGGAAAAGATTCAGTATTTTAATGGGGGATGGGGGCAGGGAAGGTAAGAAAGAAATGATATCTTCAAAATAGAGAGGGTATATGGAAAGAGAAGACTATACTCTGTAGCTATATGGAATCAAAAACCTTAAATTTTTTTATTTTTATTTTTTTTTTTAAGATAGAGATTTCAATGTTCATACACAGTACCAGATTGACAGGACTAAAAATAAGTCATCTATCCATGAAATAGGTACAGCCAGTGATGAGCTTTTTGAAAAGAACCACCATAACGTTTTGTTCAGAGTTATGAACATTTCAGTTACAAACAACCTCCATTCCCAAGGTGTTCGTAACTCCGAGGCAATACTATACATCATTCAGGAAGGTGGGCTTCTCCACCTCTTGGGGAGATGGAGTACCTACACTAATGGGAGAAGCTCTCCCATAGGTAGTGTCTTCACTAAGTGCTGCAGCTGCACCACTACAGCACTATTAGTGTAGACAAGTCCTAAGAGACACTGAGTAGTCAAAAATGACCAATGGATAAGAATTTCTGCCTGTTTGCAGAAAATTTGTAGGGCCTTGTCTATAGTACAAAGTTTTGTCAGCAAAAGTTATGCCGCTTTAATTAAAACTGCTGTTGCATGTCCACACTATGCTCCTTGTGTCGGCAGAGTGCATCCATACTAGCAGCTCTTGCATCAATACAGAGAGCAGCACACTGTGATAGCTTTCTTAGGATACGTCTTCACTACCCGCCGGATCGGCGGATAGTAATCGATCTATCAGGGATTGATTTATCATGTCTCGTCTAGACGCGATAAATCGATCCCCAAACGCGCTCCCCGTCGACTCCGGAACTCCACCAGAGGGAGAGGCAGAAACCGAGTCGAGGGGGAGCCATGGCAATCGATCCCGCGCCGTGAGGACCCGTGGCAAATCAATCTAAGATAAGTCAACTTCAGCTACGCTATTCTCGTAGCTGAAGTTGCGTATCTTAGATCGATTCCCCCCCTCGTAGCGTAGACCAGCCCCTACTGTGCAACTAGCTGCAGGATGCTTTGGAAAGGGTTTGCAATGCCTCATGGGGCAGTTGCAGCATCACATGATGCAGGTTTCTCAATCCCATGGGCATCCTAATAGATTGTCAGCTGCTTTTCAACTGAAGTGGGGGGGAGGGAGAGGGAGACAACAGGTTGACCAACCTATCCTGAGGCAGGAGGAAGGGGACACCCCACACACACATCAGCCCCCGGATCTGCTCCGCACAGCAGTCTCTCCCTACTCTCCTGACAGAAGCAGCCCACTCTGCCTGCCTGCCTATGATTCCTGATTCCCTCTGAGTTCTCCCACAGTGCTCCATGCTGAGGAATGTCAAAGTAGCACAGCAATCTGCCCCCCCCCCCCAAATTCCCCACAGCAAAAGTCTGCCTACCACTGTGTTCCTAGTGCAGGGGAGAACAGGAGCATTCCACAGTTAATGATTTGCTCTTTGGTCCCCAACAGAGCAGCATGCTCAGCTGTCAGATACTTCCAGGACCTTTGAAAGGGGAGGGGCACATGCCTGCAGGGCAGCAGAGATCAAAACACTGAGCAGAGCAGTTAGGGCAGGCATTGTGGGATACTGGTGGAAGTCAGTTATGTCAACCAAACAAACAGTAGTGTCTCTACACTGACACCTTGTAGCTTTAACTTTGCTGCAAAAAGCTTTATGCCTCTCATCGAGGTGGTTTTATTTTTTTGGCAAAACAGCAGAGTTTTGCAGCCAAAAGTAACTTTGTAGAGTGTATACTTCCACTGTTTTAGGCAAAAGTCAGCTTTTCCTGACAAAACTTTGTAGTGTACACAAGGCATAGGATTAAAGCAAACACACACGTGTAGTCCTTAAACAACCCTGGCTACATCCCAGACATAAAGCTCCAAAAAGGTCATCCTTTGTAGGGACATAAATTACCAGAGTAAAAACCACTGAAAACCACACAGTAATGATGAGTGGCCAACAGAGAGAGAACTACTAAATAAGGATAGCTGAAGATCCTTGATACAGCAACAAATATACGGATTCCATCATATCAAGAATATATTATCTATCTTTGAAAGGAGCTAACTCTACAGACTTCATGATTAAAAAAAAAAAATGCTATTATGCTTATGAAATTCAGATCTCTAGTAGACTGTAAAGCATAAAGCCAAAATGGTGTTTCCTGAGAATTCCAGGATTAAAGACTGGAAATGGATTGCTTTCTTGTTTACTTAGTGGATTTGATAGTGCTTTGCATATGTTCAGTTTCTATCATTTGCGTGGGCTTCACAAGGTAGTAACAGGGAAAAGAAAAACAAAGTAAGAAATCTATGTATAACCACAAAAATTGGCAGTGGGACTAAGGGGCAGATCTAATATCTTGAAGTCTTTTTAGCGCATTCTAAAAACGTACATTCAAGTTCAAATTTACTTTGAAGGGATGCTTTAATGCAAAGATCCACTTCTACTCTCTCTTTTTATTCTTGGAAGGGGACACATAGATGCATCAGCTTTCCAACATTTTTTCTACAGAATATCAGTTTTATGTTATCTAATGCTGATACTCTTCCATGCCATTTAACAGTCAGTTATTTCCATTACTGAATAGGTAATCTGAAAGACTCAACAGTAAACTGTCACCACTTTTAACATTTTAAATTCTACTTCCCCACCCCTGAACCCCACAAAGACACTAGAATCCAAGAGCTCAGCTCCCATTTAGGCATCCTAAATGAAAAGTCCAAATTTTGTCAAAACTCCTCAGTATCCAGTAACTGTCTCTGAAAATAATACAAGGTGCTGGGCAATTCTGTAAATCTGGTCACTTCTTTCAGGCACTTCGGTGGGAGCTGCTGAGCCTTTTAGCAATTAAGCCATAATAAGGAGTACTGAGTATTTTTGAAACTCGGGCCCCAAATTGTCCGTGTGCTTAACAAAAGCAGCAAAGTTTTTATTACAACCAAATCTGACGACAACTTAAAAGCTATGGGGCAATGCCACATCCCATTTTATTTTAAAAAACTGTTAGTGTGTATATACTAGGGTTTTTCTGAAAGAAGAACTTACCTATCACTTGGTGGATCATCATCCGCCTGAACATTTTTTTGTGAACTGCGTTTTCGCACTTTAGGAACAACATTCTTTCGTGCAAACTGTCGGTCATGTGGTTTCACATCTTGTGCTGACACAATATCCTCAATATCTTCAAGCAGTGAATCACAAGCAGCAGGCATCTTCAAGAACAGAAATATTTAAATACAAAATCAGATTCTATTGTCAGATATTAGTGTTGATCACATGAACTCTATGAAGAAAAGTCTGCTAACGTTTCTAGATAAACATGCAATAGTTAAAGATATATATGAACTCACTGTGCACCTCAAAATCCACTATTGTGTAAGACCATATAGAAGCTAATGACCTGATCCTGCAAACTCTTGCTTAGTGAAATAATTCCAATTACATCAAAGGAACTATTCTCAGGTAAGACAGAGTTTGAAGAATGGGACTAAGTTAACACAATAAGATGCACTAGGCATCTGAAAGGAGAATCAGGAAAATACAAGGAAAAATAACCTACTATTGTAGTACTAGGGAAATAACCTATTATAAACGAAATAACTAAGTTTCATTTTGGACAGCAGAAAGAGTAGATGATGACTTTTACATTTTTGTTCCTCCACATATATCTAAGTTTGAAATGCCAAACTGAGGAGTTTATCATGCATATCAAAACAAACAATTTCCCAAAATTAACTCAAATAGATTTACTACATGCATTTAGTTGAGTTTATAACTGTAAAGATACATATGTAAAGAAAACAAAATTATCGTGTTTAAAGTACCTACCATGAATAATAAACAATCTATCAGTACCATAACATCTCTTATGAGCACCAGTCTCAAGAAAGTGAAAACTCAGCCTTGAGTTCTGCAAATACTTGACAAATACACAGTTCCACTGGCTTCACTGGATACTTCATATATGTAAATTTAGCACGTGAGAGCTTTTTCAGGGTCAAGGCCTCAGTCATGATCTAGTTATACAAGGCCTCAACCTGAAGTAAGTTTGGCTTGAACTGTTTCAAACATACATACCAATATTCAGCTATCTTTTTAAAAAAAACTAAGGCATAATAATCTAGTAATGTAATCGCTGAATGTCATTTAATCTACTGCATTAACATAAACAGTAAGCAAACTCTATATAGTTCCTTGGAAAAATAAGTCTCATTTAATGGAAAAAAACAAACAATCCTGAACTGGCATTTATGAACCTTTATAGATAAATATGTTTTATCATCTACTAGGATAAAATTTTAAGTTTTTTTTTTTTTTTTAAATGTAAGCGTCCAAAAGAAAAATACTAAGTACTACTGTATGTTTAAACATAAGGTATCAGTCCAGATAAAACTTCCAGAGAAATCCAGAGAAAAAGATGGAGTGGCATTCTTAACCCATGTTTATGATAGCACAGGAGGAGAAAGAAAACACGACCCTGCTCACAACCAACACCAGCCTCAACTTGAATATCTTGGAATTTTTGTATTTAAACATTTAACTGTTACACAAATGGACGCCATTCTATAGAACAGTTTTACACCAGCACTGAATTTGGCTTAGAATCTTTAACTTTGAAGCTTCAGAACAATTTTCATTCTCCCTTTCTGTGCCCACCCACCCCATACACTTTGAGGATTATTCTTGACAAGTAAAATGTGGAAGCAGTCTTCCAGCACGGTCATTACAGTCCCTTTCTGAATGAAACCAGTTCCATAGTGGCATTCCCCAGTAACGACCAAAATTATGCTAGTCGGAAAATCCACATTTAGCAGGAAAGTACTCCACATCAATCTCAGCAGTCCCATGGTGCTCTCCCATCCTGACAAGCCAGGGAGCAAAAGAACAAGAGGAAAAGAAACTCTTAACATCTCAAATTGCAGCGGACTGTTGAGGGACACCAATAGATTATGGGTAGGGCCCTACCAAATTCATGGTCCACTGTGGTTGTGATAAATAAAGTGGGGGGAATAGCTCCCTTTGATGAACAACCAGCCAGACAACTTGCTGTAAAACTTGGTAGCTGTTCTCTGCTTGCTTTACCTGTAAAGGGTTAACAAGCCCACAGGTAAAAGAAAAGGAGTAGGCACCTGACCAAAAGAGCCAATGGGAAGGCTAGAACTTTTAAAAATGGGAAAGAAACTTTCCCTTTGTCAGTGTTGTTCTCTGGGCTGCAGGGACACGGAGCAGTAATGCTGTAAGCAGAAATGCTATGTAAAGTTTGAACCAGGTATGAAAAAGTATTTTCCATACCTGGAAGAAATAATTTGGATAGGGAATGTTTAGTGAGATGCTATCAGGTTTATTTCTTATTTTGGCTTGTGGAACTCTTCTGTGCTAACCCCAGATGCTTTTGTTTGCTTGTAACCTACCTTTAAGCTGAACCCCCACAAAAACTATTTTGGGTGCTTAATTTTTGTAATTGTTTCTTTTAAGATCCAGCAAAAAGCCTAAGTTCCAGATGTATTTTTTTCCTTTTTGTTTTTAATAAAAATTTACCTTTTTTAAGAACAGGATTGGATTTTTGGTGTCCTAAGAGGTTTGTGCATGTTGTTTGATTAGCTCGTAGCCACAGCTAATTTCCTTTGTTTTCTTTCTCAGCTCTTTCCCAGGGACAGGGGGAGGGGGGGGTGAAAGGGCTTGAGGGTACCCCACAGGGAGGAATTCCCAAGTGTTCCTTCCTGGGTTCAAAGGGGGAGGTTTGCATTTGGGTGGAGGCAGCATTTACCAAGCCAAGGTCAGAGAAAAGCTGTAACTGTGGGAATGTAATACAAGCCTGGAGTGGCAAGTATTAATTTTTAAAATCCTTGCGGGCCCGCACTTTCTGCACTCATAGTGACAGAATTGGGATTCAGCCTTGACAGTGGTCAATTTCACCGTCATGTCCTTTTTTTAAAAAATCCTATTTCATGATTTCAGGTATTTAAATCTAAAATTTCACAGTGTTGTAATTATAGGGGTCCTGACCCAAAAATGAGTTGGGGGGTGGGAGATGGTTTGCGGTACTGCTACCCTTGCTCTTTCAGAGCTGGTCAGCTGGAGAGTGGCAGCTGCTGATCGGGAGCCCAGCGCTGAACGCAGAGCTGCTGCCAGCACCAGTGCAGAAGTAAGGATGGCATGATATGGTATTCCCAACCTTACTTCTGCGCTGTTGCTGGCAGGGCACTGAAGAGCTGCCATTCTCCAGCCACCCAGCTCTGAAGGCAGCGCAGAAGTAAGAGTGGCAATACCCTGGCTCCCCTAAAATAACCTTGCGACCCACCCACCCCTGCAACTCCCTTTTGGGTCAGGACCCCCAATTTGAGAAATGCTGGTCTTCCCTGTGAAATCTGTATAGCTTAGAGTAAAAGCACACAAAAGACCAGATCACATGGTGGGAGACCAGATTTCACAGTCCATGACATGTTTTTCATGGTCATGAATTTGGTAGGGCCCTAGGTATGGATCCACTGTTAACTTTTTCATTGCAAATCTTTATGTTCAGGAACACAAAATTCACTCCATCCACCTGGTGAAATATGAGTTTTAACCACTGCAACTAAAAGACGCTCAAAATCATTACCTCATTTAAATACAAAATCTTATACAGTGCTCATCACCATATTCAAGTGCCTCTAAAAAGAAACTGTTTAATTTTAGTAACTGTCCATGGTTACCAGTTTCCACCTTACAAATACATTTTATAAAGATTTTTCAATATAGTTTACAAAGACCAAACTACATAGAACATAAACGCTCCTAAATAAATCAGTCTATTGCAGAGGTCCCCGAACTGTGGGGCGGAACATTCGGGGGGCGCAGCTGGAGCCCGGGCCAGCTCCCGCCGGGGGAGGCACCACCCAGTTCCAGTCCTGGTCCAGGGTCCCAGGTGCCAGCCCCCTTACCTCTGTCCACATCCCCCCCCTCCAATAGCCTTGGCCCCACTCCCGGCCCCAGCTTAGGGGGAGGGAGAGGGACATGAGGTAAAGAGTCTTGGGACCACTGGTCTATTGAGTAAAAAAAAAAAACCCAAAGAAAAAAAACCAAAAACAACCCACCCTTAAGTCTCTGGCCATGAGAAACATGATTTCTGCAATGCACTGTGGTATGCATGTTATTTATTCCAGCAATATAGAACTGAACAGATCAAGTACAAATCTGGCCCTTATCCTGCAAGTGGTCCCATTAGAATCCATAAAACTACTCATAAAAATTTGCAAGATCAGACCTTTTAACAGCAAGGGATCCATGATATCAACTCATACACCTGCATACAATTTCTCTCCCTTTATTTGTGTTTAAGAAGAAGGCCAAAAAAACGTAAGGCTAAGAATGAAAACTAACCCTTATCTTACCCGCACTGTATTTCAGTATTGCACATATGAAATGTAAGTCAACCACAGTTCAGCAATACATGCAATACTTGGGCATACCAAGTAACATCTAGTTTTCTGGCTTAAAGCTCATGTATGATCCTTAACATGTTTTTATACTACTTAGTATCACACGGGCTATCAACAAGTACAAAAGGAAAATAACACATTTATCAAGAATTTTGTGAAAGAGCTCATAGTGGCTAGCAACCCAGTCTATTCAGGACAACAATACATCTTCAATGTAATGTGTTAGTAACTGCCAAATGAAGCAAATCCTTCGGTAAATACAGTTCAGACAAGCAGATTCAACACCTCAAAAAACTTGTCTATATACAAACTCAAAAGATAAATACAGTTTTATAATGTCACTTATATAGGGTGACCATATTTCCCTAGGCTGAATACAGGACACCTGGTAAAATTACTCCTACTCAAGCAAGTTCAACGGTAATCAATCAGAACTATGCAGTACAATCGTTCAAATGAACTTCAAGTTGACTGAGCACCCGTTAAAAAGAAATACAGCGTAGTTGGATTCTTTATATTTACCTTCTTATCTTTCAGGCTTTAGGGTTCACACTAGACATGTAAATACCATTTTAAAAATGAACCATTTAAACGATTAAAAATATGTAATTTAAATGGTTAACCAATTAAGCAGCTGGGGCCGATCCTGCCGGCCAGCGCAGCTGGGCTTATCTGCTGGCATGGCTGGCGCCACCCAGAGCGTATTGTTCATATATATAGTTCATCAATCAGGATTTGGAGGCAGGTCAGATAAAGTGATTTTAAAATAATACCTAGCACTTACAGTACAGTATAATTTCAGTTAACCTAATTCCTTTTATCTGAAAATCCTAGTTATCTGAACCCAGAGTGCATCCCCCATGTCACCCTATATTGGTTGGTAATACTCATGTTTATGTGAGTGCCCGATTATCTGCAAGTTTTGGCGGTCCCCCAGGCCATTTGGAAAAATGGGAGCGTACTGTACTTCATATCAGAGTACATTACAGGTGAATCCTTACTACTGGAAGTGAGTTAGGGAGTGTGTCTAATTTGTTATATCAAGGAATTGTGAACCAATGTTTTTAGTACTACCCCTGCTTCTGCTTTTAACTCACTCTGATTTTGAGCAAGTCAGTATGGTTATGATCAAGGAAGAGACTGAGTAAAAACAATGCTGTGTTTCTTGACATCTGTTTCCCTGTATAGGTATTCAGTCATAAAAAAAAAAAGTTATGACAAACATGTTTTGTATCCTGGCTAGACTGGTAGAGCAAACATTGCTATGGGACAGGAAGCTGGATTCTATATCATTTTGTATACATCAGCAGCACTACAACTGAATCTTTTATTTCTAGTGATGATGCTCAAGACTAAGTACCAGGCTCTAAGATTCCAGGTTGAGTTTTCAGTGTTGTCAAAAAAAACCTTCTTTTTACTTTTAGACTGAGCAAATCTGATATAGAATCATTAGGATGCAATAAATATGGAACCTCACAATGCCATTTTTCAGAGGCTAACTCTGCCCTCAACATCTTCATTTTAGAGGAGAAAATACTAATATCTGTGTGGAATTATGGAGTTTAATGTTTATAAAATGCTTTGATATTCTTTGAAAGACATTTTAGAAGTGCAAAGCAGCACTCTGCATTAAAGAAATAGGGAGACTAAAAAAAATATTCAAACTGAAATGTGATTTTTTTTTAAGTTGATATTTTTACATTTTCTTGTCTAGATTAGGATTTTGGTTGTGCAGGGCTAATACAGTAAGGCTGTGTCTACACTACAGCCTATGTCGGCACCCCCCCCAAACAACATAAGTTAAATTGACATGAGCGTTTGTGTGCACAGCACTGTCAGCAGGAGAGCTTCTGCTGCAACATAGCTTATGATGCTCATGGAAGTTTTTTTTTTTTTTTTTTTTTTTTTTTTTTAAAAACGTCGACGGGCGAGCTCTCTTCCATCAGCGTAGAGCTCTTTACCAGATGCACTACAGTGGCACAGCTGTATTGGCACAGGTGCACTGCTACAGCGCTGTATGTACAGATATGGCCTTAGAGACTTGTTATCCTGCTAAGGGGATTTTGGTGTTTTAGGATGTATGCTAGCCGGTCATCTGCTACTGGTGTGCAACATTATAGGCACTAGAATGTTTGATCCTGGAAAATGTTGTTGCTGAAACAGATGCTGAGTGTCACAGGATAAATATAGGGTGACCAGATGTCCTGTTTTTAAGCCCTCCTACAAGTGTCCCAACTTTTTCTTAAAAACAGGCAAACTGTCCCGGATTTTGTCTCCCCCGCCCATGATGGGTCCACTCCTGCTGCTGGCCGGACCCCTGCTCGCCAGCCGCTCGTCCACTAGCGGTGAGTTGGAGGGTCCAGTGGCCAACGATGGGGAAGGGTGTGCAAGGCTGGTGGCAGGGTGAAGATGCAGCTGGCAGGGCATCCCGCTCCCCTGCTGGTCTGTCAGCGCAGCCCCTGCTGTGTGCCAGCTCTCGGCCAGCAGAGCTGGCAGTGTCCCCTTTCCAGCTGGCACTGGCTGCGCACTGCAAGCTGCAGTGGCTGGTGAGTGTGGGCAGGCGCCAGACGGTGGCCGGTTACGTGTCATCTTGGCTGCCCACCCATCGGCCCTTTAAGTGCTCCCCCTCTAGCTGTCCTTTCCTTTTTGCCCTTTCATGCCACCCCCCGCCCCCAACCCTACTGCTTCTCCATATCCCCCCCAGCAGGGTACATCCCACTCCCGGTACAGTAACTCCTCACTTAACATCATCCTCGTTAATGTTGTTTTGTTGCTGATCAATTAGAGAACATTCTTGTTTAAAGTTGGGCAATGCTCCCTTATAAGGTTGTTTGGCAGCCGCCTGCTTTGTCCACTGCTCGCAGAAAGAGCAGCCCGTTGCAGCTAGCTGGTGGGGGCTTGGAACCAGGGTGGACTGGCAGCAACCCCATCAGCTCCCCCAAGTTCCCTGTGTGGCAGCCACCCAGCAGGCTATCAATTGCCAGCAGTTCAGCTGTCTCTCCCCGCCCCCGCCATGTACTGCTCCTGCCCTCTGCCTTGGAGCTGCACCCAGGAGCCTCCTGCTAGCTTTGCGGGGGGCGGGGGGGGCGAGATGGGGAAGGAGGAGAAGAGGAGCACTAATATCAGGGTGTTCCCCTCTCCCCCTTGCTCCTTTACCCCAATGTCCACAGAGCAGGGGGGAAGACACAAGAGGGCTCAGAACAGAGGGAGCTTGCTGGCAGCAGCTGCTGTCTCAACTTGCTGACCTACTTCAAAAGGCAATGTACTTAGAGTGGGGTCAGCGTACTTAAAGGGGCAATGTACGTCTCTCTCTCTCTCACACACACACACACACAGGGTGTGTGTCTGTCTCTCTCTCTCCCCGCCCCGCCACCTCTCACACACACACACACCTTTGCAATGCTGTCTCCCCTCCCTCCATTTGTGCTGCCTCGTAGAGTGTGAGGCTACATTAACAACGTGTTAACCCAGGGGTTTTCAAATTGGGGGTCAGGACCCCTCAGGGGTTGCGAGGTTATTACATGGGAGGTCGCGAGCTGTCAGCCTCCGCCCCAAACCCCACTTTGCCCCCAGCATTTATAATGGTGTTAAATATATAAAAACATGTTTTTAATTTGGGGGGGGGGGTCGCACTCAGAGGCTTGCTATGTGAAAGCGGTCACCAGTACAAAAAGAGACCCACTGTGTTAACCCTTGAGGGCTCAGCCAAGTGCTAATTCATCATTTAGCAGTAAGGCATTCCCTGGGAAATATCCCACCCTCTGACTTCACCACCTCAACCAAGTTTCACAATCATCATTGCTGTGTCCAGTATTACATTGTTTGTTTAAAACTTATACTGTGTGTGTGTAAGTAAATAAATATTATAGTATTTTGTCTGGTAAAAAAAAAATTTCCCTGGAACCTAACCCCCACTACTGACATTAATTCTTATGGGGAAACTGGATTCACTTAACATCGTTTCACTTGAAGTCGCATTTTTCAGGAACATAACTACAACGTTAAGCGAGGAGTTACTGTACTGTGCAGAGAACCAGCCCCTAGTCAGAGCACTCAGCTCACGAACAGCCTGGCCAGCAGGCTCCTTCCTTCCCTCACTGCCTCTGACTGGGCTGGCATCCGAGGAAAACCCAAGACCCTCCGGCCCAGAGCACTGGCCAGGAGGAGCCAAGCCCTGCCTGTACCAAAGCCCCCTCACTCAAGGGAGAGGCTTAATCACCACCTTAACTGACGTAAATTATGCTGATATAGGCGGTCGTGTAGACATAGCCTCAGATGCTGAGCTTTCCATCTATCCTGATGCCAGTTTCACTAGGTTTCCAAATTACCAGTGGTAGATAAGGCCTGAATTTTTCAGGTACAAAATCAAATAGAAAAAACACTAACAAAAACCTTTCAGATATACTGTATGCATATGCATTAAATTACAAAGAAGCTAAAATGGGGCCAAAATCTTTTTTTCCTTTGCAAGTCACCTTTAAGTTTTTGTCTCAGAAATCTTATTTACTTTTAACAAGCAGCCCAGTATTCTACTATGCACTCTCCGTGGTTCCACACAGTAGACAAAACATTTTGTAACTCAAGTTCAGTTTCAAGTTTGAGACCTTCCAGCGGCAAGTTTCATCAACGATATCTCAGTCCTTTTAAAACCTAAATTACACTCGCGCACATGTATATGAATATTTCGAGCTGGCAAGCCAATAAATTGATAAAAAAGCAAGGTGGAAAAGAATGTCAGTCGACTTATACTGCTAACCTAAGAACATAACCAACCATGAATGAAACACAGCAGAAGTAAGTTATAAAAGGTAATCAATTAAATTTATATTATTCATTTTCCCCCAGTCTGAAGTTTCTTCCTCTAGCATGCAATGGAACACCACACAGGCCCAATATACACACCATATTGCAATGGTTTAACTAAATGTGTGATTTAAAAATCAAACAGGTGCAAAACCCTCTGTGAACATGTATAACTCAATTTAAGCCTTTCTTACATTGACTTAGTTAAATCAGTTCCTTGCCATCTTAAGCTAAATCAGTATAAGCCTGGGTTAAACTGATTTAAGTGTCTATGTAGGAGTCTGCACCAATTTAACTAAATTTAAAAACAAATGTTTAAATTGATTTAGTTAAACCAGTCCACCTTGTATGAATAGAAAACCAAAAATCTATCCTAAAAGAGGGGTAAATAGACCCTTGGAAAAAAAATAATTGCTCCAAGACACTACTGTTCTTTTCTTAAGTAAGGTCTAGGTGAAGCGTGAGACAAGCTATGAAACAAAGCATTTTAAAATTAGACAAAAACTATTTTTCAGGTCCATTAAAATGAAAAAAATTAATTAGATGGTTCTAAAGCAATATACTAAAACACCATGACCAGACTAAACAACATACCTTGATTTATGCAATTTGTCTTAAGTTCTCTTGAATAAAGTATCTGAAAAGTAGAAAAAACTATTAGAGACAAGATTCACCTAAACATATTCACAACTCTGACATAGCTAGAATATCAGTTATTGAACTTGATTTATGTGTTCTTAAATACGTAACTTAGTAACCACTTCAATTTTGGTGGGGTTCGTGAACTCTGCATTGGACACCTGAGGAGCATGTTTACAGACTCCCGCAGTAAGGCAACTATTCCAGATAGGGATAAATATTCAGAGTAAAAAGAGAAGTCTAAGATGGCAGAAGTGTGTTGATAAAAGTTTGTAAAAGTTTTGTTTACTAATGAGTTTGCATAATATGAGCTACATATTTACTCTGGAGTGCGTTATTTTCTTTAAGAGAGTGGAGTGTTTCGGAAAGGTACTAATCTGAGAGCTCTGTCAATGGAAGATCCTGATTTATCCACCAGAATACAGTACAGGCAGTAATAATGCAAGTTCCTGAACATTGCCCTACCAATGTGGCAAATGATCGAGAGGGACCACATCTCGGAATTAAGTCAGCATTTCCTCTTATTGACCATTCAGTCCATGCTAGAGAATGCTAACAAAGTTAACTGGATGGTATTTTTCAACATCAACATGTGTCCCACAAGGAACTGAGCTGAGACCACACAAGTATCACTTATGGCCTTCAGGGCCCCAGTAGCCTAATGGATAAGGCACTTTCCTCTGTTTAGTCACTTCTGCTCCAACACATCACAGATTATAGTATTTGCATCAGGCCTCCTCACAGATTCATCTCCTTATTAAAAAAATATATATTTTAAAAGGAAAGATTAGACAAATCTTTGCATTAAAAAGATTCTGGTTTGAATGCATCATGGTGGACTGAACTAACAGATCTTTTCATCTTTCATAACACTGAAACACCATGGGAGGAGACCACCAGATGCTGAGCTTTAGCCAACATATTTTTAGAACATGGGTCCAGCAGTGTGGCCTAATGGCTAGGACAGACAGACTCAGGAGTCTTGGGTTTATTCCCAGTGGCCTCTGGCCTACTGGGTGACCAGGCAAGTAATTTCACCTCTGTGCTTCAAGATATGCCACACTGCAGTGATTTCCCTACACTCCCCGAATTTCCCCAACACCTCCCCCCCTCCGCCCCCAGTTTTGTGAACTAGTTACATGCCAAACCTGGTGGCTGAACTTTGTGACTTTGTCCTCACCCACAACTATTTAACATTTGGGGACAATATATACCTTCAAGTCAGCGGCACTGCTATGGGTACCCGCATGGCCCCATAGTATGCCAACATTTTTATGGCTGACTTAGAACAACGCTTCCTTAGCTCTCGTCCCCTAATGCCCCTACTCTACATTGATGACATCTTCATCATCTGGACCCATGGAAAAGAAGCCCTTGAGGAATTCCACCATGATTTCAACAATTTCCATCCCACCATCAACCTCAACCTAGACCAATCCACACAAGCGGTCCATTTCCTTGACACTACTGTGCTAATAAGCGATGGTCACATAACCACCACCCTATACCAGAAACCTACTGACCGCTATACTTACCTACATGCCTCCAGCTTCCATCCAGAACACACCACACGATCCATTGTCTACAGCCAAGCTGTAAGATACAACCGCATTTGCTCCAATCCCTCAGACTGAGACAAACACCTAAAAGATCTCTATCAAGCATTCTTAAAACTGCTGAAGTGAAAAAACAGATTGACAGAGCCAGAAGAGTACCCAGAAGTCACCTACTACAAGACAGGCCCAACACAGAAAATAACAGAACACCACTAGCTATTACCTTCAGCCCCTAACTAAAATCTCTCCAGCGCATCAAAGATCTACAACCTATCCTGAAAGATGATCCCTCATTTTCACAGATCTTGAGAGACAGACCTGTTCTCACTTACAGACAGCCCCCGCAACCTGAAGCAAATACTCACAAGCAACCACACATCACAGAACAAAAACACTAACCCAGGAACCTATCCTTGCAACAAAGCCTGATGCCAACTCTGTCCACATATCTATTCAAGTGACACCATCATAGGACCTAATCACATCAGCCACGCCATCAGGCGCTCGTTCACCTGCACATCTACCAAGGTCATATAGGCCATCATGTGCCAGCAATGCCCCTCTGCCATGTACTTTGGCCAAACTGGACAGTCTCTATGCAAAAGAATAAATGGACACAATTCAGACATCAAGAATTATAACATTCAAAAACCGGTAGGAGAACACTTCAACCTCTCTGGTCACTCAGTAACAGATTTAAAGGTGGCAATTTTGCAACAGAAAAGCTTCCAAAACAGACTCCAACAAGAAACTGCTGAACTTGAATTAATATGCAAACTAGATACAATCAATTTAGGCTTAAATAGAGACTGGGAATGGCTAAGTCATTACACACATTGAATCTATTTCCCCATGTTAAGCATACATAACACCTTCTTGTCGAAGTGTCTTAAATGGGTCATCTTGATTATCACTCAAAAGTTTTTTTTTCCTCCTGCTGACAATAGCGCATCTTAATTAATTAGCCTCTTAGAGTTGGTTGGGCAACTCCCACCTTTTCATGTTCTCTGTATGTATATATCTCTCCCCACTATATGTTCCATTCTATGCATCGGATTAAGTGGGCTGTAGCCCACGAAAGCTTATGCTCAAATAAATTTGTTAGTCTCTAAGGTGTCAGAAGTACGCCTGTTCTTTTTGCGGATACAGATTAACACCACTGTGACTCTGAAACATGCCAATTTAGTGACTGTTTGGAAATCTGAATTGAAATTGAAACATTAATACATACTTTAAAAGCATATACAGTGTATGATAAAATACATGTATCTGAAAAAGTATAATAGATTTCAAAAGTATGAACATAGACTAGCTTCCTTATACAGTTGTTTTTGATGACAATGTCAGTGCATTCATTTCGGTGATGTTGGCCAACCTAATAATTTCAAATGATGATTTGTAAGCGAAGTCTAAATGAGCTCTCCCTGACAGCTAGTGATGAGCTGGGGATGGAGCAAAAGGCTTCAGGACCAGATTGTATTTACATTCGACAGATTTTGGTTGGGGTTGGGTTACAAAGCACTTGAATGTGAGGGGGGAGGAGGGGGAATGAAATGTTGTTGTTCTTATTGTATGAGTCAAGGGCAGTAGAACTGTACTTAGCCTGTGCTGATTGAGGGCATCAAGAGAGAGGGTGGGGACCTGTCCCTCTCCACTGTTTAAAAACAGAGCTGATTAGGCTCCATAGATAGTCTTTTGTTCTGTTAAGTGACCACTACAGCTGAAATCACTGATAATCAGGTCTAAGTGCTTAGTCCTGCTGTGGGGACAGTGTTCCTGTGGGTAGAGTGTTTTTGTGCAAGAGACAGCCCAGACTGCACTAGCAGCGAGGTTCCCCCAAGAGACCAACTCACAGAGGTCACAGTGGCAGGTGGCAGCAGAAGGTGACTGCGCAGAGCCATTGGCAACAGAGTGGTGGAATGAACGGTGGCACAACGAACAGCTGTGGACTGACTGAACAGTGAGCAGCTGGAGGAACAAGCAAGGTGCCTTCTTGCCCCCCGCCTCCATCTGGGAGGTGTAACTCGCGTGAAAGCACCTCTGAACTCTGAGTCTCCACTGACCAAGGACAACACCAGTGAGTGGGGTGCAGTGAAGGGAAAAGTGAGGGGCACGTTGAATAAACATTTGTTTGTTGGACTATATTTTAGTGACTTTGCTCCAGAATGCTAGATTTGTTACTGGGAATGGAAACTTATATAAATATGTTTCCTAGTAGGCCAAGATTTTTAAAATGCATTATTTGCCAAGGTTGTTATCTCAGATCTTTGCTATCTTGAGAGGTCATTATGTTGGGGAGCTTCTGTACTAAACATTTTTTATTTTTATAATTAATTTTTACATAAGAATGGTCATACTGGGTCAGACCAATGGTCCATATAGCCCAGTAACCCATCTTCTGACAATGGTCAAGGCCAGGTGCTTCAGAGGGAATGAACAGAACAGGGAATCATCAAATGATCCATCCCATGTTGCCCATTCCCAGCTTCTGTCAAACAGGCTAGGGCAGGGGTCGGCAACCTTTCAGAAGCGGTGTGCCGAGTCTTCATTTATTCACTCTAATTTAAGGTTTTGCATGCCGGTAATATATTTCAATGTTTTTTAGAAGGTCTCTCTCTATAAGTCTATACATTATATAACTAAAAAGGTTTTGTATTGTAAAATAAACAAGGTTTTCAAAATGTTTAAGAAGCTTCATTTAAAATGAAATTAAAATGTTGATCTTACGCCCACTCAGCTCGCTGCTGGTCTGGGGTTCTGTTCACCTAGGCCGACAGCAGGCTGAGCGAGGCCTGCGGCCAGGACCTCGGCTGGCAAGGGTCCGGCAGCCAGAACCCCAGACCAGCAGCGGGCTGTGTGGGGCCGGCGGCCAGGACCCCAGACCGGCAGTGGACTGAGCGGCTCAACTCACTGCCGCTCAGGGGTTCCATCCGCCGGCTCCTGCCAGCCGGGATCCTGGCTGCCGGATCCACTCAGCCCGCTGCCAGTCTGGGGTCCCGGCCCTCCCCACATACAGCGGGTACCTACCTTCTTCCTGGTTCTGGCCATTCTCTTCCTCTCTCTGCACGGCGCGGGAGGGGCTGGCAGCTTGCTGAACTCCGGCCCAGGAGCGCAGACCCCGTGGCTTGCCGTGCCGGGAGAATGGGGTCATTTGCCCACCCCGTGCACATGGCTATGCTTCTGCTCCCTGCCCCCGCAGGGGGAGCAGAGGGTAGAGGAGAGCGGGCCGGGCTGGGCAGGATTTTTAATGGCACGATGGAGTCCCGGCAGGCTTCTAGCGTGCCATTAAAAATCGGCTCGCATGTCTTTGGCACACATGCCATAGGTTGCCGACCCCTGGGCTAGGGACACTCAGAGCATGATGTTGCATACCTCCTCATCCTGGCTAATAGCCACTGATGGACCAATTCTCCAGGAATTTATCTAGTTCCTTTTTTAATCCTGTTATAGTTTTGGTCTTCACAGCATCCCCTGGCAAAGACGTCCACGGGTTGACTTTATGTTGTGTGAAGTACTTCCTTTTGTTTTTTTTAAAACCTGCTGCCTATTAATTTCATTGGGTGACAGCTAGTTCTTGTGTTATGTGAAGGATTAAATAACATTTCCTTAGTCACTTTCTTCACACCAGTCAAGATTTTATAGACCTCTATTGTATCTCCCCTTAGTCATCTCTTTTATCTAAGCTGAAAATTCCCAATCATTTTAATTTCTCCTCCGGTTTCATACCCCTAATCATTTTAGTTGCCCATCTCTGTACGTTTTCCATTTCCAATCTCTCTCTTTTGGGATGGGGTGACCAGATCTGCACACAGTATTCAAGGTGTACACATACCATTGTTTTTATATAGAGGCAATATGTTATTTTTTGTCTTATTATCTATCCCTTTCTTAATGATTCCCAACTTTCTGTTTGCTTTTTTGACTGCCACGGCACATGGAGTGGATGTTTTCAGAGAACTATCCACAACGACTCCAAGATCTCTTTCTTGAGTGTTAACAGCTAATTCAGACTCCTTCATTTTGTACGTATAGTTAAGATTGTTTTCCAATGTGCATTACTTTGCATTTATCAACACTGAATTTCATCTGCCATTTTGTTGCCCAGTCACCCAGTTTTGTGAGATCCTTTTGTAACTCTTCGCAGTCTGCCTGGGACTTAACTATCTTGAATAGTTTTGTGTCATCTGCAAATTTTGCCACCTCACTGTTTACCCATTTTTCCAGGTCATTTATGAGTATGTTGAATAGTAATGGTCCAAGTGCCAACCCCTCTGGAATACCATTATTTATCTCTCTCCATTCTGAAAACTGGTAATTTATTCCTACCCTTTGTTTCCCATATTTCCCATATTTTAACCAGTTACTGATCCATGAGAGGACTTCCCTCTTATCCCATGATGGCTTACTTTTCAAAAGTCAATTGAAATTAAATACTTTTTTTTAATTATTTTTTTTAGAAATCTAGACCTGTTGTGTGTTTTGGTGTAACTTGCATTATCCTTATGTTAAATTTGCATTATCCTAACAAAACATTTACTTTATTCATATCTCTTTTATATATCTCATCAGCCCTGACACCCCCACTGTAAACTCGAACACCCCCCACCCCACCCCCATTTCAATTCCTGGGGAAACTACTGCCACACTGCCATCACAGAGCACGTCTGTAGCTAGCTAGCTTGGGTATACACAGCAATGAAGCCAAGACCGCAGACTGTGGAGCCTGCTGGAGATCCTGGGTGATTTCTCACACAGGTAACTCGGCATGGAGTCCGCACGAGACCCAGGATTGACAAGCAAAGTCCCCCTCAGTTTCCTCCATCTGTAAAATGGGGACAACGATCCCGCCCCCCCACGTGGAGAGCTGCGCACCAGCAGCGCCAGGCGGGAGCCGCCAAGGGGCTGCCCAAGCTGGGGGACAGCGCACAGCCGCGCTCTCAGCGCAGGGCCCTGGGCACTGCCACCCCAGGGGCTCCGCGCAAGCCGCCCCCACCTCCTGTAACACCCGGGGCCACCGCTCGCAGGCCGGGGAAGGGGGGGGGGAAGGTGTCACCGCCCCGCGCTGCTCGAAGGGGAGCCCGCGCCCCCCGACAGCCCCGCCGGCCACAGAAACGCGCCTGAGGGGCTGTCCCCCCGCGAGACCCGCCACTAGCCGGGCCCCGCTGCCGGGGGCTAAACGCTGAATAAACGACTCCGGCACGGGAAGGGTGGGGGGGGTAGCAGTAGCAATTACGACTTACCGCCTAACCCGCGCGCTCAGCTGGACTCCGCCATGATGCCGACCTCCGCCCCGCCCCTCCACACGTCAAAACGTCGCAGCCGCGACGGGCTCCCAGGGCGGCCAAATTAAGTCATTCCGCACCTCTGCCCTCAGCTCCACACAAACACCCCCCCCTCACCAGAGCGAGGCTGGCCCCACCCCCCGTTCCGCAGGCGAGGGCTGGCACGCTGCGCTGAGTTTTGAGTCCTGGGCTTCTCCCGCCTCCGCTCACAGGGAGGAAGGAGGCGGGGCTGGGGCTGCCGAACGTTCCACTCGGGAGGGTGGGGCGGGGTTTGCGGGGAGATTGTTCGTTGTCCCGCGCCCCCCAGTGGTCAAGCCGCTCCCCGACGCTGGGGCACGTGTGCCTGCGTTTGTCTGCCGCCAGGGGGCTGCAACCTGCGTGGCAGCTTCGCAGGGACTCCTGCAGCTTGGGCTCCGAGCACACCCCGGCTCCCGGCCCGGGAGACTCCCGCTGAAAGCGCCGGACTTGGCGCCACTCACCTGTGGCTCCCTTCGGGCTGCACAGGCACCTGGCCAGGGGCCCTGCCAAGGCTGCGTTATGAGGGGTGATAGGCCTAACAGCTCCGGCTCACATGCGACCACCAGGATAAATCTGACCAAAGTTTGCCCCAAGGCCGAGCACAAGGCTTAGGTACTACAGATGTCCCCTGGAAGCCGTTTGGTGCAGCTGTGAATTTAGATAGTGCCATCCCTCAACATTCAAAACTGAATGGAAAAATCAGATCACCTTAAGAATTGTAATTTGATTAAAAAGATAGATGTGGGGTTCTTTGTTTTCTAATGTCTGAGGTTTAAAGATGGAATCAGGTCCCCCCTGCAAGCTTCTCTCCACAACCCACAGAGCAAGAAAGTTACCCTTGTTAAAAAAAAAAAAAAAAAAAAAAACTGAGAGCTCACCCTCTTCTACAAACATGTAATTCATGTGCTGGTGCTTTACTACAAACATAAAATAGTGCAAAAGTTAAGGTAAAATTGGAAGAGTTGGCAACTAGTTGGTGGTTGTGTAGTGTTATGAGCTGGGTGAAACTTTATGATGGGTTGAGTTAAAAACTCATTGAGACTGAGGGGTATGACTACACCCTTCAGTTAAGGTAGGTGTAAGGCTAGGCCCCCACCTAAGGCAAAAGGAGTACGTGAGTTTACCTAGGAGCTTTAGCTAAGCATTGTTTTAGGTAGGACGTGTGTGAAGGGAAGGGAGAACACCAAGGAGCAGAGTGACCCAGACAGCCTGAAGGAGAAGCTGAAAGTAGAGTGTCTGACCCTGAATGAACCTGGGGAGAGATTTCCAGGTCAGGGATGAAAAGAGTGTTCTTGGTGCTGTAAGCAAACACAAGATGATGTACATTCATTGTAAATAAATAAGATTGCATCAAATAAATGCTTGTCACCAATTCTGGAACATCTCCAGGGTCCCAAACTTTTACTAGCCCCTCAGGTCAAACAGGGGCAACTGTAACGCAAGCAGCACATTGTGGGGTGGCAGCATTCCTTCAGTACCAACTCAGACCTGTACTCTTCATCTAGTCATGCTTTATTTCCCTGAATCTGTGGAGGCTGACTCTACCTGACTCTGTTCCTGCAGGCCTCTGGCTGAGATTTTCAAAGCCACCAAGGCTCTTCTATTAAAATTATTGGGACTTGGATGATCATATACCTTTGGAGTCATTTAAAGCCTTAGTCTATAATGTTTCACATACTCCTCAAATAGCAGTAACACCTTTTTATATACTTTTATTTCTCAACTATAGGGTTATTAGTAAAAATAACTCTTAAATCATACGTTTGGAGAGCATTGGCCAAAATTTTGAAACCTGAGTGACTAAAGTTAAGTTTGTAAATCCGTATTCAGGAACCCACAAAAGTGACCTGATTTTCAAAGATGCTGAGCACTTTATTTCAACAGTATTTGTGGGTGCTCAGCACCTTTAGCCTTATTAGCCCTGACAATAAATTTAGAAATCTAATTTAGGCACCCAGGTTTCAAAACTTGGGGCATTCAACTTAGTTTACCTTACTTAAAATCATGTTGCATTCCGTATGCTTTACATTTGACTTTGCAAAACTCATTCAATACAAAATTACACATTTAAAATTAAGCCAACTTGTGCCCATTCAAACTCCCATTGATTTAAATAGCAGCAACTTTGGGATCCTAGTAGATCTGATACCAAATGGAGAGAACAACAAAACTGATATTTAACTTGCAGCAATATCTCACCTGAAAAGAGAATGATAATGTATCTGAAACATCTCAAAGTGCATATATTCACAGTTTTATTTTGGAGCAGCCTGTATCTCCTTCAGGGCATAAAAACAGCTTTTTGTAATTGCATTAAGGATGTCATGCTAATCCATTCGCAGTGTCCTTAGAATCCTTTTTTCTAGAAACAGATTTTCTCCCTATAGCAAGTAGAAAAAGTGTGTGAAAGCCATGGGTCTACTAATAGGAGCTTTTTATCTAACAGCAGATAAAGCCTAACAGTCTCTGCCTCCATCTATGAATATTATTACACTTAAGCTAATTATACAATATTTTTATCTGAGGCCAGTCACAGGCAAATAGGATAGCAGTGGGAGCAAAGTAATGGGAAAAATTAGAACAGGACAAAGAGAGACAAGAGTTAACAGAATACATAATAAAGTGCTGAAGCAGTCTTTAAAATCTGTGTAGGCCAGGTTCCTGAGAGCTTGTATGTATCACCTGCATCATCTGGTATCAGACATTGAAATATTGCTGCTGTTGATTAAAAGATCATAAATGTTTGTGTTGAGTCTGTATGTAAAGTCTGTGGTAAACACATACAGTGTTCAGAGATCCTGCCCATGAAACACAAAGTGATGATGGTAACTCATCAGTATGTCAGCTTTAACTGCTCCCATCTCTGCCTTGCAGCAGTGAGTGGTGCTAATCTCTTCTCAATCTCCCTTCCTCATAACTGATTTTGTTTAATAGACTGTAAAGCCAAAAAGGACCACTATCATCATCTAGACTGACCTCCTTCATAACACAGGCCATAGAATTTCACCCAGTGATTCTTGTAGTAAGGGAAATTATTCTTCCATACTATATGTGATCATTATCAAGCCCAATGTCTGGTGAATGAAATAGAGCATGTCTTTGAATTAGTGCCTCTGCATTTGTTGAAGAGGATGACTGAAGAGGCTTGAGAACTAAGGAGGAGCAACCACTACTTGGAGAAAAGCAACAAAGGGACAAGACACTGTCCATTGCAATAGCTTTATATCTCAAACCCTCCACTTCGCAACTACCAAATACTTCAGTACCCTCTTCAGCAAGGGACAAACAATGCAAACAAAATTATCCTCATTCTCTAAGTGTCAGGTCTGCAGAGAATGGATATTGAATGGTTTCACAAACCAGCAGCAGGATCTCTGGAGGATGTCAGCAGTCCTTCTCAGCAGCTTTTGGTACTGCCTGACCTGCCCACGTATAGACCATCGATGGAACCGGCAGCACCATTTCCTGCTCCTCCTCAGAGTAAGAATCGTTGGACTCAAAAGGTGGAAGTGTAGCCAGATGAATAGCATCCCAACAATGTTCAAGTATCCCTGTCCCTACTGGAGCTTAGAATAGAGAGTGACGTGTGGACCACATATGGAAGTCTCTCTCTATCACCACGTCTGTGAGGATCAGTGACGCTGAATCCATGTAAATTTCCAGATCCTGAAGAAGGGTGTACGGAGGTCAGGCAGGAGGAGAACTGGCTTTGGAATTGGATACATTGGTATGGATGCAGTTGTCTGGGTGTGGTGTGGAAACCACTGGTGCAAAAGGCAATCTGCTCCTACCGTCTTTATACACCTTTGCAGATGGTGTCTGAGCACTAGAAGTTCTTGGTACTGTCAGTGCTGGCCCGTGATCTCCATGAGTTCCAAATGAGCCATCTCAGGGGAACGAAGTCTCACTTGATCCCAAGGGAATGGGGAAAGCCACCCTCTTCTTAGGAGGGTCATTTGCCCTCCTTCCTCTAAGGGTGCTTCTCCTTATCCTCATCATGCCTTTTTTCAGAGACATTCTTGGGTGTGCTGGAGAGGTCCGTTGGTACTGGCAGGACAGTGCTTGACAACTCCGGTTGATAAGGCAAGGGGTGGGAAGGTCTCAGGTCCGACCGAGACCTCATGTTGAGCTCCATCAGGTGCTTGCGAAGCCTGAAGCCCCAGAAGAGCTTGGTGTGGGGAGGAAAGGAGCAGCAGATGTCACATTTGGATGGGATGTCTGACTCCTCCGGCAGTAAAGGCAGCTCTTGTGTGGGTTGCTTACCAGGAATACTCAAGAGCAGGAGAGGCAGGCTTGAAGGCTGGTACTTTGGGCATCTCTGCCCAGATCCCCGCTAATTAAACTAAGACTATATGCTAAATAACAAAACTATTAAAAATATATAAACAATATTTTTACAGGAAAGGTGAGCTTCAGAAGCTGAAACTACAGACACAGGTAGGTGTAAAGGACAATGGTATTGAAAAATGTCCAGTCCTGGGCACACAGAGCCCATGCGCACACAAAGTGAATACCCATAGGAACCAGCACTCAAAGACAACAGTTACTGGGAAGTAACCTCTCTTTCTGCTGCGAGTCATCCCTATATATTCCCTTTTGTAAGAGATTAGCCAGCAGTACAACCGCCTAGGAAGGTGGGTTAAGGAGTCCTAGGTGAACAAGGACTGCAAAATTGCCAAAACAAGCATCAGCTGCAGATAGTAGTTCAAGAGAGTATTGGAAGTGACCACAATTTCACTCTCCCAGATCAAACTTAAATGAGGAACATTTTTTTCTATATATGTACAAATGCAGAGGTTCAAGCAACAGCTCTGCAAATTCTACAACCAAGACAGAAGGACTTCAATGGATGTTGTCTTCAAATTAGTTGTAAATGTTTTGATATATCCAGGTGACTCAACATCTGCCAAGTCTTACTAAGGGTATGAAAGATGTATAAAAGAGAGAGTTGGGGAAATACAGGTAGTTTAGAGGCCTATTTGAGATGGAAACAGAGATAACTTGAGAATGAAAATTGATATTTGAGGTACTGACTGACCCGATCAGATTTCTCATATGGACTAAAGTTTATAGGGGACTGGCCATGCAGTCTGTATCTCAGCTGTGGCTATGAGAAATGTCTTCTTCTCAGGTGTATCGTACACATGGTATAGGAATCACTCTGAGCCCAAGGTGCTTGAAAGAAATACTCTTTATTCAGTTATCAGTTCCAATTGCCTCTGCATAACTGCATATGGGCTTCTGCAGCACCGTTCCCACAGACTTCCTGTCTTTGAAGCTAAGCTACTTAAAGGTACAGAACCCAGTACCACAGTACAGATGATATTCTGAGAATCAGCAGACCAGAGATCCTGAGAGCTTTGTGAAACAAGACTCTGACCCTAAATCAAAAGTGGTACATGCACTACAGGAAATACCCCCCCGGTCAGGGAAGTGAATACATCCACCCCATGGCACTCAACACAACCATGCATACTGCTATAAAGAAATCCAGATTCCTTTGGAGCAGCCACGAAGGCAAAGCAGTTGCCTCAAGTAGCCCTAATGGTACATGCAGCAATTCTTCTAAAACCTAGAGTATTGCAAGATGAGTGAGGATGTGAGAGTAGAAGCTGAAGTTACAACCCATGCAACCTGGAAGAACTAATAGCATGGTTCTGAAGTGTTTGAAGTGTAATAGATGGTTTCAGGGTTCCTTCCCCACTCTGAACTCTAGGGTACAGATGTGGGGACCTGCATGAAAGCCCCCTAAGCTTATTTCTACCAGCTTAGTTTAAAACCTGGTACGCTGCCACCACCAAGTGATTTAACAAGAAACAGGGAAAGGACCACTTGGAGTTCCTCTTCCCCCAAAATATCCCCCCAAGCCCTTACACCCCCTTTCCTGGGGAGGCTTGAGAATAATATCCTAACCAATTGGGTCTTTGGAAGAATCAGGTTCTTAAAAGAAGGATTTTATTAAAAAGAAAATGTAAAAATCATCTCTGTAAAATCAGGATGGAAAATAACTTTACAGAGTAATCAGATCCAAAGAGCCCAGAGGAACCCCCTCTAGCCTTAGTTTCAAAGTTACAACAAAACAGGGATAAACCATCCTCTAGCAAAGGTAAAATTCATAAGTTGAGAAAACAAAGATAAACTAATATGCCTTGCCTGGCTGTTACTTACAAGTTTGAAATATGAGAGACTTGTTCAGAAAGATTTGGAGAACATGGATTGATGTCTGGTCCCTCTTAGTCCCAAGAGCGACCACCACCAAAACAAAGAGCACAAACAAAAGTCCCGTCCCTCCCCTCTCCCCCCCAAGATTTGAAAGTATCTTGTGTCCCCTTATTGGTCCTTTGGGTCCAGTGTCAGCCAGGTTACCTGAGCTTCTTAACCCTTTACAGGTTTTTGGTGCCTCTGGCCAGGAAGGATTTTATAGTATTGTATACAGGAGGGTTGTTACCCTTCCCTTTATAGTTATGACAGATGGCAATGCTTAAAGTAAGAGGAGCATGTTTCGTCAAAAGCTCCTGTTTTGTTTTTTTTTTTAATAAGAAATCACTAGATTTTTGAAAAATGCCCCCATTACACACAGTACAATTGAGATGTTAACCTGAGATGATTCAGGATCAGGTGGAGAGTTTTACCCTAACCTGAAGACAAAGAGGATGTTTGAACCAAACTGGCAAGACCCATTTTGGCTATAACAATGTCTTGCTGCATCTCAACTGACATGCAGGCAGCTCTCCTGAAACAATGGAATCAGGGGGAACAGAGAGAAATTCCCAATTCCAGTGTATGGAAAAAGGAGTTTGTCAATAATGTGAGTCTTGTTTGATCTGGACTGGAGAGAATGGGCATTATCATGGGTAATAAAGAGGCCTAGTCTGGACATGTCATCTTATAAGTGGAAATTAGCCTGTCCTGTGGCATAGCAATAGAACTAACACACCAACAATTCTGAGAATTTGGTGCTATTTATCTCAATTGAGAATCCCAGATTTACAAGTTAAGTGCTTTCCCATTGGGCATTATTGCTACCTGAGTACTCAGGTTCAAGTATGTAACTCCTGAGGGATCTGCTCTTGAAGCAAATTGCCTGCTATGCCCAAATGAAGGATGAAAGTCCAAGGTCTCCCTGGCATGTCAATAGAATAGGTTCTAGGACTAAAGCATCGGAGAAGTGGAAGAGTGGTGGGGGAGAATATCACCAAAGGGTCCACTCTGATCAGAACCAAGGCCTTTGTTGCTAAGACAGTGTTGTACCGGGAGAAGCTGCCAAAACTTAATTATTGTTGTTCCCTGGTAGCTCAGGGGATGTCAATGTGCAATTGACTTCACTTAGAAAGAACAAGACTGCTGGTCTAGTGATCGAGTATTAGCAGCTGATAGCAGGGTGGATAAAAATCAATGATTTAAAAAATTTAAAAAAAAAAAATTGGATTTTTTTTTAAATTAGGTTTTTTTCCTCAAAAAGCATTTGATCAATAAAATCCATCTAAAGATAGTTTTAATTAAGATACATTATAGCTCAAAGATATCTCCTCATGGAATAGGGATTATAAATTCTAATTCTATAGTATGACAGAGTATATTCATGTAATGCAGGGGTCGGCAACCTTTCAGAAGTGGTGTGCCGAGTCTTCATTTATTCACCCTAATTTAAGGTTTTGCGTGCCAGTAATACATTTTAACATTTTTAGAAGGTCTCTTCCTAT
The DNA here is from genome assembly GCF_027887155.1 of Malaclemys terrapin pileata. NCBI lineage: Eukaryota > Metazoa > Chordata > Testudines > Emydidae > Malaclemys > Malaclemys terrapin. The sequence goes on from NC_071506.1 coordinate 107,403,463, forward strand.
AAGTCTCTATAAGATATAACTAAACTATTGTTATATATAAAGTAAATAAGGTTTGTAAGATGTTTAAGAAGCTTTATTTAAAATTAAATTAAAATGCAGAGCCCCCCGGACCGGTGGTCAGGACACAGGCAGTGTGAGTGCCACTGAAAATCAGCTTGCATGCCACCTTTGGCACGCGTGCCATAGGTTGCCTACCCCTGATGTAATGTTTATGAAAAGTTTTGTAAATGAGTTCCAGTAGTTCATGGATTAGGGACCCAATCTTATGATGTTCCAGGGGCTTCTGTATAGGTTATTTAGGTTAATCTTTCTATCGACCTAATGGGACTCCGTGCTCAGTCTAGAAGATACCATCAGAGATGCTTAGTTTTGCATTTCTCAAACTGTGGATTTGTGTCTCCAGAGATATTTTTGCTGTTAACAAGCATGTTATTTTTAATTAAATAAATAAATAAATATAAGAGGTGAGAAACAACAGACCTCAACCCTATTGTCCCTCTGCAAACATAAGAGTCAATCCCTTATCTCTCTCTAAAAGTGCAAAGTTTCAAAAAGTTCAATGAATAGAAAATTGTTAGGGGTGGAATAGATCTGGACAAGGAGAAGTCTTGAGATAAATGTGAGAAGGGAGGGACAGGCAGAAGAAACAAAAGTGAAACTGTTTGAGCAGCATATTCCAGAAGTCTTGAGGTCTTTCATAGTGTAACCTTCATTGATTTGAGATTTACCATACCATTCTCTCACTAGAAGGGAAAACCTATAATGGCAGCAGGCTGTTAAAGAGACCCAGTTTGTGAATAAGAACCATTCAAGAAATATGTTTGCTGGTGATGTTTCAAAGGAAGTCACACCAGTGAACTGGTGGAAGTCACTTAAGGACTTGGATTCAGAGACTGTTGACGTGATAATCTCACTTAACAGCAGTAGCTTCTTCTGCCAGTGTAGAAAGAATATTTTCTTCCTTTGGACTAATTCATTCCAAATTGAGAAATCGCTTGGGACCTGAAAAAGCAGGGAAGCTTGTTTTTCTTTTCCAGATTATGAACAAACAGGAAAATGAAGGTGAAGACAACTGAGTTAGCTGCAGAAGCCAATATTGTAAGTTTCTCATGTTGACCTGGCTGACATGGTCGATTTAATTTTGTAGTTTGTTTGTTTTAATATTTCATTTAACTATTTTAATTAAAAACAATTTTAAAGAAAATAAACCTGATTTTAAAAAACTTGAATGTTTTAACTAAATTCAAAAATTCATGATTGTTTTGTTAAAATAGCATATGTTTGCTGTTGAAGAAAAAATCCAGAATACATAACATTGTTGTTTTAGTTAAATAAAACATTTAAAATGTCTGTTTGGTGATACTCTCCTCCTAGTACAGCATGGCAAGAAAAATCCTCCAAATATTAATGATTAACCTGTTGAATTGGAGATAGTTCATCTCCCAATGACTTCCTAAATATCTGCTTCAATTATCTTTGGTAATGAAATAACCAAACAGTCATTCATTTTCTGATATAGCTGTAAGACTAAACTGAAAAGTCTTCAAAATAAATCACTTAAAAATATATATAGTGCAGAGATAGGCAACCTATGGCACACGTGCCGATTTTCAGTGGCACTCACACTGCCTGGGTCCTGGCCACTGGTCCGGGGGGCTCTGCATTTTAATTTATTCTTTAACATTTTAAAAACCTTATTTACTTTGCATACAACAATAGTTTAGTTATATATTATAGACTTATAGAAAGAGACCTTCTAAAAATGTTAAAATGTATTACTGACATGTGAAACCTTAAATTAGAGTGAATAAATGAAGACTCGGCACACCACTTCTGAAAGGTTGCCAACCCCTGGTATAGTGTGTACCTTCTAAAAATGAAACCTACATCTATCTCTGAGTTGTAAAGAATATGTATTAAGGTTATAACAACCAACAAGAATGCACTTTTATGTAGAAATCCATTATTTAAATCTCGAATCTTCCTGACTAGAGATTTAAATCATGATTTAAATCAAATCCACCCTGGCTGATAGTGGAGCAGACCCTAGAAAAGCTTTATGACTAGACTTCAGAAACAAAGCATTAATGCCAATGTTTGGACCCTATTATACTCCTGGACATTTTAAAAATTCAGGCATTAGTCTCAGATTAAAAGTCTTAGCCATCTTCAGAGCCAATAAGTGGGGTAGCACTGAATGAATAAGTTCCAAAGCTATCCCAGTGGAGTTTTGAGAATGAGTTTCCAGTGCCAAGGATGTTTTAGCACACAAGGACACCTTAGTTAAAGAGCCCAGCTGAAAGATTTGGCTTCAGAGCCTACTAAGGTTGTCCCAGGTCCTAGTAAATCTTTTGGAAAGAATTGGTTTGGCAGATAATATCTAGAGTGACTCCCACAAGAGGAATGCCTAGACCTTCATCTGACTCTGGGACTAAACCACCAGTAGCTATCGCGTCTCACTGGAATTTAAATGAGATCATGAATTCAGGCCATTTTAGAGATGGTTTCAAATCCATCCACAAAGTTGGATCTGAATTTTGGATTTTAGTTCAGGTTCATCTCTACTACAATAGCCATCTTGTCATAATGGCCTTTTCTGGTCTTGAAATTTTGTTAGTATACTTGGGGTGCTGAAAACAGATGGAAAAAGGCAAGAGGAGTGCTTTTGCAGTGCCTCATAAATTTCTTAAATCTTGCTGCACAAGACACACTGAAGTGCAAACCTTTCTTCAGAAGTAATAAAGGGTGTGTGTGTGTTTCACCAAGAAACCTGGCTTCCAGAACATGAACAACGCTAGTCACATTTAAGATTCTGCTTAACATTTTCAGACCAACAACCCTGTTTGAAGCAGGATTTGTCCAGGTGCTCTTCTGTGACAGGACTGGCACTTAGGGACATAAGGCAGTACCTCAATATGAGGTCTGTTTTCCCCCTTTTGTCTCCCTCATCTAGAGCTCCAGCATGGAGTACATAGAAGGGAACAGAGATCTAGGAATCCAGGGAGCAGAGAAAAAGGTGATTACCAGCCTCAAGCAGGAAAGAGTATGGATGTAACTGTTCGCTGGATTACTGGCTTCTCCAAAGCGCCCTGAGAACTGTGAGGGAGCCTTTTATTTTGAGTGCTGATGTTCAGAAACCAGTTCCTCCTGCTTGCTGTCACTTGTGGTGCTTCTGAAGACTAAGAGCTGGTAGTCCTGGCCTCTCTCCGGGATAGTGCATCTCTGGACCATAAAAGAGATTATGAGAATCGGGGGGAAAACGTGCAAACTGCCACGACCAGTAGATGTAGTATTCATAAAGTTCTGCAGGCAGGGAAAGATGCTGGTACCCTAAATCCAGACACTGAAAGAATGAAAGGATTCTTCCTCCATTTCCCTGCCACCGTGGAGAAACCAGCAGGTCATTATCAGGAGTATCCAACCCTGTTCATGGTTGTCAGCAATCCCTTTTGGTCAAGTAGGCAGTCTCCCCCCTGACAAGCTGCTCAGTTTTCCATCTTTGCCCCCATGCTGGAGTCTCAGAAGGGGAAGGCAGAAGGAACAAAGACCTGTTTTACACAGGTAGAGACTTAGCACAGGATTCTACCCATCAGCTGCCTGGGTGCAGGTCTAGCATCTAGACAGATCCTGCCTTGGGGAGGTAAGGCAAAGACCCCGATTCTCCTCTAAGTTACGCTGTTTTTATGACAGTGTTACACCAACATATGTCTACACTGCAGTAAGCCTGGGGTTTGAACTCAGGCTCAAACCTAACCAACATTCTGTCTACACACAAATCTTGCTAACCCAGGGTCCTAGAACCCTGTGGGAATGGAGGTTCTGAATCTGAGTCGAGCCAGGACCCAGGCTTCAAGCCTTATTCCTGTGCAGTATAGAAGAAGCCCAACTGGACTTTGCTCTGGGAGTCCACCAAAAGTATTTCACAATCCCATAGGCCAACTTCCCTTCTGTCCTCTGGAGAGTCAAGTTGGTGAACCGTCAAGTTGTCCCCCACTGCACTATGAACAAAGGTCTAGGGCTAGAGTGGCCACACTTTGGAAGGGCGCTAGGAAGTCTGGGATATTGGTGGTTGGACTGAAGCCTGCATCATGCACTGTGGATCCTAGAGCCCCAGATTGGGACCCAGGGTTCAACACTTCATAACCAGGGATACAAATGGATGTAGATGCTCAAGCCCTAGGTTAACAAACCCTGGATCTGCTAACTCGAGTTCTACCAAACCTGGGTTTGTATTTGTAGTGTAGACATACCTCAAGTGTCTTCAATGTAATTAATCTTGATTCAAACGGAGAGTCTTTCCATCAGTTCCTTAGGTTACCAAACTATACTCATGCCACTCCTAAAAAACATTTCTTCTGTCAAGCCCATAAGTAGGAATTCATAATGCTTAAAGTTAAATAAAATAAAACTGTCATCCCACCACTCGATTTCCTAGTGTGTCACATCTTGTGTGCATGCCTTTTCTTTAGATTGTAAAGGTCTGTCTTTGTTTTTCTGGCTTGTACAGCACTGAGTATATTGTCAGCACTAAACAGACAAGTAATCTATTGGAATACTGCTGGTGTTAAATGGTATAACCTGACTGATTAAAAAGCAATTCTACATAAACAGAAGAAGTTTCTCTCACTAAATAAAAAAAAAAGAGAAAAAAAGCAACAGTAACATCTGTACCTGATGAAGGACCTCTTTAAGACAAATGATATTGATTTAAAAATTACCAAGAGTAACAAGAATTTAAACAATATTCAAAAATAAACACCTGCATACAAATCTAAACTCTTTAAAAAATCATTTTTTATTGATTCATTACCATACAAAATTTATTCAAATTACATCAATTTAAAGTGGTAAGATCACAGCTAGAGAACAGGTCACCCTTTAATAAATCTATTTACAAAACTCATAAAAGCTTTTTTTTTTTTAAACATTATTTTACAGGGTTTCTTTTTTTCCTCAACTAGCATACAATGCAAAGCTAATTTAGATTAGTATTTTGCCCACACACATTGGGACAAGTGTTTAATTTATACAAAACAGTATAACAAAAAGGACAATAATATAATCTATTAGTCTCAATTTTATCCTTCCCACAAAGTGCCCCCTTGTCTCTCAGAAAATGTCATGCTTACTCAACTTTTATTTTCCTCTTCCACAAGACTAAAATTTAAATACTGCAATTTTATTTACAGATCCACATCATTTAACAAAAAACCTCTTAAAAAATTACAAACAAGCTAGAAAATATTCTGGCAGTGTTTACAAATTAATTCCTATTGTACAAATCTGCTAGGTAACTAAAGTGTGAGTACAGAACATATATCAACTTAAATATAACCACTTAATGAACTATGCACACATTTGTACATATAAACACACACTTAACACTGTTTAACAGTTCTTAATGTGTTGCACTTTATACATTGTTATATTCTAAAGCTCAGTCATATAGTTCTTATTCTAGTACTTTTACTTTTAGTCATTTCATATGTGAGCTTTTATAGCAGCAACTCAATGGTACCAGAAAACCTGCTTACATCATATGCAAACTACAATACAAAATAGTACTAATTTACTATGTGTGTCAGATAATCACGACAGTAATACAAACAAAAAAAAGATTATATGGGGCATCATCTACACCAACATTTAGCCCATAAAGTGGCAACATTTTAAACAAAAACAGACGGTATATTTAAGACTTATTAGAATTCCTCTCACTTTCAAAAAATAAATATTGGTGCTTTACTATACTACCAGAGAGTTTCAAAAAATAAACATAATTCAGTTAATGTGGTACTTACAGTTATGTAGTTCTTGCTTTGGGGAAAAAAGCTCTGTGTTGCTGGCGAGGAGAATTATAAAAGCTGGAAGCAGAGGCAGCTTACCCGCTGATATAAATATGGTATACTGAACAAACAAAGCTTAGTATAAATTATTTTCCATAGAGAGAAAAACACAGTGCATATCTAGTAGGCACTTAACACAAAGCCCCACTTAGTACCACAAAAATTTATGTACCAGGTCTAGTGTGCACACTGGGGGCAGTAAAATTGAACTGTGCATCTTTGTTCCATTTTAAAAAGAGAAACACTTTCACACACACATGTAAGCATTTTAAAAATCTGTGGTTACTATGAGAAGTGGCAGAACTTTATCCTTCACCCATATTTGTAATATACACTAAATTTAAAGTTTATTTTTTATTAAAAACGTATAAGGACATTCGTATCTGACCTCATACTGAGACACATACATTGCTCAAACTGAGCATTATGAGAGCAATTTAAACATTCCCAGGAAGAGTTGAAGAAACCCATTTCACACTCTTGCATTACTTCCTATTTACATTTACTGCAGGTACAATCCATGTTGTGAGACTCAGAAGACATGCGTTTTCCGTAGAAGGCACAGCTTGAAATTCAATTTTAAAAATTGCTATTTGTTACTAAACCAGTTCATTGAGCCCTTCTCCACAAGCCCACTGTACACAGTAAGCAGAGATTTGGGAGGTGGGGTGGGGGAGTGAGAGAGGAACCTTTTATGATCACCTGCCTGCATGATGTGCCACTTGCTGCTGCACAAGGCCCTGGAGTCTAGGGTCAAACAAGGCTTTGTTGCAAGAGCCTACAGTTATGTTCATATTATTCTAGGAAGTATTTAATTAAAATGTCAGCATTGTTCAGGAGTCTGGTTGACTCTGTAATGCTACACTTGGGAGTAGGAAGGAGGGAGGGGACAACACAGAATCACAGCAGGAGTTCTGGTTCCATTTTAAAAAAATGGTTTATATGGAAAATAATTAACAAAATATAATCAGCTGTATATAAATTCATCCACCAATGAGGGAAGCTTTTCTAAATCATAAGCATCAAAAAGATCACTGATGCCCTCTTCTTCCCCAAGGCTCAGCAGGTAATCTTCCTGAAGCAGAGGAGGCAGCAAGTTCACAAACGGCCCTTCAAAATTGGAGGGAATTTGGTCCTCTGTTTGTTGCAAAAGGTTGGTTGGAGAAGCCAATGGAGAGAGGTTTGCCATGTTTACCGAGCAGTCCCCTTGTCCTGAGTTACTAGAAGCCAGATCTGTAAGATGTGAAAATAAAAGATAATTTATCCTATTTGAAATATTATTCATGGATGAGATAAAGTTACTAAATGATGCAAAGAGCGTTTTTCACCATGTCATTTAAACACAAAGCAAATAAAAGGTGGCCCTCTTTTTCTGTTATGTCCACCTGATTATACAAAATAAACAGCATGTCAGAAAAAAATATCACTAAGTCCAGTAACAACCCGATCACAGCAGTTTAAGATTCACTAAACAATTTACCAAAATCATGCTGCAGAAAGTGGTATCTGTCAGCAATTATTTATAATTAAATTAAATTAAAAACACTAATTCTTCAATAGGACCCAATAAGTAAGATTATTAATGTATGAAAGTCTTAGCAGGCCCCACAGAATAACTCAGACTATTTCAAAGTTAAGTACCTTTAAGGCTCTCTAAATAAATATAAAATGTCATCAATGTCTGACATTGGTTATCTGCAGATGACAATAAGTGAATTTAAAATTCTGCCTCCAATTATGAGAAACATTATGTTTGTTTGCTGCCTTTTGTTGTATGTCAGCAAGTGATATATATTTATGATATATATATTATATAGTTATATATATTTATGATACACTTCGGACATATAGTTTCATACCACATGTAAATAACAAACCAATAACAAACAAATAACAATAAGCAAATGACAAACAGGGGAAATACATTTTCTAATATGCAGTCTAGAAACCTTACATCTTTCTGGCTTAGACAAAAATCCCAACCAAAAAAACCAGGCACCTGTACAGATTGCTTCTTTTAGTAAACCTTCAAGACCTTGTGCATCATAACAGAAAGAGAATTTTACCTTTGGAAATTGTTTTTGAGATATTTCCGTTGTGGTCCTGATTGTATGTTTTAATAGGACTGAGGCTGTCATTCTCTTCTGGACATAGATAAACCTCAATAGGTCCTTCGGTACTAGATAAATGGATCAGCGCATTCTGCTAACAGAAAAGTTTTCAAATTTCAGCAAAGTTCTATGGTAACAAGCATTATAATAGTGACCTTTTTTCACCACTGAAGGTCATATGATATGGTATGTTTTGGTTGCCATTGTTTGAGTTCTGGTATAATGATCAGAGGCATTACAAATTCCACATCGATCCCCGTGTTTACATTTCACCTTATTTTTGTAACATGTGAAAGGTTTTGCTGGCAAAGCTCTTAGTTAGGAAGAGAGCATTTAAGGCTACCCACCTCTTTGTAACAAAATTAGGGCATGTCTACACTTCAAATTTAAATCATCTCAAGTTAGATCAACCTACAGCCAATGCAGTCATTAAATTGGCTCTTTAGGTCCACACTACATTCCTTCTGTAGGTGGTGCACGTCTTCACCAGGAATGCTTGCACCAACTTAAGTGGGGAATTGTGGAGCACTGACAGCCTGAGCCATCAACCCTCAGGCAGCGCTCCGGCCATCAGCCCCTGGGCAGCAACAGGCAATGTAAACAACTCAGTGTCTACACAGACACTGCATCATCCTAACTATATCAACTTAAATGCTACACCTCTTGCAGAGGTGGAGTTATTATGTTGGTGTAGTGGGTAACTTATATTGGCAGGAAGGACAGTTTAGTGTAGACACATACAGAGTTCAGTTGATGTAAGCCGCCCTATATCGACCTAACTCTATAGTGTAGTCCAGGTTTTAGAAGTTCACCGATTTCTGTGTTATGTTATTGTGAGGTACATATAAAGGGGATTGGACTCTTAATACTTTGTCACAATAGTTATAACCTGTTGCATAAATCTCATCCTATCATAAAGCAAGTCACAGAATAGCATATTATGGTTTGATTTATTTAAAAGGTTTCTGACTTAAGGGCATGGCAGAGATGCCTTTTCATATGTTAAAAAAAAGTTTTTCAGCTTGTATTTCATCTGCATATTGATCTATTCCCTTGCTCCTCTTAACAAAGCAAATGCCACTGTCTTATACCAGACTCATTCTGTAGGAACCTTCTTCTGAGATTAAAATTCCCACCTCATCTTTAGAAGTTAGTATTTTTCTCTTTCATTACATCAGTGTAGGATATTCTTTTTTTTGTGAAAATGTACCTAGTCAGTCACCCTTCCTATTATGATGAAAAACACAAATATTAACTCCACAATCAAAAAAGAATCACTTCCCTCAAGCAAGTGGAGCTTGTCAAAGCTGCAGTTCATTATTAGCAATCTAAAGGGCATTAGCACATTCAGAATCATGCACTTCGACATTCTTCTTTTAAAGTTACCTACTACACTATTTGACAAAAGTTCCTCGTGCTAATCATGTTTTGCATTCAAAAGTAGCATGAATTAGTTGAAGAGGGAGCTGGACTTGAGAGTATGAGAATCAAAGGATACAACTGCAAGAGTGCAGGAGAGGAGAAGAAATATAAAAGATTAGTATCTGAGTTATGTAAATAGCAGTTTCTGATTATATAGTTCTCGTTGATTTTGACAATGTCCCCAAAGTGCTCAAGACATATCAACATCATCCAACTTAAGACAACCATTTCAGATGCCACAGGCAAGCACAGACACACATCCTCCATTTGTAGTTAAAAAATTTATTATGCAACAAGAGATGCTACGGTGCTCTTACCTCCACTGGGTCAGGCACTTCAAGTCTGGTTTCTGGAGGTGCTTTCACAACTATAACGGTTTGGTCTTTAAGGCCATTAATTTTTCGAATATCTTGATATGTAACATAAGCTAATGTAATCAGTGTTAAGGAGTCCTTCCAATCAAAGATGCAGCATATTCACATTAAAAGAAAAAAAATATTTCTGCAAAAAATAATTAATTCTACAAGCTTTGTTCCCAGTTAATCTTCATATTGGTCCTCCTCACCCCTATTTTAATTTCAGTACAGTATTCTCCCCGACACTGGAAACCATTCTTTGTAGCCACTAACCTTCAGGCAAATAAGGACCAGTTGAGATTCTAAGCAAAGCATGTCAGTACTGTGTCTTGATCAAACAGCTGGGCCACTATTCAGTGACAAAAGATATTTTCACTTGCATCTGGGTGCTGCTGTTTCCAGCTCTGTGTGTGTGTGTGTGTGTGCGCGCGCGCGCGCACAGAAAATGTCAACATACTTGCAAACTAATTACATAGAATTGGGAACGTCAAAAGAAATTTAAGATAATTTGCAAACACAGACACATTCTCTCCCCTTCCACTCCGCTTCTCCCCCACCCCCAATAATTTTAAATGTAACATTCAATCATCCATACTGTATTTCAGTAAATTTTTAAATTTAATTTTGTTGGTAATTATTTCTCAAGGAGTGGCATCTATCATTTCCTTTTATTACTGTGACAATATATTCTGTGTTTTTATATCCTGGCTTTTCCAGGCAATCATCCAGGATGGAAGTTGTAATAAAAGTGATTCACATCATTTTGAGTGTTCCCAGGTTCCCATAAAAATGCTTAGAGCAATCTCACCTAATGCCCCTTTGGAAAGGAGGAAAGTAAAAAAGAAATAACTTAACAACTGATTTTACTTTTTTTTTAATTTAGTGCACATAAGAAGTGTTATATTTAAGCACTGGGAAATGATGTTTGCTGTTTATATATAGAACATTACAGTGGTCAACATTAATACATTTTGCTAAGTCGTCACTGTGGTATCTCAATATTACTCATTGCTCAGTATAGGAAATAACTACTGTCAGCATACAAGTGTTTCAGGGTCTTCATTTTTGCCTGTATAGCACCTACCACACTCTTTGTACTGCAGAAGTGAAGACTTATGATAACAGTTACTACTGTGTGTTAATTTTTGGTAGATCTGAACTTTAAATTATGACCACAGCAGAACAGTACTAATTGCCCCAACTCCATACCACCAAAGTGTCTCAAAACTAACTTGGACTGAACACCTGTAGAAGTGAGATGGTAGCTCAGCCATCATGCTCATTCAAATCCTCTCTACTGAGATTTCCAGGAAAGTCAAAGTGCATAGTGATTTTGTATCAGATGCAAATTTAAATGAAAGCACCAAATCAACTTTCTTTCACAATAGATTTGGATTGGAATTGAACTGGCGTCCTACAGGTGAAAGGCTAAATATCACATTAACCAATTTTCTAAGCCATCTAGTCCCTCTTAATGCTTTCAAGAAGACCTGAAAATTCTCTTACAGTTTGGTCAGTTGACAAGCAGGAATGCAATTCCCTTTGTTGGAGAAACAAAAACAACTAAGGCTGGTCTTATTCCAATAAACCCAATGTAATAATATCACTAAGTTACTCTCCAATTCTACTGCCATCACTACAGGAGTATATAACCCATGCAGCCTGGTCTTGAACAGTGTCCAGATACCACCTCACACAAAAAATAACTATAAAAACAAACAAGTTTGTTCTGAGAATAAGAGCAAAAAGAGAAAAGCTAATAAAACAAGCTTCTCAGCTACAGTAGCAGACAGTAACAGTAATTCTTCGTCAGTCTGCACCATGGTAGGCAACAGATTTTACTGAGACAAAGACAAGATCAACCCTGTGTTTAGTGTTTCTGTGCTTTCACATCAGTATCCACTGGAAGGAACTATGAATTTACTTTACAGCAGCACTGCTATTTTATATCATGGTACATTTCCTGGCTTATAAATTCACTAATCAAATACATTCAAATGTGGATGTTTCCACAGTGGTCACGATTAAAAAAAAAATCAACATTGACACAGTAAACGTTACAGTCTTTTTTTAAGGATAGGAAATAAGTGCAGTTTTTCATATTTCACTGAAATCAGATGTTGACTTTTGAAAAATCAACTACAGTATGTAATAAAGATCTTCATCATATATCAATGGGTGACATGTCCAGTAAAAGCCACGATACCTTTTAGGATTAACCTGTTCTTCTCAGCCATATGAATATTGGAAAATATATTAATCTTCTGCAAGTCACCACTGTTACTAAAATTAGTAACTTATATTTAAAATATATCTAGCTTGGGTTTTTATCACCATAGTATCTAGGAAGCATTTATTCCCATCGTATCTTGAGGTTAGGAAACAATAAGGTAAGTTGCAAACAAAGGCAGATTCAGCCTTTGCCTTCCTAGAGTTCAATTGCTTGTATTTGGTTTTTTTGTAATCTTTATATACATATTAATGTATTTGCATATATTAAGCAATAAATATATGCATATATACAAGATCTAGGTAGTAATATAAAAATACGTACACAAAAAATGTAGCTTATGTTTGCAAAAAGTGGGTTTTGATCTGGGTTCAGAATTGTAAAACAAGCGCACAATGTTTTAAAAGACACCCTTGAACTTAATGTTTTGTCTTCACTGCACTGTAATGAAACTGCTGAACTCTTGGTCCTATTACTTTATCTAAAGATGGATATTTTGGGACCTCTTCATACATCAACATTTCTTATATGCTCCAGAAATGTTAAATTTTTAATTTTATAATTGATGTAAGTGCTTTCTTAGCTACATCTGCATTAAATCACAGAAAACTGTTACCTTTTGGAATGAATTTTCAGTGGTGTGTGTCACTTATCTCTATTTTGAAGAGTCTTCCTAACTCTTACTCTAGCAGCAGGGAGGTTAACCACATTTGGAAATGATGGCATAAAGGATATCTCTGATTCTCTGAATCCTCTGTTAGCAACTTGAGGTCCAGGGTGCAACTTTGGATCAATTCATCCAGTTTCTTCTCTTCCTGACTGAGTTCAGTCACCTCCTTTGACAGGCCTTGACACTGTGCCAGCGTGCCTCCATCATCAGATAGACTGCAGCCCCTACAAATCCAAAGAAGGCAGGGTCTTTGTAATCATTATTACAACTCAAAACTACACTGTAGGAGGAGGGGAGCAAGGAAAAAAAGAGGTGCGTCTTTAAGTTACAAGCCTTGATTACGGCAGCCTTCATCCCCTAAAGCAGCTTAAAGGATGCCAATATAAACCAAGCTTCTCAGAGAAGGCACTTTGTATTGTGGCACCATTTAATACAAGATTTTCTTACGAGAGGCCTATCAGATATTTAAAAACTATCTTAAGTAACAGGTTTCAGAGTGGCAGCCATGTTATTCTGTATCTGCAAAAACAACGAGGCTTCCTTGTGGCACCTTAGAGATTAACAAATGTATTTGGGCATAAGCTTTTGTGGGCTAAAACCCATCTGATGAAGTGGGTTTTAGCCCACGAAAGCTTATGCCCAAATACATTTGTTAGTCTCTAAGGTGCCAAAAGGACTCCTCGTTGTTTTTATCTTAAGTAAATAACATTAAAAGGCTTTTCTATTTTTGGAAAGTCTGTTGGACGATTGCTGGGAGCAGGAGTGTGAGGCTGGAAGCAGAGACGGGAAACACTGCCACTTTGTAACAGTGCAATCAGCTGGAGAAGGATGGTGAATACTCACATCCACTGAATGTTGTTTTTGGATTTCTTCTTAATGAGATGGATGCCTTCCAGTACATTGGTGATATCATAAATCCTCCGTTTCTGCACCTTGAGGACCTCTGCTGCTCTGTTCAAATCCACGACCCCATCTGGGGACTGGCTCAGCAGCTGAATGAACTTCTTCGTGAGAAGACCAAGTGATGTATCATACCGAGTCTTTTCTGAAGGAGATTTTGGAGCTTAGAAGAAAAATGAATATAAAAAAGGAAGGAGGAGGAAAGAAACGAGTTTGTTAGCTGCTGTTCAAATCAGTTTTCCCATTTCAGTTTTGAAACGGGCATTTGAAGCAACAAAATGGTTTGCAGAAACTACCTACATATTTTACTACAGAAAGCTCTTAAACTTCCGCATTAGCACAAACCCTACCATTGGATATTTATATGGTTTCATAGTGCATCTCTCTAAACAACAAGGCACATGGACACAATTTTAAAAAAAAAAAACACATCCATGTATTTCCCATTAGCTTAATGGATAATGCAGAATGAAAGTTTAAGACTATGCAAAGTATGGCAACGTAATTTTTAACAATATTTTGGTATACTTTTGTCTTGGCAGCAACACCAACTACCTACCCTTTATCAGGCTGCTAGCCAGTTCTCTTCATGGGTTGATTGTCCCTCTTTTAAGGTAACAGATAACTTAAGGGTTTCACGGGCAATTAACCATAACTTTGGTGCTCTTCAGTAGGTGTACCAAATGACAGTTTCCCTAATTTACAGACAACTCACGTGAATCAATGAGATTTACAAGACAGACAGTTAATAATCATGCATCCAAGGCTACATATTATTTCTCCTTAACCTTATAATAATGCCTTAAAACCAGTAAAGTACAGAGTTTTCCCCCAATTTGCTCTCACTACTCTCACAATGATGTGAAAGTAGTGAGGGAAAACTAGGGAAGAGTGCTGTACTTTACTGGTTTTAAACCATGAATCAGCAACTAACTGACTCTCACTGGAAAATGAGAGGGACATATTTTCTATATGCCCAGAAAATTAATTGACAAGTTTTGCAGTGGCACACAATCGTAACTGCAAAACAAATCTATATTTTACAGGCACATAACTAAGTGTTTTTTCCATGAACAAATGGTGGCATCTTTTCATTTCATAGATGCGTTTTCAGAGGCCAGTTTAAATATGTGGCCCAGAATAAAAAGGTGTTACTAACCTTCCATAACTGGTGTTCTTGGAGATGTGTTGCTCATGGCCATCCCAAAGTAGGTGTGTGCTCACCCTGAACACCGCTGCCAGAAAGTTTTTCCCTCAGTGGTATCTGTCAGGTCAGCTGTTGATGCCCTCTGGGGTCATGCGCTCATAACACCAGTATAAAGGGCCCTGTTGATCTGTAGCCCCCTCAGTTCCTTCTCGTCGGTTAATCTGACAGAGGGGCAGGCCAGGTGCGGGGGTGGAATGGATTTGAGCAACACATCTCCAAGAACAACATTTACGGAAGGTCAATAACGTTTTTCTTCTTCGAGTGATTGCTCATGTCAGTGCCTAAGTAGGTGACTGCCAAGTAGTTGCACAGGTCGAGGGTTCGGAGTTCATTGACATGCTGATTGTAATACCATTCGGCTGAAACCTGAGTCGTCTCTAGCCTGCTGGGTGATAGCGTAATGAGAGGTTATTACGCTGCCGCTCTACGCATATCCCGTACAGGAATTTGAGCCACAAACGCTGCTGAAGATGCTTGAGCCCTTGTAGAATGCGCCATCAGGGTAAGAGGAGCGGGGTCCTTCGCCAGGTCATAGCATGTGGAGATATAGGAAGTGATTCACAAAGAAATTCTCTGGGCCGAGACTGGAAGGCAGACAGAATGAAAGGCAATGGCTATGAAAAGCTGAGTAGATTTCCGAAATGACTTAGTCCTTTCTATGTAGAAAGCTAGTGCACGTCTGACATCCAGTGAGTGGAGTCTCTGTTCCTCTCTGTTGACTTGCGGTTTCGGATAGAAGACTGGTAGGAAGACATCCTGGTTACTGTGGAATTGTGAGACCCCCTTTGGAAGGAAGGTCAGATGTAGCCGCAACTGAACCTTGTCCTTGAAGATAACTGTATATAGTGGTTCGATGAAAGGGCTCGGATCTCCAAGACGCTTCTGGTAGAAGTAATGGCGACCAGGAAGGCCACCTTCCAGGATAAGTAGAGGAGGAACGCTAGCCCCCAGCTCGCCCCTTCTGTCCGTGCCCTCCCACCCCACCCCGCCGTAGACATGAGCCCCCCCTCTCCCCTGCCTCAGGAGCCCCAGGGCCCCCTGCCCCCTCTGTGGCCGGAGCAATGAAGAGGCCCCCACCTAGAAGAGCCCCGAACGCACCCCCTCCTTGCCTGGAGGAGCCCTGGGCCAGTCACAGCCATGCCTTCCCTACTCTCCCCTCCCCAGACCCCAAGCCACCTGGGAAAAGCCGCAGCGTCTCTTCCCAAAGAACTTGTGCTTTCATTAACCCCAGACAGGTTCCAGAGTGGCTGAGGAGGTGGTATCTGGTATTCAGTTTCCTGGGTTCATCAGTAATCTCTCTGGACTCCCCCCGCCACCTCCCCTGGCCTATTATACCCGCCACCCATGTTGCCAGCGGTTCAAATCGAGGTTCCATTAGCCTGGCCAACACCAAGTTGCGGTCCTGGGAGGGAGTGGCTGCTGTACCTGGGGGTATAATCTCTCCAAGCCCTGTTGTGCCTTGTCATGAACAGATCTATCTGGAAAGTCCCCAACTTCTGGAAGAGGCCTTTCCCAACATCTGGACAGATGACCATTGGAGAAGGCTCTGCTAAGGTGATCCTCTAGCTAGTTCTGTGACCCCAGGAGATAGGAGGGTTCAAGATGGATCGAGTGGGCTACTGAAAATTCCCACAAGAAAAGAGTTTCCTGGCACAGGTGAGAGGAATATGCTCTACCCTGCCTGTTTCCATAAAACATCACTATTGTGTTGTCTGTAAGAAGTGAAACACACTTGCCCTTCAAGAGAGGATGGAACGCCTGGTAGGCTAGTAGGCTGGTAGGCTAGGCGAACCACCCTGAGCTCCCTGACGTTGATGTGTAGCGAGATGCCCTGAGTTCTAAAGGACCCCAAATGAGCTCCCCAGCCCATCGCCGAAGTGTCTGTGATGAGACACATTCACGGTTGGGGTCTCGAGAATGGAACTCCTGCACACATTGCCCATGGAACCAACCACTAAAGAAGGGAGGCGATCACTGGTGGAGGAAGTGTGATGACCATGTCTAAGTGATGTCGGCCCAGTGCATACGCCAATCAAGCCTGAAGAAGTCTGAGTCACAGCCTCGCATGTTGCACCACATAGGTGCATGAAGCCATATGGCCTAGGAGCTTTAGGCAGTTTCTTGTAATGTGATGGGGTGGTTTCTGAGGGTTCTACGAGTGCCCCTATTGCTCAGAACTGGGCTTCCAGGAGGAAGGCTCTGGCTTGGACCAAGTTGAGGATCGTCAGGATGAATTCTGTCCTTCGAACAGGGGAGAGAGTAGACTTCTGGATATTTATCAACAGGTCTAAGTCCTGGAAAACTGACTGCATTAACTTTACATTTGTCTCCACCTGGGTCTTGGTGCAACCTCTGATCAGCCAGTCGAGGTAAGGGTAGACCTGAACCTCCCTGGTTGGGATGGTTTTCTTTGGTGCTGGAGATGACGGAGGGTGCTGAGGTTCCTGAGAAGCAGAAACAATGTCCGTTCTTGGTGCTAGGGGTGACGACGGGTGCTGAGGCTCCCTAAGAATCACCAGGGCACTCCTAACAGAGGCTGAAGTACTCAGTGCCACAAAGTGGGGTTTGTTAACCTAACTAACTGTTCTAACAACTACAATAACGGTAACTATATACACCAAGTAGAAATAAAGTCCACTGAAGGTGTACTTGGCAAATATAAGGACGAGGGAATTTCACCGACTGTCGCAGGTGGTAAGAAGGAGCTGGGGGATGCAGGTCGGCGGACCCCTTTATACTGGCACTGTGACCATGCTAACCCAGGGGGCACCAGAGCTCGACCTGACGGATACCACTGAGAGAAAAATTTTCTGGCGGCCATGCTCAGGACAAGCACACACGTACTTTGGAATTGACATGAGCAGGCACTTGAAGAACTAAGTAGTATTCCAAACTATTTCTATATTTGGTGCTGCACACCCTGATTTTGTTGGTCTTGTAATCTCTCAAGATACAGAGAATACAAAACGTTTCAAACTCTTGCATCAGGACAATAAGCCAGTCAGTAACCAAAAAGGATTAAGAAGAAGATTATACCACAGTTTTCCACTATTGGGTTTCTTGCACCTTCTTTCAAAGCTTCTGGTACCAGCTACTCTCTGAGAAGGCTCTACACAAGATGGATCACTGGCCTGATCCAGTATGGCCGTGTCTACGTTCCCACATCTAATTGTAGAAGTCAGGCTATGTCTACACTACAGACCTTACAGCGGAACAGCTGTACTGCTACAGTTCTGCCGCTGTAAGTTCTCTCCTGTAGCCCCTCTTCACTGGCAAGAGAGCACTCTCCTGCCGGCATAATTAAACCACCCCCAATGACTGGCATTATCTAGGTCTGCAGGAGACCCTCTCCTGCAAACATAGCGCTGTCCACACCAGCACTTTTTCTGGTGAAACTTGTCGGTCAGGAGTGTGTTTTCTCACACCCCTGACCAACAAAAGTGGTAGTGTAGACAAAGCCTTAGTCAATCTGAAATCTAACCTAGAAGTGGGCACTAAGAGTATCCTGAAATAATTTAAAGAATACTGTGTCTTTCCTATGGAGATATATTCATCCACCCACTCACAAAAGGAGGCAATTTGTACCTATTCCTTTGGCAGATTCAGGGTCTACACAGGGACACTAAGGTGAGCTAATCCAAATTAACTAAAGCTGTGGATTTAAAGCAGTTTAGTTAAGCCACATTAAACCCCTTTGTGGACAGTTTCATTCAGAATTAAAGAGGCCTTCATTTGTTTTAAATGAAACTAAACAGGTTTAATGTGGTTTAACTCAGTGGTTCTCAACCAGGGGTAGGCATACCCCTGGGGGTACGCAGAGGTCTTCCAGCGAGTACATCAACCCAGCTAGATATTTGCCTAGTTTTACAACAGACTATATAAAAAACACTAGCAAAGTCAGTACAAACTAAAATTTCATATAGACAATTACTTGTTTATACTGCTCTATATTCTATACACTGAAATATAAGCACTGTACAATATTTATATTGATTTATTTTATAATGATATGGTAAAAATGAGAAAGTAAGCAATTTTTCAACAACAGTGTGCTGTGACATTTCTGTATTTTTGTGTCTTGATTTTGTAAGCCGGTAGTTTTTAAGTGAGGTGAAACTTAGGGGTAGGCAAGACAAATCAGACTCCTGAAAGGGGTACAATAGTCTGGAAAGGTTGAGAGCCACTGGTTTAACAAATCTGCTTTAAATGCACATCTTTAGTTAATTTGGATTAAATTTTCCTGAATGTTCCTCTACAGACAAGGCCTTTGACTGTTGGGTTTTTAGGAAAAGACATCATAACAGAAGTCCAATATAGCTTTAAGCCCCACACCACAGAGCATAACAAAAGTTTCCTTACTTTTTGGACTATCTGGACTTCTTGTTGCAGCTCTTCCTTTTCCTTTTGGGGTTTTTAATCCTTCAGCAAGATATTGGTGACCACTTTCTCCTAGTTCCAGCCTTCGCTTTGCCTGTTAAGAAGCAAATTTTGTATTGCTGGGGTGTCATAAAAGTACATTGCACTTTACAAAGCATAGAATAATGGAGAAGTGCGGGGGGGAGGGAGGAAGGACAGACGGAAGAGAACTATACACAGCAACTTATCTATCTAGGATCTTATTCCACACTCATCACTATGGTATGAATGTCTACTGGCACCTTAAAACAATTTTAATATTTTACTTAAAGGTCACAATGATGGCTACATTTGAATAAGCAAGTAGATCTTTTAATTTTAAAAGAAAACTGAGTTAGGGACATATTTCTAAGATTGTATCTAGTGAAGTCTGGCTTTCTTGCACTATATGTCAAAGATCTAAAATATTTCTACCTACCACTGTATTCAGAGTTCTAGTTACAGCACAGAGTGTAACATTAAGGGTGAGCTCGCAAATACACACAATGACTTACTTGTACAGCTATATTTTTAGTGAAACATTGTTTTAGGATTCGGTGTATCATCAGAAGACTGCGCCAAGTTATATTTGTGTAAATTAGATTTCACGTGCACCATCTGACTTGGTAGCTATGAGAAGTTCATAAATACCAATAATAAAGTTACAGCAATGCTACAATGAACATGGCACCAAGAAGTAAAATGTCTAAGCATGGGAGAAAAAAGGAAATCTGTCCATCTTGAAAGAGTCTTGCCATCATCTTGGATTATTTTTGCCTTAAACAAGAAGACAACCATTCAGTTTAGCTTACCAAGTCAACTAGAATATATAAAAATTTATTCTGAAACACAGACCGGAGAAAATGGACCAGTGACAGCATCAGAAAAAGGCTGTTTGAAGACTGTCTACCCAATGTGTTCACGTATGAAGAAGTAAAGCTGTGTACAACCTTGCAAGAAATGAAAGAGATGGCTGAAACTCTGACAAGACTGATCTGCTGAATTAGATAGCAATATAAAGATAGACAAACAACATAAAACATCATCATTAGTGTGAATCCTGTTCCTAGATAACTGAACTATTAATTTTGTAAGCAATTCCATGTCATGCCATTAGCAACTGAAATTGGACCTGGGGATAGCTGATTCATTATCCTAACAATAAGAGGAGCATTAACTTGAATACACACAAATGGGAAGGTAAAACCTGTTTCTAACAAAATTTGCCTGCATAGCGGTTTCCAAAAAATTGAGCTAATACAACTAGATTTTATGATTCAGAGTATTCTATTGTATTTATTTAAAACAGACTGACAAATAATCAAACACCAGAGAACTGTATCCTAGTAAGATCTGCTCTGGCCCAAAGCAGGACAGCACATTCCGTTATGGAGCTGTAAATAGTGATATTTTCCTCCTATTTTTTTTTAAATGTGTGCATTTTATTACTGGTTTGTCTCAGAGAGCTCTAAATATATTCAATTTGTATTTACTTTTTGACAACTGACATCTTGGTGTTGGACTCCCTTTGTGAACCTAAGGCTCATTAACATTAGAGTTAAGGCACAGAGGTTCATCTTACCCCACAACACAGACACACAATTCACAAGCTGCTCTGAGTTGTATTTATCTTTGAGTTAAGAGGGTAGGGGACTAATTCACAGATGACATAACTGCAAGTGAGCTATCCTACATTTCCTCACAAGCACAGACAAAATTATGCTGCTGCAGCCAGACATCCTGAAACAACAGCTCTCTAAAAAGGTCGGAGTTACCTCTGTTCATCTCAATAAGGCATTAACTCTGCAATCCAAGCCTGGACATTTAAAATGTTGTTGCTTGCACTGAATTCTAAAGGTGCTTCTCTCTGCCACCGTTGTAGTGATTTGCTAAGGAGATGTTTTGTTTGGCCGCTTCAGACCAGTAAGTTCCCCTTGAAAATGAGTCGGATCTCGTTAACAGAAACATCCTGCTAATAGACTTTAGCCTGTGTGATTGGATTAATTTGACAAAGATATTACACAGGAATGAGATAAAACTCACTTGGTTTTTAAAATTTTTGTTTCTTAATCCGAGGACTCTGGGATGGAGGGAGGCAGGCAGGGAGAGAAAGGGAGACACTTCAGGATACAGCAAAACCAGGCCACAGGGATTGTGTTAAGAGAAGAATGAAAGATCTCAGGAATATGTGGTGGGGAGAGGTTTTTGTTTTTTTTTAAACAACACTTCATGAAATAATTATATTACTGAATAGTTTTAAACACCAACACATGTTTTGTGTGGAATGAAATTTGCTAACTAATCCTCGTCTCTCTCCTTCTCCAGACCCACAGATTTTGCAAATATTTTAGAGGAAACAATTTAGAGATTTGTAGTGGCCATAGCCACTGGGAGGTTTACATAAGCATATCTAAGAATATATAGCAAATAGGAGCTTTCTTTAAGAACTTGCCTGCTAACACCCTGCAACCTTCTCCTCTGAACTTTTTATTACTAAGTACCAACCATGGTTATTCAAACAGCATCTTTTAGCTGCTTCCAATAGTACTGCATGTTTGTGTGTTTTTCAGAAGGTGTTTAAAACAGCAGAATGGTCTTGTCAATTAACACTGATTATATAGCACTATATGTATACACAGGCAGAGCACGACTATGGATCTCTGGCAATTAGCACAGATACTACTTCAGAGAGTTATTTTGGAGAACACAAAGGATTTGGAATAAGACTTAAGAACATTTTCTGGATATTCAGAAGAGTAAAACAGCTTGGTAAATAAGTATTTTAAGAAGCAGTTTCAGCAAATCCCTTTTAGACTGTTTTAATTGCAAGCCAGACATATTATACTTCAGATGGGAAGTGTATTTTTGCATATCCCATATTTGATAAAGATCCAAAAGTGGTTGAAACAGTGTGTTCTCTCAGTTTCCTCTATTGTAGTAAGTCTGTAGGCCAAGGGTTTCGTTGCTCATTTCACTTGACTAATGATTTTGTGTCCCCAACTTGAGACACCCTAAAGGAGTCTAATTTTCAGAGGGTAGATGTTCGGCATTTTCTGAAATCAAGCCCCCTTTGGAGGGATCTCAAGATTGACATTCAACAATTGAGGCAGATTAATTCAGAAGTTGCTTTTGAAAAATCAGGTTATTCATATATTTTTCTAGATCAGAAACTTTGAGACAATTTTAATAATTAGTTTGATACTCCTCTTAGCTGCTCCCATATAAAAAAAAATCAGTTTTCTTAAGCATTTAGGGACTCCCTTCTGTTTGTTTTTCTAAAACAATATTAAACTTATTGTGACCAAAAGCACCATTATATTCACACACCTATGCATTATTGTAATAATCTTTGTCAAAATATGGCTTGTAAAGTATGAAAAAAACTAAGACGTGGATCATCAATATTCTTGTGTTGTATATGTATGAAATGCGTACTAAGAGTTATGAACATGAGCTGAAATTATTACTACAATGTGTTTACCAGACAAGTCTGGGGAGCAGTTAAACCGATTTCTCAACAACAAAGGACAACTGATGCCTTTAGTCAAGTGTTAAAGTTAATGGGCAATCACTGGTCAAGTGGCCAATCTTTGGCAAAAAAGAGAGGCAGAAACAGATAGATCTGCATTTTAGCAAACAACAACATGGAACCTCTTTCACCAAGAGACTCCATGCCTCCTTCTTCACAGCTGGAATGAATTTTAATCGAGGAGTAACCCTCCGGAAAATGCATTTCAAAGGGTGACTGGACTACAAAAGTGAGGGCCAAAAACACCCCAGTCTCTCTCTGTTTCACCTCAGACAACAAAGAAACCAGCCCTTTGACTTTGGGGGGAGATCCTGACCTGAGAATTTGGTCATCCATGTTGCTGGGAACCTATGGTAAGGATTTGACTTTGAACCAAGTCTAGTTTGTTAAGTTTTAGCTACAAGGAAGTGTTTTATCTTTATTTTTCTTGTAACCATTTCTGATTTTAATACCTTATTCTTGTACTCACTTAAAACCTCCTTTTTGTAATTAAATAAACTTGTTTTATTTTTAAACTAAACTAATCCAGTGCTGTGTTTAAATTGAACTGTTTGGTAACTCCAGTTAAAGAAGCAAATTGTTGAATATTGACCCTTTAAAGGGCAACGGACCTTTAATATTTGAACTGTCCAGGAGAGGGAGAAAATTCTAGACTCAGAGTGGGTTGGGGTCACCCTGCAAGTAGTAACCAGGGCTGCTGGAAGCCAGATTGTGACTGGAATGTGGCTAACAGGCTACTGGGGTCAGAGCTGGTGAACCAGGGCTGTAGCTACACACCGACACTCAGAGTGTGACCTGCGTGCTGGTAGTCTGTTTGTGAGTGGTCTAGGTTGGGAGCTACAACAGCAAAATGCTGTGAGGCACCCATGGTTGTGTGGCTGGTGTGAAACAACCCTTCACTGGTCTGGATTGCACCTCAGAATGTGACACCATATGACTATTTGGAGGGGAAAATTCAGTCATTGTGTCTCATCTGGTTAACAGGCAAATCCTGCCATCCTTTCATGGGCATTCAAGGTCTAAAGAGCACTGGAACCTCTATGGTTCCACTACAAGAAGGGACAGGCCAAGAAGAGAATGTGTACAAAACACTGACCCCACTGTTCACCATTGGGCATGCTGTAGGGCAGTGCTCCCTCAAGCTGCATTGAAGGGAGTTCTGGTAAAGAAGTTACATTACTTCACAAACTACAAAGACCAGCAGTACATAGCTGGCCAGAGCTACTCTTCGCTTCAGATTTAGGTGGGGCAGAGGACACTCTCTTTCCCCCATCCTCCATACAAAACTTGTATACTTGGGTTTTCTGCAAGAGACAATAATTGTGCCCTTTGTTTTAGAAGTGAAGAAGATAATATTTGACTAACTAGAAAAAGGCAGTTTTCCTTCAAGATCATACTAAGCTCATACTCTTGCACTTTTTTTAATATAGCTTTTCCCGTTCTCTCTTAGTACTTCAGTGTAGGCCAATTTTTAACTCAGAAGTTTTCCTATTGACAGAACATAAAAAAGCAGCCACAATTTTATCAGGTCTCAGTCAACACACCTACAGATAACAATAAAATGTCTACCCTGGTCAGCTTCTTTGAGCAGTATTATTGCAGAGAACTCTCCCAAGAGACATGCAGAGAAACCAGTATAGGATAGGCCTCTGCTAAAAACATGGAGGGAACAAATTTTTATTTTTTAAGTCAGGCCTCTCTTTTTGAGGCAGCAGTTTGCAGCGACAGTCAGAGCCAAGTAGATTCTAATTACCTTATTAATCAATCTGCAAATAAAATAAAAACTGCTTGTTTGAAAAAGGAATCAGCCTCTGAAAGTTGGTCAGTAAGTCTTCAGCTTTGATAGATGCTTACATAAGGTACATAGAATGCTTCTTAAGTTGTACAGGAGCCCCAAGAAACACCCTAGGAATCCTAGTGAAAGCAAGGAAGATTTGATGCAACTGCTTATAGTAAATTAAGGGAAACTAACTGAAGTGGTGGAGAATAGGGTTAAAGACAGACATTTGGATCACTGATGTCCTTGTTAAGGAGTGGTTCAAACACACAGGAGAGAAATTCAGCAGATATTCCCTGTAACTGCTGCTCCAGGCTGGCCATCAGAATGGAAAGCAGTGAGCTTGTCTTTTCTTTGCTTCGGTGACTACTGGCACTCATGCAGCATGGACAAGAAAATATAGAATCATGGAGACATAGGACTGGAAAGGACCTTCAGAGATCCAGCCTCTTGCACTGCGACAGAACCAAGTATCCCAGATCATCCCTGACAGGTGTTCAACCTGTTCTTAAACACCTCCAAAGATGGGGATTCCACAACTTCCCTTGAGAGCCTATTCCAGTGCTTAACTATCTTTATACTTAGAACATTTTCCACGTGACTAACCTTAATCCCTCTTGCTGCAAATTATTTCTTGTTCAACCCCAGTGGACATGGAGAACAATTGATCACCATCCTCTTTATCAGGTCTCTTCCCCTCCCCACCCCCCATCTTTGTCCAAATCTGACTTCCATGTGTGGTGCTCAGAACTGGAACCAACTCAGAGGCCTTGCCAGTGCTGAGTAGAGTGGGGCAATTACTTCCCGTATCTTACATATGACAGTCTTGTTATTTCAACCCAGAATGTTATTAGCCTTTTTAGCAGCTGCATCACATTACTGACTCATTTTGTGAACCATTACAACCCCCACATCCTTTTCAGTAGTAGAACTGCCTAGCCAGTTATTCCCCCATTTTGTAGTTGTGCACTTGCTATGTGTAGCACTTTACACTTGTCTTTACTGAATTTCATCTTGTTGATTTCAGACCAATTCTCCAATTTGCCAAGGTCATTTTTAAATCTAATCCTGTCCTCCAAAGTGGAGCAACCCATCTCCGTTTGGTGTCATGTGCAAATTTTATAAGCATACCCTCCCTTCCACTACTCAAGTCTTTAATGAAAATATTGAATAGTACCGAACTCAGGACAGACTCCTGCGAAACCCCACTAGATACATCCCCCGAGTTTGACAGCAAATTAGTAGTCTGATGTGATTGGAAAAGGGACATAAGTGAGATTAAGGAGAGGAAAAGGAGTAGACTAGGACAAGGAATGTGGTGAGACAGATGCAGGGAGAGATACTGGAACTGGCTGGGCAAGAAGACTGGGAGTTGGGAGTGTAGGATGGGAATAGGACTTGGCAAGGGAAATGGGGAGTGGAATAGAAGCCAGTTGGCTGATGGGGAGAGAAACAGAAGACAGTGATTCAACGAGAGCTATGGGACAGTGGCAGATTTAACCGTCAGCAGGGTCAGCAAATGCTGACTTGGGTTCCATCTGGTTCACACGCACACCCGTGCCATCTTTTCCCAGTGGCACAACAACAAAAAGATGGGCCCTTGGGTAGGTTTTATTTGTGGGCTCCCTCGAGTGTCCCACATTCAAATAAACTCACTCCTCTCAGCCCAGCTCCATGCCATGGCATCTGCTCCCTTTGGTCCAGGCCCCGCATAAGTGCTGCCATTAGAGCCATCGCCACTGCACCTGCCAAAGTTAGAACTGCTGTTGCGGGCGGCAGAGTGGGGAACCATCACTGCTGCTGCCACCAGAGCTAGAGTCCAAGCTGCCAGGAAGAGTAGCGTGCCGATTCCTGCTACCTGCATTTGAATGTGCCTGGGCAACGGAAAGGGAGGATTGGCCTCCGACCAAAATAGAAGCTCTGCCATTGGCGGTCTCACTCCTCAGAATTCGTGGCAGAATCACTGTTTTGGAGGCCCCCCCTTGTGGGAAAATTCAAATGTGAACAGTGGGGACCAGTGCACTGCAGCAGGCTGCAAACAATGGTGCCAGCAGCCTATTGTGTGTCTGAGCAGCTCCGAGTCTGCAGGGGCCCTCCAAAGTTCATGGGCCCCTTGACTGCTGCTCCAGCTATTCATCTGCTACTGCCATCTCCTCCCCCATTTGATTCTGGGGCCCCACTTCATTGAATCACTGTCATCTGTTACCACCAACCAACTGGTTTCTACTCCACTCCCCATTTCCCTTTTCAAGTCCTATTCCCAGCTTACCCTCCTTGACCAGCCAGTAACTGAGTCAGTCACCACGGCAAGGGTGCCTCAGGGTTGATGCAATTGCATAGGCTGCATGTGTCTAACACCACCCCTGGCCATCAGCCATTTTTATAGGAGTTTCAGGGGACCCACACCCACCTGTCCTGCAGTGCCTTTGCAAAAATCACATAACATTTGAGCATGGCCAGCCCAGTGTCTGGTAGCAGCAGAAGTTTCCTATCTGGGCATGCTCCAGCACTGCCGGGGCTGCTATTGGGAAAAGTTGTGTGTTTCCATAGCCTCCTCTTGCTGTGGGACACCGAGATATGTATCTGCCTGCTGTGACTTCTCCCTAGCCCACCCCACTCTAGGTTTGCCTATTTCTACTAGATTCTGCACAGGGGGAAAAATACATTTTTAGGATTACCCTCACAGCTGAAGGATAAAATTCAGCAGCACAAAAATACACTTTATTTAGGCCTATACTTCCAACTTAGTTATTCTCATACTGGAAGGTATTTTAAAATGAAAACCATAAATACAAATGCAAGTTTGGTTTTAGAAAATGGAAAAGAAAAAGATTGTTATTAACAAACTACTCTAAAGATCCTAAGCAGCAGAAGCTATCATTCTGTAAACTTCCTGATCAAATCCTGAAGTCTGGCATAAAGTCAAGAATTGCACCTCAGTTCAGCAAACAATGACAGACTCATGCTTAAGTCAGGAAAATGATTTGTGCATACCATTGAAGTTGTACCTGTAGTAGTAGCTGATCGTATTTCAAGGTAAACTTTTCTTGAAATCAGCAACACTGAAGACCCTGTAGATGAGTTACAAACCAACAAAGCCAGAGATGCCAAAGATGACCTTAAAACCAAAAAACTCAAGGACAGATGAATCTGAAAGGAGCAAAACCAAAGGCCCTCTAGATGAGCAGGCCAACAATGAAACAGGTCAAAGCAGTCTCCCTGCTGAAATACATTTGAAGTTCCCATCTGATTAGTCACTTTTCAAGATTCTGTTTTATGCAAGGGATTCCAGGAGGTATCTATCTATTTGGTTTCCTCCATCCTAGCCAACTTAAAAATATAACTTTACAAGAATCAAAGGAGTAAGTCCTTAAACTCATTGGAAAATAATTTTTCTTTAGACTTGATTCACGAGATGTATTTCAAGATGAACTGTTTTGCAAAAGACACAGAGGTGCGCAGTTTGTCACTCTGAGTCCAGAGCTACTTGAATTTCTTAATGTCAAGTTCTTTTGAGGATGTTTTATTAGAAATGGAAGGTTGTGTCAACTCTTTCTCTATCATACCAATTGGGGTGGCTAGAGCTGAAGTGCAATGAACTCATTAAGACATGTCAAAAAACTACATGCCTTCAACACTATCACAGCTGAATGACTTTGCTCACCTTGCAACTGAGAAAGACAAGACAGAAAGGTTGGAGCTGGACAGCATCATGAAACAAATAAGAGGACAGAGGAAAATAAAATCGGGGGGTGGAGGTGCAGCAGTGGGAAAGAGAGTGAACAGAAGGCTTAGAATAGAGCTTTCTGGGAGGGACTCAGAATAGAGCCTGTACAAAGGCATGACCATCACTGCCACAGACAGCAAGACTGATTTAACAGACAAAAGCAGAAATGACAGGAGGAAACAAGAATTGCCTGCAAACATATGTAAGTGGCCCAGGGTGTTTAGGAGTTCACTGGGAGGTGGGAGAGAGAAGGGAGCCTTCTCCAGAAGAAGTTACGGTGATCCATTAGCTATACAGTTCAACCAATATGAGCAAAGCTCAAATGGAAAACTGCTAAAGTTATTGTGGGGCTAGTGGAGAGATGAGAGAAACTACCAAGTTACTGGTTTTGAACTTTGAGTGGTGGCTCCATATTCTGTATCAGCCTCTATTCAGTAGGTATGAGATAAATTTGAAATCTCACACTCCAAGCTCTTGGAAGGAAGAGGGAATTTTTATTTCAATTCTCCTACAGAAACAGTTTCTCTCAATGGTCCATGTACAGTCACAAATTTAGGTACAGTCACAGGTACAACAAATAAATCGTACATGCTATCCTTCATTTCAATTCTGATAATGTGAGAAAGAAGATTCATGAGAAAAGTGGAAAATAAAATGTAATTGGCTGGGATACTTCTCAATTGTTTTCACATGAAGTATGTTTTCACCATAGATATATTTCAGAACACAGTTTAGTTTATTTAGAGTCTACACAGGGATTGCATAGGGAGAAAGGGATATTTACCAAACATATTTGCTAGATACAGTTCTTTTAAGGAAGGAGCTGGAAATTACACTTCACTTAGGAAAATAATACATATTGATAATGAAGGTTTGCAGGTAGTCCAGCCATGAAAATGAGTATGAGTCAGTGTTATTTCTGGTAACCACAGAAAACGAGTTCCTTCAAAATTAAATGCCTTGTAAGATAGGACAGATCTCTAGCTAGACTAAAATCTTACACATTAGTCAAACTACCTGATTTTCCTGACAGTTTTAATGACAAACACTAGGCATTTAAAGATAAATATTTTGAGAAAGATAAAGCTTACAAAATTGTCAAGATATTTTTAACCAGTAATAAGAGAAAACAAAACTGAGTGTTTCAAAGTAAAACTGTGGTCAGAGACGTGACTCCATACAAATGGCTCTCCAACAACTCCTTTGTGTACTGACCAAGCTGTTCGCTTATATCTCATAACAATCAGTTACTTTTCACACTGCAGAGTCACTACAGCTGTGGCGGATGGAACTGAATTCTTTTTAGCTTGTATATAAGAAACTGTTAATTCAGTCCAAAGTTTTCAAACACGTGTGCCTAAATTAGACTCCTAATTCCATAAATAGGCACCACAGGTAATTTACCAAATTAAGCTATACTGGTATAAATTCCACACCGAGCAGCTGCAGCCCGTGTTCGTTAGCAGTTGCCCTCATATAGCTAAAATCCATGCAGTTACACTGATAAAATGGCCTGATTTTCATAATTTTAACATCTGTAACTAAGGTTGTACAATACCTCTGAAAATGAGGCCACTTAGGCTATGTCTACACTATCGCGGTAAGTTGACCTACGCTATGCAACTCCAGCTATGTGAATGACGTAGCTAGAGTAGACAGATATACCTTAGGTCGAGTTACCGCGGGTCTACAGCACGGGAGGTCGATGGGAGAAAATCTCCCGTCGACTTACCTGACTCTTCTCATCGGGGGTAGAGTACAGGGGTCTACTGGAGAGTGATCTGCAGTCGATTTGGTGGGTCTTTACTAGACCCGCTAAATTGACCGCCGGTGGATCGATCTCAGAGTGTCGATCCTGACTGTAGTGTAGACCTGCCCGTAGGTGCCTAAATATGGAATTAGGCATCTAATTTTGGCACACAGGCTTGAAATTTTTATCCTAAATTTCAGCTAAAGAATCTTCATGGCAATGAGACGTATTCCAGAAGAACCCAACAATAGCATTTAGTTCCCAAGTTGAATTTACACAGGTGGCTATCAGAAAAAACTTTATACTTTCAAGATCAGTAAGTTTGGTATGATTATCTCCAGAACTGTAGAACCTCTCTTAAGTAGCTGAACAAGTTAGCTTCAGATATGATCACCTGTCAAACAGTTGTTACAGTACAATACAGATTGGACATATCTAGGAAGTTACAGTAATCATCTCTGCTGTACATTGACAATATGCATCTCAACCTGATGTGGTAGTGTATACTTTTCACATCACAAGACAGCCTAAAAAGGAATTTTAGTTTTTTTAATATGGACGAATAGAATGCAAACTAAGATGGAAATATAGTAGTGAAGAATGTTAAAAAGATTACATTTACTTTAGACCTATAATTGGTGATTTTCTTGGATAGTTCTGTAATCTGAGGCTACTAATGCGCCCTGGATTTCCAGCATAATGTGCTGCCTAGATTGCAGTACTGTCAGCTGGTATGAGGCACCTAGAACTAACCTTTGTTTCTACTGGGGTAACTATTTTCCTGCATGGGACACTTCTTCCATGAAGTCCTGCTGCTCGCAGGAAAGGATGGGAACTCCAGAAACCCCCACAATACCAGCTTCTCTCACTTCCGATTCTCCTAATGAGTAAGGTTGCGAGTTTGTCACAGAGGTCATGGAAATCACTGATTTTGTGACTTTCTGTGACTTCTGCACACCGCCCCTCCCCAACCCCCCCACCCCAGCAGGAGTTTGGTTGGGTGGCTCAGGCCTGGGGCGCAGGAGGGGGTGAGGGCTCTGGGTGGTGCTTACCTCAGGGGTGCTCCCCGGGAGAGGTGACATCCCTCAGGTCCTGGCGGGGGCGCGGCCAGGGGGTTCTGTGTGCTGCCGCAGTTCCCGGCCAATGGGAGCGGTGGAGCTGGTGCTCAGGGAGAAGGCAGCGCACAGAGCTGCGTGACTGCGCCTCCACCTAGGAGCTGAGGGATGTCGCCACTTCCAAGGAGGCGTGGAACTGGGTAGGGAGCCTGCCAGTGCAGCTCCCTCTTCTTTTAGCTGTCTCCCCCCTTAGTTTAAACACCCATGATCATGCCAACTACTAGAGCTCAAACATTTATGAAGCCAGAAAATTCATTGGAAGTCAACCACTTTTTGGCTTATGGGTCTTCCTGGCACCCAGGGGAGCAAGTTATCCTCTAGAATGCTACATTATATTAGGCCTTGTCTACACTTAAAAGTACAGTGGCACAGCTGCACTGCTGCAGAGCTTCAGTGTATATACAACCTATGCCAACAAAAGTTTCTCCCATCATGGTAGGTAATCCATGTCCCCAAGAGGTGGTAGCTAACCTGATCGAAGAGTTCTTCCATTGACCTAACGCTTTCTACACTGGGGGTTAGGTCATCTTAACTCCATCGCTCAGGTTTGTGGATTTTTTCTCACCCCAACAGATGTAGTTAAAACGACCTAATTTTCTAGTGTAGACCAGGCCTTAATAACTACTAAAATTTATATTGCACCTTCTTGCATTGCAGGTGTGTAATAAACAACTGAAATATTATTAGCACTAGAATAAGAGGGACAATGTAGCTTATCAGTCTGTGATTATGTAATAAATAAACCAAAGTACTAGTAATGCTTCAGGCCCACATATAGGACTTACCCTATGCTGCACAGGAAATGAATCATCTGAAGTCTGTTCTCGACTGCATTTTTTCCCCCCACAGAATGTGTTACAATTAATTCTTACAGGAAGCCCTGATACTCCACTGTACTAAGTGTAAAGACTTCAGTTAGCACTCTGTGTTGAAATTTGAAAATTGGTTTTCAGGAAGCTGCACACAGTTCTCCACTATCTAACAGCCCAAGATGAGAAGCAGGTGTCATCCTGGATAATCATGAAAACGGTTCAATGCTACAACTGCTACACTAGCCTCGTTCTATTGCCAATCATCTTGCTGACAATGGAATCATGTTTGACACCATTAAGGTGGGAGCCCTAAAGACAGAGCTTACAGAAAGTTAATCGACACAGAATAGCAAGGCTGATAAAGAAGGGGAGACGCCACCAACTAGCACCTGGCTGAGAAACCTTGGTTACTGGTGGGAGAGGAAAAAGCAGCACGGCTCATTCTATTTCCACTCCCCATGAACCATTGCTGAGGGTGGGGCAACAAGAATGCAGGGAGACAATTTGGGAAGGAGGAGGAGGGAAGCTGTGTGGTCAGCTATTCCCTGAAGGCTGTATCAGTATCCCAGGATTCCCTAGTGCAAAGCCAGGACACCCACAGAAAACTCTTAGAAATATTAGCCTGTACTTGCAGATATTGGTCTGTTCTTGGCCGGTATGGGTCTGTCTACACTGCATTGTAAACCCAGATCTGTGGGACCCGGGCTTGTGGACTCAAGTTTTCTCAAGCCCATAGCTAAGCATCTACACTGCATTGTAAACATGTGTTTACAATTGCTGGACCCAGGTCTCACAACTGTGTTAACAAGTGGAAACAGAACTATGCAGACCCTCTGACTCAGGTCTACATCTTGAGCTGCATCCGCACTAGGGGTGCTGGAACAATTTTTATAGTAGGGGTGCTGAGAACCATTGAACCAAACTATAAACCCTGTATATAATGGAAACCACTTCAAGCCAAGGGATGGAGCAGCACCCCTACACCTGTAGTTCCAGCACCTATGACCCACACTGCACAATGACAAGGCTTAGACAAGAGTCTCAGTGGAACTCCGGCTCAGACCCAATGCCTCAGGTGGATCCTAGGCCCTGGGCCAGACAGGTGTGTGTGTGTGTGGACAGTAGGGGGGTGGTTGGGCTCAAATCTGAATCTGAGCTCAGGTTTACAATGCAGCATAGACATACTGTACGATACAAAGCTCCTGTAGATGACTGGTAGGCAGAGCTAAGCCTAGGATGCTGTTAAATCATAAAGCATGCTGGAATTGGCTAAGATTAAAGTTTTTCTTCCAACAGGTGAGCCAATATCAAAGCAATGTGTATCTTTTATTAGCTCCCACACTGCAATTGCCAAATGACATCACTTCAGAAAGATGGCTACCTCCAGATGTAGTTCAGGAGTGTCAAATGTAATTAATGTCAAGAATGTGTCACCATGAATCAACCCTGAAACAAACATGCCCTACCTGTGAACTTTCAATTAGATGGCACGAGGAAAAAAACCTGGGTGCAGTTTATTTGATTACTCTAGAGATATTTAACGATCAAAGCAAGACACAGGTTAGCTTTAAATTTAACTTTGATGTAATTTCAGAGTAACAGCCGTGTTAGTCTGTATCCGCAAAAAGAACAACAGGAGTACTTGTGGCACCTTAGAGACTAACAAATTTATTAGAGCATAAGCTTTTGTGGACTACAGCCCACTTCTTCGGATGCATATAGAATGGAACATATATTGAGGAGATATATATACACACATACAGAGAGCATAAACAGGTGGGAGTTGTCCTGTTGTTCTTTTTGATGTAATTGGATGGGTTAACCAAATATGAAAGTGATAGTTAAACTAATTTACACATTTTATGGAAGTGGCATCTATTGCCTCAATTGGCTAACAACTGCTTGCAATGTTTCATTTTAAAATTCATCATCAACCAACATTTCCACCCTTTCAAAAAGGGAAACTAACCTCATAATTTTAATCAACTAGTTTTGCCCCAAGAAAATAACTGTAATCATGAAGTAGTCCTTTTCAAAACAATGGTCTGTGAGTTTATTTTTGCCTCTTGGACTTGTGAACTCAAAATACGTTTGTGAACTTCATCTGTTTCCTTATGTGACTTCTATCTAAATGAATAGAAATTAGCACAACTCTGTTAAGAGTCGTTTTTTTAAAAACCAATCCCACACTTGCCTACAAAACTTTCTACTAGGATGGTGATCCTCTGATGCAGGGGAATTCTGTGAAGATGGTGCGAGGTCATGGAGGACTGGTTGGCCAATGATATGAACCCACAACTCCTACTGAAGTCAGTTGGTGGGTCAGGCACTCAAGTCTGAAGGTAGGAATTTGTCCCTTTCTGATCTTGCTTAACTATATTAGCAGAACTCTCAGGAAAGATAGTCACTAGCTTGCTGGATATTGCCTGGGGTGTAACATCGTAAAAGAAGTCAGAAAACTTAAACAGATGGAAGTAGCAACATTTGATACTTACAAGACATATGACTCTGTCACCTGGGTCTTTTGCACTCTTGTAGCTACCCTAGAGTAAACACACTGTAGATGCACTACAATGGTGCAAGACAGGGCCTGCATCCATGCAATTCATTGCCAGGGTAAGCCACTGTGGCACCAGTTCCATTTTGCACTGATGCAGGGGTTTGAACCATTGTAGCAACATTGATGTGGTTAACGTGATTGCAGGGTTTTTTTTAAGTCTAGACAAGCCCTCAGTTGGAGGGGTTTTCTTTTTTAAGAGAAGTCACAAACTTCCAGACTCAAAGCCAAGAGTCAAAATAGCTGTGATCAGAGAATGTATTGCCTGAGGCACACTGACTGTTTGTAGTAAAGACTGCGAGTTTGTCATGGAGGTCACGGATTCCGTGACTTTCCGTGACTTCTGCAGCAGCCACTGCCCCCCGCCGCCCAGCAGCAGCAGAAGTTTGGGTGGGGGGGCTCAGAGCTGAGGCGCAGGAGGGGATGAGGGCTCTGGGTGGCACTTACCTCAGGGGGGCTCCCCAGAAGTGGAAACATTCCTTGGCTCCTAGGGGGAGGTGCAGCCAGGGGTCTCTGTGGCTGCAGGTACCACCCCCGCAGTTCCCACTGGCCGGGAACCGTGGCCAATAGGAGCCACAGAGCTGGCACTCGGGGAGAAGACAGCATGCAGAGCTGTGTGACTGCGCCTCCACCTAGGAGCTCAGGGATGTCGCCTATACGGGGAGGCACAGAGCCAGGTAGGGAGCCTGCCAGCCCTGCCAACTCCCCTCACACCCAGCACCCCTCACCTGCCAGCACCCTGCCAACCCCTGCCCTCCCTCCCCACTTGAGAACCCACGGCACCCCCTGGGCTGCCCCCTCCTCAAGATTTAACCAGGGGTATATAGTACAAGTCATGGACAGGTCACAAGGCAGTGAATTTTTGTTTACTGCCCGTGACCCGTCCATGACTTTTACTAAAAATATCCGTGACTAAAACGTAGCCTTATTTATAGGGAGCCAAATAATTTTATCCCTGAAAGAACATAAGTACTCATGCAAAGCTACAAGAATGCTAAGTTTCAGACATTAAAATGTGCATCAACGTTAGTATCGTACACTGATGCCTACACAGGAAAGGAATCCTTCCCTTGAAAATGATTTCTTGCACTCCCGATTTGACAAGTTTTTTAAAAAAATTATTTTTCAGAGGCATTAGAGCTCTGATATCTAACTACCTGTGCAACTGGTATAGTTGTCAGAAGTCAGAGCTCAGAAAGTGTCATTTTTTGTTTTGAGATACCACCTTCAGCTATGTCCACAAGAGCCGAAAGACGTACAGCTATTCCACAAAAGTAATCAAGGTACTTTGAATCCATTTACAGTAATAAAAGATTATAGATTCCAAAGGACATTGGGCAACTTATCAAAAACATACAGGAGACAGACTAGGCATAGATGAGTGATTCCCACTTCAAATACAGAGCTAGACAAGAGGAGAGGACAGAGTGAAGGGTTGTTGAGACATAATTGCTGTAGGAAAGGTTTTTTAGAAGTTATAGCAGAGTTTCTAATTGGTTATTTTGCCTCAAGAAAGCCGTATCATTACAACTTAAAACTGAAAAGCAATATTTGCACCTCCAATAACTGTACTGTTGGGTTTGCCAAGAGAGCTGTATGATTCTTGGATCATTGAGCGGGTGCAATTTTAAAAATGAAAAAAGTACTACAGTGTTACATTAAGGAAGATTTGAAACTATACAAACTTGAAGGAGCTGACTCAACCATCCTAGTCCTCCGACTCAAAATCAAACCCCAGGGAAACAAAAGATACATTACTGGTGCCTATGAAATGAGAAATATGATTTATACATCTTGGAGAAGCTCTTACGCAAAATAAGCCTAAGAGCAGGCTTGACAATCATCAGTCTAGAAGTTAATGCTGACGGGAATAAGGGAATATAAAGTTTTTACCTCTAAAGCACATAAAACCAGAAGTAACTCTAGAGAGCAGAACCTATGGCCCTGACGACAGTTTTGGCTGACAGCCACATCTACCTTGTGTCATCAATAAAACAACTATGTTGCTAACCAGCAGATTTCTTCATAAGATTTCTTTGACCACACAGTTAACTTGATCTTACAGAATGCGCTTAATCCTTTTGGATAGTTATTTGAGAGACTAAACACTTTGGGACTAACTAGAGGAATTCATACTTTTTTCCTGCTTCAAAATAAGTAATGGTTATATGTAACCTTACTTTATTGAGTAGTTTGTCAATAGCTGGCTTAAATCACTGTAATGACATGTACAGAGCAAAACTGTTGATGTTTTTATTCCTTTGTGATGTCACACAGAATAAAGAAAGTACCAAGTTTTCACGATGATGCACGTTCTAAACCAATAG
The DNA here is from genome assembly GCF_027887155.1 of Malaclemys terrapin pileata. Taxonomy (NCBI): domain Eukaryota; kingdom Metazoa; phylum Chordata; order Testudines; family Emydidae; genus Malaclemys; species Malaclemys terrapin. Next base: position 107,440,194 of record NC_071506.1, read on the forward strand.
TCTTATCATTCTACCATCCAGGGCAATAGCTGAACTGTTTTAGGATGCTGACAAATAAAGATAAGGGGAGAAAACTGGAAGTGGCCATTTTATTTCGAACCACGAAGCATACTTGTAAAATTACTCCTTCTGTAAAGATGAAGCAGAACACTTACTAGATCACATGAGAATTAGCAAGGACATCTCAGAAAGTGACTCAGACCCAGAAAAATCAAATCAACCCACTTGCTATGTTCTCTAATACTTATTTCTAAGGGCACCATGTCTCTTTTCTGAAATGCTAACTTGAATTGTAAGAATGTTTTTTTTCCCTTGGAAATTACGGTTGGCGCTTTGAATCCAGATCATTGTATAGGTAATCCTGAAAATGGGTCACTCCTTTCAGCTGGGCCGTCCTTACCCATACGCAAAGTACACAGCTGCATAGGGTGCCAGGAAATTTGCAGCACCAAATTTCCTGGCGCCCTGCACAGTGCGTGCTGCTCCAGCTCTTCCCCAGGGCCCCCCCCGCTCCACCTCCCCTTACCTCTTCCCGCCCCCACTCCCTTGAGCTCTGCAGCAGGGCCGGGGCTGCACTCACCCGCGACGGGTGTGCAGCGACCTGGCCCCAGCCGCGCCACTGGTGAGTGTTGGGGGGTGGTTCCCTCCTACCCCAAAGCCAGCCCTGCCCCCCCGTGGAGGCCTGGGGCCTGTTCCCCCACCCCCACGGAAGCCTGGGGCCAACCCCCCCGCTTTTCCCCATGGAGTCCTGGGACCCCACACACCCCCACAGGGGGGCTGCGTAGGGCCCCAGAATAGCTAGGGACGGCACTGCCTTTCAGCCTATATTTTTCAAGGAAATGATTTTGTCCTTTTTTCCCCTCCCTATCATGAGTTTAGGTGGACCTCCTGTATCTCACAGGCCATTAAATTTCACGTAGTTACCCATGTATTGAACCCAGTAACTTGTGTTTGGCTAAAGCGTATCTTTCAAAAAGGCATCCAGTCTTGATTTGAAGACATCAAGACATGGAGAATCCACCACTTCCCTTGGGCATATCCGCCAGTGGTTAACCATTCTCACTATTAAAAATTATTGCAGATGATATAAAACTACTCAAGATAGTTAAGTCCCAGACAGACTGCGAAGAACTACAAAAGGATCTCTCAAAACTGGGTGATTGGGCAACAAAATGGTAGATGAAATTCAATCTTGATAAATGCAAAGTAATACACATTGGAAAACATAATCGCAACTATACATATAAAATGATGGGATCTAAATTAGCTGTTACCACTCAAGAAAGAGATCTTGGAGTCATTGTGAATAGTTCTCTGAAAACATTCACTCAATGTGCAGCGGCAGTCAAAAAAGTGAACAGAATGTTGGGAATCATTAAGAAAGGAATAGATAATAAGACAGAAAATATCATATTGCCTCTATATAAATCCATGGTACACCCACATCTTGAATACTGCGTGCAGATGTGATCGCCCCAGAAAGATATATTGGAATTGGAAAAGGTTCAGAAAAGGGCAACAAAAATGGAGAGATTAATAAGACTGGAACTTTTCAGCTCGGAAAAAAGACGACTAAGTGGGGATATGATAGAGGTCTATAAAATCATGACTGGTGTGGAAAAAGTAAATAAGAACATGTTATTCACTCCTCATAACACAAGAACCAGAGGTCACCAAAAGAAATTAATAGGCAGCAGGTTTAAAACAAACAAAAGGAAGTATTTTTTCACACAATGTACAGTCAACCTGTGGAACTCCTTGCCAGAAGATGTAGTGAAGGCCAAGACTATAACAGGGTTCAAAAAAGAACTAGATAAATTCGTGGAGGATAGGTCCAATGGCTATTAGCCAGAATGGGTAGGAATGGCGTCCCTAGCCTCTGTTTGCCAGAAGCTGGGAATGGGCGACAAGCAATGCATCACTTGATGATTACCAGTTCTGTTCATTCCCTCTGGGGCACCTGGCATTGGCCACTTGGAAGACAGGATACTGAGCTAGATGGACCTTTGGTCTGACCCAGTATGGCTGTTCTTATGCCTAATTTCTAATTTGAATTTGTCTGGCTTCAGCTTTCAGCCACTGGTTCTTGTTATACCTTTCTCTGCTAAATTAAAGAGCCATTTAGTACACAGTATTTTCTCCCTGTGAAGTTACTTATATACTGTAGTCAAGTCACTTTTCAATCTTCTTTTTGCTAAACTAAACAGATTATGGTGAGAGACTCAGAGTTCAGATTATGTTCTCCAGCCCATTTCTGTGGCTCTTTTCTGCACCTTCCCCAATGTCTCAACAGCCTTTTTTAAACGTTGACACCCAGAATTGCACAGAGTATTCCAGTATCAGTCTCACAAATGCAATGTTACTCCTGGGGGAATTCTGCACCACTGTGCAATGTATTTGCACAGAATTAATGTTCTGCACAGAATTTCCTCCCCCTCCCCCAAAATGGGCTGCAAAGCTGTTGGCTGCAACTAGGGGACACTGGACCTGGCAGAGCCCAGCTCCCCAGCTCACAGATAGAAGACACTGGTAGGTGGAGGGAACTGGAGGGTTCCCAGCAGCAGCAGTTCCTGGTACACCTTGAAGGAAGGAGGCAGTGTGCAGGAAACACCATACAAGCCCGAGACCCAGCATCAGGCTGTTTCTCCCTCTGGATGCCTGGGAGTAGAGGGTGCAGATGTCTGGGCTTTGGGCATGTCCCGTGGCTGGGCTCTGGGTGGGAGGGGATGAAGGGGGGGCCCCGCAGGTGGAGTCTGGGTTAGGCAGTGCGGGTATCTGGGCTGGGGGGGGCACCCCACAGCTGGGCTCTGGAGGGTAGGCAGTGTGGGTGTCTGGCCCCTCAGCTAGGCTCTGAAGGGGAGGGGGCAGAGAAACAGGAACAGCATTATCGTAGGGGTTTCTTTAACTCTCTATTCATGGGGGAATTTTTTTGTGTCTGTATTGTTACAGACATAGGTGCTGACAGGTATTTTTGAAATAAATTGCCAAACTAATTGAAACTGGCATGATTACATAGGGTTATTTTGACAATTAAAATGTGCAGAATTTTCAAATATTATGTGCAGAATTTTTAGGCACAGAATTCCCCCAGGAGTAAATATGTAGAGGTAAAAATCACCTCCCTACTCCCCGTTTATACATTCGCGGATCCAAGCATTAGCCAAGCACTGAGAGCTAATGTTCAGTTGCTTGTCCACTATGACTCCTTAATCCTTCTCAGAGTCACTGCTTTCCAAGATACAATCCCCCATTTTTTAGGGAAGACCTGCTTTCCTTGTTTCTAGCTGTATAACTTTGCATTTGGCTGTCCAGTTTACCAAGCAATCCAAATCACTCTGACTGCCTTGTCCTGATTATTTACCGCATTGCCAACTTTTGTATCATCCACAAATTTTATCAGCAGTGATTTTATGTTTACTTCCAGATCATTGATGAAAATGTTGAATAGCCATGGGCCTACAACCCATCCCTGTAGAACACCCTGATTCAGTGATGGTGCCTACTGAAAACTACTTTGAAAAATGTCAGCTCCCAGTTCTGAATCGATTTAATGTATGCTCTACTGATAGTGTAGTGCTAATGTTTTAGCCAGAAAGCCATGTGGTATTAAGTCAAACGTCCTTGTTCTCTCATTCCCAGATATGAATCACAGGACTTTGTACTTGAACATGTTTTTGGCAAAGCCAAAAACAACTATTCAAGAACCTAGTATGCTTGATACCATCCACAAATTCTTTAAAAAAGGGTCTTGAGTATCTCATACATTGTGCGTAAAAGAACGTGCATCTTCTGGCTGCCCACTGAGGCCTTTCAAACCCTATGCCACTAGAAAGACTTATTTGGGAACTTCAGGACTTCACAGGAAATCAGGAAACTCTGGGGATACCAAAGAGGTCTCTAGGTAGCAGAATGCCAGTGGAAGAATGAAAGAGGCAATACTCAGGAAGAAGGTGGTGATATGGAAGGTGAGCGACGGTGATATGGAGGACGGTGATATGGAAGGTGAGCGATCATCTGTTGTAACCTGCACAGGTTGTGCTATGTTTGTCTTTCTTCCACAGGACAGAAGCGACTTTGTCTGTACAAAGTGCAAGCTGGTCGCCATATTGGAAGAGAAGGTTCGAGGGCTGGAGAAACGAGTATCGACTCTGAGTTGCATAAGGGAAAATGAAGATTTCCTGGACAGACGTCAGGAGATGCTTCTACGGCCGCAATGTTCTGAAGATTCAGAGCAGGCGCAGCAGGGACAGAAGGATTGTGAGGAGGTTTGGCAGCATGTGACCTCCAGAAGGAGAAAGAGGAGCGTCCATGTACCAGCAATGGAAATACAGGTGAGCAATCGTTTCCATGTTCTCTCTACAGGTACTAATGCGGAGAATGGACTAGATGACCCATCTGAGGGAAGGGAGCAGAAGGAGACTCCACCGATTGGAAGGCAAAAGATGCACTGTCCTAAGGATGGGGGTTCCATGACCACCACTCCCAAGAGGAGGAGGAGGGTGGTGGTGGTCGGGGACTCCCTCCTCAGGGGGACTGAGTCATCTATCTGCCGCCCCGACCGGGAAAACCGAGAGGTCTGCTGCTTGCCAGGAGCTAGGATACACGATGTGACTGAGAGACTGCCGAGACTCATCAAGCCCTCGGATCGCTACCCCTTCCTGCTTCTCCACGTGGGCACCAATGATACTGCCAAGAATGACCTTGAGCGGATCACTGCAGACTATGTGGCTCTTGGAAGAAGGATAAAGGAGTTTGAGGCGCAAGTGGTGTTCTCGTCCATCCTCCCTGTGCAAGGAAAAGGCCGGGGTAGAGACCGTCAAATCGTGGAAGTCAACGAATGGCTACGCAGGTGGTGTCGGAGAGAAGGCTTTGGATTCTTCGACCATGGGATGGTGTTCCAAGAAGAAGGAGTGTTAGGCAGAGACGGGCTCCACCTAACGAAGAGAGGGAAGAGCATCTTCGCCAGCAGGCTGGCTAACCTAGTGAGGAGGGCTTTAAACTAGGTTCACCGGGGGAAGGAGACCAAAGCCCTGAGGTAAGTGGGGAAATGGGATCCTGGGAGGAAGCACAAGCAGGAGAGCGCAAGAGGGGAGGACTCCTGTCTCATGCTGAGAAAGAGGGACGATCGATGAGTTATCTTAAGTGCCTATACACAAATGCAAGAAGCCTGGGAAACAAGCAGGGAGAACTGGAAGTCCTGGCACAGTCAGGGAACTATGATGTGATTGGAATAACAGAGACTTGGTGGGATAACTCACATGACTGGAGTACTGTCATGGATGGATATAAACTGTTCAGGAAGGACAGGCAGGGCAGAAAAGGTGGGGGAGTTGCGTTGTATGTAAGAGAGGAGTATGACTGCTCAGAGCTCCGGTATGAAACTGCAGAAAAACCTGAGAGTCTCTGGATAAAGTTGAGAAGTGTGAGCAACAAGGGTGATGTCGTGGTTGGAGTCTGCTATAGACCACCAGACCAGGGGGATGAGGTGGACGAGGCTTTCTTCTGGCAACTAGCAGAAGTTGCTAGATCGCAGGCCCTGGTTCTCATGGGAGACTTTAATCACCCTGATATCTGCTGGGAGAGCAATACAGCGGTGCACAGGCAATCCAGGAAATTTTTGGATAGTGTAGGGGACAATTTCCTGGTGCAAGTGCTGGAGGAACCAACTAGGGGCAAAGCTTTTCTTGACCTGCTACTCACAAACAGAGAAGAACTAGTAGGGGAAGCAAAAGTGGATGGGAATCTGGGAGGCAGTGACCATGAGATGGTCGAGTTCAGGATCCTGACACAAGGAAGAAAGGAGAGCAGCAGAATACGGACCCTGGACTTCAGAAAAGCAGACTTTGACTCCCTCAGGGAACAGATGGGCAGGATCCCCTGGGAGAATAACATGAAGGGCAAAGGGGTCCAGGAGAGCTGGCTGTATTTTAAAGAATCCTTATTGAGGTTGCAGGAACAAACCATCCCGATGTGTAGAAAGAATAGTAAATATGGCAGGCGACCAGCTTGGCTAAACAGCGAAATCCTTGCTGATCTTAAACGCAAAAAAGAAGCTTACAAGAAGTGGAAGATTGGACAAATGACCAGGGAGGAGTATAAAAATATTGCTCAGGCGTGCAGGAGTGAAATCAGGAAGGCCAAATCACAATTGGAGTTGCAGTTAGCAAGAGATGTTAAGAGTAACAAGAAGGGTTTCTTCAGGTATGTTAGCAACAAGAAGAAAATCAAGGAAAGTGTGGGCCCCTTACTGAATGAGGGAGGCAACCTAGTGACCGAGGATGTGGAAAAAGCTAATGTACTCAATGATTTTTTTGCCTCTGTCTTCACGAACAAGGTCAGCTCCCAGACTGCTGCACTGGGCAGTACAGCATTGGGAGAAGGTGACCAACCCTCTGTGGAGAAAGAAGTGGTTCAGGACTATTTAGAAAAACTGGACGTGCACAAGTCCATGGGGCCGGATGCGCTGCATCCGAGGGTGCTAAAGGAGTTGGCGGGTGAGATTGCAGAGCCATTAGCCATTATTTTTGAAAACTCATGGCGATTGGGGGAGGTCCCAGATGACTGGAAAAAGGCTAATGTAGTGCCCATCTTTAAAAAAGGGAAGAAGGAGGATCCGGGGAACTACAGGCCAGTCAGCCTCACCTCAGTCCCTGGAAAAATCATGGAGCAGGTCCTCAAGGAATCAATTATGAAACATTTAGAGGAGAGGAAAGTGATCAGGAACAGTCAGCATGGATTCACGAAGGGGAAGTCGTGCCTGACTAACCTAATTGCCTTCTATGATGAGATAACTGGCTCTGTGGATGAGGGGAAAGCAGTGGATGTGTTATTCCTTGACTTTAGCAAAGCTTTTGATACGGTCTCCCACAGTATTCTTGCCGCCAAGTTAAAGAAGTATGGGCTGGATGAATGGACTGTAAGGTGGATAGAAAGCTGGCTAGATCATCGGGCTCAACGGGTAGTGATCAATGGCTCCATGTCTAGTTGGCAGCCGGTTTCAAGCGGAGTGCCCCAAGGGTCGGTCCTGGGGCTGGTTTTGTTTAATATCTTTATTAATGATCTGGAGGATGGTGTGGACTGCACTCTCAGCAAGTTTGCAGATGACACTAAACTAGGAGGCGTGGTAGATACACTAGAGGGTAGGGATCGGGTACAGAGGGACCTAGACAAATTAGAAGATTGGGCCGAAAAAAACCTGATGAGGTTCAACAAGGACAAGTGCAGAGTCCTGCACTTAGGACGGAAGAATCCCATGCACTGCTACAGACTAGGGACCGAATGGCTAGGTAGCAGTTCTGCAGAAAAGGACCTAGGGGTCACAGTGGACGAGAAGCTGGATATGAGTCAACAGTGTGCTCTTGTTGCCAAGAAGGCTAACGGCATTTTGGGCTGTATAAGTAGGGGCATTGCCAGCAGATCGAGGGACGTGATCGTTCCCCTTTATTCGACATTGGTGAGGCCTCATCTGGAATACTGTGTCCAGTTTTGGGCCCCACACTACAAGAAGGATGTGGAAAAATTGGAAAGAGTCCAGCGGAGGGCAACAAAAATGATTAGGGGTCTGGAGCACATGACTTATGAGGAGAGGCTGAGGGAACTGGGATTGTTTAGTCTCCAGAAGAGAAGAATGAGGGGGGATTTGATAGCAGCCTTCAACTACCTGAAGGGGGGTTCCAAAGAGGATGGAGCTCGGCTGTTCTCAGTGGTGGCAGATGACAGAACAAGGAGCAATGGTCTCAAGTTGCGGTGGGGGAGGTCCAGGTTGGATATCAGGAAAAACTATTTCACTAGGAGGGTGGTGAAACACTGGAATGCGTTACCTAGGGAGGTGGTGGAGTCTCCTTCCTTGGAGGTTTTTAAGGCCCGGCTTGACAAAGCCCTGGCTGGGATGATTTAGCTGGGAATTGGTCCTGCTTTGAGCAGGGGGTTGGACTAGATGACCTCTTGAGGTCCCTTCCAACTCTGATATTCTATGATTCTATGATTCTATGAAGGTATGGTGGAGGGGGAAAGCAGAGGGGCTTGTTAGCAAATTTCAGGTTTTCGTCGGATGCATCAGAGTAAGTGGGCATTCACCCACGAAAGCTTATGCTCCAATACATCTGTTAGTCTTAAAGGTGCCACAGGACTCTCTGTTGTTTTTTGTAGCTAAAGTTCAGTCAAAAACAAATCTAATTAAAAAAAAAAATCACTCTGAGCAGCCATTTGCAAAGCATGCTTACCCCCTTTCTGTTTTGTGTCCTGTAATGTTACTGGAACTACATGTTTAAGCAATAAATGGCATAATAGGATTTTTCCAAAAGTATACAGAACTCTCTCAGACAAGGGTCTTGGACTTTAATGGACACCTGCCAAAGGCTGAACTGGAAAAGTCTTATATACTTTAACAGTCAGCAACTTATTCATGAATTGGCCATGAAGCTACCTTATGGATCTTCAATAACTGTAGTTTGATTTGACCAAGAGGCAACTGGGCACTTACTTAGGTTCTCATGTTGCCTTCATCACTGTTATCTGAGCTCTTTTCATTATGGCCATTCAGGGTACTCTTATGCTTCCCATTGTCAAGTCTGTTTTCCTTTCACCTTCTTTGTAGGTCATGATTTCCACCTCCTCTTCCACTTCCGCAGCTGAAGTAGTGAGTTTTACACTTTGATATGAAGGCCAATCTTAACTTCAGGACTCTTCCTCCCACAGTACCTGAATTCTGTCCCTCCAGACAACTCCAAGAAAAAAATCCATTATTAGGAGGCAATATGGGTACAGCTGGCAAGAGGAGAAAGGTGCTTCCCCAGAGCATTTCAGTGAGAAAGGATGTATAAAGAAGCCGTCCTCTTCCCTTGGCAGTGACAGCAATGGAGGGGGAAGAAACAGGCCATCCAGTAAAGCCCAGTCAACTTAACCCAAACTGCACCAGCAAGGGAAGGGTTTCCTAAATTGTTTTAAAAAAAACACCTCACTAATATTTGGGCAATGGACAGAACTTCAAAGTAATTTCTCACTCCCCAAAATCTCGTTTTATTCATACACAGTTCCAAATAATGCTGTGTTCTTACAAGTAACATATAGGGCCTTTTATACAACAGGGTTTACTATTTCTCTACTCTCCAGGTGAAGTAAATATGCAATGGACTGAAAACTACCACCCAAACTGGTCTGAAGAGGGGTTCCAGGAGCTCTTTAATACCAAGTTATGGTCATAATGAAGGACCAGTTTATGGGTTTAACTTGCCAACTGTCTACAGGGATCTAGACCCACCCTGAGATGTACCCTTGCTCTAGTATGTCCAATAAATGTTAGACACAATGGAGCTAGCACAAAATCCTCTGTCCCTGCCTGGATGGTACTGACAACTGAACCCTGTAAAAGACTGATCTGGCATGATCTAGAATAGATGTGCTGGACTGAAGCACAAGCAAAGGCTCTATTAGTCTTACACAATGGTACTTTTATATGCAGGCTTCCTTGGAAAACATTGTCATCCTTCTGCCCCCACCCCCCAAGGTAATTTTCAGACTTAAAGGGATTTTCATAATTGATGTTGTAATAGGAGGCAATCTTATAACAGCCTAGTATAATTAATTTATTTCACATGGTCCCATCTACCCACTTAATACTGTCTCTTGAAAAGAGAGAGGGAGAGAGAAAGGAAGAAACTTACACCAGATTGAAGTTCTACTTGTATGAGTGCATCTATCCAATAATGGAATGAAATGACTATTAATGAATTCTGACGGACTATAAATGGTCATCGGGCCAGGGAAAGAGCATCTCTATAGTCTGGAGGTTAGGACACTCACGGGATGTGAGAAACCCAAGTTCAAGTCACTGCTTCAATGTCTAATTTTTTATACATAGTGGAACAGCTTCAATGGGAGAGACAAATAGTCCTGTCTCAAAATATCTCATAGCCCAGTGACTAGAGCACTCTCCTGAAATGTGGGCAACTCAAGTTCAAATCCCTTCTCCACATGGGGGGGGAGGAATTGAACCTGGGTTTCCCACATACCAGAGGAGTGTCCTAACCACTAGGCTAAAGTTAGGATGCTACTGTCACCTCATTTTGTGAATGGCATTTAAGTCCCAAAAAGTTTTGGGACAAAAACAATTGGTCAAATTTATGCCAAACTCACTAATAGTTTCAGGTTGACAAACTATATTTTTGGATGAATAAACTATTAGTCTGAAAACTTCACCCAGCTCTACTAAATACTTGTTGCGGTAGGAAGAAGAGATGAATAAAATGGCTAGCTACAACTGTTTCACTGGATCTGTACTCCAGGTAAGATTTTCTTTGCAGGAAAGGATTTCCTGGAACAGAATTATGAGAATTTCATGGGTTCTTTAAGTTACAAGTGCAGGGATGCAGGCTGTTGCTGCATGGTACTTTTCTCTCATGAACCTGACCAGGATGTTTGATGACTTTCTGAATGTAGTAGAAAGACCCCAACTGACTGCATGGCACTAGTATATCTCAGAAACATGTGGGGTTCACTGTAACAAAAACCTAACAGATGGTCGTGTAAGAACTAGCAAGCAATAGCACAAAAGCTGCCTGCTTGGGTTACTGAGTATGAGCAGCTGCTAATGTCTAACTCGGAATGCACAAGGACTGAAGCGGACTCACTAAGGCCCCACAATTTTTAGCTTCCATTATTTTAGATGCAGTTTTGTGCCTGTAATTAAGTACAGGCACAATGTTTAGGTGTGATATTTATCCCACAGATGAAATCCCTCACCACCTGAGCAGAGGGTTTGATCAGGTAGCTTGTACTTAAATAGGTGCAGGCATGAACAAAATTCATGCTCACAAATTATGCATGCAAAACTGTACTGGCAATACTGGAGGCCTTGTTGAAGTTTAGTTGTCAGGGCATATAATCTGAGAAAGGACTGGCTGCACTGCCTTAAATCAACAGGTTTGAGCAGGACTCTTGTTCTGATTTGGTGGATCCAAGACATAGTAGCCTCATATTTGTATGTGTATTTATCCAATAATATTTAACTTGAATTTTACCAACTAATCTAGCTATTTATTAATTGGATTTGAGTATTTTGGCATTTTTAAAAAATATTAAATACAAGTCCTCAATATTCCTTACTGTTCCTACCCTAAATTCCAAGTTGGTATTGTTATACATACATAGCTCTTCACTGAAATGGTAGTCACTAATAGTATCATACTATTATTACAGCCAGAGTTTTGCCCATCTCATAAACTCGAACAAATGAAGGGAGTAAAGCTGATCAAGTACCACCACCTTTCTTCCTTTTTTTACTGCCTTTCCAAAGACTGACCACAATTGTGGTTAATTGCAGGAGTTAAACTTCCTACAAGTAGTGTAGTTAAGGTTCCAGATTCCACTGTGGTTCAGCAGTATCAAAGCTATGGAAATGCATTTGGTTTATATGTGAACCACTATACTAGCTCTTTAGAGCACAAGTTCCATATTGCAACTCTAAAATTATCTGATAAGAATCATCTCGCTTCCACACCTCCCTTCATGCAGAAGGATCTTAACACTGAATTTGTTATGCAACTTGCATCTCCAGATGAAAATGCTTTATGAAAGGAACTTTTAGATTCTTGAAATATTAATTAAATGTTCATGAAAGTGGGGATTAAAACGTCCTCAAACAACTCTGCCAGTTTATCAGTCTTCACTTACAACTACTGCCACTGCTCCTGTCCACACTGCTAATCAAACTAGACTGAGATTTAGTTTTACAATTTGAACAAATGGGGGCTATGAAACCTGAAATTTTTCCCTCTCAATTCAGGATTGAGGCTTATTTCCAGATGTTAAAGACCTCCAGTCTACTGCCCGGGAATATGAAATAACTAGTGGAGAGAGACCCAAACAAGACACAGGAAGTACATAAAAAGGGAGTTCTATGGTGACTTGTGGAAGGAGAGTACTGCTAATAGAAATGGAAACACCTAAGGAAGAAATTAGGAAATGATTCAGACCAGTGGGTTACACATTTTTTTTACCTGTTAAGCAGCACTACAGTAGGAGTCTGAGACTTGCATCTGAACAGGGGTTGGTATGTTGGATGTTGGTCCACTAATCCTTTTTAGTAGGACCATTTCTCTTGCACAGCCTCAGTCATCAACAGGCTGCCACTAGCTGGGGGATAAATGTTTTCTTAGATCTTCACACCATGATTTGTATTTCACTCAATTACACTAAGCCTATGATAGAGTGCACTCACCTCTCACGAGTGCCTCCAGTTGGCCAGGTACAATCCTGCACTCTTTCCTCTTCCTGGCCCCATGGGGACACGCCTGTGTGCCTGATACCTCAACAAGATTTGCATCAGGGACGATAATGATTCTATTCCACCCTTCTGGTCCCACCCATCAAGTGATCCGCTCAGGCCCTGCAGTGCAGTTTACTTGAGCTGGCTGGGCTCTGATTGGCTGCTTCCATGCAGCCTTTCTAGGCAGCCTGGAGGACCCACCTTCACTGCTTCTTTTCTGGGGCGGGGTGTGATAGGAACACCAGTGCCTCCAGCAAGGGACTTCAAAGGGTCTGGTACACTCCTTCACAAGGCCATTAATGCAAAGTTCAAGAAACGTAGAGTTGTTAACTTTCTTCATTTCACAAGGTACTAACACTGATGTAACAGTTCAGCCGACAAGCTAACTGAAAATAATTGGATACTTACTAACTGTTTAGTACCCTCCCTCTATAAACATTCTTGGAGCATCTGAAGCAATTCCTTTCCTCTCAACTGCTAGTTCTCTAGCAAGCAGAATTTTGGGGCAATATTTCTAACAGGAGAATGAAGGAATGCTGAAGCCAGTGGGTTCTTCAGCAGCTGGGAAGGATGGTTGTAGACACAAAAGGTCTGAAGTAGTACAACAGCAGACAGAACCTTGTCTGCAGATAACCTCCTTCCCCACCCTTTGAGGCAGGGAGAGCTTTCAGGGAGCAGGGAGAAGTGTCTGAAAATAGAGTCAGCATCATCAAAGAGTTGATTAAGGAAAGAGCAAAATAACAGAAAACTAGACAAAGTGGCACAGAAAGATACTCTCATTCCTGCCCACCCCAACCTCCTGAGAACAAAGCAGGAGCTCTTGCTTCGCTTTGATTTTGCCATCCAGGGAAGAACCTGGCTTCAGATAGGGATACCCCAACTCTTCCTCCCCTATATTTGTCATTCTTTGGGATGTCTGGGGGAATGGGGTCAATGTGATCTGCCTTATATAGTTCTTTAAGAAGCTGAAAGAAGTGTTGACACCTTTCTTTACTGGCAATTCTCCTGTCTAGTACTGAGGAGAGAGATCCTGGAAGTCCTGCATGCAGGGCTCTCTCTAAATAAGGGAAAATGCTTATTTCAGACATCACCACACATGCTCCCTGTTTGTATACCACCTCACAGTGGGGAATTTTGCTCTGAAGAGAGGTTTTGCTTTCAGAACATGGAATGATCTTGCTGTGTTTAGTTTCTGGAAAAGCATGTGCAGCTGGTATGTTAAGGTTGCTCTTGCTTCCTGTACATTCAGCAATTGACTGAGGTAGATGAAATGGACCAAGAGGGAGGATCCCAGAATTAACTGCCAGTGCAGGGGTACTCAACACCTGGGGGTCACAAACACTTTGCCCTTCCCACATTGCTAAGTGGGACAGCGCTCTTGTAATGGACAGTATGGAAAGTATTAAGAATCCCTGACTTAGGGGATTTCCAACTAGTCTCATTGTACTAGGGACTCCTGCACACCAGACACTAAAACCCCCAGATCGCATCACCCCAAGTCAAGTGCAGTACATGTGGGAAGAGGGGTTACCCCCTCACCTTGTTGCTTATCTTCACAGCCCTGTTGACATCAGAAACTACTCTGCATACTAATACTTTTTATGTTCACACTTGTCACTCCGTATATAGCACGAGCTGGCACCCGCTGTCGCATGGCTGGAGTCCAGGGCCGGAGCCCAAAGTCCCACAACCAGAGCCTGCCGCCCACCGCCTCAGGGGTGAAGCCTGAAGCCCAAGCCTCATCACCCCTGGGAAGGTGGGGAACTCACTGGCTGCCTGCTCCTCCAGCTTTTGTGGCTCCAGAGGGGGAAGAGAGCTCAACCCCTTCTGGTGGCCCTGGGGATAAGGCATTGCTTTGCCTGCCCCCCCCCAACATCCGCCCATCTGCTCGCCCACCCGCCACTGTCTGGGAGGCTGTGGCCACAAGAAAAGCCCCTGGTGGCCGCATTTGAGAAAAATGCTGCTTTAAAGTGCCTTTTATATTTGTAAAGCCTCAGACTTTCCCCAAATGGCATTCACGCCATATCCAGTGTCACATAAAAAGGCATTAAACAAGGGAATGAGGGATCACACTATTATATAGTATATGGTAACTGGGTTACTTTGCATGGGTTGATAAAGTCTTCCCATGGAAAATGAAGCTTTCCTCTGCTGATTTTACACCCAAACACTATTCCTGGTTTCTGATAAGCCTGATTGCCCTAGCCCTTCTGTTTTGAAAGAGGTTTTTTCCCTTCAGTGTGGTAACTAGAGATAAAGTACTGCTAGTACACGACAAATATGGGTGCCATCTCTGGCATTATTTTCATATAATTCAAGTACTGTCGTTCTTTACCAGAACGACACACTTACTAAGCAAGATTATAAAGCTACAAAGCATATCTATGTCCACCATAAGCCAGGATAAAAACCTCCACTGCAATAGTCTTGATAAGAATAGTAGCATGTTCTACCAAGACAACTTTCAGATAAAGTAGGCTTTTGTTTAACGGTCAGAGCTGTAACTGTAAGGTCAATTCCCAGTATGTGAAAACATTAATTATGCTAAATTTGGAGCTTCAGGACAAAAATTGACTCTCTCAATGTGGGAAACTAATGCTGTCTGCAACAGTGGCACGTCAAAATAAAGCCAGTACATATGCATGCTAGTTGCAATTTCATTCAAGTTATAGCAGAAAAAAATGAGGAGAATATTTGGCTGCTGGCAACACTCGAGGTATTATAATTCAGTTTGCAGTGCCCCGATTAGGAAAAATAGCTTTACAACTAATAGATGTGCTAAATGATACTGACATGAAGAATTACTGTGAGCTTTTGATTCCCAAGGCACGTTTCAGAGACCTTTGCAAGGTCCTCTGGTCACTCAAGAGCCATTCCTAGAATATCTGCTCTTTCATATACAAATTTAACAAGGAACATGCCCCTGACTAAAGAATACACTAGAACTGTCTTGTCTGGATGGCAAGGGAAGGAGTCAATGAGTAAGCAGCACCTTTTTGTTATGCTTCTTCTAAGTTTACTCAAATATTTCCTCTCCACAATAATGGCAAAAACAATCTGCACTTTGGCTGTTTAGAACACTGGCCACTATGGACGTAGAAGCCCTCTACACCAATATTCCACACAAAGATGGACTACAAGCTATCAGGAACAGTATCCCTGATAATGTCACAGCTAACCTGGTGGCTGAACTCTGTGATTTTGTCCTCACCCACAACTATTTCACATTTGGGGACAATATATACCTTCAAGTCAGCGGCACTGCTATGGGTACCCGCATGGCCCCACAATATGCCAACATTTTTATGGCTGACTTAGAACAACGCTTCCTTAGCTCTCGTCCCCTAACGCCCCTACTCTACTTGCGCTACATTGATGACATGTTCATCATCTGGACCCATGGAAAAGAAGCCCTTGAGGAATTTCACCATGATTTCAATAATTTCCATCCCACCATCAACCTCAGCCTAGATCAATCCACACAAGCGGTCCATTTCCTGGACACTACTGTGCTAATAAGCGATGGTCACATCAATACCACCCTATACCGGAAACCTACTGACCGCTACACTTACCTACATGCCTCCAGCTTCCATCCAGGACACACCACACGATCCATTGTCTACAGCCAAGCTCTAAGATATAACCGCATTTGCTCCAATCCCTCGGATAGAGACAAGCACCTACAAGATCTCTATCAAGCATTCTTAAAACTACAATACCCACCTGCTGAAGTGAAAAAACAGATTGACAGAGCCAGACGAGTACCCAGAAGTCACCTCCTACAAGACAGGCCCAACAAAGAAAATAACAGAACACCACTAGCTGTCACCTTCAGCCCCCAACTAAAACCTCTCCAGCGCATCATCAGAGATCTACAACCTATCCTGAAAGATGATCCTTTACTCTCACAGATCTTGGGAGACAGACCTGTCCTCGCTTACAGACAACCCCCCAACCTAAAGCAAATACTCACCAGCAACCACACATCACTGAACAAAACCACTAACCCAGGAACCTATCCTTGTAACAAACCCCGATGCCAACTCTGTCCACATATCTATTCAAGTGACATCATCATAGGACCTAATCACATCAGCCATACCATCAGGGGCTCGTTCACCTGCACATCTACCAATGTGATATATGCCATCATGTGCCAGCAATGCCCCTCTGCCATGTACATTGGCCAAACCGGACAGTCTCTACGCAAAAGAATTAATGGACACAAATCTGACATCAGGAATCAAAATACTCAAAAACCAGTGGGAGAACACTTTAACCTGTCTGGTCATTCAGTGACAGACCTGCGGGTGGCTATATTACAACAGAAAAACTTCAAAAACAGACTCCAAAGAGAGACTGCAGAGCTAGAATTGATATGCAAACTAGACACAATCAACTCCGGTTTGAATAAGGACTGGGAATGGCTGAGCCATTACAAACGTTGACTCTATCTCCCCTTGTAAGTACTCTCACACTTCTTATCACACTGTCTGTACTCGGCTAGCTTGATTATCACTTCAAAAGTTTTTTTTTTTCTCTTAATTAATTGGCCTCTCAGAGTTGGTAAGACAACTCCCACCTGTTTATGCTCTCTGTATGTGTGTATATATATCTCCTCATTATATGTTCCATTCTATATGCATCCGAAGAAGTGGGCTGTAGTCCACGAAAGCTTATGCTCTAATAAATTTGTTAGTCTCTAAGGTGCCACAAGTACTCCTGTTCTTCTTTTTGCGGATACAGACTAACACGGCTGTTACTCTGAAACGCAAGATAGAGCAACCATAGGTTAAGTATTTTACTGAACACCTTGTTTAATATCTAAAGCCTTGCATCCATTATGAGTCAATGTCAGATGAATGTGTGTCACGAGACCACACTGTACTGGGATGTCCCTCATAAAAGCACTATCCTATATTTTTTACGCAGCTGTCCTTTCCTTCCTTCATCAATATATGGACAAAGCATTAGAGATCACCTCACCACGATGAAGCTGCAAAATTAAACACCTACTTGATGAATCTGAAGTACACATTAAAAAGAAAAATAATTTGCATGAAGTTTAGCAGCTTCATATTCCCCTTGATTGATTATATGAAGGAGCAGGATTGCCTCAGGTCGAACAGCTTGTAAAAAACCAGACACTTGAATATTTGTATTGTCATAGCCACTACAGACTAGGAAGGACCTCATTGTGCAAGGCACTGTACAAAGTTAGCCGCTGCTCTAAGGAGCTTACATTAATTGCTACTAATTTTTAACTCAAGCAAAAATAAAAATAAAGCTTATTGTTCTATTCACTCCCTCTCTATATACTTTTTTCTTATTTTTTGTTCCATTATTTTACTCATGCAAGATGAGAGTTAGGCACTCAGATACTATGGTGATGGTCAGAGCATCAGAACCTTAAACTACTCGCTTCCAACAACCCTAAACAAAGCAGCAGCAAGCAACACCACCCCCTTTTCTAGTGATCCTCTTACTGGGACCAACATCATCAAGCAGAAAGGAAATTAAAATGCTAAATTAAAAATTGTTTCCTTCTGGTTGTAAACTATGCAATACATACCAGAAAAGACCTTTGAACCAATAATAAAGGTATGACAAGGAAGCAAATCCTATTGTTGCTTGCAAGAGAAACTCTTTCCTTTATAGGACATTAAGAAGGATAGTGCAAAAAACTTTTTGGATACACACACACACATATCCAGTAATGCCTCAATAAGACAATGTTAAAGCTGAAAAATCAAGACTAAGATGAACCCCTCTTATGTAATAAACCACTGATACTATTCTTACCAAGAGAAACTATAATTCAGTTACTGAAAATATTTTGCACTTGCGTTCTAAAAGATTTTAGAGAGATTCATAACATAAAGCCTTGCAACACTTGTATGAAGACAGTATAAGACCCATTTTACAGATGTGAAAATGGAGGCAGAGAGCATGGCCCACATTTTCAAAAAAATTTAGCTAATTTTGGATATCCAAATCAAGACACCAAGAGTCAAAGTATCTACTATTCCATCTGAAGTTAATGGAAAGTGTGGATGCATAGCATCTCTCTGAAGATCAGGCCCTAGAAGCGCCTCAAGTTGGGCACCCAGAAATTGAGACAATCAAAACTAGTGGACACTTAAATATATGGGCCTAAGTGACTTATACTTTGTCATACAAAGATCAGATTAAATCTTGAAAAGACACCTGAAGGTGCCTTGAGTCCCCACCTCAGTCACTAGAGAGTTTCATACACCCTTGTAAGTTATGAATGGTAAATACCTGTAGTTGTAAATTAGCAATATTCTAACAACAACAACAACAACAACAAAAAAACACCCAACAAAATCCACCATTGCTCACCTGCACCAAAAGACTGAAGATAATCTGAGCATTTTTTATTCTCCAAGCTTGCTTGCCAATATGGTCCTGGTTTGAATCTGGCCCACAATGGCATTAAACAGAGTTGTTACCAGAGTGGATAAAAATCAATGATTTAAAATATATATAAAAAAAATTGGATGTTTTTTATTTAAAAATCGGCCTTTTTTTGATAAAATGCTTTTTGAGGAAAAAACCTATCTAAAGATCGTTTTAATTAAGACATATTATAGCTCAAAGGTATCTCATCATGGAATAGGGATTATAAATTATAATGAGACAATATATTCATGTAACGTTTAAGAAAAATTCTATAAATGATTTCCAGTAGTTCATGGATTAGGGACCCAATCTTCTGGGGCTCACAGGCTTCTGTATAGATTATTTAGGTTAATCTTTCTATCTACCCAATGGGACTCAGTGCTCAGTCTCTAGAAGATACCATCAGACATGCTTAGTTTTGCAGTTCTCAAACTGTGGATTTGTGTCTCCAGAGATAACATGCTTGTTAACAGCAAAAATGTTTTAAAATAAATATATAGAGGTGAGAAAAAACAGACCTCAACCCTATTGTCCCTCTGCAAATTTGTGTACACAGTCAATCCCTTACCTCTCTCAAAGTTCAAAGTTTCAAAAAGTTCAATGAATAGAAGATTGTTGGAGGCAGAATAGATCTGGACAAGGAAAAGAAGTCTGGAGATAAATATGAGAAGGGAGGGACAGGCAGTAGAAACAAAAGTGAAACTGTTTGAACAGCATATTCCAGAAGTCTTGAGGTCTTTCTGAGCGTAGCCTTCACTGATTTGAGATCTACCATACCAGTCTCTCACTAGAAGGGAAAACCTATAATGGCAGCAGGCCATAAGAGAGACCCCGTTTGGGAATATTTTAATGAAGTTCCTCTACCTGTGAAGAATATGTATTAAGATTATGACAACCAACAAGAAAGCACTTTTATGTAGAAATCCATGATTAAATTGAGTCTTCCTGACTAGTGAATTAAACAAATCCACCCTGCTTGTTACCATCTCATGGTGCTTAGAAGCATGAGTGAAGTGAGTTGGCAGTCTCAGTCTAGTTACCAACAGACAGGTGCACCAACACCACAGCCAAACATTGTATGGGTGTAGGGCATGATCCACCCTCTCACCCTAAAGGTAATCCTTTCAGGTCAAAACTGAGGCCTGGTCTACACCTAAAACGTAGGTTAACCTAACTACATCACTCAGGGCCATAAAAAAATTCACACCCTGTGCAGGTAAGTAGGTTGATCTAACCCCCACCATACAGGCAGCTAGGTCAACTAAAGCATTCTTCCGTCCACCTAGCGATAGCCTCTCGAGGGCATAGATTTACTACAGCGACAGAAAAACCCCTTCCATTGCATAAATACTTGCTACAGCAATAACGCCATGATTGCACCACCGCAGCTACACCACCGTAGTGCTTGTAGTAACCTGAGATACGTCTGAGGAGGCATGCAGTGCTGCCATCTCGGTTATAACAGTTCTGGGGAAGACTTCAGTCTCCAAGACTGTTTGGCAACTTCCATGATTAATTCCTGCTCACTCACCTTTTACTTTAACGAATTTCAGAGTTGTTTTTACATCACCACCACCCCACCCCACCCGCGTCGCAGATTTCAGACTGCAGGACTCAGAAATGACAGCTTTCTAGTACATGAACTGTAAGTTAAGGAATTGTCTGCAGCACAGGGAAATTGACCAGCATAGCTATTCATGCTATACCTATGCCAGTCAATTCCCCCTTGTAGACAAGACCTAGGTAGTGTGGGATGTATAGGCTAGGATATGAAGGGGCTTATATGTTCACTTCTGTCACAAGCCCTCCACCCCACCATATTCTTGGGGACAAGAGGCTCCAAGGGGTTAAGTATTACCTTATCTGCCTTTCTTTGATTTACTCCATTTCACTAAGCATTGCTAAAGAGTCCATCAGCACAGTACTTCAGAACAATCAACCTCCACCCCTGCCTCATCTTTCCGAAGTTTCCCCTGAAGGGGTTTAAAACCTTGGAAGCCAGACTCGTCCACCATGAGGTCTCTAACCCCTGCTAAAACCTCCAAGGGGCTGAATGTCTGTCCCTTACTCAACCAGACAGATATCCAAAGTGGAATTAACCCATAGGGTTGAAAAGGGTTGATTGCTTCATGCTTTGCACCTACAAGCCAATGCAGATGTGACAAATGGAGCCTCTCACCAGAAATAGCACCCTCTGAGAAAGGCCCAGTGCCTTTTTCACAGCAGCAAATGGATTCTCAAACAAGCATCATCTACTAGGCCCCTCAACCCCTTGTCGCTTCGGTTAAAGACAAAATTATTAGGGAAACGTTTTCAAGCTTTAATATAGTGGTAACAACAATGGATTTTTAAAAAGAAAGCTATATTTTAACAAAAGCTATATTTTAAGATTTTTTTTTTTTTTTTTTTTTTTAAATTTAAACCCAAAAAGCGTATGAGTGCTCCCTGGAGGTTAGCAGTTCTGCAGAAGCATGCTCAATCCTGGGCACAGTGAAGAGAAAGAACGTGCCTTTTGTTGCTTGATCAGCACGTGGGGGTCAAACAAGGAAAGGCACTGACTGGCTCTAAAGTGAACCACATCCAGTCCTCTTTGGAAAGTAACCTGGTTGCAAAGATAAAGGGTTCTTGAGGGTGGAAGAGCAAAAGGTCTGACTCTTAAATCCAGAGTCCTATCCTGGGAGAATATTTGAAGTACTTAACGGAGTATAAATTCCTTTAAAAAAATATTCAAGATTAGATGCACCTGCTTCATTAAGTATTTCTTCATGTTAACAGTAACAGTCAAGCAGAGAAATATTAAGATGGTGATTGATTTGCATACATGGCTTCCATGGACAAAGTTTTTTGGGTGTTTTTTTGTTTTGTTTTTGTTTTTAATAAGAAAAAGTTACCAGTTAGTTTGCTGCCAGTTCCTTTTTGTGACTTGCCCATCTTTTAGGCATTTCTTCCATTTTCTGCTATTCCTCATCTCACTATCAACCATGTGTATCTTATTTGGCCTTTTTCTTTCCCTAGCATCTACTATTAAGATTAAGCAATTGTCCCATTTTGTTCCAAACACACTTTTTGAGGGTGGGAAGAGATGTGTTCTTAAGTACAAGAAGGGGAAAAAAGTGGTATGCACTGAGTTTGGAAATGTAAATCCTCCCGCCCCTTTCTGAAGCATGCTGAACCAGACTCCCTAGAGTTCATGTCATCAAAAGGCCACAGGAGTCCTCTCAAAATATTCTTAAGAGGATTTAGCCCCTTTTAAAAGGGACTTACCACGTGGGTGGTGTCTCCATTTAAACATTTTCTATGGCTAAAAAAAAAAAAAAAAAAAAAAAGTCCCTCTATTTAAAGGTTTCTCATTCCAATGAAAAGGCACTAAGAATTTTCGCACTATTTTCACTGGAAATATTTTGAGCATCTGTCTCTAACGGTAGTTCACCAGTACTGTTATTTACAAGTAGAAGTGACTTTCCAATATAGAAAGTAATAAGAAGATGGCCTTAGACAGAATGTTAGCTGTAAGATGGGTGCATGACCATATGTTAAAGAATTACTTCCCTCATGCCTCCCCCCCGCCATAATCTCCCCTATTAATGTAGGAGCCTTAGTTAACAGCTTCTTCTGAAGGTTTAAATCTTTACAAACTATGGAATTAAGCCACCATAAGAGTTAATTTCGGTCCTCTGACCGTCCATAAGAGTTGTGCAAATCCAGGCCTAAGGCCTGATTTTCAAGTGCTGAGCAGCCACAGCTTCCATTACATCTATTTGCATACCGGGTGCTCAGCATCTCCAAAAGCCAGGCCCCACTGCAATAGAGTGGTGCTGTAGACACTGGTATAGCTTAGATACTGTAAGCCCCCCAATTACTCTATAACCCAGGGCACGGGTAATGGAAAGTCCATGTAGCAGGGGCTGGGTTTAAGAAAGAGAACCACCGGGCACAACCAACTGTGCTATTTGTTGAGGGTGGTGAGTACATTGTTAATTCTTCAGGGCAAATTTATAAATAGGACTATAAGAACTCTGTAGACCACCTGATCTCAAACTTTAGCAACCCGAGGACCCCCATTTTGATTTAAAATTTTTCACGGACTCTCCAAGCCCCCGACTCCACTCCTTCCCCCAAGACCTCACCCCACCTCTTCCTGCCCCTGCTCCTTTTCCCCGCCTCTTTCTGCCCCCTTCCCTCCCAGCACCACCTGCAAGCCGCTGAACAGCTATTCCCCCACATGCAGGAGGCGCTCGGAGGAAGGGGAGGAATTGATCAGTGCGGCCCGCGGACCCCAGTTTGAGAAACGCTGCTCTAGACTGAAGTTTGAATACTTTTAATACTAATCAAGTACGAGTTTAATACTGGCCATGACATCATGCCCCTTTCTCCCAACAACGTAGAAAGTCCCACAGAATTGTTCCCTTGTGATCATGTTTGTAGATATGCCTGTGAGTGAATTCATTTAACAAAAGTCATGCTGGAAAACAAAAGCACTGGACTGGATATCCTGTTTCTAGTGCAATCTGTACCATACCACACGCTTAACTAGTGGGTTAAAAATTACAGTAAGACTTACAAATACGACAGCAGCAAATCAAGTTTGTTTTTTAATCTAGGCTATGACTTTCATTATAATCTTTTGAGGAGACTATACTGCACCTTCCTGAAACCTCCATCGCCATGTCAGCAATGAACACCTGCAACAATTGTATAAAAAGGAAGCTTATGTCCTCATTGTGGTTTGCCAGTAGCAATAAAGACAGTGACCTGAACAGCTTATTAATTAAAAAACTGCTACATTTTGACCAACATTTAAGAAGGTTTCTAGGTCATTTCACAGTGCAAAGTATGGATGTTAATGGCAATAAAACCCACATTTCCTTTAGGTTTTACTGCAAATCTCATTAAAATAAATCTAGACCACCCTCTCTGGAAATTCTAGATTCTCCACAATGTCAGCCAGTACTCAGCACTAAACACGTGCTAAGGAATGTGTTTCTTTTAATTATAACAGTAGTCTGTACTTTTAAAATTCATAAATTTAACATAGGCTGACAACTAAATCTAATAGAAAACTCTTCTAAAAATATGGGCAAGCAAGATATGATCTGGGGGATGGAGTTTGTGCATGGGTAGTGCACATTAGTTGAAACACCAGTATTTCATGCCTGGAGAGCTGGGCTCAACTATTATTTCAGCCAGAGCAATTTAGCTTCATGGCCCATCCTGGGCATGGGGCAATTGCCCTGCTTGCAATGCATTTTTTTATTTAAAATATTAACTATTCTAGAGTAACACAGGGCACTGGGGTTATGTTGTAGTAATTTTTGTTGTCAGGAGGGGATCACAGTGCACTGAAGTTTGAGAAGTGCTGTTTTAGACCATGTGAAGAAAGTGAGTTTGGTAATCTCATCCTAGAGACCCTAGTGGACATTTGCCCACATCACACAATGCCAGAGAAGTCTCAGCTCAAGCAAGGCCCAGTGCTGGAATGCCTGCAGGGCCAGGACTATTAAAATCCCTTAGCAGAACCATGTAGGTTAGTTAAACTTGCACCGCCACCGCACCTGCGCATCCATTTTATGCCTGGGTCGAGCCACTACAGGACTAAAGTCCCTTATATCTATGGAAACAGAGAAGACTGTTTTTCTCTCACTGCAGACCCTCTTTATGAGGTTACCCAAACTTCTTCATCTTGGCTCCCAAACTACACCACCCATCTTTGTTGTAACAAGCAGGTGAGGCTTGCCTCCAGGAAGAGCTTCACAAGACAGCAAGGAGGGTGCAGTGTGTTTAATTATTCCAAAACATCCAACGCTCACCTTCCCACACTTTTAGTTGACTATGCAGAAGTCCTCCAGAAATCCCCCCTCCCCCCTTGCATCACAAATGACAGCCCCAAGTAGTAGAAATGCAGGGGCAAGGTCCGGCTTTCCCTCCAGAAAGGGGAATAGCTATGAACGAGGCAAACTGCCTTTAGAGCAGGCAAGGGAGAGGGATGAAGCTGGAACTACCAAAGTAGATGAAGTGATTTAAAAATTAAATGGGCCAGGCACCCAGTGGCCTGAAGCAGGAACCTGACCAATCACTTCCAGGGGGCCATCGCGAGGCGGGCAGAGGGCTGGGAGATCAGGCCCAGGCTGAGAAAGCTATTGGGGGAGGAGGGACTGGGGGATCAAAAAGGGGGGTTAAAGTCAGGAAGAGGGCGGGGGGAACCTTATTTCTAAACTATTCCCCCATTGTGCCCCCCCCCGCGCGGGTCACTGCAGTTCGGGGAGTGCCAGAGCCTAAGGGCAGGCGGGGGCCGCCCTGGTATTGGGGGGGGTGGGGGGGGAGGATGCTTCTCCCAGGTTTCTCATTACGGGGCGGGGGAGAAGCGAGGGTTGCTCTTGCTGTTGGCCCCTGCGTGCCCGGTCACTAACCTGCTGAAGGGGCATTTCCGAGCCTAGCAGCGCCCCGGGCAGCCTCAGGGAGGCGAGGAGGCCGCACGCGCGTGTGAGGGGGGGACACGGACCGTCCCAGGCCAGCGGCAGGAGGAGGAAGCGGGTGTCCCCCTCCCCCCACTCGGATCAGCGCCCCCTCCCTCCTGCCCGGCTCCCAGTCACAGACGCGGCCTCCGCGCACGTGTGCGAAACGTCACCGGCGAGTCCGGGGGTGAAGCAGAGACACCAGCTGGGCAGAGCCCCCCGCTTCCCCAGACACGGGCAGGGGAGCAGCGGGGCCTGCATCTACCCAGCTCCGGGAGCAGGGGTCGCCACAGCCGCCCCCCACTGAGCACGCCCCCAGTGAGTGGGGATGCTCCAGCGCCGCGAACTCCCTGCAGCGCCTGGCACCGGCCTCAGCGGGCTCTTTGTTGGAGCCACAAATATCAGTGGGGGTTGCTAACCCCGCCAGTGAGAGGGGAATAGGCTACAACCGCCCCTCCCCCCCGCCTTATCCTCTGCACCCGGGGCAGGGCACCACCGCCCCAGCTGCAGAGAGGAGGCACCGCCTGGACCGGGCCTGAGTTGGAGGAGGGGGGGACACAAAAGTTTATTGCAACACGGTGTTGTCCCAGGCCTTCCTGCCCCACGACCCCGGCTGGAGAGGGAGTAGTGGGGCCCTGCCTGGGGCTTAACCCGAGTGTCCCCTTCGCCCTCCCCCTGGGATGGGGGGGAATTACCGGGGGGCGGCCTCCGCCTCCTCCTAGTGCTGGCTGCAGCAGCGCCGTCCTGCCGGCGGGTCCGTGCGGGGTGCAGTACAGGGAGCCGCCAGCGGGCTGACCCCCCTCCGCAGTGAGGGCAAAGACACCGGGAACCTGGGAGGAGGAGGAGACACAGGACGCTGCCGCCGCGCCGCTGCGGATCTGGATGAAGGTGCCAGCGGCGAAGTGGGCTGGGAAGCTGGCGGGGGTCACCCGGGAGTCCATGGAAGGTGCGGGTGGCTGCGCTGCTAGGGCCGCCGGCTGGAGTCCCCTTCTCATCCTTCCCTCTGGGTCTGTCCCCGTAGCCGAGCCTCTACACCCCCCCCCGGCCTTCCCGGCTGCTTTCCTCCTCGATACCGAGGCCCGACCCGAAATACTGGGGGCGGCGGGTGCCGGGGGTGATCCGGCTGCAGGATGCGGGGTCCCAGGGGGGGATGAAAGCGGCGGGACGGACAGATGCGGCGGATGAAGCGGGGCCGCTCCCGCTATGTGGGGCCGGCTGGAAAATGGCTCCAGGAAGCGGCGGCTGCTGACAATGAATGAAGGGAAGGGAGACGGGTTACGCGCCAAGGGCCTCCCGCGAAACTCGGATTTCCCGCCCGCTT
Organism: Malaclemys terrapin pileata; assembly: GCF_027887155.1. Lineage (NCBI taxonomy): Eukaryota > Metazoa > Chordata > Testudines > Emydidae > Malaclemys > Malaclemys terrapin. The sequence continues at coordinate 107,466,658 of NC_071506.1, forward strand.
TTCAAACTAGATTTGCATAGCTCCGCCCGGCAGGTACGTCCCGTACGGCTGGCCCTCTTATTGGCCCGCTACTTCCTCACTCCCATCCAATGCCCAGCCCTGTTGACACCCTGCCTGCTTCCCATTGGCCCGCTGCAGTGCGGGGTTGCCCTATTTGCATAGGGTCTATTCATTGGTTGTGGAGGCGAGGCCGGGGATTCCCCTCTGAGCAGCCGGGATCCCGGAGCGCCGGCTCCGTGACAGTGACAGCCGGCGTCTGGGCGTTCTAGAACGTGCCCGGGAGCCAAGGAGGTTCCGTTGCCGGTGTGTTCCCTTCCCGCCGCCCCACTGCGAGTGCAGCTGCTGCGGCACAGGGAGAGACTGCGGTCGTACGCCGGCCAGGGGAGCGGTTCTGGTCCGGCCGGCTTGAAGGGGGCATAAAGGCGGGGGGGGAAGGCTAAACTCAAGGGAAAAAAGCAGGTGAACGCCGCATTCCTTCAGTGACCGCAGGGGGCACCTAGTAGATGGGAATGGGAAATCACGCTAGACCTGTCCAAAGAATACAGTCAGGAATACATGAGCGCAAAGGACAAAGCGGACAGTGGCACCACAAGCACGCTATTCTCTACAAGGATAACTGGGTTGGAAGGGAGCTGGCTCATCTGGGCTCAGTGGGGTGGCGAATCTTTTATAGGGCAGTAAGAAAATCCTGTGATGGAGCCATTGCTAGTAACTGTTGAGATCTGCTGCATTGAAAACGGACTAAAACTACCTTGTTTCACACTGATTAAATGTGGCGTCTGAATTTAAACCCAGCTACTCTTCAGAGGCCAGCTACCTTTCCTTCTTTGGGCAGTTAACTATTTAACTTTTGAGGATTAAAAGTGAGCCTTTTTAAAAGATTTTCCCAAACCCATGGTGCTAAAGAAATATATCCCATTTTCTCCAAATGTCACATACCTATACTCCTCTCCTAATGTCTCAGAAACAGGCCACGTTCTAAATTTTACACAACAAAAATGTTCCTTTTATTTATCATGATCTAGTTTAACTAAAAAAAAAAAATGGAACTATGTCCAGCAGCTATTTCCATTATCTAATGTTAACTACTGGTCCTCCTGCCCTGCCTCCTCCAGGGATCCTAGCTACTGCACTTCCCATTCCCAAATCTGATTTTCCTCCATGCTTCCTGCTGAGTTAATCATCATACATGAAAACACCATGTTCCCTGACATGTCACTCTTTAAGAACAGAAGTTCCATTCAAATTGACCTGGTGAAGTCTTTCAGATCAGGCTCACACTCTCAGCCAACCTCAGGAAATCAGATAAATTTGGAAACTGCTAGTTTGGCTTGTCAAGTAATTTTGCTGCTCTCCCTGCATCTTGCCCTCACACTTTGTCCCTATCAATAATAGCCATATACAGTGAGCAGGGGGGGTTATTTATATTGCCTTATTATTTATAAGGCAGTGACTGGAGTCCCCAACAAGGGCCTCATTGTAGGCATTGTATACACAAGAGTTTGTCTCAGTTGAAAGTCTAGGATTATGGACAGATTAGTTTCTTTCTTTCATGGACTGGAATTGGACTGGGTTTACAAACCAGCACTTTTTTGGAGGTAGGAGGCTGCCACCTTGTTCTACAGAATCTCAGCTTTCACTTATGATTGTGGAGAAAACCTTGACAATGTTAAAGAAATCTAAACCAATGAAGCAATGTCTATATAAGTCTAAGCAGAGCTTGAAACAGCAACTCAGAGGTGGGAATGCTGCATTCTTCTCAATGCCTAGTAATGGGAAATTCAGATGTCTCATGACGAGTTAAAGGTCAACATTATTTATTTCACTGTGATCACAGCATGCAGTAGGAGGCTGTCAGATCTCCACATTCTATTGTAAATGGCATCATTTTGGAGCCACAAAGAGATGGGCACCACTTCTTACCCCCCCCCCCCCACACACACACACCTGACCTGAGGAGCTAAAAGGCCAGATGGGAGGAGTGGAGCCCAAGGGCATTTGAGTCCCTCTCCTATGCCTAGGTAAAAGGGAAGTGAGTGGGCACCTGGCCAAAAGAGCCAATGGAAAGGCTAGAACTTTTTAAAAATGAAAAACGACTCCCCTTTTGTCTGTCTGTCTGCTGTTCTCCCGGGGAGAGGTGGACAGGGTAGCAACTATGCTGTGAGAAGCTTGGGCCAGGTATAAAACAATCATCAGTATCATACCTAGAAACTACTCATTTAAAACCCCAGATATGTAAGTAGATCAGGAAATGTCTAGGAAGACGTGATTAACTTTATCCCTTTTATTTCTTTATGGCTTGTGGATTCCACTGTGCTAACCCCAAGTGCTTTTGTTTTGCTTGTAACCTTTAAGCTGGACCTCAAGAAAGCTATTCTTGGTGCTTAATTCTTGTAGTTGCTCTTTTAAAATCTAGCAATAGCCTGAGTTCCCAGATGTATTTTGTTCCTTTTTAAAAAAAATAATATTTACCTTTTTTAAGAACAGAATTGGATTTTTGTTCTTAAGAGGTTTTTGCACATGTTGTTTAATTAGCTGGTGGCAACAGCTGATTTCCTTTTTTTTTCTTTCTCAGCTCTTCCCCAGTGGGGAGTGAAAGGGCTTGAGGAAGGAGATTCCCAAGTGCACCTGCCTGGGCTCTCAAAGGGGTTCTGCACTTGGGTGGTGGCAGCATTTACCAATCCTAGGTCAGAGAAAAGCTGTAACCTTGGGAGTTTAATACAAGCCTGGAGTGGCCAGTATTCATTTTTAGAATCCTTGCGGGCCCCCACCTTCTGCATTCAAAGTGCCAGAGTGGGGAATTAGCCTTGACACACCCCATTCACCTTTTCAAGCTTTTCTCCTCAATCACAATGACTCAAAACTATTATTTCAAATGAGATTCTGATATCAATACATGACTCTAGGATCCAGGGTCCTAGACACAAGCCTATTGTAACTATGGTGTATCTGGACCTCAGTGAGGGACAGCCAAGCCAGCAGAGCCCATGTAATAATATGTTGAACATGTGCACAATCTGTTGCAAGTAGTATGTCATTTTACCATGTCTTTTGGACAAAGCTTATTTTGTGGGTGGCGCTTGGGAGAGAACCACCACTTTTCCACGTTCCAATTCAAGCCCTGGCCAAAACAGACTCCAGGTCTGTTGCACAATGGCCTTGTGCCCTAGGTTTAATTTGTCAGTGGGAGATGGAACTGATTGGGTGAGGTATTCTCAGAGGCTGGAATCAGAGAGAGCAACAGGATTAGGAAGCCAGGGATGCAACATGCACAGGGATTGGGCAGCAATCGTCCTCATTAACTCCCAGAGCCCCATTGCCTGGCCCATTTCCCCAGCTGCAGTACCCAGCCTGGCTTCCAGTCCCTTGCCCTATTGCACAGACATACAAATGTAAACATTTTTCTGTATTCAGTGAGGTAGGAGGTTGGGGGTGGGCATGGAACTAGGGAACCAAGCAAGGCAGTCACTGGGGATGTTTAACCAGCAAGGGCTAAAAAACTGTGAGAGACATAGGGCTCAGATAGACAGTAGGGCTAAGCATCGGGGGCCAGAGAGGCAGACTGGACCTGTTGCCACCCTCATACATCTTCCCTTCCTCTCACACAGCTCCGCTTTCCTCCACACTCTTCCAATGGGAATCTCAGACTGATGATGATAGAAAGTTCCATAGGAGTGGACCTCCTCTTGGGCAAGCTGTAGGAGGTTCACTAGAGGAAAGCCAGATTCTTTCTGGCTCTACCAGCATAAGCTTCCTATCTTCTGTCATGCTTCTGCCCAGCAGAAGACTGCTTCTCACTCCTGATACTCCCAACCCCTCACTACACAGAGCACCGATTCCACCCATAGGCGCCGACGCCGTGGGTGCTCTGGGGCTGGAATACCCATGGGTAAAAATTAATGGGTGCTCTGTACCCACAAGCAGCCAAGCTCTCCCCCCCCCCCCGGCCCACCTCCTCCCCTGAGCACACCACGTCCCTGCTCCTCCGCCTACCGCTACCTCCAAGCGCTTCCGCCTTGCTACCTCCAAACAGCTTTTTGGCGGCATGCTGGGAGGGAGGGAGGGGGAGGAGCAGGAAAGTGGCACGCTCAGGGAAGGAGGCGGGGACAGGGTGGGGATTTGGGGAAAGAGTCGGAATAGGGGCAGGAAGGGAGCGGAGTTGGGGCAGGGACTTTGGGGAAGGGGTTGGAATGGGTAGGGGACAGAGGGGGGGTCGAGTCCAGGACTGGATCCAGGGTTTTTGCTGCCCCAAGTGGTGAAAAAAAAAAAAAAAAAAAGCTCCACCACGCTGCTTTCTTCTCGGCGGGAATTTGGTGGCAGGTGCTTCCCTCTGAGCGGGACCCGCCGCCGAATTGCTGCCAAACAGCCAAACGTGCCGCCCCTTCCCCTTGGCCACCCCAAGCACCTGCTTGCTGGGCTGGTGCCTGGAGCTGACCCTGTCGAGTACCCACTGGCACCACCCCGCATCCCACTTCTCCTCTCCCCGTATAGCCATCCTTCCTCCTGTTCCCACACCAGACACCACCTGCTAACCATCCTCTATGCACAACCCCCTGCTCTCTCCACTTCTTCTACCATCCCCACCTTGCAAACCAGCCCCTGGTATCGCCATCTCTTCCACACCCTTCAAACACTCCAAACTACCCCAACATTAAAAAAAAAAAGTAGTTAAACCAACCAACCACACTGGGTTAATGTAGAGCTCACATTGCTCAGCTGCATTTCCTGTCAATGCAACTATTAAAAATAAAGGAAGTTACCAGTTAATTCAATACTGATTTTTTTTGCATTGCAGTAGCACCTACCAAGGATCAGGGCCCAGTTGTGTTAAACACCAGACAGACAGTAAAAAATTCCAATTCCCCCACCTTAAATTGGGGAGTATTTTGTAGAGCTGAACAGTCTGATTATGTTTTGAGCATTTTAATTATTTGGGTGGCTAGAGATACAAATTGTGGTTAATCTGCATGTTAATGTTGCCTGAACTGGTGCTTTCTTTGATGATTAGTCATTGGATTGATAGGAAATACACTTGAGCAACTTTAACTGTTAGTTAACCTGGTTTTCATGTGGATAATGTTGAATGTTATTTCTACATTGTCAGTGCTGTACATCCTGCTAAACATTTGCACTACAATGAAATAGCTTTATTTAGAGGCACATCTAAGGGACTGCATAGTTGTCAAATACCAATAGGGCCCCTCTACTTCAGCTGTTGTCACCACTGCAGCATTTTGGTCTCACACATTGCTGTTTTGGATTCTTTCAAGAAGGCAAACAGCTCCTGTTTCCCCCACCCAAGGACAGTGAATTGCATCACTCTCAATGACAGACTAGCAATAGACTCTCTAGAAAGCTGGGTAGGAAGGGTAGACAATTTGGAGTTCCACGTGGAGGGGAGAAGGAAATAGAGGGGCAGAAGCAGGGAAAGGAGAACAAACAGCAGAAAACAAGGGGGTCAGAAGGAACACAGAGGATGAAGGTCAGAAAACAGGGTAAGCATAGAACTACAATGGAGGAATAGAGAACTTGGGTGCAGTGTAGGGAGCAGAAGGCAGGCAAAGAAATGGGAGCCTCAGAGATTGGGGAGAGAGAACTCCTAAAAGAGCAGGGAACTAGGGAATCAAGAGGGTGGGAAGGGTAGAGAACATGAGGTGGCAAAAGGAGGTGTGGGGGGAGGATTGTGAGGGTAACAGAACTAGGAGGGAAGTGAGAACACATGGAGCAGATAAGTGGAGCTCCAGTGGGGGCAGAAACAATTTGGACTAGGAGGGTAGAGGGAAGTGAGTTGGTGGAGCAGATAACAAGGGAGACCAGCATGAGGGCCCAGGAAATGGGGGTAGGTGGGTCAGAAGTTGGGGGTTTAGTGTGAGAATGAGCGACGGGAGATGGATCACTTGATGATTACCTGTTCTGTTCATTCCCTCTGGGGCACCTGGCATTGGCCACTGTCGGAAGATGTGATACTGGGCTAGTTGGACTGTTGGTCTGACCCAGTATGGCTGTTCTTATGAACATTGAGGAGAGAATTGGGAGCAGAAATTGAGGAATGAAGATTCCAAAGAGGGATGAGTGGAGAAGGGGTGTGTGTGAAGGGAAAGTCCATCACTAGAAGGGGAGTTGTGTTTGTGGAGGTAGGGAGCAAGCCCAGACAGAATGAGGTTGGAGCATGCTTATGGGTATGTATGAAGATGGCTTTAAAACCTAAGAGGAGGCACTAACAATAGTATCACCCTGCCACAGTATCAGAGGATTGGAATGGAGATGGAGGGCTTGAAGAAGGAACAGAGTTGTGGGGAGCCCTGCAAAAGGGAGAAGGGAAAAGCAATGCTGGCTCTGCAGGAGAATTAAAACAGTGTTAGTGGAGGAAAGTGGGGTAAAGGGACAAACAAGAGAAAAGCTGACAAACGAAAGAAAATTGGTGTATGTAGAGAGGGGCACCAGGAGGCAGGAAAGAAGGGCCCCAGAGAAATCGAAAGGAGCAACAGTAAGAAGGAAAGAAAACCTAGATAAATGAAATGGAAACAATGAAGAGCAACACATATCAACAGAGAGGCGGGGAACAGGATTGATTCAGGATCCTAGTTTTACACTATTTATTCTTTGTAAAGCGCAATTGGTGTAGCAGGCATTTCAGACACATATGGAGGAAAGTTCTTGGCCCCCAGGAGCTTACCAACTAATACGCTAACTCTGCAAGGACAGACCCTGCATCTGCATGAAGCCCTGTTGGAAGACTAGAGTCTGGATAGTTAAAGTGTCACCAAATGGAAAGGGTGGACACAACAAACACAAAGGGATCATGCAGTTAAACTGGACACATGGCTTCTTAGCTCTAAGGTTTGTTATTAGCTTATTGCTCTATAAAATGAGCAAAATCAGAAGTCTGAATCAGAATGATAGGAGTAGTGAGCAGTTAGTGGTAGAATCATGGTCAAAGAGTGAATTTGCTTAAAACAGAGAAAAGGGTAGGCTGAACATAAAGAGTAGATTCAAAGACGATTCCAAGAGGCAGGCAGAGCCTGTTACACTCAGAGGTATGAATAGGTGCTCTTCAATTGAACCGAAATAAATTCAGAAAGGAAATTTAGAAAAGTGTACTATTACCTCAAGAATAATAGGAAAAAACATCATAAGAACTAGGGCAACTTACCAACTAAAAGAGAAAGCAGTGTATCAAGTAGCAGCTATTTGTAAAATTTTAGGGCTACAGGTGTTTACTTTTATGAAATTTAAGGGATCAGTCCCAGAGAGGCATGCTGGGAAAAAAAATCCTGTAAGTGGGTAGCACTGCAATCAACAGAGTTAGTAGGGAGTAGATGGTTACTAAAGCCTTGGCTACACTTGCACTGTGTAACTCACAGCGCTGTGAGTTAAACCTGTCTTCGTACAGCTGAGTAGGGAAAGCGCTGCAGTCTGTCCACATTGACAGCTGCCAGCACACTGTCGTGGCCACATTTGTGGCAATTGCAGCGCCATTGGGAGCGGTGCATTATGGGCAGCTATCCCATAGAGCACCTCTTCCCATTCTGGCGCTGTGGGTTATGGGAAGGGGGCGTGGGTGCGGGACATTCTGGGTCCTGTCCCAACGCCCCGTGATGCATCAGTTCGCATCCCAGAAATCCCTTTGTTTCCATCCACCTTTGGCGCCATCTTTCAACGGTTTCTGTGCAGCGCGATCCGTCTGCGGGAAGTGGAGCCCAAACTGCTGAGGCGTATGCTGGCAGGACTCGTCAGCACGTCACATTTGGCTGTCAAACTATTCCTTAAGATCCAAAGTGACAGTGAGAGTGAGGAGTCCGACGATGCTATCGAGCCGCGTAACGCTTATGACACGAAATTGCTTGTGGCATTCACGGACATGCTCAGCACCGTGGAACGCTGCTTTTGGGCTCGGGAAACAAGCACTGAGTGGTGGGATCACATCGTCATGGAAGCCTGGGATGATGAGCAGTGGCTGCAGAACTTTCGGATGAGAAAAGCCACTTTCATGGGACTGTGTGAGGAGCTCGCCCCCATCCTGCAGCGCAAGGACACGAGATTGAGAGCTGCCCTGCCAGTGGAGAAGCAGGTGGCTATTGTAATCTGGAAGCTGGCAACTCCAGACAGCTACCGGTCGGTCGCAAACCAGTTTGGAGCGGGAAAGTCGACTGTTGGAATCGTGTTGATGCAAGCTTGCAGGGCCAGTAATTGCAGCCTACTCAGAAGAACCGTGATTCTGGGTAACGTGCAGAACATAGTGGATGGCTTTGCACAAATGGGGTTCCCTAACTGTGGAGGGGCGATAGATGGGACTCACATTCCTATTCTGGCACCACCCCACCTAGCATCCGAGTACGTTAATCAGAAGGGGTATTTCGCTATGGTTCTCCAGGCGCTTGTGGATCACCATGGGCATTTCATTGACATTAACACAGGCTGGCCAGGAAAGGTGCATGACGCACGCATCTTTTGGAACACTTGGCTGTTCAGGAAGCTGCAGGCCGGACTTTTTTCCCAGAGCGGAAGATCACAGTAGGGGAAGTTGAAATGCCCATTGTGATCCTTGGAGATCCCGCTTACCTGTTAATGCCGTGGCTCATGAAACCCTACACAGGGAGCCTTGACAGCAACAAGGAATGGTTTAACTACAGACTGAGCCGGTGCCGAATGAATATGGAGTGTGCCTTTGGCCGTTTTAAGGGTGGCTGGCGATCTCTGTATGGGAAGCTGGACTTGGCCGAACACAGCATCCCCGCGTGCTGTGCCCTCCATAATATTTGTGAAGGGAAGGGTGAAAGCTTCACTCAGGCATGGACCTCCAAGGTTGAACACCTAGAGGCTGAATTTGCACAGCCAAAGAGCAGGGCTATTACAGGGGCCCAGCGCGGGGCTGCAAGGATTAGGGATGCCTTGAGGGAGCAATTTGAGGCTGAAAACCAGCAGTGATATCTGGTGTCCTGCACGGGAATGAAGTGCAGTAGTTCCAATCTTTAGGAATCAGTGTCTGCTTAGCAGACAAGCAGACTTGCAGTGCCTGTTTATTTCCTGGGCTAAGGAGTCTTTTACTTTATGCAATAATAAAGAATGTTTTCAAAGCCAAAGAATCCATTTATTGAAAGGAAAAAAATATTTATTGAAAAGAAACAAGGGGGTGGAGTGGGCAACAGTACAATCACAGATTCGCGTATGTCCTGTCTGGTGTGCTGTGCAGTGAGTGCTGCACTTCTGGACAGCTATACTGCATGGTGATGGGGGTTGAGTGCAGAGGGTAAGGGTTGTGGTTTTCAGGGCTGGGTGGTGAAGATACCGGTGTTGGAGGCAGCGCGTGGCGTGAAGAACACGGAAGTTGGGGAAAGTGGGTTGGAGGTAACCGTGGGGCACAAGGGAAAGAGTTTTGGGACAAGGGCTGTGTGTGGGGGGACATTTGCGATTGCGGTACTGCTCCTTCTGCATGGCTACGAGCTCCTGGATAGCATCTGCTTGGCGCTCCAGGATGCTTATGAGCCTACCAGTGCTTTGCTGCTGGTGCTCTGTGTTTTGCCGCCGGTGCGCTGCGTTTTCCTGGTGGATCCTGCTTTCTCTCTCCCTCCAGTTCTGTGCTTTTTCATTCTCTTTAATAGATTGCCGCATCACTTCTTGCAGCATGTCTTCTTTGCTTTTTCGCGGTCTCTTCCTGAGTCTTTGCAGTCTCTGAGCAGGCGATAAGAGGGACGGCTGAGGTCTCAAGTTTGTTGCAGCTGTATAGGCAAAATGCAACATTTAACAGGGGCAGCATTGTTTATACCAAACAGAGTAATGATTTCCCCTGCACTTAAGGAGGGCACACACAGGGTCTACAGAATAGCATAATTTTCCCATCCCAGACAGAGCACACATAACCCATGGAAGCCTCAAAATGGTGAGTAAGGGGGACTGATTGTTTCAGGGCTGTACAGGTAGGTGATGCTGTAAATGGAAGGCTCTTTTTAGGCTCTGGATGTCCTATCAGTGTTTGGTAAAAGTCAATGAGGTGCTAATATATAATTAAAGGTGGTATCATGTAGAACCCGTGGAAGAAGCAAGAAAACTACTAGAGAGGCTTGAGAAGGAGGATGGTGATGATATGTTCAAAATGGCAGGCCAGGAGCATAACTTCAGTGATAACAAATAGACCAGAGTAGGAAGAAATGAGATAAGGTGTTTAGAGTAGCAAGTAGGGAGTTCAATTTTCAGCATTGCTGACTATGGGTTAATTTAGTTCATTTGCCTTTGGGAAGGCCTCTTATCTTTAAATTCATCTCTGGTTGTAGTGAAGTAAGTATGTAGTGTTAAGAATTGCACAAAGAAAGCCATTTGTCGTACACTGCAATTTTTATTACTCCCAGAAAACTTACGAAAAATGCTGCATATTTTTGGGTATCATCTACTGGCATGTGTGGGCCATTAAGGTAGGGGAAGTATAGATGATAATGCTGCATCATTGTTCAAAGAAAACTCTTTTTCGAGTGCAGGAGAAGCATTGTTATTAAATGGAGCTGAATGAATGAAGGGAGGGACGGGGGGGAAAGTAACGGAGCTTCACTTGGTTGGCATCTCCTCTCCTCTCAATTCGCTTGTGTTGTACTCACTGTTTATCCTTCTCGAGGACTGTGTAGCCTAGAGCAGTGGTCTCCAAAGTGGGGTGCGCAAGAGGATCCTTCGGGGTGCGCAGCAGGAGGAGCGTCGCTGGAGCAGCGCCACGCTTTTTTTTTTTTTTTTTTACCTTTGGCAGTTCGGCTGGGAGTCTGAGCGGCTTTTTTTTTGCTTTGGCAGTTCGGCCGGCAGCAGGGGGTGCGTGCTCAAAATTTTTTTACTGATGGGGTGCGCAATCAAAAATGTTTGGAGACCACTGGCCCAGAGGACGAATAGTTTGCTTCATAATACAAAGTTAGTGAACTTAAATCCTAATAAGGTTATAGTTCTATTAATGTTTTCCTGCAATATGACTATAAATTCATAACATATTTCTAAAAAAAAAAGAATAATTGATCCCAATCAATTTTTTTGTTTGTTTGTTTTTTAAATAAGGATAAGAAAAAATAAAATGAAAGGGGGGACGGAACACAATCACTAAAAGAGGCAATGTCTATTAAAAATGACATGTTTTGAAAGATGTTAATTGTTTCAGTGATCAACAGTTAAACAGGAGCTAACTTGGTTTTTCCCCTAATGCTTATATACTGACACATGCAGCTCTGAATTAGGGAGCAGGGAGCAAGTGTGCATTGTAGCATTCCACTTGACAGTTTAAATGGCCATCTTTTCTCTAATGTGGCTTATTTTATAGATTTCACATTTGTATATGGTCAAACTATTCTTTTTCTATCTTGACTTTCTTTTTACATATAAAATGTATAGGATCCGTTGTCATGACCTCTTCTATTGCCTTTCAGGTGTAATCCTTCTGCCAGGTGGAGCCAGCAGCAACAAGGGCCAGACTCAGTATCTAGGGGTTCCTTTTCACCAATACAACACAACAGGTTCGAGCCCCAACCCCGTGACCTGGGACACAACAGGTTTGAGCCCCAACGCCGTGACCTGGGACAATTACACACCACCCCCTGGGCGCCTCTAACAAGCAGAGAGTTTGAGTGTAGCAAAAACTTTTAATAAAGGGAGGGAAGTAACTCAGCATTAATTTGGGAAAACACCGCAACTAGGGTTCATAAACCTAAACCATGAGCAAAAGACAAACCCAAGTAAGTTGGGCAGTGTCCTTTCCCCCTCAGGTTCTTAGAGTTCACCTTTCACTCTGGGTGAAAGGGGGGCAGGGGTAAGGAGGCACCTTACACGCTCCATTGCTTCAGGCACTTGCTTTCCGGCCAATTGTTGCATCTCTCTGCAGGCCCTGCTGGCCGCACCAAGATGTCTTCAGGGCCCACCACTTAACACAGCTCTCAGTGATTTCAGCTGTTCATGGGGGAGCCTCACTGCTGGTACACACCGGGCAGTCTCTTGCAATAGAGACACTGTCCCAAAGTAAGTCTAATACTTAGACCTAGGTACCAGTGATCTCAGCTCCGTAGTGTGTAACAAGACTCTCAATTGAGTCTAAATTAGCTCTTTTATTATACCGTGGAAAGAGAAGGAGGGGTCAAATGGTGTCCCAGACCCTTAAACAGGGCCCACACCACCAAGTACCTGTCCCCAACCTCTCTCAACTCATTGGGCTTTGAAACCCATGTCTCCTGCCTAGCGAGTGCTGTTCAGTTGAGTCCTTCCCTTGGGGTATGCCAGGTACAGTTCTGCTGCCCTTGGTTCACACAACAAGGATAACAACACTTTATTACTCCTGCCCCAATAACAAGGAGACTGGGGATCCAACACCAGCCACAAGTGATCATTTGGGCAAGCAATCCCATCATGCTGAGCACCTAGGCAGGGTGGATGTGCCCATGCAAATAAGATCAGCTCCTGAAGTTCTTTTCCACAGCTCACCACTAGATGTCAAGAGAGAGCTCATTCAGACCCTACTTACACAGGGAATCACAAGCTTTTTATTTGGGGCAAGCAATTTCAAGCTTGCCCCAAATAATCACAAATGTTTGAAAAGGATATGTCAATAACCTTAAAATGGACACATCAATAGCCAAACAATACTGGAGAAAAACTCCAGTTCTCACTCATACCATTGTGTATCTAGTTTGTCTTTATTTCCCTGGTGCAAGTTCAGAACCGTTTCAGACTCAACTTTCTATTTATTGTATCTTAGTGATCTGTGTAACAAAACTTAGGTTTTTTGTTGGCTTTTTGAGTGCTTTTCTTGGCTCTGAATTTTTCAGCTCTAATGTGTTTTTTTAAAAGAATTTGAACTTGAAGAATTCATGAGGTTGCAAAGCAGATGATACATAGCAATCTCTTAGTTCATCACTGTACTACTCTTAACTGTGGTAAGAATCAACTAAGTGTATATACAAGCTTTAAAAATATTTACTTACTATACCTGGTTACCTCCATATATTAGTAAGCATGTTATTTGATAGATGGCCTATCAGAAAAAGGTGTCCTTTGATATGCCTTCTTAAATCTGGCATATACTTTATGTTTAACAACAACAAAACTATAGTGGCGCTTGTTAGACACTACTAAGAGTATATGTTGGTTTTAAAAACAAGTGTTTTATTCATTAAGTTTGTTTTAGTTCCCTGTGGACTGAGCTGGTGGTCTCTGTCCAGCAGGTGTCCATGTCACAAAAATCACTATCTCAAAACACCAGGGCACTAACTGGAACCCTTGTTAGATGTCCCAGAAGATTGGGCATGGAGACTAAACTATTGTCTTGCTACTGTCTAGACATGCTGTCATGGTTGTGGCACATTAGCAGGAGGTGTAAGAAAGTTTGCATGGCTGGTACCAATACTGTCCCTGCTCTATGGTTAGAGGGCTTCCACCTCTGTGTGAACTGAGTTTCATTTTCTCTAGTTGTGTAGTAAGCTTCTTCTAGAAAACCTTTTTCTTTTTGGTGTTCTTTATGTAATCGGACTTGCTAGGGGAGAGAGGCCAGATTTCCTTTGTTTGTTTGTGCAGGTAAAGTGCCACGTTTATAAATTTAATGTCATAGTTACCTCTTTGAATACATGTGAGAATATGGAGCAGGCAGACCTTATGCTCATATTATTTCATCACTTTGCATTACTGGGCATCCTCAAACCATAGGTTTCTTTTAAACTGTTGGGACTTGAAATCATGGACAATAGGAGTTCTCTTCACTTTCATAAGCAGCTAGTTTGGGGGTATAATATATGTAAATTGTAGTGAAATTTATGTTAATAAAGTTGAAATTTATACTAGTAGAGGGTTCTTCCCACACTATTGCAGCGTATTTAGCCCTTTCCTCAATAACTGGGGAGGGAGGTATTCTTCTTACGCCAGGTTTAGATGGAACCCTGTCCAATTGTCTAAAGAAGGGTGTATGTGATCCAGTTGAAGGATTCAGTGTTGGGTCATATAAGATTTTGCATGTAAGTCTTGTTGATAGGCATTCCTGCACTCTGTTGTTTTTAATCTGTGTCCACAAACTTTCATGTGGCAATGAGTCTGTAAACTGAAGTGATAGTATTTCATAGCTTTATATTCTTGCTACTTATATATAAATATCAGTGTTTTGCTTTGGTTTGATATATTTTGTTAATACCAATTTTGTAACTGTAGTCCTAGTTCTCCTGTATATGACAGCATGTCAAATCTCAAACAATAGTGTAACAGCAAGGTATATTTTTTGGGTGTGCTCAGAAATACCCAAAGCAAGTAATAGTAATTTCAAATATTTTTTTGATAACTTTCCCCAGCAAATAGGTTGGCTTCATTAGCCCCCTATTTGCAGCCTGCTGGGCAACCAGGTTTGTTTTAGGCAAGGGATAGAGACAAGGCTGGCGCAACCCATTAGGCGACATAGGCAGTCGCCTAGGGCACTAACATTTGCGGGGCGGTGACCACGGCAGCCGAATCTTCAGCTGCCCCTATTGTTGTCGGTATTTTGGAGGCGGGACCTTCCGCCGCCTCTGTCGGGAGCGGTATTTTGGGGGTGGTACGCCTAGGGCGGCAAAAAAGCTGGCGGTGCTCCTGGATAGAGAAGTTGCACTTATCTGAATAGATTGTATGCTCTTTGGGTTGGAGGTTTTATTTATTGCATGTACAGTATGTACCAAAATGGGATTTGTAATGGGCTATACTGGAAGTCTGAGAGGCCAGGCTACCCCATTCCAGAAATTCTGGAGCAGATTAAGGCCAAGGAAACAGCAGAAGTAGATACTGGGAGAGAAGAAGTGATCCTGGGGTAATAGTTGGGGAAAGATGGGAGGTGGGGGAGTAAGGCAACAGGCTACTAGGCCTGGAACCAGGAGCTTTGTAGTGTAGGATGGGACGATGCTCCCCTCTCTCTCAGCTGACCAGGACAAGTTTGGTGAAGGAGGGCAACATGTAATCTGCCTCTTCTTCATAGTGGGGAGAGACATTAGTAGGAAAAGGACTTCTTGCCTCTCCCAGCCCAGGTGAAAAAGGATTGAGATGGTTTGACCTGACCCTTCCGGAGGTGGAGGAAGATTGCACCCTTGCAGAGATGCCTAGAGGAAAGGACTTTTTTATTAATTAAAAAAAAAGTGTTTGAATTCTGTTTGTCAGCAAGTCTTTTTTAATCACTGTGGAACTGGGTGAGGTTAATTTAAAGGGGCCAGCTGGGAGAAGCTGGCTTTAAAACTGTGTTCTGGTGCAGGATCCACATACCTGACTGGAATCTTTTGCTGTTGTGGAATATTATTTTTAATACCCTTTTTTGGATTTCTCCTTTCCTAATTTCTACGCTATAGTTGGTATAGACAGGTATATTTACCACCTTCATCACTGTAGTATATGAGCACCTTCTAGGACAGGGGTAGGCAACCTATGGCACGCTTGCCGAAGGCGGCATGTGAGCTGATTTTCAGTGGTACTCACACTGCCCGGGTCCTGGCCACCGGTCCGGGGGACTCTGCATTTTAATTTAATTTTAAATGAAGCTTCTTAAACATTTTAAAAACCTTATTTACTTTATAGACAACAGTAGTTTAGTTATATATTATAGACTTCTAGAAAGAGACCTTCTAAAAACGTTAAAATGTATTATTGGCGCACGAAACCTTAAATCAGAGTGAATAAATGAAGACTCGGCACACCCCTTCTGAAAGGTTGGCAACCCCTGTTCTAGGAAGTGCTGTAAATGACTTGACTAGCATTTGTCATGTGTGATTTGTTCTTTAATACCTGAATTACTCCCCCTTTACTGAACAGTAATGGGCAGGTGAGTTTAAAGTTGCTGCTACCATTGTTCTATAGGTCCAGCTCCCCTGGTCTGCCCTGGTCGGACTCTGCCCCATTGGTCAGACTGTCAGAGCTTAAGGAAGGATGGGAAGTAACTACAGACAACAGCTGTTGCTTACTCTCTAAGCAGAACAGTGGACTCTAGTGGCCAGAAGGAAAACTGCAGGCAGCTCTGCCAAAATTGAGCAAGCTGTTGCAACATCATGACATTCACTGAACTGCCCTACTGCATAGGCTTTTCTCTGAATTATTGACAGGCGGAGAAAATGACAAGCAGTATGTTGGCTGACAAGCAGTGACTTTGTGATACTAGGTGTAGATAGTGCAGAGATTTACAGAATGTTGCTGCGTGGGGGAGGGGGTTGCTATGTCCAATAGGGGTTGCCCTGGTTCTGCAAAAAAATCTTGGGATTTGGTCCCTAGAATGACAATCAATCCTATTAAATAGCCTACATAACAACGTTTGATTAATGTGAATTTTTATAGAAATCAGACATCAAAATTATAGGAGTATTGGGCAGAACTATTGAAAAATTGTCAGTTGCTTGTGATGCTTCTTTTATATACATCAGGCTTAACAGAACAGAAATTTTCCTCTAATCCTAACACAACTTTTAAAACCACTAAATCTCTAAACAAACGTGGTATGTTGTCTGACTTAGCCATATCTGGATATAAATGTGTTCTTGTCTTGACCCTCAAATTCACTTCTTATGTCTGTTTCACTTTCGAAATAACTAATCTCATTGAAAAGCAGACACTTAAGACCTAGTCACTGGGCACAGCAAGTTTTCTAGACCTAGCACCTGCCTCTTTCCTCCCCGCCTTCATCTTTAGGACTTACTATGAATTTTCTAAGACAAGTCTACCATACTTTTTTTTGTATCTGAACTGTAATGCAAGACTCCTCTCAATATGACAAGGCCCCACCAGCACCTGCCTATGTTGGAGTCTTGCATCTGAAGAAGTGAGGTTCTTACCCACGAAAGCTTATGCTCCCAGTACTTCTGTTAGTCTCAAAGGTGCCACAGGACCCTCTGTTGCTTTATGTTGGAGCAGAGCTTTATAGCTCCTTCTCACGTCAGCCAGAGCAGCCACACCTGGAACTCCTGTTCTTCTGATGTAAGTTACTACCTCATTCCAACAATTGCTTCCATCCTCCTTCTCCCTCCCTTCCCTCCCTCCTCATGTGCCCCTCCCCCATATGACCTGTACCAGCAGTGAGGGTGTTGATGGCACCAGGCTGAGAGAGATCCCTGAAGTACTTGCTCACTTCCTTCACATGTGCCCAGGGTATAAATACCTTCATTGCAGCTGTAACTGAAATTACTGTACTCTTCTTGAGTTAGCCTAGCTCGAGTGAGAGCAGCCACACGTCCAATTATATTCAAGCCGCAGTGTCCACACTGGCATACTAGTTACATACTAGTGAGTGGCACTAAGACTTCTGGAGGCACATTCCATGGTCCTCTGTGCTGCAGTAAGCTGTGCTCCTCTGAATTCTTTCCTAGTGAATTGTGGGAGAACACGTCTGTCCTGTCTGGGCACATGGAGGGGAAGGCATTGGAGAACTAGCAGCACTCAAATGTAACTAGCCTGGGTCCATGCTACAAAGTGGTCATGTTAGCTGATAAGTTGTGCTAATTCAAGCTATAGCCTATGCCTTCTGATGGGCCAACCAACTTGAATGAAAAGCACCACTGAACTTGAGATAAGGGTGAAGACAGGACTCATGTTAGGGGAAACACTCTTGTTATAACTTGAGTTAACTTTTCAGTGGGGAAAAAAGCCCTCACATAGGAGCAGCCTTCAGACTTTCAGCCTCTTGATGTCACCCAACAGCTTTGACTTTTTTTCTATAAAAAGTGGTGATGATGCCTTATCCACCTGCTGCCCCTTTCCCTTGTTCTCCCATCAGTGTAGTAAATCCATCTCTCAGGTCTAGTCTACGGTCTGGTCTACACGACAGTGTTAGGTCGACATATGCTGCGTTAGGTCGAATTTATAATGTGTGTTTCTACATTACCGAGCCCTTTCCACTGACCTAAAGGGCTTGCAAAATCGATGCCTGTATTCCACCTCTGCGAGAGGCGTAGCACTAGAGTCGACCTTCCCAGGTTGAATTAGGGGTAGTGTAATTCAACGGGATTGGCCTCCAGGAGGTGTCCTAGGGCTGGTCCACACTAACCCCCCAGTTTGAACTAAGATACGCAACTTCAGTTACGTGAATAACGTAGCTGAAGTCAAAGTATCTTAGTTCGAACTACATGGTACTTACCGCGGGTCCACACGCGGCAGGCAGGCTCCCCCGTCGACTCCGCATACTCCTCTCATGGAGCAGGAGTACCGGTGTCGATGGCGAGCACTTGCGGGATCGATTTATCGTGTCTAGACAAGACGCAATAAATCGATCCCAGAAGATCGATTGCTTACCGCCGAACCCGGAGGTAAGTATAGACGTACCCCTAGAGTGCTCCAATGTGACCGCTCTGGACAGCACTTTCAGCTCCACTGCACTTCAGCTAGGTACACAGGAAAAGCCTCAAACTTTTAAATTTCATTTCCTGTTTGATCAGCATGGAGAGCTCACCAGCACAGCTGACCATGACTGCCCAGGGCTGCAAACACGCTCCAGCATGGAGCATACAGGAGACACTGGATCGGATTGTTGTGTGGGGAGAAGAGTCTGTGCAGGCAGAGCTCCAAACCAGCAGAAGAAACACTGACATCTATGCCAAAATCCACAGGTCATGAGGGACAAAGGGACACACAGCAGCGCCACATGAAAATAAAGGCGTGCAGCAGGGCCGTCCCAAGCCATTTGGGTGCCCTACGCAGCCTGCCCCTCCCCAGGGTCTGGGAGGCAGGAGCTGGGGGGGGGGCACTTTTGGGGGCCCCACAAGCCCAGAGTGCCCAGGGGATTAGCGGGGGGCCAGGAGCAGCCACCTGCTCTGCTTCCCTTGCCCCGGCCCCAGCCATGTTGCTCAGGGGAGGGGGTTTGGTGGAAGGGATCCCCCGCACTCACTGGCAGCGGCGGGAAGTGGAACAGCCCAGCCCCAGCCCGCTCTACTCCGCCAGCTCCCAGCCACGGTGCTCCGCTTCCCGCTGCCGGTCAGAGCCAGGGATGGTCCTTTTCCCCAGCCAGAGCGCAGGGCCGGTGCTACCATTTAGGCAAACTAGGTGGTTGCCTAGGGCGCCAAGATTTGGGGGTGCCAAAAAGCAGTGCCCCCAATTTTTTTTACAGCGTTCCTATGCCCCCTCCCTGAGCGCGCAGTCGCCGGTCCACTTCTCCGGCCTCCCAGGCTTGCAGTGCCAATCAGCTGTTTGGCGCCGCAAGCCTGGGAGGGGAGGAGAATTAGAGCAGGGGCGGCATGCTTGGGGAAGAGGCGGAGCAGAGGTGAGCTGGGGTGGGAAGCTGCCACACGGCTCCCCTGGCTGGGGGGATGGGGAGCTGCCGCGGGGGTGCCTCAGGGCAGGGGGGGAGCTGCCGTGTGTGTGGGGGGTGCCTCTGGGTGGGGGGGGGCAGGGAGCTGCCACAGGGCTCGGGGGGGGGTGCAAGGTGGAAGTTTTGCCTAGGGTGTGAAACTTCCTTGCACCGGCCCTGCCTGAGCGACATGGCTGGGGCTGGCGCAAGGGAAGTGGAGTGGGCTGGGGCCGTGTCTCTCCGCTTCCTGCTGCTGGTGAGTGCGGGGGGCAATCCTTTCCCCGCACTCACTGGCACGGGAAGCGGAGCGCTGTGGCTGGGAGCTGGTGGAGTAGAGCAGGCTGGGGCTGGGCTGCTCCACTTCCCGCTGCTGCTGGTGAGTGTGGGGACACCAGGGCCAGATCTAGGCATCAGCAAACCAAGCACGTGCTTGGAGCAGCACAATTTCAGGGGTGGCATTCCGGACACTTTTTTGCTTCAGCAGTTGCACTCTCTGAGGTGGTTTGTTTGTTTGTTTTTTGTTTTTGCTTGGGGTGGCAAAAAACCTAGACCCAGCTCTGGGGGTCGCTGGGGGAAGAGGTGGAATGGGGGCAGGCTGGGGGCAGAGCAGGGGGGAAGGGTAAGAGGCAGGGCAGAGAGTTGTCTGGGGCCCCACACCCCCGTAGGGACGGCCCTGCCACTTTCGGGGGGCGGGGGAGGCTGGCCAAGGGATAGGGCTGGTCGCCAGGGCTGATGCTGCCACATATGCAGCACACAGCTGCCTAGGGCACCATGAAATTTGCGGCAATTTGGCGCCCCAAGTTTCATGGTGCCCTATACAGCCGAGTATGCTGCGTATGCCTAAGGACGGCCCTGCGCGCAGGCAAGCATACCAGAAGACAAGGGAGGAGAAGAGTTGCTCTGGTTCTGAGCCACAGACATGCTGCTTCTATGAGCAGCTGCATGCAATTCTAGGTGAGGACCCCACCAGTACCCCAGCACTCTCCGTGGATACCTCCCAGGGGCCCCTGCTGGCCTCTGGCAACAACGAGGAGGACATTGTTGAGGAGGAGGCGGAGAATGCACAGCAGACAAATGGAAGATCCATTCTCCCTGACAGCCAGGACCTTTTCCTAACTCTGGAGCCAATCTCCGCCCAGGACCTATTGTTGCAGGACTGTGATGGTGGGGAAGGCACCTCTGGTGAGTGCACACTTGTAATAACACTACAAGGGTTAAATGCAATTGTGTTTAATGTTTAATCTGAGGTAAATAATTGGGATACAGTGGTGGCCAGTCCAGCTACGCAAAGGGTGCTCCCAGAACAGCCTGTTTATGTGCCTGGGGATGGACCGGGAATGCTCAACGGATATCTCTAGGAAGCTCTCCTGGAGGTACTCTGCAATACTTTGCAGAAGGTTTCTGGGGAGGGCTGCCTTATTCCGTCCACCGCGGTAGGACACTTTCCCACGCCACGCTAGTATTAAGTGATCTTCCATCATTGCAGCACAGATAGCAGCAAAAGGTCCTGGTCTCTGCCCAGATTCCTGGAGCAACTGCTGCCTTTCCAGCTCTGTTACCCTCAAGAGACTGATATCGCACATGGTTACCTGGGTGAAATGGGGAAAGTTTCATAAGTGACTGCCCTGAAGTAATTTGCCACTGTTTGCTGATCCCCACCAAAAAATGTCCCCGGGTATGCCCTGACACCTCCTACCCTTTCTTGTGTGCTTACCATGCCTGCCTGCAAATCAAAATCTGCTGCCCAGCGCTCTGCTATGTGTTGTACCGTACTGTAGGCACTTCTTTTAAAAGAAAAAATGTGGTCTGGTACCTCAGGGAATGTACTTACTGCTGTGAAGTGTTTCATTCATTGCAAGAGTTAATCTTCTGTTTTCAACAATGTCTGTTCTGTAAGTATTAGGGAGTAGCCGTGTTAGTCTGTATCTACAAAAACAACAAGGAGTCTGGTAGCACCTTAAAGACTAACAGATTTATTTGGGCATAAGCTTTTGTGGGTAAAAACCTCACTTCTTCAGATGATAGGATGTGCATCTGAAGAAGTGAGGTTTTTACCCACAAAAGCTTATGCCCAAATAAATCTGTTAGTCTTTAAGGTGCTACCAGACTCCTTGTTGTTTCTGTTCTGTAAGGCTATCCTTGTGGTTTTTTCCCTTGCAGCTGCAACCTTGTCTGTGGGTGCTTCCTCCACTCCAGCACAAAGGCTGTCCCAGATTAGAAGACAAAAAAAGCAGACAAGGGAAGACATGTTCTGTGATTTGATGCATTCCTCTGAGACTGACAGGACCCAGCTGAATGCATGGAGGCTTACACTGTCGGAGAGCATGTGCACTGACCAAGAGGGCAGAAAAGCATTCAGGGAACAAGAGCGTAACACACAAGAGAAGATGTTGCGGCTTATGGGGGAGCAAACAGACATGTTGAGGTGCAGGAAAGGCAGCTGGACCTTAGAGTCCCGCTGATGAAGCAGCTGCCCTCCTCATCAAGTTCCATATCCTCCTCTCCCAGACGTCCTAGAATGCGGGGGGGGGGGGGGAGGGGAGTTCCATTATCCCTTGAACTCAACTCCACGGGACGGTTCATAGAGCAGAAGGCTCTCATTCCCACAGCTTTGATTGCTACACAGTGCAATTGTAATAAGCTACGTGTCCTTGCCCTTCCCCCCTCCCCCCGTGTTATCAGGCCCTTAGACCCAGGTTATCTTTGCTATTCATTGCTGTCTCTGTTCCATGTTTGTTAGCATAATAGAAATGTATGGATTGAGGACAAGAGGCTCTTTATTCACTGTGCACACTGTGGTTGGTAGGGGTTTAGTTTACAGGGCAGTACATGCAAAAAAGGGGCAGCTTGGTAAAGAACAACACACAACTGTCACATTAGTGTTGGATCATTCATGAAACTGGTTTTCAAAGCCTCTCAGAGACAGTGCGCTTCGATGTACTCTTCTTATTGCCCTGGTGTCTGGCTGCTCGTAATTGTCAACCGGGTGATCTGCCTCAACCCCCCACCCTGCCAGAAACTTTTCTCCCTTACGTTCACAGATATTATGGAGCACACAGCAAGCAGCAACAACAATGGGAATATTGCTTTAATTGAGGTCTAACCTAGTGAGTAAACTGCGCCAGCACCCCTTTAAACGTCCAAAGGCACATTCTACTACCATTCTGCACTTGCTCAGCCTATGGTTGAACTGCTGCTTACTGCTGTCCAGGCTGCCTGTTACAGCTTCATGAGCCATGGGAACAAGGGGTAGGCTGCGTCTCCAAGGATAACTCAACATCCCAAATGGTAATTTTCCAGTCTGGGAAGAAAGTTCCTTCTTGCAGCTTTCTGAAGAGACCTGAGTTCCTAAAGATGTGTGGGTCATGTACCTTTCCTGACCGTCTGATGTCGGTGAAATGGCCTTTGTGCTCCACTAGCGCTTGCAACACTATTGAGAAGTATCCCTTCTGGTTTATGTTCTTTTTGGCAAGGTGGTCTGGTGCCAAGATAGGGATGTGCATTCTGTCTAACACCCTGACACAGTTGGGAACCCCATCGTGGCAAAGCCATCCACTATGTCCTGCACGTTTCCCAGAGTCACCACCCTTCTTAGCAGAAGTGAATTGATTACCCTGGCTACTTGGATCACAATAGATTTACCTGCTCCGAATTGATTCCCGACTGACTGGTAGCAATCTGGCATTGCAAGCTTCCACAAGGCTATTGCCTCTCACTTCTCAACTGTTAGAGCAGGTCTCATTTTGGTATTTCTGGGCTTCAGGGCTGGAGAAAAGTTTGCAAAGTTCCATGAAAGTGGCCTTACGCATTCGAAAGTTCTGCAGCCACTGCTCCTCATCCCATACCTGCATCACGATGTGGTCCCACCAGTCTGTGCTTGTTTCCTGGGCCCAGCAGTGGCGTTCCACCATGTCATCAAGCCCAACTGCTGCCGCCAGCATGTGCAAATTGCTCCATTCCATGGCTTCCAGCACAGCTATTTGCGTGGCATCACATTCTTCTGCGCGGCAGCTCCTGGCTAGGCGCTGCAAATACCGCAGGACAATGCGCGAGGTGTTTGCGACGCTCACAAGTGTACAGCTGAGTGGGGTCCATGCTTGCCATGCTATGGTGTCTGCATGGGTAACCCAGGCTTAGGGAAAAAACAAAATCATGAAAATGATTGTTTGCCGTTGCTTTCAGGGATGGAGGGAGGAGGCAAGTGCATCATGGGAGGCTGATGATATGTACCCCAAACAACCCCCGAAAATGTTTTTGTCCCATCAGGTATTGGGAGCCTAATCCAGAATTCCAATCAACAGCAGGAACTGTGGGATAGCTGCCCACGGTGCATCGCTCCGTGAGTCGATGCTACCCATTGTAGTGAGGATGTGCTCTGCTGACAGACTGTGCATCGACTTTGTAAAATTGGAGGTTAAATGTTGACTTAAATAAATTTGACCTAATTTAGTCATGTAGACATGCCCTCAGCTACAGACCTATAGTGGTATAACTATGTTGCTCCGGGGTGTGAAAAATCCACACCCCCTGAGCGACAGTTATATTCACCTAGCCCCCTGTGTAGACAGCGCTATGTTGGCAGAAGAGCTTCTCCCACTGACACAGCTACTGCCTCTTGGGGAGGTGGATTAACTACACTGATGGGAAAGCTCTCTCCCATAGGCTTAGAGCACCTCTTCATTCAAACGTTACAGTGGTGCAACTGCGCTGATGCAGCATTTTAAATATAGACTTGCCCACAGAGGTCTCAAACACACTAGAACTTACTTTGGTATAACTTAAGTTGCTCGGGGTGTGAAAAAGCCACCCCCCCGAGTGACATAAGTTACACCGAACTAAGTGCCAGTGTGGACAGCTCTCCCGTCAGCATAGAGCGTCTGCACTAGCAGCACTACAGTGGCGCAGCTAGATCAGTACAGCTGGCCGCTGAGCTGTAGCGATTCTAGCGTTGACTAGTCCAGAGAGGCAAGAGCTAAACTGACAGAAGCAGAGTCTATACCAGGACTTAGATAGGCTTAATTACATCACACAGGGTATGGAAAGTTCCACATCCTTGAGTGATGTAGTTAAGCTGAACTAACTTTGTAGTGGAGACCAACCCTTAGCTTTAAATAAAGGAAATGGTAGGAATAAGCCTGATGTTAGCAGGCAGTGAAGTGGCTGTATAATAGGTAACAAACTCTTGATTTGGACTTTCTGAGGTGTGCTGTTTCCTTGTGTTCTGCTTATATAAGAACCATTTTACATGCCTTTGAAGTATATTGGAACCAGTATCAACAGACAGGGAATTTCAGGAGGCTCAGGAGCTCTGGTGTACAAATGGAAAACGGGGGCTTGGAGGGAACTGGGGATAGAAACAATTTTGTCTGGAGAGAGATGAGTGTCTCTGGCTAGAGGCAATACTAGGAAGGGTGGGATGGGGAGCAGGATCTGTGGGCGGGATAATCATATGTGCTGCACTCATCCATTTACACCTGTGTAATTTTCTCCTTTGATTCTCATGTATTTAACAGGGCCATTGGGGAAGGCATCCTCATACTCTTTATTTTAATCTGTTTGATGTTACTGTACTCCATTTCTTTTGGAATTGAATTCCAAAAATGGATCAGCTCATGCTTCTCCCCCACAAAAAAGTCTTTCAAGGGTGAATGTCTTCCAAAGCTATTTTTACTCTGTTCATGTGTTAAAGTTTATACAGCAAAACTTATCCTTAAATGACTATACAAGGGGCCAGTGCTTAACAGACATGGTCTTGTCATACAAGTGGAGCTGAATTGTACACCATGGGCCAGATCCTCAACTTCGGTAAATTGGTGTAGCTCCACTAAAGTTGATTTACAGTAGCTGAGGTTCTGGCCCCTTTATGGTTGAAGCAGTTTCTTAACACAGGAAGTTTCTTAATAAAAGTGGCTTCCTGAACAGGCTTCACTGTAAAATAAACTGGGCCTTAAGAGGGGGGGCAGTCTGGCAATGTGAACAGCCTGCTTTCGCTTTGCCTTACCTGTCCACTATCTGATATCTTTTTTAAATGATGCCCCTGTCTCATACCCATAAACAATGTGATATAAAACAAAAGTGCTTTACCCCAAATATCACAGGTGAATGACTGGCTGGAAAGGTACTACAATCTGCAGAAATAAAACTCTGCATTCATTCACTCTGATATATGGAATCGTAACATGTAATAGACTCAGGCTGATCACACTATATATAAAGGCTGTATTTATACTGAGTTTATAAAGGTTTAATAAATGATCAATAGAGATTTAAAATAAATACTGAATCAACTGTCATTGATTATTATAGAATCAATCAACTGTCATTGATTATTATAGAATCCAATTGGTTACAATTGGTTCTGTTAACCATCTATAACACCTTCTACTGATGAGCTCATAACCATTTATTACATATACTACTTGTATGTAACATAGTTACATCTATTAATAATTTATTTACCTTTTATGAGGGAGTCTCATGTATGAAGATGCAGAGAAAACATATATGTGAAGTCAGACCAATGCGAAAATCACAAACATGGTGAGATATGGGACAGACAAGATTTTTTATGACCATTGCAGGCTTGTTTTGCACTGTTCATGTTTTTCGCATAAGGTATTAATGTGCCTTGCTTCCAGTTGGTTAACAGCAATATAATGAATCTAACGCTACCTAGCTCTGTCATGGACTGTAGCTTCCCAGTTGCTGGGGTCAATCTGACAGGCTTTGAAGTTTGATTTCAGTGTATCTTTATACTGTTTTCATGGTAGCCAGTACCTCACATCTGACAATAATTAAAGATTTTGATATTGGGAATCTTGTCCCACCATTTGACCCTGCAAACAGACCAAAGCTGGCACATATAGAACTGATCAAGTTTCCTAATGTGACAGCAATATGTTGTCCATGTCTCACAATCACACAGAAGTGTTACAAGGATTACTAACTAACAGACATGTAGTTTAGTGCTGGTTTTGATGCTGCTATCATTCCATCGGCAGTGTGACAGCATTCCAAATGCAGAGCTGGCCTTGGCTATGTGAGGGGTGATCTTCTAATCCAGTGTGGCATTGTGTGACAGCATAATCCCTAACTAGCAAAACTTCTCCACAAACTTGAAGAGTATTGTTGATCTTAATAATTGGGCAGACATGTCCAGTTTGGTATAGAACTTCAGTTTTCTTTAAGCTGATTGTTAAACCAAAATGATTACTTTGCTCATGCAGTCAATCAGTTGTACTGAATGCCAGTAATCAAGTGAGCAACCAGTGTGCAGTCCTCAGCAAATAAAAGCTCTTGAGTAAATATATGTATGAGCACAGAAGCAATGCAGATTGAACAACTTCCCATTAGTGCAGAACTGGATAAATATGCCTGTCAATGTCATAAAATGTTGTGAGTACAGCTGGAAAAAGGGCAGAAAAGAGCATGGGAGTCAGCACACAACTTTGTTTGGTGACTGAAAAGTGTGTATGATACCTTGCTATTTTCCACCACTTGGGCCATCATTCCATCATAGATGGACCAAATGACAAAAATAAACTTTTCAGGGCATCCAAAGCCTAACAAGTTTCCAGTGTCCATCACTATTTACAGAGTCAAAAGCTTCAGCTGAGTTGAACACCACATAAAGACCATAGTTTTGCTACTCCTGAAGCTGATAGACTGTGAGGATCATGTCTATAGTGCCCTGTTCAGATGAAAATCCACACTGACACTCTGAAATGTTGGCTTCTACAAGATAGATATCAAGTCCATTCAATATGACCATTACAAGCATTTGCCCAGCAACAGAAAGTAGGGAAATGCTCCAGTGTCTATCACAGTTTGCCCTATGACCCTTAAATTGATGGAGGTGGACAATATTGGCATACTTAAAATCCTGTGACATCAACTCTTGCTCCCAGATAGTGCAGAAGAGCCATGTGAGGTGCCTTGCAATGTGGTAGCAAGCCTGCTTATTGATCTCTGCTGGAATGCTGTCCAGTCCAGATACTTTCTCTGGTGACATCTGCTTGTTTGCTGTTATGGTCTCTCATAAGATGGTGGCTAGTGCAAGTTCTTCTTTTAAAGGGCATTGGGAAGAGCAGGGGTGAAAGTAACTTAAAGGACTTACCGGTACACCGGACTCCTGAGCAGGGGCGTGGCCTCAACTGGAAGAGGCGGGCCTTTCAAGATTGAAAGGCCCCAGGGCACCAGCTGTGGCTGAGAGCCCCAGAGCCTTTAAATCACCCCAGAGCTATGCTGCAGAGGCGGCTGGGAGCCCCGGGGCTCAGGGGTGAATTAAAGGGCCCTGGGCTCCGGACGCCGGGGAAACCCTGCCACTGCTACCCTGGGGCTCCGGCAGCGGGCTCCGGCAGTGATTTAAAGGGCCCGGGGCTCCCCGCAGTGGCAGGAGCCCCGGGCCCTTTAAATCCCCACCAGAACCTAGCTGCCAGAGCTCTGGTGATGATTTAAAGGGCCCAGGGCTCCCCACAGCGGCTGGAGCCCTGGGCCCTTTAAATCACCGCTGGGGAAGCCGGTCCGGTCCAGCCGGTCCGTACGGGCTTACTTTCACCTCTAGGGAAGAGTGTTAATTACTTCCTCAGAAATGTTGGAAGGGTGACTAAGAAGTGAACTGAAATGTTTGGTCCATCAGTCAAGTTTTTTTTTTTTTGTCAGTTAAAAGCGAATTGCTGTCCAGTATGCATACAGTGGTTATCCTGTTGCACCTGGGGTCATAAACACATGAAGGCTAGCTGAAAAGCTTCTGGTGTCTTTGTGGTCTGCTGCCAGTTGTAATTCTGCTGCTTTCTTTTCCCACCACTGGTTTTTCATTTGCTGAAGTCTGGTTTGAATCATCCATTTTGCTCAATGATATGCAACCTTCCTAACTGCCAAATCCATCTACTATGTAGGCTTGATGCATAGTATGCAGTGAGTTTGAGAGCTGATATATTTTTGGAGTCATTCTCCTCAAACCCGTCTTGATGTTTCCTCTTAACAAAGCAGAGAGCTTCAACAGCCATATTATATGTTGTGTCCCAAAAATATTTCCAGGCTGTCTGAACTTCCACTGAAGCGTCTGTAAGTGAGCGAAATATTTCAATGAGTTTCTATTGGAATTCAGACTTTGTCAGAGTTTTCCAGGCTTTAAATATTGGGGTTTTTATTTCACTGTCTTGAGTCACTATCTATGCTGTTGGAGAGCAATACTGAGGGACATTTAACTTCTCAGCAGTCTATGGTCTGACCAGCAGTGGATGCTTCTCCTGATATGACTGAACCTGAAATTGCAGAGATCTCTTTGCCATACAATAACATAATTGATGATGTACCAATGTTTTGAATGAGGGTGAATCCAAGTCATCTTATACTTGTTGGCCTGTTGAAACACTGTATTGGTGATGACTAGATTGTATGTGGCGCATTTGGAAAGTGGTAGCGAGCTGTTAAGCTGTCATGAAGTTGGTAGTGGAAACTGTATCACATTGCCCCATGATGCGTAGTTACAACCAACCCTGGCATTGAAATTACCTAAAATGGTCAGCTTATAAAGTGGGACTGACCTGATGATGTTCTCGAGGGTTTGATAGACGTCCTCCTTATCCTCATCTGGATGGATCATTGTCAGTGCCTATGCACTGGTGACAGAAGCAGAACATTGGCCTTGCTAAAGGTTGCAGAAGAGCATAAGTCGGTCATCGGTACCCTTTGGCTGTGACTCAAGTTTGTGAGAAATCAAAGAGGGCATGGCAAACCCCACGCCAGGGCATCTGTGCTCATCCTCCGATTTGCTAATCCACTAAAGCAATGATACCCAGACTGAGGCTCAAGAGCCACAAGTGGCTCTTTAATGTGTCTCCTGCGACTCTTTGCAGCACATATTAAAACACTCTGTGATTTAATTATTAACCAGTCATGATGCTTTTATTATGATCATATGTTTCCTGCTCATGAAGAGCTGTTGTAGGGCTGTATATAGTATTATAGTCAACAAAACAATTCACACTACTGTGGTTCTTTTGGGTAATGTTGATTGCTAATTTGGCTTCTGAACCCTTGAGGTCTGAGGATCACTGCAGTAAAGTGTAACCAGCACCCACTTCTTATAACTGTGACTCACCAGTAAGTCTTGTCTCACTGAATGCAGCAATATCTACATTGTACCACACCTATACTCTACAGCCATGATACTCAGACCGCAGTGGTTTAGGAGCCAAATTAGTGATCAACATTACTCGAAAGAGCCACAGTAGTAGCTGGCTATACAGTAGAACCTCAGAGTTATGAACACCAGAGTTACGAACTGACCGGGTCAACCCCACACCTCATTTGGAACTGGAAGTACTCAATCAGGCAGCAGCAGAGACAAAAAAAGCAAATACAGTACAGTACTGTG
This sequence comes from Malaclemys terrapin pileata, assembly GCF_027887155.1. NCBI lineage: Eukaryota > Metazoa > Chordata > Testudines > Emydidae > Malaclemys > Malaclemys terrapin. Next base: position 107,496,258 of record NC_071506.1, read on the forward strand.
TTAATTTAAACTACTAAAAAAAAAAGGAAAAGTGTTTTAAAAAGACTTGACAAGGTAAGGAAATTTTCTGTCCTTGTTTCATTTAAAATAAGATGGTTAAAACAGCATTTTTCTTCTGCATCATAAAGTTTCTAAGCTGTAGTAAGTCAATGTTCAGTTGTAAACTTTTGAAATAACAATCATAACACTTTGTTCAGAGTTACAAACAACCTCCATTCTAGAGGAGTTCAGAACTCTGAGGTTCGACTGTAATACTATATATTCATATTTAAACAGTAGGACAGGAAATATTTAGTTTATATATCACAGCAAATAAGTTAATAACTCAGTGCGAGTTGATAATAGAATTGGTTAATAACATAGTCAAAGCATCCTGGTTGCTTAATAACTTAGATTGGTTAATTATTAAATCACACAGTGCTTTATTATCATGTGCTGCACAGAGCTACAAGAGACCTGTTAAAGAGCCACCTGCAGCTTCCGAGCCTCAGTGTGAGTATCACTGCTCTACAGAATATAGCAGTTCTACGCTCAGGTCCATTGCCTCCATTGAAGAGTGTGAGAACATTCCAAGTTGCAAGATATATTTGGGTCTTCCTTCCATTTAGACAGCAGACAAGCTAGATGACCACTCAGAGTACCATACCTGAGAGATATGGGTGGATTAAGCATTTTTTCTGGATCTTTTTTTTCCATCCCCTTTCCCATTTGAGAAGAGTAACACTGTTCCTAGCTAGGGCTACTTTGACAGATATGAATGTGGGATCTGCTCCAGTTGATGCTGAATGACCATTAATCCCGGGCCTCCTGTGTGCAGGATTGTGATGAAGGACTTCACCAGTATCCTCTGCCTGTTCCCATCACCTCACCATAAGATTTGGATTAAGAGGTTGCAGAGTCAGTGTTGTGTTGCTGAATCACCTGCACTGTGCTGGATCATAGTGGGAAAGATGTGTGCAGTCCAGTCCACTCTGTCATCCACACAAGCCATGTACCATGCTGCTGTAGAAACTGTAATGAGTAGGGTAACAAACACGGATGCAGACTCAGGTTCGGAGTCCCTTCTTCTAGCAGATGCCATTGACCATTCATTCATGGTTCCTCTTTCTTTATGGAGTTACTTCTGGAAGGGCAAGTGCATGCCCCTGTACTCGGCAGGCTTATTTGATGGCAGCCTACCTCTGGGTTCTGGGTCACCTTCCCAGGAGCAGCACCATCTGCCTTTGAGCGCATCCCCAGGTTGTGGATAGTAGAATGCTCTCTATATCTGGAGGGCAGCTATGCTATAAACAGGGAAACCTGTCAAGTAAGCAGTCCCGGACAATCTTATGGCAGCACCAACAGTGTGTGATGGAGCAACAAGTGGTGCTGCTGATCTATAAAATATCACAGAGGCCCAACGACTAATTAACCCTTTATAAACAGTTAATAAATGTACCATTAATATAAAGGGTGTCCCTCCCAGGGTTTTAATTGTTAAATAGCTTTTTTTTCTATATTTTGGTGGAATAATAAGCATTTTTCAGGCTTCTGAAAACATAACCCCCTCCCCCCATGCTTCTGAAAAAATAAAACTTTAAGTGGCATCTGCTGATTAGATTTTATTTAATCGGTAATAATCCAGATATCCCATCTTAATTCCACCAGCAAAAAAGATAAGAAAAATAATCAGTCCCTTTTTAATATTTTTTAAAAGAAAGGGGAGTTTTTGTTTGGTGCTGTGATGCTCCCAACAGTGACACAAGAACGTGAGTACGAACTTCAAGGCAGACTGTTAAAAGCCAGGGCACAAACCTCTAATTGGTTGTGAGTTCTAAACTTAGATTTCACCAACCAACTGCATCAAGAGCAAACTCCTCAGGCACTTTAACAGCCATAACACAGAGAGACAGACGGTCTCCTTGGGTGGGTACTCCGGTTTGTCCTGCCACCCACCTGAGTGCATCTCTGTGATAGATGGGCCCTTACAGCAAGAATCACAGCAATATTCAGGTTGCTCCTGATCCCAAAAGACCAGTCACTTTCCCCAGGGCAAGTGCACCAAAGACAATGCTTGCAGCTAATCATATAGTAAACTATATGAAGACTTATTAAATAGGAAAAGGAAATTAGAGAATTATTTACAAGGTTAAAGCCAGCAGACAGACAAATGAATTAGTTACAGTCTTAGGTTTCAAAAGAAACTATAGGCTTTTATAATCGGCAAGTGCTATTTGACCTTTAGGGCTCACCTAAGCTAAGCAGCTGGGGATCTCTTACTCATGCCTGGAAACACCTTGTGCCTTCCCCTCCCCATCAGAGTCCAAGCATAGAGATACCTAATTCCTGTTTTTAATCCCCCTCCTGCCATGTGCTCTGACCTGCAAAGTCACTGCTGGGAGGAGTCTACGTGGACAGCAGAACAATAATAAGCATCTTTTGTCCTTTTGTTGACAATTCCTCAATCCAACTGTAGGGAGTTACCAGTTGTAAGATCCCCTCATAGCCTGTCTCCTCTTTTGGGAGGGGCATAGCAATTTCTGCAGAAGAGTAGCTCTTTATACTAATTACATCCCTCTCCTGTATGGCAATTCATATAGAGGCTCACAATACAACCACTCAACTATTACTTTACAGTATGGAACACAGCTATTATAAGTAAGATTAATGCATGCAACAACTCACAAGCATTCAGTTAAGTCTAAACATTAAACACTTCCTTATAAGTCTAATGCCTTTTATCAATATTAACCCGTAAGTGAGCCAGACTGATTGCAGCCACATATCCGTCAGTGTCCAGACATGGGGACCTTTGCACGCCTGCCAGTGTCAGAGGCACTGTGCTGAAGATGCAGGTTTAAATGTTATGTACGAGTCAAAATAAGGGAGTAAATAATTCTATGAGATCCCATTCTTTTTTCTTAACTTGTTTGGCATCTTTATGTCTTTGGATAAACAGTCTTTGCGTTGTACTGCATGTGCCAGAGCCTGTGTGACGGCATGACCTTTTATGTGGGTGAGGTAGTTTTTTCTGTAAAGCCAGGAACTACTGTGTACACTAATTATGTCATTGTCAAGAAAGGGATTGCCACTCAGCAATTTAAGCATGGCAGAGAGATCTCATCCAAGCTATAGAACACTGCACTGTGTAAAACAAGTTAACCAAATTGTGATTTCAGTATTTGTCAACCCCTGATGTTCAAAAAGCATGAGTCAGTCCCCCAAAAAATCATGAGATAAAAAAAATGGTGGCTTTTGGCCTGTCTTTTCTGTTTTTAACTCTCCATGCCCATCCCTGTGTGTGTGAGAGAGACAATTAGTGCTGCTTGTGCTCCCAAATATATTGGGTAAGGTGATTTTGGCCCTTGCTGCAGGAGCTGTCAGCCCCCAACTTCTGCCCCCTGTCCACCAATTAATTCTGGCCCTCAGCCTCCTAATCAATCCTATCTCCCCAGGCTCCCATCAGTTCAGCTGGCCAACCTCACCTCTGTTCCTCCTGGGGCCCTTCACCCTCCTGTCCCAGGCCTGGGATGGAGGGCTACAGTGGGGTTCTGTTCTCCCCCTTCTTGGTTGAGGGGGCAGCTCCAGGGGATCTTCACCCCCTTCCCACCTGCCTCCTTCACAGGCTGGGTGTTGCAGGGAGAAGCAGAGGAGCTATTCCATTGCTCATATTGGGAGGGGAGGGAACGGAGATGCCCTGAGTTGCTGGGCTCTTTCTGGTCCCTCCTCCCCATACACTTCTTGTGAGAATGGCTTCCAATTGCTGGAAAAAGTGGACAAGACCAGTGATAGGGGAAGAGCCAGGGCTGCTAAGTAGGAAAACTCAGAGTTAATGTACCTTGCGCAGCACTAATTTTTCACTGCAAGCTCTGTTACAGCTCTTCTAGGAGTCAGAGTACGTAAGGGGGCAGTGAGGCAACATGGTCACAGATCCTGTTGTGCAGTGGCTAGGGAGAGGGCTGTGGACTGCACGTTGCATAGTTGCCTGGAGTTTCTGCGATTAGGGTCTGGAATTCATGGCCATTGTTTTTCACGTCCTGCCCCCACCTGTTCCCTATTCTCCCAATCCTCTATGGACTGGGTGGGAGAGAAGAATGTGCTGAGTCAGTAGCTAGATTGGCGCTGTAGAGTTTGCACCTGTGACGCGTGGCCAGAAAGGGTTAAACATCCTGCAAAATAAATGACTCAAGTTCAACCCTTAAAGACATGTGGGGAGATAACGTGTGTGTTTACATATGTATGGGCAGTTGTCAACAAGGTAATCAATAGTCCCTGTCTATGCTGTATTCTGATAATTCAAAGATCAAAAGAACATGCTAACATTTAAATGAATTGCAAGCATGGGATATCTCTGTATTCATCTCTCTTTGAAATGTATAGGAAATCATCAGTGAATGGTGGAGGAACAGGTGAGTGTCATATGTTAATTCGTAAAGCTAAGTACCAGTGACAGACTGCTTTATGTTAATCTGTGTGAATAATTAACAACAATGTTTAGGAAATAAGGGCCTATTGTTCCCTGAGGGACTCCAACTTCTCGAAGAAGACCTGAAATTGTATAAAAGATCCTTGGGTTCTGATCCTTTTTATCTCAGATCTGCTTAAACTTCATCAGGGGAAGTTTGACTTGCAAGATAAGATCCCAGTTAAGCTGGTACACCCTAGATATGATATTGGACATTGGACTATAACCTATGAACTAAATTCTAAAGGAACTCTGCAACTACAAAGCTCACCATTTCTGTTATGTATCTGAACCTCAAGAATTGAACTCATGTCTGTATGTATATTGATCTTTTAACCATACCCTCTCCCTTTTCTTTTTTAATAAATTTTAGTTTAGTTAATAAGAATTGGCTGTAGTGTGTATTTGTGTAAGATCTGGAATATTCATTAGCCTGGGAGGTAATATCTCTGATCCTTTGGGATTGGTAGAACCTTTTCTTCTATATGATGAAATAAGATTTTCAGAAATCTTCATCATATTTGACTTGGGTACTTGGATGGAGGCCTGAGGCTGGGTTACTTTAAGGGACTGTGTTGTTGGTTTCTGGACAACCAGTGAGGTAATAAAGAAGCTGTTCTATGCTGGCTTGGTAAATCTAAGTATTGAAAATATCCACCAGCTTTGGGGATTATCTGCAGTTCACCCTAATCAAGTGACCTCAGCTGGCTCCCACTGGGACCCTGGTCACAGCACCCCCTGCATGTTTCCAGACAGGAGGCAGGGCGTGTCTGACCTTGTCTACGTGGGAAAGTTGCACTGTTATAACCTAATGTGTCCATTTATATTGATATAGTTAAACTGGTGTAACCCCCTTTGTGAACTGTTTAGCTTAACACAACTGGGAACAGGGTGCTTAGCATGTTCTGAAAACCTTTATGGTGCCTCAGAGTGGACATCCAAAATCACTAGTCACTTTGAAAATATACATAGCCAGAGGGAGTTTTGCCCACAGTGGCACCCACAACAGTGAGCCAGAGTTGCAATCTGTAAGGCATAGCCACAGTCTAGACTATGAGCCACATTGTAAATTAAAGCAAAACCCTCTCCGATCTCCCAGAAGATTGTCTCATAATAATCAGCTGGCAAGTGCACTGTGCACTGTCCATCTGTTACTGTGAAATGGGGTCATCTACTTCAGAAGCTGTTTTGCCTCTGGAGTGATAAAAGCAATGACCTTATATGAAGACAGCCTATTTCCGACAAGAGATTTTTAATAGTGAAATTTATTTTTGTTACCATTACATTGACTAAAATTGACAGAATGATGTCAGCCATTTGGACAGCTTTATCCTGGACAAATTTTGATCATGGAGCAGAAATTATGATGAAGAAAAGCTCTAGGACAGAAGTTCTCAAGTTCTTTCATGTCATGGACCACATCTTAATAGGAAGTCAGTCTCATGGGCCACCTCCCTTCTATTCACAACTATTCAGACCACCTCTCCTTGTATGTAGCTGCATAATATTCCTATGTCAGCTCCAGCAATTGCTTACATGGAAAAGTTATATTGGGATAGCGTTTGTGTATTTTTTGACAGCTTTATGGTGGTAAGCATCCTGTCCTTTGTGAAAAGAATTAAACACAGAGGGTCTGATTCTCTTCTCACATTTTACATAGATAAAACTCAATTGACGTCAGTACAACAGCTCCTCATTTACCCCTTCATGGGAGGAGAATCAGGCCGCCTGTTGTCTACTTCTGGTGTTCATTTCCTCTTCCATCTGTTCTGACTTTCTCAGCTGGAAACAAAGAGGGCCATCACTGTGTGAACAGAATGTGCTCCTCAGAACTTCTTGGGAACTTCTGCTGTAAAAAGCTCTCACTAAGATGTCCTTTGTGACTTGGCCATCTTTGCAAAAATAAAATGGTTGGGGTTTTTTCGGGTGCTGAAACTCCACAGCTTGTCAGTGATAGATATAAAAATATATGGTCTGTGCATATATGTACACAGGTTTTTTTCCCAAATAATGTGTACAGTAGACTGAAAAGCTTTGTAAAACTTACCTCTTCTGCAAGGGTAGCATCATCTAACTCAGCTGAAGATCATGCACTGAAAAGGGACACCCATTCTCAGAATCTACCTTAGTTCCAAAGGTGGTTTAGTGAAAAATGCTAACACAGGAAGACAGAGTGGTGGAATGATTCCAGAACAAAGTTTTATTTGCTATACCTGTATTACAGCTTTGCCAGTATTTTGACAGTTAGATCCCCTTTTCTCATTCACTAGATTTCTCTAGTCCCCAAAGTATGTGATAGCGTCATGGCTTTAATAAGACAATAGTTGCTGAAACTTGTTAAACTGGAGTTAATCAGCAGGCTGCGTCACTGCTCAACAACCCTTTCTCCGGTGATCCTATAAAATAAAGAGCAGAGACAAGCGCACCACATTCCTACTGGCTTGGGCAGAGGGATGGTCCCTTTTGGCTAAGGTTAAGCAAACTAGTTTTTGATAAAATAAGAGCTTGTTATGAGTGGACAGACTGCTATTCAGATGTCATTCCTATGTTAGGGTCATATTAGTCAGAGGATAGTGAGCCTTGTAATAAAAATATAATCCAATTCCCACAATCAACCTGTCCCTATTCCCAGCAGCCCTTGGACCTCCTCTGTGATTCCTGCTCCCTGGTGCTGTTTTTGGGGGAGTCTCAGTAACATTAATGCCTCCTTCCTCGTGTTTTCAACGGGTAGTCAGCTGGCCCGCTAACAACTTCAAGGAGCAGCTGACTAGTCCTCTTCCCCACACTCCATTCTGTTTTTTGTGAGGACCAGCAGGATAGACTAGTCACCCCTCAAATCTGATGGGGCCCCCTGACACCCTGGCACCCCCTTATTCAAATAATTGTTAAATAATTAGGATATGTTTTGCACAAAGTATGCCTTGTGAGGTATCATTCTAAAAGTCTTGATCTGCTAGACATTAATATCTCTTTGGATTGTATGTGCTATCATCGTATGTGAAGTTATGAAGTTTGGCTATGTATGCTCAGTGGTTTGAGCATTGGCCTGCTAAACCCAGCGTTGTGAGTTCAATCCTTGAGGGGGCCATTTAGGGCTCAGGGGCAAAAATCTGTCTGGGGATTGGTCCTGCTTTGAGCAGGGGGTTGGACTAGATGACCTCCTGAGGTCCCTTCCAACCCTGATATTCTATGATTCTATGTGTTACTGAAACATGTTGTGAGGTGGAAAACACCCAAAAGCAGACTTTCAGATACCACAGTAAAAAGGCCAAACAATGTTAATGGCTTATTGAGGAAATGCACACAAGCACAAGGATTACCCCAGGAACTGTGTACAATAGAAAACTCTCAGAGCTAGCACTACGCAATGGAAACTGTTTGACCCAGGTCACAGCAAAAGAGCTTTCCAGCAAGTTGGAAGATATAAAAGGGGGAAAATGACATCATGGGGGGACCTCACTCTCCCTGCAAGAGCACATCTGGAAACACCTGAGAAATAAAGACTGAACAGGGGGGAATTGATGGTCCCAGGTTAAAGGGATTTCTAGCCTGTGTATGAAAACCTGGGAAATCCAAGCTGCAAAGCCGAGGCACCTTGTGCCTTAAGAATCTGCCAGCCTGTTATCACTCAGGTAGGATATGAATTAGCAAATTCTCACCCTATCTAGTATGTTAAGATCAGTTTGTGGTTTTGTTTATTTACTAGGTAATCTGCTTTGATCTGTTTGCTGTCACTTAAAATCTGTACTTTTGTAGTTAATAAACTTATTTTATGTTTTAATCCAAACCAGTGTGCGTTTGACTAAGGTGTCTGGGGAAAATCTCAGTTTGGCTACCACAAGTGTCCATGGTCCTCTTCACATTGAGGGAGAGGCGGACCGGGTGTTAAACCCATATACTGGCCAGATTTGACCAGGGCAAGATGGTACTGCTCTGGGGTCCTAGGCTGGGAGGCTAGAGACCCTGCATGTGACTGCAGCTGGATGTGTCCCTACCAGTGTGAGTGCTAGTGAAGGTGAAAGCTTGGAGGACTTCGCAACTTGTCACAGCAGCACAGTGAGAGAGGGAGCCCAGGCCAGTGGGTCAGAGGGCTCAGTGGTACCCCATTTCCAGGTGGCACCCTGGGGGGGAACCTGTCAGACCCCCAAACAGCAATTCTAGCCAAACTCTGCTCTGGAGGCAGGAAGAGACGTTGGCTTTGAACTACATTTGCACTTGCCCATATTCTGAGACTTACTGGCCCCACAGCATAAGTTAGGGCAATGGCTCTCAAACTTTTTTCACACAGCAAGCCTCTGAGTGCAACCCCCTTATAAATTATAAACACTTTTTATATGTTTAACACCATTATAAATGCTGGAGGTAAAGCGGGGTTTGGGGTGGAGGTTGACAGCTTGCAACCCCCCATGTAATAACCTCACGACACCCAGAGGGGTCCCGACCCCCAGTTTGAGAACCCCTGAGTTAGGGCAATTTGGAGATTTCCCATGGTCCCAAGGGCCATTGCAGCTGCCAAGAATAACCAGCATGTAGTGGTAGTCTGACCACACCCATTCCCCTGAACAGAGCCCCTTTGCAGGGCAGGGCGAAGTTGTCTACACTAGCTCTACCCATGTAAGGAGAATTCCCTGGTGGGGAATTTTCAGCTAGCTCTTCGCTGTTTTTATAGCTATTAGGGCCGGCTCTAGGCACCAGCAAACCAAGCATGTGCTTGGGGCGGCACATTTTCAAGGGCGGCATTCTGGACACTTTTTTTTTTTTTTTTTGCTTCCGGCAGCAAAAGCCTAGAGCCGGCCCTGGCAGCAGCAGCGTGTCGTGCGTGGGGGGGCGCCCTGGGGCCGCTGCGGTTCGTGCCGCAAGGGAGCAGTGCCCGCACCTTGTGGCTGGGCCGGGCAGGCTCAGAGCAGGGGACACTCGGGCTGGGGGCCGCCCCGCAGGGTGCACGGAGCCACCTGAAGGTGCCGCAGGGCGGCTGCCCCCCAGCACTGCAGCCGGGGCTGGGTGAAGCAGCCTGAGCCGCCCAGGGACCGCGGCAGGGCAGCCAGAAGCAGCAGCAGCAGCGGGGCCATAGAGGGCGGAGCGCTGCCGTGCGGGGCCCATGTCTCGCTGTCCGGGGCTCCGCTCCCTCTGGGGCTGCCCTGCCCCACCTCCTCAGCCCCCTGCCAGGGCGGTCCCCCAGCTCTGCCCTCCCGGGTCCTGGCTGATCCTGGAGGCGGGAGCCCTGGCTGGAGGGACCCTGGGCTGAGGCGCGGCCCGGGAGCCCCACTGCTTACCCCGACCCTGCCAGTGCCGGACTGGCTGGAGGCGAGGGGGAAGCGGGCAGAGTCAGCACTGGTGAGGGGGAGCCCAGGGCTGGGGTGACAGGGGGTGCAGGTGGGGGGAGGGAAGAGAGAGCCCAGGGCTGGGGCAGCAGGAGGTGCGGGTGGGGGGGGGGGGAGAGAGCCCAGGGCTGGGGTGGCAGGGGGTGCGGGGGGGGGGGAAGAGAGAGCTCAGGGCTGGGGTGGGGGGCAGCCAAAAATTTTTTTGCTTGGGGTGGCAAAAAACCTAGAGCCGGCCCTGATAGCTATCAAATAAATACATGGCTTGCCTCTTCTTTTTCTAGCATATTTGTTTTTACCATCTGAAATATCTTGGATGAGATCATAGATAACTGAGAAAATGAGATTATTCCTGCTACTGTACCACATCTCAAACTGTGATGCTTTCCTCTCAGATCAATGAATTACTCTGCAATGTGTTCCAAGAGATAGATGTAAATAGTTAATAGGTAAGGTGCCAGTAGTTGGCATGCGAGTTTCTGTAGAGTAGTTCCTGAGTTTTGCAGGACCAATAAAACTTTTTGTGCATGGTAAATGGTTTCCTTTGTGCAGCTCTTTGCATCAGCTCTTAACACTTTGGTTTAAAGCATTCGCTGCTATATGAATAACAGGCTGATATAATGCAGGTTTAATGAATGGTGTAGCAGCTTCTAGGCTTGGAACAAAGAGGCTCAGTCTCCAGAAAAATTAAACCAAAGAATGACGTCCTCTCTGCTAGAAGAGAGGACACAGGCAGCTCACCTATTGCTGCAAGTAGTGCTGATAACTTTTGCATTTTCTCTCAGAGCAGCAGTAAAACATACACAATGTCTCACTGTGATGGGCTTTACAGACTCCACACTAAACTAGAGCAAGGCATGGAGCCATACTGGGCTGGAGAGGCCCTGCCCCACCCCAGCTGCAGGGCATGCTCCAGGTGCAGGGACAATTTAAAAAGGACACTGGTAGCCCAGTGGGAGGGGAAAGGAGTTACAGGCTGCACCAGGAAGTGAGATTGATGCCTGGAGCTGTGGGCAAAGAACCAGTAGCCATGGTATGATTGCTCCGAGAGCAGTAATCTGTGTTCTCCCCATCCTCCTTTGGAGCCAAGAACCCATGAGAGGCCCTAAAGAATGGGACATTGTTCCCTGGCAGACAAAGCAGATACTACTAAGGCTGTGACCATGCCCAAAATGGAGGAGTCACAGCCCGGTAGGAAGTGACCCAGGGGAATTTAACTTTCTTGGCATGGACCAACAAGTGATCCAGAGACTGCAACACCCCTTTTGGGCCTTGGTAGGGTGACTAAGTGTCCCGATTTTATTGGGACAGTCCTGATATATGGGACTTTTTCTTATGTAGGCACCTATTACTCCCCACCCCCATCCTGATTTTGCTATCTGGTCACCCTAGGTCCTGGGTTGGAACCTGGTGGAATGGGAGGGCCTGCATGCCCCTCCCCTGCTCCCTGTCCTCTCTGTTGTGATAGAATCCTGAATGGGGGGATGATGGGGGACACGGGAGAGACTAAGGCCCACCATATATAACCTGGCATGGCCCCCTTCAGGAAAGACAGACTGAAAAGAACTGTAAAGCCACTTCCTGACTACTAGGCCAGCTGGCTACTGGACTGACTTGCTACGCTGATTTTCTTTCAAACTTACTTCCTGAGCCAGGTGCCCACTTGTTTGAAAACTTAACAAGCAGGTGAAGGAGGCTGGGAATTAGTATCTTAATAGTGAATGAGACATCGCTATAGGCCGTGAAACACCTTCAAAGAGAAGAGAAGTAACTTATGTGGGATGTGATTTTTAAAAAGGGGGAGCCAGTGGAGGGATGCAAAGAGAGAGATGACATTGCCAAAGCAACAAGCTAGGAAAATTATCTTTGCATCAGCATTCTGAATGGATATGAGTGGGGCACGGCTGCATTTATCAAGGCCGGAGAGAAGAATACTGCAGTAATTGAGATGTGAGAGGATGAGAGCCTGAACAAGAGTTTTGGTTGTGTGGATGGATAGTAAAGGCTATATTTTAGAGAGGATATGCAGAAAGAATCTGCAAAATTTATCAATAGCTTGAATGTGAGTACCTATACAAGAGAAGTCTGAGTCGAAGATGCCAGGTTAAGGATCTGAGTGAGGGACAGGATGGTGATATTGTCGACAGTGATCAAGAAAGAAGGTACCAGAGAGGGCTTGTGGGGGAAAATAAGACTCATAGACTTTAGGGTCAGAAGAGATCATCGTGATCACCTATATTCTGAACTCCTGCACATTGCAGGCCACAGACCCTCACCCGCCCACTCCTTTAATAGACCCCTGATCTCTGGCTGAGTTACTTCACGGGTTAAAGACTTCAAGTTGCAAAGAATCCACCATTTATACCAGTTTAAACCTAAAAGTGACCCATGCTGCAGAGGAAGGAGAATCTGCCAATTTGACCTGGGGGGAAATTCCTTCCCGACCCCAGATGTGGCAATCGGTTAGACCCTGTTCTTATTTGGTTTTCCAAAGTTTCAGTTTTCCTTTCTACAGTTATACTGTAGCTCACATGACTACATATTTTAAAAAACCACCAGGATATATTTCTGCTAAATATAAACTTAGACTCATTTCAATATCTTTTAGCCACTGCTATTGGTTTTGGTGCAAAAGGAATCAATGGACAATAATATTGCAGAAAAACAAATAAAAATGCAACCCTACTACTGAAAAGCCACTAGAAATACACAAACATACATACAAACTCTATAAATGCAGTTCCCTCTTTTCATTCATTTTGAGAAAAAATGTAATAAATAATATTACAAAGAACGAGAGTTATTTCTCTACCTGAAGATGAAAACTTGCCCTGCAAAGCTCAAATTTATTTCCTGCATGTTTTACAATTTCACCTCTAGGTGGTAGAAGACAACAAACTCTAAGGTGCCTGTTTCCTGAAGGATAGCATAGTGGCTGAATGAAGAATAACTTCACCTATGGAAATACAGTGCAGAGAGGTTGAAAGTTGTGTTACGTCAATGGGGATGCAGTAAGAATACAAGTATCAGAGGGGTAGCCATGTTAGTCTGAATCTGTAAAAAGCAACAGAGGGTCCTGTGGCACCTTTAAGACTAACAGAAGTAGTGGGAGCATAAGCTTTCGTGGGTAAGAACCTCACTTCTTCAGATGAAGAAGTGAGGTTCTTACCCACGAAAGCTTATGCTCCCACTACTTCTGTTAGTCTTAAAGGTGCCACCGGACCCTCAGTAAGAATACATTCTACCTTTCACAGGATTCATTTTTCCAAGGTAAAGCTACCAGCATCAGTTTAGTTCACATGAGAGTAAATTAGACACAAAAAATAACAATCAAAGTTTCTCTGCATTTTGCTGTCCCTCAAAGCGTTTCCCTCACCAGTTCTGAATAGCCAAGTCTGAGCAGCCTTTACTTGCCCTTGAGCTGCCTGTGGACATCCTCTCATGTCTACACTTTCACCATTATTGTGATATGTGACCTGACCGCCCCCGGTGATGACTTTGTTGGCTCTGTTGCTCCTGTATCCTTTCCTTCTGAGGGACATTCAGTTAATAGGGTATGTTTCCTAAAACCCTGGCTCCTTCTCCAAAAGGTCTGCTTTTAGGAACTTCAGCTTCTCATCGCTGTAGTTTGGCTTTAATCTTCAAATCACTTCCCCTTGTGCTGCTCTCTTCAGCACCACCATCACCTCAGGCTATCTTTTCAGATTTTTTTTATCTGCTCCACTTGACATAGAAGTAAAAAACAACCTCTGCAGTATAATTTGTATTACAGTAGTGTCAATGTGTAAAAACACATAGGAAGAGACTGTCCCTGCCCTGAAGAGATCACAATCTAAGTGGACAAGACAAACAAAAAAAGAAGAAAGGAAGTACTATTATCCTCATTTTGCAGATGGGAAACTGAGGCACACAGAAATTCAGTGACTTGCCAAAGTCACACAGGAAATCTTTGACAGAGTGGGGCATTGGACCCTGAGTCTCAGACCATCATTCCTTTCTTGCAAGTTTGGGAACAATTTGCATATGTTAATATACTCATTAGCAAAGGATAATGATATCTAGGGGCATGACCATATAGGGCAATGTGGGCACATGCTGTAAAATGTGGGCACATGCTGTAAAAATGACCATGTGCCCTGAGCAGGACACCTGCAGACCACTGCCACCAGAGAGTGATTCTCACTTGCAGGCAGGCGAGTGAGGATCTGGCTACCTAATTAACACTGTACATAGGCTGCTTTAAAGGAAAATGTTCAGATCTGTTGATAAATGCAAAATAGCCACATTAACCAGTGGATCTAATTTCCTAGAAACCTCAAAATAGCATGTGGTTTGGGGAACGGCTGCCCAGGGGATATATATTTTCTTTTTAGGGAAAAAGTGAGAGTATGAGGAGGAGGAGGAAGAGTAATAATTGATGTTTGGCTTGTAAGTTTGGCTTATACCCAACAGAGTATACTGCTACCAAGAACATCGGCTACTGCCACAAGAAGTATTTACACTGTAACCAGACAATGCAGTACTGTGTTGAAAGGGGAACTTGCTGTTCTTTCTTGTTCTGCTGACACATTTTCAGAACCTGACATACCCCGAAGGTTCCTGGCTGACTCAGTTTCAGGCTCTGTGATGGACTATCATTTTCTCCTCTTGAAATAATTACCAGTTGTGGTAGTTGAAACTGCAGTAATGGCCTAAAAATGGTGGTATGCAATGTTCAAAATCCTGTTTTATAATGTGTGAGTGCTACCATTTACAAGTCCAGGCAGAATTGTGCCCTTTTTTGCTTCATTATGATGCATGAAGCAGGCTGTGTTTTTATTTGGTTTCTAAATTTTGCTTCTTTTTTAATATTAGAAGTTCTGGCCCTGAAGCCCTATGGATGATTTCAGAACTTGTGATTGTGATTGTGACGTCACAGGAACCTGAAAGTTGAGCAACTGAGAGAAGTGATTGTTAGGTCTTGTGTGTGACGGGTTGGATCACAGAAACCCCCTTGGGAGCTGCCACCCGATGTGCAAAGACTACCCCTGCTCCTGTTTTCCCTGCCAGCTCAGGACTCCAGCACCCTGTCTTGCTGAGCCAGACACTCCCGTCTGGCTCCAGACACAGACCCAGGGTCTGAATCACTTGTCCCAAAGCTGCAAGTTTACCTGAAAACAGCTCGCAGTAGCGTGCTTGTCTTTAGCACTCAGATGCCCAACTCCCAATGGGGTCTAAACCCAGATAAATCCGTTTTGCCCTGCATAAAGTTTATGCAGGGCAAACTCATAAATTGTTCGCCCTCTATAACACTGATAGAGAGATATGCACAGTTGTTTGCTCCCCCAGGTATTAATACATACTCTGAGTGAATTACTAAATAGAAAGTGATTTTATTAAATACAGACAGTAGGATTTAAGTGGTTCAAAGTAGTAACAGACAGAACAAAGTAAGTCACAAGCAAAATAAAATAAAATGCGCAAATCTATGCCTAATCAAACTGAATACAGATGATCTCACCCTCAGAGATGCTTCAGTAAGTTTTTCTCAGACTGGACACCTTCCAGGCCTGGGCACAATTCTTTCCCCTGGTGCAGCTCTTGTTGCAGCTCAGGTGATAGCTAGGGGATTCTTCATGATGGCTCCTCTCTCTCTGTTCTCTTCCCCCCTTTATATATCTTTTGCATAAGGCGGGAACTCTTTGTCTCTCTGGGTTTCCACCCCCCCTCACTGGAAAAGCACCAGGTTAAAGATGGATTCCAGTTCAGGTGACATGATCACAAGTCACTGCAAGACTTCATTACTCACTTGCCAGCACACACATATACAGGAAGACTCACAGGTAAATACAGTCATCTGCAGACAATGGGAGTCATCAAGATTCCAAACCATCATTAATGGTCCACACTTTACACAATTACAATAGGCCCTCAGAGTTACATTTTATATTTCTAGTTTTAGATACAAGAGTGGTACATTTATACAAATCAGATGATCACACTCAGTAGATTATAAGCTTTGTAATAAGAAGAACAGGAGTACTTGTGGCACTTCTTTTTGCGGATACAGACTAACACGGCTGTTACTCTGAAGCTTTGTAATGATACCTTACAAGAGACCTTTTGCATGAGGCATATCCCAGTTACTTACATTCACTTATTACCGTATTTTCTCTAAAACTATCTCAGTTACATTATATTGACTTATTATCAAGTTTTTATAAAACCATATAGACTGCACAACGTCACATTGTGTACACTGTTTTTTTGCACCAGTCATCATAAATCCCAAGCATAGACATGCTATATCAATTGAGTGGTAATCTATGATGGTAAAGCAAATACTCACCAGCAACCACACACCACACAACAAAAACCCTAACCCAGGAACCTATCCTTGCAACAAAGCCTGTTGCCAACTCTGTCCACATATCTATTCAGGGGATACCATCATAGGACCTAATCACATCAGCCACACTATCAGAGGCTCGTTCACCTGCACATCTACTAATGTGATATATGCCATCATGTGCCAGCAATGCCCCTCTGCCATGTACATTGGCCAAACCGGACAGTTTCTACGTAAAAGAATAAATGGACACAAATCAGACGTCAAGAATTATAACATTCAAAAACCAGTTGGAGAACACTTCAATCTCCCTGGCCACTCGATTACAGACCTCAAAGTCACAATATGACAACAAAAAAACTTCAAAAACAGACTCCAACGAGAGACTGCTGAATTGGAATTAATTTGCAATTTGGACACCATTAAATTAGGCTTGAACAAAGACTGGGAGTGGATGGGCCATTACGCAAAGTAAAACTATTTCCCCATGCTTATTCCCCCCCCCCCCCCGCCCCAGTTCCTCATATCTCCTTGTCAATTGCTGAAAATGGGCCATTTTCATTACCACTACAAACAGTTCTTTTTCCCTCCTGCTCATAAAAGCTCACCTTAACTGATCACCCTCCTTATAGTGTGTATAGTAACACACATTGTTTCACGTTCTCTGTGTATATATATATCTACCTACTGTATTTTCCACTACATGCATCCGATGAAGTAGGCTGTAGCCCACGAAAGCTTATGCTCAAATAAATTTGTTAGTCTCTAAGGTGACACAAGTACTCCTGTTCTTTTTTTGAATGGAGCTTGCGGACCACTGGTGGTCCACGGACCACAGTTTGAGAACCTCTGTACTAAAGCTTATCTTAAGCTGAAGACAAAACTATATTCCTTAGTAGAAACTTTCTAACTATAAGGATAGTTAAGCACTGGAAAAGTTTACTGAGGGAGGGATGCTTGTGGAATCCCCATCACTGGAGCTTTTTAAGAACAGGTTAGAAAAACACATGTCAGAGATTGTGTAGGTGTACGTGGTCCTACCTCAGCATGTGTGTGTGTGTGAACTAGACTAGATGACCTTTTGAGGGCCCTTATAGTCCTACATTTCTATAGGCTAAATGTGCTGAAAATTTTCATTTTATTTATATTCTGGGTTGAATGTGTGGATCACATGGTGTTTATCAGTACAAGCTTGGTGTCATTAATAAAGTCAGGGGTAACAAGAAAAATACATAATGTGTCAGCTGTTTCCCAAAAAGTAGAAGTGTCATCTGACAGTAGGGATGAATAAACACCAACAATGACTAACTTTTGCAGAAGTGGGAGATAGCACTTTCTGGTTATTCTCTCCATGCCATTTTAAAAAATGGAATCCCTTGGCATTTTTTTTGTACAATTTCCAATCCTGAAAAATTACTCTTCAGCCGTATATACCAAAATTGTGTGACAGTTTCTCCAGGTCCCATATTCCCTAGGGATTTTTGCCAGACACAAATCGTGACCCTAGGCAGCTGCAAGGTGAGCATTTACCCTTCAAGAGAAGGAAAGAGAACTGTATGAACAGCGTGGGACAATTTTATATGGCAGGAACACCCTTTCCCTAGTGTTTTATTTTTGATAATGTTGTGTCACAACATATGATCCTTTGCATGATTAGTCCTAGAATTTTTTTATGACTCAGTGATTCACGCTGGATACAGGCAGAGCCGGCTTTAGGAAGTGCGGGGCCCGATTCGAACAGTTTTGACGGGGCCCCAGCAAGGATGACTAAAAAAAAAAAAAAAAACCACGTAAAAAAACATGTGGGGCTTGTTCTCACCGGGCGGCACTCGTAGTCTTCAGCGGTTTGTCCTTCACTCACTCCGGGTCTTTGGTGGCACTAAAGGACCTGCTGCCGAAGTGCTGCCGAAGACCCAGAGCGAGTGAAGGACCCGTCGCTGAAGTGCCGCCGAAGACCCGGAGCGCTGCCGGGTAAGTAAAAATTAAAAAGGAGCCTCTAGCCAGGGAAGGGATTCTCGGCCACTTGCCCCCACCCCGGCGGCCCTGCCACTGGGCGCGGGGCCCTCTTAGGCGCGGGGCCCGATTCGGGGGAATTGGTGGAATTGGCCTAAAGCCGGCCCTGGATACAGGGCAGGGGGCATTAGATGCCAGTTTCCAAGTGAAGGGCATCCCTCGCTCCACCCGCCAGGCGGGCACCCCTCAGTAGGGTTACCATATTCTCTGCCTCCAAATGGAGGACACTCCACGGCCCCCGGCCCCGCCCCCAGCCCCGCTCATACCCCCGCCCCAACCCCGCCCCCTCCCCAAAGTCTCCGCCCCCTCCCCTGCTTCCCGCGAACATTTGATTCGCGGGAAGCCTGAAGCAGGTAAGGGAGGTGTGGGGGGGAGGAGGCGCGGCCCCGGCCGACCACCCCCGGCCCGCCCAGCACTGCCGGCCCCTGGCGGCCCGGCGCACCCCCGGGCTCCCCGCGGGCCCACCGGCCCGGCTGACCGGCTCCCCGCGGGCCCGCCGGCCCGGCTCCCCGCCGGCCCGCCGGCCCGGCTGACCGGCTCCCAGCCCGGACCCCGGCCCGGCCCCGCGCCCCCGGCTCCCCGTCCAGCCCCGCGCCCGGCACTGCGCCCCTAGTTCCCGGCCGGGCACCATGCCCCCGGCCCCGCACCGCCGGCCCCGGCCGAGCACCACCCAGCCCTCCCAATTTTCCCGGACATGTCCGGCTTTTGGGGATTTCCCCCCGGACGGGGATTTGAGCCCCCAAAAGCCGGACATGTCCGGGAAAATCCGGACGTATGGTAACCCTACCCCTCAGCCGCTGCTCCAGGAGCAGACAAGCTGCCCAGAGACGCCTGCCAGGCAGCCCCCACTCTCTAATGGCGTGTGCTGGAGTTGGGGAGGGTCTGTGCTTCCCCAGAGGCGGGCGCAGCCGCCGCAGCAGTAACCGGGGCGGCTTGCGTTACGTTTCAGCGGGAGGGGGAACGGGCAGGAGCCCGGCGTGTGTTCAGCGCGCAGGGAAGCCAGGACCCCGCGGCTCCGCTCGCTTTCTGCGAGCATCCAGCCGCACCCGCTGCCCTCTGCGCGCTTCGACTCACTGAGGCTCTCGGCTCCCGCCCTACCCGGCCTCCGCCCAGCGCGGAGTGACTGGCGGCTCCGCCTATGGGCACGTCCCTGCTGGCTGTGGCGGTGGGGTCTGGACGGGAGCCAGCTCCCCCTCCCGCCCCGGGCTGTTGGCTTGAGGCTCCGCCTGGAGGATGCTGCTTGGGCCGCCGCCGCCCTCCCAAGTTCCCCCCGCCGAGTAGGAAGCGGGGAGCGGGCATCGCAACCAACCCGCAGCCGCCGGAGGGGCAGAGCCTAAGCTCCGCCGCCGCTGCATTGGCCGGGCGCACGTGTGTGTGTGTGCGAGGCTCCCGGCTGGTCCCAGCGCTGCAGTGGCTCGGGGCGGAGGGAGGCCCAGGCGGGAGGGATGCAGGATGGCAGAGACACCCAGCGTCCCCTACCGAACCACGGGCTCCACCTTGCTGCACCCGCTCAGCCAGCTCCTGGGCATCCCGCTGGACCAGGTAAAACCGACACACATGACAGGGATCGGGGGTGCCCCAGCAAGGGGCCAGTTGTACCTGGGGAACGGGAGGGAGAAGACGTGGGGAGGAACTAATAAGCTTCAGTATGATGCGATTGGAAATCTGGGCTATACGAGGCTTGTTGGGGGCTCACTTAAACGTTTTGCAAGGTTATATGTATATCAGTACATGTGTGTCAGACTAAGGCGTACAAGAGTAATTTGCAACCTATTAGATACACTGCATGGGGTATTTTACATAGGGCACTGTATGTAAGAGAGGAGGTCAGTTTTCAGCAGATCAGTTATTTCGTATGACATTTTGCCAAGGTGGTCTGTATCAGCACCTCAAGAAACAAACCTATGCAAGGTCAAAGTGCGCAGATCAGATATCTTGTAATGGACATATATGTTAAAAGACATATAAAGTCAATTTGCAAGGGCAGCCAGCAGAGATCAGAAAGTCAAGAATCTTTGCGGTTTTTGTTTTTTTTTAAGAAAAAAGGAAAATGGACACAACATGTGCACAGATTGCAGAGCAGACACTACTGTGTAATAGAAAGCAAAGTGATCAAGCATTGAAGTTAAGCAGGTGTTTGGTTAGTTCCACAGTTTTTGTTTATACTTTAAAATACATTCTGTTATCTGTCTTGTTAACACTTATTTGAGCTATTATTTACTTAGGTAGCTGTACATGGCTCTTTCCACTATTCTGAGTCATAGTATTCTTTAGGGCTAATGCTGCTCCAAGTAGCGATATTGACCTAAATAAGGGAAAGTTTAAAACTTTTTTGGGGGATGGTAATGGTGTTATTTGCCTCATAGTCACTTAGCAGCTGACTAACCAAAGCAGCTATTTGAATACATTTTGTGTCAGGGGACAGGGGTTGAGTGTTGTAGCTCATAAAATGCCAATTAATTCAGCTATCAGGGGGTAGCCATGTTAGTCTGTGTCCACAAAAACAACAAGGAGACCGGTGGCACCTTAACCGGACTCCTTGTAATTAATTCAGCTGTTATTCCTTAGATTATACCTACTTGGAAGGGAGATTAGGGAAAGAGACTTCCGTAATAACAAGGGACTGTTGATCCCAAAAATACCTGTGTTGAGATGTGTAGTCAATTCTCAAAATAAAAAAATAGAAGAAAGGCATCTTACAGGAATGCAAGGGTGTTCAGAGCACTCATGGCATGATATATGTGGTTGTGCTGTCGCATGTTAATTTATAGGCTCATTGTGAAATTGACCTCTAACAGGTAGAGAAATCATTGGTTGGTGTTTTCTCTTTATCATTTTTCAAGCATACACACACCTATTGCCCTTTCTGCATTCTTTCAGCAATGAGGAAGTTCAGCCTGGAAGTTTGCTATACCAGCCTACTGATGTGTTCAGTAGTTGAGATTGTGCTGAGAGATAAACCAGGGCAACAAAGATTTACTGTAGGTTTTGAAATCAACAAAAACCAGGATATTCTAGATTAAGATTGACTTGTTCTCTTTTACTCATGCAGTAACTATGCACTGTTTTGGCTATTTTTTTTTATAAATTAATAATAAAAAAGACATTTTCAGCCCCTTCTCCCTTCCCCCTCAACTTAAAACATGCAACTTTAAATTTGTGCAGGCTTACAGTTAATGTGTTGTTTTAAAGTAAAAAATAATGTTTTTAAAAGATTGGTATTTCTAGTATTTAGTAACTACAGGAAAAAACAGGATTTATTGTAAATTCTACCTGTAAACCTATCTGTGAACGTATCTGCTAGTCCAGTCTGCTTAGAGGCAGGACAAAGAGTTTTTCTTTTTTTTCCTTTCTTATTTTTAAAGGTATTATGGGCTGGAAACATTTTAAAACAGTGTTAAAGGAACCATAGGCAGACACTACGTATTGGCTGGAACGGCATACATCAATATACAGTACAAAGAGTATTAGATAGACTGGCTGACTGAAAAGTGAATAGCTTTCAAAAATATATTCCTCCCATCAGTGAAGATGACATAAAGACTATATTCTCTATAGACAAAATTCACCACTTATCCCCCTCATTGCCCAAAGCCTGAATGGTCATTGTGTAGGGAACTTTATAGGGATTGTAGTGGGCATAATGAAACACACGCACACACAAGAGGGAGTGGGGTAGCAGGTAGGGTGTCCACCTTTGTTGGATGGAAATAAGAGAAAAACACATGAAAAATAAGGGACAACACTTTATTTCACACTATTTCCCTTAGCATATCATATACTTGTCTCTCAAGCGTATGCTTGAGGGCAACAGAAAAGTACAATGCAATTATCATAAGCTTCAAATGAATGTGTAAAATGGTCAGTGTCCCTTTAAATAAGGAATTGGGTGGTCACTCTATCAGCTGTGATGAGAGGGGCTCTTGAGGGTTCATGAAAGCCCCGTGTTATAATTCCTCCAGAAATTTTCAGAAAGATTGGGGTGATATGCTTTCCTCTTATGGAATCTGCTTAAATATTTCTGCAAGAAGACTGCTCCATGGGACTTATAAGAATACTTCTAAGATCTGATTTCAGAGTGGTAGCGTGTTAGTCTGTATCAGCAAAAAGAATGAGGAGTACTTGTGGCACCTTAGAGACTAACAATTTTATTTGGGCATAAGCTTTTGTGGACTAAAACCCACTTCATAGGATGCATGCAGTGGAAAATACAGTAGGAAGATATATTTACACAGAGAACATGAAAAAATGGGTGTTGCCATACCAACTATAACGAGACTAATCAATTAAGCCCACCAAGACTAATCAATTAAGGTGGGCTTAATTGATTAATCTTGTTATAGTTGGTATGGCAACACCCATTTTTTCATGTTCTCTGTGTATATATATCTTCCTACCATATTTTTCACTGCATGCATCCGATGAAGTGGGTTTTAGCCCACAAAAGCTTATGCCCAAATAAAATTGTTAGTCTCTAAGGTGCCACAAGTACTCCTCATTCTTTTTTCTAAGATCTGATTATTATTATTATTATTTTTGCCTTTTGAATGGACCAGCTTGTGCCAAGTGTCAAAGATTTTCAGTTTCCCTGAGGTGGGACGTGCCCAGAGCTCTCCACAAGAGCTTTACACACCTAGCCTCACTTTAAATTACATAGATTGAGCTCTGTGCAATAGCGTCAATATAGATAAGAACAAAATGCAAACACCTCCAACCTTTGGGCTAAATATAAGCTTGTTTGTCAGGTGGTGTTGCCTCCTTCCTTTGTTGGGGGAGAGGGATTTGTTTAAATGAAAAAATAAATACGGATTGTTCAGTTTTTAACCCCTTCTTTATGCAGAACTTGCCTCTCTGGCCAAAAGAATATAGTGTTTATTATAAATCCTATGTATAAAGGGAAACATCTTGTGGGAATCCTTTATTAAAATATTAATGGTCCCTCCATGGCTTCTAAAGGCTCTGGGCTGCTATAGGGGAAATTAACCTTCTGTGTCCTACATGCATCTGTGGCTATGGGTTCAGTGCAGCTCTTCACCCATCCTGCGCTTCTAGTGCCTGTCTGGAGCTCAACACTGCTACTAAAAAGGACTCTGGGAGTCTCCTGCATGCCTGCTGTGCATCCCCCACCAGAGCACAATGGAATTGTGGTAGTTTCTTTATATTGGGGCTCGTCCCTGGCCCATCTGCCCCTGGGAGAATTTCACCCTGCGATAAAAGCCAGCACCACAAGCTGAGCTGGGGATGTGAAAATCAGGCTATCTGTTTTTGTTTTCTAACTTTCACATGACTGGTAATAAAGATTCTGCAGTCTTCCCTCAGCTGGCCATTCTGTTGATGAAGCCTGAGTTAGAGTAGAATCTGGCATGTTCTTTCATAGCTGTATTGGCTCTGTTGTAACAACAATAGGGGGAAAATGTATGTAGGTAAAATAATCAACTTGAACAAGTGCATGGAGCATATATGTAGAGTAAAAGAATGACATTTTTGCATAGTTTTTTCCTCCTTTTTAAAAATGAAAATGATGAATTATGTTTCAAAATAATGCAGAGTTCTAAAGAGCATCTAATTAGTCAACACATCTAGAAATTATACAGTACTAAAACTATTACTGACTATACACTATATTAATGAGAGATGCCAGCAAGGTTTGCTGGTTTACATACATAATAAAGAGTTGCCATGTCTCCGTATAAATGGTATATATTCTTTTTTTACTTGTAAGTTTTTCCATTAGATAACATACTCTTGTATTTAACAAACCTTTCATTAATTGGAGCATGATTCTGTGGCAGTACTTCTTTAGCTGCAAGAGTACCAGATGCAAAAGGGGATAAAAATAATACAGTGTTTAGGACATCATTATATCCCAGTAAAGGAAGCCTTGAAGTGTAGCTGATTTCTGTTTTAAAAATATTGGGCAACTACAATATACACCTCCCGTAACATCAGGCAAAAGAACACTTTCACCTGATATGCTCAAAGTCACCAGTTCTACCACAGCCCCTCAGCGTAAATCTGAGTCAGATTCAGCAAATTAAAGAGCAGACTTGGAGTAATAGAAATGTTGTAGACATTACATTATATAAGTAGATGTGCTTAACTGCACTGTACAGGTATGTTAAATGTATGTCTTCAAGGACTTGATTGTGTATTTTTATCCATGTACAATGCCTAACCCATGTACAAATGTTGCAAATACAAACAAAAGATAAATATCGTCATTAGAAAAAACGTTACCACTCAAGACTCCTTCACACTATAGCCTATTTGATACCCAAATTCCTTTTTCAGCAGCCCCCACCACCCACCATAAATGCCCATCTCAGAACCTCAGTTTAATCCTCCCTGATGAGTCTTTTAGCATGCCCCCAACTTAGTTTGACAGTGCCTGCATTTGTTGACATTTAGCAAAGTGAGTTACAGAGTCAAGACCTCTTCACAGAGAATGCAGTGGCACAGCTTCCCCTCCCTTTTAAACCAGGGGGCTTTTAGCTTGAGTACCTCCATTGACTGCAGTTGCTGTGATATCACTAGGGAAGCAAGATGATCTTTCAGCCGGGGTTCAAACCGTTTAGGATTTGACTGCGTCCCTTTATCTATGGAATTATTGATGTTTTCTATGTGTGTCCTACATTGTTATTCACACACCTATTTTTTACTTGAATTCATTCACTGCAGCTGGACTTCGTGATTGTGTCTTGGCAGCAGTTTAAATTGAACATTCACACAAATGATTACAGGTCAAGCATACTTCCATCTAAGTGTCTGAACAAAATGTATCGGGGACATCTTCCTGATAGTGATTTGAATGGCTCTTCCACTAAAACTGCTTAGTTGGAAAACAGTTGTGGAGAGGATGTGTGTTAGAGATTTTCCATTTGGATAAAGTATAAATCATCCTAAACTTTGGTCTCAAATGTGAAGTGAGCCCCCATACCAAATCTTTGTGGAAGCTCAGAAAACTTCAGCTAAATCTATAGCTATCAGTTTTCAGTTTTGCATCTATTCTTCCTGGTTCTTACCAGGACTACAAGAGAGTGAGCTGAATTAACATCCACAAGCCTGTTTATGTGACTTTTGTAGCCCAGCTTTTGAGGTCTAAGAGACCAGTTAAGAATCTAGTCTTTTGTAAGCTTGTTGAAATTCAAGCTGAATTGCCCATATTTTGAGGTTCATCTGTCACTAATTTGTTTAGATTTTTTCTTTCAGGCAGTGTAGCATAGAGCAGGATGAAATGAATCCTGCCTTAATACCATGGAATGGACTAGATAACCCACTAGAGATTCTTTTTGCCTAAATGAATCTAAAATAATCTTAATTGGGATGCTGTGTATCAAAACAAGGAGTAATTGGAGAAAAAATGCAACAATTTATTACTGATCAAATTAACTGAGTTTAGGACTCTAGTCTTGTTGTAGGAGGGTTGGTCCCAGGATATTAGACAGACAAGGTGGGTGAGGGAATATCTTTTATTGGTCCAACTTCTGTTGGGGGAAAGAGACAAGCTGAAGAAGAGCTCTGTGTAGCTCGAAAGCTTCTCTCTTTCACTAATAGAAGTTGATCCAATAAAAATTATCTCACCCACCTTGTGTCTTTAGGATTCTAAACAGATCAGGATTTTTGACAGAGAAGTGAGTGAGTTAGTAGATGACTTTAACCTGAAACATACAACTACATTTTGTGGCTAAAAATTAAATTTTGTAATGGGTTCAAGTGGGACTGAGTTATATGACCCATACACAAATTTTAATACTTTTTTTTTTAATACAGGAACAACTGTTAATGTCTGTCCTGAACTGTTACATTTCATTTAATTTTTAAGTTTAATGCATTGCACTCTGAAAATGAAAACTTGATTTGTTATTTTGAATAGCAGTAGCACTGTTAGGTTTAAGGGTGAATAAAAATCAATGATTTAAAAAAAATCGGATTTTTTTTATTTAAATTGGATTTTTTTGATAAAATGCTTTTTGAGGAAAACCTATCTAAAGATAGTTAATATTAATGATTAACCTGTTGAATTGGAGATAGTTCACCTCCCACTGACTTCATAAATATCTGCTTCAGTTACCTTTGGTAAATGAAATAACCAATCATTCATTTTCTGATATAGCTCTAAAACTAATATGAAAAGTTTTCAAAATAAATCACTGTTTAAAACTGTATAGTGTGTACCTTCTAAAAAGGAAACCTACAGCTATCTCTGAGTTGTAAAGAATATGTATTAAGGTTATAACAACCAACAAGAACGCACTTTTATGTAGAAATCCATGATTAAATCGAGTCTTCCTGACTAGTGATTTAAATCAGATCCATCCTGTTAGATTTATTATCTCATTGCAAGACTCACACTCAGCTGGCTATAAAAAACTTGTCTGATATTCAGTTATTTGAGGAACAGTGTGTGCTAATGTAATCTAAAGACTGTATCCTGCATGTATATTCACAGAGAGGTACTGCTAAGAGTTCATTTGCTAGCTTTTGAGTGCTCAGCTGTGTAGCATTGATGCTATTTTAATGTAGTTAAGATGGAAGTATTGTTTATTTTTTTTTAATATAATGCCATAGAGGTATATAGTATTTTACAGGAAGAATGAGGCTATGTTCCCTGCCAGGGATTGAGGTTACCCCCTGAGAATTATTCCCCATGCAGGCCAATATAATCCTCTGTAATATTATAAAATGTTATACAGAAGACTAGAAGCCTTTGAAAATAAATGCCTATGGAAGATTCTGGGCATTTGTTGGAAAGATTTAATCACCAGCAAAGAGAGACAAAAAAATCACCAACTAGAAGCTCATTTCCACCAGAATCAGAGAGAAAAGGTGGACTTATTTGAGCTATGTATTCTGTATGCCAACACACATGATATGTCTACGCAATTAAAAACCTGCGGCTGGCCTGTGCCAACTGATGGGCTTGCAGGGCTGAGGCTAAGGGGCTCTTTAATTGCGGTGTAAACATTCAGGTTTGAGCTGGAGCCTGGGGACTGGGACCCTCCCTCCTCATAGGGTCCCAGAGCCTCGCCTCCAGCCAGAGCTCAGCTGTCTGCACTGCAATTAAACTGCCCCTTAGCCTCAGCCCCGTGAGCCCATCAGCTTGCATAGGCCAGCCGGGGGTGTGTAATTGCAGTGTAGACATATTAACAGACTCCTGCATGAAGCTGTCAAGTGGAAATCCAACTGGTGTGAGGAAACAAAGGCATCTAAGAGAAACCTTAAGAAGAGCTCTTATCAGGGAGGGCTTAACAGTCAATATCAACACCGTAAAGCTGTCTGCAAATGACGGAGAGGAATGGAAGAGACTAACTTCCACTCTGTGTACCAATATCAGTTTGAGAAGGATGTAATAATAATAATAAGATAACAATACAAACCTCTCTCTGACTTAGAAATATGTGCCCCATCTCTACGTTGTTCTCATTCAGAAGGTAATTTCAGCCTCAGAGTTCTTAGCCAGCATCTTGATATTATGCAAGTAAATATTTCCACATCTCCTTATTCATTGAAAACAAAGTCTTTGTCCTGATAAATTTTCCATTTGGCAGGGAACAAAATTGCAATTGGGAAATAGCCTCTCATGAATTTTCCTGCTTTGTGCACTTTCCTTTCCTTCTCATTTGTATTACATAAGATCTGGAAAAATAAATGTTAGGGATTTTGTATAGAATTTCCTGAAGTCTTCTCTCTACGTTAATCATAGTAGGACTGATTCACCAGTGCAAAGTGACCCCAAAGCCACTCTATGGCCTCCTCCAGTGTAGGGGCCTCCATGGCAAGCACAGTGCTATCTATACCTGCCCTGCTCCCCACTCCAGTTCCACAGAAGATGCCAATACTGGGGACTTGTTGGGTGCAGGAAGGGGTCTGGTTGTGGCTTTCCTATGCTCCGAATTCCCAGGTTCTGCAAGACCCATATGGATGGGCAGCTCTCAGGATAGCCAAACTAACTCCCAGTAGACCCAGGATAAAGGAGGTGCAAGTCTGGTTCCTGCGCCAGGGTCTCCACCAGTGTAGCGATGAATCTAGCCCTCCATTCTTATCTAAAATGATAAAATCATCTGCAAGGTACAAATGATGTCAACAAACTAGATTTCCTATTGGAACCTAAGGCCTATTCAATGTCTAATGTACCATATGACCTAATCGCTTTTAAAAGTATTGGAAAGTATTTACATGCCAAAGTTACTAGGTCCCCTCCTCCTTGCCCAGCTAGTCTAAGGGCTGGTCTACACTGGGGGGGGGGGGAGTGGGAATCGATCTAAGATATGCAACTTCAGCTATGTGAATAGCATAGCTGAAGTCGAAGTATCCAAGATCGAATTACCTGGGGTCCACATGGCGCGGGATCGACGGCCGCGATTCCTCTGTTGACTGCGCTACCACCGCTCGGTCTGGTGGAGTTCCGGAGTTGATGGTGAGCGCGTTCGGGGATCGATATATTGCGTCTTAATGAGACGCAATATATCGATCCCGGATAAATCGATTGCTACCCGCCGATATGGCGGGTAGTGAAGACGTACCCTAACAAGTGGACTTAAATTGTAAGAGCATGCTTGACATTCTAGAAGTTCAGTTACATTCTGGCATGAAAGCTGCCATTGTCCTTCAGTAACGCCTCTGACATTCATTTAGCTCTTTCTTCAGAATATTTCACTGGCTGATCTGTACTTTACTTCTGTCAACATGGTGGATTTCAGTCTCTCCTCTGTAAGGGTTGTTTCAGTTGGTTCACACATCTTGTGCAATTTACTGTCAATTTGCAGGGTCACTTTGAAAAATAACTACAGGGAAATCGCTTGATCAGATGTTTCCTGCCCCAGAGCAAGAGAGCATCCAGTCATGCTCTTCTCATCTATTGATGATCTTAGTTTGAAAAATTCCTTTTCTGTAATCCTTGCTTTTGTGGTTTAGGACATTTTAAAACGGCTCTGCAATCTTATAGGTGAAGTGTGAAGCAAAAATGAAGGCACAATAAATTGAATTTGCCACTTCTGAGCTACAAGGACTTTAACTTTAAAAGGACTTAAACTTTAAAAGAATAGAAAACTTTTTTTTACTTTTTCCTCACTTGAAATATATTGGGCCCTTCTAAAGTTAGGTGGGAAATAGTTTTCTTATCCTACAAGAATTTTCAAAATTTTAACATATTTTTTCCATCCTGAATTGGGATGAAAATTTGAAATCTCAAACATCTTCATGAAACAAAAATCCAAAACTTTGTTTTGTGTTGGATCAATAGAAACATTTGTAAATATTTTGATTTTGACCTTTAAACATTGGTTTAATTTTTTTTTTACTATAAACTAACTTAAATTTCAAAATAAAAAATAATTTCAAAGAGAAAAAACATTGACATTTTGAAAATGTCGATAAGGGGTGTTTTGACAATTTCAAAACTTTTTTTTTATAAATTTTTCTAACCAGGAAAGTTACCTTTTCCTTAAATAGTTTGTTTTGACTAATTGGCGTTTTCCAATAAAAAACATTTAGCTGAAAAACTAGCTTTAGTCCTTAGTTTGCTTGATTTGCTGGAGGAGCCTGAGTTGGTTGATCAGAATGTCTATATATAGCGTGACCACCACCACAGTGTTTAGGCACCAAACACAGAAACTTTAAAAAGCATTGTTGCTGTTCAGAATCAGACTGTTCTCTCCAGTCTTCACTCAGTTATGTCATAGATCTGTGGGTTGTTTTGGAGGATGACATCTTGGGGTGGGTGGAGAGAGAAACTCACTGGCCATATTATTTCTTTGTGCTTGAGGGAGATTGTGCGGTTATCTTTTGTTCGGCTTTGTCTCTTTTAGGGCTCATAGATATATCCTAGCTTCCAGTGGCAGGAAACTCCAGAGCAAGTGACCTCTGCTGAAGATGCGCTGCCCCTGGTTCCCAAGTTTTACTAGGGGCTCTGAGACCCATGATGCCCTTGTGTGTTATAGTTCTTACGTGTGGTGTGAAAAGAGAGAGAGGGACCCTGAACCCTAGTGAGGGCTTTGACTATAGAGTTCCATTTTCAATGTAGCCCTGCCCTTCATATCTGCATTTTTCACTGAATTCTCGTGTTTAGCCCATTTTTACATCTGGGTTGCCTGAGATCTTAAACAGCTTAAAATAATTCTTAGTGAGAGAATGAAACTTTTTTACACTGAAAACCATACGTGAAGGCTTGTAACTTTGTGACATCATAATGGATTTTTTTTTTCTGGTGAGTCTATTTTCTTCCCGGAAAACACTCTCTCTTGTATTCTGTGTAATCCAGACTAGACATCCAGGCCACTCTCCCTTTTTCTGAGGAGAGTTGCTGATTTCCTCTTGGGCCAGTCACACCTGCTTTAATTCCTGGGGAGAGAGGGTTTCTGACGTGTGAAATAAAGTGCTCCTTGTCCCCTGGGATGAGCCTCAGTAGCATTTCTGGCACTCAGTGTAACTGAGCACTGTACTGCCAGCCAGTGTGGCAGGCTTCTTAGTGAAGGGGGTGTTTTTATATAAACAGAAATACAATTGCTGAAATGGAAATTGAGGAATCTGGACTAGTGATCTCACAAAAATGTTTTGGAGTTGTTTCAGTGTTTGGCTTAAACACAAAACATTAAAAGTAGCTTATTCAGGCCCAGAAAGGAACTTCAACCACTGGTTGTGTACATTTTCCCTGTGCTGCATGTCCGAGACCCATGATGATAGCTCTAATCGGACTGGAGCTCTTTTTTCCATTAATGTTCTCTTGTCCAAGGCTGTGTTTGGCATTGGTGTGTACATAGGATAGGAATGTGGAGATGTAGGGAGATATGAAAGTGGACATTTTTAAGAACCATTTTTATATAGCTTCCATGAATTGACATTCATATATACCTTTTCAACTGTACTTAAAAAAATTATTTTTAGACAGACGTGGTTAATTAGTTTAAATCTTCTCAAATAACTGTACTTTTTTAAAGAGTACCGTAGTTTTTTCCCCTGTTATGGACACAAGGAGTGTTAAAGAATAGTTCAATGTTGACTTTCTTTATCTCTCACATACATACTATTTCTTATCACTAGCCTGTTGAGGCTAGTAGTAAGCATTCACACCAAGTCTGAGGAGCTGTGATTCATCGATCGGGATTATATGTTACCACCACTGTTTTCCCTCCCTGCAACTCCCATTGGTACTGCAGCTTCTTACTTTTATTAAATTATCTTAGCTTTACATAGCACTTTTCATTCTGAAGAGTCTTTAAAAATGCTCTGCAAACTACATTAAATGCAAAAACTGTACACTAATGTAGCACTAGGGATGAGGAAATTAAATGCAGAAAAGTCAGGTGATTTGGAAGTTGAAGGGCCTGGTCTCCAAGTAAAGCCTCCATTTTTGATAGCAGAGTTTTTGAACTCAGATTGAATTGGGGGCACTATTTTTCACCCACAACTCATTCATGTTTTTTTCTTGTAATTCTCTGCTGGCTAAATTGGGACCACTGATTTGAAAATTGGGCCTAATATTCCTACAACAACGTTAACTTGCCCACACTATACTCAATGTTTACTTTGTACATTTAACAGTCTAAGCAGTATATTAACATTTAGTCATATTCCCTACTTACACTGTTAAACTTTAATAGGCTTCCAAGACATTAAATAATTTGTGGGGTTTTTATTTAAGTATAATAGTCACACATACATATATAATATATGCAAACACATAAACACATGGAGACTATCCCCAGTTGCTCCATAACAACACCTTTGTTAGCTAATTTCTTATAGTCATCACAAAACTTGTGGAACTTCCAGAGCATTTTGGGTGAGGAGAGGGTGGTGGTTTTGCTGATCAGCTCAGGAAAGGCATTCCATTCTGAAGGAGCAGCTGAATTCTCCTTCATGTAGTTGGGAGTATTTGGTTGAGCAAGTCAAGATGTAATATTCAAACCAAACAGAGCTGTAACTAGTACACAAGGGTCGATTTGCATCCTTGTTCTTTACATTCTGAGACAGCTTTTTCCAGTCAGCTATGGAAACAGTATTATTATTCTGAAGGTGATATTTTTGCTAGCTGTCACTGTTTTCTTCAGAAGTGTCAGTTAAAAGATGACAATAATTGACATCTTTGTATTTTTTAAATTTCATTTTTATGGCAATCAACATAAAAAAAAAGAGGAACAATTACATGGGAAACTATTTTTACTTAACCACAGAAAGAAAGATTGAAAAGATTGGGATTGTTACTTTAGAAGGGGGACTAATGAAAGGGGACAGGATGAAAGTATATAAAATAATGAATGGTATAGAGAAAGTAGATCGGGACTTCTGTTCTTCCTGTCTCATAACAAGAACCTGGGGATATTTAATGAAATTGAAAGGTTGTAAATGCAATCATGGTAAAAGGAAGTACTTTCTCCACATAACACTCCATTGGAATGTGAAACTCATTGCCACAGGGTGTCACTGAGGCTAGGGACTTGTCAGGATTCAAAGAGGGATAACAGGACCATCCAGAGTTATACTAGCTAATGATAAAAAAGAGTATTGGGAAGGCCATAAAACTTCATATTGGGGATTAGGTTGAGACCTTAACGAAGGGCTGATTATTTCTTGCACCTTCCCCTGAAGCTTCTGGTGCTGGTCACTGTTGGAGACAGGATATTGGACCATGGGTCTGATCCAGTATGGCAGCTCCTATGTTCTTAAAGTGGCTATTTCTGTGTACCTTCTAGTAAAGTCACATCCCTCACAGTAGAATGATCTTTACCGCTTCATCTGATTTTTATATATATATTGCTTACTGGCTGTGTGGGAGACTATTGATTGCTGATTGCAGGATGGGCGGCTAAAGTTCAAAGTTCATCTAGATCAGTCTAGTTCTCAGCTACTTTGTGCCATTGGAATGGCCCAGAGCAGCCAGAGTGAACCCCAAAATTTGGCTCATCAGCCTGGGGCTAGCAGCAGGAACTTCTCAAATTCCTGTCTCCATCTGATGAAAAAATCCTATACTACCAGTTATACCAGGGATCGGCAACCTTTGGCATGTGGCCCGCCAGGGTAAGCACCCTGGTGGGCCAGGCTGGTTTGTTTACCTGCCGCATCCGCAGGTTCGGCCGATGGTGGTTCCCACTGGCTGAGGTTCGCTGCTCCAGGCCAATGGGGACGGCGGGAAGCAGCGGCCAGCACAACCCTTGGCCTGCACCATTTCCAGCAGTCCCCATTGGCCTGGGACGTCCAAACTGGCCCGACCCGCCAGGGTGCTTACTCTGGTGGGCTGCGTGCCAAAGGTTGCTGATCCCTGAGTTATACAATCAGCTCAGACTGATTTTAGGGATGGTAGGGAAAAACTGAAGTATCGTACCACATTCTGTACTTATGTTAGCCTTTCAGCAATGGCAAACTTTTGTCCATGTTATTTTAGGGCTCTTTTAAAAGATTTCTATACTGAATTATTCCATTAAAAGGAATTTTTATTATAATTGGATGGTAGTGGTCTAAAGCCTTATTATACAAGGAAATATAGAGATAATTCAGGTTGGCAACCCAAGTATTTAGAAAGGAGATGTTCCAGCTCTTCTAAAGCATATTTTTATGACTGTGGATAAGACTTATTTGAAAGAAATGTTAAGATCATTCATGCAACTTAAAGCATAACAAACTCCTCTCCCAATATATTTTTCTCTCCAATATGTTCAGATTTGATATAGTTTGAGGAAAGACGTGGAATGGTACAGTTCTGAGTTTGTGATGTTGAATCCTAATACTACCCTTAACATTTTCTCTTTCTAAAATATATTCTCAAACAACTCTTCTCTTAATACATATGTTGTTGGTGTGTTCATGGCAGGACAGGTTGTTTTTATTCAGTGGTTAAGAGTGGTCACTTTAATAGTACTCCTAAAATGTAAGGGTTGTC
The DNA here is from genome assembly GCF_027887155.1 of Malaclemys terrapin pileata. NCBI lineage: Eukaryota > Metazoa > Chordata > Testudines > Emydidae > Malaclemys > Malaclemys terrapin. The sequence continues at coordinate 107,530,235 of NC_071506.1, forward strand.
TTCTACTCTTCAATAGTCATGAAATAGAAAATGAGATTGGTTCATATACAAAGGAAAAGAGCACATAGCTTCTTCTATATCTGACTAGATAAACGTAGCAAAGATACTGTCCCCCTTGAAAAAGTATATGACTGTGCTAAAGGCAAAGATGCACATGTTTGTTTGTTTTTTGATATTTTTTACTGATATGGCAATTTTTTATTGACAAGTACAATGTCTGGGTTGTAATCTTCAAGCTGTGCCATATTACAAATAAAAAGTACAGAGTATTGTTTTTAGGAAGGCAGTGTGATCTAACAGGTAGAGCACTGGACTGGGACTTGGGAGACCTGTATTCTATTCCTGGCTCGGCCACTGGCCTGCTGTGTGACCTGGGGCAAGTTGTTTCATCTCCAGGTGCCTCAGTTTCCTTAACAACAAAATGGGGATCATGATACTTGCCACCTTTGAGTTCCACCGATTAAAAATATTAGACAAGAGCTAGGTATTGTTATTATTCATTATAAATGAGTGCCTTTGCTGTATTGTGATACAATGGATAATCAAGGTGCAAATATATTTTTTAATTAGTCAAAGAAATGAAAGCAAAATAATCCCCTTCCTTCAAATTTAGAGTATAAAATGTGGATTTCTAAGTTGTTTTCTTCATGGTGTTGCACTCCAAACTGATTATTGCTCATGGTATGTGTGTTTTCCTGTTTTTCTTTATGATTTTGGTTACTAAGTTTGAAACCAGAAAAAAGAGTGTGGATTTTTTCTTTGCCTAAACAACAACAACAACAAATCTTTTGTGTAAGCTTCTACAAATCACTTAAGACAAGATTTTTCAAAAGCAACTCGTAATTCTGAGGTGGGCAACTTGAGATACATAAAAGAGGCCTGGCTTTCAGAAAGAGCTGAGTACCTGCCTGTGAAAGTCAGGTTATTTTTAGGTGTGTCAGGTTGGGCACCCAAAAGTGGAGGTACCCTAGTCACTTCTGAAATTCTTTTCTTCTGTTTGTTTTTTTTTAAATCCTTTTTTGGTCCTCTTTTTTGGTAGTACGATGGATTGTAAATGTGTTTGTAGTTATTAACTGAATTTAGCTGAGGAATCTTAGATGGGCCAAGATCTAGAGTAAACTGCTGTAAAGTCTGAGTATGCCCAGAAAAGAAATGTATGCTGCTGGCAATGTCAGATCATGAGCAGAAATAGGAAAAAAAAATAACCACAACAGGATATTGCAGATGTTCACATCTTCTGTAGTGGTTTCTTTTTCTGCTATGGTGCTAAAGGAGTTAAAAAAATAGTTAAACTCTGGTACATAAGTAAACTCTGGTGCATAAGTAAAATATAAACAAAGATATATCATTTTAAGTGCAGTAGCAAGATAATTTTATCCTTAAGCCAGAGGACAACAGGAAAGGGTAATATTTTAAGACCGTGGATGATCTATCCAGCACTTTTGTAGGCATTTGCTTGACATTGGCAGTTATGACTGACATCGGATGCTGGCTAATTCTGCACAGTCACCATCACATTGGAAGCATGAAACAAAGTTACGGCTGCTAGGATATGTAAGAGGCCCTTCAAAAGAGGGTTAAACTGTTGAGAGAGAAGCTTGCACTCAGGACTTGGAAAAATTAACTTGCCAGTGGTGAGCAGGCAGATTCCTTTAGTGAGGGTGAAGGTCTGCACCATCAATTTAGGGATAATTTAAGCTTTCTTTATTAAAAAAAGTTATTAGCCCTTATGTTTGCAAAAATAACCTTCCAAATGTTAACTGATGTATGGCATTATCTTTTTGGAGTTTGCATGCCAGACAGTTCAGGTGCCTCTGCTCTTAGCTTTGCCATGTGCAGCAGAGGGAAATTAATAAGTCTGACGTTAGTTTTACTGCTGCTTTTTAGCATTTTGAAGCCTCATTGAAATTGCCAAGATTCACTTGTTTCCCATTGCTACTTTGGGAAGGCTCTAATCAGCAGCAAAGGTATGTACTAGAATTACGAGGGTGGAACAGAATCACAAGACCCTGGCAGAAATATCAATACCACTTCCCTTTCTTACACCTGTGGCTGGATGGCGACAGGGCTCCTTACCAGAATGTTATCTCTGGCCCTCACTGGAGGCTCCTCCATACCCTTGTGTCCATTATCTGCTCCTAGTTGGAAGCTTTCTCTCTGAGGCTAGAAAGGTGTTTGGTAAAATTTTAATCCCCATTTTCAAGAATGTTATTCTTTGTAGAATATTTCTGAATCAGCCTTTAAAATTCAATTATAAACCGTTGTTTAAGAGAGTTCTCCTCCTCTGCTTCTTCCATAAACTCCGTTGGTTTGTGTCTTTGGGGGAGTAAGATTACTGAAACGATGAAGAGAACAGGAAGGATAGAGGTTTACCAAAGCCTTCTCATTGCAGATGCAGGAAGTTGATCATGTAGACTACACCCACCAGATCAGAACAGTGGCACACTAATTGCTTAAAAATAACATTTTAAAACACATAACAAAGATATTTTGGATAAGATTTTCAGAAGTGACTAGTGATTTTGGTTCCTCAATTTTTGGATGCCCTTTTAGATACCTTAATTGGGCCTGATTTTTAGAGAGTGCAAAGTACCAACCTCTGAAAAATCAGGCCCCTTTAAGATATCTCAGTTTGAGTACCCCAAAATTGAGACACCCCAAATCACCAGTTACTTCTGAAAATCTTTGCTCTCACACTTTAGTTGAAGCAGTATGCTACAGAATGTGGCTGCTTCCCTCGCTTCTGTTAATGCTCACACACATGCAGTGTGTTATAACCTTCCTTGAGTGTAGCCCTCTTGAGCCCTTTAAAATGTGTTCTAAGCAGCTAACTCTTGCAATGTTCTCCCTGATGTTTTAAGTAATTAAAAGCCATAATTTTTCTGATTGATGTACTGTGGCCAAGGTTTGAAAACAACAAGAGCCAAAGTTAGATTAACAAATCCATATTTACTAGCCTTACCACATCTCAGAGATTTATTTTTCATCAAATAACTTTCTTCCCAGAATGGTGTGCTTAAATTTTACACAGTGACAACAGCTTCATCATTTTAAAAACACACAGTTTAGAGCCGTGGTGGGCAAACTTTTTGGCTCGAGGGCCACATCTGGGTATGGAAATTGTATGGCGGGCCATGAATGCTCACGAAATTGGGGTTGGGGTATGTGTGTGGCGGGGGTGAGGGCTCTGGATGGGCCTGCGGGCTCCAGGGTGGGGCCAGAAATGAGGAGTTCAGGGTGCGGGAGGGGGCCCCGGGCTGGGGTATGGGGGGCCTGAGGGCTCCTGCTAGGGGTGTGGGCTCTGGGGTGGGGCTGGGGATGAGAGGGTTGGGGTGTAGGATGGTGCTCCAGGCTGGGACTGAGGGGTTGGAGGATAGGAGGGGGATCAAGGCTGGGGCAGGGGGTTGGGGCGCATGGGGGTGGCTCAGGGGTGCAGGCTCCGGGCAGCACTTACTTCAAGCGGCTCCCAGAAGCAGCGGCATGTCTCCCCTACGGCTCCTATGTGGTGGCACGGCCAGGCGGCTCAGCTGCGCGCTGGCCTGTCCGCAGGCACCACCCCTGCAGCTCCCATTGGCCGGGAATGGGAGCAACAGGGGCGGCACTTGGGATGGGGCAGCATGGGGAGCAGAGCCCCCTGGCCACACCTCTGCGTAGGAGCCGAAAGGGGGACATGCCGCTGCTTCTGGGAGCCTGCGGAGCAGCCCCAACCCTGTTCCTTGGCTGGAGCACTGGAGCGGGGCAAGCCCCAGGCCCTGATCCCCAGCGGGAGCTCAAGGGCTGGATTAAAATGGCTGGTGGGCCGGATGCGGCCTGCGGGCCGTAGTTTGCCCACCCTTGATTTAGAGCAACCTCCTGAAAATGCTTCTTTCCCTACTGATCTCTCTGCTGTGTGCACACATTGGCTGTTGTTGCAGGGAGGATAATGAGTGTTGCAGTGTTGGGTATTGATGGTCGTTGGTGGTTTTTTTGTTTTGTTTTTTTTTAAGGCATTAAAGTATTTGTTATAGAAAGAAAAATTCAAATAGAATCACATTGACTTTGAAAACGGATGCAATACAGGAAAACGGGAGACAAAATTTTAGACTTATCAACTTTGGCCCCAGCTAAGGAATGTACTTTATGGTTAAACGTTTTAAGCACGTGAATAATCTCATTGAAATCAATAAGACCACACATGCTTAAAGTTTGGCACATTTGTGAATTGGGGCCTATTATTACTTGAAAGATCATGCAGTCCTTACCTGTATCTCCCATTGGGGCTTGGGGAATTTAATTTGAGTCATGACTAAAGGAATGGGCCCCAACTGGGAGGGGCAAATGTTTGTTCATTTCTGAAAGAAAATCAAAGTGTATGCTGTATTCTTGTCTGAGTGGCATAGTCCGATATTACAAGGAAATATTTGACCTGCCATACTCCAACCTGCTGCCTGAAATAAACCCTTAATACTGAACCAACATTGCAGATCTCTTTTGCACTACCACTCTAGTGCATTGTTACTTATAACTGTTTACAAAAGAATCTTGAGAAAATAAAAGCCCCAGAGGGTAATCATCTGGAGGCTGTATTTAGATAAATATCCTCCCAAGGACTTGGGTGGCTGGCAGGAGTTCTAGGTTCTAGGAGTTAAAGAACCTTCAGTCTGTTTGACTTGTATCAAGCTCTTACCTGACAAAACCTGTCCAAGATATCTAGCTAGTGCTTGGCTGCCTGTTTCCTTTTCATTACTGAGGGCATGTCTACATTACAGCCCTAAGTCAACCTATATTAGGTCAACTTATAGCCACCGCGTTAATTACTGCAATGGCTGATGTCCATACTACCCTTCTGCTGTTGGTGGTGTGCATCCTCACCAGGAGCGCTTCCACCGACTGAAGAGGGACAGAGTGGGGGGCTGAGAGCCAGGACTCCCTGCGGGGAGCCCAGCTGCCCTGTCCCTCCAGCTCTCGCCTCTCTACTCCCAGCTGGGACTGTGGGGCAGCTGCCCACTGGCTTCTTGCTTCCCTTAGTGTGGAGCCTCCAGGCAGCAGCCCAGCTGGGAGTGGGGAGCTTGGGGGCAGCCAGCCTCTAGCTGCCTGGCTTCCTTGTCAATTTCCAGCATGGATCGGTTAAATTGACAAGACAGCCAACAGCCCATGTAAATAACCCAGTGTGTACACAGACATTGCATTGCCCTAAGTACACTGACATAAGCCCTATGCCTCTCATGGAGGTGGAGTTACTATGTCAGTGCAGTACGGCGCTTAAATCGGTGGGACAAGGCTGTAGTGTGTACACTGACATAATTGGGTCAAAGCTGTCTTATGTGGACCTAACTGTGTAGACCAGGACTGAGTGCTGCCTGATTGCTACGGTTCCTGTGGCAGTGGTGATGGAGGAACAGGGTTAAGTAAACACTTTTGAGGATTCCTATGAAGATAAAAGCCCTTTGTTTTGTTGGAGACCTTATCAGATGTGAAGAGACCACTCAGGTACTGTATTTACCAGCCAGGTATTCACTTATAGGAAATGACCAGTTAAATCTGTTAAATTTTATGACAAGCCAGGACCTGTGTAATCTAAGGGAATGTCTACACTAAAGTTATACCACTTTTATTAAAACGCTGGAATTAAACCGCTATTGCATGTCCACACTGTGCTCCTTGTGATGCTGGAGTGCATCCACATTAGCAGCTCTTGCAATGGCAAAGAGAGCAGTGCATTGTGGTAGCTATTCCACTGTGCAACTGGCCGCAGGGTGCTTTGGGAAGGGTTTGCAATGCCACATGGGGCAGGCACAGTGTCACATGATGCAGGTTTCCCAATCCCATTGTTCCATGGGCATCCTACTACATTGCCAGCTGCTTTTCAACTGAAGTGCGGGGGAGGGAGATTGTGTGACAGGAATGTGTATGTGTATGGAGCCGGGGAGAGAGACACTGTGTTTTGGGGGACAGAGTGTGTCAGCATGCTGTCTTGTAAGTTCAGACAGTGGCAGGAAGCAACTAGTCCTGAGGCAGGGGAAGGGGGAAACCACGACATCAGCCCCTGACTCCCTCCCTGGGCTCTCTGCACAGCAATCTTTCTCTTCTCTCACACACACAGACACCTGCCTCTGTGTTCAACAGCACAAGCATTTCACATTAATGGTTTACTTTGTGTCCCGGAGCAGATCAGCACAGCACACGACTGTCAGAAATGGTGCTTTGAAAAGGGAGGGGCGCATGTCTCTAGGGCAGCCGAGTTCAAAACAATATGCAGAACGGTCATTTGAGGCATTATGGGACAGCTCTGGAGGCCAATTACAGTGCAGAAAGCAATCAAATGTCTACACGGGCAATAGAGCGCTGGAGCCTCTTTGCAAATAGCCTTACGACTCTCGTCGAGGTTTTTTTGGTTTTTTTTTGCAGCGCTGCAACTGAGGAGTTTCTGCACCCAAAGTGGCTTGGCAGAGTGTACACGTCTGCAGTTTGAGTGCAAAAAGCTGCTTTACTGCGCAGAAACTTGTCAGTGTAGACAAGCCCTAAGGGTCAGAGCGTCAGCTGCTGCGTGAGTCTGCCTCTGACCACAGGGAAAAGAACAATTTGGCACTGTTTGTCCAGCACACGGGATTCGCTGGTGCTCTGTGGGATTTTGGGGATGGCTCAGGATGGGGCAAGGCAGGGTTGACTGCTCTTCACGTTACTATCTCTTGCAGAGCCCCTAGATTTCCACCAGTTAGAAGTTAGAGCTCGCAACAAGTCTCCTCTGCATTGTTACTGAGCAGTAAGAGGGGGTCCCAGGCTGCCTTGGCGGCGGGGGAGAGGGGGTGAGAAAGGGGGGCAACAGAGCACTGCACATTGGCTGCTGGCAGTGTAGCTGTCTCTTGCTTCTGAATCCTGAGGAGCCACATAGTTGGGAGGCCCTGTCACACCATCCAAGCTCTGTGCCCTTTTACCTAAAGGGATTATTTACAGGATATATACCACAACGTAAACCTCCCAATGTTTCTTTTGATTGCTTCCTGGTAATAGTATTTTAATCTTTGTTAATCAGGAGGCACGGGACGGGGTCTACTGGGGAGCAAGTACATAGATAAAAATGCTGACGCTCAGAAGTATGTTGGTTACTATGATATTCTTCTAAATCTTTGGCTCAAATTTGGATTTCTGTAATGCAACATGGACAATTCGGTTAAAACTCAAATCGAGTTATTTAAGGAAAGGCTATCTCAGTGGGCCTTGTAATTCCATTAATGCAACTCAGATGCATTTCTAGTGATGAAAGGGCTTTCATGACTTAGCTAAACTATGTTGTAAAATGAAATGTTGTATAACAAGTGTTTTGTTGGTTTGGGTTGCTAGGCGTGGGTGCTTCTGAATTTTAAGTTAGCAAGGTGGGGAAGTGACTACCAAGAGGGTGAAATGAAAGCTTCTCCTTTTCTGGAAAATCAAGGCCTGCCACTGGTGCAGTCTTTGAGCCATTTCAAAGTAGGTACGTCCTCTTGAGTTGTCACTTTTCTCTTCCTTTTCACAATTCCAAAACCATTTCACTTCAAGTTACACATCATCATTTAAGCAGGATAAGTCTGGTCATCAGTACTTCAAAAGGAGACCCACAGAGAAAAGCCAGTGAAGGTAGCACACTTCCCTCTGATTCAGCATTGAACCAGTGTTCCAGCACCATGGTTAGGGAGACAGGAGATGCCATCTTTCAGGTGATTTGGGAAATCAAGGTCCCAACTACGTGGGGTCATTAACAATCCTATAGCACTTTTTGCAAAAGTTAGGGTGTTAGTCCTGTTTTCCTGGCACAGTTCCAGTTTGGATAATTATATTTTACGTATGTTTTTCCTTCAAGTATTCTTCACTTTCTGTCCTGTGTTGTGAATTGGCTTGTAGTATTGCTCTTAAACATCTGCCACAAGAGGTGGCAGCATTTCAGATGTGTGGAATTAATATTATTTTATTGTTACTATTCTTTTATTTGTAAACCACTTTTGAAGATGAAAGTTTCTATTATTAGTATAAAACACTGGTATTATCACAGTCTGGGCAACTAATATGCTTCATAGCTAATGTCTTAAGGTGTCTTGATTAGAAAACCCCTGAATTACTGAAGTTTTCTAAGTACTCCTGGCTATCTCAGAATTCCTTTGTATCTATCATAGTAAGTTACTATGTCATAACTATAAAGGGAAGGGTTACAGCCCTCCTGTGTACAGTACTATAAAATCCCTCCTGGCCAGAGACTCCAAAGTTAAGAAGGTCAGGTAACCTGGCTGACACCTGACCCAAAGGACCAATAAGGGGACAAGATACTTTCAAATCTTGGGGGGGAAGAGGCTTTTGTTTGTGCTCTTTGTTTGGGAAGTTGTTCGCTCTTGGGACTGAGAGGGACCAGACATCAATCCAGGTTCTCCAAATCTTTCTGAACAAGTCTCTCATATTTCAGACTTGTAAGTAAACAGCCAGGCAAGGCGTGTTAGTTTATCTTTGTTTTCTCAACTTGTAAATGTACCTTTTACTAGGGTGTTTACCTCTGTTTGCTGTAACTTTGAACCTAAGGCTAGAGAGGATTCCTCTGGGCTCTTTAAGTTTGATTACCCTGTAAAGTTATTTCCCATCCTGATTTTACAGAGATGATTTTTACCTTTTTCTTTAATTAAAAGCCTTCTTTTTAAGAACCTGATTGATTTTTCCTTGTTTTTAGATCCAAGGGGGTTGGATCTTGATCCACCAGGGAATTGGTGAAGGTCTCTCAAGACTACCCAGGGAAGGGAATTAGCATCGAGAGTGGTGGCAGCGGACCAGATCTAAGCTGGTAGTTAAGCTTAGAAGTTTTCATGCAGGCCCCCACATTTGTACCCTAAAGTTCAAAGTGGGGAAGCAGCCTTGACACTGGGATTATCCATTGAGAGAACGGGGTTGTGGCAGAACATCATTGCTCATAACTGAGCACTACTTAAACATCTGTGCAGTATACAGAATAGTTACAGTTCAGTATAAGAGTTGTTGAGAGCAAAATAGAGCCTTGGATCAATGAGCCGTTAAAAGTAAGCATACAGGCTTGCACGATTTCTAACCTAGAATTAAGTTACAGGTTAGATTTTTCAAGACTACTTTTCATTTAATTATTTTCCTTTCCAAATTTCCGATGACTGCAGATTTAATCTATTCCACAGCTATATCACATGTCCTACTAGTGATTATTCCTTTAATGGCTTCTTAAAGGTAATCCAGAAAGAACATCTGTTTCAACTTTAGAGTCTAAACAACAAAGATTATTGATCCCGTAAGTAGGAAATCAGCAGAATTTACTCATGAAAACAGCATCACAGGCCAACATTTTTGAGATATGTGCATGGAGATAAGCTGTACAGCTCCTGTTAGTGCACACAGCCCCATTTTAAAATTTCCCCTCCCGGTAGCAGGGGTAGATATGGTGATTTCCCTGCTTTGGGTGGAATTCACCCTCTCTCTGGATAGAGTTAAATCATCCCTGCCAGAGAGAATTTGTCCTTTGAGCTCATAAAAATGCTTCAAAAGAGAAAAATATTTTTCCTTTGGAATGGCCCAGATTCCAGGAAGTGTCAGGTATGTTTAAGAAATTCCTTTTGGGTATATCCCAACTCTCCAGACAGGTGCACACACGTCCAATTTCAAATATCACAATTTGGATGTTGTTCGATGCTATCAAAATACTCTGTTTAATTTTCAGTATCAAAGTATAAACATTTCCACCAAAGTGCACTTAATTATATTTGTTTGCCAAGTGGCGCCCTCGGTTATGTATACAAGAAGCCTTATGGAGAAAACAAATGATTACACTTCCAAATCCCTTGCTTTTCCTCTGCAGAAATACACATCTATGACTAATGGGGAAATTTCTATGGGGGCCCCTTATTAAAATGTTAACCAAACAATGCTGCCTGGCGTTTGAGTTAAGAATGAACGCCTGCAACCTTTAGTCTTATTCACCTTCACTGATTCTTAATGCTTTCCTGAGCACTGAGAACATCTGTTTGGTGGCCTATGAGAAGTTACTTGCTAGATACAGCACTGGTATCAACATCGTAACTGGGACTAAATAGCTCCGTTGTAGGCAGGGCCAACATTAACATGTCTTGAAGCATGGATTACCTGCTTGTCCCAAGGATCAAGGCATACTGGCAGCTCTGCTGCTGACTGTGCTGTACCTGCTTAGTAAGTAAAACAGATTTAGAGCCTGATCTTCAGGTCTGGCTGAATACTGTTCAGCACAGAACCTTAGGGCAAGAAGTAAAAGTGACTTTCTGCCACCTTTGCATTCTTGTAATTTGGGGCCAGTTCAGAGCAGAGTCCAGCCTGAATGCTAATTGCCACTGTTTAGCTGGGACTATTTTGGCAGCCAGAGATCACCGATTCTATCCAGATGGGCTTCTGTGTGCTGCCATTTTGAGTTTGGAGAGAATTATAGTCAATCTAGTCCGTCCTCCTACATTTTGGCAAGTGAGGTCAGTTTTTGAGCAAGTATAAGGGGAAAAAATAATAAAGGAAAAGCAAGGTATTTTGTGGTCAGACTTGTGGGCGATTTGCATATGCCAGGATTACTGCAGGATCAATGGAAAGAAACTCTTTTTTTTTTTTTTTTTTTTTTTTTGAAGTGAGAGATGAGTAACCCAATATGACCTAGGTGAAGCAGTGACCAGGAGTGTTTCTAGTGATTTATTATAAAGGTGAAGCCAGGGAATTACCAGCTCTAAATCTTCTGTGTCCTGACTCTAAATGTTCCAAGAGCTTCCTAGCAAGGGAACATATTTTCCCTCTTCTCCTTTATAGGCTTTTCTGTGGTTTGAACGATCATTTTCAAGAGAGAGGACAACACACTATTTACTTCTCTGTGGAGCTGTCATACCTCTCTGTTGCTTTCCTCTGTTGTAGGAATGTGATGAATCACTAATTATTCTGGTCATGGGGCTAGTTTATCCACTACTTAGGAAAAAACTGTGCAGGGAACAGGAAACTTTGGATTCCCTCTGGCGTTGTTTCAACTTCATAATTCCATTGGATGAGCCGGGTTTGTTTCTTGGTGGGAAAGGCAGCAGTTTCCATTTACTACATCTTCCAATGTCCTGAGGTCTGTAGAGATCTTGGGACACCTGTCTGAGGCCAGGATCTCTGCACATTGCTGTCTCGGACCCTCCTTTTGGCTCCTTGCCCACTGACTGCTGTCCCTAAAATCATCCTGCTATGGGTGTTGAATGTAAGGGAAACACATACAGGGTAGCGCAAAAGGGGTCAGCTTTATCTTACGGAGTGTCTGTGGGAATGATAAGGGGGAGCATGGCCCTCTTGCATCATATGCCCTCTCTGTTCTCAGACATGGCCATGTAGGGGCTCCAATACCTGGGGCTAGGGGGCAGATGCCTGGAAGTGATCACTTCTCTCTCTTCTGCCAGACCAGCCACGTCTGTCAGATCACTGTCTCCTCTTATTAAAAATAAAGTGTGGATGACTGGGCCCTTTAAAGGTGACCTTTTTTTGGTAATGATGACCTACCTACAGTATTGTATGTTCAGGAGAATCACATAATCAGTAGTAGTATGCTTGGATAATGTCATTCACAGAGTCCAGACAGTGGGCTGTTGGTCGTTTGGTTTGATTTGGTTAGTAGGTTTTTAGATGCAGTTTGGATTTCAGGGCCCTATGACAAACACAATTAATAAGTAATTGTTCGTGGGGAAAAATAGAATGAATATAGGAAAAAACATGAAATGTAATTCCTTTCTTCACCATACATGCTATGCACTGACGATTCCCTTGGTCTGTCAAAGATAAAGTAGATAAGGAAATGTTATTTACTCCTTCTCATAGCACAAGAATTAGGGGTCACCAAATGAAATTAATAGGCAGTAGGTTTAAAACAAACAAAAGGAAGTATTTCTTTATACAATGCACAGTCAACCTGTGGAACTCCTTGCCAGAGGATGTTGAGAAGACCAAGGCTATAACAGGATTCAAAAAAGAACTAGATCCATTCATGGAGGATAAGTGCATCAGTGGCTACTAATTTGGATGGGCAGGGATGGTGTCCCTAGCCTCTGTTTGCCAGAAGCTGATAATGGGCAACAGGGGATGGATCACTTGATGATTACCTGTTCTGTTCACTCCCTCTGGGGTACCTGGCATTGGCCACTGCCGGAAGACAGGATACTGAGCTAGATGGACCTTTGGTCTGACCTAGTATGGCCGTTCTTATATCACCTACAGCTTCCCCAGACTTGAGGCTTAGCTTTGCAGCTACTGTTCTCTGGTTGAGGAGCTCTCAATAACAGTCCATCCAGTTCCATTCCTTTATTAACTGCATGGTTGGAGTTGCCCCAACTTCTCTCTTTCTTCAGTGGCAGAATGCCTTGCTGCTGCATTATATTGCTGCCTTCACCAGCTGACTGATGGACCAAGAGACAAGTTGAATAATGAAAACTGAGGGGATGGTGGTATCTTTCCAAGGCTGGTCTTGGCAGCATACTGTGTGCTCTGATGGCTCATTTATTGTATCTTATTCAGTAGAAATTGGCTTTGTAGAAAGCCAATGCATTTCTTTCATGTTGTCAAGGCTGAAGAAGTTTGAAATGAAAAGATCCGAAGGCAACCTTGAATGGGCATGTGCAGTTAAAAGATGGGTTATGTAATATACAAATAGTTATAGGTTTGAAACAGAAGGGATCAGTTTTAAGATAAGTGAATAATTATTTTCCTAAGTCAACATTCAGAATCCCCTAATTCATTATTTCCACTGTGCTGTTAGCAACACCAACAACAGAAATGGTATGAACCAAAAGGAGGGTGGTTTTATGCTCTTCTGCCAATGTGGCAATTCCCACAGTCAGGGATTTTTGGGGTCAGGGAGAAAGAATGAACTTTCCTTCTTTGTGGTCCAGCACTGAGTGCACACAAATTGTATCATATAAAGTTACTTTAAATCATAGGCATGTGCTCAGTTTTGAAAATTAGGGGGAATGTTTGTTCTTCATAGCAACCTTACTTAACTACCTCAAATATGTATGGTAAGCAAAGGGTCCCAAAGGAATCTGCATAATAAACTGCAGTATGCTTATTGTGTTATAACCCCACTCTCTCTCTCTGTATGTATGTGATACACACACACACACACAACATATGATATGCATGTAATAATTTATTATGCACTGTTGACTGTTTCTCTTCCTCTTCTCCTGAGATGTAGAATTCTCCCCTCCCTCAGAATTAGTTTCCCTGATGCAGAGAATGGACAAGATTCAGTCTGGCATGAAAACCAATTTTTCTAGACAATAAAAAGCTGCAGCTTTAAACCACACTACATGGTTAGAAATGGGAATTTTATACCATTGGGAAAAGGATTCCCAGCTTTCTAATGGGGCCCAGCATTTGCATCAAGCCCTGGAAGATCCTGTGAAAAAAGACTTTAAATCTGTGATAATTTTAAGTTTAGAAAAGATTGTGGTTAAATTTTTAGATTTTTTGAACCTTGCACAGCTGAACTCATGGGTAGTGATTTGTAGAAGTGTTGAGCACCTGCCACTCCTGCTGGCAGTCAGTGGGAGCCGTGAGCATTCATGACCTCTGAAAATCAGTCTCATGGTAACTAAGGCCCTGATCCTGCAATGCGGATAAAACCTTTATACCACATCATGTTGTGCATACCCTTGTAGGTACAGTAGAACCTCAGAGTTACAAACACCAGAGTTATGAACTGACCAGTAAAACCACAGACCTCATTTGGAACTGGAAGTACACAATCAGGCAGGGGGAGGAGGGAGGCAAATATAGTACAGTACTGTGTTAAAAGTAAACTACTAAAAAAAGGGGGGGGGAAGCAGCATTTTTCTTCTGCATAGTAAAGTTTCAAAGCTGAATTAAGTCAATGTTCAGTTGTAAACTTTTGGAAGAACAACCATAATGTTTTGTTCAGAGTTAGTTAATGAACAACCTCCATTCCAGAGGCGTTTGTGATTCTGAGGTTCTACTGTATTAAATATACATATAGATTGCATGAGTGTTTTCTCTAATAAAATTGCAAACAAACAATGCTTAGTGTTATGTTTTATCATGGTCTAGTTAGAGGGGGTGAAAAACGATGCATATATTTAAGGCATCACATTACATATTGCCCAAGATGCAGAAGAAGAAAATGGTACAAGTATAATTTATGCACAGTGGTTTCTTTGTTGATAGAAAACCTGTGAGGAACAGATTTTAGATAATTATGCACATTAGCAGTAAACAAAATGAAACAAAAATACAGCATATTCTTGCTGGAGTAGCTTTATCAGTTGGATAAGGATATGGAGGAAAGGATGTTGAATGCCTGCATTAGAGTTTGGGTCATAGCAGGTGAGAAGAAGGAGATGACCAGGGTAGGGGTGAGTGTGCCCTCAGTCAGTGAAAAGGCAGACTCTTAACATTGTAAACCACATCCTCTGCTTCTGTGAAATAGTTAGAAAACAAGTGTTTGATCTTGAAAACCATGCCATTTATACTGCTTTCTCATTCCCTTTAGAGTAGTGCTTAGTCATTTACTTTCAAAATGACTTTCAGGGGTGCTGCTATTTCAATTTGTTCTTCTTTGATTCCCTCACTGTAACCTTCCTTTTCAGATACTGTAAATTACTTCTGAATTGTTAGCTCTCTAAATTAGATTTCCTGCCTTAATGGCATGTTGTAACCATGGTGCTGCAGGCAACTGTTAGTTTAATTCAGGGCAAGAGGGTTAAGTGAAAATTACAATTCCAAGATTATCACTCTCCATGTAAATTAGATCTATGGCATTAGAGCTTCTTATAAAGAAATTGCCTTTAAGCATTGAAAGTAGAATGAAAGTTCGAGCTAGAGTTTGCTTTTACTTTTATCCCAGTGTAAGGAGCAACATGTAGCTGTACTGTCCCAAAAGCAGCACAGGGAGGGAATTGTGACTCTGAAGGTCTAAGGCACAACCAAGATCTTGGATTGAATGGTCAATGAAATCGTGCGTGGGCTTTGCTGGTGAGCTTTCCATGACTAACGCTCCCACAAAACGGGGTGTTGTTTTTCTTTTAAACAGACACGCAGGTCAAAGTCCATGTCCTCTCCCTCTCTGTCCATCATGGGTAGGTGGGGTGGGCTTTGAGGAGCCTGCATAGTGGTTCAGCATTCCAGCCTGCCATGCAGCTTAGCTCCATCAAAGCTTACCTATGTACAGCCCCAAAAGAGAGGGGTTGGGGCAGGCTTTGAGGGCAAGTACATTGGCAAGTTGGCATATCCATGTGGCCCCACATACATGGGGCACAACCTGAGTCTTTGGGCTGTAGCAGTGGCCATGGAGTGGCTATACTGCCACTTTGCAGACCTGCGGAGCAGATGTCCTCCTCCACTTCCAGATCCCTTTGGACCCCCCACACACTATGCTAAGCCTGACTATGTGAGGTTGGTGTTCCAAGAGTGCTCTAAATGTAAACAGTGTTAATACATAATGTGACAGCAGCCTGTGCTCAAGAATTTGTACAATAGTTTCTGGGTTTTATAGGACCAATAAAGTCATCTTGCTGTACACTGCAAATGGCTTTCTCTGAGATCCTCTTTATATCTGCTTTTAATACTTGATACAGACGGAAGGAGTAATTCCCTTATTCAGGCTTAAAGTATTGTCATGGTGAGAGAAGCCTCCTATGTTTATTCCTGAGTTGTAATCATATGATGCCTTTCATTGTTTAAGTGCTGACTATATGACTAAGTTGTACAAGACACAAGTGGAGACTGGCCCTGTCGAAAGAGCTTGCAGTCTAAAATCCTACATGTTTTGAACTTTAGACCTGCAGCAGTATCCGTTTTATAAATACTGAAATAAATAGTTTTGTTTAATAATTGAACCAACAAATATTTACAGAAATCATTCACTGTAACAAGACCATTCTGAATATGAATGTGATCTGCCATGCCAAAGACCTTAAGGGTATGTCTATACTGCAGTGTAACCCCAGGGTTCAAACTGAGGCTCAAGCCTAACCCCCCTTCTGTATATACACAAATAGTGCTAGCCCAGGGCTTGGACCAGGGTTCTGGGATGCCATGGGGGTGGAGGGTCTGAGCCTGAGTCAAGCCAGGAATTTGCAACGTAGATGCAGCCCTATTGGACTCAGAGTCTGGGAGTCTGTCAAAAGTATTTCACAGCCACACAGGCCAACTTTCTTTGTTCTCTGGACAGTCAAGTTTTCCCACACTGTACCAGAAAGAAAGGACTAGCGTGGCCACATTTTGGGAGATGCTAGGAAGGCTGGGATATGGGTGGTTGGAGTCGGGCACGCATAATGAGGTATAGATATTGGAGCCTGAGGTTGGGTCCCAGGTTTCAACAATTCCTAACCTAAAGTTACAAATGAGTGTAGATGCTCAAGCCCTAGGTTACTAAACCCAGGGTCTGCTAACTTGAGTTCTACTAACCCTGGGCTTATTTTGCAGTGTAGGCATACCCTAAGAGATCACAGTCCTGAACTGTTTATTTAATATGTGACTTTCATGTGGAAAATAAGTCAGACCCAGGCAGCCTTAGTTCAAAGGATTTCCCAATGAGATATGCTAACTTGGTCTAGATTCACAGCTTAGTACAGGGGTTGGCAACCTTTCAGAAGGGGTGTGCCGAGTCTTCATTTATTCACTCTAATTTAAGGTTTTGCGTGCCAGTAATACATTTTAACGTTTTTAGAAGGTCTCTTTCTATAAGTCTGTAATCTATAACTAAACAGTTATTGTATGTAAAGTAAATAAGGTTTTTAAAATGTTTAAGAAGCTTCATTTAAAATTAAATTAAAATGCAGAGCCCCCTAGACTGATGGCCAGGACCCGGGCAGTGTGCCACTGAAAATCAGCTCGCGTGCCGCCTTCGGCACACGTGCCATAGATTGCCTACCCCTGGCTTAGTATGTTGCCAAAGAGCTTGAGGTGAATGTTCAAGAAAAGGTCTGCAGCAAAATAATGTAAATCTAATCTTATCTGTCTAGGTTCCCATATTCTGTCCATCATTGAGGTATCTGAGCACCTTACACATTTATTAGAAAGAACAAAAGAGCTTTATTTGTTTTAACTCTGTGGGTTTTGTGGGGCAATTGAGGGGAAGGGCAGTGGAAGAAGCAAGCTTTGTGTTTTGCTTTGAATACACGGAGGCTTGTGGCTATTCTGGGCTCTTCTGGGAGTGAATTCCATTTGTGGGCTCTGTCTCCTGCACACACAAGCCTCACTCTTGAGGTTGGCAGTTCCCATTACCGTAGCTAATTTCTGTTTTAATGAGCAGAACTCCTTATTATGGACCTCATTGTTTCCAGCCTCTGCTGCTTGGGCATGCACTGGGAGGAGAGGCCTCAAGGAGGTTGGTGCATTATGGGGAGTGGTGGGCAGAACCAAGATTCTACCCATTTCCACCCCTGCCCATCTGTGCTGAAGGATAAAAAACAGCCATGCAGGGGCTGCTGTTACTTCTGGATGGGACTGTTGAATGACCCACACTCTGGCCCATAGGTTTTGATCCTTTTGTCCTTAGTCAAGCAAAGCTCCCATGGACTTTACTGGGAGCTTTGCCCAGGAAACAAGGTCAACCCCTTTATTCTTTTTCCTCCTGGATCTACTCTAGTTTCTTGTGATAGGTGAGAAATTCTATATAGCTTTTTCCAGAGTCACAAAAGGAAGCTGTTGTGATCTCCAGCAATGAAGTCTGTGGCCAGGTAACATTCCAAATTTCTTTATTTGTTTGTTTTAGGTCAATTTTGTAGCCTGTCAGCTGTTTGCCTTGTTGGCTGCTTTTTGGTTTCGCATTTATTTGAGCCCCAGCAATGTCAGTTCCGTTGTTCGTCATGCATTTGCCACTCTCTTTGGAATATACTTTGCTGTTTTCTGTTTTGGATGGTGAGTATTTAACTTTCAGATAAACAAATTATGCTAGCAATTATGTTTTATTTCATGTCAGTTTTCCTAGATTATTTGTGTTCTGTCCTGAGACAACTTGTGTGTTGCAGTCAGGGCCGGCTCTCGCTTTTTTGCCGCCCTAGGCAAAAAAAGCCGCCCTGCCCCCCCCCCCCCCCGAGCGCGGCAGGGGAGAGCGCCGAGCCCTGCCGCGGGCCCGCAATCCCCGACCGGCCGGAGCGCCGGGAGCAGGGCGGAGAGCCTGGCCGGGGCTCTCCGCTCTCCCCAGTGGCCAGAGTGCCGCGGGGAGGGCGGAGAGCCCCCAGCGGCCAGAGTGCCGGGAGGAGGGCGGAGAGCCCGGACGGGGCTCTCTGCTCTCCCTGGCGGCCAGAGCGCTGGGGGGAGGGCGGCAAGCCCAGCCGGGGCTCTCCGCTCTCCCCGGCGGCCACAGTGCTGGGGGGAGGGCGGCGAGCCCGCCGCAGCTCTCCGCTCTCCCCGACCGGCCGGAGCGCTGCGGGGAGGGCGCCAAGCCCACTGCGGCTCCGCTCTCCCCTGCGGCCGGAGCGCCGGCGGAGAGCCCTGGCCGGAGCGCCACGGGGAGGGTGGCGAGCCCAGTCGCGGCCCCGCTCTCGGGCCGGAACGCCCTGCCACGCCGCCCCCTCCAGGTGCCGCCCCAAGCACATGCTTGGTGGGCTGGTGCCTGGAGCCGGCCCTGGTTGCAGTCCTGCAAAACAACGACCACCTAACCGCCACAAAGCCCGGAACAAACTGAAATGACTTGTAGATGTTTATTTGCAGTGTTGTTGTAGACCTGTTGGTCCCACGACATTAGAGAGACAAGGTGGGTGAGGTAATATCTTCTATTGGTCCAACTTCTGTTGGTGAGAGAGACAAGCTGAAGAAAAGCTCTATGTAGCTCTAGAGCTGGTCTCTCTCTCTCCAACAGATGTTGGTCCAATAAAAAATATTCCCTCCCCACCTTGTCTCTCTTGTAGATGTATGTTGTATTTATCTATGGCAAGTTTACTGCAGTCATCAAAGAGACACCATCACCCAAGAAGACATAAAAATATATCTTCATTAGAGGAGATGCATTCATTGTTGAGTATTTAATTTTCTTTTTTTTTAAAAAAAGAACATTTTAGGCCCAAACTGGTTGACAGGATTCTTACTTGAAGCACTGTTCTCTTCACGGTATAAAAACTGCATTGTGGGGTGGCTCCATGTTTACTGGCTCTATTTCAAATTTAGTTAGCTTACATGGTAGAAAAGGGATTTTTTTTCCATCAGCCCTGCAGTCTTACTCTGAGACTATCTAAATGTTTATCTTTTTGTTTTCAAGGTACTCGATCCATATTTTTGTACTGGTGATGATGAGCTATGGCATCATGAACATTGCAAGTATTCCCAACATCCACAGGTAAAGTTACATGAGGGCAAGAATTCAATTACCCTGTTCCATCTAGAGGCTGGCAGCAACACAGAAGTTCATTTTGGTACCTTATCTCTCTCACCACCTGAGTTCTCCACTCAGTTGCAGCAGTTTTATGGATTTAACTACAGTATCCACTGTATTGTCTAAATTTTGTGGATTTTTAGTTAGTGTATCACATCTGCCTACCAAAGAGAGGGAAGGCGTTTTGTACTTTGCCCAGTTTAGCCTCCTGCAGCTTCAGCAATTTACATGGAGACCTCTTGTTTTTAAGTTGTTATTGGAGATTATGTCAAGCCACACACTCTTCAGTGTTGTGTCCTGGTGAATGGGTTTTAAAAACCCTATTTTTAATTTTTCCCTCTTGCTGTTTGGCCTTTATGCATTTCCCATTTACCCTTGAGTTAGATAGTCAGAATAAGATCACACGCAGTTCAAAATCTGTGTTTTGTGAAACAAGTCAGTATTTTGGTACAGTAACTCCTGACTTAAAGACATCCCGGTTAACGTTGTTTCATTGTTATGTTGCTGATCAGTTAGGGAACATGCTCGTTTAAAGTTATGCAATGCTCCCTTCTAACGTCGTTTGGCAACCGCCTGCTTTGTCCACTACTTGCAGGAAGAGCAGCCCGTTGCAGCTAGCTGGTGGGGGCTTGGAACCAGGGTGGACCGGCAGCCCCCCATCAGCTCCCTGCTCCCCTAAATTCCCTGTGCTGCAGCTGCCCAGCAGGCTATCAATTGCCAGCAGTTCAGCTGTCCCTCCCCCCACTGCCATGTGTTGCTCCTGCCCTCTGCCTTGGAGCAGCTCCCCGAGACTTCTGCTTGCCGTTCCGGGGGGTAAGGGAGTAAGAGGGGGGCAGTCAGGATGTCCCCTTCCACCCATGCTCCCCACTTACCCCATCTTCCATAGCACAGGGGGGACACACGACAGGGCTCAGGACAGAGGGAGCTTGCTGGCAGCAGCTGCGGTCTCAGCAAGCTGATCTAATTAACAAGGCAGTGTACTTAAGAATAGGATCAGCATACTTAAAGGGGAAATGCACATCTCTCGCTCTCTCTCACATATGGTGGGTGTCTCTGTCTCTGTCTGCGATGCTGTCTCCCCTCCCTCCATTCCTGCTGCCTTGTAGAGTGTGAGAATTAACCCTTGAGGGCTCAGCCAATTGCTAGTTCATCATTTAGCAGTAAGGCATTCCCTGGGAAATATCCCACCCTCTGACTCCACCACCTCAACCAAGCTTCACAATCATCATCACTGTGTAGCCCACGAAAGCTTATGCTCAAATAAATTTGTTAGTCTCTAAGGTGCCACAAGTACTCCTGTTCTTTTTGCAGTATTACATTGTTTGATTAAAACTTATACTGTATGTGTGTGTGTGTGAGAGTGTGTGTGTGTATATATGTATGTATATATATTAGTCTTTTGTCTGGTGAAAAAAATTTCCCTGGAACCTAACCCCCGCATTTACATTAATTCTTATGGGGAAATTGGATTCGCTTAACATCGTTTTGCTTAAAGTCGCATTTTTCAGAAACATAACTACAATGTTAAGTGAGGAGTTACTGTACTGGACACAGAGCTTCACAGAACTGCAAATACAGGAAATGCCATTGACTTGATGACAAGAGAGCATTAAACCATCACCAGCCCAAAAGTAAAAGTTATAGACTGTCAGATTGTATTTGTTCCTTATGCTAAGATCAAAAAGAAAGGTACTGAAACTACCGTAGCCAGGTGTATGTTTAGTGCAGGGGTCGGCAACCTACGGCACATGTGCCAAACATGGCACGTGAGCCGATTCTGAATGGCACACAGCCTGCCGGTGAGAGGAGGAGAGGCGGAGGGGCCGGAAAGCGCCACGCTCGGGGAAGAAGCAGGGGAGGAGGGAAGCTTGGCTGCGGCAGGACCAAACTTCTGCCTCCTGCCCCGGCAGGGGAGAGTGGTGTGGGGGGGTCCTGGCCCCCTACCCCACTCAGCCCCCCCGCCCACCGCTCTTCCCTGCGGGGGCAGGAGGCAGAAGCTTGGTCCTGCGGCAGCCAAGCTTCCCTCCTCCCCCCGCTTTTTCCCACAGCTTGTTGCATTCCGGCCCCTCTGCCCCTCCTCCTCCCTCTCCCTGCCGGGATGGCCCTTGCAAGGGGGAGGGGGAAGAGCTGCAGGCTGCACACAGCTCCGTAGAGCAGGCAGAGAGAGGTAGGGACGGGCCTTTGGGAAGGGGGTAGAACAGGGCATATCCCTCCCAGCCCCCTGCCATGAGCCGCTCAGGGCAGGGGGCTGGGAGCACCCCCACGAGCCGAGCACCCCAGCCTTCTGCCCTGCACCCCCCCACACATCCTCCAGCCCTCTGCCCTGA
Source organism: Malaclemys terrapin pileata (assembly GCF_027887155.1). Lineage (NCBI taxonomy): Eukaryota > Metazoa > Chordata > Testudines > Emydidae > Malaclemys > Malaclemys terrapin. The sequence continues at coordinate 107,551,883 of NC_071506.1, forward strand.
CCTCCCCCCAACACCCACGCAGCCTTCTGCCCTGCACCCCCCACACACCCAGCCTTCTACCCTGCACCCCTCAGCCCTCTGCCCTGACCTCAAGTCGCCCCCAACACCCAGCCCTCTGCCCTGCACCTCCACACACCCCCAGCCCTCTGCCCTGACCTCCCTCCAACACCCAGCCTTTTGCCCTGCACCTCCACACACCCCCAGCCCTCTGCCCTGAACCCCCCCCACACCCAGCCTTCTGCCCTGCACCTCCACACCCCCCAGCCCTCTGCCCTGCACCTCCACACACCCCCAGCCCTCTGCCCTGACCTTGAGTCGCCCCCAACACCCAGCCTTCTGCCCTGCACCTGCACCACCCCCAGCCCTCTGCCCTGACCTCCCCCCAACACCCAGCCTTCTGCCCTGCACCTCCACACACCCCCAGCCATCTGCCCTGAACACCCCCCACACCCAGCCTTTTGCCCTGCACCTCCACACACCCCCAGCCATCTGCCCTGAACACCCCCCACACCCAGCCTTTTGCCCTGCACCTCCACACACCCACAGCCCTCTGCCCTGACCTCGAGTCCCCCCCAACACCCAGCCTTCTGCCCTGCACCTCCACACACACCCCAGCCCTCTGCTCTGACCTCGAGTCGCCCTGCTCAGCCCACTGCAGGCCTAGGTGAACAGAACCCCAGACTGGAAGCGGGCTGAACAGGCTGGCGGCGTAAGATCAGCATTTTAATTTAATTTTAAATGAAGCTTCTTAAACATTTTGAAAACCTTGTTTACTTTACAACAATAGTTTAGTTATATAATATAGGCTTATAGAGCGAGACCTTCTAAAAAATGTTAACATGTATTACCGGCACGCGAAACCTTAAATTAAAGTGAATAAATGAAGACTCGGCACACCGCTTCTGAAAGGTTGCCGACCCCTGGTTTAGTGTCTCACTGAACCTTATTGGGCAGATGGTACCTTGATCAGAATTGGCAAACTCTGTTGAAACCATAGCTGATTCTTGTACGAAGATAGGAAGCATCTATAAAAGAGATTTACAGGGCAGTAGAGTAGTTCTCTTTGTAATATTTTGCAAAACATAATCACAGATAATGTATGGTCTCAGAGTTCTCCAAGCAATAGTTCTTTGTTAGGGTTCAGCATGCTGAGCATTTCTTTCTCTGCATGTGGAATTGCTTTTCACTTGCTGTTATTTTGAGCCCTTAGTTGAAGATATGGAGGTAGTAGTGTTACCTGGAAAATTGGTTTCTGTAAGTAATCTAGAGGAACATGCCAGCTGGCAGCCTGAGAGTTATTCCACTTTTTTGTTTTGGGTTGACTTGGGCATTGCTTAGACCATTGGATTAATGCTCCCGTTAGGTCTAGTTTTGGTTTGTAACATATATCCTCTTGCCCTACTCTCTTTGTGCAAGTTTTTTAACTCCCCTTCATTGGCTTAGACATACTCCTGTGGCCACTGCAGTTGTACCTGAAGACAGAATCCCTGTGCTTGCTTATCATTTGGTAGGGGCTTTCTGAGGGTCAACGATAGTTATGTGTGCATCAACCATCTCCCCTTCTGTCTTGTCAGTTCTTCAGACAATCTCTCTCCAGTGAGTCTAATGTCCAGTCTAGTACATTTTTTAAAGTAGGATTTATTTATAAATATCTTACAGTGGCAGGCAATAAAATTAAATAAGTGACGTGCAAAGTACGAATTGTTGCTAGAGGTAGATGACTTGCAACTGTACGCGGTGGCTCTTCTATGAAGTACCCCTCATGTAACAGCCAATGGGAAAACATGCAAAGGAGAAGGCATCCAGCCTAGAATCCATGATTGTTCCAAACAGGCAGGGGCAGGCAGCAGGGAACACTGGTAGCAGCGAAGCAAGATTTTCATGGAGAGGGTATGAGAGAGTGGCATAATTAGAGGCCACTTCTGACAATTTGATCCTAAATGAGTTTCCCAAGGTGGCCACATAGGACAGTCACACGGCAGAGCCAGAACTAGAACCTAGAAATCCTGATATAGTTGATAACTAGCACTACGCTGCCTGTGTGAGAAGACATCAGAGAGAAAAGGTGCTAAAATACGCTTTGTTTCTTTCTTGATCAGTACTGTTGCCTGTGTCTTGGGGAAAGAAGGGAGCAATCTATTGTTCTGGATCAGTGGACCAAGTTGTAGAAACCAAATCTACAGCTAGAAATCCAATATTTATTCATGCCTGCATAGGAGAATGAGAAGAAATGGGCATACATTCAAGTTAAAGGATTTTCCTCTCACTCTTACTGTTTAGCCAATTATTCATGATGGAAAAAATAGCATATGTTGCACCACAAATGAAGCCAGTTTACATAATGTTGTTGGCTATTAGAGTGCAATAGTGAGTCATACTTTGAACTGCATTGGTTTGAAATTGTGATGGAACATGCTGAAAATCTTAGCAGGGCTGGGGAAGTTGGAACAGTGCCATTCCTCATTCTTAGCAATAGCTTTGTGGCTCACACATAACATGTTCAAATTAATTGAGGCAACATGAAAAGTAACTTAAATGATAAATGTTATGGGCTAAAACAGGGCTTGAAAACTGCAGCCAACAACTGCTGGCTTAAAAACCTGAGCCTATTCATAGTGTTTAATACACTGTGTCCCCAAGCCATGCCCCGTTCCTTCAGCAATGTACGAGAATATTGATAATAGGAATATAAAAAAGTATATTTTCTCAGGGGAGAGATTTCTCATGGAGTGAGGTAAAAAAGAGAGTAAGGGAAATAACGAAAGTATGAATGCATGAATGAGTCTAAACTGCACCCTTCCTATTCCCCATTAGTCCAGTCTCTGCATAGGCTGTTCTGTCTTCCTCTACTGGTTTGAGCCAGGAGGGCTGTAGTAGGTCAAACCCAGGCATGGGTTTGTTTTTTAAAATCAATACTCAAAACAGATAAATAAGGTCCTGCTGCCTGGCTCCTCCTAAAGCCTCTTCCACATAAGGTTTCTTTCCCTGCTCATACAACAGATGTCTCTAGCTAGGTTTTACACCTAGCTAGTGTGGAGAATCGCCTTCCAGGACTTTCATCCTAACATTGGGTCTCCTACAGGAGCCTTCCTGCTACCTGCAGGTCCCTCTCCCTAACCAAGCTACTTGCTGACCTTTTATCTGAGAACCAGGTGACCCTGCAGGCTGTCACCTGATCCCGCACCTGAACCCATCACCCGGGTTGTAAGTAATCAGTCACTGGTGGGCCTAAACACACCTCCCTTAAAGGGACAAAGGCCTGGCTCCGCCCCCTCCCAGCTGGCCAGTTCTTTTGCCATTTCATCTTCTGTTCTGTTTCCCATTCTGGTTTGTCCTGACTTGGGCTTGGTGGCCACAGCCTCACACTCGCCAGTCTGCCTGCCTGGTCTTCTGCTGGCCAATTTGTGCCACTGCTGTTTGGGTGTGAAGGCCTTGATTTCCCAATCATTAGGTTCCTGCCTGCCCCCTACTGCTAGGGCTCTATGGTCCTAGGCTCCAGTTGGCTGGTTTTGCTGATATGATGTTGGACCCTGATGGCCTCAGTTCTAGATGAGGTCTTAGGATCACCTGCTGTTCTCTTCTCAATTTGGTGTTCCAGCCTTCTGGTGCTCTGCTGCACCCTTCTGGATCTGCTGAATCTTGGTTCTGTTGGTCTCCTTCCTGCTCTTCTCTGTCTCAATTGGCAACCTACATCTGCTGGCATCCTCTTTCCTGTTCTGTTATGGATGGGGATGATGAGGAGAGGGAGAGGAAGTAACAGGGTTTAAGGATCACCCCTCCGTGTGCTGCACTGAGGATCTGCAACACTGCACTCCTTAAACCAGCGATACTCAGACTGCGGCCCATGAGCTCTTTAATGTGTCTCCTGCATGTCTTTGCAGCACATGATATCATAACACAGTGTGATTTAATTATTAACCAATCAGGATGCTTTTACTATGTTATTAACCAATTAAGTTATGAACTTGCACTAAGTTATTAACTTATTTGCTGTGAGAACTATATATATGGCAGACCTCTGTGGTTCGGGAGCCAAATTAGCCATCAGCAGTACCCAAAAGAGCCACAGTAGTGTGAAATATTTCCTCTCTCATACTGTTTTACTATAGTACTATTCATATTTAATGAAATAATGAATTCATGCTACTGTGACTCTTTTGGGTACTGCTGATCGCTAATTTGGCTCCTGAACCACTGAGATCTGAGAATCACTGCCTTAAACTATTAGAATGTCGGAATACAGGATACCATTAGCCTTCCTGCCTAACCTAATTTTACACTCACACAGGACACAAACCAGAGAGTGGATTTTTTTCAAACCCTAGTTAAAAAATACTTCCGGTGTGCATAACGGCCTATTTGAGCATGTAAAGCCAAAAGAAATTGTCTTCCAAATGTTACTGAAAACAATGTACAGCGATTTTGTACTCTTAAACAGGGCCGGCTCCAGGCACCAGCTTGTCAAGCAGGTGGTTGGGGCGGCCACTTCGGAGAGGGGCGGCAAGTCCAGCTATTCGGCAGCAATTCGGCAGACGGTCCCTCACTCCGGCTCAGAGCAAAGGACCTCCCGCCGAATTGCCACCGCAGATCGCGATCGCGGCTTTTTTTTTTTTTTTTTTTTTTGGCTGCTTGGGGGGCCAAAACCCTGCAGCCGGCCCCGCTCTTAAAGCATAATTATATTCTCTCTCTCTTGTTTTCTACAGACTTGCAATATGAGTGTCTCAAGTATTTCTGGTGTGTGTATGTACATAGAACAGAAAGGAAAATGGATAATCTCAACAGTATGTTAAATGTTATCTGGCTTCAGACACTTGAATTCTAGGACATAATTTTCCAAAGTGACTAGTAATTTTGAGTGTCTCAATTTTGATTATCATCCTGACATGTATAAATTTACTCTCATTTTTTGGTTTGCTTATATGAGGTGAATGTAAAGTCTTGACTCTGCTTCAGTTGGTAACTGTTCTGTTTGTTTGTATGTTCTGTTTAGGTACTCCTTTGTGGTGGCCATGGGATACCTCACATTGTGTCACATTAGCCGAATATACATATTTAATTATGGTATTCTCACTACAGATTTCTCTGGGTGAGTATCCAGCTCATATACTATGTCTGTTGATAAATTGTATAGTCAATTGCTTGATCACACTTTGGTTCATTATGAAATATATTCAAGAGGCAAATTATAGATTTATAAATATAAGGTTTATACCAGGGTAGAATATTCATATGTCTTGTCGTTTTCCTTTGGGACATTTCAGTATTAGCTTGTGAGAATAACTCCCTACCTGTTAATATGGAAAAATACTCATATGTCCTGACCCAGACCGTTTTCTTATCTCCTTAAGCCAAAGCTTACTTCAACTAATGCATGGTCTTATGGGATACCTGACATGAGTGGACAGAATTGTAGGGAGAGTATAATACATTCAGTTAACATAACTTCCCAATACTTATATTAACACTAAGCCTACCCATATATGTATTGGCTAACAATATAATTTATTATTAAATTATTGTAGAACTATAATTTAGTACAATTAAAAGAATGTCACACAGGGCGGTCCTGCAATCTTGTTTACTTAATCTTTCAAGAAATACTTGTTCAAAGTAAATAATGCATGATGTTAGACTGACTCAGTATTTCCATTAGCCAGCAAGGTGTGCCTGTGTGTGTTCTTGCACAATAGCACCTTGCCAGAGGTGGGGAGGGTCTGCTTATCTGCTTCTCCACCTTGAGTGGGGATGGGAGAGTAAGTTCCAAAGTTACTCTTTGGTGGTGGAGTGGGTCCTAGGTTATCTTCCTATCTGCCAATCCCTCAGTGTCCAAGGAAGCAGCAAGTCAGGTTGGCCCAAGCTGCTTCTTCCTTAAGTTTGTCTGGTTGGGTGGGATAGACTGTTGCTCTCTTTATTCCTTTCTTGAGAGTGCAATAGACCAGTATTGCCAGTCCCGGTGAGTGGCCCCAAGCCTTCTCTTTCCTCATTCTGATTCTACTCTGGGGGAGACGGTCCTTGGATTTTCCCAAAGCCCTTTCTTGCCAAGCTGGGAAAACAATGTGAGAGGAGCCATCTGGCCCTCTCCTGCTGAAAGGGAGAGAACTTCCAGAATAGCTGTAGCTGGTTGTTTCTTCCAGCTTTAAAGGGCCAGCTACCAGCAAAGCTGTTTTATCCCATTTTTGAAAGAGTGAAACATGCATGTTTTATTATAAGTCCTTTTCTGGATGCTTTGCTTTGGCATATATAAACTGTTCTTAGGATTATTTAGGTTTTTTAACTCTTTCTTACCCCAGTTACATATTTTTTCCCTTCTTCTTTATGCTAAGAGGATTATGCTGGTGAGTTGATTTTTGGTGTTTTTTAATACTTTATAAGAATGGCACTACTAATAATACATCATCCTCTTTTATAGCATATGTAGACTGTCAGTGTAGTGATATTATAGTTTTTACCAGAAATGGATTAGTTTAAAAAGAAAAAAAATCAAAGGACTATGATTGCTCAGGAGGCTAGTAATGGGCATGGGTCCCAATCCAGTAAACTATTCAAACATGTGCCTAACTTTGTGCACATGAACAGTATGAATGAAGTCAGTGTGACTATTCATGGATTAAATTATGGACAAGCTTAAATCCTTTGCTGGACTGGGGCCACGGTGCCTCTCACTTTTTGGTTACGGGTTTGAGTTCAACCAGTTTGTTATGAGCAAAAACCACTACCATTTGAAGAATATTCATTGAAGGCCTGTGGGTGACACAAATGGCTTATCTGAAATTCTAGGGGCCTACACACTATTCCTAGTGGAAAAATTCACAGCACAAAAATCACCATAAAATTGGCACTAGTTACCACCCTTATTAACAGTCTTATATGAGAGTCAAATGCTTGAATTGGCTTGGAGACTGACCCACCTTTTCACCCTGAAAGGTGGTATTTTCCATGTGTAAATTGGAGCCTTTTGGCTGACAGATACACAATCTTGCACTTTTTACTGCATGTGCCATATTTCTGCTGTAGATAAATGGAAGATTTCATTCTCCAGGGCTGTTGGGCTAAAACATTTTATCAGCCCTAACTTTACTCCAAAGGAAAAAATGGCAGCATTTCTAGCAAACCACCCTAAAAATGAACATAGTTAAATGTGAAATCTCGAAAAGCTTTATAAAGCAATTTTTTAGCAATGAGTGTTACTGAAGGCAGTTATTTATCTTCTAATGCTTAATGCTTTGCTGTGTTTTCTTTCCTCTGCTGGTTTTATTTCAATCCCCAAAGTTAGCAATAATGGTAGAATAGCCAATTTGTAAAAAGAAAATATATTTGACAATGGAATCTGACCTAGAAGTCTTCTTTTTTGTTACACCATTGCAGAACAAAGTACAGAAGTATTAAACACTCCAAAGAGTTAGATGGAAACATTTGTTTTCCTTGAAAATATATTAAGGAAATTCTTTTTTGGCATTGTAAGTGATGGGACGACAGCTCTGGGGACTGAAGTCCTCTGTGTATCCACAGACCACGTACAACATGGGTAGTAGCAGTGCAAGACATGGCTCTGCCAATAAACCTCTTTTCTGTAGTATGAAGATAGCACTCTCTTCATTCACTCCGTGCTCATTCATTGCTTGACTACTCTGTTTAGCATTTGTCCACTTGAAATTGGACACCACTAACTGATTACACATAAGCTGATAAGGAACCGTGGGTGGTAACTACCAACCAGCTTAAATTCAAACCAGTGAATCAGAGTTGAAAAGCTTGATATCCCATTAATATCCCACGCAATTCCCTCAGAAACATTTTTCTGAATGAAAACTTTCAGCTGTAAAGAATGGTTATCTAATAGATGCCTCCAACTAAACATATTGTTTAGAATTGGGGATGGGTGAAGTAAGTGGTTCTGATTTTAAGTTAGGAAGTGACTTGAATTTCTGCCTAAACATGAAACAAACTGAAAACTGATTTGAGGTGTGTAAAATTCAGTTTGTATCTTCTTCTGTGTGCTGCTGCACTTCCTGGTTTCTGTTGAAAACAGAAGTAAAAAATACAGCAAGAGATGTTGATATGGAGTTTCTAGTACAATAGTAAAAAAACGTAGACAATCTGAACAATCTCATGAGAGCCCTTGATCGTGTGAGGTTTTCCACACTGATTTCCAGACCAAGGAAATAAATTCACAAAAAGTATCAAAAATATTAGAAATAAATCATAGCATGAGGAAATTGAGTTTCTGTTTCTCTGGTCTGGTTTTAGCAATGGTGTTGATATGTTTTATTTTGTATGATATTCACAGATTAGGCATTGTGGGATAATATCCTTTAGTTTGCAGCTGCAAAGCATGAGGAGCTCTTTTTAGTCACAGTTAAACAGAGCTCAAATGATCTGGGTTTTGGGAATAAATGGCTTTATTTCAAATGTCTTCCTTTAGGTTTCCTCTGTAAATGTAAGTATCATCTGTAGGCTTTATTCTCATAGAATATTGTGATTTTCTTTTAAAGTCTACCTACTTCTTCGCCTCTTTTCAATAAACCGTGTCAACATTTTGAACAAAATAATAGATTCTGACCTTCACTTGTGGGTATACAGTAGATTTTATTAATGTTTATTTTTGTGCACATCTCTGCAGCCTTCTCAAACTGAGTCACATTTTTATTACTTATATGTCAAAAACATTTGACCTTGCATGACATAGGCACCATGTTTAACATACTAATTTAGTCAACATTTTTGTGCCATTTATAATTAGATGTTACCTGAAAGTTAAAAAAAAAAAAAATAGCAATTTATTCCTTCAGTATTGCCAGGCCTAAGTGTTCAAATATCCTGAGTCTGACTTAGTAATTATGGGATTTTAAAAATAAGCTTTGGGTTCTTTTTATTTTGGCTCTGTTTTTGAGCTTGGAGGTTTCATGTTTCCAATCTTTTCTCTACAATCAGTAGGGCTAGGAACTTATTTAAAAAAACAAACAACCAACAAAAGCTGAGGTTCTCGTATAATCACATGATTCAGGGAGCTGGGGTTTTAAAAACATATCAAATATCGTAAGACCTGCAATAAAATCCTGAGAGTTGGCAACGCTTCTTTTTAATACTTTAAATATCCAAATCAGACTTCTAACTTGGCAACTAATCACACACAATGGAGGCTGGCAGATATTAAACACAATGTTCTGGCATTTACCTGCAAAGCTGATCTTCAAGGACACTTTGAAAGAGCTCTCTATGTGTCAAGAGGCAGAGATTGCTGATCTCTGCCGTACTGTTTATTTTATTACTAGGCTTGAAATCTCAACGTACCAGCATCTCCTGACTCAGCATTTCAGCTTTAAAACAGAGAACTATTTTAGGTGGGAGGAAGGTATGAAGTGTCTGTCCAGGTGCTATAGTGGACCCATATATAACAGTAGTTGCATAATGTGCTTCAGTGTGCCAAGTTAGGCATCTCATTAGGACTTCTCATTCTGTAAACTGAATGGCAATCTATGTGGTACCCATCACTAGGATGTGTGAGCAACATATGGATTCAAAGGTTGAAAGCCAGAAGGGTTTAGCATATGATGTAGGTGAAGCACTTGGATTTCAGGGCACCAAGTGAAACATGCAAAGTTTTCAGTTACTCTGTTCTCGCTGTAAATTTCTTAAGCCGACATCAAGATGAAGTCGGTGGCTGGGTAGGAGGGGCAGGGGGACGGCAGACCTGTTCATCCTACTTTTACAGCTGGAGGAGAGATTACAGTACCAGGCACTACAGAAGTATGGATATGTGCTTTCAAGTATGGACATGTGTATGGGAAAGGCTGATATCCCATAAGAACCCACAAGGACTTATTCTTTTCTTGGCTGGGACACGATATGGGCAGATTTCTGCTTAGGGGACGTTGCAAGACAGTTTTCCACCTTCCTGAAGAAGGTTACAGAATAGACTAGACAATTTGAGTCTGTTTGAATATTGGAGGCTTTAGCTGAGCTGTTATTTTATACACTGTTTCCCTCTCTAGCACCCTTAATTCCCTCTCTTACTGTCATTGTATATTAAGCATCTTGAACCCAGGAGGAAAATAAAGACTCCTATTGGTTTTTCAGAAAGGGCTTTATATGATATGTTGTATTTTTCTGCATCAGGAGGGTCATTTCTGTCAAACTTTATGTCTTATTTAGAGTTCAAATTTGGGATGGAAGGGAGAGAATATTAGTTTTTTCAGATTAAATTGTAGCAGTGTTCTAATACAGGCTGATTTTGTGCATGACCTTCAGTCCATCTGAATTGTTTGGATTTCAGTGCTCAGTGGTTTACAGCAGGGGGCCCAATTTTCAAATGCAGGTGCCTAAATGCAGGCAATTAAAGGGACATCAGTTTGGCTTTGATTCTCTGGTTTGAAGTTACTTACTTAAACCTTAGCATAAAATAAATCAGTTTTGTCATTAGCAAGAATCATGCCTGACAAAAGTTTGCTTTTAAAATGAAAAGTTGTTGCTGAACCAATGTGACATGGTGGGATAATACACGTGACTGGAATATTGTTATAGAAGGGTACAGCTTGCTCAGGAAGGACAGGCAGGGAAAAAAGGGAGGAGGTGTTGCCTTATATATTAAAAAGGTATACATTTGGACTGAGGTTGAGATGGAAATAGGAGACAGACTTGTTGAAAGTCTCTGGGTAAGGATAAAAGGGGTAAAAAACAAGGATGATGTCATGGTAGGGGTACAGACCACCTAACCAGGAAGAAGAGGTGGATGTGGCTTTTTTTAAACAACTAACAAAATCATCCAAAGCACAGGACTTGGTGGTGATGGGAGACTTCAACTACTCAGACATCTTCTGGGAAAATAACAACAGGGCACAAATTATCCAAGTTCTTGGAATGTATTGGAATGTATGTTTTTTTATTTCAGAAGGTGGAGACAGGTACGAGGGAGAGAGGCTGTTCTAGATTTCATTTTGACAAATAGGGAGAAACTGGTTGAGAATTTGAAAGTGGAAGATATCTTGGGTGAAAGTGATCATGACATGATAGAGTTTGTGATTCTAAGGAATGGTAGCATGGAGAACAGCAAAATCAAGACAATGGATTTCAAGAAGGCAGACTTTAGCAAACTCAGGGAGTTGGTAGGTAAGATCCCATGGGAAGCAATCTAAACAATTGAAGACAGTTGGCAGTTTTTCAAAGACACATTATTAAGGGCACAAGAGCAAAGTATCCCACTGTGTAGGAAAGATAGGAAGTATGGCAAGAGACCACCGTGGCTTAACCAGGAGATCTTCAATGATCTAAAAATAAAAAAAGAGCCCTACAAAAAGTACTACAAAAAGTGGAAACTAGGTCAAATTATAAAAGATTAATATAAACAAATAACACAAGTATGTAGGGACAATTAGAAAGGCCAAGGTACAAAACAAGATCAAACTAGCTAGAGACATAAAGGGTAACGAAAACATTCTACAATACATTAGAAGCAAGAGGAAGACCAAGGACAGGGTAGGACCGTTACTCAACGAAGGGGGAAAAATAATAACAGAAAATGTGGAAATGGCAGAGGTGCTTAATGACTTCTTTGTTTCGGTTTTCACCAAGAAAGTTGGTGGTGATTGGACATCTAACATAGTGAATGCCAGTGAAAATGAGGTAGGATCAGAGGCTAATATACGAATAGAACAAGTTAAAAATTACTTAGACAAATTAGATGTCTTCAAGTCACCAGGGCCTGATGAAATGCATCCTAGAATACTCAAGGAGCTGACTAAGGAGATATCTGAGCCATTGGCGATTATCTTTGAAAAGTCATAGAAGACAGGAGAGATTCCAGAAGACTGGAAAAGGGCAAATATAGTGCCAATCTATAAAAAGGGAAATAAGGACAACCCAGGCAATTACAGACCAGTCAGCTTAACTTCCATACCTGGAAAGATAATGGAGCAAATAACTAAGCAATCAATCTGCAAACATCTAGAAGATAATAAGGTGATAAGTAACAGTCAGCACGGATTTGTCAAGAACAAATCATGTCAAACCAACCTGATAGCTTTCTTTGACAGGGTAACAAGACTTGTGGATGGGAGAAGTGGTAGACATGGTATATCTTGACTTTAGTAAAGCTTTTGATACTGTCTTGCATGAGCTTTTCATAAACAAACTAGGGAAATGCAACCTAGATGGGGCTACTATAAGGTGGGTGCAAAACTGATTGGAAAACCATTCCCAGCAGGAGTGCAAGTAGGCTGGTATGTTCCAGTACACCGTACCAGCAAGCTAATTATAGCCGGTACAGCGTACCAGGAAGACACAGCAGCAGCATCTCCGTCTGTGTACCACAGCAGCAGCCCCACTGGAGGAGAGGGCTGGGGGGTGGGGCTGGGAGTTCTGCTCCTTTCCCCACTGGAAGGGGCAGCACCGGGGAAAGAAGCAGAACGCCGGCGGCTCCTCTGGCAGCTGTACTGCCCCCTCCCCAGCCCTGTCTCTGGCACAGCGGGAGGAGGACAGAACCCCCCTCACCTTCCGCCCCACGTAACATGGGATGGATGTGCGATGGGGATGGGGAGAGCGTAGGGTTACCATACAGCCGTATTTTCCTGGAAATGTCCGGCTTTTTGGTTCTCAAATCGCCGTCTGGGAGGAATTTCCAAAAAGCTGAACATGTCCGGGAAAATAGGGAGGCATGGTAAGCCTAGAGTTACCTGCAGGAGCTGCGTGTCTGGGATGCTCGCCCGGCCCCGGCTAAATGTGTAACCCGCTTCCCTCCGCCATGTGAGGGAGCGCGGCGGCTTTGATGGGCTCCGGCCGGCCAGGAAGTGATGTCATTCCTCTTCCGGCCCCACCCCGGCCGGGGGCCCGGCACTGTGGGAGCGGGAGCCATGCAGGCCGCCGCCTGGCCCTGGGGACGGGCCCTGTTGCTGTGCTGCTCCCCTGGCCCTGGGACTCCCGCTGCTGGTGCTGACCGGCGGGTCCCCGGCTGCTCTGCTGGCCTGGGCCGAGTCCTGCTGCTCGGCTCGGGCTGCTCTGTGCGCTGCTGCCCCGAGCCGCTCTCCCTGTGAGTACCTGCCACCCTGCCCGCAGCCCCTGTCTCCAACCCCTGCCGCACCCCCTGCCCGCAGCTAGCCCCTAACTCCTGCCCTGCCTGCAGGCAGCCCCTACCTCCAGTCAACCCCTGCCCTGCCTCCAGCCAGCCCTGCCCCGTGCCCCTGTCTGCAGCTGGCCCCACGTCCACTGGTGCCCTGCAGTTCCCAGGGCAGTAACCCTGCACACCTGCTTCAATGAGGGGGGCAGGGAGCAGCTGGGACCCACACTTGTGAAACGGAGCTCATTTCTAGTTCAGGCCCATCTTTTTAAAAAAGAACTTTAGGTAGGGTTACCATACGACCGTATTTTCCTGGACATGTCAGGCTTTTTGGTTCTTAAATCGCCGTCCCGGGAAAATACGGACGTATGGTAACTCTATTTAAATATCTAAAAATGTCTGGGAGGGCAGCTGCAACAGCGAAGCTTACCTCCCCTCCCCCCCGTGGAGTGTCCTCTTTTTTGAATGTTCAAATATGGTAACCCTAGGAGAGTGTGAGGGCCCTGGACTGGGGGCGGGGCGATGAGGAGTCACATGGGGAGGTCACGTGCCCTCCTTAGCTGGTCGTCCTCCCCCCGCCGTACCGGTAAGACATGGATTTTACTTGCACCACTGGTTCCCAGAGAGTAATCAATGGTTCACAGTCATGCTGGAAAGGTGTAACAAGTGGCGTCCCTCAGGGATCAGTTCTGGGTCCGGTTCTGTTCAATATCTTCATCAATATGATTTAAATAATGGCATAGAGAGTACACTTATAAAGTTTGCGGACGATATCAAGCTGGGAGGGGTTGCAAGTGCTTTGGAGGATAGGATTAAAATTCAAAATGATCTGGAAAAACTGGAGAAATGGTCTGAAGTAAATAGGATGAAATTCAATAAGGACAAATGCAAAGTACTCCACTTAGGAAGGAACAATCAGTTGCACAAATACAAAATGGGAAATGACTGCGGAAAGGGATCTGGGGGAAGTGGACCACGAGCTAAATATGAGTCAACAGTGTAACGCTGTTACAAAAAAAGCAAACATCATTCTGGGATGTATAAGAAGGAGTGTTGTAAGCAAGACACGAGAAATAATTCTTCCGCTCTACTCCATGCTGATTAGGCCCCAACTGGAGTATTGTGTCAGGAAAGATGTGGACAAATTGGAGAAGGTCCAGAGAAGAGTGACAAAAATAATTAAAGGTCTAGAAAACATGACCTATGAGGGAAGATTGAAAATCTGGGTTTGTTTAGTCTGGAAAAGAGAAGATAGAGGGGACATGATTACAGTTTTCAAGTACATAAAAGGTTGTTACAAGGAGGAGGGAGAAGAATTGTTCTTCTTAACCTCTGAGGCTAGGACAAGAAGCAATGGGCTTAAATTTCAGCAAGGGCGGTTTAGGTTGGACATTAGGAAAATCTTCCTAACTGTCAGAGTGGTTAAGCACTGGAATAAATTACCCAGGGAAGTTGTGGAATCTTCATCAGTGGAGATTTTTAAGAGCAGGTTAGACAAACGCCTGTCAGATAATACTTAGTCCTGCCATGAGTGCAGGGGACTGGACTAGATGACCTCTCGAGGTCCCTTCCAGTCCTATGATTCTATGATTTTCACTAACTGCAGAAAACTGTGCCTGCTTGTGGATTCCCTTTGGATGTCCATGTCTGAGGAGGATGAGGATAAAGCATATTCTTTGTGTATAAAATTATTACAGTGATATTGATATACATTTAGGGTTTAAAATACAATTGAATTTCAGTTCGCTGAATCTATAGTATCTAAACCTCTCAGTCTACTGAACTGCCATCATGACTCCCTGGTCTATTGAAACCTAATTATGTGAACATAATCTTTTGAGTGGTTCAGATAATCGGGATTCTACTGTACCTTCGACGCTTTTTTCAACACGGTGAGTATTTAGAAAAATCACGTCAACTTTTATATTGAGGCAACCAAAAGGCAAATAGTTAATCTTAACCATCAGGTCTGATTTTGAATTGGGAGATTTTTGAATACAATGTTGCCTGGTGGGTAGAGCAATGGACTGGGGCTCAAGAGACCTCAGTTCTATTCTCTTTTCTGCCACTGGCCTACTGGGTGACCCTGGGCAAGTCGCAGCGCCTCTGTGCCTCAGTTTCTCCATTTGGATAATGGTAATAATTATACTTGCCTCCTTTATAAACCCCTTTGAGAATTACTGATGAAAAGCTCCATATAAGAATTAGCTGGTAGTTTTATTCTGCCTAAAAATGTTTGCTAGGCACAGTCCCCACTCCAAAGGGATTAAAACCAGATGAGCTGCAACAAGGGTGATGGTATTTCATACTGAGGTATTATTTGTTCCAGAATGACCCCCTTAGCATAGTATACGCTGTACTGGTTGCGGTACCATCTTTTGGATGAGACCTACAATAAGGTTCTGACTGCATTTGGTAATTAAAGATTTCACAGCACTCTACTGTAGGGTTGTTAACTTTGCTGTTTTGGCCCAGTTTCTACCATGGATAATTATGTTCTGCCTACTTAAATTCCTCATGCAGTTTTGGTATTTATATGGCATTTTCCACTTTTTGTTCTAAACTGTGACAACGATACCTTTCATCCCAGAGGTGGTTACATTTCATTGACTAATTAAGTGAATTGGGATCCTTTAAGATGAAAGACATTATATAAGTGTAAGATTATTATCACTCAATCCAATAATCATATAAAAATAAGATGAAAGGATTTGCACTGTATTATGAAAAGGCATTCATCGCTTTCTATATCTTTACGTTATAGCCCACTGATGATTATTACACAGAAGATAACAACTCTTGCATTCCAAGTGCACGATGGTAAGCAAACAAACCCTCTGATATCCTAAAGGCAGCACTTCCATTCCAGTCCACTGTCTTTAGTGGAGTTACCCCAGGGATGAATTTAGTTCACTGTGTTTCTGCAAGCAAGGAAGGGCAGTGCTTTCTGAAAAACAGACAGATTTTGCTGCATTTTTCCTGATTCTAAACCTTCTTTTTATAATAAAGATGCTTTTATACCTCAGAGAAGATTACCTCCAGGGTATTGAAAATTACACTGGTTTGAAGTCCATGGGCCTAAGTCTGATCTCATTTAATATTTGTTTGACACCTGTGTAACTCCACAGACTTCCCTCAAGTTACCCTTGATTCTCGCTGATGTGAGATCAGAATCAGGCCCTAGGACTTAATATGTTCAGTCCTGAATCTATGCGAGACCAAGGCATGAGTTTAAGGACTTGTCTATACAAACAAACAATTTGCGGCAAGCTGGGGTGTGAATCTACCCTGTGCTAGCCTGCTGCAGACTAACTGTCTGCATAGATTAGAAGTTTGCTCGAGCCTAATTTTTAGGTCTGACCCTGACCCGAACAGGGCCCATCCCTACCTGACCCAAGTCTCTTTGACACTGCTAGAGTCACAAATGGCATCATTTTCCAGAAAGATGCCTGCCTCCAGTACAATAAAAGGCTCAAACATTGAAATTGTCATTAGTGGTGGTGTTGTTTATTTCTATAGCGGTTAGGGTTGCCAACTTTCTGATTGCAGAAAACCGAATACCCTTGCCCTGCCCCACCCTTCCCTGAGGCCCTGCCCCGCCCCTTCTCCAAGGCCCCACCCACTCCATTCCCCCTCCCTCCCTCCCTCGTTCTCCCTCACTCTTGCTCATTTTCACTAGGCTGGGGCAAGGGGTGAGGGTGCAGAAGGGGGTGATGGCTCCGGCTGGGGGTGCGGGCTCTGGGGTGGGGCTGGGGATGAGGGGTGTGGTATGCAAGAGGGGCTCTGGTCTGGGGGTGGGGCTGAGGGATTCAGAGTGTGGGAGGAGGCTTTGGGCTGGGGCAGGGGGTTGAGGTGTGGGAGGGAGTGAGGGCTCTGGAATGGGGCCGGAAATGAGGGGTTTGGAGTGTGGTGGGGGATCTGGGCTGGGGCAGGGGGTTGGTGTGTGTGTGGGTGGTGAGGGCTCCTGCTGGGGGTGTGGGCTCTGAGGTGGGGCCAGAGATGAGAGGTTTGGGGTGCAGGAGGGGACTCTGGGCTGAGGCAGAGGGTTGGAATGTGGGAGGGGGTGCGGGAGAGGACTCAGGGCTGGGGGTTGGGGTGCAGGAGGGGGTGATGCGTGCGGGCACCAGGCAACACTTATCTTAGGCGGCTCCCAGAAGCAGCCAGCATGTCCCTGCGGCCTCTAGGCAGAGGCACAGCCAAGCGGCTCTGCACGCTGCTCAAGCCCGCAGCACCCATTGGCTGAAGTTCGGGGTGGGGACAGCGTGCGGAGCCTCCCTAGCCAGCTCTGAGCCTAGAGGCTGCAGAGACATGCTGGCTGCTTCCAGGAGCTGCAGGGAGCTTGCCTTAGCTTTGCTGCGCCGCTGACTGGACTTTTAATGGCCCGGTCAGCAGTGCTGACCGGAGCCACCAGGGTCCCTTTTTGACCGTTACGATCGAAAACCTGATGCCTGGCAACCCTACCTGGGGACTCCACGCAGGGATCTGAGCCCCATTGCGCTAAGCACTGTACAAACAAATAACACAGAGACAGTCTCTGCTTCAGAGAGAGTAGTAATCTAGGGTTTAGGTAATATCCAACAGGTGTAAATAAACAGACACATGAGGGGGGAAGACATGGTAACAGCAGAGACGGATGCATTTGAAATTAATCTTTTTAAAAGTCCTACAGATTAATTGTAGTGGTAAGTGCTTATTACCTTACAAACTTTCATACTAGTGGAGTGGATAAAATGGATGCAGTTTCCATTTTCAAGCAGTTGTGACTTTATCTAGAAAATACATACAACTCCCTTCCAAACGAAACCAACCCTGCCCCCAACCTCTCCAAAAATAGAAGGAAAAAAAGAGGTTAAATATGCTGGTGCAGCCATGATGGGTGTGCACATAAATATATCAGTGTTTGTTGTTAAATGCATGCTATGAAATATACAGGCTGTACAGCGTTACATAGTTAATGTTAATATGATAACCTTAACTTTTGCATTTGAGTGTTCAAAAAACATAATTAATGTTCTGTTAATCATACGGGTTTTTACATAAGAGTGTTTAAGCGCACTAGTCAAGGGTCTATTTTACAGTGGTGGATATAGTCTGAGCCCAGGAGTTTAGTGGTTAGAGTGCAGTGCCTGGGCAGAAGGAAACTCAGCTGGAGCTCTTGACTATAGTTGAGTCCTGACCAACCCCTTCTTTCCCATGCCAGCAGCCAGTTCCTCTCCTTTGGCCAGTCTTCTTGCTGTGAATTGCCCCTTTCCTCACATGGGAATAAGGAGGAGGCTTGTGGCTAAGAGGACCAGCATTTTCTGGGAACAGGGATTTCCCGGAACAGAGCTATAATAATAGCCACTGGGGATGAATGCTGGTGGATGAGCATTAGGCAGCTCACTGCCTACTTGGGAAGCTGTTTCAATAGGTACAGAGACAGTGAGGTTGTGGACTCATGTTGAAGAGGAGAGAATGAGGAAGGGAGATGGATCCAAAGGAGAAGGAGAGCCTTGTAGGGAGAGGGGGGAGGAACCGACCCTAAAGTACCCATTCTCAGTACTTCATGCAGTCTTTTGAGGATGAGCATGTTTGACTTAAAGGATGGAAAATGAAATCAAATTATTACTGTTGGTAACAATGAAACACAGGAAGGCCTGTGAATTTAAAATCTCCAATAACTGCCTACAGCATGTAACCTTTGATCTTGGGATAGTTTTCTGCAGTTATTTTTGGAAGAGTCTAATTTGATTTTATCGTGTCATGCCTATTATTTATTCTTTCTAGGAATAGGCCGACAAGCTGAGGACCTCACTGCTGAGCAAAATCGTCTTGCCGTAAAGTAAGAATTTACTTCTCCCATTCAGTGTGTCTTTAACCTCATCTAAGTAATAGTGGTCTGTGGGGTTTTTAATTCCTCCATGACTCATTACCAGGAGTCAGATTTTCCCCAATCATGTACGACTTTTAAAAAAAAATTGTTGTTAATGTAGGTACTGCCTGCAATCCACCCAGTGCCAAAGGTGGATGCTTTAATACTCATTAAGGTAATTCTTTTTGTGATATTCGTGTCCCAACCACCCACACATGACTTCTTCATTTCCCCGCGACTGAACCATATACCAAGAGAGCCCTCGTTTCTCCAAGGCCGGGTTTAGAC
The DNA here is from genome assembly GCF_027887155.1 of Malaclemys terrapin pileata. Lineage (NCBI taxonomy): Eukaryota > Metazoa > Chordata > Testudines > Emydidae > Malaclemys > Malaclemys terrapin. The sequence continues at coordinate 107,571,070 of NC_071506.1, forward strand.
GCTGATTCAGCAAAGTACTTAAGCACATGCTTAAATCCCATTAACTTTAATGGGTGCCTGAAGCGCAGCAACTGCTTATGTGTTTTGCCGAACCAGGCCCTTTAATAAAGTTGTGCTACTTGAATCTTCAGGCTTTTATCTACCCTTTCATTGTGGTCTGCTATCTTTCACATTAGAATACTCCCTTCCCCCCCCTCACCATCAATAGCTTCATCAAAGCACTAATCCATGTTAAAACAGCAAGGATGAAGTTTGCTTCTGACACTTCAAATGCTGCTGGGTTTTTTTTTAAACCTACTACCAGCAGTTTCTGGACACTGATGCATGTTTCTCCTCCATCTCTTCATCTTCCAAGTACAAACTTTGATACGACAGATTTGACTGTTTACCAAAAGAAAACGGATGCTGCTTATCTATTACAAGCATTTTCCCCCTCCCCCCATCTTGTTTTAATTCCACTCTAATTGTGGAATGAAAGCGAAATCTTTTTTGAATAGGCTGAAAGTTACAGCAGTAACTAACTTTGATCCTTGTGTTTAATACATTTCAAACTTTGCTTAGGGGCAAAATAATTAGTTCCTCAGTTTTCAAAGTTTAACTGTGAGCCATTGGAAAATTTACCTAATTATTAGATGATGGAACTATGATTGTCATCTCTTGAAAAATGAAAGTTTGTAGGGAGGTTAATATAACATTTCTACAGTAACCCGTTGCTTTGTGTCTCCATTTATCATTTAGTATACAGCTGGCTTTAAAAATGTAGAGTACTCATAATTGAGGTTCTGTTGTATGTAAAGTTTTAAATATACTCTGAATAATAATAATCCATGGAACTGGCAAATAGTATGTTACACAGTCTAATTCAAAAACTTATCAAAAGTACCCATGAAATTTTTTTTTTTTATATTTTACCTTGTTCTGTTTTGTGTGTGGATGTTTTGACAGAATAAGACCGTCCTTACTGGAATATTTGAGCTATCTCCTCAATTTTATGAGTGTCATAGCTGGACCTTGCAGCAATTACAAGGACTATATAGCCTTCATTGAAGGGAGGCATGTGCATATGAAACTTTTAGAAGTGAACTGGAAGCAAAAGGGTTATGACAGACTTCCCGATCCTTCTCCAACTGTAAGTTGTGAAAAGCCAAGTATTTATTGCAAAGGGCTAGAGAATACTGCTTTGCACGTCTGACTTCTATAACTGCACCTAGTTTAAAACCAAACAAGGAAAACTGCTTGAGGTATTGTGCCAGAAAATATAACTGTTTTCTGCTGTTTGTGTTGATAACAAAGCTAGGGGGAAGAGGGTTGGCATCATCCCTTTGTTCAGAAGAGCACATAGTAGCTCGTTGGTTGGTGAACATCATATGTGCAAGTCTCTCCGTTCACAGTGGGAACATACTATAGATTCTGATTATTATGAATTGTAATTCAGACTTAGACAAAAGAGAGAGAACATTTTACAAAAGAGAAAAGCTGAAAAAACTATTGTACTGTAGATGACATGTTGGAAGCAGGAATCATAATTGATTAATTACTGTAAGTTGCCCAGATGCATTTCAAGGAAACCTGGTGACTGTCTTAAAATATCTGTGAAGCCATCTTTTAAATCTGAAAAAGATAAATCCATTGCAAGGACTTTATAATTTTTGTTTTATATTATTAAATATTAACTGGATACTCCCACAAGTGGCATTCATGTATTGCAGAAAAATGCATGGGCCAGATTCCGATGTTACATTGGAGTGACTCTGGATTTATACCTTTAACTGACTGAGAGCAGAATTTGGTTCTGCAAATTCTCTCTGTAACGTGGAATATGTATATATACAGGGCGTCATCCTGATCTCTCACTGTTGTAATCTGCTGACAGTGTAAGTGAAGTCAGAATCAGGCCCACATTGTGTCACTTGCATAAATTATATATGTGTAGTATAGAAAAATTAGTATTTTTCTTTAAAAAGTTAAGCTTTAAAATGACATTATGCATTTAAGTTTTACTGTATAGGGAGTGCATGTAAAAAAAAAAGTATTTAAGAGCTAAAAGTGAGTTAGTTACATCAGTGTTTAAATAATAATGGTATATTGTTTTTTATTCTCCTGATATTAGGAGTCTACTCTTACGGATTCACCTATTTGCAATATGAATGTATGAATGAATCTGTTTACTCATAATGGATATGTGAAAGCCAATTACAAAGCATTCACATAGCTTACACCTATAATTCTGATTTCTGGAGTGCTAGGGCACTAACTACACATTTTTAAAAATATATATTTGCTAGGTTAGGTGCAGGACAGTATCTGTCTAAGTCATTTTGAGAGGCACTTTCAGACACCTTGATGGGAGTGATGGAAGAACCTAGATATATAACAATCTAATTGTACTGGAAATCAGAATATTTGGTGCTTCCAGCAGGAATCCAATAATAAGTTCCTGTGCTTAACTGCACAGATAGGGAAATTCTCTGTTTCCCATCTTATTTCTCTGTCCTCTTCAGGGCACTTCCAGCAGATCATGTACAGTGCTTAGGTGAAAGAACATGACCCATTTTGGTTCTGAATAATTCTTTAATTTCTATTTGTAAGTATAATTAGTAAAATATGTTAAAGCCAACTTTGCATGGCTTTCACTGATTCATTATACCAGCTGGTCCTTGTTACAAATTAATTATGAGGAAAAGGAAGCTATTATTAGCTGTTACCAGTCTTGTTGGGTCTTTAGTCAATTTATTTTTGTAAGTGAGAAGCATTATTTTGCTTTTAGTCTATTCTGATAAATTATCACATCAATGTTTTATTATTCATTATGCTTTTCAGGGGGCTGTGATATACAAACTGTGTATCACATTTGTATCTCTCCTTTTGTTCTTGACACTTACCAAGACCTATCCTGTTACATACATTGTTGATAGCCAGTTTATCAATAACACATCCTTCTTGTCAAGACTTGGCTACCTGTATATCGTTATGCAAGCATCGAAGCCAAAATATTACTTTGCATGGACATTAGGTAAGGATGACTAAATGGCTTATTTTGTGTCCAAAGAAATTTAATACATAAACAGTGGGGTGTATGAAATTGTCATAAAACAATTTTTTTTAAAATTTGGGGCCCAATCCTGCAATTCCCACAGCACCCCTGCATCTGTGCAGAGCCCCACTGAAACCAGTGTGGGTGCAGCAGTCTGTCTGTGCGCTGCCAGTTGCAGAAGGAAAGAGATTTGGTGTGCTATGGGTATATTGACTATAAATCTCAAAAGGACACTGTCAAATAGTGTAGGCCAGAAGTTTGATCTACTTTAAAACTGTTGTCAATTGGCAGCAAATGTCCCCTCCTCCCCCATACCTGGGGGCAGATCCTCAGCTGATGTCTATTATAGTTCCATTGAACTCAGTGAGGAGTATGTAACCTCTGGAATCTAGATGTGTAATATAATTGGTGTGAGTATGGGTATGTGTATGTAACACCTTCCCCTTACACCTGGACCTTGTTAATTGTACCTAAATTACTTTTATTGGTATTCTTAATACTTTAAGAAGAAAAGATTGTATCCTTTGTGCCATGATTGTATTCCCTGGTCCCAATCCTGTACTGCTCTGGTGCAGATGGGGGCTCATGGAGCCTGTGATCACCCTGGTAGTTACAAAGCCATTGTAGATGTGAACCAGCCTATCCAAAGCTGTGGGAATCGCTGTACAACCATTCTTAGGGTTGTCTATAACTAGAAAGTTGTCCCGCTTTAACTATACTAGGGAATAGGCTATGCCAGCATAAGGTGCCTTTATACCAGCATAACTGCATCCATATTAGGGGTTGTACTGGTATGACTATATTGCTAAAAAATCATACCCCTAACTGCCAATTATACTGGTACAAAATCTCTATGTGGACCTAGCCTCATTCAGTCCCCATCTCCTGTGGGTGACAATCCTACACCCTTACTTGCAAGGGAGAAAGGGAAGCAGGGTGTGGGCAGAGATAAGGATGGTCAGGAGTGGGCTAATTGACCTCTAACCCTGCCCTCCCCATTCACTTGGGTACAGAGCAGCCATAAGGCAGAAAAAGAGTTCGGTCTGCTATACTGAAGAGATAGCTCACCTGCATAGGATGAGGAGTAGCACTGTCAGCTGCTCAGGTGTAAAACTCCCTGGCTAATCAGTCTTGTAAAATTCTTCTCATCCACTCACCTGAAGCAAGCAACTTTTCCTGGCCAAATAAAGTTGTTACATTATCAACAGTCATTGCTATGAAAACAGATAGCTATTGCTATGATAATGGATAGTCAAGGGCTTTGGCTGGTCATAAATGTTAATAGAGTTGAACCTCAGAGTTATGAACACCTCGGAAGTGGAGGTTGTTCATAACTCTGAAATGTTGTAACTCTGAACAAAACATTATGGTTCTTTCAAAAGTTTAAAACTGAACATTGACTTAATACAGTTTTAAAACTTTACTGTGCATAAGAAAAATGCTGCTTTTAACCATCTTAATTTAAATGAAACAAGCACCGAAACAGTTTCCTTATATTGTCAAATCTTTTTTTTACACTTCCCCCCTTTTTTTTTGTAGTTTATTTTTAACACAGTACTGTACTGTATTAACTCTTTTTTTTTTTTTTTTGGTCTCTTCTTCTGCCTGATTGCGTACCTCCAGTTCCAAATGGGGTGTGTGGTTGACCAGTCAGTCAGTCAGTAGTAATTCTGGTGTTCGTAACTATGACATTCTACTTGTAATTATTTTGCAAGGCTATTTTCAATATATTTCTTGCAATTTTGTCTTTATTAAGAGAAAATTCAGCAAAGAGGGAAATATCAGGTAACACTGAGAGAAGGAAATAATAGAGGCAAACAATAGCTGCGAGACAGTATCTGAACACACTTGCAAACCTTGAGTGGCTTTTAGTATGTAGCTACTCTAAACATCGAAAAATACAAGGCTTTTAAGAAACTCGCTGTGTTACTAGTAACACCTTAAGTTGTTGTATTGGAAAGCATTTAATACAATTTACTTTCCAACAATTAGGGTGAGGAAGATTGATCCTGTAGGTCAGGCATTGAATTTGGACTCAAGAGGACTCTGTTCCCAGCTCTACTTGAGACTTCTTGTATAAGCTGGAGCAAGTCACTCGTGATTATTCAGAAGGTTGAGACCCATTGTCTGCATGTGTTTGTGCACACCAGTTGTTACTATAAATTGGGCATTTGCTTGCCCTGGTGCATATTTAGACCAATTTTTGCAGCCAAAGAATTTATACAGACCTTGGTCTTCAACCTTTTAAAAATCAATCTCTTATTACTGTGGCTACATTTCCTTATATGTAAAAGTGGGGATCATATTCTTGTCCACCTCACACCAGTGTTTGGAGGCTAAATTAATTAGCTGAAATGAAGCTCACTGAGATACTCAGATGGAAAGAACTTTATAAGTTGAAAGCATCCTTACTATTTCACTACTAAATTGTCCCCCCTCCCCCCGCCACTTTACTCTTGGATAATTAAAATAGACCATTTGTTTTTCCTTGTTCTTTTACAACCTTATTTCAGTGCTACCCTATTGAAGAGCAAACACAGCTAGGGCATGTTTGAAACCAAACCATATTTCCAATGATATTCTAAAAGGAAATAAAAAACAGTTATATTAAATTTTATGTAAACTGCCCACAGAAGACCCCCCCCCTTCCAATTCACACACCTAAAATTGTTTCCTTTAACAAAACCTAAATTTTGGTTCTAAACCACATACTACTTCCTTCTATTAAATGACATTAGCCTTCAGGACTATTGGGCAGATCCCAGGCAGAATAAAAACAAAGGGGTTTTCTGACTGTTCACCCAAGAAAAGTAGCCTGTGTTGCAAAATATTAGAATAACCCTCATATCCCAGTGCAGCAATGTAAACACCATTATATTGTAGGGTTACCATACGTCCGGATTTTCCCGGACATGTCCGGCTTTTGGGGGCTCAAATCCCCGTCCGGGGGGAAATCCCCAAAAGCCGGACATGTCCGGGAAAATTGGGAGGGCTGGGTGGTGCTCGGCCGGGGCCGGCGGTGCGGGGCCGGGGGCATGGTGCCGGGCCGGGAACTAGGGGCGCAGTGCCGGGCGCGGGGCTGGACGGGGAGCCGGGGGCGCGGGGCCGGGCCGGGGTCCGGGCTGGGAGCCGGTCAGCCGGGCCGGCGGGGAGCCGGTCAGCCGGGCCCGCGGGGAGCCGGGCCGGCGGGGAGCCGGTCAGCCGGGCCCGCGGGGAGCCGGGCCGGTGGGGAGCCGGTCAGCCGGGCCCGCGGGGAGCCGGGCCGGCGGGGAGCCGGTCAGCCGGGCCCGCGGGGAGCCGGTCAGCTGGGCCCGCGGGGAGCCGGGCCGGCGGGGAGCCGGGCCGGCGGGCCCGCGGGGAGCCGGTCAGTCGGGCCCGCGGGGAGCCGGTCAGCCGGGCCGGCGGGCCCGCGGGGAGCCCGGGGGTGCGCCGGGCCGCCGGGGGCCGGCAGTGCTGGGCGGGCCGGGGGTGTCGGCCGGGGCCGCGCCTCCTCCCCCCCACACCCCCCTTACCTGCTTCAGGCTTCCCGCGAATCAAATGTTCGCGGGAAGCAGGGGAGGGGGCGGAGACTTTGGGGAGGGGGCGGGGTTGGGGCGGGGGTATGGGCGGGGCTGGGGGCGGGGCCGGGGGCCGTGGAGTGTCCTCCATTTGGAGGCAGAGAATATGGTAACCCTATTATATTGAGATCACTGTCTACCAACTCTTTGAATTTATTGATAGTTAAACCTTTTAAGACCATTCTTATTGAGTGAGAACTTGAAATAAGGGTTCTTATTTTCCCCCTGAAAAATGGATACTATCTTTCTCCGTGTTTTGGATATAAACAACCTCCTTTTCAGCAGCATTGACTAGAACAACAGCTCCCAAGTGGGACTGATGTCAGTTAGTGGGTTTCATTCTCAGCTTCTAGTGGGCCACAGGAAGAGCACAGACAAGATCTTTCAGTGTTGCTACTAGGTATATATGTGGAAATGAGGCAAGACACACACAAAGGAAACATGGGATGGTTGAAAGGATGTATAATGGTGTGGGGAGAGGGAGGGATGAAATCTTAGGAGGAGATAGGGGGATCTAAAACACTTCTGTAAGGAAAGGGAGAATCAAACATTCACAGAAGGGAGCAGGCCAGAGAGGCCTATAAAAAAGAAAGTAGTAAATGGCTTGGATTTTAAGGTGGGGAATGTGTTTCTTTGGCTATCAATTTATTTAATATTGAGAGTTAATTTGATTGGTATCTAAAAATAACTTCAAACTAACACTCTGTTGCCCCCATCCCCATATATACTTTTCTTTAATCTTCTTAATTTGTGTGTCAGAGGAGATCCCTTGGCAGGCTATGGAAGGGTGAGAAAGACTGTGTTTGCTGAATAGAGAAGATCACCAAGATCTGCTACACAGAGGCACAGATACCTGGAAATTGGAGAGGAGCATCATGGAAGGGGATAGAAAAGGGACTGTGAGCATTCAGATTAAGGCAGTGATAAAGTGCAGGAAAATAATAAGTGGAAGAAAACAGTTGGGATTGGTTTATTTGTAATAGAAATGGCTTTGGAATAATAAATCATTCAGAGAAATAATTTATTTTAGTTGGATATAGGTTTAGGTTATTAGAAATCTGGAAAATGTGGGTATAAAGTAGAAACATTATTAGAGAGAGAAACTGCCTTTGGATTTATGACGTGACTTAATCTTGGAGACTGTGGAAAGATCTTGTGAGTTTTGGGAAAGCATGCTCTGTCTAGTGGTGGGCGAGGCTTCTTTTATCTATGTTGCAGATCCAAGCAACAAAATGGCGTGATTCCTCCCCACCCTTTTAGTTAAGCTGTCCGTTGTGTGGAATAGGGCATTATATAATCATTTAATAAAACTGCCGATAAGCAGTTGCTGTTTCCAGAAAAGGACAGTCATGCTATTGTGTGAGGCACACTGCAGAATTCCTCCAGATTCATGAAAAGAGAGAAAATTCAAGCATTCTGGTTGGTAGCATTAAACACTGGAACTTAGCTGTAAACTTGACTAAGGCTTAAAATACTTATTAGTAAAAACCATTTAGACCTGAATTCCACAATCTGATAGATGGGGTTTATCCTACATAAGCAACTAACCAAATAGGGTTAAATTCTGGCCCCACTAAAGTTAATGACAAACCTCCAATTAGACTTCAGTAGGTCCAGGATTTTACCAGTAATTTGAGAACTGAAAGGTAGCAATTCTTTTCACTCCAGAGTACTTTATGCTGCATCCAAACTTTTTCATTGGGGATAACAGACCTGTTTTAATATTACACACTGGAATGCACCTTTTTTCACCTTTGCCCTTAATTAGGTGGTGCAGCCTGTGGAGACTAAAAGTCTCAGCATTCTGTGGAGATCAAGAAGTAGCAGTGCAGTTTGAAGTGTATGTGTGGGAGTTGATTCCCTACTGCATGGTGCACAGTTCTTCAAGGGGTTCTCTTGTTGCAGCATAGAGGGCAGGATAGGGCCAGAAGATTTATGCCTGTACAGATCCTCCAGTTCTTGGCTCTGTGAATACATTGGCAGCAAAGACGCTACTTCAGCCATTGTCTACAGCCATGTCCACTCCACAGCCTGTGGAGGGACATTTTTGACCTTCCTGCAGACATACTTAACACACCTGGGCTGGCTGTTGCGTCTCACGATTTGGGCCTATGGTATTGTAGCATGCAGAAAGCCCGAACAGTAGTAGACATTAAGGATAGAAGGGACTAAATATAAATTTTCTTATTTAGTTCTAGCAATCTGGCACCAGCAGTTAGCACTTGTTATTGATCTAGTAGCAGACACTTTCTTGTTCAATAAAAAGTATAACAACTAGCAGGGTTGTTTTTAGATTGTTAGGATCAGAAATCAAGCCTCTATTTCCAGCAGCTTGTCAGTGAAGTGGAAGGTTAAGAGAAAGGTCCATATTTTTCTGGTTAGAATACTGCTTTTAGATTAGACTGCATCCCTGAGTTGTACTTCAGGGTTATCCCTGAATTTGTACCTAATCTCAGAACACTTTGTAAGAGAGACCAAGACCAATTTTGAATCCCGAGACACAAATGCTGACTTCATTTAGTAAAAATGAAAGGCTCAGCTTTATCTTCAGTTTTCTTGATCAGACTTGTCATTTATAATGGAACTAGGCGGAAAAATCTAGCAGTGTTTATACTTTCATTTTTTCCTTCCAATATTTATAGGCTTGGCTGTATTTAGAGACCTAGAGGTAATGAGTCCCTCCTGTCTTCTCAGTATGCACAGAGAAAGGGCTTTTGACAGAGGCAGATTAAAAGCAGGATCCTTGAAATCCAGACCCAATTATCAGAGGGGTTCCAGAGCAAGACAGAACCCTGATTGGCTCTGTGGGAAAGAATGCAGCGAGAGCTGCGGCCCATGGAATTCCACTGGGCTTACTGAATAAGGAAGAACAAAGAGTCTTCTAGGAAGAGCATAGTGTGTGAAAATGGGCCGGGTGAGTGTCCAACCTGACATGAACCAGGCCTCCATTTTTGCTCTTGCAATTATTTGCCCCTGCAATGTAAGTTATTTGTACATCCAGTATTGGATGTGCAGAGATAGTCTGGTATTAAGTGAGTTGTGAGATCAGCACGGAACTTTGTACATGGGGTGTTCAAAAGTCATCGCTAAAACTTAACGTTGACTAAATCTTAATAAAAAACAGAAACTTGAATTTGAGACACGGCAGTATTTGCCCCCACAAGTACAAGCGCAGTATCACAGATACAACCATGTGGCAAATATTGATACATTTTAATTAGGGCTGTCAATTAATCGCAGTGAACTCACACGATTAACTAAAAAAAAGTAATCGCGATTAAAAAAATTAATCATGATTTAAATCGCACTGTTAAACAATAGAATACCAATTGAAAATTATTAACTATTTTGGATGTTTGTATACATTTTCAAAGATAGTGATTTCAATTACAACATAGAATTCAAAGTGTATAGTGCTCACTTTATATGTTTACTACAAATAGTTGCACTGTAAAAATGATAAACAAAAGAAATAGTATTTTTCAATTCACCTCATACAAGTACTGTAGTGCAATCACTGTCATGAAAGTGCAACTTACAAATGTAGATTTTTTTGTTTGTTACATAACTGCACTCAAAAACAAAACAAGGTCAAACTTTAGAGCCTACAAGTCTGCTCAGACAAACAAGTTTGTTTACATGTGTAGGAGATAATGCTGCCCAATTCTTGTTTACCTGAAAGTGAGAACAGGCGTTTGCATGGCACTTTTGTAGCCAGCATCGCAAGATATTTACATGCCAGATATGCTAAACATTTGTATGCCCCTTCATGCTTTGGCCCATTCTGGAGGACATGCTTCCAGGCTGATGCACTCATTAAAAAGTATGTTAATTGAATTTGTGACTGAACTACTTGGGGGAGAATAGTATGTCTCCTGCTTTGTGTATTACCCACATTCTGCCATATATTTCATGTTATAACAGTCTCGGATAATGACCCAGCATGTTGTTCGTTTTAAGAACACTTTCACTGCAGATTTGACAAAACACAAAGAAGGTAACAATGTGAGATTTCTAAAGATAGCTACAGCACTCGACCCCAGGTTTAAGAATCTGAAGTGCCTTCCAAAATCTGAGAGGGACGAGGTGTGGAGCATGTTTTCAGAAGTCTTAAAAAATCAACACTCTGATGCAGAAACTACAGAACCGAACCACCAAAAAAGAAAATCAACCTTCTGCTGGTGGCATCTGACTCAGAGGATGACAACAAACATGCATTAGTCCACACTGCTTTGGATCGTTATTGAGCAGAACCCATCATCAGCATGGACGCATGTCCTCTGGAATGGTGGTTGAAGCATGAAGAGAAATATGAATCTTTAGTGCATCTGGCACATAAATATCGTGCGCCGCCAGCTACAACAGTGCCATGCAAACACCTGTTCTCACTTTCGGGTGACATAAGCAAGAATTGGGCAGCATTATCTCCTGCACATATAAACAAACTTGTTTGTCTGAGCGATTGGCTGAACAAGAAGTAGGACTGAGTAGACTTGTAGGCTCTATAGTTTGACATTGTTTTATTTTTGAATGCAGTTATTTTTTGTGCATAATTCTACATTTGTAAGTTCAACTTTCATGATAAAGAGATTGCACAACAGTACTTGTATTAAGTGAATTGAAAAATACTATTTCTTTTATTTTTACAGTGCAAATATTTATAATAAAAATAAATATAAAGTGAGTACTGTATACTTTGTATTCTGTGTTGAAATTGAAATCAATATATTTGAAAATGTGGGGAACATCCAGAAATATTTAAATAAATGGTATTCTATTATTGTTTGACAGTGCAATTAATCATGATTAATTTTTTTAATCACTTGACAGCCCTAATTTTAATGCAACCATGTTATATGTATGTTTTAGTTTCATAATGATTAGAAAAACCCTTTCTGTTCACTGTCCTTTACTAGATTTTTTTTCCACCCTAAGAGTTTTCTTATTATTGTTTATTGAGCATTATCATTGTGTTCAGTGTCCTTCAGACATGTAAAAAAAAATGACGCCTGCCACAGTCTAATTTGAATCGTTTGCGTTGATGTTACAGCTGACGCGATCAACAATGCAGCTGGCTATGGATTCAGTGGTGTTGATGATCAAGGCAATTTTCATTGGGACCTGCTATCCAACTTAAATATATGGAACATTGAGGTGAGTTAAAAGAAACAAAATCTTGGTATAATTATGGAGTGACGATTATGATGTGGTTCATTAGTAACGGGGATACATTTTTCTCTTCCAAAGGTGTGTCTAGAATTAGAGTGAGTTTTATCTTTTGTACGGATAAATTGTATTGGTCACACTTCATAGGAAGGTTACATTTGTAAATAGTTTCTAAAGAGCTAATAAACAATGTTTTAAAAAACTATTAATTATTGTAGAGTTCAACAGGTCAATAGATTCCTTACAACAGTGATTCATAACCATGATAGCATCTTCTATTTATGTGCTTATAACAATCTGTTATTACTATTTTTAGTATTTGTATGGCAATAGCAGGTAGAGGACCCACCTGAGATTAGGGCTCGTCTGTGCTAGGTGATGTACAAATACACAGTAAGAGACAGTCCAGGCCCCAAAGAGCATATGTTCTAAATGGAAAAGACAGACAAAAGGCAGAAGAGGAAACAGGTATGGTCACCTGCCCAAAGTCACAGAATATGTCAGTGGCAGAGCGAGAAATAGAATTAAGAGTTACTCCTAGCTCAGTTCCCTATCCATTAGACCACACTGTTTCTCAGAACATCTGTAACATATTCCTCAGGCCAGTGGCATGCTTTTAGCATCCTATAGTCCCTTACAAATATTTATAAAGGTACCTTTACTATAAAGTGTGACCAAGATATTTCCTGTTAGTTTGTTGCCTAAGATAAATATCTTCTGAGTGCCAATGGCATGAGAAAATGTCTAGGAGATTGGAGTAGGCCATTCTCAATTTCTTCTTCTACGGATTTATTTTCATACAATAACAGGAGCTCTCCACCTACAATCCATTATTTATTATTTTAGAAGGAAAAGCAAAGGAAACCAATGAGTTAACTGCATTGTAGCTTAGTGGTCTATCAAAAGACAGATTTTGGTAATTCATCTCTAAATTTTAGGGGCCCCTATAATTCTCAGTGGAAAAGTTGAGACCATCACTATACCCTCTCCCTTTCATCTTCCCTTATTTGTGCTTGTCTTAACCCTTGCCCGAGCTTGCATCTGTCATTCTTGGAGTGTTTTTCCTTGCTCCTTTTTTGCAGCATCCACAGTGGGTGCACAGCTCAAGTCTAGAAGCACTTGCAGCCAACTGCAGATGGAAATGCACTCAGCTTCCCCCTTTGCTCCCGGACTTGAGGGGGGAATCTAAAATAGATTGAAAACAGGAATGGGAGTGCTCACTGTACCACTCAGAGAGGAGGGGGAGTTGGGGAGGAATGTCGCTAAGCCGAGAGAAGCTGTGAGTTCCCCAGTACTTTAACCCATTCTCCTATCCTGTAGACCTCATTCACCCTTTCCCTCTCTGGGACATATGGGCTGCGGGGGGAGGGGCTGGAAAGGGGATTTCTTTGGCAGCATAGGAGCAATGAAGCCATATCAGCCCCAGGACCCTTGTGATGCCACAGCCTCATTTCCATTTTGAACTTCCCTTTGAACTGGTGCTGTGTGGTCCAGCTTTCCTTATGGAGAACACTCCTCTAACAGCACAACCTGTCGGAAGAGTTCCATGGAGAGGCCCTGGTGGATGGAGGGAGGTATGAAATGATGGGAGGCCATAAGATTCAGGCTCATTTTTTCCCCCCAGAGTGGGGCAGGCTGGGTTAAATATTAAACGGACCAATGGGATTGTGGTTTATGACAAAATTTTAAAAGGCTAATTTTTTTATAAGTTGGTGACCTGGGCAGTACATGTCAAATAGTAAGAGCCACTTACGTGCATAAAGCACTTCTGCATTTGAGCCAATTGCTAAATGTGGCTGCTGTTGCACCATTTGGTCATGGCCAGGTGAAAATACACTCTGTGCAGGTAGCAGACTGTCAATTAGGAAGTGTTGTGAAGTCTTTTAGGCACAATGAAAGAGTAAGTATGTGTGGAAGGCATCAAAGATTTGAGGTAACTTCATCATTGATCCTTTCTATGGTCTGCCCAAAGAATGCCCTCTCAGGGCTCGGGCTGTAGCCAGAACATCTCTCTCAGCAGGAGCCCACATCCATCTCCCTTCTGACCAGTGATTTTAGGCTAGCAGCCCCCTTGCAGTCACTGTGATTCTCTCCAGCAGGTCTGACCAAAAGTCCAGCCTCCTCACTTGCTTTCTCTCCAAGGGATATGGCCAGGGATTATATGTTGCAGATGGAGCCTTCACAGCAGAGTACATTTATTTAGGGATGAAAACATAAATAGGTCTAATGCATACTAAGTGTACCCAGGAGGAGTCTGGAAGATCAGAATCCTTCCAATCCTTCAGCAGGGCAGGGTCCCCTTTGGACAAAAGGCTCATGTCTGTTTGTTGAATCAAAAACAAAGCTCTTCTGTCAGGATAAACTCAGCCTTTTACATCAAAGGGCCTTTCTGTGTCTCCTTGCCTCTGGCACCTGTCTGAACCAGTATATGCAAACTACCCCAAGGGGTGGTATTTCTCTGGAGCTGTTTATAGTCCCACGAATTGCAGTAATTATGGCCCAGTGGTTTAGTTTCTGGAGGAACTTTTGTAACCTTCCTGCATGGAGTGGAGTAGACTCTCTAGCTCACAATGATCCATATAACCTTCACGAAGTTAATACAGTAGTCCCCAAAAGATACTGCATGTGACTGCAATATCTGTAACAGAAGGTGTCAAGGCTGCTTCCCCACTCTGAACTTTAGGGTACAAATGTGGGGGCCTGCATGAAACTTCTAAGCTTAACTACCAGCTTAGATCTGGTCCACTGCCACCACTCCCAAAGTGCTAATTCCCTTCCCTGGGTAGCCTTGAGAGACTCTTCACCAATTCCCTGGTGAATACAGATCCAAACCCCTTGGATCTTAAAACAAGGAGAAATTAACCATCCCTCCTCCTTTCTCCCACCAACTCCTGGTGGATCAAGATCCAACCCCCTTGGATCTAAAAACAAGGAAAAATTAATCAGGTTCTTAAAAAGAAGGCTTTTAATTAAAGAAAAAGGTAAAAATCATCTCTGTAAAATCAGGATGGGAAATAACTTTACAGAGTAATCAAACTTAAAGAGCCCAGAGGACCCCCCTCTAGCCTTAGGTTCAAAGTTACAGCAAACAGAGGTAAACACCCTAGTAAAAAGGTACATTTACAAGTTGAGAAAACAAAGATAAAAACTAACACGTCTTGCCTGGCTGTTTATTTACAAGTTTGAAATATGAGAGACTTGTTCAGAAAGATTTGGAGAGCCTGGATTGATGTCTGGTCCCTCCTAATCCCAAGAGCGAACAACCCCAAACCAAAGAGCACAAACAAAAGCCTTCCCCCCACCAAGATTTGAAAGTATCATGTCCCCTTATTGGTCCTTTGGGTCAGGTGTCCGCCAGGTTACCTGACCTTCTTAACCCTTTACAGGTAAAAGGATTTTGGAGTCTCTGGCCAGGAGGGATTTTATAGTATTGTACACAGGAGGGCTGTTACTCTTCCCTTTATAGTTATGACAGAAGGTTTGAGGAGAACCCTGCCAGAGAGCATTCCATTTTGACAACCAGCTTGACTGGCTGCTCTCTTGGAAACACAGAGGGGAAAAAAATCAATGCTTGCCAAGTAAAAAAGGACAACATTGATAGAAACAAGGAAATATAGCTCCTTTCTCTAACTGATACTATAATGCAATTAAGTTGTGTTTCTCAATTAGGGTTATTTTAATGTAACCCATAAAACACTAATGAAGATTGTTCTAACCTCCAGTATTTTGGACTGAGGATCAAAAGCACTCAAGTACTCCTTTTTAGCCCCTCTCCTGCCCTACTCCAGTTCACACTTCCCTTGGCTCTCTTAGAAGACCTTGTGAGCTTTGGAAGAGCCCTTTGACCTTCTACTGGCTTTAGTACAACTGCTGCTGGAATACTGTGTCCATTTCTGGTACCCACAATTCAAGCAGGATGTTGATAAATTGGAGAGGGTTCAAAGAAGAGCCACAAGAATGATTAAAGGTTTAAAAAACATACCTTCCAGGGATAGACTTAAAGAGCTCAATCTATTTAGCATAACAAAGTGAAGGTTAAGGGGTGACTTCATTACAGTCTATAAGTATCTACATGGGGAACAAATATTTAACAATGGGCTCTTCAGTCTAGAAGAGAAAGGTATAACATGCTCCATGGCTGGAAATTGAAGCTAGACAAACTGAGGCTGAAAATAAGGCATACATTTTTATGGTGAGGGTACTTAACCATTGGAACAATTTACCAGGGGCATGGTAGATTCTCCATCACTGACAATTTTTAAATCAAGACTGGATGTTTTTCTAAAAGTATGGAGTCCAGCTCCTCAGAAGCTTCTTGTCTCAGATAGCAAGCAGAGGTCAAGTGGAGCCAGGGCATGTGCAGAGGTGGAACTGAGCAGGGCTAGAGGATCTGCTACTGGAGGGAACCCTGTGGTCCTCCAACCATGAGAGTGGCACACGGCTTACTGAGTCAACAGGTTGAAGTAGTCACTGTAGAGTGGTTATGTAACTGCTCTGTGGGCTTGCCTCCCCTTTCCCCATTGGTATCTCCCTACGGCCCAGCTCAGTTTCTCAAGCTGCACTCTGGGCTGAAGATTTGGCCCTAAGTTCATGTACTAAAAATACTTTCCATTGTTTCTTGAAAACAAGTTCATTTACCTGTCCCCCTGCCCCCAATAATGCATTTCTATTAGAAACCTTTTGTTTTCATAGCACTCTAGCTATTTCCAGCCCACCTAATGGACTGCAAGGTTTAAAGATTAAAAAGCAGTTGTTTGTAAGTTGAAGGGTTGGGGGTGGCATGAATATCTGAAATTAGAAAACCTTTTTTGGCTTTTTCCATAATTAGAAAGATAGCCAAACACTTTTATTTTGTTTTATAATAAAAAGTGAGATTTTAAAAGTGAGTGGCAAGTGTCAGCCATGGGTAAATTCTTATGGCTGAGTTATAAACCCCAAAACATGTTTATAATGGAAATGTTGACACAGCCTTGACTGTAGCTAGCTACTACTCCTAGCATACTGCATGTAAACCTCCTCAGTTTAAAATCCAGGTAGAGACTGGTATTGTCCTGTACATTTCAAAGCCAGTGTGAGATGTTAACTTTCTTCTCTCTCTTAGACTGCAACAAGTTTCAAAATGTACATTGAAAACTGGAACATTCAGACGGCTGCCTGGCTAAAGCGGTAAGAACAGTAAAACAGTCAATTGTTGGTGAGACCCAGTTACTTTTAGGTGGTAATGTTGGCTAGTAATTCTAACTGGTGAATCTGATAAATACACAACAGCCTCTCGGTCACTTTCATTTCTCCCTGTGTCTATAAGAACTTGTGTGCTACTATGTTTTTGGTGCTCTGAAGTTTTTATTGCTACATTTTTGGAATGACCGCATTTACTCATGAGCAGCGAAGCCATGAGTGAGCTATACAGGTCTTCCTAAATAACATTTTTATAGCACCTCTCACTGTCCATATTTTCTTTGTTACCCATCTGTATTATTTTGCTAGGAGTTTATCATATTTTCTCTCTCTCTCCCTTGCACTTGAAATCGATTAATTACTATTGGAGATGGGCCTGAATTGGGTCCAAACTCCTTCTCCAATTGGAACTTTGGGAAATCTTGGTCCTGATTCAAACTTTAGTAGCCTCAATATAATCTATTGCAGAGGCACTGGTTACCACATACTTCAGGTGCCAATTTAGGTCTGTCTTTATAATATGCCAACTTGAGATGCAGAAAGTAAATTTTGTCCAACACTAGGGAATTTGATTTCAGACTGTCATCACTATGATTCACTGTAAATAATAATATTAATCCAAATTTTGTAGCTCAGTCCTGTCTCTGGATACTGTGAAAACAATGCCTTTGGTATGTGAAAAGTCCGGTTCAAGTCGATTGATGTGACCGCCAAAATACAAGAGTTTATATAATGTTTGTCCTAACTGTATTTTGTGTAAAAATATAGATCTGAAAAATCTGTTTCTATTGTTCTTCATGAGTGAAGTAAACATAATGTTTTTGAGAAAATAAACTACCATGATCTTTTCTTAGGACCATTGCATTTTGAGTTAAAACTCAGATGTTGTAAGATTCTTAGGGTCCTGTTGCTGTGTTTCTGAATACGCACACGGAACCATTCACCTACATCTTCCTTAGCTGCTAGTGTAAATCAGCATAGGTCCATTGATTTACACTAGCTAAGGAACTGGCAGTCTGTGATGTAAAGTACGGGCAGTGGCTGTATAGTATTCTGCCTAAAGAATATTGAAATAGAAAAGGAAGTGTGGGTATGTCGCTTTCATCCTCCCACCCACTCTTGAATATCCGTCAAGTTTCTCAGGATAAATACAGAGTTCCAGATGGGAAAATGCTGGTATGGTAAATGAGAACCCGCCTTATGCCAAATTATATATAGAGAGAGCATAAATAATATGGCATACGGTAGGTTCTCATTTACCATGCCTATATATATAGGTTTAAATTCCATGATAATTAATTAAGTCACGAGAGAATGCCTTACTCATGCAAGTAATTCAATTGACCCTCACGTAAATGAAGGTTTGCAGGACTGGGCCCCTGATACATAAAGGTGATCAGAATGGGATCTTTAAGATTCAAGGAGATCTGCAGTGCAATGAATATTTGTTACTGGTTCAATCTGCTGTTTTCTGTTTGTTTCATTTCTTCCCAGTGTTTGCTATGACAGGGCTCCATGGTACCCCACAGCCTTAACATTTATCCTGTCAGCCCTGTGGCATGGTGTCTATCCTGGATATTACTTTACATTCGTTACCGGAATCCTTATGACATTAGCATCCAGAGCAGTACGTAGCCTTTATTTTTTTCTTCAGAGACTTATATTAGATTACTGTAAAGCTTTCAGTGCTAGGTGTTTATGTACCCTTTGACATACTGAACCATTTTCATCCCTGGCATAACGCCGTTGACTGTACACGAGGGGATGAATCCACGTAATACCTTTTTCCTTTGAGATGATCCTCACTGAAACGTTGATCTGCACTGCAATAATTGTAGGTGCTTCCTATAATTACAACCAGCCATTGCTCTTAATTGATTCAGCATAGCAGATACTGTGACGCTGGACTTGGCTACAGTCATAGAGGGAGAGGTGAGGGGCTGTGCAAAATACTAGTGGTCCGTCATACATGTTGCACATAGGTTCATTTGTCTCATAATTGACCTGGTCAGGTAGAAAGAGCCTCCATCTCATCTGTGTATTGTGATAATTCTGTGTAAAGTACAGACCTCATAGATTGGATTGAGCCAACAGTTGGTTTCAGGCTGTATAGGCATGTCTTTGTAGACCACACCAGTTTCTACAGAATATGTACTTTCATTTTTAACAAAAGAAAAGCTTCTGCCCATTATGGTTGCAAAAAAAGAATTCTGAATGGGACCCCAGTGCATCTAAATCTGCAGATAGATCATACAAAATAGTATGTCTGAGAACTTTGAACTGGCTTCATTCTTTGCAGCAGAGTGTTAACTTTGGATCCTAATGATGACAATTTAATTTCCCAGCATTAGTAACTATATCCGTGCTGGTCATTCTAGTGGAAACATCCGCTGTGAAGAGATTGGCGAGCACCATCGCTTTTACCCATAGTCTGACCTTGGGTATATATCCATATCAGTTTGACAAGTGAACAAAGCTGGCAATCAATAATAGTTACCATAATACTGTACCACAATAATATTTTGCATTTAATTTGCCCCTTCCCTATGAGGATGCATTCCACAGATTAAAACAAATAATCCACCCCCCAAAACATCAAAAAAAGAAACCCAGCCCTCCAAATAAACCAACATGTGTAGAAATCCAAAATGCTTGCAGACATAATCAGCTGCTAGAGAGTGTAACTCCTCTCTCTGTTGTACATTTTATAAGCAGTGGCCTGATTCATCCGAAAAGAACAAAATTGCCCATAGATGCCCATACGAGAGAAAGCCTACTCCCCTGGTTATAGAACACAGGAGATCTGGGATGTATTCCCAGTTCTATCATTGACCTGCTGTGGGACCTTGGGCATGTCATTTGGCATTTGCGTGCCTCCATTTCCTCTCCCACTTTTATTCTGGCCTGTCTATCCAAACCGTAAACTCTTTGGAGCATAAGTATGTGATATGTTGAGGCCTCTGGGTATCACTGTAATACAAATAATAATGGATGAGGAGTTTAATAGATGTGAAGTGAGTCTGCATGTGTTTACTAAGAAATTTTGGTGTTTTTTTTTTAATCCCCTTCTCCCTGATTTGTAGATAAGGAACAATTACAGACGTTACTTCCTCTCTTCAAAGCCACTCAAGGTGATCTATGACATTGTCACGTGGTTTGTCACTCAACTGGCTGTCTGCTATACTGTTGCACCTTTTGTTATGCTGGCTGTTGAGCCCACGATTAAGTTATACAAGTAAGTTTCCCCCTTTTAACTCTTAAACTTGTATACCTTAGACCTGTAACCATTGGCTTTGTTTAATAAGCCAACCTGTGATGGAAGCTGATTAGAATTTTGCCATCATTTGGAGGGAATCCAAGCAGGTTATTTAATAACATGAGTAGTGATTTCATCTGTATAACTCGATGAATTCATTTAACCATGCTAGAATAATTTTCCTTTTCTTTCTCAGTTTAGTTTAGTGGGTTTTTTTATTCTTATTTGACCTGACTTTCCATGTGTCTGTTGCTGCCCTGTTCAAAGCCTCCCAGTGCCAATTATTAACAAGACCAGAGGATGGGGTGGGTAAGAATGAAATTAATCTTATATTTGGGAAATGTCTAGGTGAGAAAACAACTAACTTCCAGTTGTAAAATGCTCATGAGAAGGGATTCTGAATTGATCAGCAGGAGATAAAGAAGATACACAGCTGATTCATTGTGTATTAAAATCATTTTTTGCTTTGCACTCTTATTTTATGTGCAGTTACTTCTGTATTTTAAAAATGAGGTAAAGGGAGATGAAGATTATATATAGTGAAGCATAAAATGGGTTGAAAAAGACTTGACTAAATTACTTCACTTTTCTTCCATTTTTTGGTAAAACCTTGTCAAACACAGAATAACAGTTTTTGGCTGAAAAAAGAGACATTCCATTACTTTGTCATAAAAGACTGAAAACTGTTAGTCAAAAGAGCAGCTGTGCGTGAGCCTGTTTGAGGGATTTTGAATGCTGTCCTTTTAAAAAAAAAATTAAAATGTTTAACTAAGTTTTCTCCTTACATAAACACAACTATTAAAATGCCAACACCAATCTGAAGCTTGTATCAGTGTTGGCAAGATTCATTCCCGGCTACCATTTTAATATCTCATTGTTCTGTTTTTAGCAACGGCAACAAATAAAAAAAGATAAGGGCTATCTCAGTGTAAAAATATTGAATGTGACAAACTCATGGACACTTATGAATTTGCTCAAAGGGCAAAATTTTGCCCTTTTTGCCACCAAAGGTCATTTGAGGTAACAAAATACCAACGTCTTAACCTAAGTTCCATTAATAAATACTTGTAAAGAGATTGCTGTTTCTATGCCAATACCTGTGAAGGAAAAACTGTGGACATGTCTGGGGGTTCAGGCACCTTACAGGGATTTTAGAACTATGAGGGACTATTTTAGAACTATGCTCCATAGCAGGGGCAGGATATGCCTAAGTGGTCAGGTGCTGGACCCATGCACAGCTCCCTGACCTTCCTCAACCCATACTCTATGGGCCCACCAAAACAGGTGTCCCATTTTCCATTTTAACTAACTGCTCATCCTGAACACTATCAGTTATAGAAATAAATATATGGAAGATGTTTTATTTAACATTGTGCCATTCTCTCTCTAATTATGATGTCTTTTATTATGATTATTATATTTTATTAATGATCAGCAAACCTAAAAAATGTTCAGAGTTTTAACTCATTTCAGATAAGCAACCAAAAGTTTGGCTGGAAGCTCTTCTGTCCTTCAGTTGCTGGTGCCATTTTTTCAGGCACAAGCTGTGCTTGCTCAAAAAGGAGGCTTTCTGAAAATGTATCCCTGTATATTCTTTAACAGTGGGAGACTGGCTGAGAAGGCCATGTGTGGGTTTCTCAAACCATAATCATGGGTAGTTCACCTCTGAGTCCATTTCACCTGAATTGTCAAAGTTTGGGGCTAGGGATTTGGAAAAGGGTTCTGGGTTTGACCCCTTGTCTAGTAACAATATATGGGAAAATACTGGCCCTGTTGAAATCAATGCAAAACTTCCATTGACTTCAGTGGGTTTGGATGTCGCCATAGTATAAAGTAACATACTGCTGTAAAATCCAAAGGCATAAAAGCCTGTCATATATAAGACTCTATCAGGTGCTCTGTTTTATGTCTAAACCTCTTGAATCTGATGGAGCTGGTTGTAGTGCTGAACTAATACAATTTTCAGCATTCATATGTTACTAACAAGCATGTTATCTCTTTCTCTTTTCGTTTCTAGGTCAGTGTACTTTCACATGCACATTCTGAGCCTCCTGCTGCTGCTGGTCCTACCAATCAAACCTCGAGACCACACCCCGAGGCAGCTTCAGAATCAAGTCACACACAACTCTGTTAAAAACAAGAAAGAAAAATGATACCTCAAAGAAAAACCACTGATATTGGGAAGTGAAGTGTCGTACCAAAAACAAAAGGGAGAAAATAAAAAGACAATGGGATTGTTATTGCTTAATTTAAAATGCTTTGGAAAGGACAGACTGGAGCTTGGTTGACTGTATTCCAGATGACCCAGTAACAAAGATTTACAGGCTTGAGGAGCAGTGCTTTTGATTTTATAAATATAGGGACTATTTTTATATATTTAATTTTTTCACATGTACAGATGTTTTTGGTCTTTTACAGAAATGTACATTTGATAAACACAAATTTTGAGATTAAGAAAATAATCATTAAAAAAAAAAATTAGCAAGAGTCAAATCAGCAGCTTAGCAGACTGGTGCTCTAGGCTGCGGAATCTTTGGCTTCCTATCCTGGCTATGGCCAGAGGGGTTCTGGGGTGTAGAGCCACAGAATCTTGGCTCCTGAGATTGTTGGCATTGACTCCAGCAGGAGGAGGAGGGCCACAGCGCAGGGTGCAAGTGCTTCCCATGTGGTTGTGAAGCAGGGACCTGCTGCCTGAGTTCAGCAGCTTGGAGACTCCTAATCGCTGTCAGTGACACCTGCTGGTGTGAGGGCAAATTAGTCACTTGGAAACCATTCACGTAGATTTCTGTGAACATCAGCCACTGGATTGGCCAAACTAAAATATTATGTGTGTATATATATATATATATATAAAAGGAAAAATCAGAATATCCTATGATATGCAGATTAAAACTTCTCTAGCTGAGGCTACGTCTACACTACAAGTGCTCCAGTGGCCCAGCTACAGCACTGCAGCTAACCCTCTACAGCGACTGAAGGGGTTTTTCCATTGCTGTGGGGAATGCAGCCCCTTGAGAGGCAGTAGCTAGGTTGACAGAAGAATTCTGCTGTCAACATAGTGGTGTCTACACCAGGGCTTAAGTCATTTTAACTACATCTCTCAAAGGTGTGGATTTTTCCCACCCTTGAGTGACATAGTTAGGTTGACCTAAGTTTTAGGTTTAGACCAGGCCTGAGAGACAAAGATAATTGGGATGTGGCTGATGTTCAGCACTACCCTGCAGCTTTGGAGTGATATGTTTTGACGTGATACTTTTATGATCAATATAATGTAGCAATAGGGAAACCTTGCAGATTTAGTGCTTTAAAACTGTCAGTCATAGATCAAAAGCTGGAGGAAGGGTTGGGAATAGATCAACTTGTTCCTCATAATATTATGTATTGGCAAATAGGAATTTTGTTCACACAAGGATAACAATCCATTAAAAATAAAATTAAAAGAGTACTATACAAGAGAAGGGTTGTGATATGATTAAGGGACTGAGAATCAGCAGCTCTGCTTCTGACTCACTGCGTGATCTTGGGAAAGTCACTTAACCTTTCTATGTTTCAGTTTCCTCATCTGTAAAATGGGGATAATAATACTTACCTACCTCGCAGGAGTGTTGTGAGGTTACATTAATGTTTACACAGCGCTTTGAGAGAACAGGATGAAAAGTGCTATGTAAGTTTAAAAACTAAATATAGTCAGAGAGGACCTCTTAAAGGAACACATGAAAACGTGCACCAAATAATTCTGTATATATCTTTAAATGTTTTCTAAGTTGGTTTTCTCAGAATCATTTAGAAATGAAGCAGTTCCCTTACATACCATTGATTTTCCTCATCTGTCTGAAGTGTAAGTGAACAAAGAGTCTACCACATTTATTTTATTTTAATTTTTGTATCAGAACAAATTCAAATTCTGCAGAATCCTTACTATGGGGAGAAAAATGTAAGAAATCAAAACTGAAGGATGTAAACAGTTTCACTTTATTTTTCTTGACGGACTGATTTTGCTTTTTTCCCCTGCACCAACCTCCTTCCCTCCCTCTTCCCCCCCCCCCGCCCCCCGAATCCCCAACAGCCTTTTAGTATAATGTCTATTTCATGGGAAAGTTTATTTGGTGATTTCTTTTGGAGAAGAGATGGATTACTAAGATTGGTCTGAATAAACAAACTGTTTTTTGTCAGTGTGTGGCCTTATTAATGGGAGGGAAGTATGAAAATCTGGGGAGAATGAGCCTGTGTCTCATGAAGCAAGGTGAAAGATCATTATACATATGGCAGGAACTAATCACATCTCTCAGTCTCGCATTTTACAAACACAGTGTGGTTCAGATGCTGCTGCTATTGAAATCCATGCTAAAAACTCCTATTTATTTCAATGAGAGCAGGATTCATCCCTAAATGGGTTTATTTTTTGTCATTTTTTTTGTTTTGTTGTTCAGTCTTTTTATTTACATCTTTTTATTTAAGAACTTGCTGTGACATTTCTGTGGTGTGGTGAATCTATTCCTACATAACCAGATCAAACCCCTACTCAGCCCATACAGGAACTAGGACGTTCTCCTTGGCATTCTTCTGTCAGAGAGGGGGTGACATTTGTGGAAATAAGAAAGGTCCTAGCTCAAAAACCAGCCGATAAGCAGGAAGACAAGGTGAATCCTTACAGAGGCCCTGTGTCCCTGCGTGGTTTCTGGATACCCATCAGATCCTCACCTTCCTGCTTCTTGGCTGTATGACTCCAAATTTGCTGTACTGACAGGGCTGCTGCAGCTGGCCCCACCAGTGTTCCCTCTAATTTTTTCCACCCATATGCGGAATTAATTTTGTTATGTGCACATATAGAGGTGATGTGCATATTGGTGCACATAACAAAATTCACATGGCGGGGTTCGGAGTGTGGGAGGGGGCTCAGGGCTGGGGCAGAGGGTTGGAGTGCAGGCTCTGGGGTGGGGCCAGGGCTGAGGGGCTCAGGGCTGGGGCACAGTGTTGGGGGTGAAGGCTCCAGCTGGGGGTGAGGGCTCTGGGGTGGGGTTGGGGTTGGGGTGCAGTGGGGCTGCCCGGGGCTATGGTGGGGAGAGAGAGGACTCCCTCCCCCCTAGTTCTCTCTTCCCACAACAGCCCCTGGGCTGGAGGGGAGAGGCACATATCCCCCAGCCATGGCAGGTCCAGGCTGGGCTGCGTCTGTGCCAGGAGAGGGGCGCCTGTCCCCCCGGCCGCAGCAGGTCTGGGGCTGGGCTGGGTTGGGGGCGCCTGTCCCCCGGCCATGGCAGGTCCAGGCCGGGCTGGGGAGGGGCCTGGAGAGGGGTGCCTGTCCCTCAGCTGCAGCAGGTTTGGGGAGGGGGAGGGGCGCCATAGCAAGTCCGGGGCTTGCGGGGAGGCATCTCTCCCCACTGCAGCCCTGAGCGCCTGCGCAGTGCTAGAAAGGGAGGTACATAGGGCTGATCCAGGTCTCTGGATAGACATATGTATGTCTACCAGTATGGGTAGACATACATATGCTCTCTTTGCTTGATCTAGCATGCTAAATATAGCATGGCTGCAGGGTCACAGGCAGTGGCCTAGGTTTACCATCCTGCCTGACCCTCCTGGGTATATACTTGGGATGAGGGTCTACCTTTTTTAAGTTTTGTGTACATACTGAGAGATGTTTATATGTAACGGGAATATAGAAAAAGTATTTTAGTAAATTACATGTCACCTGCACTTAAGTCCCAGAAATGCATCAATGCAAATGCTTGCAGAACCGGTAAAGTTTTTGGAAGCACTGGGCTTGGATCAGAGTAAACATTTTCAAACAAGTTAGTTTACATCCCAAGTCCATCAAAAATAAATAAGAAGTTCGACAGCTGGCCTACTGCCTGGTTTGCATATGATGCTCCTTGCAATGGGTTCTCAATTCAGGGCCGTGTCTCTGTTCCATACTCCTTATCTCACCCAGCATTTGATGCATGCTATATATCACATTGGGTTTTTTTCAGCACTTCATGAAGCAAAAGCTGCTTAACTCTAGTGCTTATCCTCTACTACTTTCTTACTGTATACTTGCTAGTGTATAAACCATCATTCTCCTGTCATAGTCCATCCTTAAAGAGTCATCACCATGATTAAAACTTGAACCCTGGAGTTTCACTTCTACTGAAAAATGTTCATATTGGCCCTGGAAATAGCCTTATAAATACAGTGTGTTTGGTCTTCCCTAATTTCTTTTCAGATTACAGATTTAGGATCCAATTCTCCATTGTCTTGCAAGTTTGTTGTTATTTACATCTGTGCCAAATCAATGTAAAAGTCGACCACTGGTATAAATAAGTGGAGAATTCTCATTTAGTTAGCAATTCATGCCCCATTTGCACAAGTGTAAATTACTGCATGATATGCAAGGCAGTAGAGAATCAGATCATTAATGCGCAATAGTGGAAAATCTGTTGAACCTAGTTATTGGCTTTGCATTGCTGGGCTCTAATTAGAAGGATGTAAATTGAGCATGGTCTTAAAAATACTGGCATTAAATAGGTTTATGATCTAAGTCATATTCTAGTAGCCTGTAATCACTCTTTGGGCTCAGTTTGGTGCCGGAAGCAGAAAGAGATGGATATTGTAAAGAGATCCTCAAGACAGAAACAGATGATGCTTGTAGGAGAGAGAGAAATATGGAGCCCTGAAATGGAGACACAGAAACTAGATCCTAGAGGATGAGCAAGTGTTCTTATTCATGAATAACTTAGATGGAGCCCAAATTCCAACTGCTATTCATCAGCACATGTTCTTCTACATCAAACCTAACACAGAACTGGGATATGCTTAGGACGGGGAGGGAGAAAAAAAGACTGAAACTAACATTTCAGTTCAGTAAACTGAACATTTAAAAAAATAGCCTCATGAATAAAAATCTTGCGGGACTGGCATTTCTGGAAGGAATTAACTCTTCTGAAACAATTTCCTCACTATATTAGAGGCACAAATGTACTTCATTTACCATTCAATATGCATGTTTCCTTTCCCCCCTCCCCATTTGTGTTTGCTCTCTTGTAGCATGCCAGGGCAGGAAGGCAGAATTATATGGGAGAAAAGTGAGGCATATTTCTCTCCTGTTATGAGTGCTCCTTTTTAAATGTGTATGCTGCACATAGCTCAGATTTTAGAATCCTTTAAAGTGAAAGGAGGCTGTAGGTTAAATTTCACCCTCTGATAAGTGCTTGTGAAACACGGCAACTATCTGGATGCTGTAACTGCAAAATGGATCCATCTTCTTTCTTAGAAATATTGAGTGAAATCCTGGTACCAGTTAGTCAATGGAAAAATTCCCATGAACTTCATGGGGCCAGGATTTCACTGGTCTAAGGCACTTATCACCTTCCTGTCTATGTATCTTATATTTGTGAGCACAATTCAACATTGGCTGGATTTGCCGGTAATTTTTTGACTAACATTGAAGAGAATATTAAAGGAAATGCATTTGCTTGAGTAGTGTGGTACAGCCTGTATTTAAAGCTTTCCAAATGCATCTTGAAACAGTGCACTTCACACTTACACAGGATGTTGTGAGAGCCATTCCACCCTAACACAATGCTGTTCCTGCCTGATTTTCTCAACAGCCATAGTTAAAGCTTTTGGTTTTCAGTTTTAACCATTAAACACTGGTAAAGCGCCCCGATTTTAAAACAAAACAACAAGAATAAAAACCAAATACATCAATGTTTATCTAATACACCCCAGAAAAACACCAGAAATTGTTACTTGTATCTAAGGGCTTGTTTACCTGGAACAAGTATCAGAGGGGTAGCCGTGTTAGTCTGAATCTGTAAAAAGCAACAGAGGGTCCTGTGGCACCTTTAAGACTAACAGAAGTATTGGTATTGCATCTGAAGAAGTGAGGTTCTTACCCACGAAAGCTTATGCTCCCACTACTTCTGTTAGTCTTAAAGGTGCCACAGGACCCTCTGTTGCTTTTTACCAGGAACAGTAATTCGCTCTACAAGGGTGTGATTTCTGAAGCAGACTGATGTCTTCCCATTAATTGGTTCAGGTGGATCCTGCTGGTGCACACAAAAGGTTTCCCAGTGCACTTTAACATAGTGCTCTTTGAAACAGTATTAAGTTAAAGTGCTGTAGGGAACATTACAACGAGATGACTCATTACTGTATATACTGCTGTAAAGAGTAATGTATATGTAATGTATATTGTCTTTACAGTATATAAAAGAGAGAGCCCTGGAAACCGCCAATTATTTTACCTCTACATAAAACTCAAAAATTGCTAAAAATAACCCCCCAAGTCATATTCCAATAAAAATCCAGTATGTGTTTCAAATGAATTCTCAGATATAACCATCAGACAACTTCTCTCTTCCCTCCCAGAGAGGGCAATAATAACAGAGTATTTGAATTTGTTCTTGGAAAAAACTGCCTATCCATCTAATCTCGTGCTGAAATTACGTAAAGTGGAAATATGCCTGTAAGTGACCTCTGTGAATAGGGCCCTTTGTGTATAAGTGTGTCAGGATAACATGAAAGTGGAAACTCAAATACCCTGGCTGGTTGTTAGTGGGTGACCCTAGCAAATCAGGCAGGAATGATTTTGCAGCTATCCAACCCAGCTAATAGTGCGGTCAGGGTGGTTTTCATATATGGTTTCTATGTGAAGGATTTTTGTAATGTTTTGCTGTGGGGGACAGTTAGATGTGAAAGCCATGACAGTAATCACAAAGGGGAATATGTTCACAGTCTTATCCATTCATCTAAAGGGAAGTGTGTGTTTGTCTAGTTCAGCGGTTCTCAATCCGGGTCCTGCGGCCCATCGGCCACATGCGGCCCAATTAGCACACAGCTGCAGCCCAAGTCGTGCCGGCTAAGCAAAAAAACCCCCCAAAAACCAAAAAAACAAAAATCCAGTGCTGCCGGTGGATATCGGGACAAATTGCGTCCCGACCAAAGGGACACAGGACAGACACCGAAATATCGGGACGTCTAGTCACACTAAGTTTGTACTGGAAACTTGTGCTGATGGTTATTTTCTGCTTCACTCGACTACCATTGTGGTAATGGGGCCAGTGTGTTCCGAGGCACGAGGGACAGAGCTGTGAGCGTTTTTGAGCTTGAACCAGTCATTACTGAGGCTTGATGGAGAAAGAGAGAGACTCAGTCTGGGCCATCTAAAATGGCCCAAATTGTGAGGGAAAGAGTCTTCCATCAGCTAATGTACAATGTCTTGCAGATTTTGCACTGCATTCTGTTTTGATCAGCTAAACTAATCAGTTCTGAAGTTAGGAGATGAAGTTAATCTATTTCCCTCTACAGCTTGAATTTGCAAGGTTCATGGGGATCACTGAATTCAGAATAAAAAATGTTAGTCACCTGGTAGCTCAGAGATGAGCCCAATCTCGCAGCCCTTATCCAGGCAAAACTCCCAATGATATGCAAAAGGTATTCTGAAGGTACTATAAGCAGTGAGGTTTACTTGATTCCATATTGTAGAATTGTAGCTTTGTTTCTTCATTTTTTTCTTTGTTCTACAGAAAAACGACAACCATCTGTGCAACCGTCTGTTGTCTGATTAACAAACGATGGGAGTGGATGCTAATTAAAGATAAAAAATGGCATAAAGTGTGTATGTCAGGTCAACAGAGGAACCTATTCACTGTTGTGCAGTATGCTATGAGATGGGTAAAACATGTTTTGGGGTTAGGTTAAACTTCGTTAAACTGATGGGCATGAACACATTCATTTAAGACCGCTTTAAGAGACAGTGAAGGGGACGCAAACTAAAACAAGGCAAAAAATAGCACCAGGTGAGCAGAGGGTTCCATTGGGTATTGTTTTGAGAGAGAGAGAGAGAGAGAGTGTGTGTGTGTGTGTGTGTGTGTGTGTGTGTGTGAGAGAGAGAGAGAGAGAGAAGCGGGAGTGCAGACCAGACTGAGACAGACAGAGGAACAGCCTGACCAAGCATGATGTGTGACCCTGGAAGAAGCTAGAGAAAGGACTTCTGGTCTGGTGCTGGCTAAAGAGGCTTCGGACTGTAAGCAAATAAGTTCTTCCCTGTTTTTGGTTTCTCCTGCATTTGGAGAAGCAGGGCTTTGAATGTTCCTTTGTAATAAACAAGATTGCATTAAAGAAAATACCAGATTCCCTCATCATTTTCTACTCCCAACTGTACCAACCTACAAGGTTTGAACTTTGACTAGCTGCTTGGTTCAAAAAGGGATAACCATAATAACTGATTTTCCTTCTTACTAACCGACACCTCCCCCCCCCACCCATTTGACTTTTCTTGGGGATTCATGTGTTTTGTTGCCATGTCATTTTGAAGCGACATCTTCCATTGCTGGAGATGGTATATATATTCAAGAAGATTTCTAAAATAAATCACAAAACTGCAAAGCAACCTTCTCTTGTAGATGTATGTTTATGATTTTCTCATGTAATGCACTGAAGAAAACAGGAACAAAGTTGCAAAGGTCTATCTTCAATATACTAATATTTGTGTGTGTTTCTTCAGCCATATGAAATGAACCTGTTGTGCTCTTAGCACAAGGAACAGCTGTAACAGTTGAACAATTTTCTTTAATGGGGTGTCTAAGTAAGAGCTTTGTTTCTTACTAAGATGGTGCAGTTTAGATTCTTAAAGGCAAAGGCAGTTGGCAGCTCATTTGCAGTGTATGTGATGGTGTGCAGGATAAGTTTCACCCTTCTATAATACTTGAGCCCCATTCATTTTTCATTGGCTCACATGCCATCCTGGTATGGTTCATTTTAGAAAGCAGCACATAACAGATAGTTGAAAGGTCTAAACTAGGAACTGACATTGTATATCCGTTGGCTGAAAGCTGAGAATACACTCCCAACACAATGTGGGTGTGTGATTTCATTTTGCCTGTCTGTGATCACTCATCTTCCCTGAACTCATCTATTAATGAATATGCTGAGTACAACAGCAGCAGAAGATACGTCAATAAACATCGTGGACTGAAAAAAAACAGCAGCATGACTCCAATTTTCACCAAATGCATTTTGGGAGGTGGCTTGGAGGGGAACTGATCTTGTCTTGCAAAACCAAAGTAATAGCTTTAAGCCAACTATTTTGTAAAGCAACTTCTAAGTTAGTTGTATGTGGTAATACTGTGAGTGAAGCAATGTAAAATGGACGAAAGATTTAGTGAATTTATTTGGCAGTTTAAAGTGGTCTGACTTGTTTTTGCTGAATCAGTTTAAAGACAATTTCTGCCATGTAGACATACTCTTTTGAGTCCTAGTTCACTCAATCAGGTTTAACGGGTGAGATGAATGGTGCTAAATGAAGAGGGGAAAATTACATTAACAATATTTAGCATATACTTATATAGCACTTCACATCTTCAATACATGTTGCAAATATTAACTAATTAATACCACCAGTGTCAATAATGGTGATGGTAATATTTGCAGATGAAAAACTGCATTTTTGTATTATCCTAAATACTCAGATGTCCCCATAGCACTGTGCAACATGCTTCATGCTGCATCACATATACAGCTCTTCTGATTCAGTTTCCAAAATATGCCACCTAATTGTACAGATCTGTTTTGAAGGAGTACATCTCTACTTTTTCAACTATCGCATCTGGAGTACAAATGGTTCCTTAGAGCTACCTTAAGAGTGAAAAGTCTCATAAAGGCTCCCTGAAAAGCAATATCAATGTTCCAGATAGAGTAACGGGTCAATTCTATGCTAAAAATAGCTAGATTAAAAAGTCTTCCTTTTGCAGTGTCCAACAAATGAAACAAGTATACATTGCCATATCTGACCACCTTCCTAGATTACACTTGTTGAGTAGATCCTAGTGTGAGGTTATGACTTGGGAGTCTTTTAAACTCTATCCTGCAATTTGGTATTGGCCTTATTGATTACATTTCATGGCTGCACCTTGGATGTGGTTCTTCATCTGGTTTTAGTTACCAGTGCTCTAGGTATCACTCTGTACCTTTTCTCTCTGATTTCTTGCTTTTCATTTTCTATTGTACAGGTTTAGCAGGTATGAATGCGCGCGCACACACACACACACACACACTGCACTCTGTTAATAACACTGTTATAGCATTAAAGCAGTGTCTCAGATAGAATGTATTATCAGCCTCACTGGCTGTATTAAGTGGAAAAAGTCTGTGCTTTTGCTTAGAAGCATGGTGTGTGTGTGTGTGTGTGTGTGTGTGTGTGTGTGTGTGTGTGTGTGTGTAAGTAAAAGCAGATCTGTTGTTAGCAATCTTCTGCATGCTAGTTCAGCATTCTGTTTACGTTTGCCCAAATTTTTTCTCACTCCTGGCTGATGGTGCTCCAGAATTTTTCATACAGGAGAAATTCAAAGCGATTGGTGGGCAAACTTCCCACACCTGCCCTTCTAGCTTACTAGCCCTCTCCAGTCATTGATTTGCTGATCAGTCACTAGGTGATAAATATCTCCTAGATGTTTTTTTTAACCAGTGCCTGGAAAAATTCTTCTCTCTTCCAGTCTGGAATCTCCTGCAATCTCCCAATGCTACGGCTGCCTGAAATAGTGTTAAGATCATAATCCCCCAGACAGGCCCACAAAACTTTTCTTAAAATGTTTTAAATAGAAATATGAAATATGAAATACCTACCATAGTCTCCAAGGACTGGTAATCTGGCATGCAGCTGCTTCTAACCAGGCAAATGGGTTGAGATAAAATAAGAGCAAGCAAGTATGTAAACACATTAACTGGTGGCCTTGCTGTGATACAGAATGTAAAAGGGGCAATTTTTATTTCTTTCCAGAGTCAAAACTATTAATTATTCTTTTATTATCTTGGCAGGACCTTCTACCTATGCTAGGGTGACTCAGCCTCCAAGGCCTTTTGGGGAGAAAACACTGAACCAAGGAAAAGAAACAAGATCATGGATGACTTGCTGCAAGAAATTCATAATGACTTTGGATGCAGGCCAGCCGGGCACCTTAAGTTCCAACAGCTGGAGCAGGTGAGGGAGACAAAACTGGTGGTGGACAACCTTGAGCATGGCCGAGGATGAGGGAGCATGACTGACAGCAATAGAAGTATCTAGCATCAGTCGATTTTCTTCTACACTATCGTGTCTTGCAGCCATGGTAGGCATGGGACAGTTCTGGGGCAGAGTGGGCTATGAGTAAGTCAATGCTCTCCTGGAATGGGAGTGTGCCTGGGCAGATGTACCCTGTTCACTTGACTTCTGGGCCACTGTGGGATAAGGAGACAAGGTGTGCTGACAATGTACAATTCCATTACCAGTGAGACTGCACTGATTGGCACTGTTAGTTTTCCTTGCACGTAGCACTTTTCAATTTTGTTGCCATTTCACCTCTTGGCACCTGGGCTGACTGTATTGGTTCTTAATACAATATTTTTTATTACTTTGATAATTTACTTTTAACAAAGGTTGTGATTGTACACTGCACGGATGTGTGAGTGCTTGAGGAAAAAAGGAAAAGGCATGAAATTTTATCCAAAGCTTTTAATAGGTCACACACACAACCATGTAAAAGCAATAACAAATGGATAAACTGATGTGTACTAAAACACTACACAGCGTGACATTTCCCCATCACAGCATGACATTTCCCCATGCATCTCCCCCTGTAATCCCAGGCTTCTCTTGCTGTCCTGGACCCAGCCAAAGCTATCAGAGGTGTACTTTCTGATTGTCTGAACCAGGCCTGCAAACCAAGTGTCTTGAGCCCATTCCTGGTGAAATAGGAGAACACCAGATCTCCTGAACATTCCGGCAACATGCACACTGCCAGTGCATCCCACATTTGAGGTCCATGAACCAACTTTTTTGGTCAACCAAGGCCTGCATAACGATTAAGCAGTATCCTTTATGATTGACATAGTAATGAGCTCCTTGTAGCGGGCAAGCAATGGGCATGTGAATGCCATCCATGGCCCCAGCATAGTTCAGGAACACCATTCTGTCAAAACCAGCTATTATTTTGAGAACATTAGCAATGTCCACCACCCCTGGGTAAACCACAGTGATAGTCGCCTCACAAACCTCCACAGCACTGACAGTTGACTTGTCAATGCCAAATTGGTTAGCCTCTGAACTACAGCAGCTTCCAGATTGCAATCACAGCCTGCTTCTGGGTTGGCATGGCCTCCCTCCTCTATGTGTCCTGATGCAGAAGGGCCTTCAGACAGCTCCATGAAGATGGCCTTCCTCATGCAAAAATGCTGGTGCCTCCTCTGGCCAGCCCAGCTCTGCATGACAATGCAGTCCATGCTGGCGGTTCTGGTGCAAGACCACAAGCACAGTCCCCATTGAGGGAATCCACAGTTATCACAACTAACATCATCTGTCGCCACTCTGACATGACAGCATCTAGCCTGCATAATCTCCTTTCCAAGATCTGCCACTGCCACCTTCTGAGGGCCACTAGCTGCCACCAAAATGTCCTCCATCGTGTCTCCTACTCTGTGTCTGCATCCTGCTGCATTAACACTGCACTTCATAATGATCGTAGGCCTTTTTTAAAAATAAATCAGGGGTGGCCAACCTGAGCCTGAGAAGGAGCCAGAATTTACTAATGTACATTGCCAAAGAGCCACAGTAATACATCGAGCAGCCCCCCATCAACTTCCCCAACCCACTCCCAGCACCTCCCACCCACTGGCAGCCCTGCCAATCAGCACCTCCCCATCCTCCCTGCACCTCCCGATCAGCTGTTTCGTGGTGTGCAGGGGACTCTAGGTGGGGTGGGAGAGGAGCAAGGGCACGGCAGGCTCAGGGAAGGGGGTAGGATGGGGTGGAGTGGGGGCAGGGCCTGTGGCAGAGCCAGGGGTTGAGCAGTGAGCACCCCTCGGCACATTGGAAAGTTGGCGCCTGTAGCTCCAGCCCTGGAGTCAGTGCCTATACAAGGAGCCGCATATTAACTTCTGAAGAGCCGCATGTGGCTCCGGAGCCATAGGTTGGCCACCCCTGTAATAAATAGTCACATACTCAATTGATAATAAAATCATGCATTCCAGCCCCACTTACATCTTGGCTGTCACATCACCCTAAGAGTCCCCTTTTCCTTATGTTCCCTCTTCTCTCACATCTGCGCCCTTTGCCTTCTCTTAGCTTTGTACTTTCATTCAGCATCCCACATCCTGTGTCAAGAGCCTTTCTTCTCCTTCTCCTGATTAACCACCACTTCTTTCATTCCAACAGTGAACTCTCCCCTGACAGTGGCCAGACCCTGTGCTTTTTACTGCTGTTCTATGTGTATTGTAATTTAGATTGTCTGGCAGTAGACATGTCATTGACATGGGAGATAATTTTTTATACCTCTAAACATGTGGCAGACTCACTAGAACTCTTGATGGCTGAACTGCTTTAATGTTGTGCGAATCAGATTTATTATCCCAGTGAGTCTTTGCTCTGCAAATGTATGGAGCAGCGACATCTAGGGGTGAATACATAGAAGTTCAAGATGGAAAAGGGCAACTTTGTTAGACTGACATCTAAGCCATTTCAGCTGTCAGTGAAGGATTGGTTTCTACCATATGGTTTGTTGTACTGTGTCCAGTATAGTTTTAAGTTCTGAGGTCCCATTATTTCCTTTGGAAAAGTACTTCATGGTTGGGTATATGTGCTTCAAAATGCTTGTAAAATGCAGTGCACATTTAGAGCTCCACATATACGTTTTAATTATAATAAATAATTACAGTACATCACACCATTTTGAAATTTCCTAGATACTTAGCCTAACTTTTCTTTCCTTAATATTATCCCATTTAGAGCTGAGCAAACAGTTGATTTTTTTTGGCTTGGTGGCTGCAAAAAAAATCAGTTTGGTTAGAACTTAAACTGATTTTTATTTTTTGTTTTTTCTTGCCAGGATGAACCCCCCCCCACCCCAGATTTGTTTGGCTCAAAATGAAACATCTTGAAAAGGCCAAATCATCTTGACTTTTCAGTCAGGAAATGTTCATTTGAAATTAAAGGTTGGAAAAGTTCATTTCAACCTTTTCAAAATGAACCGTCCTGACATTTCTGAAATATTTCGTTTTCGGGGTTTTTTTTTTTTTTGGCTGAAACTCTTTGCCAAATCCATGAATAGCTTTGGTGCTTCCTAAATGCGATGTCTGCTCCAGGGCTGTGCCCTGCTGAGAGCACGCATGGGAGCACCCCCGCTGCACAGCGATCTCTAGCTGCCTAAAGGGAAAACTGAAAGTGTCATGAGTGAAATTCCTGAGCTGCCTATGTCTTATCTCAGGAGCACAATAGCCCTCCCCAAACTCCACCAAATCATGATACTCACGATATTGAGTATTGGCAGCATTGTTCGACCTCCCCTTATGAACCAAGTTATACACTCCGCATTTAATTCTTCTAATCTTTCCTTCTCACTCAGCCACCCCATCTGCTTCCTTGGGGAAATCAGGAGAAAATATTCTTTATTGGCATCCTAAAGAAATATACCTGGTACTTTCATCTCCAATGGTTCTTTATAGCTGGAACTAGGAAGTTGGTGGGCATCAAAATGTGTGTGTGTGTGTGTGTGTGTATATATATATATATATAGAAACACATTGACAGATCTCCATGCATCTGTTTGTGGTCTCTTACTCAGTCAATCTGCATTGGAAAACTGTATTTCCTACTCTCCATATCGTTGCTCATTCTCTCTCTCTCCTGAGGCATTTTGTAGTCTACTCCTAATTCCCAGCTCTTTTGACACTTTTTAGAAATAAATATTGAGACTGAATCTCTCTGTGTTGCTAACTCTTGTGATTTTTATCAGAAGTCTTGCAATATGTTGTGTTTTTTCTTAAAGCCTTAGACCCCGGAATCATATGAATCCAATAGAATGTCAGCTTTCATTAAAATAAATACTAAGGTTCTAGCCCTCGTGGCTATGGAGAAAAGCTTGAAAATCTGACTCATTAAGGTTCAAAGGCCAGAAACAAATAAACAGATCTCCTACCTATTATTTTTAAATCTCATGATTTTTAAAACAATCTCGCAATTTATTGGGGGGCCTCACTCATGAATTTTGAGTGATTGTGGCTTGGCAATATTATTCACTCTCTCTCTCTCCCCCTCTTTCTCTCTCTCTCTCTGGCAGTTTTCCATGTCAGTTTCCATGTTTGAGTGTACAGTGGTTTCAGAAAATTGTGGGTCTGAGTCTCAGCTTGTGTAAATGAGTGTCTCCACTGACTTCATGGTGCTGATTTACATTATCTCAGGATTTCGCCCCATGTGTTTTTGAAAACTGGCCATTATTTGTGTTAGTTGACTCCCAGACTCCCAGAGGCCTTACTGAGAGGAGGCACCCATTGTGCTAGGCACTGTACACTGTACACTCAGAGTAAGAGACAATTCCTGTCACCCAGAAATTTAAAGCTTAAGCAGACTTGCCTAAGGTCATGCACAAAATCTGCAGTAGAGACAGGAATGGAATGCAGTCCCAGGCCAGTAGCTTAACTACAAGACCATCTCTCGTTTGACCACAGAAAGATCCATCTGGCACTATAAAAGTGACTCATGTGCAGTCCCAATATTTCCAACCCAGAGTTTTTTAAGACATGAGTCACTGCCCCCCAAAATTATGAGATTGTCTTAGAAATCCTGAAATTTAAAATATAGTAAACTTTGGGTTCTTTTTATTTGCATTTAGGGTACGTTTTCAAATTTTTCTTTTCAACCATAAGAGCTAGAAGCCTTAAAAAAAAAATCATGAGAGTTGGCAACACTGTCAGTTCCCTGTTCTCTTTCATAAATGATGGAAAGAAATGATGGGCCAGGGGCCTCTTCTTTCCTTTCTCCTTCGTGGAAAGATATTACACTGGCATAGCAAAGGATGGTCCAAATTGCCTAACAGATAGAAAGTAACACTGTCTAAACCTTGCAGGAAGTGAGCTTCTGCAGTGTAGCTTGGTTTGCAGAAAGCCACGCAGTCCCAATGGCATGCTACCGGCCTACTTCAATTAGACTTTTTGACTGATGGCCAATTTAATGAGCCTATATATACAGGGTCATTCAACATGGCAATTATACCTATAAATCTATTTGCAGCAGGATTCAAATAACCTGCACACAACCCTTTATAAAATGACCGTCTGATTAATTAACATTAATTTATCCAGGGTTTGGAACTGGATGCGTCCATTATAATCTACAAGCAGTGTGGGAATTGGGAGATTTTTGGGGTGTGTGTGATATTGTTTAAAGAGTCTTCCAGCTTCTCTTTGATTTTTTTCCTTCCTTTCTCGCTTTGGTCCCAATTGATTAATGTTCCAAGGCAGCATCATATACGGGGGCAAAATTCAATTAATTGAATATGAAATATTTATAACCCTGCTCTGTGTGGCTATCAGAGAAGGGTCCTTAATAGATCTTCTCATTAGTATGGACTGGTGACTCGTTTCTCCGCTTTCACAGTCATTTGGAATTAAAATCCAATTAATCTAATGTCCCAGTGAATATTATTAAATTATTTGAAAAACTGCATTCAAGAGATATGAGGTAGGGGGGCGAGGCGGCTAGGAGAAGGAGAGAGAACATGGCTTGCGCTTAATTTCTTCTCTGGTAAACACATGGTCCAGGAAGACTACGGTAATTCCCTCAGTCCCAGAACTCCGGTTGCCAATGCTTTATGTTAAAATAGCCTCAGAATGGAAAAAATAATTTGTTTCCCATGGCCATAGTATAGAACTTTGTCATCTTTGTGAGGGCAAAGGAACAGCCTTGCATACTTGTGCTTTTTTGGTTGCGCCTCGGTTTTAGACACTAACATTAGGCTGAATTAGCTGACAGAAGGGTGGGATAGGGCCAGATGTATAATGGTATTTAGGCACCTAAAGATGCAGATAAGCACTCAGTGGGATTACAAAAGTGCCTAAACAGGTTAGGTGCCTAACTCCTATTGGGACTTCAATGAGAGTTAGGCACCTATCTCACTTAGGTGCTTTTGAAAATCCCACTTGGTGTCTATCTGCACAAATGGTCAGGGAAGTGGCTTATACACAAGAGACGTTGGTTCAATTCCTAGCACAACCACAGAGTCGCTGTGTGACTTTGGGCAAATTACTTAGTCTATTCTATACCTCAATTTGCCATCTGTAAAATGGGGATAATATTTCTCTACCTCCCCAGGAAGTTGGGAGGGTAAAATCCACTCATGATTTTGAAGCATTCAGATTCTATGGTGACAAAAGTCATTTAAGTATCTAGCTAGTAACACTTGCTAAATAGCCATGTAAGTATCTAGAGAGCAACACAAATGCTAGAAGGGTTAGAAAACCTGACCCCTGAGAAAAGGTTGAAAAACTGGGCCTGTTTAGTCTTGAGAATAGAAGACTCAGGGGAGACCCAATAACTGTCTTTAAATATGTTTAGGGCTGTTATATAGCACGGTGGTCTCCAAACATTTTTGATCGTGCACCCCATCAATAAAAATTTTTTGAGCATGCACCCCCAGTATATGTCCATTTATTTATGTATAAATTATATACATGTACTACTATACTAATATATTATGTACATTATAAAAGATACAAAAAATAGAAATTAAAAAAGGATGAGATAAAGATGAAACAAACAATATTTTTAAAATATTTTTTATTGTATTTTATTTATTAACAGTACAAAAAACCTTTTTGCTCTCACAAAAAAAATTATCAATAATCATATTTTTAGCGAGAGCAATGTGATTGAATATGCTTCATTATTTCTGAAAATCTTGGTTTAACACTTTGTGATACAGCGATTCGAAGGTCTGGATTAGGGTTAGGGTGTGGGAGGCGGCTCAGAGTGGGGGTGCGGGAGGAGGCTCAGGGCTGGGGCAGGCAAGAGGTGCAGAGCACTTCCCGGGGGCAGTTCCTGTTTGGTGCAGGGCGGGTGCAGGTGGCTCTGTGCAGCGTGGCACCGCCCCCATGGCCACAATTCTGGGAGTTGCCCCCACCGCCCCCGCAGGGCCACCCGGAACACAGGGGCTTTAGGGGCAGCAGGGCCCTGGGCTAAGGGAGCTCCAGGGCCTTGGCCTGCAGCTCTAAAGCCCCTTTCGGAATGCGGCCCTGTGAGCACGGGCTGGAGGACTCAGAAGGAGCAAGGGCAGCCGCACAGCCAGCGGCCGGAGAGAAGCGGCGCTTTCCCCTTCAAAGTGCCTCTTCTCTCCAGCTGGCTTTGAAGGGGAAAGCACTGCTTCTTTCCGGCTGCTGGCTGTGCGGCTGCCCCTGCTCCTCCACGGGCCGGAGGACTCAGGGCCGCATTCCGAAAGGGGCTTTAGAGCTGCAGGCCAGGGCCCCGGAGCCCCCTTAGCCCAGGGCCCTGCAGCCCCTAAAGCTCCTGTGTTCTGGGTGGCCCTGCCTGCGGGGGAGGAGGAGGCAGCTTCCCCGCTCGCTTGTTCCCTCCCTCCTCTGGCCGCCCCTTCTCCCCCCACCGCCGCGCTCCCCAAGGGATTGTCTTGCGCACCCCCTGGGGTGTGCGCACCCCACTTTGGAGACCACTGATATAGCAGATGCTGGTGATCAATTGTTTTCCAAGTCCACTGAAGGTAGAACAAGAAATGATTGGCTTACTCTATAGCAAATGAGATTTAATTAGTTATTGGGAAAAGCTTTCTAACTATGAGGATAGTACTGGAATAGGTTAACAAGGGAGGTTTTGGAATCACTGTCATTGGACAATTTCAGAAGAGTTTAGACAAACACCTCTTCAGGGATGATCGAGGTTTACTTTGTCCTGCCTCAGTGTGGGGGGCTGGACTAGATGGCCTCTCAAAGTCCCTTCCAGCCCTACATTACTGTGATTCTATAGATACTTCTAAGCTAGAAAAGCATGCTGGGTATGTGCATGTCAAGCCTCCCACTTCTACTTCAAAAATTCCTTGTTTAATATTTAGACCCAATATGTAGGTTTTTTGGTTTGGTATTTTTAGTGGAATGAGGATTACCTTGTTCCCCAGGCACTGGTCATTTAAATTTTGTTATAAACCTTAGGGCAAAGGGGGCATAGCAATAATATAGTATCTTAGGCCAGATCTACACTCAAAAGTTAAGTTGACCCAACTACATTGTTCAAGGCTGTGAAAAATCCACACCCGAGTGACGTAGTTAAGCTGACCTAACTTCTGGTGTAGACAGCACTAGGTTGATTGAAGAATTCTTCCGTCTACCTAGCTACTGCCTCTCAGGGAAGTGGATTAAACTACGGCGATGTTGCTGTCGTGAGTGACTACACTGAAGCACTACAGAGGTGCAGTTGTAGCATTTTAAGTATAGACATAGCTTTACTATAGAGTGATGATAGCACATTTTACTGTATATTCATATAGGACCTTTAATCCCAGACTTCAAATATATAGAAATTACTTTCCCATCACTAGAAGGCAGCCACCTCTGGAGGAAACTGTGGCAGCTGTTTAACAATGCATAACAATGTTACAGTACAATTGAAAAACAAGAGGTGAGGAATACTTATGTCTAGCTGAAACTATAGGAGGAAGAATTGAATAGGTAGAATGTAGCTACCAGAACTACACTTTGACTAGGACCCCAGAGCTCCCCTACTCTTGAGAAAAGTGCCATGGTATTATTAATTATCACAGTATCAGGATATTAGGGTTTTATTTCAGCCAAAGAATAGTGCATCCAGCAGCATGATGTTTGGGCATTGGCTGAGTCCTGGCTCAGAGGGAAGAGGTCAGGTCCACTTGCCACTTTCTTCTAGCACTTGTGTTTTTCTTGGAGGTTTTGCTATCCGCAGATTGACCAGATCTGTCTCTGATTAACCCTATCTGTTGTGGTAATAAACCTCAACATGCAAAACTCAACTGCTCTGGATTTCACACAAAAACAAAGATCAGTACAAATCAGAATGTAAGTAGATTTTACACTTTCACTTACTAAGGGACATTTGC
This sequence comes from Malaclemys terrapin pileata, assembly GCF_027887155.1. Classification (NCBI taxonomy): domain Eukaryota; kingdom Metazoa; phylum Chordata; order Testudines; family Emydidae; genus Malaclemys; species Malaclemys terrapin. The sequence goes on from NC_071506.1 coordinate 107,613,118, forward strand.
CAGTCTTAGTTTTAACTCAGCAAATCAACTTGACCTTTCTAACCTGATGTATATAATATAATACAGGAAATGGCTCCAGGGACTTCAATGGAGCTACACTGAGAAGAAGATCCAAGAATCAGACCTTGCAGAAAAAGTCTCCCCTTCATTCACTGCAAATCTGGCAAATTCCAGGCCAAACAAGTTTTCCAAAGCAAAAATGTATAGGGAGTGTAAAATAAATCTTTAAAATGGAAGCTGGTTACAACCAAAATTCTGGAGAAATTACAGCACTTGAAGTATAGGAGGTGCCTTACAGAACATATAGAAAAGAGTGGTCCCGATTCACTGTTGCTCTGAGCCCTGTGCAATCATTTACCAGTACAGAATGCTTACATTCTTATTTGGTAGGACCTTACACCCATTTTTGACTCACTGTACGCTGGCATAAAGGGACAGGACAATGGTGAATGTGGCCCAAGTCCTTAAGATATTGCAACCTAAATTTTGATTGTGTCAATGCTTAACTTTAAGCGTATGAGGAGTTCAAAATCAATGGCCAATCAGTCACATGGTTAAAGTTAACCAGATGGGAAAGCATTTGCAGGCCTGGGGTCTAAGAAAAGAGAAGATTTAGCATGTGAAAACAGACAGGAAGGTAGATGAATGGAAGGACAAGGGTTATAAGATTATGTAGATGTTTTTAATTAATTATGATTGCTTCTTGGTAAACATCCAACTTGTAAACATTTAATGTATTTATATATGATATGTTACAAAAATCTTAGAAGGCAGCAAAGTCTGGTAAGTCAGAAATGCAGCCTGAAGACTCCCAGTGTTTTGCAACATTGGATAATTTTTTCCATATACAGGATCAATTGTGCTGATGGGGCAGGAGCTCCTAGCTAATCAAATGCTGCTTTATTGGCTATACAGCTTGAGTCCGCTCTCTCTTACACCAGGGTAACTTCATGGACTGATATATCTGAAATTTTTGTCAGCTTACCAAATTTGGTGCCAATGCCACTCTTGCGATGAATGGAACCATGAAATTGATGCCATAGTTTTCTGCACACTGCACCTTTACATTGCTAAGCAATCTGCCTGTGTAGAGACAGTGCCTGTTTTGTTCTCGGAGTTCCAGCCTGTAGCAGAAGACACACGCTTCTCTTTGCTCAGTAATGGAGTCAGTGGCCCCAGTTCTCAGCTGCATTCCAGGCCCTTTATGCTGCTGGAGTAACTCGAGCTCCCCAGAGAGGCATTCCCCAAAGATTCTTCCACCAATTTCAGGCCAGTCAGAGGGGTGGTGTCGGGCATACAACGGGACTGTGGCCCATGAACTCTGCATTCGGAGTATTCTAGGCCGCAGAGCACACACAGGTGGCTCTGGTAAGCCACCTTGTACAAGCTAGAGCAGCTTCCTGTAACGTATCCCATTTAGCGTCAGCAAATCATTTCATTATGTGTAAACAAGTTAATAAAAGCATGACAGCCAGTAACAGGCACTGAGCCCAATTCTAACACACACCAGTGGAAAGTAGGACTAGCGGCACTGGACAGTGTTGCCAACTCTTACAGTTTGGCCAAGGCTGGAGGCAGTCTCTGACTGACACAAATCTCCAGTCCTCTGGGAAGTTTCAACCCTGCCTGGGGGAAAACCCCCCTCTCCTCGGGAGCTTTGCCAATCTGTCCTCTGTGGTAGAGCAGCGTCTCAGGGCTGCTGCAGGAGCTAGCAGAGGTCCCTTAGGAGCAGGCACCATTCTCACAGGAGGAAGGGGGGGAATCAGGACGACCCCAGCAGCTCTGCTCCCTCCCCTCCTGTGAGCAATAAGACAGCTCCTCCCCTTCCATCCCCCAGCAACACCCCATCTGGGAAGGGGTAGCAGGGACCTGCCCCTGGCTTGGGAAACGGGGGTGAAGAGCTACAGAAGCTGCAGTGAGACCTGGAGTCGGGGGCAGAATTGACATGAGTGCTGGGGGATGGGAGGGGAGTGAGGGGGCAGGACTGATTTGGGACTTGGCGGAGTAGAATTAATTCCTGGGCAAGGGGATGGACAGATCTGGGTTTGGGGGACACAGAAATAATTAGTTTGAATTTTGAGGTTTGGGGAGACTGGATGCTTGGCACCGCCAGGCAGCCAGAGAAAACATCTGCAGCAAGGTCCAGAATCACCTAACCCAATAAAAGTAGGTGAACTGGATTTGTTTCTGCCTTTCGCACACACACACACTGAGGATGGGCGGAGGGAAGAGGAGGAGCAAAAATCAAAAGACACCCCAAAAAATCCTGCAATATAATCTTTTTCGTTTTAACTCGTGATTTTTGGGCGGCTGACTCATTGTGTGTTTTGAACATTTGGGGGTGGCACTGCAGGTTAAGGTTTCAGTGGATGTCAGTATCCAAGTGATCCGAGAGCCAATGGATCGTAGTTAAGCACTTATCCAAGGCAAATCAAAATGAAAAGAGAAATATAGCCTCTGCAACCCTTTTATCTACTTCTTGGGTAGCTGGTCTGTGCCCCTGATTTACTCTTATTTCCAAGTCTTGGTTGGGGATGCTGCTGGGGATCCAGGTAAATGCGGTTGCTTCTCTAAGAGGGTCCCATGCTTCTCCCTACTCTACCGTTGTCTGTTATCGTTTGTCTATGTCCAAACACAGATGGCGAGCTCCTGAGGACAGGGATTGTGGGCTTGATTCTCCATTGCCCTGGGCCGTATGTTGTCCTCTGCACCAGGACACAGTGAGTGACGGGGAGCACAAAATACAATTCTGCTTTAGTAGCATTTTACGATCACTTTGTATTAGTATAAATGACTACATGCGATGCAGGGAAATGGAAGATTAGGCCTTCTATCTTTTGTAAAGTCCCTAGCACATGCCAGGCTCTATATTAATGATTATAATTTCTTCTACGTTGCTGCTTTGTCTGTGAGGTTTCCTTGAGCAGTATTTTTTCCAGCAGGCATTGGCCTATCTGGAACTCAGCTGCCTGAGATCTTTCCCAGGGCTCGCGTATGCCAGCCAGCACATCAATCCACTTTTGTTTTCATTACGCTGGCTTCCTGTGAAGTTTCAAATTAATTTTAATGTCTCCCTCACTTTTAAGGCCTGTAAAAAGGCACTGATTCTGCCTATCTTGGTGAACTGGGGCCTGTTCATGAGTCCAGAATACAGCTTTGCAGATTGGCTGATGCTGTGTGGTTAACTGTTTCCTCAGTTTGCTTCCAGAGCCAGGGCTTTCAGTTGTTACTTATCTAGTTTCTGAAACTATCTGTTCAATAAAATCCAAACCCTTTCTTCCTCTCCAAAACCCCAAAAGGAATCAAATGCACCACAGGCTTTTAGATTTAGCATTAAAGTGTCTCTTTCACAAAAACAACAAGGAGTCTGGTGGCACCTTAAAGACTAACAGATTTATTTGGGCATAAGCTTTCACTCTATGCATCCGAAGAAGTGAGGTTTTAACTCACGAAAGCTTATGCCCAAATAAATCTGTTAGTCTCTAAGGTGCCACCAGACTCCTTGTTGTTTTTGTAGATACAGACTAACACGGCTACCCCCTGATATCTTTCACAAAAGTCACTAACTCTAATTATGTTTATGCAGTGTCTTGGATAGGCTAGTCTTGTAGTTCAGACAGTGCAGTAACACTCAGGAGACTGGCATTTGTTCTCAGCTCTGCCACAGACTTCCTACATGACCTTGTGCAAATCACATAAACCTTTAGACAGCTAGCAAGTCTAAAATGGGGACAATAACAGCTCCCTACCTCACAGGACTGTTATTCAGAGAAACCTGTCAATGTTTGTGAGGTACTCATGAATTAAAGATATAATTAATACAGGGGGAATAAAAAACCTGATTGATTTATTAAACAGGCTGTAAGGGGTTGAATACAGTCTTTGATTATTTCTCCCTTCCACAAGCATGACTACTATGTCTCATTAGGAGCCGCACATGTGGATATATCCTTAAGTGTGAAAACTGCTTCTGTTGTATACTAAGTGATAAAAAAAATCATCGATGAACTCTAGCACAGGCTGCATTGCTGCTGACCATGGCACCAGGGGGGCAGATTTCAAGAATACACTGATTAACCCCTTCCTTCCCATTTTCTAGTGTTTACACTTGTAAGCTCTTTACTAACGTCTCCAGCGTCTAATGAAGGCCACTGTGTGTAAGGTAAACTGGTAAGGAAATCATTCTTTGGAGACAGAGTGGTGCTGGAGCCCATGGGCTCTCTTCCTTAGTATTTGTATCAAGGACTCTCCCACTGCCTGGGAGACAGGGATTCAAGGAATCAGAACAAGCTGCAGATAGGAGGCCCAATTCACCATTGCTTTGCCCCTGGTGTCACCATTTACACCAGAGCTGAATAGGTATAAAACCAGAATGACAATGTTTCAGAGCAGTGTCAGTGATTACACAATGGTGAGCCAGACCTGTAGAGTTCTCAGACACCCTTCTGGCTTTCCTTTCTTTCACTCAGTAAGTTTCCTCCCTCTTTCCTATGCACATTCCATAGGCAGGAAGGTGGGCTTGGGCCTGATTCTCCCCTTAGTTACCCCTGTGTGATCCAGTTGCAACTCCATTGCTGTGAATGAAGTAACACCGGTGCAAGGCAGAGGAGTCTCAGGGCCTGGCAAAGAAGTGATCGGAAAAACTTCTGAATTTCAAAATTTTTGATGATGAAAAATGGGACCAGTTTTCACATCAAATTTTTCTACTAGGTCTAGCCTGGCTATTGCCCCTCAAGCATCCCTTGGGCTGGGAGTGAGTCATTAGGTTTCACTCTCCCGCAGCTGCTGAAGGAATCACCTCTGAACCATTACCAGCACTCACCTGCTCACCTAATACCACAGAGCCTGAGATTAGGCTGAGACATGGGTCTTGTGTGTGGCAGCTGAGCCAGTAGGACTGGCTGTGAAATGCTTTTTTTTATTGGATATTTTTTTCCTCTCCTAACATCAGGCTGCAAATGAAAACACCTTTTCAGCCCTCGTATTATTTCCCCTATGGATGGCACCTTTAATGTGTGCTATTCATTGTTATAATGGCTGCACCTGTGTATAGCAAGAACACTGGAACTGTAGCAGCTGTGGACTGTAATTGCAAAACATTATTTTCTGTTTCTCCCTGAAAGCTTTTTTTGTTGGTGTGGCTGAGAAGGTCCATTTATAACGATTGCAGACCTCTTTCTTTCCTCAGCGTCCCCTGTAAATGTCTGACACCCATTGTGAAACACAGGATTTCTTCAAAGACCCACATGTGTGTGCGTGCATACACACTCCCGTGCGCACACAGACAGAGAGCGCATAATGACACGAAGCGTCTGTGGGATTCTTTGTGTGTGGTCAGTGGAAAGGTTAGAATTGTTCATGTTATCATTGCTGCTCTGAGCAGTAGTCTTTATGCAGGTTGGCATGGCAGTGCAGCAATGATTAATTCATTTCTTCCTTAGATATTCTGCCCCTGGGTGCCTGCAGTACTATGCATCAATTTAGCATCTCCAGGCCCGGATTAGCGCAGTGCCGATGGGGCGCACACACACACGTGTGTGTGTGTGTGTGTCCATGTCCATAGCAGAGGTTAAACAACTCCAAAAAAGAGCTTTTAAAAAGTGTACATTTTATTTTCAGTCATCTCAGCTATCATGTTAGATTTAATCCACTGAATTGGTGCTAGCTGGTTGATGTTTCAGGTGGTGCTTTAAAAATCAACGGTGTAGCTAGGAATTCAAAATGTATATTGCCACTGACCTGTTACCTACCACTAAACAAACACACATATCTCCCCCCCCCCTCCCCCCGGATTTAGAACTCTTGTCCTACTTCTTCCAATACAAGCCTCTGCCACCTGAACTAAAACGGAACTAAAAGTGGTAGGAGGTATCGTAGCCTCTCTGTGGGCCGGCCACCACAGGACAAAATCATTCTCTCATCCATTTACACTGCATACAGCCAGGACGTTACATCATCTACTCTAGTGGGTGCAGTGCGATGTGGAGAACTAGCGGCGTAGCTGATTTGCGGGGTGGGAATTGAGAACCTGCTAGCTACTCTAAGAAATGTTGCCCAAGACAATAAAAAAATGGTATGCAGTAGCATGCCAGCCTACACTCAGGATTTCAACAGAAAGGAAACAGAGTCAGGGCTCAAAGTGTGGGTGTTGTACCTTTCTGGGGTGTGACTAACAGAGAGAGTTGCTGAATAGGTGGATGATAAAAGTAAAAGAGAGGCTCCTAGCTACCTTCATTCCTCTGCCACACATGCTTCGATCTATATTCCATAGGGCCCAATGAAACCTTAATCTTCCAATCCTACATTTTGTTCCCCAACCTGAAACCTAATCTGGATTATGGCCATTCTGTCACCTACAGACTGGAAGGATAAAGTACAAAGGGGGGAGGCATATACAGTATTATTTTATAGGTGCTGTGGTTCAGCAGCAGCAGCAGATGCTCAAGCTCATCTATTTATTTAGGTGCTTACAGGACCCCATCCCAGTAGTATCGGATCAGTTCTACTCTCACCAGTAGAAAGCACTACAAAGATATTCAAGGCTTCATAGAACACAAGGAAAATATGGGGAAATGTAACCTAACAAAATCAGAATTGCATAATGGAAGGAAAGAAAAGATAGAAGAGACATGTCTCTTCTTGAAGGAAGGGGAAGACGTACTTATGTTACTGTGAGATCTGGAACAGTTACTCTGGGCTGTAGGAAGTCTGAGATTAGAAAAAAAAATCAAAACCAGACATCTGGCCATCCTTGTCAGAGGGGATTAAATATTTTCCTAATGAAGGTCTCATGTAATTGGGTCAAAGTACTCCGTATTATACTATTATTATTATTTATTAGTAGTATCATTATTTTTCTAATTAATACTTTGATTCTGTCTGGGTAAAAGATATCTGTAACATATTGATGTTGTGCAGGCTTAATTAAAAAACAGGCCAAAGCAAACCTGCATCTGTACTAATCAATGTAAATTGGGCTACGTGGTCCCTTATACAGTTCCAGATGCTGCTGCTATGCAGGTAGTCCAGGAGGTGGCAGTACTTCCTAAAGAATTTTGAAGAGTACTAAAATTCAGATGCAAAAGACAAGATATAGTTAAAAAACAATAAAGACAGAGCATGGGACCCTGTTTTTTGTTTCTCATTCTTGTTTTGACAGATAAAATAGAGAGTTTTCATCTTTCTATATTTGTGGGGGGTTTTAAACTGTGTAAGTGAAAATAATTAGCAGAACTTCAGCCCAGTAACAAATTAGATATAAAATGTATTTAAATGTCTTACAGTTGCAAACTGGCAGGGAGCTAAAATTCAATCAATCTATTTCTTGGAGGGTGTTGTGCGATGGTATTTATAATACTGCATTTTAAGTCCAGGCTTATTTAGTGATAAGTTTTCTGGGGCCACTGCGTTTGTTTCTGTAAATTCCTCCAATCACAGAGATTGTTTAGCTCCTTGTAAACCTCACGGTTTTTTTTATGGAAAGGGTTGTTGTTTTTTTTGGTGCATTTTGGGTGCTTTTTTGTCCCTTACTATTTTGTTTGTGCAGTCAAGGTTAAAAAGAAAGCTTAAAGGGAGTAGAGGCATTTTAATAAGATGAAGCAGAAAAAAAGATAACAGTGAAAATTGTCTAGATTACAAGACACATCTGAAAGCTTCATACAAGCAATACTTGAATGCCCAGGCTATATTTGAGTTCCTATTCAACAGCAATGTTAGTGTATTGGAATTTTTTTCTAAGATTGTTTACCTGGAAGTTTCCTGCACTTCAGTTTTTCTGTGTGTGTGTGAAGCTTGTAGGTGTGAAAGTGAAATGCTGATGGCATTAGATAATGGCACTTGGCATAATGTGAGTGGGTGCTGTGAAATCTCCTCTGGATACCTATGATGATGCCCTAATTTCTGATTGTTATCTTAGTGTCAGGTCCGTTGGTAATGCAAACATGGTAAATTCTGCTCCAGAAGGTTTCTTGAGGATGACAAACATCTGTGAGTGACAAGATTGAAAGGACTGTGCCACCTAACCTACATTTAGTACAGTCTCTTTTTTCTCCCTGCTGAACATAGGGCTTATGAAAGATACTAGATTGATAGCCCTGGAGACTAAAGCCCTCTATTTATTTTCAAAGCCAGCATAGTAGCAATATAAGCTTCTTCACACTGCATGGCAAATATGCTCCAGCCCTGTCCTGGAGGGCACACATTTAGTGGCAAGAGAGTAGTTTAGTCTTTCTGATTCCTGGACCTCTTTCCTGAGATCACAAACAAGGGTTTCAGTTCGTGTCATTGTAATGGTGGCCTGACAATGCGGTTACCTGATAAGAGTAACTGGGCTGAGGCCACCAATTGTTTCATAGAGATCACTGACCAGCCATCAGAAGGCAATGACTTTTTGTCACTAGCATTGTAGGTTGAACTCATAGCAGAGGTCCAGAGATGAACGGTTCCATCCACAATGGACTCTCCAGTCTTCTCTTAGAACATTTTGTAAAATCTAAATTTAAATAATCAGAACAATGCTAAGAAATTCTGATTTGGGGTGAGAAACATACTCATCTGAATGTCAGAAGCTGAATTTAGCCCCTCAACTTTTACTATTGTTGCTCATGTTTCTCGGGGGGGTATATAATATTTAAATTAAGAAAATATTTTGTATACCACGTAGAAATTTGGAATTTAAAGTATTTCTTGATTGGGGTAGTCATTCTGAGCTATGGCAAAAGCAGCAGGTGTGAGCTGGCTCTGTCTATGTATGTTATATTTTGCTCAGCAGTTTCTGTGTCCTATGAACAGTGAGGCGGGGATTGCTGATAGGAAGCACAGAAGGGTGAGCAGTTGGTTGAATAACAGCAATGGTGGTTAAATCAAGCAGATTTTTTCTAGTTGATAACAGAATAAGAACGTGGCTCTTATTTCTCATTAGAATCTCCTGATTGTTATGCTGTGTCTAATGGTGGCTAAAGTCAACAATGTCAACTGCTGGTGTAGCCCTAAACTGGAGGAAACTGTTTGAGGGAATTAGTCCCATACAGTACATTAAAATTGGTGGCTGTGTCTTAGTCTAATTCTTCACACAATACTTATTTACTCTTGTTTATCCTGTGTTTCTGCTACACAGTGAGACGGGTTCATACTCTGGATAGTAGCCAGGAAATGTGGGTGGGATTTGTACACACCTGAAATTCATCTGTAGTTTCAGATGGGGTGTGGAGGCTTTTGTATTGATGTTATTGTATAAAATATGATAGACGAATGAAATAGCACATATTGTACTTCACTCCCATAACTTTTTCCTACACTGGAGAAAGTATATTGCAGAAAGAGAGGGCCAGTCCTGGGTTAATTCCATTGTCCTTAGCGATGGAGTCACTCTGAAATGACTTTGCTTTACATTGCCTGGAAGCCTACTTAATCTCCTGGAAATTACATAGAATGGATCTTAAAAGGCAGAGGGAGTACACATGGTTCAGAATGTAATAACACTATGGAAGTTTTCATCTCCAAGCACAGGTCTGCACAGGCCTAACTTTTAAACCCAACCTAGACCCTAGTCCATCCGACTCAAGTCAAAGAGGGTGAGCCATTTTCTGACCTGACCCCGACCTTCCCCCCCGACCCTGTCAGTGCTGCCGCCTCCTCCTCTTTGGGGTGGCGCAGTGGTGGCTGTGTGCCTCACTCCCACAGTCCATTGCCCCCTGCTGCTCTGAGTGTGTGGTGCAGAGCAAGAGGCACTATGACTCCGGCACGTGCACTCTGCAGCACATGCAGCACAGCAAGGTGGCAGTGGCTGGCAGGAGTGGGGCAGGCTGCTACGGCCATATCTACCACACGGGCAGGAGAAGGTGAGAAGAGTCAAACCGAGCCGAGCCTGAGAGCATCAGGTTGTTTTCTGACCCAAAGCCGACACCTGTAGTCAGGTCCCATCAGGTTACAGGACTCTACAATCAAGTCACTGGTCCAAAAATAGCTCAAGATGCTTATATGTTATTACCACCTGTTGGTTGGCTGTGAAATGAGTTGACAGTCTCCAGTCCAGTTTCTATTGGACAGGTGTCCATATCACTTGCTACTATAAGTGACACACTCGTTAATCTTTAGAGACACCAGGCTTTGAATGGATCATGAAAACCGAATCTCCTTCTCATCTAACCCTGATCTGCACTACAAGAAAAACAGAGCTGGACCAAAAATGGGAAAATTATTTTGTGAAAAACTTTGAAATTTTGATATTATTCCCAATTTTACAGGGTTCAAAATGGACTATTTTTCCATTTTCTTTTAAATTTGCCACAATATTTTTACTGAAATTTGTATCAAAATCATTTTTGAAATTTTCCATTTACTGAAAACCCAGAGTTCAGTAAGCAAAAATTTACAGCAACAATTATAATAAAATATAGTGGAAAAGTTTGCAAAAATTGGAAAATTCTGATAAAAATCTAATTTTTTTCATGAAAAGTTAAATTTTTTAGAAAAAGACAATTTTTCAACTTAAAAAACCTTCAAGTATTACAAGTAACTTGAAAGGTCTGTACAATGTTTTTGTCTATACACAACACCCACCCTGATACTGGTTGATTGCAACACTGAGGATGAGATCTTTTGCTGAAGTCCAGTGGCCTCTCTAGATATATTTGCATCCTTACTGGGTAGTATTTATAATTTTGTATTACAGTAGCTCTAGAGATCCAGCCAAGATCAGCTCCCTGTTGTGATTGATACTATACACAGACATATAGCAAGAGACAGTCCCTGGCCTGAAGAGTTCATAAGCTATGCAGACAAGACCAACAAAAGATGGGAAGGAAAACAGAGGCCCAGAAAGGTGAAGAAATTTGTCTAAGGTTAGACATCAAGTCAGTGGCAGAGCTGGGAACAGAATCCAGGTCTCCCGAGCCCAGTCCAGTGCTCTGTTCTAGTCTAGTCACACCTGAATCTTATTGAGGAGTTGCCATCATGGATCAGAACAGCTGGTCCTGCCTCCAACATTAGCCAGTCCCAGATGCAAACCTCCGTGCAATAGGCAATTCTGAAATAGCCTACCCCAGAGAAAATTTCTTCCTAACCTGTTAAAGGTTGGCTTGTGGCCTGAAGCATGAGTGTTCATATCCCTTTAGTTCCCCACCTCCAATTTATACTATTTTAACTCTAGATGTTCTTGTTCTCTAGACCTGTTTGTGCTGTCTCTGTCAAATTTAAATCATAAAGCTCCTCAGGGCAGGAACCTTGTCTTCCTATATTTGTAAATTACCATGTACCTCTATGGAACTATATCAATAATTAATAAAATAATGTGTTCCCTAGACTCTGTCTGTCAGAGGGTGGAGATGGATGGCAGGAGAGAGATCACTTGCTCATTATTTGTTAGGTTCACTCCCTCTGGGGCACCTGGCATTGGTCACTGTCGGTAGACAGGATACTGGGCTAGATGGACCTTTGGTCTGACCCAGTACGGCCATTCTTATGTTCTTGTCTTTACTGGACATTTCCCTTCTTCCTTTCTTCTCAGTGTGGTTCACTCACATTAAGTAGGCTGCAAATTTGCCTTTCACATATTTAAAACTAAACCAAAGTCACACTCAAACAGAGGTCACGCTGTAGGGACCTTGTTCTGAATGTGAACTTCTGCTTTCAGCAGCCCTGTTGGTTCCTGCCACTGCAGCGCCTCACATCACTTGCTGGCTGTGAGGTCCAGTCTGTGGGGTCAGACTGTAAATTGTTGTGAGTCAGCCTAGAGCCATCGACTTCAATGGAGCTATGCTGATTTATGCCAGCTAAGGATTTGTTCCAATGGATCTCCTTTTCCAAGCTTGTATTTCTGGATCATTGTGATCTTTTAGCACTGATTATCATGGATCTTTAGAGGCTTGATCTTCAAGGTCTGCTAACTGCTCCACAGAGTGCTGGTACATAGGATTTGTACAAGCACCTACAGCAAATCCCTTCAGAAATATGCTCCAGAATGGTTAGTGCAAGTAGTAAAGATGTGTGAGTCTGCAAGCGAGGCAGTATCTTGAATTGCTTCAAAAGCTGGGTCACATCAAGTCACCCGGGAGACTTGGGTTCATAATCCTGATTGCATAAGTGCAAATGGCTTTGGTGGTTTCATCCTAGTACGTCCAGGTGACTTGTCCACACTTCCCCTAAAGCCCCTGGCACAGTGAACAATTACTGCTCAGGAGAGTCAGGATTAGTGTATTGGTGTAGAATTGAGAGTCAAATTGCACAGGCCTTGCCTGCTCCATACCTGGCTCTAGCCAAGCTATCTGACTGTCTAGGTAACTATATAACCCCTGTAAAATGTAGGAGCCCCATCAGACTCCAAATTAAACCTATATGTGTGTTGTAAAGACAAAAGGCCACTCCTCTTTTGTTCTGACTTTACTGATAAAACTGTATTTAAAACAAAACCCAACACGAATACCAGCCTAACCCTGTTCCTTGTGTCTGGCTGTGATTAAGGGTCCATCTTCATTGCAGTTAAATGGGGTGAGCAGCACTGTGTGAGCACACAGGTTGGCCTACCTTGTGTGTGAACAGCAATACTGCAATGACATAGCTGCGTGTGTCCACTCAATTGCATCTATGCTGGTGCTGCATTTACATGTATGTGTCTCTAGGACATCTGGGGACATAGCACTACTGAACTGCTCTACGATTCTTTCCCAGTGAATGATGGGGAAATTTATCTGTCCTGTTGGGCACGGGAGGGGAACTGTGGGAAGGCATTGGAGGACTGTCAGCACGTGAGTGGTTTAGCTGCACTGCAAAGTGGGTGGGTCACCAGCTTAAGGGTAAGCATCACTTGGGCTTTAGGCCTATTCTTCAGGCCAGGCCAGCTAAATCAGGTAATGCTCCACTGTTGTGCTTTCTTACCCAGGCAGCCAACATTGGCTTCTCCTGAGTACGCTGCAGTCTCTGTGCTTCAGGAACTTAGAATGAGACCAAGGATATAAAATTTGAACCACAGCTCTCCTTATGAGTTACATAACAAGATGGCTCCTACAGACTCTGAGCAAGCAAACCCTGAGTTTGTCGGCACAGGGTCTGTAGGAGCCATCTTGTCATATAACTAATCTAGAGAGTTGTGGTTTGAAATTTATGGCCCTGGTCTCTTTGTGAGTTCCTGAAGCACAGAGGCTGCAGCATAATAATGAGAAGACACTCTTGGCTGCTGTGTTAGACAGCAAGACGTGGTGTCAAAATTGACCACATTCTGCATGAGGCAAGTGGCAGCTGCTTTTGCCAGGGGCACGGACCGTCAGTGAATGGTGTGAACTGCAAGAAACTGCAGTCAACAGACCAGCCGGAACCCAGCTGAAGGAACAGAGCAGTGGGACACAGAACACAGTGAGTAGCACACACAAATGAAACCCAAAGTAAAAGTTTCAGTTAAACTAAAAAAAAACAGCATTAAAAGAAAAATAAATTGGAACATGGCTAAGCCACTCCCATCTTTTTCTTTAGTTGGTAATCCTGCTGAGAACTGGAGGAGATGGAAACAATGCTTCCACATCTACAAGAAAGCCTCAGGAGCAGATAAAAACAGATCACTTAAAAGTAGCCATTTTACTGTACACATTACACATGACTAATTTTAAAGAGACAGTACCACAACCACTGCACTCAGGTCTGAGTGGACAGGAGCCGGGCTAAAGGCTACACCTGAGTAAGAACTGAGGGTAACTCTGAATTGAAGACAGACTTTTTCTGCCTGTCCTGGTGTCCGACTCTTTTTAGCCAAGGGCTACATTCATCTTATAGCCAGATTGGAGTTTAATGAGCCACCTTTGCCTCAAAGAACCATGCCAAAGGGTTCTAACATCTACTGACAGAGTGGAGCAATGGGAGAACCCCGCCACCCTGTTACAGTGCCCATCATCTTAGCTGTGGGTGTGAAAAGAACTTGCTGAAGGAAAGCTAAGGAAAAAAAGAGTTTGCTTTTTGTTCTGAATGCGGTGAGGTTTGACATAGTTCTTATCTCTTGTGGCTGTGAGTTCCATCATCTAGTTCAGCTCCTGGGAACGTTTTGGCTACTGCAATCACAGGCCTCCCTCGTTGAATGACAGTGGAATGGTACTGTCGTGGGAAGTCAGAATCACAGAGGGAGAGGTGATCTCTCAGGTGGGTGGGGATTAATCTCATAAATGACAGAGACCTTGAACTAGTTTTTGTATTCAGTGGGGAGCTTGTGCAAAGAGTGGAGCACTGGCATGTTGTTGAGACCTGTGTTGCTAAGAAGATGAGCTATTGTATTTTGCACTGGTTGAGACTTTTTCAGGATCATAGAATCATAGAATATCAGGGTTGGAAGGGACCTCAAGAGGTCATCTAGTCCAACCCCCTGCTCAAAGCAGGACCAATTCCCAACTAAATCATCCCAGCCAGGGCTTTGTCAAGCCGGGCCTTAAAAACCTCCAAGGAAGGAGACTCCACCACCTCCCTAAGTAACATTCCAGTGTTTCACCACCCTCCTAGTGAAATAGTTTTTCCTAATATCCAACCTGGACCTCCCCCACTGCAACTTGAGACCATTGCTCCTTGTTCTGTCATCTGCCACCACTGAGAACAGCCGAGCTCCATCCTCTTTGGAACCCCCCTTCAGGTAGTTGAAGGCTGCTATTAAATCCCCCCTCATTCTTCTCTTCTGGAGACTAAACAATCCCAGTTCCCTCAGCCTCTCCTCATAAGTCATGTGCTCCAGACCCCTAATCATTTTTGTTGCCCTCCGTTGGACTCTTTCCAATTTTTCCACATCCTTCTTGTAGTGTGGGGCCGAAAACTGGACACAGTACTCCAGATGAGGCCTCACCAATGTCGAATAAAGGGGAACGATCACATTCCTCGACCTGCTGGCAATGCCCCTACTTATACAGCCCAAAATGCCGTTAGCCTTCTTGGCAACAAGAGCACACTGTTGACTCATATCCAGCTTCTCGTCCACTGTGACCCCTAGGTCCTTTTCTGCAGAACTGCTACCTAGCCATTCGGTCCCTAGTCTGTAGCAGTGCATGCGATTCTTCCGTCCTAAGTGCAGGACTCTGCACTTGTCCTTGTTGAACCTCATCAGGTTTTTTAGGATGTGTGGTGTCATCCTTACAAATAAGGACCTGGGAGTGTAATAGGTTCTTCACTTTCATGTGCACCAAATTCCCCCACAGTCTGAGCAATAAATAAAGCCTTACTTTTAATAAGTTATAAGTGCTTTATTTTGTAAGCCACTCGGCTCCTGGTTTGCTCAGTTTTTCTGAGCTACCAGCGCTGAATCAAAACTCCACCGAGACATTGACAGACCATAAAGACACAAGTGGGTAATGAAGAGGCGAGGAAGATTACTGAGGCTGAACAAGTTTCCCTAGCAGCTCTCTAATGCTGTCCAGCTGGCCAGTGGTCTGGAAGTATGTATGTGAGAACAGCACAAAGCCATTCTAATTTAACTCCTCCAGAAAGGAACCATTCCTTGTCAGCGTGAGGTCCAGAAAGCCTTCTCCTTACACTGGGTCAGCTGGAAGAAGTCCCACTAACTGGGACAGCTGAGGTGTGCAGATGTTCTCAGCTTTCATGGTCCATGCAGGATTGTATTACTAGACATTCAAATGAGTCTCTTTGTCGAGGGACAATTTCCCAGTGCCAAGGCTGTACTTCACACAGTTACATCCCCAGTGATCTCCTCCTTTTTCCACACTTCTTGTCCTAGGCTGAGCGGAATAGTGAAGATAATGATCCTCATTTATATCAGTTAAGGTCTCAACACACTGGAATTTTCTTTATTAGACTTTGAAGATGTATTTATTTTCATTTCTCTTACGTTTGCAGGGTGGTTTGCTGCAATGGTACTGAGGTTTCTGTTTTTAGTGTACTAGACTGGAGATTTTCATTTCATCTCCTTAACCTTATTTCCCCCTTTCTTCTTCCTCGTCTCTTGGTTTGTTTCTAATCTTTACCCAGACACCAAATAGAACCAGATACAGTTTATAACCTGGGATTATTCCAGTGACTGTCAAAGATGAAAATGTATCAGCTAAGGAAGTATACTGCAGTAGGGTTGCTTTGGACTATAACTTTTTCAAGTGTACGGGTCAAATACTAATCTCACTGGTGTTTTGCCATTTCCTCCAACCTATTTGCATTTGGGGAGGGTAGGGAGGGTATCCACTTAGGATAAAAGGCCTGCCCCCTCAATCGAGGCAGGGGCCACAGAGCCCAGAAAACAACTGATTTCATAGGATAACAAATGATAAATAGGAATGTGAGTGGGGGGGTCAAAAGTTTAAAATGAGGGAATTAGATGTGGACACTGAGCAGAGCCATTTCCTCCAGTGAGACCATGATCTGGCCCTAGGAATCCACTTGAAACAGTCGAGAGAAGTGGATTTCTGCATGAAATAAAATGTGTATCCTGGCTAGGCACGTTCCTGCAACCTCTGACCTGATATGGTAAGGAATGAACAGTGCTTCAGTTCCAGCCTCCGTTGAGCCTCTGCTTCAGGTTGAGATTTTCAAGGGAGCTTAAGAAAGATAGGTGCCCACTTGCCATTGAACGTCAATAGGAGATGGGTGCCCGGCTCCCATTTGTGTTTTTGAAAATCTCCCCCTTAAGTCTTTTCCAATACCACCTAGCAGTGTTAGAGGCAGGAAGAAGGCAAAAAGAAAGTTTACTTCCCCTCTGTAGATCTTGGGTAAAGGACTTCTGAAAAGACCTGATTTTCAGAGCACTCACAACTACAGTTGTGTCAATGAAAACTGTTGGCACTCAGCATTCTCTGAGAATCTGGCCTTCTCTATTTCTGATGGTTGATGTAAGATCTGTAATAAAAGGATTGGGGCACCAAAGCAATCCACTCTAGGCATCCTGTTTATTATTATTTTTCTTAATGTGCCAGTATGGAAGTTTCTTGAATGATTCTGAAGTGACTGCTTTGCCTTTTTTCTCCTGTTACTGTTGCTTATTCTGGATCTATTGTTCTTACGCTGTGCATGACTCAATAGAGTTTTTTTTTTTAATAATTTATATTACACAATTTACTGAGAGTCACTGACAATATCTATTCTGGGGAAAGGGGTCACTGTTCAGAGGTTGTCATAAGACTGATATTTCTATGTTTATTGCTTTCTTCATTGAGACAGATGTCTTCTCCACTTATGTATCCCCTAGGTCCAGATTTTTGTTTTGTGTTTGCACAGCATCTAGTACAATGGGGGTCCTGGTCCGTGACTAAGGGCCAGGGCCACCCAGAGGATTCAGGGGACCTGGGGTCTTCAGCGGGGGCCCCCTGCTGCTGAATTGCTGCCGAAGACCCGGCACTTTGGCGGCGGGTCCTGGAGCGGAAGGAACCCCCACCGCGGAATTGCTGCCAAAGACCCGGAGCGGAAGAAGCTCCAGGGGCCCGGGCCCCACAAGAGTTTTCCAGGGCCCCTGGAGCGAGTAAAGGACCCCGCTTCAGGGCCCCCAAAAAACTCTTGTGGGGGCCCCTGCGGGGCCCGGGGCCTGGGGCAAATTGCCCCACTTGCCCCCCCCTCTGGGCGGCCCTGCTAAGGGCTGGTCTACACTACTGTGGTAAATCGATCTAACTTACACAACTTCAGTAACTGAAGTTGACGTAGTTTGATCCACTTTCTGCTGTGCTGTTCTACACTGTGCTGTGTCGATGGGAGAGTGTCTCCCGTCGACTTTTCTTACGCTTCTCGGGGAGGTAGAATACACAAACGGATGGCAAAGTGCTCTCCCATCAATTTAGCGTGTCTTCACCAGACCCACTAAATCAACACTCGGTGCATCGATTGCAGCAGTGCTGATCTATTGGTAAGTGTAGACATGCCCTAAGGCTCCTAGGCAGTATTGTAATACAAATAATTATAAATAATAATGCTGCCTTCTTCTGGGAAATGCAAGGAGGTGCAAAGCAGAGTAATATAGACAGAAATACCCTAATAACTGCCAAGACTCTACGTAGTTATCATTCTATTGCAGCTCAGGAGAGCCATGAGCAGCCACAGAGTCATTACAGTTGCCCATCTGCAGATGTCGGAAGTTTATTTTTAAATATATACCAGAGAAAAGGATTTTTTAATGAAAGCTCAGCTTCTGCAGAAGTTGATGGCACGTAAATATGCCCTGGATATGGGGCTTTTTAAAGCCCTGCCTATACACCCAAAGTGCTGAGACCTCGTAAAACTGTGCCCAGAGTTTGTTATCTTTACCCTGACTAGTTCTGCCCCTGTCAAAATTGAAATAAAGGATTCCTTCACTAGAGGAAACCCAATAGTGTAAATTCCCCTTCTCCACCGAGGTAACTGCATTGTGACTTTTTTTCCCCCTAAGTGAAACAGCAACAGTATTTTCAGTCCCCAAACAAGCAAACATATATATGTGTACATGTATATAAAGAGAAGTGTCTGCCAAGCTCTTCAGCTGTTTTAGAGATGGTGTTAACATGTTTGCTTCTATAGACAGGTTTATAGACTTGTTTCCCATCAATGAGCAGCCCTGCCTGCATTAATTCTTCCCACTGAAACTAATGAGTCTGAGGATGGATCTGACTGCATGGCTTTCAAGGGAATTCATTCTGTATCTTTCATGTTAGCGATATCTGCGAAAAACAGGAAACTGTTTTCCCATCTCATTCACATAATAGATAAGATGAGAAATTAGCTGCTCAATGAGCATCCTGGGGGCTGTTCATTTTGTCACAATAAATAAGACTCTGCTGCCGCCTCATGTGTGTGCGTGTGCATGCGCATACACACACACACGGTCTTTCCATCTGAGAGTCACTCTGCCTCATTGCTACAGATTCTTATTAGAGAAAAAAAAAAGGTTTTCCCTGTGTAAGTTTTTCTCTGTCAGTTTTAATTGCTAGACGCTTGCAAAGCCATTTGAACTTTCCATGGCCATATGTGGTGCTGTATATATGCAAGCAACCAAATACAGTAGAACCTCAGAGTTATGAACTAAACGGTCAACCACATACCTTGTTTGGAACTGGAAGTATGCCATCAGGCAGTAGAGACCAAAAAAAAGAAGCAAATACAGTACAGTACAGTACTGTGTTAAATGTAAACTACTAAAAAAAAGGGAAAGTTTAATTTTTTTTTTGACAAAGTAAGGAAATTGTTTCTGTGTTTGTTTCATTTAAATCAAGATGGTTAAAAGCAGCATTTTTTCTCTGCATAGTAAAGTTTCAAAGCCATATTACATCAATATTCAGTTGTAAACTTTTGAAAAAACCACCATAACGTTTTGTTCGGAGTTATGGAACATTTCAGAGTTACAAACAACCTCCATTCCCAAGTTGTTCGTAACTCTGAAGCTCTCCTGTAGATAACTTTTGGACAGTTACAGTTAATGGGCAGGATTTTCAAAAGTGCCTAAGTGAGTTTAGAGGACAAGTCCCATTGACTTTCAAGGGGACTTGTGTGCCTACTCCCATGGGTGCTTTTGAAAATCCCATCTAGTAAACTTTACCTCTCTGCACAGCAAATGTCTATTGTCTGTAGCCTAGTGGAGAGATCGAGAGTTTCTTTGGGTCTGATTGTGGAAGCTTTACTCAGGTGGGTAATCCTAGTGATCTCAATGGGACTGCCAGCAAGAGTACTTGCTCCCCTACCTCCATAAGGATTGCACAACTGGCTCCTTTGTATGTTCTGAGTGCAGTACCAATTCCACTAATGGCAATGCCAAACCTCCTATTGACTTCAGTGGGAGCAGGACTGGACCTATTGTCTTAATTATGTGTAGCCGACTGATGGCCTGTGATAAGTTAAAGCTTCTTTGATGCTTACTTTGTGACCCTCTCCTCTACCTTGCATTTCATGAAGAGCATATTGGACATTAAAGTGAAACTGACTTCAGGGAGAATTGATTCTGTTCAAAAGCTGTGGATTCATTTTAGAAGCAAACAAAAGTATTCCCATGTGGATGCAGTTGAAAGAGAGGGTGCTTTCTCCCCTCAAATCTAACTTCCTAGGGTTACCATATTTAAGAAATAAAAAAAGAGGACCCTCCACGGGGCCCCGGCCACGCCCATTTCCCACCCCACCCCCACCCCGCCCCTTCCCCCGCCCCAACCCCGCCCTAACTCCGCCCCCTCCTCCCTCCCACTCCCAGCCACGCGAAAAGGGCTGCCCGAGCGCTACCGGCTTCACGGTTTGCCGGGCAGCCCCCAGCTGGAGCCCGGGAGGGGAAGCGCCCAGCCGGGGGCGCAGGGTCTGGAGGCTGTCCAGCAAACCGTGAAGCCGGTAGCGCTTGGGCTTCGGGCAGCCCCTATGCCTCCGGACCCTGCGCCCCCGGCCGGGCACTTCCCCTCCCGGGCTCCGGCGGCGCAGGGTCCGGAGGCATGGGGGCTGCCCAAAGCCCATAGCGCTCGGCTCTTAAACAGAGCCGAAGAGTCAGGGGAGGAGCAGAGCCGCCGCGGCCGGAGGCTCTGCTCCTCCCCTGACTCTTCGGCTCTGTTTAAGAGCCGAGCTGCCCCAGTGCTACTGGCTTCGGGCAGCCCCCATGCCTCCGGACCCTGCGCCGCCGGAGCCTGGGAGGGGAAGTGCCCGGCCGGCGGCTGGGGTCCGGAGGCAAGGGGGCTGCCTGAAGCCCATAGCGCTCGGGCAGCTCGGCTCTTAAACAGAGCTGAAGAGTCAGGGGAGGAGCAGAGCAGCCGCGGGAGGGGAAGTGCCCGGCCGGCATTTTCCCGGACATGTTCGGCTTTTTGGCAATTCCCCCCGGATGGGGGTTTGATTGCCGAAAAGCCGGACATGTCCGGGAAAAACCGGACGTATGGTAACCTTAAACTTCCTAACCTTCATGCAGGCCCAGCCAGGAAAGCACTGCGCAGCTTGGGAGCCCGCCTGAAAAAAAAAAAAAAAAAAAAAAAAAGGAAAGTGTAGTAAAGCAGGTTTTTTGGGTTTTTTTTTGTTTAATGTTTAGAAACCTAAAGAAAAGGAAATCAATTATGAGGCCTACCTGAATTTTATTTCCTCACCAAAAACCAAATTACTCAGCAAACTTATCGCTTGCTATTGCAGGCCTCGGTATTAAAGAAAACAATCAGGCCAGCAGGATTAATCTCTGACAGCTGCCTTATCTTTAACTTGCACCTTTGTTATTTTCTGATGAGCTTCTCTTTTTTTGCTGCCACGTTGCACCATACCTCACTGGTTCCTTTCATTTTATCATCAGGCAGGAGCAGAGGACCTTT
Source organism: Malaclemys terrapin pileata (assembly GCF_027887155.1). NCBI lineage: Eukaryota > Metazoa > Chordata > Testudines > Emydidae > Malaclemys > Malaclemys terrapin. Next base: position 107,634,303 of record NC_071506.1, read on the forward strand.
CAGTTTATTAAAAAACCTTTATTTGTGAAGAACAAAGAGGAGGGGGAAAGGCAAACAATGAGGTCAGACAATCTCCTTACTGCCAGGAGTCACTCACCTGTTATTTAGAGTCTTATCAGTTAGGGGAGACTTGCATCATTGAAAATCGAGGGCTGACAGGCTACTCTGTTAAAACGCACACACACACACACACACGAAACAAAACGAACCCCCAAACTCTGATTGACGCATATCAACCTCCAGACAAGGTCCTTAGCTGCCAAAGCGGCAATATTTTCACTTGTTTCTTGGGGAATTGTTTTATTTTCCCTCCATTTAGGCAGTAAGGACCCAGCACAAAAGAATACACCTTTGACAAGTTTGGTGGCACAAGTGTATATATAAGCTGGAAACAGTTTGCTTTGTCATCAAGGAAGACCTCCATTATGTGTTATGCTTCCTTACTTGCTCTTTGTTATCTTTGATGTATATGGCGAAATTATTTTGAGACAGCCATTCACTTCTGATTCGGTTGGTCATGTGCCACTTTGACTTAGCTTTGCTAATTACATTGATTAAACTAGCAGCCAGAGCAACGCGGTCAGGTATGAACACAGAACACCACCCAGCAGCAGCAGCAGTGTTATCCAGGCTATGATTTTCCTTCCACGCAGGAAATGCTTCCTGCACTTGCCTTGGTTGCTGGCTTTGCACTGGCCCAGTCACAGAATTGCAGAGGTCATATGATTTCTGCTTACAAAATACTGGTATTGTATTAGTGTTTGCACCACTCTGATTTACAACACCATCACCCCAATTTCAAACCAACCACCCTAAAATGTCACAAACCACATCTCACTCCAGGGCAGGGTGACCAGATAGCAAATGTGAATAATTGGGACAGTGGGTGGGGGGTAATAGGCACCTATGTAAGACAAAGCCCTGAATATCGGAACTGTCCCTACAAAATCGGGACTTCTGGTCACCTACTCCAAGGCAGAATTCATCTACAAAGTTTTGAATAAACTAGAGACAGATTTTTGGAGATATAGAAGCTTAAATATTTATCTTGAGTTCATTTTTGAGTGATTTTTCTAATGTTGATTTGTCTCTTTATGTCTCCAAAAGAACTTTGCCAGAAAATAAAAAACGTGCACTTCTCTCATTGGGTTTAATAAGCAGATGTGCCTTTGAGTGTTTTTTTAAGGGGTTACCAGTTGGAAATACTGAGTCAATTGAAGTTATTTTCATGAACATACAAAAGTGCAACCTGACTGTATACTTAGCAAATATATGTATTATATTCACACATCATCTTGATGTGTGAATTATATACATTCATCAGTCTGATGCACCGTTTCCAATGTGTGCCTGAGCTGGTGGGAACTTTGCAAAGTATGCATAACTCAGATGCAGGTGGCCATGGTAAAGGAAATGTCACACAGGTAGGAACATGTAGATCTGGCCTGGCAGGAGCAGCAGAGGGAATGCCATGTAGGGGAGAAGCTGTCAGGTATAGGAAATGAAGAGCCAGACAGGAACATGGGAGACTTTCTGAAAAAAAGTGAGATTCATACCTTAGTGGATTGCAAGGTCTGTTAGAGTCTCTGCATAGCTTAAAGGCCCAGCACAGTCCACACACACCATGCAAGACCTACCCAGACTACTGTCACAGAGAAATTTTTGGCACCTTAGAGACTAAACACATTTATTTGGACATAAGCTTTCGTCTCTAAGGTGCCACAAGTACTCCTCGTTCTTTTTGCTGATACAGACTAACACGGCTACCACTCTGAAACCTGAGAAATTTTTGAATACTTAAAAACCTAAGGAAATTCTCAGGCAAAAAATGTTAACCTAGAAATAAAGCTGAAAGGACTGAGCAATTGCTTCAGCCAAAAATCTCTTCAAATAAGTATTGTGGTTTTACTCAAAACTCACAAAGGTTAGAAACCCTGTGAACACAAACATATTGCTATATATACATACATGCATTTCCACACACATGGATACATCTACACACAGATTACACTTTATTTCTAGTGAGAATGCCCGATGATGTGGTACAAAGGATTATTGGCATGAGTTTGAGATGGTTACATTACTCATGAGTGGTGAGGCCATCTCAAATGAATTCCAGTAAAAACCTTCACACTGTTAGGTATTCTGTATATATCACAATATGTTACCGAGAAACTGTTTATAGCAGGGTCAGGCAAACTTTTTGGCCTGAGGGCTGCATTGGGTTTCATAAATTGTATGGAGGGCCGGTTAGGGGAGGGGGTCGTGGCCCGGGACCCCTGCCCCATCCACACCCCGCCGCTCCCTGTCCCCTGACTGCCCACGGACCCCCGTCGCCCCATCCAACCCCTCCTCTCATTCCTGATGGCCCCCCTGGGACTCCTGCCCCATCCAACCACCCCTTTTCCCTGTCCCCTGACTGCCCCTGGAACCCCTGCCCCTGACTGCTCCCTGCCACCCCATCCAACCCCCCTTCTTTTCTGACTGCTCCCTGGGACTCCTGCCCCCATTCAATCCCCTGTTTCCCCCCTGACCACCACCCCGAACTCCTCTGCCCTCTATCCAGACCCCCTGCTCCCTGCCCCCTTACCATGCTTCCTGGAGCACAGGTGGCTGGCTGCGCTACAGCCATGCCACCCAGCTGGAGCTGGGCCACGCTGCCGCCGCTACCACCACACAGCTCAGAGCACCGGGTCAGGCCGGGCTCTGCAGCTGCGCTGCCCCAGGAGCTCACAGCCCCGCTGCCCAGAGCATTGTGCCAGCGGCAGAGCGAGCAAGCTGAGGCTGCGGGAGAGGGGGGCAGTGGGGGAGGGGCCGGGGGCGAGCCTCCTGGGCCAGGAGTTCAGGGGCCGGGCAGATGTGGCCCACGGGCCGTAGTTTGCCCAACCCTGGTTTATAGAATGTTTTAAAAATTATATTTTGGCTGTATTGTAAATCTCTTTGCTGTAAATCCAGGTGTCTTAGGTACCATCTGATTCTAACTGTGTGGGGATCAGAAAATGAGAAAAACTAAACTCAATGTGCTTGATCCTCAGTTGCACCAAGCTTATGCCTGGCACAGCTCAGGAACGGACGGAATATTGGCTTGAATATATTTTCTATTCCCCCAATCCTAGGAATGCCAGGGGCCAAACCAGCCCTTACATAGTTTAGAGCAGGGGTCGGCAACCTTTCAGAAGTGGTGTGCCGAGTCTTCATTTATTCACTCTGATTGAAGGTTTCGCGTGTCAGTCATACATTTTAACGTTTTTAGAAGTTCTCTTTCTATAAGTCTATAATATGTAACTGAACTATTGTTGTATGTAAAGTAAATAAGGTTTTAAAAATGTTTAAGAAGCTTCATTTAAAATTATATTAAAATACAGTCTGAGTGCCACTGAAAATCAGCTCGCGTGCTGCCTTCGGCACGCGTGCCATAGGTTGCCTACCCCTGGTTTAGAGCAACCTAAGGTTGTTCTAATGATGATGGCTGGAGTGTTCTCATCGGGACTACTTTACTGGCCGATGCTCTGGGCCTGCCCTGCCCTAACTAAGCTCCTTCCCCACCCTTTTCATCCAAAGTGGGAACGGGTGGTGTAAAGCCCTTTCTGCCAGCTCTACTCCGGTCTCCACACTAGAGGAAACCTTTGCTGCCTGTTTAAGACAGCCATAGGCAGCAGGTATCACAGGCCAGGAGAGGCTAAGCCTTCCCAAACAGCCCGATGTGGCCCCACCCACACTTCACCCCCAGACCGCTTCTGGCTTCCTGCTCTCCCCCCTGCCTGGGGCTAGGGCTGTCTGCAGCTGGGACTTGGGGCGGAGAGGGCCAGTGCTGTGCCACCTGCCCGGTGCTCCGGGGCTGAGGGGTGCTGGGGCCGTGCTGGCTGCCACTGCTCCGGGGCTGGGGGCACTCGGGTGGCCAATGGAGGGCGGGGGAAGTGGCCATGGTGGTGTTGGGGGTGCTTTGGGCTCTGGTGGGGGGGGGGGAGTGGGCTCGGGCAGAAGAGGCAGGGCCTGGGGCTAGCCTCCCCCAGTGGGCAGTTCATGCACCGCCCATGAAGGCAGCTTTAAGTGCCCATTGTGCCACTTGAGCACACAGGACCCAGAACACTTTCCAAACATAAAAATGTCACAGCTTTAAAGTCTGATATCTCAGGCCATTCCTGGGCTAAATGCAAGTGCTAGATCCCTTTGGGAAACTGGAAATCTCTCCTGCCCAGTGATATAAAGTCCCATTTAGAGCCCTGCAAGGCTGAGATAATGGAATTTAATGCTGTGACATTTTTTATGACTAGAAAAGCTGTTAGTGGCCCAAAGACTGAATTTTGCCTGGGGGAAAAGTCTATGGAGATAGAAGGGCAAACATTTATTTGATGGGTAGATCTGTTTATAAAAAATAGTGATTGTTTGAGGATGCTGAGTGATTTGGAATATTAGAGTGGATTCCAGGGAAATGGGCATGTGATAACGTACATATCCCTGTATGCAGTATGTTTGTTAAGCACTTTGAGAGCCGTTGAGGGTGAACAATGTTGTATAAATGCAACATTTTAATTATAAGAAAAACGCCCAAAATATAAGGGATCCAAAAAACCCCTCCTGGAACTTGGGAAAGCTTGAATTGGCTCCACTTCCAGCTCTGAACAGAGAGAAGCGGAAACAATCTCAAAGAAATTCCGGATCACATGGAAAATAAACATGAAATATTTGCAAATTTGCAAAGCCCCTCAGTGGCTTAGGAACCTTCCAAAATGTAATCCCTCTCCAGAGCACTATCTGTGCCAAATTCACCCAAGTGTAGACCTCCCTGCACCAACTGACCCCCTAGCATCTCAAGTGCGGTACACACAGAGGGAGGATAATACTGCTTCCACCACTGTTTCATCGATAGGCCTGCCTTATTGTTCACTCATACACACCTGTGTGAGCTCTAAGCAGGGAGTCAGCTCTATAATCTTTCACATGTCGGTGTCTATACTGGACACTTAAATCCTGCATTAAATACCCATGGGGAGACAGGAGAAGTGACTGCTTTAAACTATACACACATCTCTAGCTCAGAAGATGTAATTGCCCATAAAAGGAGTGGGTTATTTTTAACCAACTAGCCTAGGCAGAATGGGTTTTTTTTTTGGTTAGTGTCCATTTAATATATATATTAAGCTTTTAAAGAGAATTCAGCTTATTCCATATCATCTGAGATTCTTGATATTTTCCCCCAGCAATCTGTCTCTCTTCTCTCTAGGTGTTTTCATTTCTTCTCCTCCTCAAGCATTATTCAGTTTGACTGCTGAGTTCAAATCCGCAATGTACTAACCTACTTGAAAAGAACCTGAAAAAATGAGCTGACAGAGCCACACAAAGGGAGGGGGGAAACCAAGATGAGAAGAAAAAAGAAAGGTAAGATAATTCAGTGACAACATGGTCTTTTGGATCTAATGCTGTTGTGGTTTGCATTGTGTTCCCATTTTTTTTCCCTCTTGACAACATGTGTCTTGGTCAGTATCTCTGTTCCTTCCTCTCTAGACTAGTGGCTGTCACATCCTGCAGTGCATTGTCAATACAAACTTGAAAGGCATGTCAGGGCACAAGGATTCCCTCTCATGGAAACAAATCTGAGACTGTCACATTCTGTAGCAAGCACACAGACAGGAGAAACGCTGCAGGTTACCCTAGCTCACTCCTGCTAGTTCTGCTCTACACAGTCAGTTCTCTCAAATGTAGCAATACCATTTTTCTTCTTTTATATCTTTTGCTCAAGTATCCAGGAGTGTCCGTGAGTTATTTTATTTATTGATTTGATTTAATTTATACTATGCACTCTGTAGAATCTCTGATTGAACTAACTACAGTGTTAAAGACCCATATTGCCCATCAAATTACATTGCCACACAAGGACAACAAAACTAAAAGAATCCCCCTCAAAAGATTCCCACTTGGACTATCATAGTATCGTATGCTAACATTTGATGCAAGAGACAAGCTTTGAAAATGCTCTGGAGGTTGACCAGAGCAAAAATATTGCAAGAGCTGAGGGCCTTCCACTGTAAAAAAGCTGCTCTACATTCCCAGCTATACAACTCAAGGGACTGTCAACTCAAATGCCTCAGCTGATATTAACTGTTGACCAAGGGTGTAATGATCCAACAGAGTGGGTCTAGAATCCAAGGCTGCAGGAGCCCTGGGTCTCTGACCCTTCTTTGTCACCACCAAGGGAGAAAAATGGCAGAGCAGCTCACTAATCCTGGAAGGTCAGGCCCTACAGGAAGTCCTGTCATCTTGGGGTCACTGATTGGCTCGCATCCATTACTTAAGCCAGGAAGTGAGCTGGATGGGCTGTCTCTGCAACCATGCAGACTCCCTGTTGCTGCTATGGTAGACCCAGCTCTTTGCCTGTCTCCTGTGATCGCATCCAGTCCTGGTTCCTGTCTCACACCTGCCCTCATTCCCAATTCCTGTCCTAATCCCACTCCATGCCTAATCTTTGCCTCAGCTCTGGTTCCTGCTCTGTGCCTCACACCTGACCCGGTTCAACTCCTGACTCCAACTCCAGTACTGAACTTTGGTTCAACTCCTAACTCAGACTTTCGGTGCTGTTCCTGGTGTCAGACCATAAGGCCAGACCGCCTACATCCCAGTTTCTAACAGTTGCTTGGATCCCCTTATGACCTCCTCCTGGCAGGGCTGGAATGGAGAAGGCGGTCTTGCTGGTACCTAACAGTTTCCCACTAGGTCTGCAGGAGCAAGTTAACAGACACCAAACCAAGTGCTGTGGACCCAGGTGGCTCAGCTTGCAGCTGAGGTATGGTCCCTTCGCAACCAACTTGCTCACTCACAGGGAGAAGTGGCTGCACTCCAGGCTCAGAGAGGACTTCCCTCTTCTGAGCAGGGTCCTGCAGTCCCCCTACCTGTATGCTTCGATGGTGATTACCAGCAGTTTAGGGGATTTCTGAATTGGTGCTCTTTGCCTTTCTTACGCCATCCTCACATGAACCCCGGTGATGATGAAGGTGATGAGTCTACTTACAGAGAAAGTGTTGGACTGCATTTTGCCCCTCTTGGCCCCTTTGCGGGCATTCTCTGCTATATTTGATGACCTGTGTCCAGGGGTGGCTCCAGGCACCAGCGCACCAAGCGCGGGCGTGCCTGGGGCCTGCCGGTTGCCGTGAGGGCGGCAGTCAGGTTGCCTTCGACGGCATGCCTGCGGGAGGTCCGCCGGTCCCGCGGCTTCGGCAGCAATTTGGCGGCGGCTACGCTAAAGGCGCGGGACCGGTGGACCTCCCGCAGGCATGCCGCCAAATCTGTGTTACCAGCAGACCTCACGCCGGCATGCTGCCGAATCTGCGTTACCAGCGGGCCTCCCACAGGTATGCCGCCGAAGGCTGCCTGACTGATGTGCTTGGGGCAACAAAATACATAGAGCCGCCCCTGCCTGTGTTGAGAGCCCCTCCCGATTGGATGCTTTCATCAACCTAGCCCTCCTCATTGATGCCAAATTAAGAGAGAGAAAGGAAGAGAAGAACAGTGCGGGTCCACATGATTGTATATTAAACCAAAGCCCTGCGTACCAGCCCCTGAACTGATGCAGGTTGACCTCACCCATCATGTGATCCTGGAAGAAAGAGGGAGATAATGTTGCGAGAATTTGTGTTTCTATTGCTGGGCACCTGGACACGGCCTTACTCCCTGCTTGATCAGAAAGCCACCAGGAAACAGGCCCAGGCATAGTAAGGGGAGCCAGCTTGGGTATTGCTAACTCTCCGCACCCTGATGCTGCCTCCTGACCAGCCACTCAGATGGGACGTGAGACCCAAGGGACTTCCCTGCATCTCCAGGTTTTGATACAGATGCACATCCTAGATCTAGTGATGCCCATTCCCCTCTCATGGGCCCTGATTGATTCTGGGGCTGCAGACAATTTAATCAATGCCAAGGTAGTTCACGCCTCACCCATCCCCCCAAGAGCACACTAGATCTTGTCAAAACTGTCAACACATATACGTCCTGCCAGGGTGTGCCCCATTAGAGACGCTATGATTATGCCATGATGCCCCTCTTGTGGGCCACTTTGGTTTCCTCAAGACTTTTTGCACTATTGCTCATTTTTTCTGGTGGTCCCATATGCTTGCTGAAATCTGGGCCTATGTAGATTCCTACACGTGCCCTTACTTAGACACCTCACACGGAACCCCTTGACACCCTAAATCTCCTTGAGATTCCATCCTGACTCTGGATCTCATTCACTCTGAACTTCATTGTGGAGCTCCCAAGCTCTGAAGGTCACATCATAGTTCTAACAGTCATAGACCCACTTCATGCACCCACTTAAGATGCCCCACTTTATTTCCTGAAACCATCTCTTAGTTCTACTCCTGACTCCGGCTTGGATGACTGGTTCCAGGATCTTTGCGTCAGTACTATTCCTGGCCTCTGACTGCCACTGTCCTGATCACTAGGCCTGACCATCACTGCTCTGACCATTAGGCCATATTGCCTAATTCCTAACAAAAAGTATGCAGAGAGAGGCAATCTCTAAGGTACAGAGGACTCACATCATAAGGAGAGTTAGAAATCCAACCCAAGACTGAATCTGCACCTGGAAATCAATGGCAAACTGGTGCAGTCTATGAGCCATCTGTGTACTATATGATCTACACGTGAAACACTGCTAAGAAAGCAGACAGCTGCATTCTGCAATTAGCTGAAGTTTCAGAGTGGTCCTCAGATACAGTGCTAAGCAGACCATATGACAATATTCAATCTGGAGCTGATAAAAGCATAGACATTGTTGATATAGTCCAAGAAGACAGGCTGTGATGTCTTCACCAAGGACAGATGAGATGAAAAAAGCACCCTTAGCCATTTTTGCTACCCGGACACCAAAAAGCAGCTGGAAATCCAACAGGACCTTTGGACTGCGTATCTTGGCAACAAAGGGCAGGGATATATCTTCAACTACAAGGTGTCAACATCACATTTGCCATCTCAGCTGGTAGTGTTTCCTGTCCTACCATCATCTCTGTGTAACCTGGGTTGCCTCAATCAGCTATTTGTGTTCCAAGCCCTGACTTCAGGTAGCTACTAGGAAAGCCAGATAACTATAAAGTTTGGGTCCAATGAAACAGGAGTTGTAGAGTTGAGTATTTCAGCATTTTGATGGCAGTGTACCCCAAACAGTCATACTATCTCCCTCATTAGCATCAGGTGCACTCCAGACAGAAAGAGTGAGGAAATAACTCTTAGTAGTCAGTGTGTGTGTGTGCCAATTTGCATGCGTACCCTGGATTTTTGCATGCATAAACTGTGTGCAGTTTTATACCCTCAAGTGCATATGTTTAGCTTTGAAAGTCTGTCCCTCGTCCTTTACAACAAGGAGATTGCCAGCCAGCATTTTTGAAGCCTGTTATGGTAATTGCAACCAGGATATAGGAAAGGGATGAAGTGACCCAAGACAGTTTCAGAAGCCAGGAAGGAAATGGTTAGAGGGATTAGGGTGAGGCCAAGGCATTTTTGGATCTGAGAGGAAAGCTGTAGCTTGGGTATTGGAAGTTCAGGACTGAGGTTCTGAAAAGGGAAAGTGTTGCAGAGGTAGGACACACAATATATATGAGGTGAGTGAAATCAAAGACTAATGCAAGGAGGAGGAGTCATACAGATTGGTTTAATCAGAAATTTATTAACAGTTTATAAATACATAACAGACATTTGAGAAATGTTACAGCAGCAGATTAGCTATCACAAAGGTCTGTGGTGTAATGACACTGAAAACACTGATTTCAACAGTGTCACACTGACGTAATGCATAATACAAGAGTCATGTAGTGATGAATCAGGCCATGTTTCTTGAAGAAGTAGGAGGCATCAACAGTGGTAGGGATGTGGCTGTGATGTCACTAAACTTGACCATGTAAACCAGCATGTAAACAAATGGCAACCATGTTCTCAGCCAAAGCCTTTTTCAGCAACAAAATAACAGGCTGCAGAAATGGAGAGGAAAATTCAATTTGATTTCAGTATTCAAGGGGGGCTGTATGTAGAAAAGCCATAATGTAAAAAGTAGTACTTTCTTACACTTACCCAACTGCTCTGCTCCCCGGTGAGTATTCAGTCATATTGGCTTACTTTGCTGCCTACTGCTACTTTGCTGATTCAATGTCTACTCCTATTACTCCTATGAACACCTAAAACCAACACAACCCTGTGTTGGAATTATTAGTAATAATTTGGAATTATTAATAATAATACAGAGTTATTACCACAATAGTGATTTAACCATAAAGTCCTTTATTAAGTCCAAAATCCAAATGGTCTTTTATACAATTGCTCTAATCTTGCGTAACAGCCTAAAGAATAAGCAGTCACTACACCCAATACAGTTTCAAAGTATTCATAAGCACATGATCAGTATTCTTACAAATAGGCCAAACCTAGGGGAAACTGTCTCATCGTGGCATTCTCCAGAATGATCAGGTAGGATCTGACAAAGAACTCTCAAATTCATGCTTCTTTTTATACCTTTCAACAAACAAATGATATCATAGCCAATTTCTACTGTATCCAACAACCAATTTGAGACAGTTCACCCTTATGTCCAGTGTTAATTCAGATATGGTTTACAACTACCGTTATCCCCAAGTCATCTTCTTCCAGCTGACCAATAGCTTTTTCATTGCACCTAGGCTCACATAGGCCTTACTTTTAAAAATAATACTAGTATGTGGGGTGGGAAGGTCCACACTGTCTCCTTCTATGATAGATTCTCTTTTATTTCAAACCATCTGCAGTCATCCCAGTCGGTCAGATGCCTTCTTTTTAGAAACTTCCCCTTATCTCATTAGTTATTCTTTGAACCAGATATCCTCCCTACTTCATTCCTTTTGGCCTTCTAACTTATTACTTTCAAGGCCTTCCTTTCACTTGCTAGTCTTTACATCACCTATATTTCCTTAACCAAATTTAAGATAACTCTAATTCTTTAATTTCATATTTATTCTACACCCTGGGAGACTGATTCTGTTATGGGCCAGGCACAATCCCCAGGATTGTCAATTGATTTCAAATTGCAGAACTTTAATTGCCGATGATGCATGAATCAGAAAAAACTCAGTGTGACTTTCTGATCCCAGGCCAAGTTTGCAGGACTGGCAGTTAGAAGAATTATGATTTTACTGGTAAACTAGGCCCATTCTATTTGGAGTTAATGAGAGAAAGTGACATGGAGAGAACTCCACAAGGCCATGCTTACAGTCACTTTTTACGGTAGAACCACACTTGAAGCATCTCTTCACTTTAATTTTGTGCCCTTGACACACACCTCACATGGCTTTGTACCTTGGTAGGCCAAATCTGTTTCTAGTGTAACTGCACTGAAATAATTTCAGTGGAGTTCTCCCAAGATAACTTTGGCACTCTTTGTCCCAGAATTCTGATAACTTTGGGGGCTCTGCCGCCTCATGGAATTTCAGAGAGGGACCCTCCATTACCTGTCAGTTTATCAGCATGGATCCCCCAGAATTCAAAATCATTAGAATTTCAGTTTTTCATTGCTTTGACCATGTCAGCCCTCTCTTCCCGTCTTGCCAATGGCTTCTCTTTTTTCCACTGCATCAAACGTAAACTACTTGTCCTCACTTTCAAGGCCTTCATAGCCTATTGCCAGCCTACTATCATCATTTGTATGCTCTCAAAATGTCAGCTCCATATTCCAATTGGCTGGTGATGCCAGACTCCATCGCCCACTCGTTACATTTTCAAATAAGTGCCTTGTGTGTTCTCTTATACTGCTCCTCATGCTTGTGAGGAGCTCCACATAAACATCTGCAAAACTGCCTTATCCTCCTTCAGATCCCTCATTAAAACTCTCTTTTGCTGTGATGTCTACAAAAGTTTGGCATTGTCTAGGCAGCTGGTGTGCTAAGACCATTGCCTATCATGCTGACCAATATTGTCTGATTATGTTCTTGTGCTATCCCATCTGTCTGAATCCACTTGCTCTGTCTTGTCTTATACTTAAATGGTAAGCAATGTGGGGCAGGGACTGTCTTTTTATTCTGTGTTTGTACAGCACCTAGCAGAATGGAGTTCTGGTCCATGACCAGGGCTCCCTTCTAGTCGCCACAGTAATACAAATAAATAATAACAATAATGGTTTGAGATAGAATTGCTAAGTTTGAAGGGGTACCCTAGAAACTGAATGCTGCCCTTGGGCATGAAAAGACTAAGGGCCAAAACCTCTGCTGGTGTAAACAAAACACCATTAAAATACTGGAAACAGAAAATTTGACCCCTAACTCATGACAGGAATGCCCTGTAGCTAATGCTAACCACCATAAGATGGCCCTGCTTGGGATCTAGTATTCACGTGTGATAGAGCATTTGAGCTAGATAGTCTCTATCAACTGCTTACAAAAAATAACAGAAAACACGTTGTTCGGCGCTATTAACCAAATGTGTGTTTTACAATACAGCCACACTTCCTTCTGCGTCAGCAGAATATGGAAATTCTATAGAAGTGTTTTAAAGATAAGTGCTAGTTAAGTAGCCCCAAAACAATCATATTTCTCTTTTTATTTCTCTTAAATTAAATCCATTAGTAGATTAGGTTTTGTTAGCTCTGTTCATGGATATTTGATCCTTTCAAGAAAATCAATGGGTGGCTTTTCAGTTAATTAGCATAATGTTAATAAAATGTATAATGTCAACAGGATTAGCAAACCCCAATACTTTGTCTTATTAAATGAACAGAAAAGGTCAATAAATACTTCTGAAGCACCAGCAGAGTGGCGAGAGGTCAAATGCAGGGTTACCATTGGTTTAAAAGAGCACCTGACTTCAATGCTGCTACTGGTCCTGGAGCCAACTTCTGCGTTAAACAGTAGTCAGCAGAACACACCCACTTCCAAGCTCCTGCTCTTTTCCAAGGACCTGTCCTGTACAGAATATACATGCATGCTTCATGTCAGGAGCCATTTTACTAGGTAACATGCAAGTAAGTGGTCAAGGACAAGGACTCAACCACTCAGTGGTGCAGCAAAGATCAGGTCTAATGCAGCATCCTCCCCATCCTCTGCCACCACCTCCCCTTTCCTATTTGTTCCTCTTTCTTCTTCAAATCGAACCCACCATCTGCTGTGACAAGTGTTCTCATTCACCTTTTCCCTCTTATCTGCTCTCTTGCAGGGAAGTGCTCTGGAGGCTGACAGCCTAATCTTGCTGCTGATACTGCATTTCTGTATTCATCATTCCGCCCCTCGGGCTGCTGGTGCCGACACTGCTGCCACCGCTGCCGAATCCATTCTTTTATCAGGAGGAAGGGGGGGGGAATCAGGATACGTACGCACCCGGACAAAAAAGAGAACATCAGCATCGAATTGTGCGGCTACTGATGCAGAGTGAAAGAAAGGCTTTTCTGACTGCTTTTCTAAGAGAGGTTTTGTGTTGCTCGCTTTTATTACTGCCTATTTTGATTTCATGATCTCGTGCTATCACTCCGAGTGTGGCCTCTTACACTGTCATCTTTCTGTTGCGGTCCCATTGCGGCCGGGGCTCAGGAACATTGCATGAAAAAGGCTTGGAAGTATTTTTTGATTTTGCTTTAACTTGCATCCCTATGAACACTGTAATTCAAAAGGAACTTCCAGCCCCAATTTTGGGGTTATCTTCTTTGCTCTCACTTTGCTACTTTCCTATTTGAGACAGATAGGTGGGCGGAAGAAAATAAACCCTTTGCTGAGCTTCCTCCTTTGCCGACTTTCCTCAGAACTTGTGCAACTAGTGATCATTTTTTATTAATGACAATGAAACCATTTGACTGTCTAGAGGACGAAGCTAAAACCTGTAATGGGCCACAATAAATCAAGGCAATAACCTGCAATGCAGTAGATCTTATAAATACCGTGGGTGAAGTTCTGCTCTCATTTATATCCAGGCAACTCACACTGAACCCTTTGTGTCTGCCTGGGTATCAATGAGGATAGAATTATTTTTCTGGAAGGGGTGGGGTGAAAGACAAAAGAAGGGATATGGTGCTTCTATCAGTACTTTTTTGTTGTCCAGATGGGACAATTTTCACCACTTCCTTTCCATTCTTTCCTACATGATTTTAAAGGCTGTGTCTGTCCAGTATAACTGTTTGTCTGGCATGCTCTTATCCATGCCTAGCAATTGTGTAGCGGGAAGGCAGAAGGAGCATTAGCTCTACTCTCTTCTATTCTATTCTATTCTGCTTCCTGTACCATCCTCATCACTGTAGTATCTGAGCATCTTTCAGAAGTGCCTGGAGTAAAGCGATTAGTTCTCGCTCTCTTCCTGTCCCCAAGGAGAAACTGATTTTAAATATGTGATATGCATACTGTTTACATTATGTTTATATCAGCAAAAGCAAGGTCAAAGAAGTGTGCCTTGCACTTGGAATGGAAGGTGGTGAGATTTGTGGTTCATTCCACAGTCTCAGACTGGTGCCGAGAAAGCTCTGTTGCTCGCACGGATGAACTTTACCCTTGTGCTGGACAGTTCCATTGTGCCTGAGGAGCGGAGCTGCCAACTGTGGTCCTTGTCCTGGAGCCTTAGATAACCTTTGCGGTATGCCATGCCCTTGAAGATAAGCCTGCAACCTTGAATCTTATGTGGTATCATTTGGGGTGGCTCAGCAGTCCATGTCACCCCCATTACTCTGTGCTTAGCAGTAAGTCAGACAAGCCCTTATGTAGATTTGAACAATTTGAAAGGGGAGGAACTTTATAAGCCGTTGGAATCAGTGGATTCTCCTGATAAGTATCATAGCAATTCACACAACAAGATATCCCTGGGACAATAATTGGGCCTGTAAGCATAAAATCAACCTACTGAATCTCTTTGCAGGGCTTAACATCAACACCAGTGACTTCCCTGGAGTTTTGCCTGTTTATGCCACTGGTAAGCTTGGCCTGAGATTGTCTGTTTGTTTCATTTAACCTAGTGGAATCTTCTTGTTAGACTCCTGTGCCTTAGAGGCCCTCTTATACTGGGAAATGAAAAGACTCTGTGCTGTTGACAAACTCAGATTATTTGGTTATTCAGGGATAGTGAAGACTGTGAGGAACTCCAGAGGGACCCAACAAAGCTAAGTGAATAGGCTACACAAGAACAGATGAAATTCAGGGAATGATTTGAATTACTCATACACACTACTGGTTTTTAACCACCAGGAAAAAGACATTATGGACAGTTCAATGAAAATCTCTGCTCACTTTGTGTAGTAAAAAAAAAAGGCAAACAATGTTAGGATGGATAAAAAAATAGTACTGAAAATATTATAATACTCGTGCAAATCTCTGGTATGTCCTCAGCTGGAGTACTGTGTTCAGTTCACCACATCTCAAAAAAAGATCAGAATATGAAGAGGTCCAGAAATGGGTGATGAAAATTATTAGAGGCATAGAAAAGACTTCCATATGAAGAGAGAGTGAAAAGACAAGGCCTTCTAGTTTAGAGGGGAGATGAATAACAGGAACATCAGCAGTATAAAATACAATGAATAGGTTAGACAAGGTAGATAGGGGGCTCCTGTCTACTTTTTCTCATAATCCAAGGACAAGAGGATATTGAATGAAATTGAAAAGCAACCAATTGAAAAATGACAAAAGGAATACTTTTTACCCAACACATAATTGATGTATGGAGCTAATTTTCACACAGTATCATTTAAGCCAAAAACTCAGTAGGTTTCAAAAAAGGATTAGACATTTATATGGCTAACAACATTCACCATTACATTTGATAGGATAAATATATATAAGGGATATAAACACTTATCCTTCAAGGCATAACCCAACCACCCCTGCCTGGGTTGGGATGAAATTTTCCAAATGGGCATGTCATTTCATAACTGTTCACTACTATTTTCCTTGCACCTACCTCTGAAGATGGACCACTAGTCTGATCCATCATGGCAATTCCTGTGTTTCTGTGTTCTTCAATCTCAGTGGGCTCTCAGTAAACAAACCCTTATTAAAAGGTATGTGGTGCTCTGTTCTGTAAATATATGTGAAAAGTATATCAATGTGTCAGTCTTATGTACTTGAAATTCACTTACAGTGCACTTTACTTGCTAGAGCCATATTTTGCCACTGATCTGCATGTGGCACTCCCCATTAAAATTAATAGAGAACTCTGCATAAAAATAAGTGGCAGGAAATTATTCTGTATTTAATTTGTACTTTTTGGGACCACTTTAAAGTACCTGAAGAATGTTCCTCTATAAAATAAGTACAACACAAGTGCAATATCAAAATGCTGAGCAATACACTTTCTGGAAGTGAAGTGTATTGGAAAATATCTCCTTTGTCTTTCAAGATGGAATTATGATAAAGTACCATGGCTTCATCACTATTACTGAACTAGTCTATTTTAAGGAAAACTATAGTGTTACTAAAGCAGCGATCCTATACAATACATATTACTCTCCAGTCCATCTGTTGTGTTAGTTGCTGATGCTGGACCATGCAAAAGAAAATGTAGGGAATGTGGTTGAGCTTTTTTTAGTGTGGTTCTTAAGGAAGCTAAATCAAGATCCAATAAATTTTTTAAAAAGTCTTTTGATCAAAGATCCCTACTGCTGTAAGAAGGAGTCTGTGTGTGTCTCCTGTTTTGGTGGCATTTCCTGAAACACATTGCCTGGTATCAGTCTCCTTAATAAAACATACTAGGAATATTGTTCTGTTATACCCCTCCCTTCCTTTTGAATACATGGCATTAAAACTTTAAGTTGTGGTTTTGGAAAAACAGCTTGGTTGGACTACTGTCATGACCATTGTAAGTAAATCTAGGGAAGTCTGAACCAAACCCTGTAGCGAATGCAGAGTTCTGCTTCTAGAATTTTGAAAGCAGGAAACAAGTTCCATCATGTTTCACTATTCTTATCTATTTTGAACAGGCTGGCAAAGTGGAGGCTAACCTTTATAGATCAGGTCCCATCCAAATCTAATAAGGCCCTCCATCTCTGAATTTAAGTTTGTCTTAACATTTATAGCATCAACTCTCAGCAAAATGAATGTTTAAGAGCATATTTATATTGTGTATAATGGAGTCATGGCAGTAACTCCATAGTTGAGGTTATATAAGTCACTATCTATTCTAAGCCTGTTTTTGATATTCCTTATGTCCAACTTCCTGGAAAAAACTCCTTTCTACCTGAAAATTTACAGTATGGTTGCTACCAAACAAGGGTAGAATTGTTTTGGAAAGGTTGAGGTTGATTAGACAAAGCATTTCATAGGACTAGACTTTGTAAAATGAAGTGCAATTCATATTTGGAAAGGTCTGCATTTTTAACCCATTTCTCAAAAATGGCTTGTTTTAGAAACCTTAAAATTGTATTGTTCTTGAATATAAGATGAAATCTGGTACAAAGGACTTCAGAAACTAGCGTACGGTGGAGATTTTAGGACTTGTAACTTATTGACATTTGAAGTTAAAAATACTCAGTCAGGTCCCAGCTGAATCTATACATTTGGCCACATGTCTGGCAGAGTTTAGAAGGTGAGCTGGTATACAGCTGTAGTGATGGAAAATGTAAGCTCCATCAGCCAAACTCCTCCGGTTCAAAGATGTTCTAAACTGTGCTGGCACAGAAGATGGAGTCAGAGTTCCATCAACTGAATTATTTGGGTTCACCCCCATCTTCTGGTGGCAGCAGGGTGGTCATGGGATCTAGTGACCTCTTTTCTGGGTCTCACCACAACAATTATGTTGACCGTCTATACACTCTCAGGCATTTTTGGTATTTATGCATGCAATGAGTCATATGGCGCTTTAACCTCAGATTAAAATTTTACAAGACTGGGAGTGGATTGCCTGGCCACATTTTCTGGATGATTAGATAGGAGAAGGACTAGCAGTGTATTGGGCTGTGTGACATTCTGTACCTTGGGGGAGTGTATTTTAATCCCCATATTCATTTTCATATAATCGTGATCTCACATATAAAGCATGCCTTGTAAGGCATCAGGGGAAAGGTTATGATCTGCTGAAAGTCATTTCGCTATCCGTATATGTGTATCATTAATGCATATGAAGTTATGAGAATTGTGTTGTATGGTGGTCACTAAAGCATGCTGTAAATTGGGGAATCAGTCAGATATTAACTCCCCAGAGGCAAGAGCAAGGAAAGTAGCCAACACACAGGTGGGATGTCACTCAACCCATCAACAACCATTGTCCAGCAAAGGGGCTACAATGCAATGACTCACCGGCATGAGGCCACACCAGGGGGATTGCTCAACCTTGCTTCGAGAGACTCAGCAATGCCACAGAGACATGCCTGGACTTGTGTTCTACAAGCACATGGACTGAGAGTATAAAACAGACAGAGTGGATACATACTGAGCCCTTCTCTTGCCCCACCTATGCTACAAGCAACCAAGACACTGAGAAGAAGACGACAAGACTCCAACACAGGATATTGGCCCAGATATAAGGAACAAACCTGTATATTAAGGACTGCAATATCTAGTGGAGTGAGAAAAACTGCTTAATCTAGTTACTGCCCAGTCTAATAGGGTTGAGAGTTTAGATTGCATGTTTATATTTTATTTTATTTTGGTTACCACTCTGACTTGTTATGCTTTGACTTATAATCACTTAAAATCTATCTTTATAGTTAATCTGTTTGTTTATTCTACCTGAAGCAGTGCATTTGATTTGAAGTGTGTCAGAGACTTCCCTTGGGATAACAAGCCTGATTCATCAATTTAACAAAGAAATTGATATGTATTTATATAAGCTTGCAGCATCCAGTGAGTATAACTGGACACTGCAACGGAGGTTCCTAGGGTTGTCTGGGACTGGAGATATTGGCTAGTGTCATTCGGTTGCAAGTAGCTGGAAGCAGCTTACGTGCCAGAGGCTGTGCCAGTGGGGGGGGGGGGTTTCTCACAGCAGTGCAAGGTAAGTCTGGCTCCCAGAGTCAAGGATTGGAGTGACCTAGCAGATTACTGGTCCAGATAACACCAGAGGGGAATGTCAAATGTTTTTTCTGGGTCTCACCACAACAATTACATTGACCTTCTATGCACTCTCAGGCATTTTTGGTATTTATGCACGCAGTGAGTCATATGGCGCTGTAACCTCAGATTAAAATCTTAAAAGACTGGGAATGGATTGTCTGGCCACATTTTCTGGATGATTAGATAGGAGAAGGGCTAGCAGTGTACTGAGCTGTCCAGTCCATTTGCCAGATAGGTATGAATTGTGCTTTCTCTGTGGTAACTAGAGTGACTATAAAGTAAGTTAACTTGAAGTATATGTAAATGGTTATAGTGATAAATATGTCTGATATACAGGAAACAATGCTTTTTTACATGGGGAGAAAAGTACATCGAATGTTAGGCAAATCATGAATTTTAAGAAAAAACTTAGAGTTCATCAACGGGTTTTGGAGATACCAACCATGAGAACAAAGTTTGAAAGGTACAAAGTATGTCCACAGAGTATCCTGGATAGAAAAAAGCCTGGTTGTTTGTTTATTATTTATTTGAATCAATGTGCCAAGGTAGCAGAACAAATATGGTTTAATTGTGAGTTTTGAATTTTTAGGTTGTCAGTTTTGACTAAAATACTCAGAATTGTTGACAGAAGTTGGTCAGATTAATTCACTGAAAAAAACACAGATGAATTATTTATCTGAGCCTTGATGTGGCATAAAGTCAAAGTTATGCAATGATTCACTGATACAGGAAGTTTCTTGTAAAGTATTTATCTTCAACAAGAGGTCTGTCAATACTATCGGCTATCAATTGTCACTTTATATCAAGCATTATGCGTTCAGGGTGCAAGTATGTGTTAGATCTGTGCTCTTCCTGGCTGGTGAAGGCCAGGAGGGATGTGCTTGGTCTATTTTGGGAGCTGATTGTAAGCCTCACTGTTAGGGAGGGCAAGATGCCAGGTTCTTTGAAAGCAGCAATTGTTAGATCCTTTCTCAATAAATCATCTCTTGCTGCTGACAAACTCACCAATTATCACTCTGTCCCTAATCTTCCTATTGTGGGCAGGCAACACCATCATATCTGGAGTCTTCTGGTCCCCCACAAACCCAGTCAGTTTGTTGTTTGGTCCGGGAATAGTACATAAGAACAGCCATACTGGGTCAGACCAAAGGTCCATCTAGCCAGTATCCCGTCTTCCGACAGTGGCCAATGCCAGGTGCCCCAGAAGGAATGAACAGAACAGGTAATCATCAAGTGATCCATCCCTTGTCGCCCATTCCCAGCTTTTGGCAAACAGAGGCTATGGACACCATCCCTGCCCATCCTGGCTAATAGCCATTGATGGACCTATCCTCCATGAATTTATCTAGTTCTTTTTTGAACCCTGTTATAGTCTTGGCTTTAACAACATCCTCTGGCAAGGAGTTCCCCGGATTGACTGTGTGTTGTGTGAAAAAATACTTCCTTTTGTTTGTTTGAAATCTGTTGCTTATTAATTTCATTTGGTGGCCCCTAGTTCTTCTGTTATGAAGAGGACTAAATAATTCTTCCTTAAATTAATGGAGATATCTTATCTCCTAGAACTGGATGGGACCTTGAAGGGTTATCGAGTCCAGCCCCCTGCCTTCACTAGCAGACCCAAGTACTGATTTTGCCCTTGATCCTTAAGTGGCCCCCTCAAGGATTGAACTCATAACCCTGGGTTTAGCGGTCCAATGCTCAAACCACTAAGCTAGCTCTCCTTCCTTAGTTACACTCGCCACACCAGTCATGATTTTATAAACCTCTATCATAGCCCCCCTTAGTCGTCTCTTTTCCAAGCTAAAAAGTCCCAGTCTTATTAATCTCTCGTCACATGGCAGCCGTTCCATACCCCTGATCATTTTTGTTGCCCTTTTCTGAACCTTTTCCAATTCCAATATAAAACAATGATTTCACTGGCAGATGATCTCTTGTTGATGAAGATCCAGTATCTATGCTGTTTCATTTAGCCCTGTTGCTGTCTGTGAAACTGTTGACCAACAGGCTTTGTTGACCATCTTTTGTTTTGAGCAGAAATGTGCAAATTCTCCAACAAAGCAGAAAAGCTAATAAATTCAGGTTTTATTACAAACCCCAAACTGGGGCAAGATTCCCCAAAATATTTTCTATGAGTCATGACCATTTTGGTGGGACTTGGCTGAGTTCTAACCTGGTCACTAATTTGTGATTTTGGGTAGCAATCATGAGAAACTGTAATTTTTGCAACATTCCAACAACAAACCAGGCAAATATTGTTGGTTCTAGCTGATTTTTGCATTGAGTTTTTGGTTCATTATAATTAGAAAATGAAATTAATAGTGAAACTTAAGGGATACAAAACTATATGAATTAAAAATTAAACATTTTTCAGAATCCAGAATTACTTATGTTTAGTAATACCATTAATCTGTATATTTGATGCACAGGCACCCTGGTAAGGGCACATTAGAAGTATAAATACATCTGAAACAATTAAATAACACGAACTATATTTTTATATCTGTTATAAATTATGAATATGGTGTGTGTAGTTAGTTTACCTAAGAAATGACATGGCTTCACTCGCTGTTATATCTGAGACCCAGATCCTCCCATTATTTCAATTAATTATAGTCAATTAAAATATTAATTAATCTTCGCAACACCTCCTTTAAGGAGAAAATTATCATCACCACCAGTTTATGGCTAGGGACCTGATTATTTACTGATAACTGATTATTGTCTGTTAATGGTTTACACACATCGTACTCCACAGAGTGTAACAAGTTCACAAGATGTCTCGAGAAAGCTAATGCTAGATTTGTGTATATATATTTTAATTTAGAAGAAATGTGTAAAATATCTTGTATCAGAACATCTTAAACATCTCCAGATGCTCACAATCTAATAAAAGGTCAGTAGTAATTTACAGTCACTAAATTGCTTCGAAATCTGTAATTTTCAGACTGCAAAACACATATGATGTTTGAATTGGGATGGAAGTTGTTAACTCCCGCCTCCTGCCAACTCAGGCTATTTGGGGAGAACCCATGTGGCAGCCACAAACAAAGCTGTGGATACTCAGTGCTTTGAAGGTTTGCAGAACACCAGCAGCTTACAGGGGAGACAGATAGCTCAGTGGTTTGAGCACTAGCCTACTAAACCCAGTGTTGTGAATTCAATCCTTGAGGGGGCCATTTAGGGATCTGGGGCAAAAATCTGTCTGGGGATTGATCCTGCTTTGAGCAGGGGGTTGGACTAGATAACCTTCTAACCCTGAGATTCTACAATTATGATTATTTTGACCCCATAAACAGCACTAACTACACTTTTTAGAGATATGCAAATGAAGGAATGAAGGGTGAGACTTGCCACTTACATTCTGCTTCTACCTCATCTTCTCTCTCACGATTTTTCTTCAGTGGTCTCGGCAGACCCCGAGTAAGTAGCCTGAGCAGAACATAGTCTCTTCTCCATGGTAGGATTACAGTGGTTTCTGTAACCACAGCACATGGTAACCTCATAAGGTTAGAGGAAAGATTTTTCACACTGACAGATCTGTGGATAAGACAGGTTCTACCCAACAAGTATCATGCAACTCATGTGACACACATTTGGCAGTGCTGTTACTCCTGCAGACATTTGCTTGGGCTGCAGGCACACTGCTGCACTCCCTCCTCTCAGCCACTGGGGCCTGCTGTGGTGCAGCCTTTCTTCCTTTCTCTATGCTCTCCCAAATGGAGCCTCAGCACTTTGGGAAGAGAACAGTATGAGAGGACAGAGGGAAGGGGCAGGAAGAGAGACAGAATAGTGATTGGTGCAGAAGGAAGGAGGCTGCTCTTCAGCAACTCTCATAAGCTCTTCCCTATACCCTCAGCCACTCTCTCAGTTTGTGCCAAGCTCTCCCATTGGTCCACTATTGCTCCAGGCTCTCTGCCACCCATGGCAATCCCTCTGCCAGACTCCTTCCCCACAATAATTTCCTGCCTCAGTGGCCCATGAGTACCTCCCACAAGAGTCCTGGATCTCCCTGTTGTTGCAAGAATGCTCTATGTCTGTATATATGTAAATACTTAATAGAAAATGTGCCAGGTGGCAGCGTTCAAGAAAATACACACATTGGTTTTATGGGTTTTGTAGGACCAATTGTGCACTGCCAATGGCTTCCTTTGTGCAGCTCTTTATAACAGGTATTAACATTCTGCTTCCTCTGAAACCTTCTATGTATCTGAACTGTGTGGTGAGCAGGTTATCTCCCCCATATCTGCTCCCATGGCTCAGAGGAACCCTGAAGGGGCAATTGTTTACAGCAGACAATGCAATAGATGTAGACTTGGCCCAGGAGTAGCTGCTATGGAACCCAAGATTATGTAGCTCACATTTCTTTGGAGGCGGAAGGCTGCAAAGCACAGCAATAAGATGTCACTGAATAGCCACCACACAGCACTTAAAAAGCATATGGAGAGCTAAGGCAAGTTACAGGGCCCCACTTACACCACTAGGAGCAGGAGAATGATAATGACAAGCTAGCAGTGGAGCCTGCAGTTGATTAATTGATTTCTTCTGCATTTTGCTTGATCAGGATCTGGCCTTGTGTAAATGCCTGTGGAGGGAGAGGGAATAAGCATGCAGTGATGCTTACAATCAAGAAATGTCCCACATGGAACTGAATAAAAATTGGCTTCTAGGAAAGCCATGGCTCCGGCAGCAATGAATTTTATGTAAAATGGCCGTTAAAAAGTTCCAAACAGCTTAGCCTTCAATCAAAGCTTAGTTCTGCATACATCAAATTTATGTCTAACAGGATGCTAGGGAGGCAGGAAAGTTTGCTAGACATGGAACTGAGCCTATGCATAATGAGGTTTTTGACGGGCAGCGTAACAACGGAAAGTTTGCATTATCCATATATTGGTTCCAATAATTTATGCAATGATACCAGTAAAATATATCAGTTATACCCATGGAAAATGATGGCTATTGTGTTCAATAGTTTTATTTATGAGGTAATTTTTTTATGATAATCTCTAAGGACAGAAACAGTTCAAATTATGCAAATTTCCTCTTGAGACTATCTCCAAGTGAAAAGTGAGAATTCCAGAGACTGAACTGAGGAATTTCACCATCAGTCCCAGAGCTCATGTGACCAAGGTGCTACATTAGTGAGGAGCTGGCTGGAGGAGCATCTTCAGAAGCATATTCTCAACATTGCAGGGTGTGAGAGCTAGAAGCAACCTCTCTGCTGGCCACAGGAAAAATTCTTGAGACTGGTGAGTGATGGATGTTTCCCTATTAGTATGTAGAATTTACAAGGGTCTGTTTTTATTTTTTTTGACACATCAGCGTATGAAAACAAACGAGTGTATGGATTTTTTTTTATTATTGCAAGTTTCATACAGTTTGCAGCAAAGCAAAATACAGTTTTTGTAATATACTAAATAAATAAATTATAGCAGGAATAGGTGCCTTTTTAGTATTTCTATACATCTAAATAAATAAATAAATTATTTGCGCTTCCATAGCTTGTTCCAAGGATACCAGAAGATACCAAATTACTTTGCAAATATCTGTCTTTTTGTATAATATCCATCTAAACAATAACCAGTAAAACTATATCTGGATGGTAATGTCCAAGTAGACTTCATAGAGGTTCTTGCTCTTCACTCTTCTCAGATTCTAGGAAACTTTGCTTATATCTTCTAAATTTTTTGTTACTGACATTATTTATGTTTTAGTGCTATTTATATTAAACATTTTTTTCTGTTGAAAAGTGGTCTTTTTGAAAATGAAAAATTTCACCATTTTCCCCCCATAATTTTCAATTTTTGACTGAAGCCTTAAAAACCCTTCCTTTCTTACAGTTTTTTTTCCTTTCCCTCCACCTTTTTCTAGTAGCAAAATTGAACAAAGAAAACAAGCAAAAAGAAGAAAAAAGCAGGACAAGGTTGAAAAAAGTAAAAAAACCCCAAAGGACAAATTTTTATAACAATTTTCATGCAAAAATTTTATTTCACAGGTTTTGAAAAGGAACAATGATTTTGAGAATTTTTGCAAAAAGATTGTTTCCATTTTCTGACCAGTTCTAAGAATAAGAATAATTTCTTATGTAAGAACACTCATGCTGTGGTTTCAGTTGTTGATATAATCACTGGAAGTTCTTGTTATAAGGTTTTAGGTGCTGGCATAATGTGGTTGTTTAGTAACTTTATGAAATGTCCTGTTAATATGACATAAAACTTGATAGGTTCCTAGATGTAGGAACAGCAGTAATGTCTGCATATTTGATTTAATTTTAGCCCATCGGTAAGATTCAGTGCATAGCATAGAAATCCAATCTGATTCCATAATATGCACATCCCAGATTTTGGGTATCCATTAGTCTGCTGTAAGTGTATAATGGCTACAGACTAAACCATCCCACAGTAAGAATTTTATTAAGGTGTAAATTATATTCTAGGGAAGTGTGTGTGTGTGTGTATATTTCAGTATATATTGTATGCAGCTCAAATTACAGAGCGGAAAAAGGATAAATTACTTGCTTGAGAAAGCTGTAGATTTGGAGAAGTGTAAAGTCACCACATACTGTATTATTGATAATAAAGATTTTCTTAGCAGTAATAAACTGATCCATTGACAGTAGGGAGATTTCACTGTACATAGTGCCATGGGTGTATGGATGCTGCAGATGTGTATGCATGTGTATAATTAATGTGTGATGATGTGTGTGATATTTTATATATACACATGTATATATCAGAAACCTTGTTTGCATTCTTTTGTTTGGCAGACAGAGATGCCAGCATTTGAATGTTCATTGCTGGTTCTGTTTGATATTTTACTAGAGTATTAGCAAAATAATCAGTCACACTTACTGATTAACACACAATGTCAAACTATAACTTTTCCCATGGCTCCCCTCATCCTTAGGTTTAAACTTCTAGTTTACATTGGTCCTTAACAGTGTGACTTGCTTAATTCTGGACTTACTCCTTATAATTCTGTGTATTAGAAATGATCACTGTCATTCTTAAATGGATTCTTTGCAGTCTTTACTGTAACAAAATTTTTTGAGCTACCTGCTACCAATCTTATATCACCTCTTTTCCACTCACCCACTAAAAAAATGTTCTGGTGTATAGATCTTACAGTTTGCTAACCACAAGGAAAACCCTCAGCTTCTCTGTACTAATGCTACAGATATTAATTTGATATAATGGAATTCTATAGGTTTGTCAGCTGTTTAAATGATTTTCACTTTTTTTTTGCTAGAATTTTGTATAAAATTGAATCATTAAGTGTCAACCAGCAGTCTGAAATAAGTAATGCTCTTAAAAATATACAGCAGAGCAATAACATGAATACACACACAAAATAAAAATAGTCCTTACAAAGGCTTACGTGAAGTCAGGTGCGTTACAGAGGTTTAAAAAAACAAAAACAAACCCATACTCTTCATTTGAATGAGGTCAGGATGCCATTTAACTAAGTGTGTTGTGCATTCCATGGTCAGAGAGGAAAAAACATAAAAGCAATAATATGTACCAAAAAGAGGGAGGGGAGGGAAAGGTTTTTCCTCCTCCCGCTTGCAACTTCCATCGAGCTACCTGCAAAGTGATATGAGAAGGGCATTTTAGAATAAAGACATTGCTCTGACAGCAAATACAAATGAAATAAAATTGGCCTAAGGCTTTGATGCCAGAACCTGAATGGAGAGCTGAGACTTGGCAACGCGCTAGTTTAATACACCAGAGAAATAGAACTAGAATCATTTGCAATGCAGTAAGATGAAAAGATGAAAGAGGCAAATATAACAAACCTAGAGATTAAAATAGACTTTTCAAGCTATATAAATTCTCTTTTTGCACCAAAGTTGACCCATAAACATAACACGTGAACTAAGGCTCTGTTATTAGCATTTTCCAGAAAATTTGCCTCTTAACCCTTTTCCCCGCTTGTGAAACAAAAATTTCAAACTCTGTGTGATACTATAATGGGGACTTGATCCTGGGGTGTTGGATGTGAGGGGTTCATAGCTCCTGAGTGATGTTCTCTGGCTGAAACTTGTGTGTCAACTGACTTTAGAGATAACAGCAACCAGCCATGTTTGGCCAGAAATTAGGTCACTAAAGCATACAACTGATTCTGTGAAGGGTAACTAACTGAGGTGGTGGTGGTGGGGGGGTGTCATACACTTTGTAGCTTATATAGGCAGAGAACATTACACACATCAGGGGATCCTTGCATCCCTCCATTTCCCTCCCCCTCCCACCCCCACCCCCCCGGCTCCCTGTGTGCCATCCTTCCTCCCGTTCTATTTCAGGGACTCCCTGAAACATCCCTGTCACATTATCTCAAGCCTGAGGATCTGTGTATCCCTCATCTCCCCGCCCATAGCCAGGGCTCTCCCCTGTGCCTCCCACCCCTCCGTTTGCCACATGCCAGCATCGATTAACCTCACTCCCACCAGGAATTGTGTGTCCCTCCCCTTCCCCTTCTCACATTCCAGGGTCCCCCGTAATCACCCCCATGGTAGGGGTTCTGTCTGCACCCTCTTCCCACTGTACCAGGGTCCCCTGTTGCTGGGGCTCTGTATGTACTCCTATTTGCCCCCCTCCTATCATTCTAGAGTCCCCCATTCTCCTTCCCATGACTGGGGTTCCCTGTGCCCCCATTTCTCCCATGCTAGGTACTCAGTGTGTACCCACCTTCTGCCCCCAGCATACGTAGTCCCCCAAATCTCCCACTCAGCCAGGGTTCTATGTGCCCCATTTCCCTCCTCCCTTGAATCAGGGCCTGTGTGCATGCCCTCATTCCTCCCACCTTCCATCATTCTTCTTTCTGTGCGTGAGATAAATCATTTGCAGTTTCAACATGTTAAACTCTCTTGGGAGGATAAGCAGGGATGAGATGGGATATTATTGTGCTGGAAGGCATTAATGGGCACCAACCACCATTTTTTTGATCTATAGACGACCGCAGAGGTGCAGAAAGCTGTAGCTCTGCTAATCAGATGATGAGAGGCTTCATGTCTCCCATTTTTTCCCTTTCAGTTTTACTGATTTCCCACAAAACCATTAGGGTTCTGCCCATTATTGCCTAAAACATTCCCTGACATTTTGGAATTGATCAGATATAATATTAAAAGTTATTGCATACAGACAGAAATTCTACTGAGTTGAGTGCAAAGCCTTTGTAAGCTCAGCCAAGCAAAACATAAAGAGATCCTAAAAGACTCTCCTACACGCTCACTAAAAAGCTCCTCACCTCTCCACTGCACATATACTCCCTTCCTAATCCCAACGTTTTAAACTTAGATTATAAACTCTTGGGGATAGGAACCATCTTTTTGTTCTATTTGTGCAGCACCTGGCACAATAGGGACCACGCCAATTAATGTGACTCCTGTGTGCTACCACAATGCAAAGAACAAATAGTCACTGGGTTAAAGAGAGATTTGGTTTAGGTGAGGAAGTGTGTACTGTTTCTCTTTCATATACTAATGATAAAGACAGCACTTACTGATTCCTGATTTTTTTTTTTCAGGCTTATATGGCTCAAATATGACTTCAGCTTGAAGTTAAAAACAACAACAACAAAAAAGCATTTTAGTGAGTACTAAATTTTTATATATTTACACTTTTTGTCATCTGAAGAGAAAAATATGAAATTGCTGAAGTATAACCAATTATCAGCTATTGTTTATATGTTACACCCTACATTTCCCCTTTTTCTATTTAAATTCTTTTAATGCCTATACCAAGTAATTCCAGCTGCTTGGGCATATATAAAGCAATGAGTTTCAAACTATTTCTTTTTCCATGGAAGAAATTATATATATATAAGCCCACACTTTCTATTCCCTTTGACAAACACAAACATTTTACTTTAAAATTGTGGTAGCTTTTGCATAAAACACTACTTGCTGAAGAGAACATTTTCTAAAGTGCTTTTCCATGAAGAAGAAATAGAGGAAGATATAAACAGCACATTTTTAAAGCAGTAATCCAAGTTCATAAACCCTTCCCCCAGCACTACCCACTTTACATGACTTCAGTTGCCTTGTGAGACATGGCTTTATAACATTCCAGATCCCACAGTGCTATGCAACACATGAATATAAAGGAAAAAAAACAAGCATGCTTTGTTTCTATAAAAGAGAGAAGTCTCCCCTAACCTATCCTCCAAATTCCCCTTGATAGGAAGGAATGTTTAAATAACAAAAATATAGAAAAATAATATTTTTGTTTTGTTGTTGAGTTAGCTGACCACACTCCAGCTGATTGTCCTTAGAAATAGGCTTTTCAGACCATTTGGCTCCTAATTAGTGCATGGGAAGGTGGATGGGGTTTTTTTTTGGTTAGGTAGCTCACTAGAACCAAATCTGTTTTCCGTTCTTAAAAAAGGCCTACCTGTTCCTCTAGAGTTATAGTCCTTTCTGTTGCAGAACTTTGCCAGGCTTTTAAAATTCCTGCTGATATTGTCCCCATAGAGATACTGTTCAGGGATCCTGAGTCATCTTGGGGAATGCTGTGACATATTACCATCATCCTTTAGAAGTTTTAATATGAGCACACAGTCTCTGATCAGTTACCTGCACTTCTCTCATTTCCAGGAGGCACATTTAAAATGCAGTACGAGTGAAGCAGCATGTAGGGAGCCTAAGACATGGCTCTGTGTGGAGTAAAACAAATTCAGGGGATTAATTCTGGCATAAGATTTTGCCTTTAGCTCATTAGTTCACACCTGGCTCAGGCTAGTGATAACCAAGACTTGCCACCTTCTAATGCCTGTACAGCAGACTATGTGAAAGGAGATGGTGGTCTCAGTCCAGCTCCATGGGCAGTTATTCACATTAGAAAAACTATCCTCCCAGGTAGCACTAATTGTGTCCACAGAGAAGCCAGGCAATGAATGGGGGCTAAACAACCTTTTTAGCCTGTCACACAACACTGTGGAGACATGTTGGTGGGGAAAGCTAAACTTCACAAGCAATCCATGTATGGGTTATAATGTGATGGGTTTTTTTAGAGTAGCATATTGTATAAAGTAGCTTTACTGGTCTGCATCCTACCTCTCATCCTTGATACAGGACTCTGATGGGGGTGTGAAAGAAGGAAAAAATTGCAGAGCAGGTCACTGAGTTAAGAGTTCTGGCTGCTGATTTGTGACCTTTTAGGGTTCAACCCAGATAAGCAAGGGGTTGTGCCACAGCCTGCCCTGAAACTCTGCGTGCCTTAAATGCTATGCTGCTGTGACTCACAGCTGGGATACTAACAGCCTGCATACTGATCACACCCTGACTTCCATTACCTAGTATGAAGAATGACCCTAACAACACCTCCCTAGTCCTGAATTTTCCCCAAACTGCCTCCCTGCAGCGTCCAGCCTTCTTTGGAGCACTCAAGAAGTTATTACATTTGCTGCTCCTTTAAAGAGAGAGAAACAACAGCTCGTTAGCTTGACTGGTGTTAACAAAAACTTCAATTCAGTCAAAGCACTGGGTTGGTTTAGATAAAAAGTAAAAGACATTTATTAAATCAAAAAGAGATAGGGTTTATGTGAGTTAAAGTATAAGGGATAAAGACAGAAAGGGTTACAAACATACAAATGTAAAAATGTGCTTTCTAATGGTTAAGAGCTAATTTAACAAGCTATAGTCTTTGTTCAAGGTAGTTGTCTCCCCGGTCTTCTTTTTCCAGCAATAACTGACTAACTCTTAGTCAGGATCCCCACAGAGTCCCAGGCTCTGGTCTGCCTTGTCTCCTCAGGCAAAGGATCACTTAGGGGTTTTCTGCCCCTATCTTTATAATCTAGCAAACCATTGAAAAGTCTCTCTCTCAAAGTTCATTGACCCTGCTTCAAGAAGCAGGAAGGCTTTCTGGGGGTGCAGTTTCCTTCCCTCGTTGAGATTGCAAAGTGATCACTTTTTCCCCACTTGCTTGTCTGAGGACTTTGTTTGCCTGTCATGCAAATATGCTTTTCTTTGGCCACACCTTGTTCAATTTACATGAAAGACACGTTCAAGCAGGCAGAACCACACTTCTTTGTCTGGAAAAACCCTATTTATCGACTCCCCTGACACAGCTGGTTCAAACAGTTTTAGTCATAATTCCAGCACATCTGTATAATCCTTTGTGGGTTGACTGTAGATACATCATGCAAGAATACTAATGTGTTAGGTGTAGTGAGTATGTCAGGCCTGACAAGAGTTGCTGGCACAGAGTAGTGAACCACCAAGGGGCCTCTGTGTCATATGGTTAGTGGGTAA
Source organism: Malaclemys terrapin pileata (assembly GCF_027887155.1). Classification (NCBI taxonomy): domain Eukaryota; kingdom Metazoa; phylum Chordata; order Testudines; family Emydidae; genus Malaclemys; species Malaclemys terrapin. The sequence continues at coordinate 107,665,509 of NC_071506.1, forward strand.
AAACGCAGAGCATGAGCATAGTAGAAGGGAGGGAAGGGGGTAGATGAGCTGTGCATTGTATTTCTGTGTTTTTCTTCAGAAATATCACTGACACCTCTACATAGTATAGAAAAGGGCTAAGGATCTTGTTTTTTAACTGAATGCTTAGGACTCTATCCAGTCATTTGCCATGCTTTAGAAACCAACAGATCATCCTAATTAACCAGCATTAGCATCTCCAATATGTCCTTTTCCTCCTGGATGGAGGGGCTAATTTATGAGAAAAGATTAAAAAAATTAAATATAGCTAGCTTAGCTACGTGAAGATGCAGAGGAACAAAATAAAGGCCTACAAATATGTGAAGGGTGTAAACTCCAGAGGGAGGTGAATTATTTAAGGTAATACGAGGGGGTTTAACAAAGAGTAATGAGATGAAATTAAGAATAGAAAAATTTAGGCTGAATATGAAAGGGAAATCTTCCTGACAGTGAGATCTATTAGGTTGTGGGAGAGTTTCCCAAGGGAAGTGATGGAAGACCCATCATTTGGTACATTTACAGCTAGGCTTGACAAAATATTAATAAATGTACTGTAGGGAACAATTGGTAGAGAAAAGGACAAGATGACTTTAATAGGTATTTTCTATTTCCTAATAATTCCAGTGTTACATTTCTGTGTGTTGTTAAAATAACCCATCAACCCACACTTGCATTTGCTGCATCTTTGGTTAAATGTATCCCCAAATACTTTAAGACCCTGATCCTGCAGGGAGATTCATGTGAACATCCCCCTGTGCCTTCATGAAGCCCCAATAAATTTAATGAGGCTCTGCAGGTGGGATCAGCTTGCAGTATCAGGGCTTAAATTATGTTCTTTGCCCTGGGTGTTCTCTCTCGCTTCAGGGTGTGATTCTTTTGTGTGTACTGAGATATGAAATCACCCCCTCTCCTCCCCTGTTTACCATCCTTCTCCCTCTTGTTATACACAATGCTAAGGAAATCCTAGGATGACTCCTCTGCATTGAAAATGCTCCAACATCATTTGTGCTGTCAGCATTGAACTTCAGACCCACAACATTTGAATAGGTTCAAGATGTGCTCACATGCATTCCTCCAAATGGCTAGGGGACTGATTATTCTTTGCAGCTCACTGACAGCAGTAAGCACTGTAGCTGAATTACATTGCTTTTGAAATTGGGGCCATTATGATAAAAACAGGTTTATTTCTTTACCCAATTTTATGTTTGGAAAAGAACAAAAGAGACAATTTAATATATCTGGCTGTAGAACTCCGTTCCACTTAATATAAGGGTGCGTACGTAGAGGAGGGAGTATAATACATTCTACATCTATCTGTATCTTGCTATAAATTGTTTTAAATAAACAAGAGATTCAGAAGTCTATTGCTGATACCCAGAACTACAGTTAACATGACTTTACCAGTATTTCAAATACTCAAAGCAGGAATAACAATAATTTAAAAAAAGGGGGTCTCTGACTCTGTGGACAGATTTATTTCCATTATATTAAGAGCTCCATTTCAGTAGTTTCCAAATCCATTGTTCACATAAGCAACAGTAAATGCTTCCTGGTCAAGACTTGGGAAATGACTATATTACCCCTGCAAGCCATTCATCTGAAGGCCTGATGTGACCCACTCAATTTCTGAGGATGGCTCTACCTCTTAATGTGAGAAACACCGAGCTTTCCTGTTCAAAGCGATCTTTGAGAAGGACCAGCCCCACATGAAATGAATTTAACAACTGGAGTTTGTCATTTTGCCCTTCCTTTTCTGGAAAAAAATGCTAGTGATTTCTTTTGACTTAAACTGGGCATTCAAAAAGCTGTTTTTATTAATGAATCATATTAAGCCACCAGTGAAAGGCTCCCTGACTCTGTTTAAATAACAGGCTATGATTCCTCTCTCCCCCCCTTTCCCTTCGGCTCCACTGCTATTAATTGAGGAGTTTCTTTGTTTCTTTTCTAATGAAGCTAACAGAACACATCTGTCAGGTGCTTGTATTCTTCACCCGTCTATAGTATGTAATAGCCCAGCTGGAGGCTATAATGCTACACAATACCCCTGGCCGTTACAGCAACTATTTATTCCTGGGCTTTTCCTCAGATAGAGATTTGAAAAAAGTCTGAAATTTGGGCCTAATTGCTATTTACACAGCGATAGACACCTGTTCTAGCTGAGACCCTGGCTCATGAATCCCACACCTGAGACCTTAGGGAAAGTGGAAGGGAAAATTTCAAGCAGCTGCCAGTCCAGTTTAGACACAGATAGCTTTTCTATGCTGCTTGTACATACAGTATACAAATTTATATCTATAGATGTCTGTCTATTGCCATAGCTGCTGTTTCATGGCCAAGTGTTGTTCATTTAAAGGCTAAACACATTCTGAGGGATGCAGACATACACACACAGCCACGAGGAGTGAGTTTCCTGCATCTACTGCTTAAGAACAAGTCCTGGGAAGAAAGTCTGCTCGAAGACTGTATAAGAGGACAATTACATTTTAACAAATAAATATTTTTCTAAATTTGTTTTGCCATGTTCTCTTTTCCTGGGCTCCAAAGGGGTGGGATTGCTGGCAGCAGCTGTGCTTCCCCTTTTAGCTCATGTTGAGAAGCACAATCATTCTCTTTTATTTAAGCAAAGGATTCTACTTTTCTTTTTTTGCTTTTGGTCAGGAGAGTTTTTCTTGCTTGCACTGTCCTCAGGAGTAATAGCCTATGTTGATGGTAGCAGTGGTAGCTTCATTATAATAAACCTGTTATTGGTGTGGACTCATGTAAAATCACACATGATTCTAATATAAGCTAGCAGCCTCTCCAATGCAGTTAAGAGCTCAAATTGATTAAAATGCAATTAGCCCATAAAACTCCCTGTTTATTACCTCAGATGTTTGTCAAAGACCCAGAGCTAAAGAAAGAATCCCTTTCCCCTTTTCTTTCTTTCTTAGTTTGTTTCTGCTCAGTGCCAAATACTCCCATTAGTTAGGTACAGGACAGAAATAAAATGTTATTGCCCTGCCATGTTATCAGAAGATAACATCCCCTATTGCTGACAGGGGAGGGAGTTGGTTTTATTTTAAACTTTTTTCTTTCCAATCAGTGGGGCCTCTGAGCTTTTTGATAGATACCCCTGTAAAGCTGGAACAGCCTCAGTTCAGTTTGTTTTGTTGCCTTGTGATATTCTGTCACTGTGAGCCCATCAGAATGATGCTCTTGTTTGAAAGAAAGAGATGAGGCGAGTTTGAATAATTAACTGGAAAATCAGTTGTTGTTTCATGAACTAGACATCTGAGAGAGACTAAACAGCAGCTTAGAAAGAGGAGGGTGAGGACTGGGAAGTTTAATGGATGAAATTAGGCAGTATATAGATCTGAGAAATGCTCGCATAGAGGATACAATGAAGAGTACAGAAGCAATACATATATGTAAGAGCTTTTAAAAACATCTATCAGGAACAAAACGATGAGTGAAGGAGTCAGTCAGGCTTTTAAGACAGTGTGAGGTGTCTAGGTTGGTGACCGATAAAGGGGATACTACTGACATGAATTCTTTGCCTCTGGGATCACAAAGACAGACAAGTAGCTGTGACCAGAGACTGAAATTCCCCTGGGAAATGAAATGCTGAGGGAACTCAGGGTCACTCCAGGACAGGTGATAATGACATTAGTGTTAATGAAGATTGGGAAGGCAGTAGGCCCAGATGGGCTCCATTCCAGAATTTTGAAGGCACTGCTAGTGGAAAATGCTCATTGCAAACAAAAAAGGTTTATCAAAGGTGGAGAAAAGCTAAAGTTGCATCCTGATTTAAGGGAAATTCTGGGACAGTAAAGGCCTTATTCTCATCCTTTCTAAAGAGTATAGTTCTAGTAGCCTTGTGAGTGACTAAGGACTCAGAATAATTCTGTCTGCCTGCCCTTCCCTATCTCTGGAATACCCTTCACATTAAACGAGACCAGTATTAAATATAAAGTACCACACATGATTCCTTTGCTACTATAGTGCTAGAAAAATTTCCTTTGACTTACAATCAAACCTTCTGTTTATAATAAATTATTATATAGCTTTTTTTTCACCCCAGAAGATCACAAAGTACTTTACAATTACATATCTATAAAGGATAACTGAAAAGTTGCCCCTGTGCAGTGGATGGGGCAATCAACTGATTCACAATGTGCTGTGTGGGACAAGGGGAAATATGGCCATTGTCTCCAGGGCAGACATTCTCTCTTATGAGAACTGGCATGGGATTGTTAATATCCATGAAAAGAAGACCTTTGGGCCCAATCTCTGTGGTCCTTCAGTGAGCAAAACTCCCACTAGCTCCCACTTACCACATCATGTGGTGCTTTACATTTTACTATTTTTTTAAGCTTTTTGTCAAGGTTTCATTGTTCTGTCCAGCTTCACCTTGATTCCATCTCCTCACTGGTGTTTAGCAGTAAAATACCCTTAAAAGTGTGTACTGTATTTGTTTTTTATCCTTAATATCAGGATTACCTCACACCCCTATGCATTAATCTCTATAAACTACTTATCTGCCCTAGCTCCATGGTACTTTATGTGAATCATTTAAAATTTTGATTTCCCCTCCCTTTGTGTATTGCAAATATGATCACCTTTCTCGCCATTCCTATTGTCCAAGATATATTCAAATGAGCTGCAATAAACTAATCTTAATAGAAATCCTTGTGGCATCTACTTGTCACCTCTTTCCATCTTGAAAGGCTGGCACTCTGTGGCTCCCATGCTCATGCTTTGCATACGCAGTTAAATCACTCTCACATGAGAATTTAAAAAAAATTCACTTGTGTAAATTGTCATAATCTGCTATTGTAAATCAGTCTTTTGTGTGGTACTGGATCAAAAGCTTTAAGGTGGTATTGGCTAGGTAAATAATGCCCACAGCTTTCCCTGTTGAGTCTTGTCAAACAAGGCATACAATACTTGTGTGTGGGTCATTCAGATGTTTTGAAATGAAATAAAGACCTTTACATCTCTTCGTAAGAGGTTCAAATCTAGCCTACCTTAGTAATAACTGAATGTCCTATTTTGCAACAGTGGCTCCTGTTGAGAAGTACCATACTCTTTGAGTTGTCCTGGTACTTTCAATGGGACCACTCACAAAGTAGAAATGGTGGAACCTAGCCCTGAATATTGTTACCATCCCCTAACAGATTTCCCATGCCCTATGTGTGTTTGTGTGAGTATCTATATCTATATCAACTTATTCTTTAACACATTCTTAACTTATTCTATATTAGAACAGTATGATATTAGTATAGTGTCATCATCAATATAATATCTCACTGTATGCCTCCCTTGCCCTTCTAACTCAAACAAAAGCAGCCTGCAAGTACATTCCACATATTTTGCTCTACTTATTTTGCACCAGTTTCTGCCACTCTTACTCAAGCTGAGTAATATCTTATCTCACAGAATAGGCCCAGTCATTGGGACTACCCATGGATGAAGGTACTATTCAGTATGCAACAGTAATTGAATCTGGCCCTTTGTTAGTACACCTCTAGAAATTGGATAAGTGGATTAAAAAGAGGTGGGGGAGACACATATAAGGATTACATTTTAATAAGGAGATTGTCTCATGGACCTCATCCCTCCCATTCATGATTGTATCTCCCTCTGGTGATCTCAAAACATCCCCGTGGCAACAACAGTAAATGCTTACATGGAAAATTAACACTAAGAGAGTATTTAATGTATTTCAAGCTGTCTTTTAATGCCATTTAGCTGGTGGAACAAGGAACAGAGTAAGCCGCATGTGAACTGCCAGTCCTCCGTGGACCACAAAAAAGCTGGAACAGCTGAATTAGACTAGCACAGACACTAATAGATGTTAACAACAGCGTTCATTTGGCTGATTAAGTGGACTAATAGTGGAATCCAGATGTGATCAAGAAACATCTGTGTTCTCAAAGACTAAGACAAGCCTGCACCTGATTTAGATATTGTACAGTGTTTGGCATGGTCCAGGAGTTTATTTTACATCTAGTACTTAACCTCTTTTCCCCAAGCTACAAATGTCAATATTGGATTTATCCTGGTTGAATGAATGTGTCAGTGTGGAGATTAGTTACAGTGATAAAGGACTTTCAATTGCCAAAACTGAATTTCTTACACATAGATCAAAACAGTTTGAGACAGTAAAGAAGCAAGACAGGAAATCCTGCCAAATTTAGACATGATCCCTCATTAAACTGATCTGAAGACCTCAGTATGTTTATCCAGGAGCAGCTCGATTCAGCCAGCAGGAAGTATATAGGTATGTGTATTTGTTTATGGGGCCTGGGGAAAAGGAGAGGGATTGAAGAGGCTAATACTTATCATAGCAGAGTTTTATAAAAACCTATTCCTCTCTCAATTGCCCATTTTTATAATGAAAGTTAAATTCCATCTCTCTGAGTAATGTTGGTGTTGTTCCATCTTTGAATATTGTACTTTATTAACCTCAGAAACATGGGATAGTGTACCTAAAATGATTCATGAAATAGAAGTCTTTTTTGCATTATTTCCACAACATTGGGAGTTCTGTGCACTGCTAATTGCTAGCCATTCTGGCCATTCATTTCGCATTAATGCTCTAAAGATGTTGAGAGTTAAGCAAAGGACTTTTATAATAATATAAATAATGAGAGAGACTATAAAACAGCTCTGCTACCTTCAAATGTGAGAAACCTGCCTGCTAGCAAGTGTTTTACCATCCACTGAAATGTAAGAAGGAGATCTGCAGACCTTTACAATGGCTTCTAATTTGCTCATGCAACATATGAACCTGATTCTTCTCTTACTTACACCAGTTTTACTTTACACCAGTGTAGGTTTTACACTGGTGTAGCTCCAGGATTTCCTCCTGGTTGGCACCAGTGTAAGTGAGAGGGAAATCAGGCCCTATGTATTAGAATAATTCATATAACTTGTTCTACTGATACATATGTCATAAATGTATAGATATTAAGGCCAGAAAGGACCATACTGATTATCTAGTCTGACCTGTATAAGCAGGGCATACAATTTCACCAAGTAATTTCTGCATCAAGCACATAACTTCTGGTTGAGCTCAAGCATAACTTTTAGAAAGACATTCAGTCTTGATTTAAAGACTTCAAGTGATGGAGCATCCACCACATTCCTTGGTAAACCATTCCACTGATTCATTACCTTCACTGTTCACAATTTACACCTTCTGAATTTGTGTAGCTTCAGCTTCCAGCCATTGCATCCTGCAAAGCCTTTATCTGCTAAATTAACTAGATTTCTCCTATAGAAATCTCCCCGTGTAGGTACTTACAGACTGTGATCGAGTCACAACTTAATTTTCTCTTGGGTAAACAAAATACATTGAGCTTTAGTCTGTCACGTAAGCCATGTTTTCCAGGCCTTGGCTTATCCTTGTAACTCTCTTCTAAATCTTTCCAATTTGTCAACATCATTTTTTAAGTGTGGACACCAGAATTGGACACTATATTCCAGTATGGTCTTGCTAATGCTGTAGACAGTGGTACTAACACCTTCCTACTTCTGCTCAATATTCGCTTGCTTATATATCCAAAGAGTACATTTGCTGTTTCAGCCGCTGCATCACAGTGGAAGCTCATGTTCAGTTGATTATCTACCAAGTCCCTTTCCAAGTCACTACTTTCCAAAGTACCACCACTCTCGATGTGTGACCTACATTCTTTGCTCCCAGACAGATTTAGCTATATTAAAACACGTTTAAGTGAGCCCAGGTTACCATGCAATCTAGATTGCTCTGTCTAAACCATTTACCACTCCACCAATTTGTCATCTGCAAACTTTAACAGCAATGATTTTTACATTTTCTTTTAGACCATTGATCATTTTTTGCATCATTTTAAGTACCTTATCAGTTTTTCACTTGTATAATTTTTTAATTTTATGAACTTATACTTTCATTAATTATCTCTATAATGGGGGGGGGGGGAAATGGGGGAAAAAAGGATCGTACAAATGCATCTGTAATTAATATATTGTGGATACAGCACTATTATCCTAGTTATCACAACCACATTTTAACATTCACAACTATGGCTTGCAGACAATGTATTATTACAATATGGTGACTGCAATATTCAAAGCACATATCTGCTTTCTGTTTCCTTTGACATTACATGACTTTCTGTTCACACAGAGATATTTCCAAAAATTGGTGCCTAAGATACAATGGCCAAGGATGTATCAAGTAACTATGGATTTGATTTTTCAGAACTCTTGTTGCATGACCTGTGGATTGTGTATTAATTGTCTTGATTACGTAAGAATTTCCGGTTAACACTCTGAAGTTTGATAGGTTCTTGTCCCAAGAACAGGACCAGCATTATTAAAATCACTGTTCAGTAGGGAGCCTGATCTGCATGGCCCACACATTTTACTTGAATATTTTCCTATTCACAGTTTTGAAAATCCTGTCTTCCTGCAGGGAAAAATGGTTAACGTCATCAAGAGCATTTTTAAAACTGTGTTACCCTCCTAAAGATATTAGATAAAAATGGAGAAACAAATAACTATACACAGATCAAGCAACAAGCATAGGTTTCCTCACAGCATATTGCACTACCCGTAGAGTGCAGTCTAAATGGCAACTAGCAGACCCTACACCTCACAAATAAAATCATGTTGAGCACTATAGTAACTTGACTTTTCACAGAAAATCCCCACAAAATATTCTCTCTGTAAATTATGATAAACTGGGGAGAGTAGATGGCTCCTGGGATTGGTTATAACCAGGATATTGAGCATTTTACCTCTATAGCCCCATTTCAAATCTGCCTCACATCAGCAGTGACTAAACAGTTACCACTAGAGGGCTGTTTTTGTGAACTGATGGTCTCAGTCCTGTTCCCCAGAGTGGACCCACCTGTCTCTTCATGGCACTCTCAGTAGAAAAACCAAGGAATGAATGAGGACAAAGATGGAAATACCCTCTCCTCCCTCAAGTCACTTCTTCCAGGCCTCAGCCTGAGGCGCATTGGTGTGGGACGCATAGGGAAATTGATACTCCTGGCTTTACCTGTTCTGGAAACAGAGCTCTTTGCTTTCTTGGGGCATCAAATGAGCATTTCCATCAGCACTACGTTCTCTTTTCAAAAGTTATAATACAGTGAGATAATGCAAAATGCTTAGAAGCTGCCTTGCTTCCTTCCTGTTCCTTGGTGCTCCAACGCTTGCTTTCCAGCAATAGATTTAAATGTCAAACAGAGAATTAATGGCTAGCTCAACATCTGCTAATACTAGGTTCCTTGCATTGTTTGTGCTTCTTTGTTTATCTCAGTGTGTTACTTTGTTTTTCCCTTTATAATAAGGATCATTCCTTTATTTGAAAGTGTGACATAAATTTCCAGTTGCTTGGGATCTCGGAGCCTCCCACACTTTGCCCACATGTGGCAGGAATGCACTGCCTGAAGAGGGGGGAAAGACAAAGTGAATGTGACGTGTAGGATGATTGTTGTTTCAAAAAACAGTAATTAAGAATTCGTTAGAAAAATAACAACTGAGTTTAATAAGAGCTTAACTTAACTACATGAGCTGGAGAGAGATTCCTGGGCAGCCTCACAGCATTCAAACTGTCCAACTCTTTGTAAGACTTTCAAATGAGAACAAAATCAACACATGAAACTTCAGCTAGAAGCATTGCATTTGTTTCTATAAGACCATTCATTTTCCTTTTTACAAAAGTGTGGCAAAACAGTAAAAATTAAATACAGAAATCCTGTTACAATAAAGTTAAAGATCTGTCTTAAACCACTAAAAGCCAGGACAATTCTGAGTGAAGGCTGAAACCCCATTGTTAATATAGGTCCTTTGGCCTCAGTATTGCAGCACATACAGTAATGTTTGTAAAGTCACCAGCTATTCAGATATCCCTAGAGTACATAAGCTAAACAAGTTAAATAAGTTTACTTTTTTACTCTATGTTGACTCGTACCCTTCCCCCAGCTCTTCTTTCTTTTTGGCTATTCATAATATTTAGCCTTATGAAAGGGGGGGAGGGGGAGGAGATGAGGAGAGATGTTATGTCCATTGCTGCCTACTGTAGGATTTCTTGCACCTTCCTCTGAAGCAGCTGATACTGATCACTGTCAGAGGACTAGATGGATCATTGGTCTGATATGGTATGACTAACACTACGTTCTTATATCTAGTTCTACAGAACAACTTTCACTCTTTACATGTGATAGTCAAGATTTTTCAAGTAACCTTTTTCCTTGTATTCTCACAGGCACAGTTTAAAATCCTTGGACATTTTCCTGACTGGATTTTTGACTACAATACTAAGATATTTCACCGGGGGATGCCTATGTGCTCATCAGCAAAACCAAATCCCTTCAAAGGGGACCTTATCCCTTTGGGAGTGCAGGAAACAATGGCTCCTTCTATCATTCTGAAGACTGTATAATTCAAAATGTTTTATTTTGAAATCCAGGTTTATTTCTTAAATAGCTATTGTTCAGTCAAGGGGGTACTATTGCATTACTAGACTACAGAGGATTTGGTTAGGTGCATAGGAATCAAAGCCAGTTCTTCTAGCTACCTCTACTCCCTCAATGGCACAAAGGAAGTAAAAAGCTGACACTCGTGTGTGGCAGGATCCCCAGTGGGGGTAGGACACACCTAGATGACTCCTACACCTTCTCCTCTCAGCTCGCAGCATAGGGGGTGCTGGCTATGTTGTCAGAACACTACTAGATGGCAAATGGCCCCTTGGAGGCCATCGCCAGATGGCACAGATTAAAGCAGTCTCCAGGCTGTCTGATCTATGCTGGGGGCTGCATAGAATGAAGTTCAGGGAGATGCAACCAGTTCCCTTGAGCACCCCCTCAGCTGGCTGCTGTGGAGGCTGGCTACAGCTCAGAATCTGGCCTATAATCTTCTAAGAGTTCTGTTGTTTTTAGTAAGCATGCCTTTATCCAAACTCCACTGACACTCATAAATGCAAAAGGTGAGTTATTTTTACCAATCGTTAGTATAATCTTTCCCTCTTTTTGCTATGAGGACTAACTCGTCTTTCAAAGTTTCCTTCTCTCTTAAAGAGAGCTCTGCAACTGTACATTTTTCTGTTTCCCAGCTGCAGAAGGAGTTGTGATGGACAGAATGTATTCTTTCCCTTGTCTTGCAGATCAAACATGCTTGCTCTCTTCATACTGAGGATACACTTGCAGAAGACTGACGTAAAGCACACCTAAAATTCTGTTGCTGGGTGCTCTCCTTCTTCAATGAGCTCCCTCTCACTTGACTGTTTTTATCTTTGGAGCTCTCTGATACTGCACTGAGTCTGGCAGCAATTACTGTGCTATGCTCTGGAAGAAGCCTCCTAGCAATATATTAGTGGCATCTATTATTTGCAGCTATTTAGAGATAACTGAATAGCATTTCTATACAGCACTATGTAGTTAGTTGCCACTGTTTTTCATGGCCTTAAACTTGCAGCCTAGTTACATGGGGGCAGCAGTACCACACAGTAACTCATAGTAACTCTGTGAACAACAGGTGGTGGTTAACCACTTTGCTTCTACCAGACTGAGATAGTTGCTTGCCTTGATGCTATGTTGACATTTTTACTTTGGAATATCAAATTTGTGAAATCCTTGTGTGACGGATTCCCCCCAGTGGTACCTGGAACTGGGGTACCACTGAGCCCTCTGAACCTCCAGCCTGGGCTCCCTCTCACACTGTACTGGTGTGACAAGCTGAAAAGCCTTCCAGCCTGCGTTTTCACCCAGCATTCACACAAGTAGGGACACACGCAGCTGTAGTTACATGCAGGCTCTCTAACCACCAGCTTCCCAGTCTAGGACCCTAGGGCAGTACCATCCTGCCCATGTCAAATCTGGCCAGTATATGGGTTTAATACCCGGTCTGCCTCGCCATCAATGTGAAGAGGACCATGCACACCTGTGGTAACTAAGCAGAGATTTTCCCCAGGCACTCCAGTCAAAGCTCACTGGTTTGTATTTAAACATAAAATAAGTTTATTAACTACAGAAAGAAGATTTTAAGTGATAATAAGTGATAGCAGATCAAAGCAGATTACCTAGTAAATAAACAAAAACACAAACTGAGCTTAACATATGAGATAGGTAGGATATGAATTAGCAAATCCTCACCCTGAGTGATAAACAGGCTGGTAGATTCTTAAGGCACAAGCTGCCTTTGCTTTGCAGCTTGGGTTTCCCAGGTTTTCATACACAGGCTAGAAATCCCTTTAGCCTGGGACCATCACTTCCCCCAGTTCAATCTTTGTTCCTCAGGTGTTTCCAGGTGTGTTGTTGTAGGGAGAGTGAGGTACCATCATGATGTCATTTCCCCCTTTTATATCTTCTTCCCACTTGCTGGAAAGCGATCTTGTTGTGACCTGGGTCAAACAGTTCACGTTGTGTAGTGCTATCTCTGAGAGTTTTCTATTGTACACAGTTTCTGGTGTAATCCTTGTGCTTATGTGCATTTCCTCAATAAGCCATTAACACTGTTTGGCCTTTTTACTGGTGTACCTGAAAGTCTGCTTGTAGGTGTTTTCAAGCTCACAACATGTTTCAGTAACATACATAGCCAAACTTCGTACATGATGATAGCACAATGAGATATTAATGTCTAGCAGATCAAGACTTTTAGAATGATACCTCACAAGGCATATTTTGTGCAAAACGTATCCTTATAAGGGGGTGCCAGGGTGTCACACCTTGTTAGATAAACTTTTGGCTGAATATTTAGGACATCTGCAAGTCAGTTTACTCATAGAGAAGCCCTGGTTGGTTCTGAATGATTAGCACACTTAATCTTAGATGCCAGATTGATGTACCCTGCAGAGTAGAATAGAACCAAACAGTGTGAACCACAGGTTCTCCCATCCCTGAGTCTATTCCTACTCCTTTCTTTCCCACTGCTGGCAGTTACTTCAGCACATGACAAAACAGAGGGCCGTGCAACATTTGCTTCTGTGCTTTTCAGTGCTTATTTTAGATTTTAAATAAACTCTTGACACATCTCCAAATGCAGTAACTGCAAAGACAAGAAAAATCTCAGCTGCCTTGCAAACACATGGAAATAGATGATAAATAGACACGGTCTGCATGGTATTATTTAGTAATTTTCCCACCTTTTGTTAAACTAATAGGATTGGTTTTGGAATATCAGTTTTTTTTATTAGGGAAATAATAATGTTTCTCCACTTAGTTATGGTGGAGATCAGATAATTCACATTGATTTTATTCTGGCTCATCACAGCCCTCTTCCTGATATGTCAGCTGTTGATAATTTTCAACAACCAACCTAAAAAAAAAGCCTAAAAATTATCTGTTATGAAAACATGTGACAGGCCTCAGCATGCAAATAAACTCTCCTGGAGAAGACTCCTAGAGGAAGTGTTTAAAAGACCCTAATTCTTTCCACTGCTTTGAACTGAGGTTGTATGCTGTAGAAAGATCTCTGAAGTGGTGATGCACAGATCTACCTGAACGAGCTCCATTCTGTCTGTACATCTACCTCAGCTTTTGATAAGGCATCTTTCACCATGGTAACAAATGACCACAGAAATGGTTACGGAGATACGAAAAGGGACTTGATTACTTTTTGGGCTATGGAGATAGGCTTTAGAATTCCAGCCTTAAAACTGGTTAATGCTGACCTTGGCTGATTCGCAATATTCCAACACCTGTGTCTGAATCAGATGGTTTACAAGGTGTCTTCATGAGCTGGATATATTACCACATAGCATAAGGAAAATGGAATGATGAGCCTTATGACTTCTGGTGGTACAAATGTCATCCCAACATGTCATTTGATTTCTGTCCAAAAAGAAAATTCCTGTTTTAGAGGACCAGACATTATATAGGGCCTATTTTTCAAATGTGGGCATGGAAGTGTTTTCTTCCATCTTGCCTTTGCATGTGCAAAATAGATAGTACCTTGTATGTATGTATGTAAATGTTCTAACCAAAACTGTGCCTGTGACAGGTTGTACCAACCCCGCACCAGCCCCAAAAGGGTTAACTGCTTTTCAGGCTGAGGAAGCTCTGCCCCTCTGACTCTTCTGGGCATGCTCAGCCTGGAGGCAGAGTATAAAAGGAAGCAGCCCAATTCAGTCTGGGCAGGCTGCTGAAGGGGTGGGAGGGTGGATGATGCAGACTCTCTCCAGGGCTCTACAATAGAACCACAGCATGCAGAGCTCCAGATGTACTCCAGGCTGCCTGATGAGCCCAGAGAAGAGACCGTGCTGGCAGGAGCTACACCACTTGAGGACCCCAGAGACCTGGAGGTACCATGGAGCATTTCTGAGGGAAAATGGGTAGGAAGCAGCCCAGAAGACTTAAACTTTTCTTTGGTGAGTGAACTGGGGAACCAGTCACAGTGTTTTGGGAGGATCCCCACTGACTTGGTGGTAAGTACCCCCACAAACCCCAGGGCCCTGGGCTGAGACTCAGAGGAGCACGGAGGGCCTCAGTCCTGCTACCCTGGGTGCCACACACTCCTAGGTGGTGTTCTATTTCCCCAACAAGCCAGGAGGCTACACAGCACCCCAGAAGCAGGCGCCTTCATTGACTCTCGCCTTTAGGCCATGCTGTCCTGAGTAGAAGGGCTGCCTTTATTGACTCCAGCCATTAGGCCATGCTGTCCTGTGGGGAAGGGTGACTTTATTGACTCCAGTCACTAAGCAATACTACCACATTTTATAGTAAGGGTCATCAGCATAGGGCCTAACCGGCTGCGGTACAGCCTCTGCCCTTTCTTTTGACCACATGTGATCTGACATCCCGTGATGCGGTATACCTACCCTGCAACAGGTTCCTTTTGTAGTTGCAAATTAGCCACTTTTAATGGCTGTCCAAAATGAGGATGAACTGTAAGAATTACAGCGGAGCTGATATTCTGACATTAATTCTCTGCAAAAGAAACACATTCAATAGGTTTGTTCATTTTCCGCAGGCTGAGGAATGTTTTCTTGAATGAGCCATGTGAGAGCCAGATCGTTTGCCGTAAAGCTTCATTGTGACATAGGCTGGACTTAAGGGAAGCTTGTATTGTTGTGGGTCTCTTGTCTAACTGTAAAGTGTCAGCGATTTGTGATATTCCATGTTTCTTCCAGGGTGACCTAGACTTGGTGGTCCAACCTTGAGATGAAGTGATCCTTATATAAGTACATATAAAGATAGGAAACAAAGGGTAGGAATAAATGGTCCATTTTCAGAATGGAGAGAGGTAAATAGTGGTGTCTCCCAGGGATCTGTACTGTGCCAGGTCCTATTTAACATGTTCATAAACAATCTGGAAAAAGGGGTAAACAGTAAGGTGGAAAAATTTGCAGATGATATAAGATAGTTAAGTCCCTGGCAGACTGCAAAGAGGTACAAAAGGATCTCACAAAACTGGGTGACTGGGCAACAAAATGGCAGATGAAATTTAATGTTGATAAATGCAAAGTAATGCACGTTGGAAAACATAATCCTGTATATACATATACAATGATGGGATCTAAATTAGCTATTACCACTCAAGAAAGATCTTGGAGTCATTGTGGATAGTTCTCTGAAATCATCCACTCAATGTGCAGTGGCAGTCAAAAAAGCGAACAGAATGTTGGGAATCATCAAGAAAGGGATAGATAATAAGACAGAAAATATCATATTGCCGCTATATAAATCCATGGTACGCCCACATGCATGCAGATATGGTCGCCCCATCTCAAAAAAGATATATTGGAATTGGAAAAGGTTCAGAAAAGGGCAACAAAAATGATTAGGGGTATAGAATGGCTTCATAGATTCATAGATTCATAGATTCTAGGACTGGAAGGGACCTCGAGAGGTCATCGAGTCCAGTCCCCTGCCCGCATGGCAGGACCAAATACTGCCTAGACCATCCCTAATAGACATTTATCTAACCTACTCTTAAATATCTCCAGAGACGGAGATTCCACAAACTCCCTAGGCAATTTGTTCCAGTGTTTAACCACCCTGACAGTTAGGAACTTTTTCCTAATGTCCAATCTAGACCTCCCTTGCTGCAGTTTAAACCCATTGTTTCTGGTTCTATCCTTAGAGGCTAAGGTGAACAAGTTCTCTCCCTCCTCCTTATGACACCCTTTTATATACCTGAAAACTGCTATCATGTCCCCTCTCAGTCTTCTCTTTTCCAAACTAAACAAACCCAATTCTTTCAGCCTTCCTTCATAGGTCATGTTCTCAAGACCTTTAATCATTCTTGTTGCTCTTCTTTGGACCCTTTCCAGTTTCTCCACATCTTTTTTAAAATGCGGCGCCCAGAACTGGACACAATACTCCAGCTGAGGCCTAACCAGAGCAGAGTAGAGCGGAAGAATGACTTCTCGTGTCTTGCTCACAACACACCTGTTAATGCATCCCAGAATCATGTTTGCTTTTTTTGCAACAGCATCACACTGTTGACTCATATTTAGCTTGTGGTCCACTATAACCCCTAGATCCCTTTCTGCCGTACTCCTTCCTAGACAGTCTTTTCCCATTCTGTATGTGTGAAATTGATTTTTCCTTCCTAAGTGGAGCACTTTGCATTTGTCTTTGTTAAACTTCATCCTGTTTAACTCAGACCATTTCTCCAATTTGTCCAGATCATTTTGAATTATGACCCTGTCCTCCAAAGTAGTTGCACTCCCTCCCAGTTTGGTATCATCCGCAAACTTAATAAGCGTACTTTCTATGCCAATATCTAAGTCGTTGATGAAGATATTGAACAGAGCCGGTCCCAAAACAGACCCCTGCGGTACCCCACTCGTTACGCCTTTCCAGCAGGATTGGGAACCATTAATAACAACTCTCTGAGTACGATTATCCAGCCAGTTATGCACCCACCTTATAGTAGCCCCATCTAATTTGTATTTGCCTAGTTTATCGATAAGAATATCATGCGAGACCGTATCAAATGCCTTACTAAAGTCTAGGTATACCACATCCACCGCTTCACCCTTATCCACAAGGCTCGTTATCCTATCAAAGAAAGCTATCAGATTGGTTTGACATGATTTGTTCTTCACAAATCCATGCTGGCTATTCCCTATCACCTTACCACCTTCCAAGTGTTGGCAGACGATTTCCTTAATTACTTGCTCCATTATCTTCCCTGGCACAGAAGTTAAACTAACTGGTCTGTAGTTACCTGGGTTGTTTTTAGTTCCCTTTTTATAGATGGGCACTATATTTGCCCTTTTCCAGTCTTCTGGAATCTCTCCCGTCTCCCATGACTTTCCAAAGAAAATAGCTAGAGGCTCAGATACCTCCTCTATTAGCTCCTTGAGTATTCTAGGATGCATTTCATCAGGCCCGGGTGACTTGCAGGCATCTAACTTTTCTAAGTGATGTTTAACTTGTTCTTTTTTTATTTTATCCGCTAAACCTACCCCCTTCCCATTAGCATTCACTATGTTAGGCATTCCTTCAGACTTCTCGGTGAAGACCGAAACAAAGAAGTCATTAAGCATCTCTGCCATTTCCAAGTTTCCTGTTACTGTTTCTCCCTCTTCACTAAGCAGTGGGCCTACCCTGTCTTTGGTCTTCCTCTTGCTTCTAATGTATTGATAAAAAGTCTTCTTGTTTCCTTTTATTCCCGTAGCTAGTTTGAGCTCATTTTGTGCCTTTGCCTTTCTAATCTTGCCCCTGCATTCCTGTGTTGTTTGCCTATATTCATCCTTTGTAATCTGTCCTAGTTTCCATTTTTTATATGACTCCTTTTTATTTTTTAGATCGTGCAAGATCTCGTGGTTAAGCCAAGGTGGTCTTTTGCCACATTTTCTATCTTTCCTAACCAGCGGAATAGCTTGCTTTTGGGCCCTTAATAGTGTCCCTTTGAAAAACTGCCAACTCTCCTCAGTTGTTTTTCCCCTCAGTCTTGATTCCCATGGGACCTTACCTATCAGCTCTCTGAGCTTCCCAAAATCTGCCTTCCTGAAATCCATTGTCTCTATTTTGCTGTTCTCCCTTCTACCCTTCCTTAGAATTGCAAAGTCTATGATTTCATGATCACTTTCACCCAGGCTGCCTTCTACTTTCACATTCTCAACGAGTTCCTCCCTATTTGTTAAAATCAAGTCTAGAACAGCTTCCCCCCTAGTAGCTTTTTCAACCTTCTGAAATAAAAAGTTGTCTCCAATGCAGTCCAAGAATTTGTTGGATAGTCTGTTCCCCGCTGTGTTATTTTCCCAACATATATCCGGATAGTTGAAGTCCCCCATCACCACCAAATCTTGGGCTTTGGATGATTTTGTTAGTTGCTTGAAAAAAGCCTCATCCACCTCTTCCACCTGGTTAGGTGGCCTGTAGTAGACGCCTAGCATGACATCTCCCTTGTTTTTTGCCCCTTTAAGCCTAACCCAGAGACTCTCAACACTTCTGTCTCCTATGTCCATCTCTACCTCAGTCCAAGTGTGTACATTTTTAATATATAAGGCAACACCTCCTCCCTTTTTCCCCTGTCTATCCTTCCTGAGCAAGCTGTACCCATCCACACCAACATTCCAATCATGTGTATTATCCCACCAAGTTTCAGTGATGCCAACAATGTCATAGTTGTATTTATTTATTAGCACTTCCAGTTCTTCCTGCTTATTCCCCATACTTCTCGCATTTGTATATAGGCATCTAAGATACTGGTTTGATCTTTCCTCCCAGTTTTTTCCTGACTCTCCTTTCTCTCTGCCAATATAGCCCACACTCCCTCTTGTTTCCGACTCATTTCCCCGGTCTCCATGTTCCCCACTTACCTGTGGGCTTTGCTCACCTGTCCCCGTCGAACCTAGTTTAAAGCCCTCCTCACTAGGTTAGCCAGTCTGTGTCCGAATAGGGTCTTCCCTCTCCTCGAAAGGTGAACGCCATCTCTGCCTAGCAGTCCTTCCTCGAATAGCATCCCGTGGTCTAGGAAGCCAAAGCCCTCCTGGCGACACCATCTTCGCAGCCAGGCATTCACCTCCATGATGCATCTGTCTTCCTTTTGAGAAGAGATTAATAAGACTTGGACTTTTCATCTTGGAAAAGAGACGACTAAGGGGGGGTATGATAGAGGTCTATAAAATCATGAATGGTATAGAGAAAGTAAATAAGGAAGTAGTATTTACTCCTTCTCATAATATAAGAACAAGGGGCCATCAAATGAAATTAATAGGTAGCGGGTTTAAAACAAACACAAGAAAGTATTTTTTCACTGTCAACCTCTGGAACTCCTTGCCAGTGGGTTTTGTGAAGGCCAGTACTATAATAGGGTTCAAAAGGGAGCTAGATAAATTCATGGAGGATAGGTCCACCAATGGGTATTAGCCAGGATGGGCAGGAATGGTGTCCCTAGCCTTTGTTTGCCAGAAGCTGGGATTGGGTGATAGGGCATGGATCACTTGATAACCTGTCTGTTCATTCCCTTTGGGGTACCTGCCATTGGCCACTGTCAGAGGACAGGATACTGGGCTAGATGGACCTTTGGTTTGACCCAGTATGGCCGTTCTTATGTTCTTACATATGTCAACACTCACAGACTAACACACAGGCTAAGGGAAGTAGCCAGGCAATATGGGACTGTAAAAGCTCTAGT
Source organism: Malaclemys terrapin pileata (assembly GCF_027887155.1). Lineage (NCBI taxonomy): Eukaryota > Metazoa > Chordata > Testudines > Emydidae > Malaclemys > Malaclemys terrapin. The sequence continues at coordinate 107,685,087 of NC_071506.1, forward strand.
GAAAGAAGCCAGGCAGGGGAAGCTGTGTGTGAAGTGAACAGGCGTTCTGGGTACTCAGCAGCTCCAGTTCAGATTATTTAAACCCTAAATACAGACTGATGCCTAACCTTAGGCACAAATGTTTGGAAGGTTGTGTGCCTCTGTCTGTTCTGCTGACTCCTCCCTGAGTATGTGACAGGCAGGGCCGGCTCCAGGCACCAGCCTGGCAAGCAGGTGCTTGGGGCGGCCGCTCCGGAGAGGGGTGGCATGTCCAGCTATTCGGCGGCAATTCGGCTGATGGTCCCTCACTCTGGCTCGGAGCGAAGGACCTCCCTCTGAATTGCCGCTGCAGATCGCGATCGCGGCTTTTTTTTTTTTTGGGGGGTGCTTGGGGTGGCCAAAACCATGAAGCCGGCCCTGGTGACAGGAGTGCTCCAACTGCTGATGATCATGTGGTAGCAATATCTCTGAGTGTGAAGCTAAAGCATGTTAAGGTTGCTAATATTGTTTGGACGATTTTTCCATTCTCAAATTCCACTTGAGCAGTCCAATTCCAATAATTTATTTTCTGCAGCCACTGTGAAGCAGAAGACGGCTAGATATTTCTGAAATAACAGATGGGTCTACCAAGGAATGAGGTCAACCACGAGACGTTATTTCTCTCTTACTTAGGTATTTCTAAGGAGCCTCTATAACCTTAATACATAGGTGCCATTTTAGCTACCATTTCACAATGGAAAAATACCTAATATCGATAAGAGAGAAGTACTGTTTCTGTTTTAATTTAGAAGCACTGTGTCCCAAGAGCTTTGACACATTGAACTTCACTGATGAAATACATAGGTACAAAATGCACCCCATAGAAATTCAACTGTTGCTTCTTGGAAGAAGCTTTTTTCCATAATCCGTGTTAGATGATGATGCCACAGGCTTTGAAATATTGGAAGCCAGCACTGATCATGCTTACAGATAGCTGAATAATGCACTGCAATGTAAACTAGGCAAACAAATCTATGCCAGTTGCCAGTGAAGGCAGAGAACAGCTCTAATCTTCTAGAAGCAGCTGGTGGCCAGGCTGACATTGAAAGGCATTACTTTTTAAATGAAAGCCTCTGTTTGGGTGATGAAAGCTGCTGGATTCTTTCTGCTTTGGATTACAAGCACTTGTTGGTAGCATAGCCAGAGATCAAAACTGTTGAATGCTACAGAGCAGTGGCAATAGGTAGGATTCTCTTAAATAGGAAATGGATACTTGCCCACAATGGGACACAGTGGGACTTGTCCAGGACAACTTATTGATGGCCACAAAGTTTATCCTGAGGTGAACACCCTGTGTTGGCTTTTAAGTCAGCATTTGGTTCGTGGTACTTAGTGAGCTTCTAACATTGGTTTTAGTAAGGAAAGAGGTCCATTTGTCAATGAAGTTGAACTCTTAAAACACAGAGGGAATAATAATTGGCCAGTGATGGAATTTGTGAAGAAAATCCATGAAAATGACACAGGAAGTGCTGTTATCGGCATTTAAAAGCTGTTGTTTTGCCTCTGCCAACTTAAGCTGTGAATCTGATATGAATCTAAGTTCATTGAACTTCCTCCATTAACAGCCACAAAAATATTAAAGGAAGTAGGCATCTGCGTTGGGCTCCTTGCAGAGAGTGGCAGTCCAGGATTTAACTGGGTAATGTTTGGAACCAGAAATCATCAGTCTTAGGTCTATTCTCCTCTTCAAAGTTTTGCAGCGCTAGCTATATCATCATAAGTACACCGGTGAAACGCTCTTACTGTATGTGCAGCTTATACACCCAAAAAAGTGCTTTTGTGGTTATGTCGGGTCTCAGAGCCAAAAAAATAAATAAAAAATGACACCCCTAATCAACACAGCTAGGCTGGCAAAAGTTCTTTTGTAGAGCAGGTCCTACTGGCTGATATTTTCAATAAGAGAAAAAACGGGGATTCTTCACTGTTAACAAGCAAGCATGCTGGCATGGCATCTAACATGAAATCAGGCATTTTAAACATGGCAGAGAAATGAGGAAGAGAATTTCTAGTAGTGCGGGTAACTGTCACTCAAAAGATTGCTGGGAGGAGAGTTGCTGAACAGCAGCAGCATGTAAAATGGTTCTAATTTTGTAGAGGTTTCAACAACCTGTGGTGCCTGAGAGATGCTAGGAAGATCTGTATTTTCCCTTTTCACCCTGTGGAGTGCCAGAAAAATAAAATCCACCCCTACCAGGATAAGTAATGTAATATTATCCATTCTGCAGATGGGGATACTGAACCACAGAGAGTTTACAACTTGCTCAGAGTCACACAGTGAACCATTGACAGGGACATGGCTAGAACCCAGCTATCCTTTGTTGAAAACAAAAGTGATGTTGGAAGACATTATATTTGGGTCTACAGTGGGCAGTTAGCTACTTTCTAGTCCATTGCAATAGCTGTAATATAGTGAACTTGACTTAGCCTTCTAGGCCAAGGCAGTATAACAAAATAAATAGTATCTGATGCTAATCTCAGGTCCAGTGCCAGCTCCAGGTTTTCTGCCACCCCAAGCAGCGCAAAAAAAAAAAAAAAAAAAAAAAAGCCGATCGGTGGCACTTCAGCAGTAGCTTTATCATGGCGGGTCCTTAACACCCTGTCTTCCTCTTCGGCGGCACCTTTGTATTGGCCGCCCCAAGCACCTGCTTCCTTAGCTGGTGCCTGGAGCCGGCCCTGCTCAGGTCCACCGGAACATAAGTCTGAGATCAGGTTGCCCTTTAGGCATTGGGACTTGTAGTTGGCTTGGCAGAGTGAACAGATGAGGGAGGAGTGAGCAAAATGTTTAACTATCCTCATTGCCAAAAAGGTCAAAGGATATGACTTGCAGACTTTAATTGCAATGCCATATTGACTAAATATATTTTGTTTTTCTGTTAAACTCCTGTCGCGGGTCTAATACATCCCACCATCCTGCAGGGGTGGGGAAGAGGTACGTCACAGCCCCGAAATCGAGTTTGAAGGGGTGCCCCAGGACTTTGGGCTGTGCAGCTCAGGGGCCTCAGTCTTTAATGAGGCCCTTGATAGCAGCGCAGTGTGGCCTATCGGCCAGAATCAATACCATAGCTCTTGCTATCAGGGCAGTGCGGCCCAATGGCCAGAGTCAGTACTACTGGCAAGCTGGGCCACCACCCCAAGGTGGGTGGTGGCCAGGATAGGGGGACCTGGGCCCACCCTATCCACCGGGTCCCAACCCAGGGCCCTGTCGCTGGTGGGTTTGCCTGCCACCAGCTTGGCAGGGGTCGACCGAAACACACTGAGCCTTGGTCCGGTTCTGTCACCGTTTCCCTGCAAAACCTCCCTGGGTCACTTCCTACCCAAGTCTCTGGAGTCCTCCATCTCTGGGATTCTTCGGTCTCTCCCCTCTCCGCATCGCCCCGTGCAGTGTGTCCAGGTCCGTCTCTGACTGGCTGGTATCTGCTTCTTGGAGTGCAGGCAGTCCTCCCTCAAGAGCTGGCGACACACCTCCATCCCCACCGGCAGTCAGTCGAGATTGAGCAGCTCTGCTGGCTTTTATATCCTGCTTTTAGCTGGAGCATGCCCATCCTTGGCCAAGAGAGAAGGGTTAACCCCTGCTGTACCAGTGTGGGGCTGATACACCCCATCACAGCTCCATTTATAACAATGACAAGAGGACTAATAAAATCTCCTGAGAACAATGATGGTCATTTAGCGTGCTGAGACAGAACATTTGTATCTGAGGATTTTATACATAGAAGTAAATTCTTCCAGCTACACCTTAAACTTCATCTGGACAGATATTTCATTCTTGGCACACATCATCTTCGGAAGGAAGATTTCCTTTATCCCTTTTTTTTTGCACAATCTGTAATGCTATTCAAACGCCATTTTCATTTTACAGCTTGAATGATTGAAGGTACAAAAGATCTCTCCTAATGTAACTATTGCTCTCTAAGTCGAAGATGAACAAAGAATAGTCTTCTGCTCTACTCATTCTCCTTCAAAGAATTGTGATGTGTATATTCTTTGCTTGGCGATTCTTGGCAGACTATGGCTAGACTTACCCTCTTTCTTTTAAATGACTGAGAAGTTTGCCACCCCAATACATGTCATGGTTTACATTCATACAGTGAGGGTACACTATGGAATGGCACTTGTGTTTTGGCTACATCAGTCACACCACTACTCTTGTGAAAAGTGCCATGGGACTCTTAATATGAGGTCAGGCCCTCAAAATTATATATCTCAATATATGTATGTCAATCTTATATACCAGTGTGTGTGCTTTGCAATGGATGTGACTGCACTCTGCTTTCAAGAAAAGCCTTTGTTGTGACGGAGTGTACCATCAAAGCTTTGTAATAACAGAACATTCAACAGCTCCTCTTTCTTATTTGCTTTTACATCATTCATTTTGTGCCCCCTTTTAGGGAAATTTGTGCATTTGGCCCTGAACTTTTATTTAACTAATTCTAATATAGCTAGGGTGACCAGATGTCCCGATTTTATAGGGACAGTCCCGATATTTGGGGCTTTGTCTTATATAGGCGCCTATTACCCCCCACCCCCATCTCAATTTTTCACACTTGCTGTCTGGTCACCCTAAATATAGCAGTGTATGTGGCAAACAACCTACAAAAGATGCCTCTGTCATATGCCTCTGTGTCCAAAATTCATATTTGGGTAATTACATTCTGATGACCTAAACTCTCCCTGCAGTTTCAACTTCATATGGTATTTATCTTAATTTACTGTTAAATGACGATGTTGTGAACTGTTAAACAGCGCTGCATTTCACCCAGAGGTGGATGCCTTTCAGTGACGGGCTAAGAGATTCCAGTGTAGTGTTTGTAAGGTTCTTTGGGGATCCTCCTGGATGAAAGACACTATTATAACTGTAAGATCATTATCATTATCATGAAAAACCTTCTCAAGGAAGCAATTCCACCTTCTGCTTCTGACACCTCATTTCTCTGTTGTCTCAGGAGCCTCTTTTGTATCTCCTAGGAGTGTCAGTTCACATCTTAATCTTTTTGTGTATAATCTCATTACAGATAATCCCATTTGCTGGAGATGTCAGTACTTCTCCTCTATGTGAGGAAGGATTTCCACTCATCTCATTTTGTAACTGATCCCAGATACATTTACTGAATAAATAGACCAGCTGTAGCTGGATTCTCCCTTAGGTTGGGACTGTCTGTGCTCTACAGAAATGTCTCAGGGGGGAAAAAAGGCCAATTAAACTGAGTAAAATTACTCATCATTTACTTTAGGCAGAGAGGGAATTTTTGATATTTTTCCAGCTATAAAAGAACAAGATTTATACATTAATTCTAAAAATGGCTTGAAACAATTTTTCAGAACTATCCATTTGAAATCTGCTCCATTTTGTCAAGACAGATGCAGTAGCACCTTTCCTCACTGATTCCTTATCTTTTAGTAACTCTTGTCAATTAGGGAGGACATAGTCCACTCTCAATTCATTGAGTCCACCACAATTGTCAGTCAGTGACAGGCTCAGGGGAGGGCAAGACTAAGCAAACACAGAGGATAAATGATATGAGAAGGGCACAGTTTGGAGAAAAATGTGTGTCCTTATGGAACACTATTTCCCATAAATTGCTAATCCTTAAACTCTTGAGTAGGCTCTCATTGTTGATAAAAATCTAAACCCTCATATCCTTAAAGGGAAGGAGGGGGGGGGGGGGGAAGAAGCAGTCACTCTCATTTGACGGTTTGAAAAAAGAAAAGATGTTTATACCACTCACTGACTGGCTAATGAATAATCAGATTTCACAGCTTGAGCGCTGGGGTGGTAATTTGGTTGCACGCCATGCTCCAAATCCATGGAATAGTGCTTCATTAATGTGAAGACCTGTATAATCAAACAATTAGCAGTCTCTCTGCTGCTAAAGCAGCTTTTCATCAGCATATATACTTGGTTGTAAGATGAGTCTCAAATTACTGGATCTGACAGCAACTAGTCTTTTACTAAATCACCACAGCAGGAAAATGGAGTGGACGGAGAATCCATATTTTTAACCTGTCAGGCTATGTCAGCAAGAGTTTTACTCTCACCAGATCATGCTCAGTAAAGAGTACTACCAGGAAATATTGGAGGTGAAAGATTAACTGAAATTTCTTTTTAAATGAATAAAGCATTGTTTTAGACCAGAAATCGTTAACAGAACACATGGCAGCCTTAAATTACACATGAATCTGTATAGCAAAATATTTGAAATAATTTCCTTCTTAATTTATCTCCCAGGATGTAAGTTCAGAGTTCTACATTTCCCCCAGCCACAGGGTTCCGTTTGCCACTACACAGGATTAATGCTCATAGGGAAAAGGAAACTCATGGAGTTTCCTAGGAATTCTTCCCATGGAAAACACCAGTGTTTCCATCCCTTGTCACATGGATTCCACTGAGATCTATGCAGATATTGGGGGATTTGTGAGAGGCCAGAGATAGCTGATCTATGCCTCGCTTCTGCTCTCCAGTTCTTCTATAAACATCACAGCTGAGAGAGAAAACTTAGCATTGAAACTAAACATGATCCTAAGATGCAAAGTGTGCATTTAGATATGGGTATGGATTTAGAATCTCCCGAAGTTCAGGGATGTTCAGCAGGGTTTAGGGTCTGACCCAACACAAGTTAAAACCAATACAAGCTCCTAGGCTTTGGGTTAATGGAGGTTGCTTGACTGGAAAATGACCAGGACATTAAGAGGAAGCAATATGGGAAGGAGGATCCGATTTTTTTTCTACTGATACCAGAATAATTCATGAAAGGCCTGAAGAAAGAGTTAACCCAATGTAAATTTGGTGCAGGAAGAAAATCAGGCCAATAAATGCATCCATTCCTATAGACTCAGTGCAAATTGTCCTGCAACTATGAACACTTTTTCTTGTTGGCAAACTTGATTTTCCTTTATTTTATTTTATTTGCTGCTGGTTTTGGGTCACTCTTGTGCTGTCATAATTTGTTCTACTGAAATCAGTTGCGTATCAGGGAATGGTTCCTTCCTTCTGTAGCATGGCAGGCATTTTAACATGCATGTATCTGGAACAACGAGCAGTATTCATGGGGTTAATATAGATATTAATCCAGATCCTCAGCTGGTGTAAGCCAGTGTAGCAAGGTTGAGTTACACCAGCTGAGAATTGGACCCTGTATGTTTACAATATAATTGAGCAATGGCTGATCTTATATGGAACAGAGTTGGGCTGTATTTGTAATGCTAGATTTTATTTGTGCTGTTAAACCTTAGGAGTTTTCCCTCTTATTGATCAAAAAGTAGCTCCACTTACATATTACAGATATTGTACCAATCTTGGAACCCCAACAATGTGAGATGGAGCTGAGGGGCTCAGTAGTTTGTAGGATCAGCAAATCTGCTCCTTCTTATTGACTCTTTCCAGGGTATCAAAGTCTGAGGTGATGGACACACCTGATACACATTAGAGTGTGTTGTCAAGGGCCAGTCATAATTGGTTGTTGTGGAGAAGATGAAAGGAGACATGCCCCTCTAGCGATAACTATATCAATTTAATATCAAATTGGGAGGCTTCTGCTGCAGACCTCATAATGGTTGTTTTTATTAGAAACAGAGCACAAGATTGGAAAAGGCCAATATCCCTCCTTTCCCCTCATACTTATTACCTATTTTCAACAACAGCTGTGAGGTACTAAAACAAGATCTTTCATGAGACAGATGGACTCCAACAACTTCATCCATGCATTTTTCTACACCTGACTCTCCAAAGGCTCTGCAGTTATTGAAACAGTCTATTTTCTTATGCTGGAAATGTCCACAGAGTTCCTAGGTTGTCTGTTGACTTGGGAATAAAACTTCATTTTTCTGAGTATGCACACAAAACTAGCATGCGGCACAGTATGGTGTCCCCTCTCTTTGGCAGTTTGTTCTTTCACAATGAGACACATTAAGGGGAGACTTGGATAGATTGGGGAAGAGCTTTTATAATTACAAAATATTTAAATAAACCTGTGTGCCTCTTAGTAATTTTTTTAACCTCAGTTACAAGGCCCAATTTTTCCACAGACATAGTCTTTCCACCACACTCATCCCTGAGCCCAATGTTAAGGTTGCTTTTTCTGCTCTAAAGACTTGAAGGCCTTCTTTCTTCTCTTGAACTTCTTACTCAGCTCCCTGCACTCCCCCGTTCTTTGTGCATCAGCAACCTTCATTTTTTCCCCTTGGACTCTCTTCACCTCTGCAAGGCCAATCATACATCTATCCTATATGCATGATTCCTCTTCCTTTTGTATCTATTAAGCTGTATGTGATACTCACAGAAATCTATAAAGAAACAACTTGGTTGACACATTGTTAGGTATCTGAATTGGTTGGTTTGGGGGTGGGGGAAAAGAGAATTCAAACAATTTCTAATGGGAAAACTAGAAATGCTGGTGATTTTTTTATCTGTTAGGTATTCTATCTCGGTTTTACGAACATCACAAACTGAGTTTTCTTCATCATTAGATGATGCACAGAGGAAGACAAGTCCCTTAGGAGAAAGCCAATAGGCTCATGAATTTGTTTGTTCACTTTCTTTGTTACAACAATTTGGTTTTGTAGGCAGCATTTGTGAACCAAATCTTAGTGAGTCAGTGATGCCTCAGGGAAAATTTTCTAGTACTTTCCTTTTAGAAAGAGCTCTTAGTATTTCCTGTTTAATTGTAATTTTTAAAATGATTAAGGATGTTTTCATGATGTGTTGTGTAGGGGTCCATTATTATTGATTTATTTCTAATACAGTAGCGACTAGCAACCCAATCAAGGGTTAAGACCAGTCTTCCTTAGCATTGTACAAGCAAGTAGTATAGAAAATGGTCCCTGCTCCAGACAGCTCACACTCTAGGATCTATCTGCTTAATTCTCACTTGCAGCCATGATCCTTTTGAGGGAGTGTAGCCGTTTCCTCAGCAACTAACTATTTAATATTTATATTGTACTGACCAGAGGGCCCCGGCAGGTTAGGCAAGTGGTGGTTAATCTTAGTTAGGCTATGACATCATCATTATGGCAAATCCCACAGAGATGTGGCCTCCTTGCAGATCGAGGGCTACCCAGATTGATCTCTGGCTTGGTCCTTAAGATATTCTGGCTAGATATTCAGTCTTTGCCGATCACTGGCAATCTTATTGTACCACAGAAACTTTTGGTGCTAAGGTGATCGCCGGCCAGCTAGTGGCATTCCTTGATACACACGCTTAGGAATTTGGTTGTCCTCCATTCTAACAATATATCCATAGCAAGAAAGCTGCCTAAACCAAACAATTGCTGATGGAGGCAGTTTCTGGGTTTGGCTTCAAATACCCTCACTTCTGATCTTGTCTTGGCACCTCATATGGAGCAGCTGACAAAGACAACGAGGATCAAAAACATCAACCCGGTGTTCTTTAGCCTTCCTCTGTACCCATGTTTCATTTCTCTACAGTAGAGTTGGGATAATTATGGTTCTAAAGATCTGCAGCTTTATGGCAAGCTTGATGTTGCAAGGTTCCCACAGAAGCTGCTGAAGGGCCCGAACCATGGCAGCAGCTGCTGCTATACAAGTGTCCACCTCTTTCAAGCATCTTCCAGCATTGTCTATGATGCTGCCCAAATATTTGTCATCTTGATAGCCCTCCAAACAGTTAATACTGAGCTGGCTTGTAATCTGAAGATGGAGGCCACTTGATGGTAATGGCTGATGGAAGACACTGCCTGGGTTCCTATCTCCATGGGAGTTCAGCAAGACTGTGTTTTGGCACCGTCGTGAGCATTGACTACTTCTTGTCTGCTAAACTCTGTGTTATCATTGGTTCATTCACCCAAACCATCACTACCCTATTAGTTGTTTTGTCTAGCTGTTGCATCCTGAAACCTAGTATGTTAGGGCTATGGCAGCATACAGAGGATAAGTTGCTTAGCCACCCAGGGAACAGTTTACCCAGTACAGGCCCCATCACAAGTCTCCTGGGAATTATTGACGGTGGGATTTTCAAATATGCTTAGGGGTTTTAGGCACTCAATTCCCATATAAGCTTGATAAAAATCAGTCATATAATTCTCTCAGGCACCCTCAATCTCACCCTCAATCACTTATTGATCTCAAAACAAGAAGCTAAATATAGATTCAGTAACAGTCCTCTTCTTTGTAGTATGTAGCTCATATTCCTCAAAATAGCAAGAGCTATGTAATGCTGGTAGGAGTTTACTAAAAAAGCAAAGCTGATATATTGTACAAACAATTATTTTATTTTTCAAAGTGGGATTCCTTGAAGTTTCTACATATATTTCAAACATCAAAGCCGTGTATATGCCCAAGGAATGTGTTTATGTACACACTTAAGATTACACACACACACACACACACACACACACACACACACACATCAACATACATATATTTTCATGATAAAAGGTTCTTTTTTGCTTACAAGTTTCTCTGCTGTTTACTCTCTTCTTGCTGACCTAAACCTGTTTGTCCTAGGTTAGGCCCCAATTCTGAATGTTTATGCACTTGTTTAATATTAATCACACAATTCAATGAAACTGTTTGCATAAGTAAACTAAACTTCAGTGGGAATGGTCATGTGAATAAAATGAAACACAAGTAAGTGTTTGCAGGACCAGGGCCAAAATGAGGCTGTGAAAAGATTACTATGATAGCACAAAAGATTTCTATATGTGAAATTTATATTGTAATTTATATACATATGATTTCATAGAACAAGGCAAAAACTTGATATCTTCATAGAAAGTTTTTTTTATTTAAAAAAAATTCAGATTAAAATAACACTTTCACAATTAATTTAAACATTAATATTTATAAGACAAGAATGCTCTGAAACGCATTTAATACTCATATTGGGCCATATTTAGAATTGATATATCTGGTAAAATGCAGTTACTTTAATCTATTATATGTTGTGCTGAATCTACAATATATTGTAATGAATATTTTTTTATATATATACATACAAAGTTTATATATATATATTTATATATATATAAAGATATTCAGTTTTTGCCTTGTTCTATGAAAAGCAATTTAGATTTTTTTTACAGAAAACGTGTGTTTTAACAAATCACTGCCATGAGCTAATCCACATCTGAATCCAGAAAATGCTCTCAACATTATCCTTCTCTGTTCACATATATTTGAAGTAAATTACATCAAATTGTATTTGAAATACCAAACTGGCATTAATGGAAGCTTTTTTTTTTGCTCCAGGCACCATTTTAAAATAGATGAGCATAAAAATGCAGTCTGCATCATTAAGTTTATATGAAACTAGTGAGAATAAAAATCACCATGTAAGTTCTAATAAGATGTGTTTTTCATTCCAGTTTAATAACCCAAGACTATATTCATCTTCCAGTATAATAAATACACTGAAGGGAAAGCATTCTTTTGTGGTTTTTAACATGTTGAGAGTTTCAGAAGATGGAGTTTTCTGGGAAGCTGGGTGCAGAAAATTCTTTAATATGGCAGTGCGGAGTATTATTATCATAAATAATTAATGTGCACAGCAGAAGAAAGCCTGGCTTCATTAATAATTCTTATTTTTAGTTGGCATAAGCTAGAGGTGCTGTATCTTCTTTCATCCAATCCATGTCAAATTCCTTGATTTTAATTTAATAGATGTTAAAATTTTAAAGGTGTTGTACATACTGCAATGTTTTTTTGTTTGTGGCTTTGCATTAATATCCTAGCACTAATTCTTATCCACTGAGATGTTTTCAGTAACAGGCAAAAGGGGAGGGGGAGGGGAAGTAGCAACCAGGCAAGGTAGAGTGGGCATCAATGTCAACTTCTTTCATCTTACATTTCCTCTTGGGACCAGTTAAGATGCTGCTTTGATTAGGACCTCAGGAAATATTAAAAAGATCTGCTGTGTATTTGAACTCATCAAACTTGCCTCTTTTTTGAATGCAGGGGTAATTCACCTCCCACATTTCAAGAACACCGGTTCCCTCTAACCCAACCTCACATTTGTGATCAACCAAGTCACTTGTCAAAACCACCAAATCTTTGATAACAAATGTTGGTGCTTCATTAATGCTGTGTCTAAGAAGGAGCAGCTTCTAAATATTTCTTCTTAGTACAACTGAGGAAATAAAGAGAATGCTACAGATGGCACCAAGGTTACACTTTACAAGGCAAACACAGGTAACATGGTATTAAAACAAAGGAAATTGATGTGACAACTGGGGGGAAAAAAAGGCAGGGGGAACCATTTTGCATTGCTACATAAATTATATGGGGAAAGGCTGTGGCTCTACTTTAAATTTTGGAAATAATACTATGGAGATAATGTTAACTCGCAATATGTGTTTAAAACTACTGCAACTGTTAATTAGTGTAAATGTTACAGCTGGTTGAAAAATTATTTTTTGCAGAAATAAAAAAAAAAACTGAAAATTTTCTCTCAATTTGGTTTTTTTATGAAAAAAATGAAACCAAAAATAAAAAATAGTTGTGCCCCCCCCCTTTTTCCCTATGTCTCTTTCCCTTTTTTTCCTCTTTTCCCTCTCCCTCCCCTTTTTCCAGAGACAAGATGAAAAAAGGGCAGGGGAATCAGGAGGTGGAAGAGAGAGGGGAAGGGGGGGAAAAAAAGAGAAATGGGTCAAGGGGGAATAAAAAAATCTGGAAAAGTTGCAAGGATGGGAGGAGGGGGTTGTTGGAAAAATGAAAAAATTCAAACAAAATGAAAATTTTCCATTAAAAATGCTTTTTGAAAAAAAATAGGCCTTTTTTAATTAGAAAGGAAGAAAGAAAAGAAAATGATTGTGAATCAAAATTTTCACCCAATAAATATTTTCTACAGATGTAGAAAATTTATTTCAACTCTGCATCATCACTTCATCAGCCCGCTATTGGAAGTTTCAGTAAAAGATTGTTAATTTCTCATAATAAACTCAGTAATGTACTTGGCTGGAAAATCATATTTCAATCTTATCCATCTGTCATAGGGTCTTGTACTGCTGCTCATCTGTCACACAAACAGGAACAGGAATCCCATGTTGAATAGATAGCCAGAGTGGTATAGTGGGGTCCTAAGAAGTCAAGTTTTCAGCAAGTTGAAGTTGCAAAAACCAATCAACCAACCAATCACCCTCCACAAGCATGTTCACATAGTTACAGAATGAATCCGCATATGTGAATGGACACTTGGCCTCTCAGAAGTATATGGAAGTGTGGGTGCATGCAAACCTCAGACCTTCACTTGTTGAAACAATGTTCCACAATGTACTAGATACTGACCCATCTCTCACCCCTAGAAATAAGCAGATACTGACTGTATACTAGATTGTGCCCAAGGCACACTTTAGAATGTTGAGCCATCCAAATTCCCCCACAAGAGGATTCCCAGGCAGTGCAAACCAACATGGGAGCTGCACTACCCTTGAAGTGAAGGCAGCATACTCCCTCCCTGCACCTGTTCTACAAACCCAGCCCAGAGCCAGATACACAAACATGGATCTGCCAAAGCAAACGGAGCAGTATCCGGTGTAAGGCATGCTAATACTACACTGACGACAAATGTCTACAAAGAAATAGTTATGCTACCTGTAGACCATGCAGTGATACACCTATTTTTGAGTTACTCATTTTTGCAAACAGAGAACAAACCCTAAATATGCACTTAAAGTTTAGGCATTAATATCATAGGCGTAGTTTGGCTTCTATATCTTGGGAGGCAGCTCCAGTCAGGCCAATGGGACTGTGCATGGGGGTGGGAGGCAAATTCCACGCCTGCCCAAGGCTTGCAGTTTGGAGGGGGGCAATACCCATAAATAAAACACCTCTACCCTGATATAACGTGACCCAATATAACAGGAATTTGGATATAATGTGGTAAAGCAGCGCTCCGGGGGGGCGGGGCTGTGTGCTCCGGCAGATCAAAGCAAGTTCGATATAACACGGTTTCACCTATAATGCGGTAAGATTTTTTGGCTCCCGAGGACAGCGTTATATCGAGGTAGAGGTGTACCTACATTGCATTATATGCCCATAGGGGTGCTGTTTTGCTGCACTTGCAATGCATCCATCAGGCACCAAATGATTATAAATATTTTTTGTGCTTTTTGTCATCCCTTCCTTCTGCTCAAATAGTGAGATCATACAATATGATAACATTATGCTTTGCTTCTTTGGTATCTTTCTTCTATGGACCTCAGTGCACTTTAGAAAGATGAGAACGTATAATTATACACCACTGTTATTTTCAGGGCAAGGACAAAAAGGTGACAAAATACCTGTATTTTAATAGTGTTTCTGCTGCTATGGAAGTGAGAAAGGAAGTGAGAAGTTCTTGTTTTAACACTAACAAACTCACTAATCAGCAAATGCAGACAAATTATACAATAGGTGAAGGTCACAAGCTCACAGGCTAAAATCTGCACTGAAAGCCACAAAAACATTTTTCTGATGTTCAGTAATGACTTCCTTATTTCCTATTAATCCCTTGTAACAACGGATTTATTTGCAGGAAATCAAGCAAATACCTTATTCTGGGAAGAGGGTATGACAATCTGGAGCCGTCTCTTAATCATACATTGACAAATTCTTGTTTAAGAGAAACAGAGCTTTTAAAGGGATAAATTTCTGTGTACAAAACCGGAACCCATGCGGAAAAACTGTAGCTCTTTGAAGTAAATAGATGGCCAATAAACTGCCATGTACCACAAAGTACAATATATTAGAAAATGACTTGGTGAAGGAATAGAGCTCTTATTCTGCATGCTTTGTGCATCTAACGCATGGAAAAGGATGTTTCTTAAAAGTCCACTATGTCTCATGTTTATTATATACATTAATTATGTGGTGTCAGCTCTTTTCATTGCTTCTAAAATATTCCTGTAAATGTTACAACCCCCCTGCAGAGACATTTTGATTGTTTTCAAATTAGGATGTTACAGAGCGATTGAAGAATTGACTGGCAGTTGGCAAAAAATTAATGATAATGAATTCATTTCAATAGAAATGGACCAGATACCATGCCGGCTGTCGAAACTTTTCAAAGCTGGTTTCTCTCCAGTAAACAGGGTCCTGTAGGCTCTATCCATCTGCCTACAAGAAAAGAGCCTTTTACATTCTGCAGAAAATGTTGTGAAAATACCACTGAGAACTATTGATTTCATGATCACTTGCAGCTCCCAGGAGGGAAGATGAACTGTGATAAACTCAATGGCAAAACAACAGTACCAAGTCCATATTTTTTTTTCTTTTTGGATTTGCAGGTAGCTTGTACTCTCCAAAGTAACAAGAACTACATATGTTTATCAGACAGTAAGCTCCGCTGCCTATAGAGTGCTAAATATTTCTGACCTTAGTGCATGTTTTTAAATAACTCTGAGCTATGGCTTATCCCTGTGCTTGCTGGGTCTGATTCTGATCTTACACTGGAGTAAGTGACATCAGTCACTGTGTAAAGCTACTTTGCTTCTTCATATTTCATGCTGTGGATAATCTCCTCTACTCTGAGAAGGGAAAACCGTGAAAGGTCTACAGCTCTTCTGTTGTTCAAATGTTTTGTGTAATGAAAATAGTGCAAAGATACAAAGGAAAACAATATTGGGGATTTACTCAGAATTCAACATCTGGGGCCAGATTCTTAGTGAGTGCAAATCAGGAAAGCTCAATTGACTTTAATGGAGCTAAACTGATTTATATCAGCTGAGGATCCAGCCTATTTTGTTTGTTTACGAAAGAGATTGTTCTAGCCTTTTCACTGAAAATCACTTTGGGTTAGTTTGTGTCCTTACACAGCCATGCAGTGGTAGGGGGGAAGGCGGAATAAGGACTTCACACTCCCTCCTCCTCTTTGTATTGCTTGTATAATATGTGCCCCAAATCCCTTCCCCAGAGCACAAGGCAGCATGGGGGTTATTGATGCAATATTAATCCCTGGAGCTCACTGGCAGAAAGGGGGTATAGGGGAGTAGAAAAGGACAAGGAGTAGGTGGAGATATTAATCAACTCCCTCGCCATGCCAACAAGAGCATGTTACCCCCCTCAACTGGGCAGCAGTAAATTACTTCTCCTCCCTCCCATGCCATCTATACCACCTTCAGCACAGGGCTGTGTGTATAATGCACAGCTGAGCTCTTTGAAAGCATATGTGCCAGTGCAGTAAGTGGGAGAACTCAGTAAGTGTAATACAAGTAGGACATTATTCATTCTAGAGACAAGGTGGGTGAGGTAATATCTTTTATGGGACCAACTTCCGTTGATGAGAGAGACAAGCATTCGAGCTTACACAGAGCTCTTCTTCAGCCTCTGAAGAAAAGCTCTGTGTCTCTCCTCAATAGAAGTTGGTCCCATAAAAGATATTATGACACCCACCTTGTCTCTCTAATATCCTGGGACTCACATGGCTACAACAACACTGCATACATTATTCATTCTATTCAGTTATTTAGGGCATGTGAGCTGAGATACAAATATACAAGCTCACACAGACAAGTTGCTTGCTGAGAAATATCTCCCTATTCTGGATCCTCCCTTCGTTGTTTCCCGGGTCCTCTTTTTGGCTAACAATGCTTAATTTCTATGTAGCCCTCTTTCTTTTCCCAGAGCCTTCTACTTCTCTTGCTTATAGATGATAGATATTCATGTGTTTCTTCCCTGGGCCTTGTCCTACAGGTTACTGGACCTCTCTATATGCTCCAAAGGACTATGTCATGACTTGTAAGTCTCGAATCAGGCTCCACAGGGTTTCTGGGGGGTCATCACACTCCAATCCCCACCCAATGGTTTACTGAACCATTAGAACCAGAACTCCTTGAAGCCCAGCTCAGATAGAAGGCTCCAATTGGTGGAACACAAGAGCTCCTGATTGGTCCACTTCTCCTAGTTAAACCAGAAGGATGAACAGGAAGTTGTCTATATAACTGGGTTCCACCTTGCTTTGAAGTTGGCCTGCTCACCCAGTGCTACCAGCTCTTGTCTCCTGATCCTGATTTCCTGATTATGGTCTCTGTTTCTAATTTCAGTTCCTGATCTCCTGGTTCTGAACTCTGACTGGCGTAGGGACCTGCTCTCCGGTCCCGTGCTAACCATGAGGCCTGTCCGCCTATGTCTCAGCCCTGATACTATCTACCTATAGTCCTAGGACTCTTGCTGCTAAGGTTGCTTTCAAAGGGGATGTATGGTACGAACTGTGTATTTCTACTAAATTTTTAATCAGAGGTGGTGAAATAAAGTAATAAAATCTCATGATTTTAATAAATTAACATAAGCCTGGAAAATATACATTACAGTATGTTTTGGACTTGAGTACCAAACATTTCTCTGAAAACCATTTAACATTAGGGAGAGCTGATTTCAATATAATGTATGGGGGTCAGGTAATTGAGCTGTATATAATATTAAGAGAGTTATATGTATACCACCATAAAACAAATAAAAAGGAATAGGTCTTCATACACCATGTAGTCAGCCTCTGGAATTCACTGCCACAGCAGATATTCGTTAAAGGCCTTGGTTCTCCCTTTATGGTGCCAGAGTGGTATAAAGGGACCTTGGTACAAATAAGAATCTGGCCCAAAGACTGTTTTTTTGTAATTTAATAGAGGCTGGGTATTATGACTAAACACTTGTAGTTACACATATTGAGGCAGGGACAGACAATTTTTATTCTTCAGGGTGGGGCAGGAAGTAATATCTACCCATGTGTATCACATCACAAATGGCCAGGGGATGGGTGCATGCGTGCATGAGACGCCTGTGTGTGTGCGTGATGGACAGTGTCAGCAGGCGAGTGGAATTTGCCTTTATCTGAAGTGTCAGCTAATGGCCACTACAGGAAGCAGGTAACTACGATTGTTGGATCAGTGGTTTGATTCATCATAGCAAATTCGATGAGTCAAATTCTTTTAAATTACATCTGTGCAAGCAGAAAAGGAGGGACATTCTTGAGGTTAAGGCACTGGACTGAGCCTCAGGACATCCAGCGTAAGCCACACACCTCCTGTGTGACCATGGGCATGTCGTTTACTCTCTCTGGAACTCAGTTTCCCATCCTTAAAACAGGAATAATTCTTCCCTACCTCATAGGTGGGGTAATGTGGATAAATTAATTCATGTCTATGAGGTGCTGTCCCTGGGCAGGGCTTCTCCACCGCTCCAAAATATACTCTGCCGTACCCAGTCTCTGGCAAGGAAGTTTATATTCTTAGTAGAAGCAAGTAACCAAACAGAAAAACAGTCTTTTAACTCAGTCCTTGCTTTGAGGTTTCAGCACCATCCATCTCAGGGGCCTCGGGCAGCTTGCCAGTTCTGACCACCTCTGCTGCCTCCCTGAGCACCTGGCTCCTTGCTCCAGGGGACACACCACAAAAGTTAGCATTCTACTCTATTATGGCTTCCTGTCTCAATCAATCCCCTCCTTCCTCCTGCCCACTAGCAGCACTTTATAGTCCAGCCCCCTTTAATTGGCTGCATTGGACTCACCTGCTCTGGTCCAAGGGTGCTGGGCCTAGTTTATTCACAGGGACCAGCTACCTTGTGACAGGAACTTGGATTCTACAGCAAAGGGGCCCATATAAATACCCAGATGGATAGACTTCAGAGGGATTGAACTTGTGTAACTGAGAGCAGAATTTGGCCCCATTTTCCTAGCTAAAGCTCCATGTATCAAGATGAGATTCTATCCCATAAATCTTTATTTATGGATCAAGCTATTTATTAATGCTGAATTTCCTCTTTTATTAATGTCGGGTATGGAAGTAGACGAGTCTGAGTCAGTCAGAAGAAGTTGGAATGGAAAGTTTGATGTTAAGCTCATTGTAATAGAACAAGAAAAAAATCTATTGCGCATTATTATCCTTATTTATTTATCTTGTAGTAGATCCCAAAGACCCCGATTAGGATGGGGCCACTCTTGTGCTGGGTGCTGTAAACACACATAGGGTATATCTACACTACCCACCGGATCGGCGGGCAGCGATTGATTTGGGGGGGTGATTTATCTTGACGGGGGAGCAGCAGCAGTCGATTCACTGCGGTGAAGACACCTCGGTAAGTCGATCTAAGTATGTCAACTTCAGCTATGTTATTCACGTAGCTGAAGTTGCGTAACTTAGATCGATCCCTCCCCCAGTATAGACCAGGCCATAGGAAGACACAGTCCCTGTCCTGAAGAGAATAGCTGTCTATTGCTATTGCTTTAATTCACCTCTTCCTTCAGCACAGCAATGCATTTGAAAAAGTACTAACACATTTTGTTCACTTGCTTTGAAGGATGTAAAGACAAGCACCTGTGCAAAAGCTTCTCACTGTGTTTGTTTAACATAAGAAAAAGATAGCAGCTTCCCACACAATATATACACTGCTCATCATAATAAGTTGTCAACTTCATGGGTATGGCCTGATACTCTTTAGTGTACATGCGCGCGCGCACACACACACACACACACATACGTACGCACACATACACGTCACACTCCTGTCACCTTCTTGGAACTTCAAGGAAAATCCATGTGAATGAATACGCACCTTGAAGTAAACAAGCTATATCAGAAAAGACACAAGCACAAAAGAAACTTCCTGGGTGCTGCCTGTCACTGTACTTTATGCAGTATGCTAGCTTTCTTCTTATCCTGCACAGTGTTTACCTCACCTGTTCAAAGATACTTTCATCGCCAGTTTTCCTCCCATTTCAGATGCTAATCTTGCATGGAAAATAAAATAATTGTTAACGTGGCTGCAGATGGGAGGCTTGCTAAGCAATTTTTTAACAATTAGGACGGGGT
This sequence comes from Malaclemys terrapin pileata, assembly GCF_027887155.1. Taxonomy (NCBI): domain Eukaryota; kingdom Metazoa; phylum Chordata; order Testudines; family Emydidae; genus Malaclemys; species Malaclemys terrapin. The sequence goes on from NC_071506.1 coordinate 107,704,836, forward strand.
GGGGGAAGTGTTTGGGTTTCAAGGAAACTTTTCCACGCTCCTTTTTTTTTTCTGGAGCCACTTGTTTTTCTGCCACTACAGTGCAGCTTAGGGTGAACAATAGGGTTGTTACTGGGGACAGAAAGGGGGGATCTCCAGAGTGCAGATTCATTAAACCAGTTTGTCATCTCCTGTTTTTAGTATTAAAGGAATATTGAGCAAAAAAGGGTAGAACATAGTGTTCTGGGAAACAGATAATCAAATGGCCTAAAGCTAGTGTTTACTTTTTTTGAATGTTTTACAGAGGCATTGCTTGAAGATGTATTAAAAACAGAGAGAGAGAGAGAGACTAATAATAGCCTTTCAGTTACAGAAATAGAGAAGCAGCATAAATATGATAATTGAATTTGGTTTGTCTGGTCAATAATCTGCCTTTATCCTATGACTGTATTTTCCAGATTTGAGTCTTGATCTTGCTAGGTGCTGGGCACACTCAACTGCTACTGGAATCAGTGGAAGCTGAAAGTCTCCAGCATCTTGCATCATTGGGCTCGGACTTTCTGCATGCATTTTTCTCTGGGTTTTTGCACTCAGCAGTGATTTTGTTTTTCTCTTTCAATCTTGCTATTTGTTCATCCATATTTGTGCAGTCTTCCTGCTATCCCCTTTGTGAAGGCAACCTGTCATTGTCAACACCTGCACCAATGACAGCGAGGTGCACATTTGGGCCATTCTAAAGCTGACACGAAGGCAGTTCTCTTGCTGACTGACCAACATAGGTCATTTGTGCACAGGGGTTGGTAAGCAAGCTTTTCCCTCCCCAGAAATATTATGGACTCAGCCTCTTTCTGCTTGTTCTCTGCCTTACATTATTCAACCCTACACTTGGGGAACTGACACTGCTGGTAAACCAAGGAGTTTTATATTTTTTTTTGTTGCACTTGGAGATGAAGTGTCACTTAATTATGGTGAATTATAGTGTCTAGAGTCCAAAATATTTGTGTAATTGTAGATAATGAACTCTAATTCCTGGCTATGTTCAGAATAAATATTTATGCCCCAGAGCCCTCCCTGTTACATCTAAGGGAGCAACTTGGGGGGAATTGTCGGCATGCTGGACCATTGCTTTCCGCCTGGTTGCCTAAAGCGAACAGATCTGTGCTTACCAGTTGTAGTGTTTTCTGTCAGTCAGTGGTATGACAAGGCATGACAAAATATCTTGAAACATCTGGGAAAAACTTGAAAAGACCAGATAACCAGGCCACACTAAGGTCACTTAGCACCTTAAGACAATCTTTAAGGAGCAGCAGAGGGAATCCTGGGCTGGCATAAAACTGGCATAGCTCCCCCACCCCGCACAGGAGGTGTGTTGAGGTTGGCTGTGGGTGTGACACAGACTAGAAGGGAGAGAGCTGGAGCATGAGGCATTGTGCTGATCCTCAGCTGGTGGGAAGGTCCCAAAGCCATTTTTGCCTCCACTTCTCCTGCAGCTGCACTGTGTACTACCAGGATTAGGTTTCTTTTCTTCTTCTGTTTATTCTGAGAAAAATACTTCCGAATGGGTAACGTTAACTAACTTCTTCTCCCTGGGGATGTGTGGGAGGTTGTGTGTGTGTGTGTGTGTGTGTGTGTGTGTGTGTGTTGGGGCTTTGGTTTGTCCACACCTTGGATGAAATCCTGACTCTATTGAACTTAGCGGGAGTTTTCTGCAGCTAGGATTTCATCCCTTAAGTTTTAACAGGTCACTAAAATTGTTCCCCTCTTCAGCAATCCTGCCATATGGGTCATCACCACCAGTGGAAGCAACAACCTTTACAGTCTCTTGCAAGTGAAGTACTGCTCCTAATGATAATAAAGAGCAATATTGCTTACACAACACCTTTAATTCCAAGAATCTCATAGAGCTTTATGGTTGTCATTAATTTAGCCTCCCGATAGCTTCAGACAATATACCCATTTTACAGGATGGATAAACTGGGGCACAAAGAAGTTAGTTTCTTGCCTCACAGCAAGGGAGTTCTGAATATGGAACTAGAACCCATTTGTTCTGATTACCAGGCCTGTGTTATACTGCCAATAAACAATAATTTGGTTGGAAGGGATTTTTGCTTCTGGTAAAGAAGTTGTACAGTCACCAAAATATTTCAGACTAACTGCCTTACAAAGCTATTTTGACCGTGTTATTTATATTATTTCCTTCTGTAGCATCTCTCGTTGGCGTTAGCTAATTGGAGAGAGCAGCCTCATTTGCTAGTTACAACATGTAAACTGTAGTTTTCCAGGCAGGTGGCTCCTCATGGAAGACAACAATTGCAAAACTTCATGTCAATACATGAGTCCTTTTTATAGTCCAATATTGTCAACACAGACTAAATCCTGAAAGCAGACAGTTCAAATTTCACAGTCAAAGATAGTATGGAAAATACAAACATGAAAAACTTCTGAGTGCATCTCTTCCAGTGCTGGGAAACTGTCAGCGTCCCTCTTGTCCAAATACAGCATTGCATTCCTGGGAGAGAGACAAACAACTGTATTTTCTCCAAAAGAGTGCATAGCAATGTAAGCTCCTGAACCATCCATTTTAGTCTTGCTTTGACAGATGCCTTTGGACTCTGAATGAGATTGTGGTTGCTGCCTTGTTAGAATAATATTTCTGAGGTCTGAGAAGTACGTTCAGATTTATATGCCAGTTTTCCTTTATGCCAACAGCTATGTAATGCAGCAAGACTGCACCAGGCGCCGTCTGATAAGCTTTTACAGGAAGGTTGTTTTAATCCAAGAATCTTTACATTTCTTCTACTTTGTTGCCTTCTGGCTCCCCTGCCAAACTGATGTTCTTTCATCAGAGCTTGCTCTCCAAGACACAGATATTTGACTTTCGAAAAGGAGAGGAAGGATGGTCCTAGCTCTTGTCTAGAGCTCTGAAGAACTGGGAGCAAGTCCCTGTTCTGTCACAGGCTTTCTGTGTGACCTTGGGCAAGTGACTTAGCCTCTCTGTGTCTCAGCTTCTGAGCTGTAAAACGGGGATAAAAGTACCTCAGTGCTGTTGTGAGGATAAATACACTGAAGTATGTGTGGTGCTTAGATACTGTAGATACTGATGGGAGCCATACAAGTACTTTAGATAGACAGACAGAATTCTGTAGGAGGATTTTTCCTACATTCCCTACATTTCCTACAAACCTTCCCATGTCCCGTCCATGTAGCCAGTTTGTCTTAAATTGTGTCCAGTTCTCCATTGTTGTCAGCAGTGGACTTTATACACCAACCCAATTAAACATTTTTGGTACCCATTCAAAAAAATGAGGGAAAATCCTGAACAAAAACTTAATTAAAAAAGAATTAAGGTTGAAATGACATCAGCTCACTCCACTGCCGCTCCTCCTCTGTCCCTGCACCCTCAAAAAAATCACACTTTATTTAAAAAAAATTCAGCGCTACAATAATAATAATTAATAATAAATATAGACATCAAACCTCCTGTCTGGCATAAGCCTGAGAATGCATTCCTGATATGCCTTGTAAAGGGAGCATGCTGCAGTATGGCTGTGCCTAGAGGTAAGAGCCATTTTATTTAAAGTGAAATGTAATTCTCAGAAAGTGAGGCCATTGGTATTTCTGTAGTCCCCAATACTGGCACAGAATTTGCAACGCCGTGGTCAAAGCTTCCCCCTACCACTCCCACTCATAATCCATGAAGACCACCTCTGAGGACAATAGTGTCCATAGGGCTTGTCCAACTCCCACTGAAGTCAATGAAGTTTTCTATTGACCGTAAGGAGCTTTCAGTCAGGCCCAAAGTCTCCATGCACATAGAGTTCTTGGCAGATTCACTGCTAAGATTGTCTGAGAGTACCAGTTGTGATATGGGTGCCTGTCTGCTTGGACCTGAACTAAGCTCATCAACTCATTTCCCACAGGCAAATAAACTGTCAGATGGTAATGATTTTGTATTACTGCCACCATGGTCTGAATTAGAACCATCATCCCATGAACAAGACCAAGGAATTGCCCAGTCCCAAAGAGGGAATAGCCACCATCAGCCACAACAAGAAAGGAAAGTTCCCATTTTAAACAACGAAGGAACATATATTGCAATAAGTAGGAGCAGAGTGCCATTACATTCTCCAACTCCATCACCTTGGTGCATCCACTTGCCTAACCAAATGCAAATTCTTTTATACTGTAGTTTATTGGATTAACCTCTGAAAAGCTGCTTTTAATTAGAATCCTTGGAAATCTCTTTTTGCTCGCTACCTGGGAAGGGGCTGTGGTGTTCATTTAGCATTTTTATTGTAAATAATAATAATAAAAATAAAAAGAGAACATAATGCACAAGTAAAGAAATAAACTGTAGTCCAAGAGAGAAACATGCAGTTCTATAGACACTTTGTATAGTGTGTCAAGTTCTGCATGAAGGACAATTAATAATGAAATGTATATAGGACAGTGACGATTTGTGTGCATGTCCTTATTTCCCCAGTATGTAGTTCCAAAGAGATTTCCAGTTTATTTAAACATCCGGGAAAGATTTTAATATTAAACAGAAATAGTATGTAATGGAATTATGCCAAAACACTGGAGGGAACTTTTGGTTCCTTTACACAATTAGGTATGAAATGATTTATAGTTAAGGCAAGTAATAATTTACCTATTGTATTGGGGGAAAAGAAAAACAACTAAGGAAAAATTAAGTCTGCTAGAGGGGTTAAGCCCCAGCTGTGAAATGTTGCGGCGCTGAAGACTCATCAAGAATCTTGATGAAGTTCAGGAGGAAGCAGGAAGTATGCTCTATGGTACTACAAAGTAGGGCCCTCATCCTGCAAACACTTAGCTTTAAAGCACATGAGAAGTTCTGTTTACAGGCATAACTTAGGACCCTCATTACTGAAATTCCTGAGCACTTTGGAATTGTACGGTTGTATCAAACTCTGTAATAAGGTGAAAATTTTACCTCCTATCATGTTCAGAAGTATAGATACAATTCAGACTTCCTGTATAATATTTGGAGCCACAAAATAGTTGAAACGTTCAGTGCAGAAAGTTGACATATCCATATTCCCATCAAAATGGCCCAGAGTGGCAATTATACAATGTAATTTAGAGATTTTTATTTAAATTAATATCTTCAGTGTTAACTCAGCAGCATCCACTCACTGCTAATAATCCCCTTGCCCATTAGGATCTGTTCAATTGCACGCTACTCCTGTTGGTTAATTTTCTTATTCTGATGTGTAGCTTTTTATTATTTTGTTCTACAAATGGCACACACCCTTTTCCTTTCCATAAGGAATGTTTTTCTCCTTCTATTTTAGAAACTTTCCTTTTCTTCTATGTAGCTTTGTGGAAACAGACAGCAAAGTAGATGGTTTCATCTACCAGATCCTTGGGAATAATAATAATTACCTCTTATATATCATTTTCATTTTCAAAGCATTTTACTGCAATTAACTAATGATTCCTTACAACAATCCCTGTTAGGTAGGTAAAGGTATTTGCATTGCAGGTTTTTTTCTTGCTGCATAAAACTGTGGTTTTGCTTGTGTTTTGCTTTTCATTTTGTGTTAACTTTGCTGCTGTTCTTTTCCTGAATGTGATTTCACAGTGAGGTTGTTATCCTCATTATCACTGTTAAATATGAAACCTCAGGAGATTCTCATAGAAATACACCATCTTCAGGACAACAACAAAGTCTTCCTTCTTCAAAGAACATAAACTCAGAATAGGTCATTTTTAAATGCTGAACTTTTTGTTCCATGAAATATACAGAATTACAAAATGTAACAGGAGGCCTTCTAAAAGAAAAACAGAATTCAAAGATCAAAAAGGTTGCTGTGTCGGATTTACGTTCATTTCCCCTGAATAATAAGTGGTTGAATTGTGTGCTTGTTTGTATAACCACATAAATGCATCCAAACATCATCATGAGAATTAGAGTAGATCTTGCAATTGATTTCTTTGGTTCTTGGATTCTGAAGTCAGATTCAACCCAGTGTCATCTACATTAACGGACTTTGTAGCTACCACGACTGGTTGAGTCTATTTGCGGGGAATGAACCTGAGGCTCTGGGGCTAAAATTGCAAGCTACTACTGCTCAAACTAACAGGCTAGTTCTGTTTGTTGATAGGCTTATGGGTCTGCCCTTGTCTATTACATGGTCCAATCACTAGTGAGGGTCAAAGACCCATATTAGGTTAATATGGGTCACTTCACAGTTAGTCTGTGTGGCTCTTGAATCGGATTGATTAGGATACCAGTGTGGGGCTTAGTGCCTCAGCATGGTGCATAAAATGCAAAGTTCAGCAGTCTGTTACTCCGCTTTGCTTGTAGTCAAGGCGACTGGTGGAATGATGCTGTGCTTCCTGCGTAAATAACTAAAGAAATACAATTACGCTGCAAGGTCCTGGATTGACAAACCTGGATCCCAAAGTCTTTTATCTACAGAATAGGCCTAGCACAGGTAGCTGCAGTGTAAGCTCTCTCGCAGAGTCCTAGCAACATGTCTCAGTGCTAGTCAGGGGGGATCCCATATAAGGGCGGGAATGGAGCTCACTCTTCCTGCCTGCTAAATCCTTGGCCTCTCTAAGACTGCCAGTAACGGTGCTGCCCACTGTGATTGTGATTCTGTAATGTGGACAGATGTCCAATCTAGACAGCGCCACTTCACACAGGCCACTGGGCAGACATTTGGTGGTAGAAGTTTTGGTCACTACTTCCCTAGTCTCGATTTGAAATAGTGATAAGAAAATGACAAATTTGGTGACCCACTACCAGTTCCTTGATCCATCCCATCCTCTTGCATCAGAATAAAAGGTTTATTGCCTCCTAGGGAACATGGTCTCTTGAGACAGTCATGGATGGGGTGGAGGGTAGCTGTTATGAACAGTTAGGCCAGACACAATAGTCGTGGATAATATCTTAAATGTAGCTCTTATAACTAACAATGCTAAATGCTTTCTTAGTAACAAAACTGCAGTGAAGGTTCTACCGACAAAGGGTAACTAAGGAGAACCAGCCCTACTATGTGCATGGAGTAGCAACACAACAGGGACCTGTCACTACCTTGGGATAATTGAACCATAAAATAGTTCCACTTTATCTATACATTCGCCAGCAGAATGTTTCAAGTGTGTCACCATTTACATTATTCTGAGGAAATTAGGTCAGCTTTTTGCAGAGAAAATGTCACATAAAAAAAAAAAAGACTTCCTTTAAAAGAACTTTTCCTCCAAAGAAAGGAAAATGTCACCATATCCTTTGAACAGCAAGATGCTGTACAGCCCCACTTCCGAGCTGAAGAATGAACAGAGCTAGAGGAACACTGGGCAACATTTGCACTTACTCCTTGGAGCTGCAACACAGCTGTGTTATGGCTGTGTCATCATTACTAACGAATTAAAAGAAATGGAAACATTAACTCTGTGGAATCTTTTCAGAAGCTGATGCTGACTAAACGATGGGACTCTAACAAAGGAACGCTTTCAGTGAGTGTTTGGCATTTAGCGTGCAGCACGCTCTTTCCATTAGGCTGTTGTTAGGGTTAAAATGAATGATGTTTGTTGGGGAGGTAGGCACTTGCAGGTGTGTTATATCATAGGTGCATCTAAGGAGTTTACTCCAAAAATTCACAAATTGTAAAAAAAAATCCAAAAAACCACAAATGCCACATTTAGGGCGGGAATGTCGGAGATTCTAAACACTTCTAAAAGAATGTTTAAAAAGTTGAACTCGTATCATGGCAGTCACAATTCAGTTGCAGGTTCAAATCAGATATGTAGAAGGGCAACTAGTCAGATTTGTTCCCTTTTGCCAACAATTTATTTTGCAGGCACAAAAATGCAAGCTGCACCCACAAGCAGGGAGGTGGGTGTTCAGCCCAACTGAAAATATACACATTATATACTCTTACCTGTGCAAGGACTGGGCATAATTTAGCACTAGATATATGAGCACTCCCACCATTCAGCTTTGGGAGAAGAAACTTGGACCAGGAGAAAAGGAGAGGTCAATACTGGACTCTGAAGCATCCTCACAGTGTTGCTGCTTTCCAGTAGCACCCACAATGTAGTTGGAATGTGCAGTTGTAGTTTCCGAAATTCCCAAATTATCTGTAACACAAAGCGAGAGAGATGACAGAAGAGTGGCTATCCCAGGTAATGCACACTGGAGGGAATAATTTGAACTATTCATTCACATTATTGGGATCTAAAATAACTGTAAACATTCAGGAAAAAGACCAGTTCACGGAGAACAGCTCAGCGCAAACCTCCGCAAAACAAAAATGGCAAGCTGTATGCACAGTAATAATTAATGTTTATGCCTTCACAGTGCCTCAGTGAAGTCAATGGGGCTGCAATGGGTGGCTGCACAGATTCGACCACAGGATCAACATCTGATACTGCATTTTCCTGACTTCTGAGCATTTGATTCCTTTGTTATAATGATGCATTTATGGTCATTTTTGCATGGAATTTATAGGAAGCTGGCTGACTTTCTTTCTCTCTTCATGGATCACAAAGCTGTGGTTGATCTATGAGAATAACTACTACTACTGCTGTTCTCTGAAGATCTCCCCAGCTCCTGTGAGCTGTCAGCTGCTGCTGAACCTAGGCTTCCCGCCAAGCAGCCAATGTGCTCCTGTCTTCTCACCAGAAGGCCAGCCTTGATATTTTGTAGTTTTGACAGAACAGAATATGGTAGCCTTGGGATCACCAATGGCTTTACTGTGCTGGAAAGTAACTGGTAGCAGCAGAGGCATCAAATTCATACAGCTACCACTGAGTGTTGCTATGGGCACTGATGCAGAGGCAAAAATACAGGCTAAGCCATTGCTTGATTTTCTATTCAAGCAACTCTTGAGTACTCAAGCAATGGCCATCTGCCAGTGTTTGTAATAGAAGGTCAGTATACACTGACATTCAGCAAATTGGTCTTATATGCATTAGATCTGTGCTTTATGAGTTTTTGCTCCATTTCGGAAATATGAACCTTGAATGAAATCACAACTGAAAAAATCCAAACCCTCCGACAAGTGCTCTGTGGTTTAAATAGCTGGGTGTATTGTGGCCCCCAATAATTAACAAAATGCAAAAAGATCTGAAAATAAGGAATTGCACCTGCCTGAATAAAAGCAGTAGTGCTGAAGACAGAGCAGTTGCTTGTTTATACAGGTGGTGGTGGTACAATCATTTTCAGAAACATTGTAGGCACTAGCAGATGGTTAACAGGCAGGTTAAATTAGGGTTCTCAGTCCAGAATAGCAAAGATCAGGTCATGGGGGGACACCTAATAGAGGGCTTATTTTCCCCACTAGGGCAGAACAATAACTCTTATAGCACACAGTGCCTGATATGTGGCACACTGGGCAAGGAAGATCTAGGGAAAGGATTTTGCCTGGGCTCACTAGCAGGGATGAAAAATCTGTGATGGCTATTGAACAGTTGGGTTCCCCAGAGGAAAGCATTTCTCTAGGACAGTGATACTCAGACCTCAGTGGTTCAGGAGTTAAATTACAGATCAAAATTATGGAAATGAGCCACAGTAGTGTGAATTTGTTGTTTCATTTACACACACACACTCTCTCTCTCTCTCTCTCTAATTCTCACAGCAAAATGACTGACCAAATATTATTATTTGATCAACTACAATTGGTTAATAGCATAATAAAAGCACCCTGATTGGTTAATAATTAAATCACATGGTGTTTTAATATTATGTGATGCAAAGAGCTGCAGGAGACATATTAAAGAGTCACTTTTGGCTCTTGAGCCGCAGTCTGAGTATCACTGCTGTAGGAGAAACAGACAGACAAGCTAACAGCAGTTCAGTAGTCCAAACATCATTCCATTGTTACCTCTTAAAAGGCATGACAGAAGCCTGCACCAAAAGTGACCATGGTACAAAAATATATCTCTTGGCTACTAGAATTATTTTAAATTAACATTGATTTAAAATTGGGCATGACTGCAGATAATCTTTTTATAAATGGCGAATTTTGTTTTTGTGCTGCGAGTCATAAAAAGCAGGGTTGATCTGTTCACAATCAGAACAGGACTTTGGCATATTGTTCTTTGTAGATGGCTGAAAGAAGGCTGGTAAGTGGCACAGTGAGTGTAGTAATTCACTGAAAGAGATGGCAAGGGGAAGTTTGAAATGCACCAATATGACACAAGTCAAGAGTTCTGTCTTTCTCTTTCTAAACCATGATCAATTGCATATTATTTCCTTCATTAGGTTTAGGCTTCATCCCCTGTACAACAGTGACATGAATAAAAATACAGAGCAGATTTAGTCTGGTGACGATTTTATTCATTGGCATTACATGTCTGGTAATGGCTGCATTCCACTTCCTTGCTACAGGAGGTTTTCATATATTTCACAGGCTTAGATTTTAGTCTCGTCTTCTAAAAGGTAATTGTTTAAGTGGATTAGTAGCTTTTCCTCAAGAGATGGCAAGAGGGTTATAAAAAAGCAACATGACTCCGTTAATACTCTCATTTTAACCCTAGAAATATGCCCAGAGGGTTCTTAAGATCATAGACTGGTCTGATTATTGAGAAGGGGAAATAGTACACTAAATTATTCTGTCACGTACTCATTGGTCAGGCTGGTGGAAAACATTGTGGTATAGTACTGTTCTCAACAAGCCCTACTTAAAGTCCTAGCATCTTCCTTTCATCACTTCTGCTTTGTCAGATTCTCTTATACTTTGCATATTTATATATAGTGTGCTGTGTTTCACATTATCATTACTTACTCTTTATAATGCAGAGTACATTTCCATGGTGTTTTGCAGAAATAAAAAAACCACATTGTTCCTGTCTCAGAGAGCTTGCAAGCTAAATCAAGCAAACACAGGAAATAACAGACAGAGGAATAGGGATAGGAAAGGACAAGGGTTAAAACAAATGGAGAGTTGGCCTGATTCTCCACAGCATTGTGCCTCATATAGAGATGCTGTTAGCATTTTGCACCTACTAGATTCAGGTGTAAAAGACTATGTAAATTAGAAGGCAGTGAAGAATCAGACCCAGTGTGATATTCTAAGACCAAAAAAAGAGACATTAAAATAGCATTAAGGTTGAGAGCATACATCAGTAATTTAAGGGTAAAAAACTAATTATTCTAAGCATTGCAAACCGGGGAAATTCAGAGTTGAAGTTACACTTAGAAGAAATTAAACATGTGAAGTTGTGGAGATGTACAATTAAGGTGCACAGAAAAACTTAGCTCTGTCCTATAGTCATGCACAGCCATGATTAAAGCATTTTAGTACCTGTGAGCACGGATTAGACAAAACTGATTTTTAAAAACACAGATATTTAAAATACTTCCCCGCCCCTTCATGATGTCATTACGGAAATGTAGGCCGGGGCAGAATTGTGCAGAGCCCAGGGTCCTTGAGATGTGTTGAGAAACAAGGTATAGACTGGGGCTGAATTGGCTATGTACTATGGGGCAGGATCGGAGGTTAGAAGTAGGCCAACGTAAAGCTGTGTGCACGAGGAGTAAAGTAAACAGGTAATGTATGTAAAATTCAATATCACAAGTACTGACCTGAAGAGCTTAATAAATATTTTCAAAAGACTTCATGCGGTTCTTTAATATTTAATGTTAGTAATATTTTTAATTTCAAAATTTAATTTAAGGGATCATTAGTATTTATTAAAAATTGATACAGAGACCGTTTCGCCTTCCTAATGTCAGACATATAAAATCTAGTGTAAAAACAGTCAAATTAAAATGTCTTTAATTTATTTAAATTTAATCCATGCTCATTTGTTGCTCATTCTCTATATTTATTTACAATGCTATTCAGCCGCCCCCCATACACAACTGCACCCATGCTCATTACCTATTCCCTTCTCGCCAGCACATTCATTATTCAGCATCTCATATTTTATCTCTCCTTGTTATTTTTTTTTTCTGTTTCCATTTATTTCTGTCTAATTCGATCCCCCCTTTCCATGTGCCTAAGTTCCTCCCTCCTCCTCCCTGATATATTCCCTTCTCACACCTAGGGTGACCAGACAGCAAATGTGAAAAATCGGGACAAGGAGTGGTGGGGAGGGGGTAATAGGTGCCTATATAAGAAAAAGACCCCAAATTGGGACTGTTCCTATAAAATCGGGACATCTGGTCACCCTACTCATGCCTCTTTCCTGATCCCACGTAATGTTCTGTGAAACTAAGTCTTTGAAGCACAGTGTATCAAACCAATCAGCAGTGTGGAATAGAAAGTAGAGGAGAAGAAAGTGAAGTTCACTAGATCTTCTGAAATGCCACCATTATTTTTCTTCAGTACTTTAGTTTTGTATATTTGCTCTACTAATCTGAAGAGTGCAGAAACATACGCGAGCAAGGGAAAAAGACAGATCAGGTCAAGAAATGTGTTGATATGTCATACTAACACAAGCAAGTCCAATTCAACTGCTGATGATACTTTTCTGATTTCCCCCTTCCATTGCCCCCTGTATCCGCGTAATTCTAGGAGGTGTTCTTGAATGGTACAGATACATTCTCTTTTCAAAGCGACTTAAAGATTTAGAGATTTGGTTTGAGTGAGGCCAAAACTTAGATGTTTCACTGAACGAGCTGAACCTTTTGGGTCTACGTGCATTAGGGTGACCAGATGTCCTGATTTTATAGGGACAGTCCTGATTTTTCTTATATAGGCACCTATTACCCCCCCATCCCCTGTCCTGATTTTTTATACTTGCTATCTGGTCACTCTAACGTGCATTATGGGGGCCCAACAAACACTAAAAGTTAGATTGACAGAACACCAGTCCTATGTAGGACAAAGCTGTAAATGATTCGTCCTCACCTGTGTCTGAAAGGCTGGTATCATCAACCTTGTCAGGTGTAGATGAGATATTATACAGAAACAAAACATTTGGCTCTGTAGTTCCAACACAGAAACTGACCACAGTGGGGAAAAAAAGGTGGAGGAGGGTTTGCCAAAATTCTGCTTTTGAGAGAAAGGTCCTGAAGATAGAGGAAGCCCATAAAATAAGCAACACAAGCTCTGTTTCTTTGCTTCCCTGCTTTTTAAATCCTGGGGCACATATCCTCATATCATATAGCAATAGGACTTCACATATCATTTTATTGTAGCTGGTACGTTTCTGCTGTGCTAAGGACCTAACATCTTCTCTCTTCTTTTTCTCCAATCCAGTGACTGTTTTGAATCTTCCCTTTGCAAATTTTTGTGTGGATTTCTGGTCTGGGAGGGAACATTTGGGGCTTTCAGTCCTGCAAAACATGTGTGCCATAGCTCTCCATATCCTTCACCGTGAATTAAACCCTGCTCTTCCTTATATGTTCAAATGGACAGATCTGGTACTCTCTAACTTCTACTGATTTGTATTAACAGTGCTGAATCCTGAACCCAAGGAGATTAAAAAATGTGATTAATATTGTGAGGCCACACGGTGTCATCAGTTTTTAAGCACAACTCTCCATGTATTTCAATAGGGAGTTCTACAGATGGTACAATATGGCCCATGAAAATTAATCTCGTATGCTTTTAAGTTTCCAGGGCTGCAAGGGGAGGAGGGAGTGTCACCCTTTTTAGTTGTTTGTGACACATTGTGTCCCACATATGGGCATTGGCACGTCGTGTGGTACTGTAAGCAGGGAAACCTAACAGCATCTGCATGGCTCACTGCTTATCAGGAGTACACACTGGCAGCCATACTGAGGGGCTGCAGAAGAAAAACAAAGCAACAATAAAGGGAGCCCTTTGTAATGGATTAAAAGGGTTTAGAAATGTCTGAGCCATGCAGTTTTCAAGCACTGCCACTGCCAATGACTTCTTGACTGAAAACTAGAAAATGTGCTTACTGTGTGTATGTAGGCTGAATTCTGCTGGTTCCACCAAAGCTTGTATTTTGCTAATGGCCTTTTTAGCTATATAACTTTATACATAGTCTCTGCATCAAGTGACCATTCCTTGAAATGAATCAGGTTAATAATATTAGACTATCACGGCTTGTGAACTGAGTTAAGAGTCTGTCCGTATATCCATTATTAGGACATAATTTTCCTTTACAATCTACTTGGCAGCTCTCTTATCCTCAGTGTGAATCGCTTCTGCGTATCCTGCACTCATTCTGCATGCTAAACTCTCATGGATGGGAGTTTAATGGAACAAACATGGGTTCTGAAATAGTGATGTTCACTGAGGTTTGGAGAGGACCCCGATTTTCATGATTTAATATCTTGGCTATGCCAGGTTCCATCAGCAGGCGAAACTTGTTGTTCAAAATTTTTGTAAATATGGCTAGTCATTTTTGAGATCTTAAAAAAAAAGTCAATTCAATCTTAGTTTATATACTACTACCAACACTGAATTATTTGGAGTGTTTGACAGGGTAAAAATAATCTAAGCAGAATGACTCATCTTTGATATTGCTCTCTCCTTTCCTCCCCTGAGGGGGTGTAAATTATGGTGCCTTTCCCCCACCCCCCCATAAATGCTAAGTGAAATGAAAAGCGGGAAAGTAAGATTGAGGGAATAAATTTTATATTTGGGCCTGAATATGGAGAGGTTTGTGGGGAAGTGAGTTTCATAGCTGTTGGCCAGCTGCTGTGAAAAGGTTCATTTTGATTTAGAGGGCTCCATTGTTCCTGAGCAGTGGTGCTGTCAAGGGGAATCAATGTCCCCAAGAGAAAGGAGGTTGTCTGGTCCCAATCCACTGAGGACCTTGAAGGGAAGGATCAAGACCTTAACCTTGACTCAGGATCCAGAAGAATGAGCACAGTAGAGGAGTGATGTTCTTTTGGTGACCCATGTTGCTGAGGAGGTCGGCAGATCTGTTATGAACAAGTGTATTTTTCAGGGCAGGTGCTTTGGTCACCACACAGGACAGGGCACAACCTCTTTGCTAAGTGGCAGAAGGCATTTTAGTAGCTATGAGTCTGGGAGAGTCCAGCATCCATGAAGAGTCTGCAAAGTTTGTTGTACTTTCATACATTTTTTGTCTTTTCTGAAAGTTCAAGAATTTTTAACGTTTTTTTTTTTAAAACCTACATTTGATTTAATACATTAAAACCAGAACAAATGTGAATGACTAAAAAAGTATGGATTCAAATTCAAATTTAGACTGGAGATAGTATCTATAAGGAGACACTATGGCCGAGTGGATAAAGCACTGAACTGGGACTGAAGAAACCTGAGTTGTATTCCTGGCTCTGTCACTAGCCTGGTGGGTAACCGTGGGCAAGTCACTATACCCCTCTGCCTCAGTTTCCTCATCTGTAACATGGGGATATTGATACTGATAGTGTCTATAAGCAGTTTGAGATCAGTGGATGATGAGAGCTAGGCATTATTATTAAGACTCAAGGCCTGATTCTCCACCTATGTAAAATTTATGTAAAATGCTACCAGCAATGAGAGTGAAGAATACTGATAGTATTTACATGTATTTACTCACCTTGCACAAGTATACATAACTACTATGCAAGGTGCAATACAATGGAGAATCTGGCTTTCAGGGGCTAATGTGCTAATACACTGAAGTATTACAGAAATCACATTTAAAACAGGGGTCCAGATAAGGCTGTCTCTTTTGATTTGGGGAATGAAAAAAATCAGGAATAATAATTTTAAAAATATCTCAGGAATCAACATAACAATTAAGGAAAAACACTGTTGCATTATAGGCCCAATCTAGTCCCAGCAAAGACATTGGGATCTTTGATGGGTCCAGCTTTTGGTCCTATATGAGAGAGACATGTTACTGTGTATTTATAACCCACCAATATCATTACCCAGATAAGTGAATTAGATAGTTTTAATAAGGGCTTTGGCTATAAAGTAAATTTACAAAACCCAGAACTTCTCCCAGTAGAGATTAAATTCATATAAAAGAAATTCTTCAAAGAGAGAGCTGTTTTATATGGGTAGAAAAGAATAGAAAGTATCTAGGGATTCAGGTGACAAATTCAATAGAGGGATTAGATGAGGCAAATTTTCTTCCTTTATTGTGAAAATTGCAAAATGAAGCTCCTATTTGGAACAGGTTGTATATTGGTTGGTTAGGCAGGCAAAGTGCATTTCATAGAAACTGGTTGCCTAGAGTGTTTTCAATATCCTCCTTATCAAAATTCCTAAAGAATTCTTTGATAAGGTGGACAAAACAATGATCCAGTTCTTTAGGGGCTTTAAATGACCAAGAGTTAAGAAAATGTTACTTTGAGATGGGTGGACTTGGCTTTCCAAACTTGCTGCACTATTAATAATAGCATGCTGGAACAGTGGTAAAGATAACTGTCATTGGAAATTAATGGAGGTGAGACTAGTGCATATTAATGCCCTCAGGTCTTATTCCATGGTCTGACCTCCACACATCTTAAAATAAAAAGAATCCCAAATGCTGCTCTCAGTTATTGGTGTAAATCTGTTGTAAGTCAATGGAGCTGTTCCAGATTTACAGCTATGGAACTGAAATCAGAAACTGGCCTTTACTGCCAGCCACCTCACATATTTGGAGGGTGAACAGGAAGAGGCTAGACATAAATAAACCTTTGTTTCCATCTCTCCCAAATCCCCAAACCTTCTGCCCAGAGGATTTGAAGTATTGGGAGAACAAATTAATGGCAGTGCATTTGATTTAGTTAAATCAACTATACCAAGGAGATGTTGTTGTTCTCTTTCCTATATGAAGGGCTTGCTGAAATCATCAAAGATTCCCTATAACTTGCATCCATACTGCCACAGAGAAGGTAGGGGAGTTGGCCTTCCAAGCCTAGGGAAGTCCTGGTAGCCTTAGAGACAGCTACATAAGGCTGAGGGTTTTGGACAGAGGCCCATAGCCTTCATACTGTTCCCAGCCCTCCTCCCAAATCATATGAGTACAGATCCCTCAGGAGCTATATTCTCATGGGTTCCCTGCCAGCCATTGCCCCAAATCTTTTGGAGCGATGAGAGAATGAAGGGGTAAATGGGAGGTTATAATCTGGAGGATTGGTTTTAATGCTTCTAATGTGGAGGGGAAGCAATGTAAGATGATACTGAAATGGTCAATGTACATTTTTATACACTATATCACATGGGATTGAGGGGGATGATTCCTTGTCTATTTCCCTTCCCTTCCCCAGCATGTACCTGGCATGCCTGTAGAAATCTGATCGCACGGTTTTGGTAGGGTTACCATTCGTCCGGATTTACCCGGACATGTCCTCCTTTTCGCGCTAAAAATAGCGTCCGGGGGGAATTTGTAAAGCACTCACAATGTCCGGGATTTCCCCCTCCCCCGGCACAGCAGAGCGAGCGGCTGGGAGGGCTGCAGAAAAATCCCGGGCTGGACTCCTGAGCAGCTGTAGAGGAGCCGGAGCCGCCCTGCATTCTGAGTTGGCCTCTCCTGCAACCCGGTCCGGCAGCACTGTGCAGGGCCAGGGACCGGGTTTTGTTGTGCAGGGCCAGACCGGGTTTTGTTGTGCTGGGGAGCGCAGCCACGTGTCCGGCTCGGCTCCCACAGAGCCCAACACCCTGTTCTGAGCAGCAGGGTAAGGGGGACCGGGGGCAGGGAGGTTCTGGAGGGGGCAGTCAAGAAACGGGGGGGGGCTTTTGGGGGGAGGTGGAGAAAGTTTTGGGCAGTCAGGGTACAGGTAGGGGGTAGGGTCCTGGGGGGCAGTTGGGGGGGGGTCTTAGGAGGGGGCAGTTAGGGGACAAGGAACAGGGAGTCTTAGGTAGGGGGTGGGGTTCTGGAGGGCAGTTAGGAGCAGGGGTCCCAGGAAGGGGCAGTCAGGGGACAAGGAGCAGGGGGGTGGGGAGCTGGGAGTTCTGGGGGGGGCTGTCAGGGGGCAGGAGTGGGGAGAGGGATCGGAGCAGTCAGGGGACAGGGAGCAGAGAGGTTTAGATGGGTTGCGAGTTCTGGGGGGGGCTGTCAGGGGGCAGGAGTGGGGAGAGGGATCGGAGCAGTCAGGGGACAGGGAGCAGAGGGGTTTAGATGGGTTGCGAGTTCTGGGGGGGGCTGTCAGGGGGCAGGGGTGGGGAGAGGGATCGGAGCAGTCAGGGGACAGGGAGCAGAGGGGTTTAGATGGGTCGGGAGTTCTGGGGGGGGCTGTCAGGGGGCAGGAGTGGGGAGAGGGATCGGAGCAGTCAGGGGACAGGGAGCAGAGAGGTTTAGATGGGTTGGGAGTTCTGGGGGGGGCTGTCAGGGGGTGGGGAGTGGTTGGATGGGGCGTGGGAGTCCCAGGGGTCTGTCTGGGGGTGGGGGTGTGGATAAGGGTTGGGGCAGTCAGGGGACAAGAGGCAGGGAGGCTTAGATAGGGAGTGGAGTCCTGGGGGGCAGTTAGGGGCAGGGGTCCCAGGAGGGGGCAGTCAGGGAACAAGGAACGGGGGGAGGGTTGGGGGTTCTGGGGGGGGCGGGAAGTGGGAGGGGCAGGGGCGGGGCTAGGGCGGGGCTCCTCCCGTCCTCTTTTTTGCTTGCTGAAATATGGTAACCCTAGGTTTTGGGGCATCATGGCTTCCACATAATGAGGAAAAGGGGCACTATTCTGTGGACCCACTGCTTCCTCCAGCCTGCATCCCCATCCAGTACTTGCTCAATCAGTAGAACCAGACAGGTACATCAGGTCCTTAATTTATAACAAAATCCAGAGGCTTGTCAAGATGCTATTGTGAACAAATGGAAATTCTCCCGTCCTCTGTCTTAGAAAGGATGGGCAACTTTTCTGGTATGGGGGGGTATTGTGGCTATGAAGAAACTGGCTACGGAGATGGCAGACTTTAATATCTCTTTGATGTATCGACTCTGGGCTGGGTTCTTCACTGCCCGGCACTTTGTGTAGTCATTTATGCCTGTGCAATGGAAGTCAATGGAGTTAAACCAGGGATGAATTTGGCTTGTTGTACCAAGGTAGATGAAAAGAGACACTCCTGCCAAGCAAACCCATTGGAGACTCAAGGAACAATCAAAGATACAGAAATACCTCCTCATTGATGAGGGTCGGCACTATCCCTGCTAGACTGTCTAGATCAGGGGCTCTCAAACTGGGGGTTGGGACTCCTCAGGGGATTGTGAAGTTATTAGGGGGGCGGGGGGGTTGTGAGCTGTCAGCCTCCACCGCAAACCCCACTTTGCCTCCAGCATTTATAATGGTGCTAAATATATAAAAAAGTGTTTTTAATGTATAAGGGGGGAGGGTCACACTCAGAGGCTTGCTATGTGAAAGGGGTCACCAGTACAAAAGTTTGAGAACCACTGGTCTAGATCCTGTCCTCAACCAAACAGAATCACTTCTGTCTTATCTGGATTGAAAGTTACCTATATTTTTTTTTTATCCAAGTCTCTATCCCAGCTAGGCAAATACAAAGTATCATAGAATATCAGGGTTGGAAATATGAGGAGGTCATCTAGTCCAACCCCCTGCTCAAAGCAGGACCAATCTAGGGTGACCAGACGTCCCGATTTTATCGGGACTGTCCCGATATTTGTTTGTTTGTCCCGCGTCCCGACTGATGGTAAGTAGGGACACTGGACAAACAAGCAAATGCTCCAGATCCTGGAAGTGCTCGCCCCCCCCCCCCCGACTCCGCCCCTTCCTTCCCCCACTGGCTCCTGCTGGGTCCCCGCAGCAGGCCTGGACTCAGTCGGACGGTAGGGAGAGTAGGGGGTGGCCCGCGGGGCCAGGCGGCGGCTGTTCTCCCCCCCAGGCAGCGGGACTCGGGAGCAGCCGCTGCTGCAGCTCCCACTGCCGCGGGGGGAGGAAGCGGCCGATAGCCAAACTCGGCGGCTGCGGCTCTGGCACCCGGGCTTGAAACCCCTGAGCCTGCTGCGGGGACCCAGCAGCGCGCACGCTGCGCCCAGTCCCTGGCCAGTCGCGTCTTGGCTGCTGCCCAGCTGGTGCTATCCTGCGGCGGCCCGGGGCGGAGGCATCAGCAGCCCAGCCCCGTTTGTTCCCCTGCGGGACCCGAGCAGGACGGGGGGGGCTGGGTCCTGCTGCCCCCACTCCGGGGCCGCCGCAGGATTGCACCAGCTGGGCAGCCAGCCCATATGCAACTAGCCAGGGGCTGGGCACGCGCAGCATGTGCGCTGGGTGGCCACTGCAGGGCTGGGCTCGGCGGGGTTCAGGCCTGGGTCCCAGAGCCGCAGCCGCTGAGTTTGGCTATCGGTCCCACAGCAGTTTTTTTTTTTTTTTTTGCCCTGCCCCCCCCGCCGTGCCTCCCCCCCGCGTCCCGATATTTGACCTGGGTGATCTGGTCACCCTAGACCAATCCCCAACTAAATCATCCCAGCCAGGGCTTTCTCAAGCCTGACCTTAAAACCCCCTAAGGAAGGAGATTCCACCACTTCCCTAGGTAACCCATTCCAGGGCTTCACCACCCTCCTAGTGAAAAAGTTTTTCCTAATATCCAGCCTAAACCTCCCCCACTGCAACTTGAGACCATTACTCCTTGTTCTGTCATCTGAGAACAGTTTAGATCCATCCTCTTTGGAACCCCCTTTCAGGTAGTTGAAAGCAGCTATCAAATCCCCCCTCATTCTTCTCTTCTGCAGACTAAACAATCCCAGTTCCCTCAGCCTCTCCTCATAAGTCATGTGCTCCAGGCCCCTAATCATTTTTGTTGCCCTCCGCTGGATTCTTTCCAATTTTTCCACATCCTTCTAGTAGTGTGGGACCCAACACTGGACACAGTACTCCAGATGAGGCCTATTGTGTCCAGTTTTGGGCCCCACATTACAAGTAAAGACACTAGACTGTACATATTTGTTAAGAAAGGAGTAATAGAGCTGCAAGTCAACCACATAAACCTCTACCCCGATATAACGCGGTCCTCGGGAGCCAAAAAATCTCAGTGTTATAGGTGAAGTCGCGTTATATCAGGGTAGGGAGAGGAACCAGCTCACCTCCGCTCTGCCTCCACCTCCTCCTTGAGCGCGCTGCCGCCGCTCCGCTTCTCCCTCTCTCCCTCCCTTCCAGGCTTGCCACGCCAATCAGCTGTTTGGCCTGGAGCATTGCTTTACCGCGTTATATCCCGAATTCACGTTATATCGGACTGCATTATATCTGGGTACAGGTGTACCAATGAAATTGCAGCTCCCACCACCTCACAGTTGCCCCATGTACACAATGAATAGGAGAAGTATGAAAACAGAACCCTGGAGAAGCTTACATGTCTTGGGGTGGATATGTGTAACATGGCAGACTTATAGTTCCTATTTATTTCCTGACTTTTGTACTTTGAAGATTTTGACCATCACCTTGCATCATTAACACAGCTTTTTGTGTTGAATTTCCTCATTTAAAATGCCATAGAAAACTGTGGAAAAAAGAAGAGAACTTTGATTTCACATTGAAATAAAGGAATTCATGAGTGCACTCATGAACAAGTATTCATTTAAGGTATAGGGACATATCTGTATCTCATTCACACCTGTGTACATAGGAGTACTCCATTGAAGTTGGTGGAGTTACACAGAGCTGAAACTGCTCTTAGAGCGGAATCAGGCTTAGCATTGGAGACTGAAATATCACAAATTCAAATACATGTAATACTTCCTCTCTTGATTTTGATTGTATGATGTGAGAGTCAAACACACAGTGGAACAATATTCATCCCTGGTGTATCACCATTAACTTCAGTGTAATTACACCAGGGTGGATTTGGCCCATTAAGGGCCTCACTCTGGTCCCATTGGAATCAATGAGATGATTTTCATCTATTTTTGTGGTACAGGATCAGACCCTGAGTGTATTTATCTGACTGACTGCATCGTTGCACATTCAAACAGAAGCCCTGTGTGTGCACATGTCTGGAGTGCATCTCTTCAAAGCACTGGGGAATGATTAAAGGAAAGTCATGTACTACACTTGTGCAGAGCACAAGTTGCAAACACTTTCTATAATTTAATTATTTCTAAACCATTTCTTCTGATGTGTTCTATGCCCCTTGTCCCCACTCCCTGGGTTAAGTCACGGGCAAGCAGGAGGGAGATGTCTGAGCACAAGAACAGCATCTGAAAAATATCTTAATTTATGAAATGTGCTTTCTCCATGCTTGTTTAACTCAAAATTGGCCAAACATCATTTTACAAAATGTTAAAAAAAAAATCACCCTTGGGCTGAGAAGAAGTCTGAGAAATTTCAGCGACAAAGATAAATGTAGTAGAAAATAAATATGCAAAATGTTAGGGGCACTTCTCCTAAAAGCACCTAAACACTTACACAGAAATGCCTTCTCAACCATGATCATAGTACAAATTATATATATTATCCCTCTCACCCTCCTCTGGGGAAAACCCCCACAGGAGGACTGCCTTGCAGAGTTTCTTCCTGATCATTCCATCATGTGGGAAAGGGGGCAGGCTTTCCCTCCACACACAATAAGCCATGGGACCTGCCCACAAACCTGCAAGATCCCAGGGGTTTGGATCTGTAGCAAGCCAGGACTCTCTGTGTGGTTGCCCTGTGCCTTAGCACTCTAGTTCCCATCAGCCCCCTGGCAGTGTGCTCCATAGGGAAATGTTCTCCCAGCAACTTTGCTGAACCCAGCTGCTCCCAATGCTGCCAGGGGTCTCTGTGTGTATGTTTTCAGATAAAAGATAGTACAGCTGCCCCAGGCCATAATATCTTCTCCTCCAGAGAATCTCCCTGGGGCTAGAGGGCCAAAATGGAGGCCTGATATACATCCCTATTAGCTCCTCTCCATCTCTCCTCTACTTATGCCCCATATTTCAGCATGGACTCTGGACCTATTGAACAGCTTCTGTGGGGTCTGGAGGGAGAAGGACAACATTGAAAAGGTGGGTGACTTGCCATTGTGCGGGCAGAGTCCCCTTGATTCACGGCTATGGGGCAGTGGGAATGATGTTACCCTGTATCTAGATATACTGTGTAGAGAAGATGCACATAGGTGTGTGCATGTGCACACAGGTATGCACACACAGGGACTATTATCGCAGAAGACGCTTAAATGAATATCTATCAAAACATATACATTTTGGGATCAATCCTGCTCCCAATAAAGTCCACAGAAATTTTATACCAACTGAAACACAGACAGGAATCCATGGAAGTCCTTGTAAGTAAAGAGCTGAAATGGAATAGATGTGTGAAAATAAGAAAAACAAAGGTCCTTTAGTTGCAGCTAAACATAAAATGACAGAGAAAAGAACAGAGGCCTAGCTCCAATTGAAATCAATGGCAAAACTCCCATTGATTTCAGTGGGAATGAGATCTGTTAAAGGCACTAATTTATGGAGAAATTCTCCCCTGCACTGAGGTCCAGTAAAAGGGCTATGCTCTATTTAAGTCTTACAGAAACTGAAGTGGTGCAGGAGCCTTTTGCTTGACCTCAGCACAGGAGTGAGTTTCCCTCTTGTAGAGAACCAAACCAAAATACCATCGGCTAAGCAGCAGAGTCAAATTAAACTCTTAAAGGATAGTCCTGCAAAAAAACCCCATGGTATCAGTGAAGCAAGTCCCTCTTTAATAAGCTTCTAATTAATGCTAACATAGGCATAGGGCTACGTTTGCTGTACATAACACTTTTATTTTGTCTGTAGCCTTGTACTGCTTTCTTCACTTGACGTAGGGATTCTGCATAATATGAACATAGATTATGTTTATGATCAGCTAAATTTGTCTCTGTTCTATGGTCTCTTTCTGTTTTATTTCACCATGCAGCAGCTCCAAAAGCCCAGATGACTATCTGAAGTGCTGTGATACATAGTGCAAGTTCTCGCTCTGGTATGAGCTCACGAAGAACACAATGAGAGCACTGTTCAGTAATCTGCTTGTAAAGGCTGCCTCTCTACCTTCCCATCCCCATTCCAGGAGCCTATTAAATTAATGAGACAGAAGTCAGTGCAACAGCAGTCAACATGTTATTCGTGTATAGCACTGGTGCCGTTACAATGTGCCTGTTTTTTCTCCTGGGACATTTAATTTCCGCTTCTCAAATGAGCTGCAAAGCTGTGAAGCCTGGCAGTGTTCTTTCTAGACACTCTGTGATGCAGATAATGAGGGTACTGATAGGTGCCTAGGAGACTGTGATGGCTCTAAGCACAGCTATGGTCTGATAATGCTTTATGCCAGTAGTGTCACAGCGGAACCACTATCATCCCTCAAGGAATGGTTCATCTTTATGTGTAATACAGCAGCTGTCACCTAAATGGCTAATGGGGAAGCAAAGTAGAACCTTAGTGCTAGTAATCTTTGTCACTTAATAATTTTAAAGGTATCAGACTTCAGTAGCTGCTGCAAGTTCCAATAAAAGGGTATTTGCCGTTTTTATTTTGTTTGCTGTGGATTAAATGTAAATTGAGAAATCCATGCTGCTGCTCTGTGCAGATCTAATTTAGTGTAATTTAAATAGCCAAGTAATTAAAATGTATTATAGGTATAAGATGCTGGGATGGTGGAGTGCCTGCATTTAAGAGGAAGATTTATTGGGCTCACTGCATCCACAGTGAACCTTCTACAACCACATTAGCTAACATCTGTCAGAAAATGTTGAGATGCAGGGCATAAGACATACACTTACAGGGTATATGCTTGCATGTCTTTGATTGACAGATCAGGAATATGGAGTAACACTTGCAAATGAAGCCAGTCGGTAATCAAGCACATGCCTTTGTGTACATATAGAACTAAATTACAGCTATACAATGTCTCTCTGTGTATATATATTTATACACATGCATCTATACTCATCCTTTCCAATTAATGTTGGTCCCCAGCAGTTAGAACTGCAGCTTCCTTCAATTTATAAAGCTAAGTAGTAATAATAAGTAATAGTTCAATTAACACACATGACGTCAGTGATGACATTGCACTATTAGTGTTTCCTGGCAGATCATTTTGTTTGTTTTTGCACAATAAAATTATAAGTCATACTGTAGTAGGATAGGTCACCGAATTCTAAGGAAAAGCCAAGCTCATTTCAATCACACCTTCAGACAGATTGTTAATTTCTTGGGGCGTTAACATGCTTATGCTGGTGAAGGTTAAGAGGAGAAAGGTGCTGGAACATATATGTCCAGTAATTGTCCAGGGGATGAGTTACAGCTCTAGATAGCCCACAATTCAATCTGCCCTTAGGGCTTCTAGCTCTGAGATGATAAATCAAGGGACATTTCTTGGAATTTGGGAAATACTATTCAAATCAACTAAAAAAAGAATTTAAAATAAGTTACAAAACTGTATATACAGAGTCAGTGTGATATCTGCATTGTTAAAGAGACATGAATGAAGGGAAAAGCACGATAACATTAGAGATTACTATTATTTTAAGAGACATAGATTTGCAGGTATAGATTTTCAATAAGTTGGGGCACAATGGTATGTGGTACCATGAAACTGCTGCCAGTCATGCTGACCAATATTTTTTATTGTTTTCTTGTGTTTCCCTATCTCTCTGTATCCTCCTGTTGTCTCTTGTCTTATACTTAGACTCTAATCTCTTTATGGAAGGGACTGTCTTTTTGTTGGGTGTTTGTACAGCACCTCGCACAATGAGGTCCTAGGCATTACCACAATCCAAACAAACAAACAAATGAATAATAAATATAGTAAAGAGACACTAAGAGCACTGGGTAATGAACGATCAGGCAGGCAGGTGTTATGCAGGGTTTCTTCACAGAACTGCCAGCTGTAACCTACAACAACTGCTCTTCTAGTAATCAGCCTTTTATGCAAAGGCATATAAGTGAATAGAACTGAGTGATGGCTTCAGAGTGTGAATAAATAGTATTATTAATAATAATTAATAATAAATAAAATATTAAGGAGGATAAGGACATGATATTGCGGAAATATATACCCAGACATCCTCTTTGCAGATAGTAAAGGTGAAGCAGAGCCAGGGACAGATTGGTCTGGTTTTGGAACAAGCTGATATATTACAGAACAAGTCTCCAGGACTGGATGGTACCTATCCAAGATCTCTGAAAGGATTTAAGAATGAATTGGTTCAGCTAATAACAAAAATATGCACTCTTTCATTAAAACCAGCTATTAAACTGGAGGCAAATGATGTAGCTATTTTTAAAAATGGTGCTGGAGTGATCAGGGAATTGCAGACAGTAAGACTTACCTCAGTACCAAATAAATGAATGAACTGATAATTAAAAGTAGAATTCCTTAACCTGTGAACATGGTATAAGAACGAAAGAGCATGGCTTTTGCAACAGGAAACTGTGCCTCCCTAATCTTCTAGAATTCTTTGAGTACATAAAGAAAATAGTGGGATTGGTTGACATAATTTATTAGGACTTTCAAATAGCCTTGACAAAGTCTCTCAAAGGAGGCTTTTAGGAGATGAAGTAGTCATGGATGAGAGAGGTAGAAAGCTGCCATGGATTAGAAAATGGCTAAGAGAGAGAAAACAAAGAATAGGGATAAATGGTCAATTTTCAGTATGGCAAAAGGTTAACAGTGGGGTGCCACAAGGTTCTGGACAAGGATCAGTGTTGTTTAATATGTTTATTATTGAAAAGGGGGTGTACTGGGTGATAGTGACATTAACAAATGATACAAAATTATTTTAGATAGCCAAGACTAGGGAAGACAGGGGAGAATTTCAGAGGGACCTAGTGAAGCTAGATAAATGGACAGCCCAATGGCAGACAAAATTCTATACTGACAAATGCAAGGCAATGTATTTTGGAAGGAATAATTTGAATTACTCAGACACATTGCTGGGTTCTAAATTAATTGTGATCACTTAGGAAAATGATCTAGGATCACTTTGGCTAACTCATTTACAATCTCTTTTTAATGTGCAGAATAATCAAAATGTTAGGCTTTAGAAAGAGTGGGATAGAAAATAATAGTGAGAATGTTATGATGCATTATATTTTAGTTTGTGCTCACATGGAATGCTGTGTTCAAAGATGGGCAATCTAAATAATTAGGAGCCTGGAGAAATTTCTGTAGGTGAGAAGGTTGCAAAGATTGGGACTGTCTAGAAAGGAAATGAATTCAAGAAGATATGATAAATCCATACAATAATAAGGTAGATTGGGTGCTTTCATAAATTAAAAACAAGAGGCCATTCAATCTAATTGAAAGGCAACACGTTAAAAAAGAACACAAGGAAATACCTTTTTATACAATACATAATAAGCTCTTGTAAATCACTGCCACATGTCATCACTGAGGCCAAGAATTTAGCAGGATTCAAAAAAGAATTGGATACCCATATGGAGGCTGAGAACATCCACAGTTACGTTAACTAGGATAAAAATATATTTAAAAGGGACATATATGCTTGTGGTTCAGGGCATATACCAAGCACTAGCTGATAGGTTTTCAGAAGAAACTTTCTAAATGGGTAGATTATTCCACAGTTGTCCATTATGGCTTCATGCATCTCCCTCTGAAACAGCTGGTATTGGCCATTGGTGGTGATAGGATATGGACTAGATGGATCACGGATCTGATCTAGTGTGCCAATTCCTGTGCTCCTAATATTATTAACAATAGGTCAAACCCTGACCAAATGACACAAGCCTGCCCCCTCGTCTGCAAATCTACGCTGAGACACCACATTATACACCCCATTCAATCGACACGTTCCATAGAGCCGCTAGCCATGCCCACTGCAACGTCTATGTTCCAGAGTAAGTTATAGTCTTAGGATTTTTGTGTCCCGCCCTTGCAAGGAATGAGTTTGAGGCCCGCAAAGAACTCCTACCTCCACTTATTACATGTGGCCATTGGGGGTAACCTAAATGATGCCCACATCCACCGAAACCAGAGCCCACCTCCCCACCAATGCACTCATGTAATTCCCATTAGATGCAAGTGGGAGTGTGAACGTCCATATCCAGTATCAAAAAGTACCTTTGTGTGTGTAAACTTAGAAACACAAACAATTGTTGCAGTTCTCTGTCTTGTGTTGTGTCTTCATGTGTAGGGAACAGAATGGTCCCATGGACAGGGCCCTGGCCTTGGAGTCAACAGACCTGCATTCTCTTACCCTCTCTGCCTCTGACTTATGAGACCATGGGAAAGTCACTCCACCTGTCTGTTCCTATGTTCTCCCATCTGTAAAATAGACAGAATACTGACCTTTTCTTTTAAAACACTTGAATAAGTGGAGCTACATGAGAGCTAAATATTATGTCAGATAGTGATGTAACTCAGATAAAGCATTACAATTACAATTGTAAAAATAAACTACTAAGGAATGCTTCCTCTCCAACTGCCACCCAGATATATTATTCCATATTTAAAGCCTTGCTATTTAGCATTAATAATGCTCTGTTGTTTTGGTATGCAGACATATGTAACGCACAAACTCCTGATGGATTCTTTTGTCATTTAGTGTTAATTAATGTCCACTTAGTATAAAATGTGACGACATCTTTTAGGTCAGTACTTCATTGTTAATAGAAACTGTAAATCCTGCCCTTGCACACTGAAACCTCCCCAAGGATATGATTTTCCTGCAGTATCTGTTTGACACACTGTTTGCATAAAATATAAAGCAAATATATCATTGAATGTCAGACTTCTTTTTCATTTTTCTCAATGTGTTGTGCAATATACACAGCTCTGTGACATTATAGCGCATCTGTTGCCACAATACCGTAAACGTGGTGAGAAATTGCTACATGCAGTTCAATAAAGTATATTTAACATATTTTCACTGCACCAAATATCAGCTGATCCATCTCTTATTAGTATAAATGGCATAGATTAGTGTCAGGCATTTTCAACAGTGAAGAAATTACAGAAGGCTGCATGGCTCATTAGGCCCTTGTTGCATGTTAAAGAGGGCCAGACCTTATTAATAAGAGGAAAAGATAAAACTGGGAAGTAATGGCACATATACACATATATAAAATCTTTTTAAAATTATTAAAGGTTCCTTTTAGAGAAAACTGGTTAATGCATTGTTCCAGTCTCTTGATTATTTCTAAAGTCATCTTAGCTCAGTTCTTGCTGCATTTATAGATTTTTATAAAAAGAATTCAAGTTAAAAAATCGGGTAATCATGCTGTACCAATAGGGCATTTTCCACTATGAAATTTATTACATTGTTTATGTAGTTTCTTTTTCAGGCCCTGGTTCAGGAAAGCATTCCTATTCAGCATAGTATTTAAATACAACTTGATTTTAAGCACATGCTTACATCTCACTGAAGTCAATGCAACTTAAGCACATGCTTTAAATTAAACTTATGCTTACATGCTGTCCTGATGGAGTTAAGAACCTGCTCAGTGCTTTCCTTAATTGGGGCCTTAATCATTAAGGCCCTGATCCTGCAGATACTTACATGTGTACTTAACTTTACTCACTGTGAAGCCTTGTTGATTTCAGTGTGACCTCTCACAGTGAATAAAGTAATAATAATTATTAATGGAGATATCCTATCTCCTAGAACTGGAAGGGACCTTGAAAGGTCATTGAGTCCAGCCGCCTGCCTTCACTAGCAGGACCAAGTACTGATTTTGCCCCAGATCCCCAAGTGGCCCCCTCAAGGATTAAACTCACAACGCTGGGTTTAGCAGGCCAATGCTCAAACCACTGAGCTATCTCTCCCCAAGCATGTAAGTAAATCCTGGGAAGATGGAGGCTTTAATTCTCTCCACTTTGACCCCCCTACAGACTAGCTGGGTCTTTGAATAAAATGGGAGAACTGGCTCATCAGCTAATTTTGTCTAAACAGAAAGTTTCTTTTTTAGAATTAACCCACCCTTTATCTTTTCAACCTGCAGTACTTACCCGTAGATGCCAGGCTAGTCCTCAGAAATTAGTATGGGATCAGCACTAGCTTGGCTGACATTGAACTGGGAAACCTTCCGAGATAAAAGCGTGAGTCTCTACATCTTGAGTTAAAGACGCAGGTGGCTGTAACAGATTTATGTCCTATATGGTTCAGGCACAGTGGGCACATGTAGCCTACACCAGTGGTTTTCAACCTGTGGTCTGTGGACCCCCGGGGTCTGCAGACTATGTCTAAGATTTCCAAAGGGGTCCACAAATGAAAAAAGTTGAAAACCACTGCCCTGCACTGACCAATTATAAATAGAGAGATCCTCCCCCATTGGAGGGGGGAAAATGCTTTGGATTTTAAACCTAAATCAGAACTCCGTTAATAAGCTACCTCTGATGCTAGCACCACCGACCAGCGTATTGAGTGTATACATTTTTTTATTCAATGTGATTTGCATTTTATTTGAGTCTGAGACATTAACCAATAAAAGCAATACCCTGTAAACAGAGTAAAATGAAAGAGAAATGCTGCATTTTGTTAAAATAAATAGAGCACTGTGTGGTAAAAGGGCCGCGATCTGAATAACATCAAAAGGCAAAAAAGTGAAGACAAAATAAATGTTCAAGGATGATTACACACATCTGAAAAAGTAAAGAAAGATCAAATTGAATATTGGAGCTTTATCTGAAATATTTTATTTCATTGTGTTTTTAATAATTTGTCCTATCTAGCTATCTATATTATGGGCAATGAAGAAAGAAAGAAAAAAAAAATAGACCCATATGGATTAGGTGGAGTTTGGAAAAAAATCCTCTATTAGTATCATTAAAGCAAAAAAAAAGTTTGTTTGTTTTTTACAGTTCCATGTCATGGCATTTATTCTTTAAAGGACACTTCATCACTGATTGATTACTTTTTAAAGTACTTTTAAATTTTCTTTTAATCTCTTTGGAGAACAATACCATCTTGGAAGCTTGAAAATAATAATATGCAGCTCTTATTTAGTGCTTTATTCCACTTTGAGACCACAGATCTCAAAGTGGAATAAATTGCCTAGGGAGGTTGTGGAATCTCCATCTCTGGAGATATTTAAGAGTAGGTTAGATAAATGTCTATCAGGGATAGTCTAGACAGTATTTGGTCCTGCCATGCGGGCAGGGGACTGGACTCGATGACCTCTCGAGGTCACTTCCAGTCCTAGAATCTATGAAAAAGTGCTTTACAAAGGCAGTA
Source organism: Malaclemys terrapin pileata (assembly GCF_027887155.1). Lineage (NCBI taxonomy): Eukaryota > Metazoa > Chordata > Testudines > Emydidae > Malaclemys > Malaclemys terrapin. The sequence continues at coordinate 107,735,729 of NC_071506.1, forward strand.
AGTATCATTTTGCAGATGGGGAAACTGAGGGAAAGAGCATTGAAGTGATTTGCCCAGGGTCAGTCACTGGGGGAGCTAGGAATAGAACCCGGTCTCAGCACAGTGCTTTATCCGCTGTGCCACAATGCCTTAAATTATTCTCAAAATGGTATTTATGTCACTGCCAACTTTGTTCTTTCCTTCTTGGTGACCATTAATTTTACCCTCTGTATTTCTAACTGAACTGAAATTAACGTGAATCTTTTGGTTTACTTCCTTGTTTGTCCTGCCCCTATTTTCAGCAGTGTCACCAGAACTCTGGGAATAGCTTTTATTCATGTACTGATTTATTAATGAGTTGCTTCTAGAGCTGCTGTAATTAGCAGAGTGAATTCTCAACATTTATCTTGTGCAGACCCCACACAAACAGAGATTGGCTATTTGAACTTTTTCTCTGTCACAAAGCAGAGGATTTTTATTTAATCAGGAAATGTTCCTCCCCAATGAAAAACCAAAGCAAACCAAATGTTGGGAGGGGGAAAAGTAGCAGTAGAAAACTCAAGGTGTTTTCCTTTCAGAGGGGAAGGATTAGCAGCCTTGTGTGGAGGAATCAGTGGACATGACCTCCTAATCACTCAGGCCCTGCAGGTAGGGTGACCAGACAGCAAGTGTGAAAAATCAGGACCGGGGTGGGGGGTAATAGGAGCCTATATAAGAAAAAGCCCCAAATATCGGGACTGTCCCTATAAAATCAGGACATCTGGTCACCCTACCTGCAGGGAATCTTGGCCATATTGAGGGCAACTATGTGAGGTGGTTGCCCTCCTGCTTTGTTCTCTGCCTCAGGTCTGGGATCATGATACTTTAGGTGCCACCTCTGTAGCTGCCCACTATCTTACCTCCAGAGGGAGACAAGTGGTGAAAACTCTAGCAGTCTCTTATGCGGATGGGATATTGAGGGCTTTGGGATACAGAGGCATGATGATCTGCTCCTCCAACTTCTAGACTTTTTGGATCAATGTAGCATGATTATTACAATTATATACAAAGATTGTTAGTTATTATTTGTTAAGCATCAGCAATGTGCTTAGTGCAGGACAAAACACAAACCAAAAGTTACCCCAGCCCCAAAGAGCTGACAGTTGAAGGCCCTAAGCCTGCAACTTGATCTGCTGAGTGCAAGGATCCACATGTATGGATCTGAGGGAAGGATTGAGGTCTAAAAATAACATTAATGCGTGTTTGCTTCCCTACATGATTCAGAAGTGAGGGAAGCAATTGGTCCTTGGACTCTAAAGGATGCTTCTCATAACATTTTAACAAGTTAAGAGCGGGTAAAATTTTGGAACTTAACTAACTGATGGTGTTGCCTTTAATCTTTGGAACTCTCTCTAAATCAGGCTCTATTATCTAATGCATAATGCCATTTAAAACCGATGGGGAACCATTCGGTAATATGTGGACCTCAAATTACAGACAAGCATTTTTTATATTTCTAAATATACACAAAATACACACTATTTGTTTCTGTTTTTCCCTAACTAACAAACAAGGGAAATATTTTGCAGTACCAGACTGACATGAGTTCTATTGCTCCATGATGAAATATTGAAAACATGTTTTTAAAAAAATCTATTGTGTCATAAATCTCTGCATTTCCTTTTGTGTTTGATCTCATATATTTCTTAGGGTTTCTAAAATGATAAGACATGCATTAAAATATTTCTCTAATTGTTACATTTCAAGCACGTTTATCGCTGGCTGCTTAGCTTCATTACGTATCATAGTCTGAATCTACAAATCAAGTATAATTAGACTTAGAGAACTGATTGGATTTCTAATTAAGCTACATTGGAAACAACAATGCACAATCAGTAAATATTCTGACTAGGTACATTTTAAAGAGCAACTCTTGGGCTTTTTGCTGATGACTAGACACCAGTGTCATTAAATTTGTTGGTGGCAAGCAAATTTTAAAGCTAAAATAGAGGCAATTAGTAAAGATCTTGAAATATTTAATCACTTTTGTCCAATTAGTGTGCAATTAGGCAATGGTGTGGCGTGGGACAAACATTCTGCTTCAGTGTTTGGTAGAGAAGGATCCCTTTGAAATTTTGCTGTTTAGTTTATTGATATATAAAAAGGAAGTTATGGTAGTAATTTCCAATTTAAAAAAATACTGTGCAGATGGTCTGACTATATATTTAACAATGTTAAACAAAACTAAACAAGAGAAGCACGTTACCTGAAATTACACAGCTGTGATCAGTGAATAAGCTCCAGATCGCATTAGATTACAGCTGTGGTTATCTTGATCACTGAAAGTGCCAGTTAGTTACATTGGAAAAATCAAAACGAGATAAGCTCGCCTACCATATCTTGGAATGACATGATAACTATTTCCTTGACCGTAGGGACCATTGCTGCCTGCCCTATTTGGTTGCTTTGAATTCCTTCTGTGGAGTCTTGTGTTAGGTGTGTGGATGTGTTCAGTGTGCAAAAGCAAGTGGAGACTATAAATAAACCAGTTAAGAATCTCCGGGCTTATTTGTGGTAAGCGCTTGGCTCAACTTTAAACTTTCTCTACAGGCCTTCATTTGCTTCTTGAAACTTCAAGATACCATTTTAGCTGGCATGGCTCCAGTGGCTGATATAATGTATATAAATGCTACTGTGATACTGTAGTGAGTATGAATATAGGCATTTAGTGGGAACATTGTCCACAGTATAGAGCCATATGCTAGACTCTTGGGATGGGTTTCACGGGGGAGGAAATCTCAGAGCTAGATGGGGATGATGCGGCTACCCAGACTATGTTCTGACCCACACTCTCCTCCCCACAGCCTACTCTGTTTCTCCCCCTAGCCCAAGATGGACCCCCAACCTGGGGAGATTCCTTTGTATCATTTGGAGGGGGGAAAGAGCAGTGTGGCAGAGTTGGCTGAAACTTCCCTTCTGCACAAAAGGGAGAGATCCCTGTGTGGAAGGCAGGTAGATCTAGGAGAGACAATCTTGGTCTTAATAATTAGCAACGTACTTATTATAGCTGTCCATTGTATATGATGATGACGTCACAGCATCATGTGTGTTCTTCATGTGACCCTATAGTCCAAGTCATGAGGAGCAACAGGTGTCACAGAAGAATATGCTGAACACTTGGCATGATGTTTAGCCCTTTTTTGGTCAGTTTTTTTTGCATCTGTCTTCTTCAAAGTGTTTACAAACTTTATTGAGAGTTGCTCTCCGTTCTGGTCTGTCCTTGACTATATCTTTGAAGTTATCAGTATTTACGCTGCATGAGGTGAAATTCTGCTTACGGGTGTCTTTGAAGCATTTGTGTTGACCACCCAACCTGTGTTTTCCAAGTTACCATGTCTTTGCAAGTGGAGGATATAGCTCTCTAACAGAGCAGTACAATTGGCAGACTATTGCAAAAAACAGCAGGCTTGATTGCTGGAGAGCTGTTTTATCCTCCAAAAGAAGTAGAATGTAATCAATGTTTTTTTTCTGATAGATGAGATTTCCATCACTAGTACTTCCAAAATTTTATTAAACCAAGATGTTTTTGATTATTTTCACCTATAATTTCTCTTCTAAAATATGATTTAGCTTTGTTTTCAACATTGCCAGTCATGCTGAAAACAAAAATAACTTCATACTAACAATACCCTTCAGATTCATTAGATTCAATCTTGGAAATTCAATGTAGATTCCACATAAGGGCCTTGATCTTGCAATCAGATCTGTGGGAGTATAAGAGAGTTTTATGAAGAGGGTAAAAAGCATGTTAGTAGAATGTATCTTGGATGAGCACCAGTTAATTCAAAGCAAAATACTTGTATGTAGTTTAACTGGAAGGAGAAAGGATGCAAAGACACATGCATATGTGGGCCGGGCCAGGGCAGGGAAGGAAAGACAGCAGATAATTAGAGTATCAAAGGGGTAGCCGTGTTAGTCTGGATCTGTAAAAACAGCAAAGAGTCCTGTGGCACCTTATAGACTAACAGACGTATTGGAGCATGAGCTTTCGTGGGTGAATGCCCACTTCTTCGGATGCATGTTCGAAGAAGTGGGTATTCACCCATGAAAGCTCATGCTCCTATACGTCTGTTAGTCTATAAGGTGCCACAGGACTCTTTGCTGCTTTTACAGTTAATTAGAGTTATGCAAAACATTTACTTTGTGCTGTGAACCTACTCAATTTTATCAAGGGTCACCATATTCCAGCTATGCCTGCAATGTGCAGGAGGTCAGACTAGATGATCATGATGGTTCCTTCTGGCCTTAAAGTCTATGAGCTATGAAATCTGCAAAGATTACTTCCAACCTGACCTCCCTCATACTCCCTTCCACACAATAAGCTTCCATGAGAGGCGGAAGCTATGTTGGCAGGAGAGCATCTCCCACTGACATAGCGCCGGTGTGGACAGTGCTTAGGTTGCTGTTACTTGCATCGCTCAGAGGGGTGGTTTTTTCATATCCTTGAGTGACATAAGTTAGATCAACATAAGTGGTAATGTAGGCTGTCCTTACGTCTTTTTGGATGGTGCAAGTCACTGGGGAGTTAGAGAGAAGGTGGATGCTGTCTTCAAAGGCTGGAATTCCATGAACCTCAAGGTGAAATGGAAGGGCTGATTCACTTTAATCCCCTGTAAACTGAACTGCAGAATGGTGTTTACAAGCCCCATCATGAGATGAGCCTAGCAGGATGTACACTGCTCTAGTATTAATCATTATTGTTAATTAATATTTATAGCATTTGTTTATTTTATTATTACAAGAAGTTAGGAGGTGCCCATCACCATTGTATCTGGATGCAATTTATATATAGACCTGTGGCCCGGTTTTCAGAGCTGGTGAGCATCCTCAACTTCCACTGAAATCCATGGGACCTAAAGGGACTCAGCGCCTCTGAAAATCAGGCCATTAAGTCATAGGGGGGTGGCTTTACAAAGAAACAGAGGCATAGTGACACAGCGTGTTGCCACACCTAACTTTTAGGTGCATAGAAAACCACTGGGATTCACAAAGCCTGAGTTCAGCATCTAGGCTCCCTATGCAATGAATGGGGAGAGAGAGGTGCCTCAGAATTGGGTTCACAAAAGCCAGCTAAGTGGCTCCTAGCGTAAGATAGTCAATAGAAGATGGCAAGCCAATGGGTGTGTACTAAGCCTTACTCCTTCTCTTGGAGATAGGCACTTAAGTCCAGGCTACAAGGACGTGCCTCCCTCTGTTTGGGATTTTTAGCTACAAACAGGGATGCTGGAACAATTTGTATAGTGGGGGTGCTGAGAGCCACTGAACCAACTGTAAACCTTGCATATGATGGAAACCACTTCAAGCCAGCGGGTACGGCAACATCCCCAGGACCTATGGCTACAAACCATCTCTTGGCATTAGGAGCCCATGCTGTTTTATTGAGGAGCTGGAAGGGGGGGAGGGGACAGAGGACAAGGATCTTCCTTCGACCTTTTAGCCCAGGGGTTATGGTACTCAGTAGCAGGACTGGATCCTGGTCTCCCACTTCCCAGATGAGTGCTCTAGCCACCAGCAACAGAATCTTTCTCATGCTTTTCTCCCTCGCTTTGCCTCTGGCCCAATGATACTTTCATTATTTATCCGCAATGGAACAGCTTTAACAGGAGAGACTGAGGAAACCTTCCATCAGAATATTGCACAGCCAGTGGTTAGGCCAGGCACCTGATACATGGCAGCTCTGTGTTCAAATCCGTTCTGACCCTCTACGGGTGGGCAGACTTGTACTGGGGTCTCCCACAACCCAGATAAGTCCCCTACCACTGGACTAAAAGTTACAATAGAGATTGTTCTCCTTCTCCCCTCCCAGCTGTTTTGTTTAAGCTCACCTATTGCTCTGGGCCTTAGGCAACTGGATGCCAGGTCTGAGGCTGCAGTTTACATGCACAGAGGCAGATTTATAAGTGCCAGGGAACTTTTACTGCAAAAATGTAGGCACCAAGCAAGTTTAGGTGCCTACAAGGTTCGGGGGCAGCTGAGTGGAGGTTTTGTGACTCCCACTGGGGCCTGATTCTGGGATTTTGGTGCCTAAAGTGGCAGTTAGGCACCTAAGTCCTTCTGTGAATCTAGCTCAGGGGGCATGTGCTGTGCTCCATGACCTCCTAAGCCCCCAGGTTACTGATTAGGAGATAGACCAGGAAACCTATCAATGCGCTAGGTGGCAGAATGTTCCTTAGCACACTGCGGAAAGAAATACATCTAACAGTTAATGCCTTGTAAAAATCACACAAGCTTGTGGCAGTGCTAACCAAACATTCATGGCTGTAATTTACAGTGATCTTCAATCACTGGAGAAACAGTTACCTTTTGCTAGATGTTACAAAATGGTGGCATTGAAAGGAACCAAGGCCCTGATTGCCCAAGGTTCTACAGCATGTGTGTGACTTTAAGCATGTGACTTCGGTGAGACAACTCATGTGCTTCTGAATCTTCCTGAATTGGGACCTAAATCCTTCAGACATCTGACTGTCCCTTGCTCTTCTCTTCCTCCTCCTCAGTAGTAATCTCTTCTTTTTTCTTAGGCTTGGTCTACACTAAACCCCCAAATCGAACTAAGGTACGCAACTTCAGCTACGTGAATAACGTAGCTGAAGTCGACATACCTTAGTTCGAACTTACCGCCGTCCAGACCCGGCAGGCAGGCTCCCCCGTCGACTCCGTGTACTCCTCGCGGCGAGCAGGATTACCGGAGTCGACGGGGAGCACTTCTGAGTTCGATTTATCGCGTCCAGAACCAGCGCGGTAAGTATAGACAAGCCCTTACACAAAATTGTTAATTTTAAATAATAATAATAATAACATAGAAACACTTTTGTTTAAAAAGAAAGTGTTACACATTCCATAAAAGGAAAAATCTGCTTGGTTGACAATATAAATGGAGTATATGACCTCTCTTGATACACAGCAATCTCTTGAATGGGAGCATATACCTCAAATCAAAATCAAGTATCAGATGCATATGCAGGCCCCCAGGAACTCTACAATGGCTGGATTCCTGACAGCATTTTTTTACATGCTGAATACATAAAATAGATTTAAAAAAATCTCATCTATGGACTGGATGTCACAGGGACTGAAGTTTCACTAACTGGAGAGAGAGTACATTATTTAAATGATTCTCCACAGCAAAAAGATAACTGTAAAGTGATATACAAGCTAACTGTACTGAGAAATAAAGAGCATTTATTCTGTTAGCTCCCAGATTCTTTTCCTTCCCTTTTAATGATCTGATTTTCTGATGGGGGCCTAGGCACCTCTCCACTGGCCAGTTGATCCTGACCAAAGTAAGGCATGTATCCCTGGGAATCTCTGCTATCCCAGGCAGATACTCTGAAAGGAGGGCATTGGTCAGGGAAACTGAATGGTTGTAACCTGCCTTTTATGCTTTAGAATTCCACTTCCCTCAGCCCAGCTTGTGCTCCAGTATTTGCCACACAGATCTTGGGACCAGCAGGGTGGGCCACACACATCTTGCATCCGGGAGGAGTGGAACAGCTGTGTCTTGAAAGAATGATGCTAATGTAGCTCTGTGATTTGGCCACCAGACTAATGTGGTGTGATCAGGTCTCTTCCCAGGACACTGAGGGCAGTGCTGCAGTCTGGGCTGGCTCAGAGTTACATATATCTATGTAGAGAGAGAGAGACAAAGTGAGAGAAAGATTGGGAAATTAAACCTCATCTCCCATAAAGCGACACACAACTGCCTGCCAAACCACCCAGCTGGCTCAAGACCCAGGTACTTTGAAGGGATGGTGGGAAAGAAGATTGTTTTCCTACCTTCCTTCCTTATGGTACTAGACCATGTACATTTGTAGAAAGGGTCTGTGAAATTAATTATACTGTGAGTGCTTGGTAACCAATGAATTGTAAATTACATTATTAAAACAGCATCAGAGAACTGACTGATCTATTACTTTTTAGGGAATGACTGAAGAGAAGAGCTTTATATGCATTACAGGTCTTTCTAGCCACCATACAGCAAGGAAAAGGAAAATTATGATAGTATTTTTATTTCTATAGAAACTGCAATTGAAACAATATTTTATTGTTTTGTTTTATTAAATCATCATGTATTTTTGTGTACGTCAGATTATATTTATAATGATTTTATATGTGTGTGTGCATACATGGTGGTTCAGGACATTATCTATCTATCGATTTATCGATCGATCTTATTCTAGAAGATTCTGAAGGAAAGCTGTTGTTGAGCTGCTTTTCTACTCCAATACTTTGTAAAGCAATATAAATAAATACTATGAACTATCCCCTCCCTCCATATATGTGTACATATGTGTATAATGTAACTAGTAAGATGCACGCCTATCATCCCCCTGATCACTTTGTGTATATATTGTATTCCTTACACCACCTTTCTCTTTGTAGATTGCAGAGTTTGTGAAGCTGGGACTGGGTGTTTGTACAGTACCCTGCAAAATGGGGTCCCAATCCTGACTGGGGATTCTGGGTGCCACTGTAATACAAATAATAATGCATAAAGGAAACCCTCTGAGGCAGCATCGTCATGACTGGGAAAACACTGATAGGCTGCTCTCCCTTGTGAGATACCTGCCCCAATGCATGCTCCTCTCCCCCAGCATTCCTCCATAACACATATCCCCTTTCACACTCCTCTTACCAGATGCCCAATTGCTCATGGACTTTTCTGTAGACGAGAGCTGGTTCCCATATGTTGATTCTCCTCTTCTGTATGCCAGCACCCTGAAGGCTAGCCTTTTGTGTACCTCCCTACATGCACTCCCCAATGACACATGAAGTGATGGCCATTTTTACGCATTGTCTCCAGCAGAGAGATTGCTGGATGCCTCCTAGAATCTATTCTTTTAAAGCGAAGTAGTATGTGTGGCTAGGTGTAGAGTTGTGTGATTTCCTTAACACCATTACTGAAGAAAAGAAGTGAGCCGGGGAAACCTTCAGTGGAATTTCCCCTCCAACTCTCCTTACACTCTCTCATTGACCTGAGGTGGAAAAGGATATGCTGAATCCTACCCTGGAAAGGAGAAACAGTAGGTGGGAAATTTCCACCCTGAACTGGTCAAGGCAGGGCTGTATTTTCATATAGGTTTGGACAGCACCTAACACTCATAGACCCATAGACTCATAGACTTTAAGGTCAGAAGGGACCATTATGATCATCTGGTCTGACCCCCTGAATGCTGCAGGCCACATGACCCTTCCCTGGACTCTGCCATTGAAGTCCCCAATCCTGTGTTTTAGTGACTTCAATCGGCAGAGACCCTCCTGCTAGTGATCCCTGCCCCATGCTGCGGAGGAAGGCGAAAAACCTCCAGAGGCTCAGCCAATCTACCCTGGAGGAAAATTCCTTCCCGACCCCAAATATGGCGATCAGTACTACCCCGAGCATGTAGGCAAGAGTCTCTAGCCTGGCCCTTGTTGGCCATTATGCTATTTACGTACCATTGCTTGGTTTTCCTCGGCTACTATGTTTTACCATTAAACCATTCCCTCCATAAACTTATCTAACTTAATCTTAAAACCAGACAGGTCCGTCGCCCCCACCGTTTCCCTCGGAAGGCCGTTCCAATATTTCACCCCTCTGACGGTAAGAAACCTTCGTCTAATTTCAAGCCTGAACTTCCCCATGGCCAGTTTATATCCATTCGTTCTCGTGTCCACATTAGTACTAAGCTGGAATAATTCCTCTCCCTCCCTTGTATTTATCCCTCTGATATATTTAAAGATAGCAATCATATCCCCCCTCAGCCTTCGTTTTGTCAGACTAAACAACCCAAGCTCCTCTAATCTCTTTTCATACGACAGGTTTTCCATTCCTCTGATCATCCTAGTCGCCCTTCTCTGCACCCGTTCCAATTTGAGTTAATCTTTTTTAAACATGGGAGACCAGAACTGCACACAGTACTCTAAATGAGGTCTCACCAGCGCCTTATATAACGGAAGCAGGACCTCCTTATCCCTACTAGATATACCTCGCCTAATACATCCCAAGACAATGGAGTTCCAATACCAACAGGGACTCTCTGGGAGTTACCACAATATAAACACAGAATAAATAAGGACCATAATTCTTTCCCCAGTGGAGAACAGAATAGGATAGGACCAGCCACAGCCTCCACCACACACCATCCCTCCACCAAAGGCATCCATCAGGGAAGGTTTATCAGGCAAAAATTTGGTTTCCCCCAATTGCCAGAGATAGTTATTCTTTCACCAGAGGCTGGAGAGCCTCAGTTTGAATTGAATGCAAATAACCTGAAACATTATTGTAATATGAATAAAGACCTGATAAAAACATAAAATGGGCCTGATTCTCCACTCCATTACAGCATCACAGATGTCACATTGGTACAAAAAACAGTGTTACAGAATGGAGGAACAGGTCCATTTTTTTAAGACAAACTATTTAAAAAAATAAATGGAAAAAAATATTTTGAAGGATTTAATATCCGAGTAAGAAATATATTAGTTCTAGTTTGCAATTCACAGCAATAGCTCTGCCTTTGCTGTCACTAATCAAATCCAAAAAAGACTCTTTAACCCTCTTACAAGTCAACTCCTTAGGCAATTCTCCCATATATGAGTGCAGTGCATCCCTAAATTCAAAAGAGGGCAGCATTTTACTTATGCTGCTTGAAATAAAGAAGAATCCAAGTGTGTAGAAGAATGTCATGACTGAAAAATCACCAGTTATGAAATACACATAGCATGTTCTGAAAGATTAAATTTAATGTACAAATAATTTGTTCCTAGAATTGTAGATTTACATACAAATGCTATTAATTGATCAATGATATTAGCAAATTTAACACTTCATTTTTCAAGGGGAATATTTGTATAATTTCTCCTTGTTGCACAACCATAACTCTCATTATCCTGCACACATATAAAACTGACTGTGCATCTAAGTCAAGCATTGCCTTGGAATAGTCACATGAAGAAGGGACTGACTGAGGTGTACACAAAGTAGACATGATATTTGAAAGAAATGTTAAACTGTTCTAAAGAAAAATGATCGAATCTACTTCTCCCAAATCCAGGCTCCAGTTCAACAAGGTTCTTGAATACATGCCTAAATAAAGCATGCAGTTAGTACAATTGACTCAGTTAAGCACACACTTAAGACACTTGCTGAGTCAGGGCCAAAGAGTCTATTTTTGATATTGATTTCATTTTTCCTTCTCTTCTTTATGGTGCTACGAAGTGTACCACTTTCAATGGGAAGAAATCATATGTGCAGAAAGGGAACAAAGTACAAATACTAATTTGAAATAAAAACCTGGAATGTTTTGATGCAGAGCAAGTTCTTTGTGACCAGCCATCACTTGCCTTCTATTTGTGCAGGGTTTAGATGAATATTTACTGTACCTTTTAAAAAATTGCATATGGTTTACAAAGAAATAGTAAATTAGGGAATAGGTACGTTTAATGTATGCACTGGATCATAGAAAAACTTAGGGTTTACATAAGGCAAATGCATTTCACCCAGTTACCCTCTGTTTAATTTTTAATAAAATGTTGCTCTCTAGAAAAAAATTGTTTTGTTAAGCATTGTATTTGCTTCACTCAACCAGCCAGCTTGCTTGGAACGTTAAAGAACCTAGGACAATGCAAATACCCATTTTGCTGTTCTGTTTACATCTAGCAAATAACAGATGTTGCACTACTGAAGATGCACATCTGATGCATCTGAGAAGGGATTTCTAAAATATTCACCCTAAACCAGTAACAGCTTTAACACTAAACATTTACTGTGGAATAGAACCAAATCAGTACATGGGGGATACAAGTGTTCTGGCAGTTTTGTTCATGAGTATAACAGTTAGGGATGTGCACAATGGTGCTTGAAATCAGGTGGGAGTAGGATTTTTGTATGACCTCAGATGTGCATCCACATTTGCCAAAGAATAGAGAACCTGGACATATGGATTTGTAGCCTAAAGAAGTGAAACTTCATAATATTTAGTACATAGTTGCTAGAGAATCTCTGAAGGAATCCGTGCAATTCACTGGTTAGGTCCCATTAATAGATATTCCTGCTCTTCCCTTGGGTGAAATTATCCACAGTGTAGCTGCCTCTCTGGCTCTATGGAGGTGCAGTTTGAATTCCAGGGGTGAATCTAGCACAGCATTTCCAGGCAAACCTGCAGGGATCTGGGGTCAATCCCTGCAAATAAACCTCAGCTGATCTGCTTTGAGTAGCCCACAGAAATGGAAGCCCGAAAGATTAATTCATTCCTAATTATAATAAAACTAGTGTTTGCAAAGGCCGATAGGTCTGCAATGCTTTTTATGAAAATACTCAGGATACTCACTGAAGTTAATGAGTATTTTGCTATTGAATTCAGTTGGGAACAGGACAGAGTCCTAACTTTCCTGGCTTAGAATTTGCTTCTCTTTGAGTTATCTTGAAATAAGAGCTCAAGCACTTTTATAAATGCACTGAAGGGTTGTCTAATTGTCTGTAAAATCTTCAAGTAATGTATATGTCTGCAGAATACTATTTTGTAACCTCTTATAGCTGTTCTCCTCAATGAATAATAACAGATAACCCTACTGCAAAAGCCTGCTAGAGAAATATTTTCCCTTTGTCTCCCATGATGGAGGCACATATATTTCACTAAAGGATGTGCCATACTAATCCTTTCTAAAATGATACCAATAGGTCCTTAAAATGCAGACTCCAAAAGATTATTTCTACTGCTTCCATTCCCTGTGGTGGCATATAATTTTCTTGCTGAAAGGATATATCCCATTAGAGAATTTTTTAAAAATCATAGATGCATTTATTTGAACACTACGAGATGCTACACACTGGGAATTGATTCCAGTGAACAATACTAATACTGACTCTATGGACAATAAAGAGGCATTTAAAAGTTAGACTGTATCTTGCCACCAAATGTAAAATATTCAATATTAACTTTATATGCGTATTGAATAAGTAATTAATAATACAATAATAACAATGATTGATAACAATGATAACATCTTCAGTCCTTACACAGGCAAAGCTCTTGTGTACACCAATGGGAGTTTGTAAAGAGCAAAGAATGCGGCATGTGGTCTTGTCAGTGTAGACTATATCCTCAGATGAGACACATATAATAAGATATGGAAAGCACAGCCAAAATGTCCAAGAAGTATAACTTTAACACATGCTATCATCACTATTGAAACTGAAAAACAAAGACACTGTTTTACATGTCTCTCCCGTCATCTCACACACAGAGATTTGCACAAAATCACATTTATCCCATTGGCCCCTTGATTTTAATATCAAGGTGTTTGTCTGACTCTGTCAGGTTAGATATTGAGGCCATTATAAGAACCGAGGACATATGACTGGAAGGGGCCTAGGAGTCACCAAGTCCAGTCCCCTCCTATCACAGGCAACCTTTTATTTTGCTCTTCCTAAACTGAGGTAAATTAAGTCAATGGAGAGATACTGGTGTAAGTTGAAGAAGAATTGTGCCCTGATTGCTTAGGTTTTTGTAATTGCATGTTCAGTGAGTCTGCTTATGTCATTTTTTTGTACACATTTTCTTGGGATCTTTTCTGTAGGAGATCTAGATAGGGAGCACAAAAACAACAAAACTGGTTTAACACATTTGCTAAATCAGACCCGTTCGTTGTGAAACCTTTAGTTGTCTATGATTGTTATAATAATAAATGTTGAGCTCTGGTTATTACATGCACAGCTCTGTACTAACTGCTCTCCACCACTTTCCCATTCTCTCACTTTAGCAACACCCTACACACCTGTTCAAATAATATTACTATTGCCTTGTGTTGACACCAAGTCCACCCTTTCCTTTCATATAATAAGAGCTCCTGGTGAACTGTAAATTGAAAGCTAGTGGTAGCAGAAGCTGATTGTTTACCTGTCTCCAGTTTGTTGCCACAGATACTTCTAGCAAGAGTTGAACAAAGATCAGTTTGACATCCTTGTTAAGCAGGATTTGTCCCCCACTCCACCCACAAAAGTTAACCAGTTGCTATTCAACTTTGAGTTCTGCAGGTGTTCCATCACACCTGTCTGAAAGAAAACAAAATACAGTTTGTTTCAATATGGATATTCCCCTAGCAGGATAAAAGACAACCTCACCCTGCAATATAGACACTAGCATTTGTTGTAATATTTCAGTGAATCCAAGCAAACAGAGAATGATACCTCTGTTTATATTTAGCATTCAGGCTTAACATAGTAAAACAATTCCAAACAATCTAATTTAACAATTAAACAATTTAGCATCTGATCTTGTTACCACTAAGTTAGTGGTCAAACTCCCATTGACTTCAGTAGGAGCAGAATCAAGCCCTAAATGGCTCTTCTAAAGGGAAACAGAATCTTACAACTTAAAAAATGTTTGTTATCTGTGTTATAGGCCAAATTTCCAAATGAGTGTTGTTGAAATGCACACATATTTTCCCACACATCTAAGTTAGGCACACGAATACCAAGTGCAAACACTCCAGTTGAGGTTTGCATGCATGCATAGCAGCATGCAAACACAACTCCCAGCTTACATATGTGCTTTGGGTGTTTGCACATCTAAGTCAGGCACATATAAATGTGGGTGCATATCTGTGAATGCCTATCTGAAAAGCAAGGCTTTTTAAAGGGTCTAATCAAAATGCCTACTGAAGTCATTGGGAGCCTAACTGAATAGAAAAGTAGCTTATAGGACACAGATTATACCATTCTATTTGTTTTACATTTCTTCGTGCTGTAGAACTATCAGAGGAGACACCACAGCTGCATGTAATATCTGACCCAGAATGAACTATCGTCATTTTAGATTAATAGATAAAAATAAATAAAGTCCAAATCCTGATATCATTACTCAAACAAAAGTTTGTGACACAACTGGGAGTTATGCCTGAGCAAGGAATGTGACTTAGAGTCTGATCTCCATTTATCAGTGTAAATCCAAAATAACTTTAATGGAGTGACACCGTTTTAAATGGTGAAACCAAGATCAGAATCTGGGCCTGAGCAAGGAAGGAAGGATTTTGCCCATACGTTTAAATTCCCCTCACAGTTTCTGTGGAACTGCTAACCACCCCATTGAAAAAGAAGGGTGTGTGGGCCCTAATGTTATTCTTTAATATCTGAAGATGCACGGAGTCATCAACATGGAGGCCCTGTGTCTGTGCACTGATTCCTGGCCCCTCTCTGCCCAAACTAGTCCCATACCACCGTGGTTCCTGAAAGATCCAGTCCAGTGGGCTTCCCCACTAGCCCCACAGTCTCCATTGAGTTCCCATCCCCATCATAAATTGGGGAAAGGAAGTGAGTTGACACTGATACCGTCATCATTTAACTTAACTACTAAAGTTACACAGGGCTGGGAAGTATGATGCTGCCTTCATGGCCATTTACTCCGCAAGCTTTCTACATGAGAAGCCCATCCTCCAATTAGCCCCTGGATAGGGGCTTCAGCAGGGTCAAAGGGAAAGATGATGATGTGAATTCAGCACTCTGCCCTTCTGCTCCCTTGAAGCCAGGATCTGTTATATCCTTTGCTTGTGGAAGCATAGGGTTCATTCTAGCCTGTAATCCTGCATTTCTGACATCAGTCTGTTTACACAAGATGTCACAAATGCAGCTCAATGACTCCACTGCCAGTAAGTGAAGAACAAGACACACTGTCAAGAAGGGAAAAAAATTCTGAAGAAAAGGACATGAAAAGTTAAATAGGTTTATGTTAATCTGATGCATTTGAAAGTTTTCTCCTCTTTAATGTTTGCAGAGGAGCTCTTCCAATCTGTTGAATACATAGCATGCTGTTTTATTTTTAAATGATGTAAATACATAGTTAGACGATAGACTGTAGACGCTTTGAATGAAGTGGTAGCCTGTTGAATAAAGAATACACTTTAAAAAAGTCTAAATATGAATGTACAAGATAAAGTGTAACGGCTTCAAAGGAGCCATTGATCTATGGAGTACATAATATGCATGTTAGAAGTCATTGAAATACTTATTTACATGACATGCTGCTCACCAGGAGCCATTATGGCCTTTAAGTAAATGGTATGCAGTGTAAAAATTGTCTAAGCAAATCATTTATTTTATCAGACACTAGTGTAACATGTCAGCTGACAGACACATTCTTTTTTGAAAAAAACAAATCCGAGGCTAAAAGGAGGTGAAATCAGAAAAACATGTCAAAGGGTGTTTCCAGCCCTTTGAAGGAAGGAAAATTAGGGTATGTCTACAGTGCAATTAGGCACCCGTGGCTTACCTGTGGCAGCTGACGCCAGCTCTTGTGGCTCGGCCTAAGGGGCTGTTTAACTGTGGTGTAGACATTCAGGCTTGGGCTGGAACCTGGCCTGTTGGACCCTGCGAGGTGGGAGGGTCCCAGAGCTCAGGCTGCAGCCCAAGCCTACACTGCAATTAAGCAGCCCTGTGAGCACAAGTCAGCTGACACCGGCCAGCCACGGGTTTTTAATTGCAGTATAGACATAGCCACAAAGGCAAGAGTCTAGGCTCTGTTCCTGGCCTACACTAGTTGTTAGGACTGGTGCTAGACCACTAGTGAAGAATTGCTAGTATTTCTCAGTGTACACAAGCCCTATGGGCCATATTTTCCACTGTCAAGCCAAAAGTGCAAATGGGAACATCCTAAAACCAGCCACCCCCCGACTTTGTAAAAAGTTACTGTGCAGTTGTTTTTCCTCCCACTGATGTGTTTATCCTCTCTCTGTGTATGTTATGAGCAGACAGTAGAGCTACAAAAACCACTGAGGGTTAAGGATCCATGCAACAATACCTTAACTCTGCCAATCATGGCCAGCTGTAAAGAGGGGGCCCACTCTGGGTGCCATCTTCCACATTGACCCCTAGCCATAGCAACACAGCTGGCATACTAACTTTGACACCTCTGATGGGGAAAGTATTAACTTGCAACACATGGGATCCTATCCAAAGCCCATTAAGATAAATAGGACTCCTAGCATTGACTTCAATACGCATTGAATCAGGCCCATAATTTTTGTGTGTAGGAGCATACCACTTGAGTTCATTCTCAGGACAATGTCCCTTTCTGTGTGTTCTGTTCACTGCATGACTCTGTTGTGGAAGGGATTTAGCTAGTTATACAGGAGAGTGGGGGACAGCATCCTACAACGCAGCCTTTCCCCCAAAACTGCCTTTTCTCTGGTTTTGCTCTACTCTGCACTACAGATTGGGTGAGTGATGTTGGTTGGAGCGTAGGGGCTTTTGTCCTTAAATCACCCTCTTGTGCCTAGAAACTACAGGGTCTAAGAACAATACCATGGATTATAAACTGTATGTAACTCCTATTTGTGTTGTTGGAAGAACAGACTTCTGTATGTATTGCACAACATAAGGGCCACAGTAAGAGTTAAGGATGCAGTGTTTACCACAAGTGACAGTCTTAACTCTTCTTGCCTTTTGTGCATTTAGGAGAGATCTATAACATTAATATGTCTTGTGGTTTTATTACAATGTGGATCTGCTCAGTGTAAGATGAAAGAATAAATTAAGAAGGCATTTTATATAGACAAACACATTTGTGAATCTTTTTCAAGTAAATGGACCAAACAGTGTTGGTTCACTGGTGTAAATCTAGAGTAGCTCTATTAATTTATATGTATATGCATCAGGCACAAATTTAGCTCAGTGTGCGTTTGGACAATACTATAGACAGTAACAGGATATTTAATATTGCTTTGGGAATAATGTAGGTAACGGTGTCTGCATTCCTACAGAACCATGAGATGGTATTGCAACTAAAATCACTGTTTTTATACCACTATTTCTTTTTTGATACCAAAAGATTTAGGTAAAATTTAAACACACACAGCTATTCATTCATTCAAAAAGAAATAGTAAACAAATACCTTATGTTTACATAATGCTTTTCATTCTATGATCTCAAAGTACTCTTCAAATGTTTAATTAATCTAGCATTAGAACATACCTGTAAGGTAGCTATGGAATATATTACAAGCACTTCTCCTATGACTGAAATGCCGCAACTGTTTAACAGCAACACTACACGACAATTTAGAAATTGAAAACAAATGCCATAGCCATCTGAAATGGCAGAGAATAATTAATAAACACAATGAATTTGACTAGAACACTGCAGTAAATACCTTCATGCTTATGAAATTGGAAAGGGATCTTTAATGACTGCAAGTGATCAGAACTTTAATATTGCACCTAATCTAAAACACACAGTGTGACATATCTAATAATCATTGACATTCAATGGATATATACAAGTTAAGGATAGAAAAGACCTATTCAGTCACCTCATCTGTCCTTCCTTCCAATGCATTTTCCAGCCCCTTTTCTAATGTAATTTTAAATGATCTCAAGCAACGGAGAAGCAATGTCTCGTGACTTCCCCTAAGAATCCATTCTGGAATCAATTAACTGATCCTGATAATCAGCCTAAATTTTCCTACAGTTAATTTCTTCCCGTATCTGAAACTTTTGTCTCAAAGCAAGATGAATTAAATAATAATATCTAAGAGTTTGTCCATTCATCCCATTGTACTTTACAAAGATAAGGACACATCATTAAAGACATATTATAAGTGGAAAACTGAAACACAGAGGAGAAGTTAAACAGCAACTTGCTCCAGAGCAGGGAATAGAACACAGTTCTCCTAATTCCTAATCTGACAGCCACTCCACTGGTCAACCATAACTTTTGTCAAAGAAATGGCTCCCTTTAAGGAATGATTTTGATACTGTCTAACAATAAATCAAAGACATTTTGGGAAAGTTTTTTTTTAATTCTATGCATATTCATTGTGGTGTGGAGCAAGTGAAACTATGTATAGGGCAAACTTTATAAGTAAAAAAATCCAGTAGTTAGGCACGTACTGATGTTAATAATCAATAAACAAGTTGTTAAGTTTTCCTTGTTTACAGTTTCACACATTGCATAAGAAATAAACCAAGAACAGCATCTTTTATGTGTGGAATATTTTTCCTTTTTAATGTTGCACTGAAGTCTTTAAATCTGGAATGTCAAGGATATTTGTATAACACAAGATTTCTCATGGCATTTAAAAAAATTAAATTTTCTAAATGATCTAAATTGTTGCATAGTAACATTTTTTAACAAGCTACAGCCAAAGCCTTGCTCCATTGAAATCCATGGGAATTTGCCTTAACGTGGCACCAGAATTTGATATCTAGAATGCATTTTAGATTGTTAAATTGATGCAGGGGTGCAGATTCCAGCAGAAGCTCTCCCAATAAATTCTTTATTTGTGCAAACATTACAAAGTGGTTTCATATTTTTAAGGCAGCTCATTTTGCTTTTTCCTTCCTACTACCCCGACATAGCAGAATAATGTTTAACTGGCAACAGCAGGTATAAACAGAAAATATTACTGAAAATTAAGTCTTGTTGACTCTGGGGGGGGGGGAGGGGATCATACATAGTATGTACAGCTATGTAAGATAAAATAGGTGGGCACTACAAATGCCAAATTTTACATTGTCCCCCAACAACCCTGTCCCCCAAGATGAATAGTTTACACAACTCCATGGGGAAGGTAAAGGTTTTTTTGAATTTTCCTTTTTCTGTAACACGAGAAAAACAGACTTCAGTACAAAATTCTAGTATTAGTGTTTTTATTACTTACTCTCATTGCATTATTTGAAGAAAACAGCATCAAATGTTTTTACTTCAGAGAAGCATTACTTGTCGTTACAAGAACTTATATTTAGTTTATTAAACTAACATTATTACAACCTCAAAGGTGGGACTATAGGAAGTTCCAGAACCTGTTTCTTGTCTCTTAAAACAGTTTTACACATATGAAACTCCAGTGATTTTAATGGATTTGCAGTGGCATGTTTGCAGATAAGTGTTAGCTGTTTTTTTGGCTTGTTTGATCTTAATGCAATTATTTTAAGAAAATATTCGTCTTGTTAACATATTACCACTTTAGTTGTTAGCTAACCACCACAACAGTTCATTTCCTCATAAATATTTAACATAATAAAAAAAGTCCCTTGGGCCCTAACACTTTTGATACTTGTATAATCTAAAACAAATCCTCCCACTTTTTAAATCAAACAGACCATGTTACACACACAGTTGGCTAACTATTTACAAAGCACCCAATTAAATTCTGCTTAATTCTCCCACTGTCTGAAAATCCCACCTCACTGGTGCGTGGACTACTGATCACACAAAATGCATAACTTTCCCATAGCTTGGACATTACTTTACAGACTGTAAAACTTTATTATACATAAGACTGCTATAAAATGAACTCATCCATTAAGCAACACGTATAAGAATGTGAAGCAATTGTATAAATTTAGAGGATTGAAGAAATAAGCAGAAGAATCACAGTACAAAGACACGTAAATCTAGTTTAATGTTCACATGTAGAATTTACACATCACAGAGATTAAACAGGATTTTAACTTAACATAGCTCCAATGAAATGAAAGTCATTTTGTATTAGAAAAATAATCTTGATGCAGTTATCCGATTTTTGGTCTACTTAAAGTTCATTTTAAGATGGATTTACACCACTGATCATAATGACTTTGCTTGTGTGCTTTTCCACAATCCCATATCAATATTCTTTGGACGAAACAGTAACTGTTCATTTGTTAATGGTTTGCCCTTTGGTTGCAAGCAGAGAACTGTTTTCACTTTTTAACTGTAATATGCTATAAGAATGAAAGTTTGTAACAATAAACCTTTTGTTGTTAAATGAAGTTCCACAGTAAGTTTCTTGATTTTGATGCAACAGCAGATTTTATAAAAGCTGATTAAAGACCTAAAGCATTGCCTTCGATATGAAAAAAGTATAGAATTTGTTTTTCTAATCTCAGTAAAAAAACATTGTCTTAACACTACTTGTATATAATGCACTAAAAACCCTTGTGCCTAATTGACAAAAGTGTAGTTTCAAAATGTATAATACAATTACCAACATTTTAATCTAAATTGAAGAAAACACGTTTGTATGGACTCAACACGAGTTTATTTGCAATTAGACATCTCATGCAATCATGCAGGACCACTAACTATAGCTGTAACTTCTGAGTCTAAAAAGACACTGGGCAAAAACCTTAACTGTCAAGATATTTTCATATTATCAGCTCTGTACCTGAGCTGTAAATAATGTTCTAAAGAAATATTCCCACACATTAAAAAAAACATACACACCTTTATAATATTTACAAAAAATATTTAATTAAAAATATTTTATAATTACAGTAGTCTATTAAAGCATATACTTTTCTCACTTACACTTATAGAACATCTCTATATATACACAGTATGAAATGTCACTCATATATCTATACAATATGTAACATTCCTGCAGGGAGAAGAAAGTTCCCTGGGCCCCAATAAAATCATCTATTTTAAACAATAGATGTCAAATATATCTACAATGCTCTGGTAGATTAGTAAAGCTTCAAAATTCAGCTGCTCGGTCCCTTACAGTTATACTTCTAAAGTTTGAGTTACTCTCGATCTTCTATCCAACAGAAGAGTCACACTTTTCTGCTTAAGTTTTAAGTCTCCTCCCACCAAAATAAACAAACAATTCACATCTGATATAAAATGCACAGAAAAAAAAAAAGACATGTTTAAAATGCTATGCACGTGCAAAACGGTGAAAGGTTCTCTCTCAGAAGGAAACATGGAAACGATTCTGGGGTTGAATTATTTTTTCCTCTCATCTGATGGCTGATATTTCTTTTTCCCCCTCCCTCTCTAATGTGTTTTTCTCTGCTCCTCTGGCTCTGGGGCTGCCTGCTGCACACCTGTGGAAGAGGAATGAATAGAGGGGGTGTGTGAACCGTTTTTGCTCCAGACTGAGTGGCGCCACCAACAAAACACAAGACATGCTTGATCAACAACCCAAAACAAACCAGGTCAAACAACAACCTCAGCTCCCATGCTAGGCCAAAACAGAGGAATACACAGCTGCAAGCCCCAGTGATAAGCGCTTGACACAGGGGGTTTAAATAATAATAATAAAACAGGCTCCCTGCAAACCTTGTTTGCTCAATCGAGACCCCATTTCTGCACTCCAGATGAGACAGAAAGGAAAGACAGTCTCAATGCTAGGAAAAGAGACTTCCTTTAGAAAAGAATGTAGGTGCACTCAGGTCAGAGAGGCACTAGTGCTTCTAGAATAATACATTATTCATGCATTTAATGGAGAAGAAATTAACTCCTAAGGAATGTGCAAGACTCCAACCCGTTTTAAAAAAAGAGCTAGCTGAAACATGTACAGTGCAAAGGGCACTGGTGTTACAATACTACAGATGGCAGAGATGCAGCCTTTTCTCTAGATGCCCAATAATTAATTGAGACTCACCTTGAGAGTGCAGTTCAGCGGCACAGAATACTGTCCCCCTGCTTGTTAACAGCGCCAGCCTGCACAACAAAACACCAGTAAGAAAAATGAGTGCAAATAATTAGCTCTGCCATGATAACTGTACGTGTGTCTGGATCACACACACGGGCAGAGACCAGCCTAGAGCGGTGACAAGCTCCACAATGGAGAGCGGAAGCCACAAGGACTGCCAGCCTGGGCCAGCCAAGTCCTACCGCACACAGATCAGTGCACCCGACAGCAGGTTGCTAGATTCTCGGTGTGACACCTCCTGGCTCCGACACAGGGGCTGCTGAGTGTCACATTCCGAGCACACAGCCGGACCCGTCGCCCAGGCACCGCCGGCTGGAGTGTCACAGGTTTCCTTCTGTCCCTCAGAAGCAAATGCCTTCTGCTGCTAAGGGTGGATCTCGCAGAAGAAAGATCCTTCCCGCTCCCACGCTAGACATTTATTTTTTATATACATAAGGGTATATATATATATAATAAGGGTTTCTGTGTGTGTGTGTGTGTATATATATATATATATATATATATATATATACACACACACACACAGTTAAATGTGCACATTCCCCTTAAGCGTTTATATCAGCTATAGTACCCTTAAGTGTGTACAAAATCATTGTACGGATTCCTGTGTGTACACACACGTCAGCTATACTTCCCTGAGTGGCTATAACTATACAGCAAGTACAGTGAGGGTATATGTGTGTGCGTATGTCTATACACACAAGCGTCTAGCTCATCATTGTATGCCCCGGTATAAAGTGTGTGCATCTACAGACGGGTCTGTGTGAGATGCACACACTGAATGGATCACACAACGGAATTATGCTGTACAGTGGCTATAGGTGCATACTTGCGGACAGATCCTGCTCGCATTAAAGTCAGTGGCACGACTCCCACTGACTCCGCTGGAGCAGATCGGGTCTCAGGGCGCCCATAGAACACACACACGGATACCGTGTAGCACTCACACGCCTAAAGGGAATCTCTGTCGACGCCGGTCGTTGCAGAGACACAGGGGGTCTGGGGTACCCTGGCCACGCACCCTTCAGGGAGTGCACAGTACGAGCCCTGCATTCCCTCGCTGGCTGGCCAATGCTACACGTACACATTCCTGCCCAGCGTGGGCTAGCACGGCCAGGGCAGCGCCTCGCGTTTCCCCTGCCACGGCGCTTACCGGGTCGGTGTTGAGGGCTGTAAGCGGGGTCCGGGGGCTGGCTGCGGGACAGCTCCCTGGGTGCAGCGGAGGTGGCTGCTGTTGCTGCTGCCTGAGTAGAGCCGGGTGCGTCTCCAGAGCCAGTTGCAGGTCGAGGATGTAGTCGATGACATGCTGCAGGATCTCCACTTTGCTGACCCGCTTATTGGGCGGGATGGTGGGCACTAGCTTCCGGAGCCGGCTGTAACAGTCATTCATATCGCACTGCAGGCACAGCGACGCCGGCTCCTCGCCCGACGGGGCTCCCTTGCAGCCGTGTTCGGCCAGGCAGCGCAGAGCCAACTGCCCGCCTCCGCCACCTCCTCCTCCGCCGCCGCCTCCAGCGCCCCCGCAGCAGCCCGCCTGTGCCTTCCTGCTGGGGTGGCGGACGGGACTGACCGCTTTCATGGTGCACAGGGAGAGATCCCCTCGGACACCGATGCACACCGCGTACCGCCCGCAATGCAACAAGAGCAAGAGGCAGCTCTCAGCCAACGCAGCGATCCCTTCCTAAAGCAATCAAGGAGGGGCAGCCCGTCTCTGGATACAATCTCCGGGCTCTGCCAGAGGGAATGCCAGACCGCGCAAAGAAAATCCCACCACCCAGGCTAGTCATTCACTACCCTTCCCCTTCGCTCCCACTACAACCCAGCCGCCTCTGCTCAGCCCGGCTTGCAGCGCCGCCCTATATATATATAGCACGGGGTACAGACAGGCGGGGCTCGCGCTGCCGGGGCCCGGGGAAAGGAGGAGGCCAGAGGCGCGCGGGGGAGGGGAAATGTGTGCAAAAGAGAGGGGAGGAGGGGGTGCGGAGCACCGCGCTTTGGCCAATCACCGCCGCCTCCTCCCTCAATGGAACGCCGCTCTGGCCAATGGCGAGGACGCTCCATTCCGTCAATGCTGTGGGGTCTAGGGCTGGGGAGACTGCTGAACCCAAGGGAGCGGAGGGAGGAGGAGAGAGAGAAGTTCCTAGCAAGGAAGAACTGCGGGAATGCGATTGGAATTCACTCTCCTACTGAATGAGGCTGCTGAATCCTGCCATTCCCATCGGCACCCGGAGCACTCACAACTGGCTGTGCCAGCAGTAGGCATCCCCTCCTCTGATCTATCCTTGAAGCCTGCAAGGAGCAATTGGAGATTGTTAATGTCATTTTACCTACACACTTTTTTGCTGTCTATTTATTCTTCCGACTGCTTAATCATCACCAGCAAATATTTCTACCACTGGCAGAGGTGGGGATGCTGTTTGCAATGTCTAGCCTCATTCAATGTATTTTTTTAACCTTTCACTGCTTTCCTGTCCCTATCCGTAGACACACAGAGTCTTTTGAGGGACGTTGATTTAAAGAAAAAAATAATCCAAATTTGAGTGCGGGCGCGGGGGGGGGGAGGGGACAGGAGATCAAGAAAAGCAATTGCTGTGGAACATTAAATTAGAGCACATAACTATTAAAAATTCATGGAGATGGAGTATTTAAAATTCCTCTATGACATATAATATTAATCCATTTTATGTAAAATTCATACCTGTAACTTACTTTTGTCCATTAATGCATCAGATCACGTATTAGTAAATGTATCATGTTTTAAATATGATGCTAGAAATGTCCAGAGTTCTGTACTTTGAGACAGCACATTAAAATTAACAGGCACATACTCCAGAGTCTTGCTTAGGTCGTTGTGTGGTGGATTGCAGCCTTTTAATTTAATAATGCCTTGCTTAAACTTTCTATTAACTCCTCATGAGGATTCAGAACAGATGCAGGTGAACTGAACATTAGAGTAAGAAATAAAAGGCACAATCCTGCAACTCATACAAACAGACCTTACTTCTTACCCATGTAAACTGTCTCAGTGATTTCAATAGAACTATTTACTTGAATACAGTGCTGCTTGAATGAGCAAGGGCTGCAAGACTGGTGAGTAAAATCTAATAGAAGGAAAGAAATTCATAGTTAACAGTGATTGATGATTGCATGCCTCCACCACACCTAGTCACAGAGTGATGTACAAAGGATACAGAGGGAAACAGTTAAGCCTAGAACCTTGAATGGGAGCGGGTTGGATCATCTTTTCATCACAGTATAAAGCGTGCATATTTAGGTCTTTCCCACCTCCTAAAAGGTACAATATAAGTCCCCAATCCTGCAAAGGCTTATGCATATTCTTAACTTTACACACGATGAGTAGTGTGTACAATGGGGCTACTTACAGGGCATAACATTAAGCACCTGTGTAAATCTTTGTAGGACTGGGGTCTAAATTAGTGAGATAAACAGTGAGCATGTCATGGCAGGCATATTGTCATCAGCTATATGCTCTAAGAGCCTATTCTGCTATACCTTACACTGGTTTTACACTGTGAAACTCCATGAATTCTAGTGAAGTTAGTCCTGATTTTCATCAGTGTGATACATCAGGCCCTAAGTTATATTGATGACTAGTCTATTCCCCAGACTCTTGATGAGATGGACAGACTTCCATTTTTTTTTCATTTTCAGAAAACTAATCTGTAGACGGTATTAAGTATGTGGACTAAAATCTTGCTGATCTGATCTTAATTAAAATCTCTGTGAAACTAGGTACACTATAGAATTTAATTGGTCTATTTGTATAGAATCAGAGCTGATCTTACTTCACTAAAAATTTGTGGAAAATCCTAGTATGTAACCATTTCTCCTGGAGCCGATCTGATGTAAACAGATGTATATATAATAAACCCCATTGGCATCATGGAAATTCTATTGAGGCTGATTTGGGTCCTAAAGATTAGTCAATATTTTTGGAAATCTACGATATCTTGATATGTTACAGATCTATTTCTTCATCAGTCTACTTCTATCACTCAGGAGCCAAATGGTACTCTATGGATTTTTGTGCATTGTCTCAGACTTATCTAAAATTTATGGGCAAATGTTGTGTTCCCATTGCTGACCTGTCAATATAAATCTGTGAAAAAAACCTGTCCCATAAATATTTAGGGACTTCCTCTGGTAACTCCCTATAATACTAATGATACATGAAAGTCTGCCATGCATTGATGAGCAAGCAAACATCATTCCTTGTCAACAATTGGCCTGCTTCTGCTCTCATTGAAGTCATTGGCAGTTTTGCCATTGACTTCAGTGGGAACAGGGCTGGGTCCAATGTTTTTTTCTGTTTAGATTGGATGTGCCCCAGAAGTTAATTAAATTGCTCTAGTAGTGTATTGGGAACCTCAATCTGTTAGGAAGCATGCATTGGGTTGAGCATAGTGAAACTCTTTATCCATTAAAACATACAAGAAGAGACGGGGCAGTAACTGCTTTTCATTCCTTAGTCCTATTAATAGCAATATTTTTCAACGTATGAATATATAGGTGTTAACTGCTCCTGTTTTGAACCATACCAATTATGGATTTATAAAAACTCCTCTGGATATCTTAAAATGAGTGGTCCCTTCCAGGTTAGCTGGAGAAGTTCACCTCTGTAGGCTGAGTTACTCCGTGGATTAGAGTCCCAATTCCCAGTGTTACCAACGCTTGCCATATATTTTGTGCTTGAAGTGATCACCTGATTTGAGAATGTCTAGGTTCAAGTCAGATCATTAATATTAAATATAACAGTTTCTTTTGATTTAAATATAAAAACAAAACAAGTTAAAAATGTAAACATCATTACTGGCTAACCTTCCTTGCGTGAATGGAGCCATTTATCAGTGAGACTTCTCTCGTGAGTAAAGCAAGTTGAATTTGGTCGCACATTTCTGAATATGTGAACATATTCACTCCAACAGAAAAATAAATACATTGACAGTGTATCAGGGTCACATGGCTCTTCAGGACCTCATAGTGTCAAGGAACAGTTACAGTTCTTCCAAGAGCCGAATGAATGAGACATTTCCACTGAGATCATGCTTGATTCACAGGTCTTTTGTATACAATACTATGCCGTTGAACCAACTGCTGGATTGGTTTGTAACATGTTATTTAAAATATTTGCAGCGTATATAAATAGGGTTGCCAACCCTCCAGGATTGTCCTGGAGTCTTCAGGAATTAAAGATTAATCTTTAATTAAAGATTATGTCATGTGATGAAACCTCCAGGAATACGTCCAACCAAAATTGGCAACCCTATATATAAAATATTAAAAAACCCACATTTATGCATGTAGTGTGCAGTAACCATTAAATAATTTAAGCCATTTACATTTTTTTAAACAGAAAAAGAACTGCATAGATACACAGCGAGTATTGTCTGCATACAAGATGCTGTGGGATATAGCTTTTGAAAATCATGCAATTCTTACTTAACAAGAATATTAAGAAGTGGCTTAGTTAACTTCTCCATTTTTTTCTGGACACACTGTCTCTAAACGGCTCAGTGAAATCCAAAACATTGTTTAGAATTATTTTGCTTAAGGCTGATAACTGGTATAATGAGTTTTATCCGGATGTGTGCCCAATCCTGCGAGGAGCTGAGCACCTCCTGCACAAGGTACCGAGAACCTCCAGTGCCCACTGACTTCAATGGGGGACGAGGATACTCAGCATCTCACAGGACTGAACATTAAAAAAGCATTATAAATCTCTGAATGGTTTATGGTTTATCAGGATAATAGCAATTGATCCCTCAGTGGTGCTATTACTGTATATTATTGCTATCACTTAAATGGCAATAATGTTGGTTATTTAACTTCAATTAAAATATCTAGCTAGTTTTGATGTCATTTATAACACAATAATGTGTATTGTGCTCTCCCACCCAACCTCACAGCTAATCTCCTGCTAGCAGCAGAGGTGAGGTAAAATGAAAAAAAGGGAAAGGGGTGGGGAAATGAAAAAAGTGATTATAGGATGATTACTCCTACATGTATATATCCAATTGGATCCCCATGTTGTTAGATGGTAAGAATGACATGCTGCCTCCTGGATTCACAGGATCAGTGAAGTCCTTAGAATCAGGAGTAGGGCAAAGTATTGTGGTACAATTGTTCACCACTTCTGCAATTCCTAAGAGGCAGGTGGAATTCGTCCCTTTTCTGGATACTGCTCTGCCATCCTTGCCAGAGAGATGACTCATCCTGAGGGCTCAGCAAACTACTTCTTATTAGCAAGTCTTTTGCTTGTGGAATGCGCCGGGTTACATCAAATGGCAGGTGTTTTTAAAAAAATGTTCTAGGAGGGGAAAACCCTGGAACACCCTGTTTCCAGCAAGTTTCTCACCTCCAGATGGCACTTTAAATTACACAAATTAAAGTCTGCTCTTCTGTATATGTTTCAGGAACAAAATATAAACATAGCCATCAAACTCACTTAACATTAGTTTGTTTTCTCCTTCCCTGTTTTTGGTAATAAAAAAGCTTTTGTTTAAAGGAAAAACAAACAGATTTCCAAGTCCTTCATCTCTGTTCTTTATAGCATCCTCTCCTATCTCCCACCATATGCATGAAGTTTATCACAGAATAAAGAGGGGGAAAATTGTGAGAACCCCTTGTTAGAATAATGGCAACACATACATACTGTTTTCAACCACCCATTCCACTGGTGGCATGCATACAGACTTAAAATAATATGCTTATTCCACTTGCCCAAGATATAATAAAAGGACAATATAACTTTGCTCTATAACAGCTTTCATATATTGCATTATATTTCCATTTTGAAAGCACTACAACACTTCAGAGTCAACAGATTTTTTGTATGATGAGGTATTTGTTCAGTTTAAAGCATCCTTCTTCATCACAAATCAGAGGTGTCAGTATATTTATATACAGACATACACCTTGTCATGTGTTTTTCCTTCAGTTTCTGTCCTCTGCATGGACGTACAGAATAAGTACAATAAGGGTGACCATTTCAGTGAGCAGAAGAGGTAGGAACGTTTCCTCCACAACATGATATTTTTTTTTTTAAATAGAGGGGGCTGGCAGCACCACCTATTATTAAGGTTACCTGATACTTCCCATTATCAGATGCTGTTTTCAGTTGCTTATAACGTCACCAAACTACTACTATTTGGGCTGAAATTTACAATGCTGGCTGTCTGCCTCGGGTTGAATTTTGCGGGAAATTTTTTGAATATACATTGAAATAACTAAAAAGGTTGATTCCTTATGAGTTGACGGGATGGAGAGGAGAAAAAAATTGTAGTGGGAGTAGTATATTTTCTTCCTCCTCATTTCTTTTCTCCTTTCCTTTTCTTCTCCCATCCTTTTTTGTCCTTCCATGTGACAGAATGAGCACTAGTCTAATATTTGTACAGGGGTTAATTTGGAATGTCCATTTCTTTAAACAATACTATTTTGTACACATTGCCTTAAAATATAGTAGAACATGAGGCATCAAAATCCCTTTTTTGAGGAAATGTACAGAAAACAAATCCTTTTAAATGTCAGATATAAAATGTCAAGGTGTATATTTTGGGGATTCAATTTAATTGAACGGGAGAGGAAAGGAATTTAAGAGAATAGCTGAGTTTTCCTAGCAACTTCTGTAAGAATAATATGCCAAATCCTAATCCATAGTAGCAGATTGAAGTTGAAGATCCAAACTGAATTTTGATTTTAATTCTTGTCATTTTAGACCAGTCCAATGTGCTGTATCATGCTACTGGTTTTAAAACAGAACTCCTCAGCAAACCTATAGGAAGATCTGCTTGTAAACTGATAACATGGTATGGCCTCATATTATTTTCATATGTTTGTTATGGGTTTGTATTAAGATTCATTTTATCACACAATTAATTCACCCTACAGGGAGAATCAGCAAATAGCCCTAAATTAAATAAGTATCTGGATGTGTACATATTCACCTGCATATGTTATAGCTACATCAAGGGTATCGGAAACTATCTTCATTGGAAAGGTACAGCTTTGTCAGTAAAGGCAACCAAGTTTAAGCCGCAAAAAAATCTGCAGAAATAAAAATAATACTTAGCACTTATATAGCATTTTATTTTTTGAAGCTCTCTGCTAGCATTAACTTTTTAACTAATCTGTTCTCCTTGAGTATTTTACTGTTTTCTCCAGAATCTCAGCTTTTTTTCACCCTGAAAGGAAGCTTCTGCCTTTACTTGGCTCTGCAGATAGGGTCCTCAAGGCTTGCAGGGTGTATATTACACACCATGATTTGAATCAAGTGCACAATGTTCTTTAGCTGTTGTTATGAACTGGCTCTCAGTACACCTTTATGTGTGAGTTTCATCAACTCACTTTCACATATCACGAGCCTCTTCTGTTTCTCCTACAACAGCTGGTGACAAGATAACCATAGTAAAACTAAAACAAAATATATTAGTAGATTTAGAACCACAAAAAGTAAAACAAAATAGTATAAAATTATTTCCTCTTTTATCTACCTGCCGAAGGTCTGGGTTTACAGTTCTGTTTCTCCCTGAACAAGTGGTGACCTCACTAATACTTAAAGCACTATAGAGAATGCAACTCATTATTCTAAATTAGAAGTTCTCAAACTGGGGGTCGGGACCCCGCAGGGGGTCATGAGGTTATTACATGGGGGGTCATGAGCTGTCAGCCTCCACCCCAAACCCCGCTTTGCCTCCAGCATTTATAATGGTGTTAAATATATTAAAAAGTTGTTTTAATTTATAAGGGGGGGGGGATTCACTCAGAGGCTTGCTATGTGAAAGGGGTCACCAATACAAAAGTTTGAAAACTACTGTTCTAAATTGTATTGATGTCATCATCTGCAATAGAAGAAGTGAAGAATTAGGAAGTCAGATCTTGGAAACTAAAAATTCTTTTAATTTACTTTCAAATCCACTTATCATTCCTGTTTATGGGTCATATTGTGCAGTTCTAATGGATGCACAATAATCTAATAATCTATTTACCTACTGATGTAGTCCTATCACCATAGTATGGGCAGATTTCCCAAGTGTTTAAAAATAGAAAGACCATCTCTTCTTCTCTCTCTTCTTTCCCATCCTGTAGAAGAGACAGCTTGTGAAGAAATTACTGAAGGAAAACTACAATAAAGAAATGAGTGTTGCATTTAGTTGTAGTAGTGGTTATTCTCTGGTCATTGTCCATAGTCTAGATTCAGTTCACGTGAAAGTGCTTACTCCTGAGCTCATGAGCTTCCCCCATTTGTTTATGTTAGCTGTTGTGGGAGGTCATGGTTGTACAGAGAAAGAGAAAGAGAATCCTTCATGTAGGTAGGGTCAACCTCATTGGTTTCAATGTCTGCCAGTACTGTTTCATTCAAATGGTCTGTTTAATTAATCAGTGACAATAGGATTGTCAAATGAAAATCTCTGTGCAGTGCAGCAGAGGTAGAAAAGTCAGTGGATTAAAATCAAGTGATGCATTACAAATTAAGAGTGGTAGAATGGGAATAATAAAGAAAGGAGAATGTGGAGAGAACATAGGATGATATAAGGATCAGTGAACTGAGATTCTTCACAGTTAAATGTATGTTACAGATTTACCAAATTTCACTTATTAGAAGGAACAGTCAATTATTTTAATTTAAGTGTAAGGCAGGTCTCAATGTTTTCTCTTTTGTAATGAAGGATTTTGCAATGTGTTTCAAGGATACATTTGAAATTTCCTTGTCACTTAAAAAACCCTCCCATATGCAAACTGTCTCCATTTGACAACTTTGGCTTTATTTGCTTATAAATTATATGTATGCAGTTAGAAAATTTCAATATCACACTGCATATGTTAGATATCTAAATATTTCAAGTTATTTTCAATACCAGTGAATATTTCCACTTCATAAGTATTTTTTAAAAATCACCTAAAGTGTTAAATGCCATGTTGTTTCAGCAATGCTTACAGTCCATTAACTTGATATTTTGATACATTAAAGTACTGATCCTGCTCTCAGTGGAGAGTTTGGCTTCTATGGAGAGGTTGTCTTGAGGAAGCAGCATGACCCTTAATTGGGTAGTTGTTCTTTAAATTAATGGGACTGCTTACCTGAATATGGGTATATGAGTAAGGACTGCTCATTTTTAATAATGGTTTGCAGAACTGTGTGCTAAGTCATTAGCCTGTTTTAAGCTAAACACTTCAAGTAATTGTAATTATCTTAAGAGCACTCAAACAGTTTTTTTTATTTTTCTTATATATATTCCAAAAACAAAAAAACTTAATTTAAAAGGAGTTAAGGTTGGTTAGGTTTGACAGCCCTCCAAGCCAAACTGTAGAAAGCACCCTAGAAAGCAAGGAAATGCAAGTTATAGGCCCTCTCTTAACTGTACCCCAGTGCTCACATCGCTTATTTCCATCAACAGGAACAGAGTCCACATTGTTGCAAAGAGCTTTCTTCTGCCTCCAACTGATAAGAAAACACATTGTATATTACTCTCCCTCACAGTATAATGTAAATTATTATAATTCATTAATAGACTATTATATACACACCATCTCAATTTTAAGTTCAGTATGTTTTATTTAAACCTTGCACCTCACCTCCTCCTCCTTCCTGTCCTCTAGTGTCTTCTTTTTCAGGAGTGGTCTTGCATGTGTGGTGTTAGCGCTCCCTGTGGTGTTTAATGTTTTAGTAAGGTACATTGTCTCTCCTTTCCCTCTTTTATTGTACAGTTTCATTTTGATGTGGAGAGAGATGCACGCTTATCTCATTGCATTGTGACAAAATATACCCCATAAAGTGGGTGTCTGTTTCTTTCTCTCTCCACTGCTAAAAGAGCTGATTGCTTTAGCTAGCGACCCATGTTGCTATAACACATTTTAAAAAAGGCCATTTATGCCACTTGAAACTTAAACTGGAGTTGCATAACCAGAACACACAATGGTGTAGACTCTGGTTACATCATTTATTTCCAATTATTATTGATGGCCTTTCATAACTTGCTCATGGCTCTACTTTGCTCTGTCACTTGTGAGCTATGAGGTCATCAATAACTCATGAAAATAAATGTCTTATTGATACTCAACCCAGTGCATATCCAATATTTTGTTACACATACACACATATACTGCAAACCATAGGGAAAAGACTTGTGGTGTTATTGCTTTTATCTTTTAAAAACGGTGACTTTTAAGTAGCAAGGTGGTGGTGGTGGTTGTTCCCCCCCCCCCCAATGGCATTTCACAAAGATATCTCACTAATTTATTTATAAGGGTAAGTCTTCAGAATAAGGTAGCATTACCGTGCTGGCCTACTGGTGCCTCTATACACAAGTACATTTATAATTGATGAAATGGTCTATAGTGTTGTGGCTAGAATAAACTTAAGGTCAAATCTCTGGGAGAACAAATCTTGCCATTATTCTTGATGAGAAATAAATACGTGCAGGAACTAAAAAGTGCTGAAAGGGAATAAAATCCAATGTATAAAGGCATTTTGAACAATTCATTCCTAAATGAAAGTGCTTTTTCTTAGTTTTTCTTCATTGCCTTGATCTTCCTAAAACTGTTGTTGGGGCAGGTTAATGATTGACCTTTGAGGGAACCACATACCACTCTTTGTTCCCTAGCAGTCAGGATCTTGCAGAGGCTAGAAACCTTTGAGGGAGAGAATAGGATTAAACTGCTGTATGAAGTCCAGTGCAGGTGATGGTCAATGGGAGCTGAGAAATGAGTTTCTCGGGACATTTCCACCCTCCTTCATCAGAAGGAGTTTATTTCATTTATTGTGGTTACCTGTTGGAGATAGCTGACTGTCAATGATTGTGCTCTGATTAATTTTCTTAAGTATAGTCATTATTAAAATATCAAAAAACTTTTAAACCATACAAAGTGAATGAACAAATCATTTAGATTTAAGTTTCAAATTGATCACTAATGAAAAAGCTCCTTCCTGTATATTCTAACTTGTTTCTCACATTAAAAGAAATCATATTTACATAATTGTTTACTTGCCATTCTCAAATTCCAAAGATGTAAAGACTCAGTCCTGCAAAGCTTTGCTCACATGAATGGTCTCAGGTAAGCAAGGGTTTGCAGGATTAGTTCCTCAGGCCCTGATTCTCCAAATACATGCTTAGCTTTACGTATGTGAGTAGTACCACTGGTACTACTCATGATTAAACACATGCATAAATGTTTGCAGGATCTGAGCCTTTTAGACTGCAAACTCTTCAAGTCTGTAACTTTGGCCTTGTATACAAACAGAAGTTGCACCAGTTTAATTTAAATTAGTTTAAGAACAAAGTTAGTTAAATCAGTGTACACATCAGTGTGAACATAAGAGTGACCATACTGGGTCAGTCCAAAGGTCCATCTAGCCCAGCCCAGTATCCTGTCTCCCAACAGCAGCCAATGCCAGGTGCCCCAGAGGGAATGAACAGAACAAGTAATCTTCAAGTGATCCATCCCCTGTCACCCATTCCCAGCTTCTGGCAAACAGAGGCTAGGAACAGTATCCCTGCCCATCCTGGCTAATAGCCATTGATGGACCTATCCTCCATGAACTTATCTAGTTCTTTTTTGTACCCTGTTATAGTAAAGGCCTTCACAACATCTTCTGGCAAGGAGTTCCACAGGTTGACTGTGCGTTGTGTGAAAAAGTACTTCTTTTTGTTTGTGTGCGGACATTCTTATATGTTTTAAAAGTGGCTTATACTTTAACTGCTATAAGCTACATTTAAATTGATTTAAGAGTGTCCACACAGAGTTGTACTGGTTTAACTAAGTCAGTTTAAAACAGGGGTCTCAAACATGTGGCCCACGGGCCGCATGTGGCCCACGGGGTGATTTTCTGTGGCCCGCGAGCCCCTCGCAGCCCCCCCCCCCGTCCTCCCCCCAGTGTTTACCAGAGTGGCCGGACGAGCACCGGGAGCAGGGCAGGCTCCCTGCCTGCCTGCCCTCCCCTGCACAGCTCCAGGAAGAGGCTGGAACGTGGGGAAGGGGGGGCAGAGGGGCTGTGTGTGGTTGTTACTTTAGGCAGCGCCCCCAGCAGCTCCTATTGGCCGGGAACGGGGAACCACGGCCAATGGGAGCTGCTGAAGGTGGTGCCTCAAGCAATAGAAACGCACAGCCCCTCCGCCCCCCTTTCCCCACGTTCCAGCCTCTTGCAGGGGAAGGGCAGACAGGCAGGCAGGGAGCCTGCCCTGCCCCCGGTACACGCCGGGCCAGATCCTGCCCCCTGAACTCCTCCTGCAGCCGAACCCCCTGCCCTGAGCCCCCTGCTGCACCCTGCACCCCGACCCCCTGCCGTACCCTGCACCCCTCCTGCACCCTGACCCCTGTCGAGTCCCCTGCCACACCCTGCGCCCCGACCCCCTGCCCTGAACCCCCTGCCGCACCCTGCATCCCTCTTGCACCCCAACCCCCTGCCCTGAGCCCCCTGCTGCACCCTGCACCCTGACCCCTTGCTGTACCCCTCACCCCTCCTGCACCCCACACCCCAACTCCCTGCCCAACTCCTCCCTGGGAGCAGGGAGGGGGCAGAGTTGGGGTGGGAATTTTGGGGAAGGGGTTGGAATGGGGGCAGGGAAGGGGTGGGAAGAGGTGGGGCAGGGGCGGGGCCTCATGGAAGGGGTGGAGTGGGGGTGGGGCCGAGGGCGGCGGAGGGGGAGGTGTCAGTAATGCGGCCCTCGGGCCAATGTACTAGTCCTCATGTGGCCCTCATGGTCATTTGAGTTTGAGACCCCTGGTTTAGAATCCCTCTTTACTTTGGCTATGTCTGCACTGCTCACCTTATAACGGCTGCAGCTGCGTCACTGTAAGGTGCACAGTGTAACTGCTCTTTATCACCAGGAGAGAGCTCTCCTGGTGATAAAATAAACCACCTCCAACTAGGGGCAGGAGCTTTGTTGCTAGGAGTGCGGCTCCCACCGACGAAGTGCTGTCCACACCAGTGCTTTTTGTTGTTAAAATTTTTGTCATTCAGGGAATGTTGTTTTCACACCCCTGAGCAACAAAAGTGTAGATAAAGCCTAAAACTAATGAAGTTTTGTGTATAGGCCAGGCCCTTGTCTCCTTATTGGTTTGGAAGCACCTAGCACACATTTTGCATTATGGTCCTCGTCCTAAGCCCCTTGATATTAATGAGGGACCCAGATAGCATATTCTTCCTTTAGGAATTTATCCCATCATACAGAATAACAATTACATTGAGAATTAATGATGAAAGTTATACTAAAACAAAATAAACAGTACATTGCAAGCTATTGTGCATGTTTGCAGAATCAGCCTAAATAAATATAATCAGTGTATCATTTTGAAAACCAGATTTATCACTTCACTATTAGCATTTCTTTGTGTTTCTCCCACTTTTGCAGTGATGGGTGCATCTTGTTGCTAACAGGGCTCTGACCCTGTGGCAATCTGAAGGAGTAAAGTTTAAAAATATTGAGATTTTAAATCTAATTGAAATAGTGAAAAAAGAGCCTTCATCCCATGAATGAAATACACCTCTACCCCGATATAACGTGACCCGATATAACACGAATTCTGATATAAAGCGGTAAAGCAGTGCTCCGGTGGGCGGGGCTGCGCACTCCGGCAGATCAAAGCAAGTTTGATATAACGCGGTTTCACCTATAACGCAGTAAGATTTTTTGGCTCCCGAGGACAGCGTTATATTGAGGTAGAGGTGTACTTTGAAAATTGTTTTTAAATTAATAAAAAATGAAGACGTCTACATTCAAATGATTGAGAACTGGTAGGTTTGGAACAAACGTCCAGCTGCTCTGCACTTCAGCAACAGACAGATCTAAAGGGGGATAAATGGTAGTGATCACTTTAAGAAGCATATCATAAACCATGAGGAACAAATCCTCCATTCACCACATAGAAAATAAAACCTATAATGGAGAAAAAATAACATGGGAGAAATATTCAGTGGGAATGAAGCCGGGTACAATTTAACTACTGGATGGGGAGGGATTCCTTTCTTCACTCATAAACAGAGGTCAATGTGAGTGTAAGGGCAAATTATTATTTATTATTTTGTATTGTTTAAAATGGACTAGGTGATGTGAAAACACATTTAAGACTTAGTGTGCACATGTGCATAACCACACAAGCATCCAGATGTAACTACATATATTTGCATTTTACACATATGTGATATGGTCTTATATGTGCAACTGGGGAACTGTGAAGGGGCCAAATTCTGCTCAGTTATGTCTGTGCAATTCCAACCTGAGGTTGTGTGACTATAACTGAAAACAAAATTTGGCTCAGTAATGCTTTTACATGTGCAGCTCAAACTTTAGTGTCCCATCCTGCATTTTTTTACTGAGTCAAGTAGTTCATTGCCTTCAGTAGGAATTCATCTTCTGTCAGGACTACTCAGGTAAATAGAAGTTCGCAACATCAGGTCCTTAGCTCGCAAGTCCCCGCGATGCTGGACTATTAATAGAGCAATACAAAATAACAATACACTCGTTTGCAATGTGCAAATGAATGATTCGTCTTTCGAGGTGCACCTCGATGAGCTTGCAACTTGCATCTACTGAGGGACTCTGCCGCGGCGGGTTCCTACGAGGCACGGGACGGGACCCTATAGGGAGCAACACTGCGCGTGGGCGAAGCAGCGGCTGTGGTAGCGCGTGGGAATGGGGGAAGGTTAGCGACAGCCAAGGAACGCTGTGGGACACACAGCGCCTGCGGCTTCCCCTCTCCGTCTCGCGCTGCCAGTGCGCACCCCGCGCGCCGCTCTTCTCCCCGCCGCCCAGCTCCTCAGCTGATTCATTGGCTGTGACTGCCCAGACTGGCCGGCGCCGGGCGCGTGACATCATCCATTCACACTGCGGCCCAGCTGGCGCCGCCAGGGCGGTCGCCGTGGCAACGCGGACGCCAATCTCAGCACAATGACTTCCAGCTGCACAGAGCGAGCGGCGCTGGGCCCACAGCGCAGGCGCCGATGGGGCCTTCCGCGGCCGGCTTGGGACTCGGGTGGTGCGCGCGCTCTGCCTGTGGGGAGGCGTGGGACTGTGCGCGCGCGCGCGCTTTGAGTCTCATCCCCTAGGGTCGTGCCTGCCTTGCGCCGCTGCTGCTGGTGCGCCGCGCCAGAGGGACGGTGCAAAATGAGCCCTGCACGGGGGAACTGCTCCCCGCTCATCCAGCGGCGTCCCTAGTCGGGCTAAAAGGAATGAGTCGGGGCAAAGGCGTTTGCAGCACCAATAATAATTACAACTCAAATTAACTGATCTTTGCAAAGCCCCTTGGAAATGTCAAGTGCGTTCCGGTGAAAATGTGCTGCAGAGGGAAAAGGCAAAAGCTTGAATCTTCTTGGAGCCTGAGGGTTCTGGACAGCTTTTGGCCCCAAGCCACCGAAGAGTAGGAACAAAATAGAGACTGAGTCTAGCTGCTCTTGTGTATGAAGTGCAACGTAGACAATCCAGACCCCAGTGCATCCTGGAGCATGAATGCTGCAAAAAGGGTCAGCTGTGCCCCTTGGATCCAACCAATTGTTGGCCTTTTCCTCCCAAAATTTCCATGGCATGAGTAGAGAACAGATGTAGCTGTTCCTGCTGCACCAAAAAAAAAAAAAAAAAAAATTGAACCTTGTTGCACCCAGGTGTATGAGGACCACAAAAACCCTGGAGCTGGCATCAGGTGCCTGCTGGATCTTTACAACTTTTTGACCCAAACTGTAAAATCTAAATAGAAACAAATGTAGCTACTTCTGCTTTACTGGAAAAATCCCCTTTGGAAAACTTTCATGATTTTATTGTGAGTCTTTTGTGATATTTCTGTTGAAGCCCTAGCTCTTGAACTCAAGTGGCTGAGGACCACAGCTTTCATTTGAAAAATAGGTAGGTTTCTAAAAGAAAAGCTTGAAAACATGACATGACTGTAACTGAAGATTCAAAAATCAAGAGGCCAAATAAAAAGAATCCCTACTTTATTATTGCTAGAAATCATGAGATTTTTAGCAATAATAATCTCATGATTTTTGGTGCCTGACTCCTCTTGTTTTAAAAGTTTCAAGTCAGCAGTACTGTGACTTTCCCAAACCACAAGGAACCTGTGTCAAAAATACGGTACTCAGACAGCTAGCTCAAACCACTCTCTTCATCTAATGAAGAGTAGTTACCTGTAGCCTTGCAATTTATTGATTCTACTTTATAACTGAAAACAACTACAAATAGTATTCTTTATTATGGGCAGCAATACTAAACAAAGCTATGAGAACCCTATTTAAGAAAAAATAATTGCATTCCATGTGACTCAAAAAAATTAATAACGATAGTATTTTGCACAATTTTAAAGTACTACCGTACTGATTTTTAATAAAAATGGGAATGCAGCAAAATGTTACTTTAAATAAAATTATGAACTCTTTAAGTTTGATTATAATTGCTCTTTTGTGTCTTTAATGTATAACATTGGAACCAAATTGTTTAGATTGGAAAGAGCCAGTCTGTCATAGTTGGCATCTTGATATAAATAGTCTGTGTATAATGATCACTGATTATCTTCTTCACATTATTTTGAATTTGTTAAGCACAAGGATTCAACATTTATTCAAAAGCAAACTCGTACTTACCTGTTTCAGGGTGAGGTCCACCTGCAGCTGCTATTGTTTACTCCTCCCTTACTACTAAACAACTGAGTTTTCATTTAGCAGATTTCCATATGGAACACTCTTGCTCCCTGTGCCATTCATCACTTTCTAGCTAGCACTTTTTTAATGTGCAACACTTGACACCTGCACTGTGCATGATCAAGCCTTTACTGTTGCCTATGCTGCAGGGGAGAGCTTCATATGGAAATCTGCTAAATGCTTAAGTGCTTTGCTGGATCGGTGCCTATGTCAGTACTTTCAAGATTAAGGCCTACAGCAGCCTATGGTGATCTACAGCCAGGCAGCAGCAACTGTG
This sequence comes from Malaclemys terrapin pileata, assembly GCF_027887155.1. Lineage (NCBI taxonomy): Eukaryota > Metazoa > Chordata > Testudines > Emydidae > Malaclemys > Malaclemys terrapin. Next base: position 107,776,060 of record NC_071506.1, read on the forward strand.
ACTCAGTGTAATCTGGACCATTCTTCAGGAACTGAAATGGTGAATATCCCGTATAGAGTGTCAGGAGTCACATTTGAACTCCGCACTTCCCCTGGCAGGGTCTGGTACATAAATATGCCTATTAGGAACGTTCATGGTTTTCTCATGCTTTTTCACATCCACTTAAGAAACAGCTCACATTCGCTACAACAGACGTGTCCATATTATAATTATGGCAACACTAATTTAAGGAAATGTGGAAAGTGTCATGTTAAGGAATGTGCTCGCCGAACATAATACGGCATGGCCTATAGGATATGTTGTCTTCAAAGAGTAAGATATTATCATTAATGTAAATATAAAAATATAGCTACATTTAAGAATGCTTTCAGAGTAACAGTATGCTCTCTGTATGTGTGTATATATATCTCCTCATTATATGTTCCATTCTATATGCATCCGAAGAAGTGGGCTGTAGTCCACGAAAGCTTATGCTCTAATAAATTTGTTAGTCTCTAAGGTGCCACAAGTACTCCTGTTCTTCTTTTTAAGAATGCTTGGACTTTAAAATGATTTGTTTACTGATTTGTGAACAGCTCTGTACTCATCCCAGGCATCAGTAACATCAAACAGTCACCCTGATATGTTAGTGGCAGATGTCTGAGCTACGCTCAAGATTTTCTCTCTTTATTTTTGAATTTGTTTGTATCCACTGGGTTTCACGTCTCATGCTTCTGATAACTGGAATGTATTTAAGCAGGTTACCTTATCCTGATATACATTTGTAGTTACCTTTTGTCAAGGTATCAAGAGGTCTTGAGTGTCAGTAAATCAAGTGATTAATTATTATTCTTTTATTTTGGGCTAGATTGTCACTAGCTCCGCCTCTACATGCCACATGCAAGGGAGTAAGGCATTCCCTTATTCTCACATCATGGGTTGCAGGGCAGGCTCTGCAAAGCCTCCATATCCTCTTTCCCCCATGCAGCTGGGTGGGAGGGGGCAGAATGGGGTGTGGCCTTGGCTTTGCACACCCCCCCTCCAACCCCCAATGTTCTGGCCAACATAGCTGTTCTGGCACACCAAGTAACTTACATGTGCCAGGTAAAGACTCATCACCATTTATATCCCCTCAGGAATAATGAGGAGATTGTTACTCGGAGCCACAGTTTGCCTCTGGGGCAGTGGAGCTAAGTGCTGCCCTTGTTCAGGGCAGATCATAAAGTGCCATCTAGCCCTTTACTAGTAGTAAGTGCCATCCAAAATACGTTTGCCCCAAATTTTTTAGGATGCACAAGGAGTTTGCTTATTGGGTTTGCAGGGTAAGATGTGGGTTTGCTGTACATGGGATGTGCAACCACTGTGATGAATAGAGTTTGGCACCCCGTGATCTCGTGGGGTGCTATTGTGCAGATTTGTGGTGGAGCAGATTTGAGGTAGACAGGGCCAGGGCTGGAGGATCTGCCACTATGCTGATCTTCTGGTCCTTTCTCACTGTTGGCAGGGGGTAGCTCATGGCAGAGAAGTCTTCTCTAGAATTTAGTTCGGGCTAGTGGTCGTGCAACAGCTTCAGGTTTGATCCACTACCAGGGATGGGGGTATCTTCTTCTCATGGAGTTTCCCAGTGGCTAGCATGTGAGCTTCATGATTTCAATGTGTTTGGCTATTAGTAGTGATTAATTCAACTGCAATTCTTTTTGTCTCAAGGTATCTTGGCTTCCGCTGCCCCTTGCTCTGAAGAGTGCTTCCTCTTCACTTAGGTTGCCATCTTTTTAATTTTGTCTTGTGGGACCACGAACAAAGTTTTCACAGCCACGATAGTGTGATAGTTGCGCCATAGTGAAAATACAGGGCCATCATGAGTTAAGGATGAGTCGGCCTCAAAGTTACTCAATGTCTAGTAATATAAACTTACAAGATAGACTTGTAAAAACTGTAGTGACCAAATTAAGAACTTTAAATTCAAATGCCTTTGAACTTTGGAGGCTCATGGGGAGTTGAATGCAAGTCCCAGGATCTGAACTTTTCACTATAGTTTTGGTTTTGGGTCAGTTTTGGGATTCTGGTTCATATGTGGCTGTATTTTTGGGAGATCATTGTGAGGCCAATTTGAGGTCAAAATCTCATAAGAATAGCTCCTGAATCTCAGTGCTTTCTGGTCTAAAGCCTAGATCTGACTGTACCTCAAACCCTGAAACTAACCTTAAACCTGATGTGATCTGGTGCCATATCTGAACGCTAGTCCCTTGGCTCAGTGATAGTTAAAATTTGAATTTTTAATGTTGACCCAAAGAGAGTATGCAACTAGGAATACAAGTCTTTCAAAGGCCTCTCTAACCTTTTCTATTCTATCATCAAAGTTAAACATAAGCAGGCATACACAAAAAATTCATATGCTGGATAGGAGAATCATAGCTGATGTTGTTCAGATGGTTGCACAGTGTCATTTTGTTTACCTCTATTTGTGTGTGGGTGAATTTTGTGTCCATGAAATGTAGTGGCTTGGCTGCCCTGGAAACTGAAGCCCTCTAGTTATCCATAGAAAAGATACAGCAACAGCATAAGCTTTCCCATACCAAGACGCCTATGTGTCTCAATCCTGTTCAAAAGGGACTAAGACTGAAAGGGGTAATTCAGTTTCCATGTCCATTCCATCCTTGGCCTCTGCTGAGACTGCCAGCAAGGTTGCAATTTGTGGGGCCAGATGACTTTTAAACATAAAGCTTCCACAGGATAATTTATTCACTGGTTATTTTCCTTGCATTTCTGCCATCCACCAGATCTGGCCCACCCATTCAGGGTAGGAAATAACATTCATACTGCACCTCTATTTAAATGATCAGGGACTAGCTGACAGCATAAGCTCAGCCAGAGTTTTTCAACACTTTTCTTCAGCAGAGCCCTGTGGCACAAGCCACTTTGGGCATAATCCTTTCCATTACGGGTACAAAGAGTTTCACAAATAAGCACAAGGTAAACAATGATAAGCAATGATTGTGTAACCAAGCCCCTTATTTGGTTGATGAATACTGTGTTGTAAGTCCTTTCTCTGCAGATCTACCCATTCTCCACCCATACCCCACTCCTCTTTTACCCGGTGAACTTATTCATAAATGAGTTGGGTGCAGGTGGTATGAGACTTAGAACCACTCAGCAACGAGGACTGCACATAGTGCTTAATTTTATATTTGCCTTATTTCCCTTAAATATAACCTTGTGCACCACTCAAGAACGTATAGGATTAAAGCTTTCATGGGGAGCTTGTTCTTCCAGAGCAAGTAGTGTTTTATTTGAATTTTGTGGCCACTCCATTAAATATTGTATTGGACCCTTTAAAATGATTTGATTGAGGGTGGTCTGCCTAAGATTTCTTGATTCTATGATTAAATCAGCAGTAATATCCCTCTATTTTTTCACATTTTGGTTATTCTTTCACATTTTAGCGACTCTGGTTCCACATCCATAGATTGAGAGGTATGAAAGCCTAGATAACACTTAGGGCTTGTCTTCATGTACAGCGGTGCAGCTGCACTGGTGCAGTGTAGTGCTATAGTGAAGACACTCCTACACCCATGGGAGAGCTTCTCCTATCGGCGTAGTTAATCCACCTCCACAAGAGGTGGTAGCTATGTCAATGGGAGAAGCTTTCTTGTCGACATAATGCTGTCTATACGGGGGGGCGAGGTTAGTATAACTATGTCGCTCAGGGGTGTGGATTTTTCTCTCTCCTGAGCGACATAGTTATACTGATATAGGTCTGTTGTGTAGATCTGGACTTAGGCTCATTTAATAGTGGCTGTAAGTATGTCCATCCTTTGCTGAAGAATATGCACTTGGTTGGGAGGTTTACTAGGTCTTGTATTTTCTTGAGTTGTTTCTTAACCTATGCTCCTCTGGGTTTCACATATTCCTATCCAGGACATCTTATTCATAACATTGGATTGGGTGTCCCTTTTTGCCAAGATTCTTAATGCATTTCTTTCTGCTGAACATTTTTTTTCCCTTCTGATCAGGCTGGTCTCCTGAAACAACAACTACTACTACTACTTTCTTTTTTTAAATCAGAGGGTTGTATCCCATTCTCTGTAGATGGGTCTTTATATTCACCCAGGCTTGATCCAGCACTCATTGGAGTCAATGGCAAAACTCCTATTGACTTGAGTGGTGCAGAATCAGGCATCAAGGCTGTGCTGCTGTTTCTCTTTCTTCAAGAAGCCCTCTTGTTGCCCTCTTAATCAAAGTGTCATATCACCAAAATTTCAGTTTGGCCTTGAAATTGAAAGCCTGATATAATTGACAAGTAATGCACATTTGTTTTCTTGGAAGATAGTAAATTAGAATTTTATATCCAATTTCCCCCCAAAACTTTTAAACCTCAGATCTCATTTTGCTCATATATGTAACTTTTATCAGCTAACCTTTTCTAAGGAATTATGAACATGTTTTGAATACCCATTCCTACTCTCTGTGATTGATTTATTAGATCTTAATCTATAGTTATACTTTTGTCATCTTCAACTACTCCGTTTCCATCTATAGCTTGTGGGGGAAATAGCTGCAGTTAAGGACTTGCCAAGAGTCCTTCTAAATTCAAATTTACTCACAAGAGGATATTTACAGATTAAGTAAACTTGTTCTTTGCCTGTGTCCTCAGCCAGACCACAAGGGACTTGGACCAGGGGATATATATCTGCTACCAACTCAATGGCTCCCTTCCTGCTCTTTGAAGACTCAATGTATGACAAAGATGCTTGTCAAGGCACTTTTTGCAGCCGACTGCGCCTTGATGGTCCATAGACATGATGACCTTCAGGTCAGCGTTGACAGATTTTTCTGAAGCATCCCAGTTCTTTGGCCTCACCATCAATCTCGGGAAGACAGAGGTCTTGTTCCAACCACCACCTCATTCCAATGCCCCAGTGCCAGCCATCTTCATCAAAGGCACACAGCTGAAAAATGTGGATCAGTTCAAGTATTTGGGCAGCACCATCTTGAGTGATGGTTCCCTTGATAAGGAAATTTCCTCCAGAATTAGTAAAGCCATTCAGGCCCTTGGCTGACTAAGAACAAAAGTCCTTAACCAACACAACATCTCTCTCCACCAAGTTGAAGATCTACAGTGCAGTGGTTCTAACATCTCTCCTGTATGGATCTGAGACGTGGACTCTTTATAGACATCACATTAAAGAGCTTGAGCAATTTCACATACACTCCCTCTGTTCAATAATGAGCATTCGCTGGCAAGGCAGAGTGACCAATATATTAAGGTCCTTGAAAGAGCAAACAACCAGCATTGAAGAAATGCTACTGAGAGTGCATCTTAGGTGAACTGGACATATCATCAGAATGGAAGACCACCGTCCCCCAAAACAGATCTTGTATGGGAAGCTGAGTCAGGGCAAAAGAAAGAAGGGTCATCAGTATAAGCGTTTCAAGATAACCTGAAGAGCAGTCTCCAATGGGCTGGCATCAGTCTCCAAGAACTCGAGCAAATGGCTCAGAACAGGACTCACTGGCAGTCTCTGACAAGATCAGCATGTAACACATTTGAATGGGTTCGACAAAATCGTCTCCAGGCTGTATGTGAAAGGCGCCACAGAGCTACTTCATCAAACATAGATACAGACTTCCCATGCCCTCAGTGCGGCCAACTCTATGCATCAGGGTTTGGACTTCAGCGTCATATGCGTAGTCAGGGATGAAAACTGTGACAATATCGTTAGCAATGGACTACCAACAAACTCTTAGCCTAATTTTTGTAGCAGCCTTTTGAGAACCTGTAAGAGGGGAGAGTATTGTAAAAATAGATATTTAGTTATGGTGGTCAGAGGAGTTTGTCATTCAGAATAGCGCCCTCTTCAGTGCAGTAGATGAAGTCTGTTCCTGCTCCCACTGAAGTTAGTAGCAAAACTTCCATTGACTTCAGTGGGAGCAGGATTGGGCCCATTATTTCAAGCAAAATATCAGAAATAAAATATCCAATTATTACTAATATTTTCTTTAGCTTGTAGTATATAGAATGGAATATAAATAGTTTATTTTAATTTTACTAAGACTATATATATGAAATTGTGATAAATTGCACAGACATGTAACAAATTGCAGAGCTATGTGATAAATTTATCATGCGTGTCATGCACTTTGACCTTTATATAGCATCAGCTGGCCTCTGTCCACTAGCCCATATTCCTAAAACTTATTTTAACAATTCAAGCCTATGAACAGCTTCAAACAGATGCGATTTATAACAAAACAGCGTGTCACAGAAATGCTTCCTTCATCTCCCCCCACCCTGTGGAAGTCTGCCCGCAAAATTACCCCATCCCAAGATCCAGGATGGTCAAGAGTCACTCCTGAGCCAGTGACAGCTATAGCTAAACATGTCACAGTTTTAATGACCATTCTGGAGTTCTGTGGGCCTAGAAATGGGAGTTTTATGTATTGTATAAATGGGAAGGGGAGATTATCAATGGAATCTGGTACTTGTTCCTAGCTCTGAAATGGCCTGTTATAATGAACTTTACTTTTGCCACTTTGTTACACTAAATAGCCTTCCTAGATATAAGTTTTTGGGGTGTTGTACATGATTGGTTTTAATTTTTCTTTTGCTGTGAGCCCTGCAAAGTTGAATTCATGGTAAACACAGCACCTAGCTTTACAGGAGGAGGGATATGAAAAAAACCTCTGAATACAATGTTTAAAACCTCTAACACAATCATAACAATTTTTCTGTAGCATATGACACATATACAGAGTACACTATATAGTATGAGTTCTGCTTAATTCACTAATGTTTTTGCCTGTCTCTAAATAATGCATCCATCCCAAACTTACTTATTCTGATAAGCTCTTGCACCACACTATGCTGTTATGTATTTATGTACATACATATACACAGTTGCAAAGATGTGTGTGTGTGTGCAAAGGGATACCTATTGTCAAGAATGTTGGCATTATTTAGATCGGGGTGTGTGTGTGTGTGTCTATATATATATATATATATATATATATATATATATATATATATATATATGAAATATAGTCAAAATACATTAACTTTAGTGTTATCCCTCAAATAAAATATCGAAATATAGAGCTTTCATTATGCTTAATTTCCAGAGAAGTCAGTCTAGACTTGCCATTATCGTCAATGTGTACTAACTACTGTAGGTCTTGATTTCTTACTTGCACATCAATAGGAAATCCTTTTTTTTAGCTTGCTAAATAATGCCAGCAGTTCTCCCTTTTTGCAGAGGCAAGAGGAGAGAATCCAAAATCTTACCACTTACATGCAGGACTCTTTCCAAAGAGTTCATATTTTATTTCATCATGACTAAAGTTTTCTCTTCATATTTTGCTTTTTTCCCCTTCCACAGTTCTAATCCTGCAGTTCCTTGGTGTCCAAGATGTAAGGTCATGACAGTGGAAGTGGTGGGCACAAGTCTGCATTGCAAGGCTGCACAAAACCACACACCTTGGGCCTGTATGCCACGGAGCCCTGGTTTATAGCAGCTGTCAGCAGTCGTATAAAAAAGGTTGCTAGTCTGTAATCTGACAAAACTCACATTGAAATCAATGTGAGTTTTACTAAGAAAATGGTGGAGATGATATGCCTGTTTTTTTATAAAGGGCTTGAGAAATAATGAGCCTGTTTCTGGTCTCACACCAGTTTTACACTGTTTACCTTGGTGTCAATTGTAAACGTAAATTCCTTAGTTACACCTGTGCACGTGAATCAGGCTTGCTGGGTGCTCAGCAATAAGCAGGATCCAGTCTAAAACGAGTAAGTCTGGGATTTGGGTCGTCGCAGGTTTTCTGTTCACGTGTCAAAACCTGGGAGTGTTAATACAAAGCTTGCATGGATACTTCCTAAATGTGCAGAATGTGCTTTCCCTTTTGTCAGTTTTCAAAGAAGTTAAAAAAGATGGACAAAGTCATTTTGGTTTCTTTAAATCAGAACATGTTTTGTTTAAAAAATCTATCAGAACAATTATTCTTTAATTCTCCACCCCCCCCCCCCCTCACATGAATTAAGGGCTTGTGAAAGAGGCTGTTTTGACAGCCTTGGAGAATAAAGCCCTCTTTTTATCCACCAAATAGATACAAATGGCAATCAAAGCTTCTCCACACCACTGTACCATTCCAATGTATCACAACCCTGTCCTGAAGTCACTATTTCAAAGTTTAAACTACAATTGGAGGTGTGATTTCAGTTTGGGTAGCCATACCCACGCTATCTTTAATCTTGCACTTCTAAAAATAGCAGTGAAGACACAGTGGCATGGACTTTGGAGTGGGCTGTACAAGCCTGCCTGGAATGCAGGGTGTGTACTTGTGTTGATAGCCCATGCTGCTGCATTTTCAATCACTGCTATTTTTAGGTGTGCTAGCTAGATTAAAGCTAGCATTGGGTACGTCTACCTGAGCTGCAGTCACACCTTCTAATGCAATATAGACATACAGTAAGGGTGAGAGGGTATTGTAGGCTACAGACCCATTCGTTTTCTGCTGAGACGCCTAAGACAGGCCAATTGTTGTCTGTTGCGGTGATGTATACTTACCTGTTCTCTAACAACTGGAGTGAGACTCCTAGCTTATTTCATATAGGCCAGTGGATGGTGGTCAGATGGTAAGAACTTCAGGTCACTACTGATGTGGGTTAGAACTGAAGCAATGACCTATCAGTGAAAGGATCAATATCAAAACACCCCGCTCTCCTTCTGCATGATGAATGTGATAGTTCTACTGCAACTCTAAATCCATAATGAACAGCAACCAACTATACATCATTTTCCCAGTTCTGTTCTTCATGTGCCTGTCATCAGCTTTGTACAGAGACTCAGTGCAATCTTGTTTAAAAACAGGAATAAAAAAAGGAAGAAATAGCTACACATTCATTAGATGCAAAATCAATTATTACTTTTAAAAACTACCTGCTTTCAATTAAGTAGGAAATTATCTAACCGGTTAGTTAATTTGCTCTGGCTGGCAGTCCCACAGCTGCTTTATGCCGAGTGGAGCATGAAATTAAATATGCAACAACTCTCTTAATGGTTATGTTTTTAGAAACATAGGTGGAATCATAGGTATTCTGTATAGCATCAAAGAAACCTTCATAATGATAAATAGTGGGTGCTGTTTTAGTGCACTGGATATCTGAAATAAATCTACCAATTTTAGATTCAATATCTGGTTTATAATAAAATGTTCTTTAGCTTAACTGGTGCAAATGTGCACTTGGGAATTGGTTCTTTTTTTTTTTTTTTGAAATTACTTATATAATGGGAAGGGTGCCTCTGGTAATATCTTGCTGATAAATCCTTTATATCACACCATATAGAATCATGGAAGTGTAGGACTTGAAGGGACCTCAACAGGTCAATTGGTCCAGTCTCCTGCACTCAATGCAGGACTAAGTAATAACTAGACCATTCTTACAGGTGTCTGTCTAACCTGTTCTTAAAAACCCCTCCAGTGACTGAGATTTCACACACCCCCTAGACAATTTGTTTCAGTGCTTAACTACACTGATGGGAGTTTTTCCTAATGTCCAATCCCCATTTGAGAGATGGGGAAACTTAGGCACAGAAAGGCAAAGTAACTTGCCCAAGGTTACCCAGTAGTAGAGGTGGGAATAGAGCCCAGGTGTCCTGAGTCTATGTCCTGCGCTTTATTCACTAAGCCACATGGGTATCTGATTTCAAAAAGAAGATAAGCACCTTCCTTAGCAATATTCCCAAAGATTGTTTGAATGACTTCAGAGTTCAAAGCAGCGCACTATGTAGTCACGGTTTGAGCCAAGGAAGTAGTAAATGCCTCAGGCCTGGTCTACACTACGGGTTTGGGTCGACTTTAGCAGCGTTAAACCGAATTAAGCCTGGACACGTCCACACAACGAGGCCCTTTCTTTCGACTTAAAGGGCCCTTTAAACCGGTTTCTTTACACCACCTCTGACGAGGGGATTAGCGATAAAACCGGCCTTTGTGGGTCGGAATTGGGGTAGTGTGGACGGAATTCGATGTTATTGGCCTCCGGGAGCTATCCCACAGTGCTTCATTGTGACCGCTCTGGACAGCGCTCTCAACTCAGATGCACTGACCAGGTAGACAGGAAAAGACCCGCGAAGGTTTGAATTTCATTTCCTGTTTGCCCAGCGTGGAGAGCACAGGTGACCACGCAGAGCTCATCAGCACAGGTAACCGTCATGGAGTCCTCCCAGGATCGCAAAAGAGCTCCAGCATGGACCGAACGGGAGGTACGAGATCTGCTCGCCATATGGGGAGATGAAGCAGTGATAGCTGAACTCCGTAGCAGTAAAAGAAATGGAAAAGTATTAGAAAAGATCTCCAAGGCCATGAAGGACCGAGGCCATAACAGGGACACACAGCAGTGCCGCGTGAAAATTAAGGAGCTACGGCAAGCCTACCACAAAGCCAGAGAAGCAAACGGAAGGTCCGTGGCAGAGCCGCAAACTTGCCGCTACTACGCGGAGCTGCATGCGATCCTAGGGGGTGCAGCCACCACTACCCCAACCGTGTGCTATGACTCTCTCACTGGAGAAACACACAGGGAAGACGGTTCGGGGAACGAGGAAGATGACGATGGAGGTACTGTAGGTAGCTCACAGCAGCAAGGAAGCGGAGAAACCGGTTTCCCCAACAGCCAGGATATGTTTGTGACCCTGGACCTGGAACCAGTAACCCCCGAACTCACCCAAGACCCTCAGGGCACACAGGAGACCTCTGGTGAGTGTAACTTTGTAAATATTTGTAAACATTACAAAAAAAAAGCAAGCAAGTCTGTTAACGTGTATGGGGATGGAGCGGAAATCCTCCAGGGACATCTCCAGAAAGCTCTCCTGGTTGAAATGGGGTGATTTTATTAAGGGGGACATTCAGAGGCGCCCGTTCCTGCTCTTCTGACCAGAAATGTTCCCCGCTGTTAACCACGCGGTGGGGGGGAGGGGTGAAGTGATCATCCCAGAGAATCGTGTGTGTGTGTGTGTGGGGGGGGTGGTTTACTTGTGTTTGTGCCGCATGTTAACCGGGAAACCGCAGCCCCCTCCTTTTACATTGAAACCCCATTTTAAATGGACAACCCAATTCATCCTTGATATGGGAAATGCGCTGCTGTTTGCAACCTTTCCCGCATGTTAAGAAGGTTAAAAAAGCCAAAACACTGTGGCCTACGATGGCTGCCTGCAAGCTGAAATATGCGACCTTGTAATGAAAGAGTGTACCCATTGTTCCCTAAAATGTGTCTTTTTTAACCACCTCTCCCTTCTCCTCCACCAGCTGCAAATGTTTCTCCTTCGCAGAGGCTCGTGAACATTAGAAAGAGAAAACGTAAGACGAGGGACGAGATGTTCACGGAGCTGCAGATGTCCGCCCAGGCTGATAGAGCACAGCAGAATGCGTGGAGGCAGTCAATGTCGGAGATGAGAAAAGCCCAATATGAACGAGAGGAGAGGTGGCGGGCTGAATCGCGGGAAGAACAGAGCAAGTGGCGGGCTGAAGACGATAGGTGGCGTCAGCTTGCAGACAGACGGCAAGAGGCAATGCTCTGTCTGCTGGAGCATCAAAGTGATATGCTCCAGCGTATGGTTGAGCTGCAGGAAAGGCAGCAGGAGCAGAGACCGCCGCTACAGCCCCTGTGTAACCAACAGCCCTCCTCCCCAAGTTCCATAGCCTCCTCACCCAGACGCCCAAGAACACGGTGGGGGGGCCTCCGTCCACCCAGTCACTCCACCCCAGATGATCGCCAAAGCATCAGAAGGCTGGCCTTCAATAAGAGTTAAAGTTTTAAAATGCAGTGTGTCCTTTTCCATCCCTCCTCCCCCACCCATCCCAGGCTACCTTGGCAATTATCCCCCTACCTCTGTAAGGAACTAATAAAGAATGCATGAATGTGAAAAAACAATGACTTTATTGCCTCTGCAAGCGGGAGGGGAGGGGAGGGTGGGGTGGGGTGGTTGGTTTACAGGGAAGTAGAGTGAACCGGGTCGGGGGGGGGGGGGGTTGGAGGGTTCATCAAGGAGAAACAAACAGAAGTTTCACACAGTAGCCTGGCCAGTCACAAAACTCGTTTTCAAAGCTTCTCTGATGCGCACCGCGCCCTGCTGTGCTCCTCTAACCGCCCTGGTGTCTGGCTGCGCGTAATCAGCGGCCAGACGAGTTGCCTCAACCTCCCACCCCGCCATAAAGGTCTCCCCCTTACTCTCACAGATATTGTGGAGCGCACAGCAAGCAGCAATAACAATGGGGATATTCTTTTCGCTGAGGTCTGAGCGAGTCAGTAAGCTGCGCCAGCGCGCTTTTAAACGTCCAAATGCACATTCCACCACCATTCGGCACTTGCTCAGCCTGTAGTTGAACAGGTCCTGACTCCTGTCCAGGCTGCCTGTGTACGGCTTCATGAGCCATGGCATTAAGGGGTAGGCTGGGTCCCCAAGGATCACGATAGGCATTTCAACATCCCCAATGGTCACTTTCTGGTCCGGGAAGAAAGTCCCTTCCTCCAGCTTTCGAAACAGAGCAGAGTTCCTGAAGACGCGAGCATCATGTACCTTTCCCGGCCATCCCACGTTGATGTTGGTGAAACGTCCCTTGTGATCCACCAGGGCTTGCAGCAGCATTGAAAAGTACCCCTTGCGGTTTACGTAGTCGGTGGCTTGGTGCTCCGGTGACAAGATAGGGATATGGGTTCCGTCTATGGCCCCGCCACAGTTTGGGAATCCCATTTCAGCAAAACCATCCACTATTGACTGCACGTTGCCCAGAGTCACTACCCTTGCTATCACCAGGTCTTTCATTGCCCTGGCAAATTGGATCACAGCAGCCCCCACCGTAGATTTGCCCACTCCAAATTGATTCCCGACTGACCGGTAGCTGTCTGGCGTTGCAAGCTTCCACAGGGCTATCGCCACTCGCTTCTCAACTGTGAGGGCTGCTCTCATCTTGGTATTCTGGCGCTTCAGGGCAGGGGAAAGCAAGTCACAAAGTTCCATGAAAGTGGCCTTACGCATGCGAAAGTTTCGCAGCCACTGGGAATCGTCCCATACCTGCAGCACGATGCGATCCCACCAGTCTGTGCTTGTTTCCCGGGCCCAGAATCGGCGTTCCACGGTATCAACCTGCCCCAGTGACACCATGATTTCCACATTGCTGGGGCCTGTGCCTTGTGAGAGGTCTATGTCCATGTCAATTTCCTCATCACTCTCGTCGCCGCGCTGCAATCGCCTCCTCGCCTGGTCCGGGTTTCGCCTTGGCATGTTCTGGCTCTGCATATACTCCAGGACAATGCGCGTGGTGTTCATAGTGCTCATAATTGCTGCGGTGATCTGAGCAGGCTCCATGATCCCAGTGCTAGCTATGGCGCCTGGTCAGAAAAAAGGCGCGAAAGTAGTATCTGATGGACCAGGAGAAGGAGGGCGGGAGGGAGGGAGGGAGGGAGGGCCGAGTGACGACATGGCGTACAGGTACAGGAACAGGGAGAAACACAAACAACTGTCACACAGAATGGTCCCCCCAAAGATTAAACTGGAAACCCTGGGCTTAGCAGGCCGTTGATTTCACGGAGGAAGGGGAAGCAAATGAATACAGAACAAATCTATTTTTTACATCTTAAGACGACGGTGCAGCGTGACTGATAGCCCTCGGCATCTTTCTGGGTGCTTGGCAGCAAATACGGGGCGGTGTATGACGATGGTCTTCAGGCCTATTGCACGAGCTGCTGCTCAGGGAAGACTCTGCTAATGTGCGATGACCCGACTTGTAATAGGCCGGCTAACAGTCATAATACACCATTTACTGCCAAAAGGCAAGCCCCACGGCTGCCAGCACCCAGATCGCCGATGAAGGCTACCAGTCTACTGCACCGTCTACCGCCAAAAGGCAGTTAGCAGCTGCTGCTGTGTAGCAATGCAGTCCCACGTCTGCCGGCACCAAGAGGACATATGGTGACAGTGAGCTCAGCTGTGCTGAGCGGGCTCCATGTTGTCTGCACAGGTAACCCAGGTAAAAAGGCGCGAATCTATTGTCTGCCGTTGCTGTGACGGGGGAGGGAGGGGCCTGACGACATGTACCCAGAACCGCCCGCGACACTGTTTTGCATCATCCGGGCATTGGGATCTCAACCCAGAATTCCAAGGGGCGGCGGAGACTGCGGGAACTGTGGGATAGCTGTGGGATAGCTACCCATAGTGCAATGCTCCAGAAGTCGACGCTAGCCTCGTACTGTGGACGCGGTCTGCCGACTAGAGCACCTAGAGCATTTTATTGTGTGGACATACACAATCGGCTGTATACAACCGATTTCAATAAAACCGGCTTCTATAAATTCGAACTAATTTCGTAGTGTAGACATACCCTCAGTGTTTGCGTCACGTCTTGACTCAATGTTCATTGCTTGCAACATAATTTTTAAAAATTCCTCACAAATTCGGTAGGTATTAAGTCTTCCACAAAAGTAACAGAGGACCAATAAGAGGAGCAGGCCACTGCTACAGAAGACACATGGCTAGTAGTAGGAGTTTGCCTCTCAGCTGACCATAAAAACAGATCGGTACCTTTCAGTTGGCCATTAGCCTTCCCAGGTATCATCCACTTTTCTTCCTTAGAGAAGCCAGCATATCAAATACCCCAAAATAACAAAAACGAAGTATAACTAGGTTACAAAAACTAACCTAAAACAGAGAAGGCCTGATTTTTATTTACGTTAAGGTCAATTTACACAGGTCTGGCAACGTAAGGGGCCTTCTAAATAAGAATCAGGCTATAGATCTTCAAAAACATAGGGTCTTACATTCCAATGAACTGGTTAGTGAACAAAGGGGCAAAAAAGAAAACAACTCAAGGGAACTGAGCTCAAAACTACAAAGTAATGAAAAGTGTCCACACACAAAAGTCACCCCTAGATTCGCAAACAACCACCAGCAATACCCTCAAGCAAAGCCATCTTGGCTTATACCAACCATTGACATCAGCTCCTTTTCACCATTGTCTTAAATCAGAGCTGCTGAGAAGAACAATCGCCTGCTCTCACTCAATGTCTTCCATTGAGGTTGACTACATTCTATCTGCAGCTTATCCCAGCAGAACCACCGGCGCCATCTTCATTAGAGTAAAAGCTAATGTAAACACGTAAAGGCGTTAGTGTAGATAGCAGGGCAAGATGAGTGTTACTGAAAAATGTTATGTGCACGCTGTTGCTATGCCTTTAGTGTTAAAAATATCTAAATGTTATATGAGTCTCGGATCCCACTTTATTTACATAAAATATTTACACATGAAGCAAGACAATTTCACAACTTTAAAATGTATTTTCCTGTTAGATTAATCTTTTCATATGCTAACCACTTTTCAAGTAAACATTTTCATAGTCTCCTCTACATGAATGTGGCTAAAAGCTTCCTTGTTATTTTATAGTTACAGCATTTCAAATGTATCCCATTTTGACATGGTTAGGCAACCTGCCAGTTTTACCACTAAATTATAGCAGAGAAAACACTCAGAAGAATTTGATTAGTTTTCTTCTTTCTCTCTGTGTGTAAGGAAGACAAATTTATATTGAAACTGTAAGTTAGATTCTGAAGAACTGCAGATATCCATATTTGTGGTGGTAAAACTGTACACAAGTTTTTGGAATTATATCTTATTTCTAATACTGCTTTCTATTAGTGCTGTATTTTTCATTTTTATCAACATCATCTACAGAAATGCTTGAAAACCACAAAGCTAGACAAAAGCTAAGATGTTGGGCTGTGAAATTCAGGGAATTGGTAATGGGCAATGGAGTCTTTCCCTTGCTAGTTCTATAGTGCCTTCAATCCAAGGATCTGAAATTCTTTACAAATATTAATGAATGAAGTCACATAAGAATCCTGTGAGGTAGGTAAGATTACACTGGTCTACAATTTTTGAGAAGTCGTCTGCTTCAGAGATAAAATGTGCTATTTATTATATATTTTGATGTGCTGAATTCAAATATGACAATTAAAACAACTGATTGGCTACTGTTTCTAAGATATTTAAGTTTTTACATTTTATGTCTATGTATATTGTGTAGATAGTAGAGTTTTAATCATAAATTGTAAATCTAGGTCTTTTCATGTGTTTATGGTTGCTTTACATGATAATATTTCACCTGTCCTGTTCCTGTTTATGTAACATTTTAAAAATCAGCAAAATGGTTATATAAATAAAATTTATTATGAAACAAAAGGCAAAAAACTATTCTGTACATAGTTTAGTCCTATTCAGTGTCTACTCGGCGCTTCTTGGCTTGTCTCTTGTATTCATTAAATGGAGCATCTCTTGTCACCGTCCAGCAATAGTCTGCAAGCATTGATGGGCTCCATTTGCCCTGATAGCGTTTCTCCATTGTTGCAATGTCCTGGTGAAATCGCTCGCCGTGCTCGTCGCTCACTGCTCCGCAGTTCAGTGGAAAAAAATCTAGATGAGAGTGCAAAAAATGTATCTTTAGTGACATGTTGCAACCAAGGCTTTTGTATGCCTTGAGGAGGTTTTCCACCAACAACCTGTAGTTGTCTGCCTTGTTGTTTCCGAGAAAATTTATTGCCACTAATTGGAAGGCTTTCCATGCCGTCTTTTCCTTGCCACGCAGTGCATGGTCTAATGCATCATCTCGAAGAAGTTCACGAATCTGAGGACCAACAAAGACACCTTCCTTTATCTTAGCTTCACTTAACCTTGGAAATTTTCCACGGAGGTACTTGAAAGCTGCTTGTGTTTTGTCAATGGCCTTGACAAAGTTCTTCATCAGACCCAGCTTGATGTGTAAGGGTGGTAACAAAATCTTCCTTGAGTCAACAAGTGGTGGATGCTGAACACTTTTCCTCCCAGGCTCCAATGACTGTCGGAGTGACCAACCTTTCTTGATGTAGTGGGAATCTCTTGCATGACTATCCCATTCACAGAGAAAACAGCAGTACTTTGTGTATCCAGTCTGCAGACCAAGCAAGAGAGCAACAACCTTCAAATCGCCACAAAGCTGCCACTGATGTTGGTCATAGTTTATGCACCTCAAAAGTTGTTTCATGTTGTCATAGGTTTCCTTCATATGGACTGCATGACCAGCTGGAATTGATGGCAAAACATTGCCATTATGCAGTAAAACAGCTTTAAGACTCGTCTTTGATGAATCAATGAACAGTCTCCACTCATCTGGATCGTGAACGATGTTGAGGGCTGCCATCACACCATCGATGTTGTTGCAGGCTACAAGATCACCTTCCATGAAGAAGAATGGAACAAGATCCTTTTGACAGTCACGGAACATGGAAACCTGCCAGGAGATTCCACTGCTGTAGTCTGGAGCCCAACAGCTCTGCCTTACTCTTGGGTAGTTCCAAATCCCTGACAAGGTCATTCAGTTCATCTTGTGTTATGAGGTGTGGTTCAGAGGAGGAGGATGGGAGAAAATGTGGGTCCTGTGACATTGATGGTTCAGGACCAGAAGTTTCATCCGCTTCCTCTTCCTCGTCTGACTCAAGTGAGAATGATTCTGGTGCATCAGGAACCGGCAGTCCTTCTCCGTGGGGTACTGGGCGTATAGCTGATGGAATGTTTGGATAATGCACAGTCCACTTTTTCTTCTTTGACACACCTTTCCCAACTGGAGGCACCATGCAGAAGTAACAATTGCTGGTATGATAAGTTGGCTCTCTCCAAATCATTGGCACTGCAAAAGGCATCGATTTCCTTTTCCTGTTCAACCACTGGCGAAGATTTGTTGCACAAGTGTTGCAGCATATGTGTGGGGCCCACCTCTTGTCCTGATCTCCAATTTTGTAGCCAAAATAAAGGTGATAGGCTTTCTTAACTATAGTGGTTAGACTGCGCTTTTGTGATGCAAAAGTCACTTCATCACAAACATAGCAGAAGTTATCTGCACTGTTCACACAAGTACGAGGCATCTCTGCTCACTTTGGCTAAACAGAAATGTGTCCCTTTGCAAAATCAAACACTGACAAATAAGAGAACACGACACTGTATGATTTCTAGAGCTGATATAGGGCAATTTGTTCAGCAGAGTGATGTAAGCTTCGTTATGATTGCATCATCCATGACTTCTAGGAATAACATGATGCAATTCATATCATGGATGACGCAATACCAGCTTCAGATTGCATCATTCACTGTTTTGCCTAAAAAGCAAGTACTGTCAAAATCCATTCATAGATTTATTCATAGATCGAGTCAAAGATGTATTTTAGTTATTTTATGGTGTAAATTGAGATCCCTTCGCTTTATAACTCACTTATCCTCCGCCATTCCCAAGTTAAGGGTCGTATATACTGACCCAATAGCATGAAAACTAGAGCCAATCAACAATTTTAAGCATCATTTTCGTTCTCAGTGACCCAGAATTAGTAAAGTTTGACTACATTTATTTCAGAAGCATTTTGGCTGTAGAGCAGTGTTATTAATATTTTACATATGAGGAAGCTGAGATATGGAGAGGTTAAGTGATCTGCACAAGGTGAAATATCAAATCAGTGATATGAATGGGAACAGAAATTTGAGCTCCTGATTCTCAAATTTACCTCCGATAGCTTCTAGAACAGTGGTTCTCAACCAGGGATACGTGTACCCCTGTGGGTACTAGAGGTCTTCCAGGTAGGGTGACCAGACAGCAAATGTGAAAAAATGGGACAGGGGGTGGGGGCTAACAGGAGCCTATATAAGAGAAAGACCCCAAAATCGGGACTGTCCCTATAAAATCAGGACATCTGGTCACCCTACTTCCAGGGGTTACATCAACTCATCTAGAGATTTGCCTAGTTTTACAATAGGCTACATAAAAAGCACTAGCAAAGTCAGTACAAACTAAATTTTCATACAGAAATGACTTGTTTATACTGCTCCATATACTATGCAATGAAATGTAAGTACAATATTTATATTCCAATTGATTTATTTTATAATTATATGGTAAAAATGAGAAAGTAAGTAATTTTTCAGTAACAGTGTGCTTGTAACATTTTTGTATTTTTATGTCTGATTTTGTAAGCAAGTAGTTTTTAAATGAGGTGAAACGTGGGGGTATACAAGACAAATCAGACTCCTGAAAGGGGTACTGTAATCTGGAAAGGTTGAGAGCCACTGTTCTAGAACATGCTTCCTCTAGGTCACTGATTTGAATTTAGTTATTTGGTTTGGTGAATTATGGACAGTAGTGACCAAATATTGATGCTATATTAGTTTCCTTTTTGGTAGCCTATATTCAATGAATTGATGGTCTCAGTCTATTGTTGGACAGATAAATGCATCACAAAATTAACTCAATGTAAAAAAAAACAATAAATAGGCTATATAAAAGCAAAGTTGTTTGTATTATTGTCTCCCCACTATATTGGGTAGTGTTTTCACAGATTTATAGGCTTTAAGGCAAGAAGGGACCATTGTGATCATCTAGTCTGCCCTTGTGTACAACACAAGACAAGCAATTTCACTCAGTATTTCCTGCATGAAGCCCATACATAGGTGCTGGAACTAGGGCTGCCACACCCCCTAGCTTGAAGTGGTTTCCATCAGATACAGGGTTTACAGTTTGGTTCAATGGCTCTTAGCCGCCCCCCCCCCCATATCTCATGATTGAGCAAGAGCTTAATTTTTAGAAGACAAGTGTAGTATAATGACCATACGCTATATGGGACATGAACACTAAACGGCTTGCTTGCTCTTAAATGATGTGTTCTCTCCATGTCACAATGGAGGCACAATAGTGAGTGGCATAAAGAAGCTTACCACTGCCTGTATTGTGTAAGTTTTGTGGAAACATTTTAGTAGCTACTAGAAAGAGCGAGGAGTCCTTGTGGCACCTTAGCGACTAACAAATTTATTTGGGCATAAGCTTTCGTGGGCTAAAACCCACTTCATCACATGTATGCAGTGGAAAATACTGTAGGAAGATATATATACACAGAGAACATGAAAAAATGGGTGTTCACATTATGTCCCAGCAATACCCCTCTGCCATGTACATTGGCCAAACCGGACAGTCTCTACGCAAAAGAATAAATGGACACAAATCAGACGTCAAGAATTATAATATTCAAAAACCAGTTGGAGAACACTTCAACCTCCTTGGTCACTCAATTACAGACCTCAAAGTCGCAATACTCCAACAAAAAAAAATGCAAAAACAGACTCCAACGAGAAACTGCAGAATTGGAATTAATTTGCAAACTGGACACCATTAAATTAGGCTTGAATAAAGACTGGGAGTGGATGGGTCATCACACAAAGTAAAACCTATTTCCCCATGCTAATTTCCCCCCCCCCACACACACACACTGTTACTCACACCTTCTTGTCAGCTATTGGAAATGGGCCATCCTGATTATCACTACAAAAGTTTTTTTTCTCCTGCTGATAATAGCCCATCTTAACTGATTACTCTCGTTATAGTTAGTATGGCAACACCCATTTTTTCATGTTCTCTGTGTATATATATCTTCCTACTGTATTTTCCACTGCATACATCCGATGAAGTGGGTTTTAGCCCACAAAAGCTTATGCTCAAATAAATTTGTTAGTCTCTAAGGTGCCAGAAGTACTCCTCATTCTTTTTGCTGATACAGACTAACATGGCTACCACTCTGAAACCTCTTAGTAGCTAGCGTTGTCTACCTGTCAGAAACAACACTTTAAAAATAAGTAACTGTTTGAGTCAAAGTATAAACAGAAACAAGAATACATATTTTCAATGTCAAAATGAATTTAAACTTTTATACACTGAAGGTTCAAGTCTCCATCTCTTAATGGCATGCAGGAGAATTAAGCCTGTTACCTCAGTTAAGGTTAAGAACAACCATACTGGGTCAGACCAATGGTCCATCTAGCCCAATATCCTGTCTTCCTGGTCAATAGGTACGTCTATACTTACTTCCTGGTCCGGATGTAAGCGATCGATCTTCTGAGATCGATTTATCACGTCTTGTCTAGACGCGATAAATCGATCCCGGATCGATCCCGGAAGTGCTTGCCGTCGACGCCGGTACTCCAGCTCAGCGAGAGGAGTGCACGGCATCGATGGGGGAGCCTGCCTGCCACGTCTGGACCCGCGGTAAGTTCGGACTAAGGTACTTCGAATTCAGCTACGTTATTAAAGAAGTGGGGGGTTAGTGTGGACCAGGCCAATGCCAGGTGCTTCAGAGGGAATGAAAAGAACAGGTAATTGTCAAGTGATCCATCCCCTGTCACCCATTCCCAGCTTTTGGCAAACAGAGGCTATGGACACCATCCCAGCCCATCCGGGCTAATAGCCATTGATGGACCTATCCTCCATGAATGTATCTAGTTCTTTTTTGAGCCCTATTGTAGTCTTGGCCTTCACAACATCCTCTGGCAAGGAGTTCCACAGGTTGACTGTGTGTTGTGTGAAGAAATACTTCACAATACAATTGGTTAATGAGTTATTTCTGAACAATTAATAGATCGTGACATTAAAAACTGCTTTGTGTGTGAAAAAAATCTTTAAAATCATGGTGTTGTCTGTTGTGTGGACAGAGCAGTGCTACGAGCAGTGGCCAGAGGGGGTGCTAAAGATGGCTCTGGTTTGGCTGCAGGAATTTGCAAGCTGAAACCCTGAGGCAAGGACAAAGAGGGTGCTGTGGGGAAGTGGCCCAGGGAAAGGTACTGAGAGGTTGGAGGGGTTGCAGTACATGGCTGCCATCTACACGGTCCTTGGGCTGGGACCTGGAGTAGAAGGCAGGCCTGGATCTCTCTCCACCCCTCCCCAACCCCTCTTGCCATTGAGGAAGTGGCTATACAATTGGCTGCAGTTGCCACCAAAGGAAGTGGCTGGACAGTGGACTGCAGTTCCCCGGAAGTGGGCAGAACAGAATGTGACATGGCCGGAGGGCTGTGTCATGAAGAGGATGTTCAGAGCTAATCCCTGGGACAGCCAGCAGAAAGCGCCGCAGTGGTGACTTAACAAACCATCCCAGCTTTCACTCTTTCATGACAGAACCACTCAATCGAATTACAGCTTGGTGATTCTCTGTTGCTTATTAATGCTATGTAAATTGTGTGTACAGTAAGGATATTATACACTGCAGTTAGACACCTGCAGCTGGCCTGTGCCAACTGCCTGAGGTTCGAGGGGCTCAGGTGGCCAGAGGAGCTGTAACTAGAGGTGCTGGGGGTGTGACAGCACCCTGGCTTGAAGTGGCTTCTATCATGTACAGGGTTTACAGTTTGGTTCAATGGCTTTCTGTACCTCCACTATGCAAATTGTTCCAGTACCCCTGCAAGTGGCTGTTTAATTGAGTGTAGATGTCCAGGCTTCGGCTGCAGCCTGAACTCTGGAACCATGCCACATTACCGGGTCCTAGAGCCCAAGCTCCACTCCAAACATCTACACTGCAATTAAACAACCTCTTAGCCAAGTCAGCTGGCATGGGTCAGCCACAGGTTTCTAATTGCAGTGGAGATATATTCTAAGGGTCTGATCCAAAGCCTACTGATGTCAATCAGTATATTACCATTAACTTAAATGGGCTTTGAATCAGACCCTGTCTGGGGAATAAAGTTAATGAGCAGACACTTCAGTTAAGTCATAGATTCATAGAGTCCAAGGTCAGAAGGTGCCATTGTGACCTGCATCACACAGGCCACAGAACTTCCCTAAAATAATTCCTAGAGCAGATCGTTTAGAAAAACATCCAATCTTGATTTAAAAATTGTCTGTAGTTTTCAGTTGAGATGCACCAAACTTTCACATTGGGTAAATAGTAATTGTGATACACTGAGTCTTTAAACCATATTCTTTACAGTATTTTAAAAGTTGACTATGTCTACATAGCATTCAATCAATAGCTAAGAAAAATATAACCCTGTCAGAGAGGAGAGAGTATGGAGAGGGTAGGTACTGTACACACAGAAATAATTATTTTTAAGTAGGACAGTGAAAACATCCACTTTTACTGCTTTTATTTATGTATGTCATGCATCACTAGGGAAAGTGACCTGTAAGTGCCTCTTCTTTTATGTCTGCATGTTAATGTGATTTTTTGCTTCCATTGAAGTGAATAGTAAAACGCACATAGGTGTCTGTGGTGAAGGATCATGTCCTAAAGGCTGCAGTCCTACAAACATTTATTCATGTAGGTAGTCCTTATTCACACATTTATTCCCACTGAGGTAAATGGGATTACTTATAGGATGTGAGTAAGGATTTCTCACATGGGTAAGGGTTTGCTCAGGATCATAACCGAAGTTTATGTTTAGATATGTTTAGAGAGTGTCAGTCCCTTACAGCTTTTGTTACATAGGCAGTCTTCAGTTATCCTCTAATATACTGTGTACTGAGGGGCATTGCTGTAAAAACATTATTACAAAATGGCATTGCATAAGAGGATAGAAAGCTACAGTAAAACTAGCCAGTCTTCAAAGCACTTGTAGTTCACATTACAAAGCAGATGAACTCCTAGGCCCTATGCTACCAGCACTCCCAGCTATCTTCGAGACACCACTGACTTCCTGAGGAAACTACAATCCTTTGGTGATCTTCCAGAAAACATCATCCTAGTCACAATGGATGTAGAAGCTCTCTACATGAACATTCCACACAAAGATGGACTACAAGCCATCAGGAATAGCATCCCTGATACCAATACAGTAAACCTGGTGGCTGAACTTTGTGACTTTGTCCTCACCCACAACTATTTCAGATTTGGAGACAATTTATACCTTCAAGTCAGAGGGGACTGCTATGGGTACTCGCATGGCCCCACAGTATGCCAACATCTTTATGGCTGACTTAGAACAACACTTCCTCAACTCTCGTCCCCTTACGCCCCGACTCTACTTGCGCTACATTGATGACATCTTCATCATCTGGGTGGACCCAGGGGAATTCCTTGAGGAATTCCACCAAGATTTCAACAATTTCCACCCCACCTCAGCCAGGACCAGTCCACACAAGAGGTCCACTTCCTAGACACTACAGTGCTAATAAGCGATGGTCACATAAACACCACCCTATATCGGAAACCTACTGACCACTATACTTAACTACATACCTCCAGTTTTCATTCAGACCACATCACATGGTCCATTGTCTACAGCCAAGCTCTAAGATACAATCGCATTTGCTCCGATCCCTCAGACAGAGACAAACACCTACAGAATCTCTATCAAGCGTTCTTAAAACTACAGTACCCACCTGGTGAAGTGAAGAAACAGACTGACAGAGCCAGAAGCGTACCCAGAAGTCACCTACTACAAGACAGGCTCAACAAAACAAGTAACAGAATGCCACTAGCCGTCACCTACAGCCCCCAACTAAAACCTCTCCAGCGCATCAT
This sequence comes from Malaclemys terrapin pileata, assembly GCF_027887155.1. Lineage (NCBI taxonomy): Eukaryota > Metazoa > Chordata > Testudines > Emydidae > Malaclemys > Malaclemys terrapin. The sequence goes on from NC_071506.1 coordinate 107,800,374, forward strand.
CAAGGATCTACAACCTATCCTGAAGGACGATCCCTCACTCTCACAGACCTTGGAGAACAGGCCAGTCCCCTCCAACCTGAAGCAAATACTCACCAGCAACTACACACCACACAACGAATACACCAACCCAGGAACCAAACCCAGCAACAAACCCAGGTGCCAACTCACATATCTATTCAAGAGACACCATCATAGGACCTAACCACATCAGCCACACCATCACTTGCACATCTACCAATGTGATATATACCATCATGTGCCAACAATGCCCCGCTGCCATGTACATTGGCCAAACTGGACAGTCTCTACGCAAAAGAATAAATGGACATAAATCTGACATCAGGAATCATAACATTTAAAAAACCAGTAGGTGAACACTTCAATCTCCCTGGTCACTCAATAACAGACCTAAAAGCAGCAATTCTTCAACAAAAAAACTTCAAAAACAGACTCCAATGTGAAACTGCAGAACTGGAATTAATTTGCAAACTGGACACCATCAGATTAGGCCTGAAAAAAGACTGGGAGTGGTTGGGTCATTACAAAACCTAAACCTAATTTCCCCAATACTAATTTCCCCTTACTGTTACTCACACCTTCTTGTCAACTGTCTAAAAAAGGCCACTCTCATTACCACTTAAAAAGTTATTTTTCCTCCCTTGGTATCCTGCTGTCAATTGAATTGTCTTGTTAGATTGTCCTCACACTTGATAAGGCAACTCACGTCTTTTCATGTGTTTATACCTGCTCCTGTATTTTCCACTCCATACATCTGATGAAGTGGGTTCTAGCCCATGAAAGCTTATGTCCAAATAAATTTGTTAGTCTCTAAGGTGCCACAAGGACTCCTCATTCTTTTTGCTGATACAGACTAACATGGCTACCCTCTGAAACCTGTCATAGTAGATGTTAACCAAAGAAAGTTTCTCTGTAGCTAGAGCAACTTCTAAATTAATGTAGTGTTCTGAGAGAACCCTGAGTTCTGTTTCCAGACTAACAGAAATACTAAGTGAAGATAAAAGTTTCTGTCTCTATGCTGGAGTACTGGTAAAGCAAATACTCTGTAAACACGAATAGAGGACGCTGATTAGCACTGTATAAGAACCTATATAGAGAAGATCCTACCAAATTCATGGTCCATTTTGGTCAATTTCATGGTCAGAAAATTTTAAAAATCGTCAATTTCATGATTTCAGGTATTTAAATCTGAAATTTCACAGGGTTGTAATTGTAGGGTTCCTGACCCAAAAAGCAGTTGTGTGTGGGTGGGGGGGTGTCACAAGGTTATTGTGGTGGTGGGGGGGGCTTGCAGTATTGCTACCCTTATTTGTGTGCTGCTGCTGGTGGCGGTGCTGCCTTTAGGGCTGAGCAGCTGGAGAGCTGTGGTTGCTGGCCGGGAGCCCAGCTCTGAAGGTAGAGCCGCCGCCAGCAGCAGCACAGAAGTAAGGATGGCATGATATGGTATTGCCACCCTTACATCTCTGCTGCTGCCTGCAGAGCTGGGCCCTCAGTCAGCAGCTGCCACTCTCTACTCGCCCAGCTCTGAAGGCAGCAGCGCAGAAGTAAGGGTGGCATGTTATGGTATTGCCATACTTACTTCTGTGCTGCTGCTGGTGGGGCGCTGCCTTCAGAGCTGGGCGCCCTGCCACCAGCCACCATTCTCCAGCCACCCAGCTCTGAAGGCAGCGCAGAAGTAAGGGTGGCAATACTGTGACCCCCCTAAAATAATTGTGACCCCCCTGCAACTCCTTTTTGAGTCAGGACCCCCAATTTGAGAAACGCTGGTCTCCCCCTGTGAAATCTGTATAGTAGACGATAAAAGCACACAAGACCAGATTTCACTGGGGGGAGGAGATCAGATTTCAGTCTGTGACACATTTTTCATGGCCGTGAATTTGGTAGGGCCCTATATATAGAATAGCATAGGACCCAATCCTACTCCCATTGACTTCAATGGAAGTTTTATCACTGATTTTCATGAGGGCAAAATTAAGACCACAGGTGCCATCAGGGTGTCACATAGCAAAACAACATTTGACCCAGGGCTTTAGATCTCCCTTCCACAGTATAGTCGAATGACCATGGATCTTACCATCTTCAGGGGACCACATAAGCCTTTCTTCCTGTCTGAAACTTTCCTGCATTAAGAGCAATATTAAGAATTAAACAAAAATATTCCACATCCTTGCCCTCCATCCAGGGGTAGAAGGGAGAGACGAACGCAAAGTTCAATGGCATTTGTATTACATGATGGATTTTTGTAATACCATAAGGTGTTTAGATACCACAAGGAATAAATAGCATGCTTTTATTATAAATAAATATTATAAATAAAGTTAATGAACAAAATGTTTTTTTCTACTGAATTTAAATACATTTCCTTTTCCTTCTATAACCTTAAAGTGATGATATCTCAACAGTTTATTCTACAGCATGAAATGCTGTATGTAAAAATACAGAACTAGGAATATTCAGCCATGCCAGGGACTTAACTGGTTGATCATCCCTCACTGTTTATTGCTTAATCATAAAGATAGAGGTGCATGGCATTTCCTGGGGATTAATAACTGGTAGGGAGGAGTTAATGGTCTGAGGTGTGGCTGAGGGCCATTAACCCCAGCTGGTCATTAATCCTCATTATAAAGCACAGAAACTCAGCTCACCAAATACAGCAAAGGACAAACCAATCCTCTAATTATCCTTTTTGTTGCTCCCTATTCTCCTTAGAGATCTGTTAGAACCTGTACTGTAATTTTTGGATTAGGTGCTATAGTTCTCACTGAGGCAGAACTCCAATTCATGGTAGATTTGTCTAAGTTACAATTGAGTGAGAACTGTAGGACTTGGTTCTTAATGTGTAAATGGGAGCGGAAATTAAAGCAGCAGTAGTGTGGGCACTGATAAGAAGCATCTAGAGAAGCTGAGGATTTAGGATGTTCCATTACTGAATTAAATGAAGGGGGTGAGTTAAAAAAAACTAAATTACTTCAAGTTCACAAAAATAAATTTACTTTCAATAATGTGCTACAATGTAATCTAGTCTCCTGTGGGCTGTAATTGTTTGGTCTCATTTCAGTTGGGTTTACTGCGTGGGTTGGTGCTGAGGGGTGGTGGCCTGTGATATACAGGAGGTTGGACTAGATTATCTGGTGGCCCCTTCTGGCCTTAAACTATTATCACTCAAACTTTGTCTGTATTTCAGTACTGAATGTATTTAAAAGGGCTCTCCTGCCTCTCTTATTCTGAGATTATAAAGTGCATTCTCTCATTAGATAGTTCCAAAAGCCACTTGTGTATGGTTTGTGGTAACTGGTATATAAAGTATCTATAATTCCAAAGTCCTTATAAATATAACAAAATTCTAAGTGTTGCAGTCATTTTTACTATTATAAAGGCAAATGTTGGGAACAAGAGTCTTAAAAGTTTATTGTTTTGAGGCATGCAAGAAATGTACATCACTGTATTGCACTAGACATGTCAAATTAATGGTTAAATCATTGGGCAGATTGTGTAGTTGTCATGACCTCTTGTATAATACTTTTTTTTTTTGTAAAGAGACTGCAGATTCTTTGCTCTTGCATACTCTTACTTTAAAACTTTGAACCTACTAAGAATATTACTTTTTTTACAAAAAGATAAATCAAATCTGAAAATCCTTCACTCAGGCTCAAATTCTGTCCTGTTACATCAATACAATGCCCCACTAACCCATGGGATTGCACAGTGAAACTGAGGAGAGAAGCTAGCCCTTAGTCCTCGGTCAGGTCAAATGAAAAGCACTGAGAACCTGATTCTCTACTGCCTTGCACCTTGTGTAGTCTGATGGTACCAATCAGAATAGTATTTTCCCATCCACTTTGCACAGATGTAAATGATTACACAAGATGCATGGCAGTGGAGAATCAGGTCTTGTGGGTTTGACCAGAGTATAATTGAAGACCCAGTCTTAGTCCATTGAAGTCAATGGAGGTTTTGACATTTAATGTGAGGATTTGGCTTCTATAGTCCTCTTTAAAAAAAACAAAACCAACAATCTCACCTCCCACCCTGTTAATCAGCCTGAAAACCCATTTAGTCGATATGATGTCTGTGACAGAGGGTAATAAAATTTAGCACTTTACATCTTCAACATGAACACTCAGCTATGCACAAGTGAACTACAAGTATTTTAAGAAGGGTGTTTGAAATAGGAAGGGCCTATCCCTCTTAACTGAAGGGAGTACTGCTCTTCCTGCATGACTGGGGTTGTAGGACAAGTTCACTGTGGAGTTAGGGCTCAATCCTGTCATCTATACTCATACATGCTTACACATATAGCAGTGTATAATATGTAAATAAGGATCGCAGGATCAGGCACTTTGCTCTCACCTGGCTGGAACCGTTAACCACTATTACTGCCTCTTAAAGCCTGCTTCTCACTATGGACATTGCAGTTGAATATGTTTTCTATTTCTGGGGTATCAGAAATAGTATCAGAGTATCAGAGGGGTAGCCGTGTTAGTCTGAATCTGTAAAAAGCAACAGAGGATCACTTCACTTCATGTGGGCATTCACCCACGAAAGCTTATGCTCCAATACTTCTGTTAGTCTTAAAGGTGCCACAGGACCCTCTGTTGCTATTTCTGGGGAGGGACTTTCACATGGGGATCCCTGACCTGGTCTCTTTCTCCCCACTCTTCGTTAATAAACATTTTTTTAACCCCCACCTTTATTCCATCCTCATAAATCAAGCAAATGATACCTGCTGCTTTAAAAAAATGCTCAAGAAAAACTAACCAACCCTCTAAGCCTTTGCTTTTAAAATCGCAGCACGCTGAGAGCCCATTTCAGTCTGCTCTGTGTTTCGCTGCACACACATGCAAATTATTTTGCAATCTGATGAGCTGGCCTTAAACACAAGGAAACCCGACTTAAATTCTTAGGCCAATTTTGCAAGGAAAAAAAATCCCCTCATCCCCGTTAGGTTCAGAATAAAAGAATCCCAGAAAGCGGTCTGGGATCGGTCACTCCCCTACTAAAGCACGGTGAGGGGGCGGGAAGGCTGATCGTCTCGCTGATCAGGGGGAAGTTTCAGCCACCGCTGCCTCCTCTACCTAGTCCCGGTCGGAGCGAGAGGCTGCAGCCCTGGAAGAAGCTAGGAGGGGCAGCTGTCGCATGTCCGCCCGGTGGTGCTGAAAGACGCCCGGCGCGTGCTGCTCTCTGGGAGGGACGCTGGCTGCGCTGGGAAGGTGTGTGGGCTCCGTGGTGGGTCTGTGAAAAGCCCTGCTCCCACCGCCCACCTGCCTGCTCTCTGCTCATGTGATACACTGCTCCCTGCTTGCACGGACTGGCTCGATGGGGTGAGGTGCTGGGCACCTTGCACTCCAGCAGGGCTTGAGCCCTGGGCGCCAGTTACCTCTGGCAGTCACAGAGTTTCCTGCCACGTGTGTGACTTCTGCCTGGCTCTTCTGGTGTGGGAAGTGCACCAATACAAGCCACAATCCAGCTGGGGAGCTTCCTTGGGCAGTTACAGGGCACAGGTCATCCTAGGAGGTGAATGTCACTGAAAGCATTTCCCCACCTGACTTATCCTGAATCCCGGAGACTCTATAGATGTGGCTAGAAAATAAAAACTGAGAGCCCCTGTTCTACCGGCCCTTACATGCGTGTGATTCTCCCTTGAAGCCTGGTCAGTGCTGAGGATGCAACCTTGGCACTCATCAGCCTTGAGTTCAATCCCCAGCTCCTCCACTAGCTTCCTTTGTTACTTGGGGAAAGTCACTTAATTTCTCTAGCCCAGATCCTCAAAGGTTTTTAGGCACCTGTTGATGTAGCACCCAAGTACATTAGAGGATCTGGGCTGCTGGGCCTCAGTTCCCCATCTGTAAAAATGAGGATTAGAGCACTCCCCTACCTCTTAGGGGTGTCCTGAGGAGTGCTCAGGTGTTGTGGAAATGAGGTACATGTATGTACCTAAGATAGCTAGGCTTCCATTCGAGTCATAGCTGTTTAAGTGTGGAAATCTAAATACAATTTGCCTGTTTTACCAAAGATTTGACCTGAATATTGTAAAGAGAAATTATAAATTAATATTTATATTTTTATCTCTTATACACTCTGAGGCAGAGGTTAATGAACAAACTTGAGACCCCAGTGTAATGGTTTCAGGTTACCCAGTACTGTGAGTCCTCTTGTCACCCTCCCTCCGCTGTCTCCAGCGAGAGCAAGGCTTGCTGGTGCTTATCTGGGTGTCAGCTCCATGATATAACAGCCTGTTAGCCACCCAGACACTCTCCTTTGGGCTATGCTAGCCCCTGCTTTTCCTTGCAGATTAACAATCTGTGCACCCAGTCCCTGAGTCTCTTTGAAGCAGTGGTTGGCTACCTCTGGGCCACGGGCTGCATGCAGCCCATCAAAGTAATCCGCTGGCGCGCCACGAGACAGTTTTACATTGACTGTCTGCAGGCACGGCAACTCACAGCTCCCATTGGCCGGGTACGGTGAACTGCAGCCACTGGGAGCTGCAGGCGGCCATGCTTGCGGACGGTCAATGTAAACAAACTGTCTTGTGATCCGCCAGCAGATTACCCTGATGGGCCGGGTGCAGCTCATGGTCTGCAGATTGCCCACCACTGCTTTGAACCATTCTCCTGTAGTGTTCTACCCTCTATATATTGAACACTCACAGAAATACCAGGTTTGTCGTCTTCAGGGGAACAGTGCACACAGGAGCCTGTGTGATTCAACATAGGATCAGCACCTAGCTTAATATCACAGCACTTAGATATATTTATAGTGAAAACAATACATTTATTATCAAAGATTGAAGATTCAAGAGATAGCAAGTAAGAATAATAGAAACAAAATGTTATGTTTAAATCAAAATAATAATATGCTTTCTAGAGACTAAACTTAACTATTAAGCTTCCTGTCTAATGAAGTCTGTCTCAACCAAAGCTTTTTGCAATGTTGTCTTCAACCAAGGCTGGCTGTGATTCTGTTTTCATGAATGTAAACACACTGCTTGTTTACTTCCTAGATGCAGGATAAGAGGGTGTCTTCTAACCCTTCTACTTGTATCCTCAAAGTTCATTGTTTATACCTGGAGACAGTGTAACTCCCATCGCTTGTTTTTACTCTGTGCTCTTTCCTTTTAACTTTATATATCTCTCTGTTGACTTTGTATGTAAATGTGCATCCATTGTGTTAGATTGCAATGTTCAATTTACATGCTGACAGGGAGACAGGTAAATATACATCTTTTGTCTGACAGGAAACCAGTTTCTCCATCTCTGAGATACAGAAACTAAGGTATTTTCAGTATTCATACATCATTCCTTATATAGTGTCTGTACATACACTTCATAACCATAACAATGACCAATGTGACCCTGGCTTTCATTTAAGACCTCACATGACATTCTTTAGTGAACCAGAATAGTCATCAGGATATTCTTGTAACAGCCTTGCTAGATGGCATTAAGGAGTTCTTGGGTCACACACAGTCCTGAAAATACTTACATGACTTCAGTAGAACAACTCACATGAGTAAAGTTAGGCATGTGTTTGCAGGATCAGGGCCAAAATGAACAGTTGCAGAATCAGTACATTGAAATAACAGTAGTTTACATTTCACCTAACACCATCCAAACATCTTAAAACTATTACTTAACTAGGCCTCAATATATTATTGTTAGAGCTGAAGAAATATACTCTCATATTAACTCTATAGGAATGGTAACTTTACTGCTGGTGGGGGGGTTGAGGAGTGCGATAAGGAGCACAAGAGTGTTAAAAAGTCTAGTAACTTTTTGTGTACACAGAAGTATTTCACTGTTGGCAGTTTGGACTGCTGTGAAGCTGCTGAATGTTATTTTTACTTCAGGAATAGTTCAGCATACTTTACTGAATGTTTTGTGGTTGCCTGGCATCTTGGGGATGCTATTTTTCTGCAGGAATGCAGGCATCCTCTCTTTTCATTCTTATTATTGTGGCTATAGTGGCTTTGGAGCAATGTCTTTCATTACATTTTCAGTGCTAGCTGTCAGTGCTAGCTAGTCCCATTTTATATAGTCGGGTACTTACTGAGACCCAGTTCAGAGACAGTTTTAAGCATGATTTTGGAGTATAAGATATCTTGTACGAGACATGTTAGAATTACAGTATATAGGTTTATTTGTAGGCAAAATCTCTGCCTTTCCCTTCATTTCCTATAACACAAACCAGAAACAAGAAATATTTATTGTAGTTTTGTAATTCTCAGGTTTAACCTTTCTTCTGTCCATAGAAACTATTTATGGCAAAAAAGTGAAGTTTCTGAAATGTCAGTTTCTAGTGAAATTTTGCATGTGAACTATTACACCCACAATAATCCTACGGCCCTTAGCTTTGTATATATGGATAATTCTCTTTTTGGTTTTGGTTTTGGAGATCATGCCTACCAAAGGCTGTGGGGAAGTTGTGACACTTTGGGAATTACACAGACAAGTAAGGGGTTCTTACCACCTGCCTTATATCTTTGGATGTCTTAACGCTATGCCGTTATGTCTCACAGCCCTGACACCAGTAGCCAGCCTACAAGCATAAAGGTCTCATCCTGGCTTCCACCAGAGTAGTGTAGGCTTTTATTTTATTTAAAAGTGAATTTTGTAATGTGGTATTACACCACTGTAGGTTCGGCTCTGGCGGCTACAGTTTCAAGCTTAACAATGAAAGTCACCTCTGCTACTTGCTTTAGATTTAGAGTCTCTAGGAACACATAAAGACCAATGGTAGTGACCACACATACCTTCACAAGTACAAGGTCTAGTCTGTTTTACAACTTTTATTAAAGTTACAATTGAAGTTATGATTACCCAAGCAAATTACAAATATAATTATACTTACATCCTTAACAATAGTGTTAGGGTCAGATGGGTTTCATGGCTTGATCATCAGTAGAAGGATGGTTCCTGCTGGAGTTTCCTATAGGGAGCTCAGTTTTTCCTGTTCTGGGTACTCTCGTTTATAATGTGATTCTGTCTATACCTACATTCTGCACATGTCCATAAAAATGTCAACCCTCTTTTTCTTTATTGGTCTGATGTCCCCTAGAAACTTAAGGGGCCCTGATTGCTATAGGTTGCGTAGGCTCTCTTTATTCTCATTAGCACTGACATGGAACCTGTATCCTTTGGTTAAAGACACATGTTGGAAACAGATTGCCTTTACAGATTTTTTTTATGATTTAAAATTAATTTTCCAGCTAATTTTTTGGTACCTCTTTTCCCATAATCTTAGTGCATCGGGTTATTCTTCAGTCACTTACTTTTGTCAGCATTTCTTAGCTCCAAGGCCTAGTGTGGCTAAGCTAAAATCTTAAAGGCCTCAGCCTGTAGGCCTTGTGTTTCAGCCTTACTTACTTAGATACCTAATACATGAATATTCCCACTACCCACTGATCAATCTTATGCTTCTATAATCCTGCAACTCCACTCTATTTAGCATACAATTATATATAATATATATGGGTTGTCAATTAATCGCAGTTAACTCACGCGATTAGTGCAAAAATTAATCGTGATTAAAAAAATTAATCACAATTAATCGGTTTTAATTGCACTGTTAAACAATAGAATGTATTGAATTATTAAATATTGAAATTGAAATTTATTAAATATTTTGGATGTTTTTCTACATTTTCAAATATATTGATATCAATTACAACACAATACAAAGTGTAGGGGTGCTCACTTTATAGTTTTTGATTACAAATATTTGCACTGTAAAAATGATAAACAAAAGAAATAGTATTTTTCACTTCACCTCATACAAGTACTGTAGTGCAATCTCTTTATCATGAAAATACAATTTACAAATGTAGATTTTTGTTTTGTTACATAACTGCACTCCGAACAAAACAATGCAAAACTTTAGAGCCTACAAGTCCACTCAGTCCTACTTCTTGTTCAGCCAATCACTAAGACAAACACGTTTGTTTACATTTACAGGAGATAATGCTGCCCACTTCTTATTTACAATGTCACCAGAAAGTGAGAACAGGTGTTCTCATGGGACTTTCATAGCTGGCATTGCAAGGTATTTACGTGCCAGATATGCTAAACATTCATATGTCCTCTGGAATAGTGGATGAAACATGAAGGGACATACGAATGTTTAGCATATCTGGCACATAAATACCTTGCAATGCCAGCTAAGAAAGTCCTGTGAGAACACCTGTTCTCACTTTCTGGTGACATTGTAAATAAGAAGTGGGCAGCATTATCTTCTGCAAATGTAAACAAACTTATTTGTCTGAGCGATTGGCTGAAGAAGAAATAGGACTGAGTGGACTTTGTTTTATTTTTTTTTAATGCAGTTATTTTTTGTACATAATTCTACATTTGTAAGTTCAACTTTCATGATAAAGAGTTTGCACTACATTACTTGTATAAGGTTAATTAAAAATACTGTTTCTTTTGTTTATCATTTTTACAGTGCAGATGTTTGTAATACAAAAATATAAAGTGAGCACTGTACACTTTGTATTCTGTGTTGTAACTGAAATCAATATAATTGAAAATGTAGAAAATATTGAAAAATATTTAAATAAATGGTATTCTATTATTGTTTTTAATCATCCGATTGTTTTTAATCGCTTGACAGCCCTAATATGTATGTGTGTGTGTGTATATGTATATAAAATATTAACTAACATGTTGTTATAAAATCACACAATATATGAACAGTGAACTAAAATAATTGGCTATACTAGTTACTCCTCTTTAGGATGACCTCAACAGTCATTTCAGTTCTGAGTCTCCACAAATCCGTCTACCCTGCATTTTTAGCTACTAGACACTCAGACTTTACCCTTCTGGTTCATCACCCTAGACAGAATGAAACCTGTCCCCAGTTATCAGTTCACATTGGCACACATACTCAACAGAGTTTGTGCAACAGAGACCTATGTGGAGGCAAAAATAAACAAAAGAGTTATTTAATAGAAAAATCAGACACAGATCAAACAGCAAAGGAAGCAAATGCGTACAAGTTACATAGGAAACAAACATGAGACGCAATTTCAGGTTTTACACTTGCATATATTGAGTACAGGGGACTGGACTAGATGACCTCTCGAGGTCCCTTCCAGTCCTATGATTCTATGATAAATTCCCCTTTTTAATACAAGTTAACTATTGCCTTTGAACAGTTCCCCAACGTGCCCCCTGTCATAATGGAGATCAAACATTTCGCAGACAGCACCCTGCCAAGATGCTGGTCCTTAGTTTTTTGGATAACAAAAACTCAGACACAAGTCTGCTTTAAAAAGAAATTGTTTTCCTTTTTCTTTCTCCTGGCATGATGATGCATGGTTATTCAGAATGGGGAAAACTGTCTCCCTCCTTTCTTAATTTTCTAAGACTGTTTTTTTTCTTCACTTTTAATTTTTCTATTAACTTTAATGGGTCACTATTGGTTTTTCCTGGGTTGTATAATGCTAGGTGCTTGGTGCTGGTCTCATTTGGTTGGTGAGGCAGCCCCTCCCCACCTGATTGCATCACTATCCTGCTGTGAGGTAAAGAATCATGAGCACAGGTCTACACATACCCAAATATATTAAACTCATAACCAGTCTATCTACATATCTCATAATGCTTTCATAAAAGACCTTACTCAACATTTTTATACACAATAACACTGTATACAGCCACTTGATTCAATTGCATACTTTTTGGAGTTCAGACCTCATGTTCTCACCCAGCAGTATCTTGATTGTCACAGAGGCCACTGCAAATTAGAGCAGCTCAGTGGTGCAAAGGTGGCTCCCTCCCACCTATACTTGTCTCCTGTGAGGTGCTGCACAGAATCTAGCTGACATGTTCTGATGCACCAGTTAAAGGTGGATAATATGGAGTCAATGGGGTTGAAGGAGAAGGTGGACAGTGAAAAGAAGAACAGGAGTACTTGTGGCACCTTAGAGACTAACAAATTTATTAGAGCATAAGCTTTCGTGGACTACAGCCCACTTCTTCGGATGCATATAGAATGGAACATATAATGAGGAGATATATATACACACATACAGAGAGCATAAACAGGTGGGAGTTGTCTTACAGTGAGAAGTCCATACATACTGCTCAGCAGAGGAACACATCCTCTTTCTTTCCACAGAAGATATGATGTCCTCCAGCATCCCTATATGTGTAAGCCATAAAAAAGGTAAGTTAATCTTGCTGTAGCTTTTGCTTCAATTATCATTCCTTTACCCATATTCTGCATAGTTCATTTTCTTCACTTCATCTTTTGACATGACCAGTCCATTGCCTCCAGCTTTTTTTATATCCTTCAAGAAAGTCTTTGCCTTGGTTTGATGTTTCAGCAATTTATTTATTACCTTGCAGCAGGGCCGGATTAAGGCAGGGGCTTTAGGGGCTGCAGCCCAGGGCCTCGGCTCAAGGGGGGCCTTGCAAAAATAAATCACAGGCAGCGATCTCCAACTCCGGGCCACTAAAAGTCCCGTGGCGCAGCTGCTAGCATATCTCTGTGGCCCCTGGCAGGGGGAAGCGTCTCCGCACTCTGCCCCTACCCCCACCACTGACCTCACAGCTCCCATTGGCCAGAAACCAGCCAATGGGCCCTACGGGGGTAGTGCTAGCAGGTGTGGGCAGTGCAAGGAGACACGCTGGCTCCCTTCCCCCACAGGGGCCACAGAGACTTGCTAGGAACCAGCCGCTTCCGGGATCAGCGTCGGGCTATGGCAGGCAGGCAGTCTGCCTGAGCCCTGATGCACCACCGGCCGGGAGCCACCTGTGGTAAGCGCCTCCCGTCTGGAGCCTGCATCTCGCACCCCCTCCTCCACACCAACCCCCTGCCCCAGATCAGAATCTCCCTCCTGCACCCAAACTCCCTCCCAGACCCCGCACCTGCTCCTGCACCCCAATCCCCTGCCCCAGCCCCCTCCAGCACCAAACTCCCTCCCAGGAAAAAGACTTGTATACAGGCCCCCTACAAAACCTATTAGCCCTAGGCCCACAGGAGAGTTAATCTGGCCCTGCCCTGCGGTACCAAACATTCACCTTTCTCCATCCTGTTGTTGAATGCTCCTGACTGCTCTGTTTTAAAATATATATATATTTTAAAGCTGATGTCTTACTGTTTGTGCTGCTGTTCAGTTTCACCCCAAACCTTTATCTTGAAGCAGATGTATTTTAGTTGTCTTACTTCTTAACAGCTTTTATTTTTTGGAGCAGTGTAAAACAGATATTGGATTATTGCGTAATAACTTCTGTTTTTCTGATCTACTGATCTTTTCTTCTATATTTACATTAAATATTTTTCATTTTTTGCATATTTATACTGGGTCACATTCCTTACTCTGCATGTTCACTTCTCTGATTCTGAAATCTGTAAAGACTCTGAATTTATAAATACCATCAACAAATGTAAGGTAGCTCAGTCCTTCTGTTTTAGCTTTGGGATTTTCTTTCTGTTCTAGGTTTTCAACTATTTTTGCCCAATAGAAGGTGAGGAACTTTGGTATGATGATGGTCCTGATTCCTCTGTCACCCATCTCCGTACAGTAACTTTGTCCGCAATGGTGTTGCTCTTGATTTTTACTAGTATTAGAGGAGAACTAGGCCCAATGTCTCTTTGATTAAATACTTCAGCATGATATTTCAGTTTCCCAGACAAGCTTAAATATTGCTCACATATTAATGTAAACGTATTTCAGGATTCTTGCAGTACATATGTTTCTACTACTACTTCTCTTCCAGTACTTCTGAGGTCACTCTTCATTCCATCAAGTCAAAGGGCTTCTTAGAGTTTAGAACATCTTTTTTTGCCCTCAGTGGTGTGTTGTATTTGGCTGTCCTTCCCAGAATATTGATTGTTAGTTCAATGAGCGATGTACAACCGCTTTATTATAGACCCAGAATAACATTTGAATGTTGTTGTTGTTACTTCTGGACTTCCAGCTGTGTGTGATTCCCACCCTCATATTTGATAGGTTTGATTGGAATGGAGTTGAGAATAGTGTGTGGGTGTGGCTCACATTTCATAAGAAAGCCCTCTTCCCAACTCAGGAAAGGTTTATTTCCTGTCTGCCCCACCCAGAGCAAAAAATTAACTAAAAAACCACCACATATTAAGAGACAAGATACTATTGAACATGATGGGCTAAAATTCACTTTAGGAATAAGCAGACACAATTCACTGAACAACTGAATTTGGTTTGTGTTGGAGATGAACTTGGCCGGTGGTTCCTCGGTGTGTCAGGATGAGAACTGTGAAAAATACCAGTCTTCCAGAAATGCTGCAAGGAATCCAGATGTAAATTTGTGTTGTTTGCATTAGATACAAACAAATAGTGCAGCCACACATGTATAGTAGGAAATGTTTCAGGCATAGGAGATAGAGATCAAATCAGGTGAATGAGCTGCATCCACCTATATTATGGAAGAGCTCTTAGTGAAGCACTATGGGAAATTAAATGGATTTTTTTTTAATCCAGTTGAGTGAAGGGAGCAACTAGGGTTGCTGTATGCATTGTAGCAGATAGCTTTCAGATAAGAAAAGAAGTAAGCCTTCTTGCATTACCTTCTGAGCAGGAGTTAAAGACAATTGCAGCCTTTGTAGCTCTCCTAAGTGGAAAGATTGTTCTTGGATAATGATGCTAGTCAACCCAGAAAGTGTAGCAATGGGAAGTGCTCCTTGCATGTCTGTTTGCTCTGGCAGAATGTCTCCTAGAATTACTGGTGATGGTGTGGCTTTCACCTAATCCAGCACTAGTTAATGCCTTAAAAGCACACTTGAGCCCATATATAGTTCTGAAACGACAGAGCCTGCCTTCACTTCTCATTCAGCTCTCAGCTACTCCAGTATAAATCCAGTAGTTACTCTTGTGTAAAACTGAGATGAGATCAAAGTTGGATCCAAAATGCTGTAAATATTATGACACTAATATATTTTGTTAATTAAAATTCCAGTCACTGATGATGAACCAACCTCATTTATAAAGCATATAATGGGACATCTAATTTGGTGATCACCAGTGTATCAAAGATTCAGTAGACATATATATTAGAAAATATATGTAATTAGATGACTGGTGTCAAGTCATGTATTCGTATACCATTTATTAACTGGAACGTGCATCTTCAAAACATTTTAGTCAATACATGAACTTTTCTCAGCAAGATGCAAGTTAGGTGTTTATTTTAAATTGTGAGGCAACGCTACTGTTTCTTGTGAGAAAGATAAGAAATCAACATATGCGCCTCACTTTTGAAACAGCAAAGTAAAAGATAACCATGAAAAGCAATTGATATTCTTGTACAGGTTGAAATAGATATATAAATAGAATGCTTTCATTTGGGGCTCTTGTATCAGCTCCAACTTTGGGCTACGTCTTTGTCCCCACAGTAGCTCATAAAACCAGTATTGCCAGTTTTACATCACCAGGTATCGGGGGCAGGAAGGGATGGGAAAGAGTTGTGCCAGGGCAAGAAGGGACTGGGGTTAAAGTGCAATGTGATCCTGGACCAGTGGAATGGCACTATACTGTAAAGATAGCTTTGTATAAATCTATGATTTAGAGACATTCTCTCATAAGGGACAGTGTTATGAACATAGGAATTTAGAGATGTGCCCTGAAGGCAGGGGTTGGGAACACCACATCACTGTGTGCAGCAGGTCACCAGAGATGCTCTCTAGTTCGTTTTCTTAAAGTTTTTATTCCTTTCTCATTCACTGGTTTGTTATTTAATGAACCCCAAGATCATTACATATTCCAGTTGGCATAAGTTAGAGCAGCTTAAAGGCTGCTCCAACTTACACTGTCACGTTCAGCCCCCAACCAGTCTCATGGCCAGGGGCAGCAGAAAGATGACTTAAAACCACAATTGTCTCACTTCATAAAGCTGTGTTTGAGTATAAATTCAGTCTGAGAAAAAGGGCTGAATTCTCAGCAGTGCTGTTTTAGTGGCTTTTGAACCATGTAACTATAGTGTAGTGAAGTGTAGACTACTAGAACAACTCTTCCTGTTTTAACAGCATGATTTATTAGTAATGTGGGCTTACCACACAAACTTTAATTTTGTTCTAAAAGTGATTTTAGTTAATAGGTCAATAACGTGCCATCGCTGGTAATTAGCAACAATGGTCAATGATGGGATATTAAAAGTTGGGTCTGGCTAGAGAATCTTGCTTTCATGCTTGGGGTTCAGCTGATCGCCATATTTGGGGTCGGGAAGGAATTTTCCTCCAGGGTAGATTGGCAGAGGCCCTGGAGGTTTTTCGCCTTCCTCCGCAGCATGGGGCAGGGGTCGCTTGCTGGAGGATTCTCAGAGATTTGAAGTCTTTAAATCATGATTTGGGGACTTCAACAGCTGAGTCAAGGGAGAGAATTCTTCCGGGAGTGGGTGGGTCAGCTTTTGTGGCCTGCATCATGTGGGAGGTCAGACTAGATGACCATAATGGTCCCTTCTGACCTTAGAGTCTATGAGTCAGTCACTTGTGACTTGAGCAACATTTCACCAGAAGTGTACTAAAATCACACTACGTAGCTAAAAATGCTTGTTAACAGTCCCCCAGTCAGATGGTGTGCTTATAATGAAACCTGGTCTTTACAAATTGCTGCTAAAGCTGGTCAGCAAGACTAAGGAGCACTTGAAGCAACTGGGAGTTAAGTTCTTGAATATTATGCTCTTGAATTAAATCAAAGACAGTAGAAGTTATAGTTCTGAGGTAGGATTGGTTTCTAGATGAATAATGTGTGGTTCTACTCTGAAAACAGTGTAAAATGGCACCTTGTTACTCAAAGTGTTTACTCAAAATCACAGTTGCTGATGTTAGTGAAATCTTATTTTTGTCACTGCTTTTTACTCCTGTTAGCACCCGCAGTGCCCAACACAACAAGTGACTGAGCTGTGATTTATTTAATTTATTTATTTTTAAATTTCATTTTATGTACTGGCAACAGGGCTAACTGCTATGGTCTAGTCCAGTAGTACCCATGCAAACTCACAGTAGAAAATGTTGGTTGCACTGGTGTATTGAAGGAATAATCTGAATGAAGATAATAGAGTTGCTCAGGTGTAACAAGCCTAATTTGGGCTACAGTGATGTGCAAGATGGGGAAAACTCAATAACATTTTTTTTTAGCCAAGGCTTTGTAAGCTGACCATGTTTTGATACAGACATCATTGAAAGTCACCATGATTAGGAGATCCCACACTGCCATCTTGGCTTTTCAGATTAGTTCCAGACCTTAGATATTTGTATTTTAAGTGCTTTATAAACATCATCATATGTTTTGTAATCAAGTAGGTATTTCTTTATTCCTTCAAGATTTCAAATAAAATTCGCAGCCACTTTTATTAAAAAAAACCTACCCCCTTAATAGACCTCTTCTGTTTGTCCTTTAATTGGTTGCTTAGTATAGGTTTTACTACATAATACCATATCCTTGAATCCCCTTGTATAGTTGATTTTACATGTGCACACCAAAGGTTTGTGCTGGATATACAAGCAGCCAAGAGTGGGTGAACTCATCCTATTACACCGATATTTTAGATCCCCAGGGTTTTCCGGAGAAAGTGGGAACAGAAAACACATTATCTAATTCAGAGATGCTAGGACAAAAAGCTAATCTTCTTCCAAACCGTTTTATTAAGACGAGGGAGTTACTTGTATTCTTTGTTAAGAGAATAGGACCCCAGGATATGAAAAATTGTGGTGCCTCAGGACATAGGCCTTGGTGCAAGGCCTTTCATTTGATCCCCTTGAGTTTGTGTCTGTAAGTAACTCATGGTAATCTTTTTCTGACACTTGTATTTTGGTTTTTAATGGTCATGACATACATTATGTGAAAGGTTTATAAGTAACTGTGAGCAGAGAGAACAGATGAGTTTGCCAGCAGCTTTTAAAATGGTGTAGATAACATTAATGAACATATGACATATCCAATTTGTCAGGGTTGGGAGGGCCATAGATTTGTAAAGTATGAATGCAGTCGTACATTATTTCTGATATGCAGACTCGGAGGATCTCTAGATATTTGAATTGTTATGCTGGTGTGATTGTCATTACACAGATAAGGTAAGGGGCTAGTATGATGAGAGGCATGTCAAGAGATGAATGTATGGAAAAGTATGTCAGTGTTTTTATAAATAGCGTTTTTCATAGCTCATTACCTGCACAGAGCATTTACTTTACAAAACAGTGTTTCCTGCATATAACATAAGAAATGTTTCTGTTATAACTTCAATAGATGATCACAGTTGAGGGTACAAAGTAATGATATATTCTCAATGTTTTCCTAGTATAAATCCTGCATGAGAAACTCAGAAGGCAGATTGAACTGAAAACTGAATTCTAGTTTCCTGAATAAGAATAGAGATCCTTTCCTGAAAATATAAATGTGAGAAGAATTATTTCTCCCACTGAGTTACAATGAAGCTTTCAGATTGATGAATTTTTTATGACATACTGATACTTAAAAGGCCCAAAATATTTTATATCACTTCAATACTGATTGAAAAAAATGGAACTTCACCCCCTCCAATGACTGTGCAGTTAGAATGTTTTTCAAGTTATCGGGGTGGGATGGAGAGAGAATGTGTGAGCTTCTTGCTACCTGAGAGGAAGGAAAATGCTACTGCTAAGTTGGTGGTTTCACTGATGTTTTTATTTCCCCCCCACACACACCAATAACAAAGCCACAATAGGCGTTGCATAAATTCTCATGGGCTGGAGAGGAGGAAACTTATGTTCTGGAGTTTCAGAAGTATAATGTATTTTGGGGTCAAGAAGGCCCCAGAGTGTGACAACATGTGTGTTGAGTGGGGCTAAGTGGAGTGGCCCCTGCTATTGACTTGTTGCTTCAGAAGGGAGGACCAGTCACTGTTCCTTTCTGAAGAATACCTGGAAATTCAGGTACAGTAAATACCATAGTGGGGAAATGTCCTGAAGAAAGATTTTGGTGCAGGCTGGTTCTCAACTTGTCTAGATCCGTTTTCCCACTGCTAACTACACAATACATCTATGGGAGGTATTTTCATGCCCCCCCTCCATTACCACTGTACCTGAGCACTTCACAATCTTTAATGTTTTTATCCTCACCACATGCCTGTGTGGTAGGGAAGTGTTTTTATCCCCATCTGTAAAAATGGGGAACTGAGGCAGAGAGACCAAGTGACTTGCCCAAGGTGACACAGAAAGTCTGTGGTAGAGCAGGCAGTTGAACCTGGGTCCCTAGCAAGTGCCCTAACCGCTGGACCAGCTGTCCTCTTTTAGGATAATCTTATTTTCATTTCTTTGTCTTTAATCAGAATCTAAACTCTCTCTATATACTGTAAACTAAAGGAGTGTCATTATTTCTGTGGACATAATAAGTCTTTTTTTGCAATTATGTTGCCACACTTTCTCCTGCTGCTTTATTTGGTTGGTCTCATTTGTAAACACTGTACCCAGGTAGTTCAATCATCTGGGCTGGCTCTACATTAACACATTTGATCATGTTTGAACACGATGGTGAAGAACTGAGTTAGCTGACACAATGTTGACCACAATTCTGCATTTGCGAGTTAACCCTCTCCTGACAAACTGCTGGACACAACTTGTCCTGGGCTACATTCACTGCAAAGTGGTTTGCATCATATCAGCTGATGTGATTCTTCACAACTGTGTTCAGGTACGGTAAAAGTCTGTAGTGAAGACAAACCCCTACCTTACCTTAAATTTCAAATATTTTAATTGTAACATACCTACCCTTCACCACATAGGCATCTAATTCAGCAGCTCTTTCATATATGCTGGTAGGATTAAGCTTTTTACTCGCCACTTGCTTTTCATCTCTCTCCCTCATTTATTCGTTCTTCTTAATTTTTCGTCTAAAAACTTGCTAGTAAGAATGTTGTTTCTAGCCCTGGGGAACCTCTCTCTCTCTCTCTCTCTCTCTCTCCCCCCCCGCCATCTACTAGTTTAAAAAGTATCTCTATTAATAGTCTGCTTGTGCTTGACTGAAATGATGCCAAACTCTTCTGTACCACTGATTTATTCCCAACGAGCAGTTCCAGTTGTCTAAAAAGCCAACACCTTTGGACAGGGACCATCTGGCCAAGCACTTATTACCTTTCATAATCCTACTCTCTTGTACCCATGATCAGTATAATCTCCAAGAACACAACCTAAAGGATGCTGTCAATCTTGCTAGGCATCAAAATGTATCTTCCCCAAAGAAAGATAAATTCCATGCAGTATCCCTAGAGTAGGGGTAGTCAACAGGCAGACCACGGGCCAAATCCGGACCACCGGACACTTTTGAACAGGCCCCGAAATCTTTATTTACTTATTATCATTGTTTTTTAATTTTCTCTGGAGTCTAGAACTTGACTATATCTTGAGCAAGAAATTTAGACCATGACAAAAAATTGACTACCCCTGTCCTAGAGGATACCATAGAACGGTAATTATCATTGTGTAAAGGTAAACATAATTTAAAAACAAAAACTTAAAAATCCCCAAAGTCCATCTAAGCTCTGCCTGAGGGAGGAGGAAGGGCAAAGGTGACTTAATACCATCAGTACATCTCCCCAATTTGTGGTCTTGTGGGGAAACTGCTCTGGATCCAAGCACAGATCAGAGCCATCTCAGGGCTGCTCTAATTTGTACCTGATTACCTCGGGCTCTGGCCATAGCCCATACATGTCCCTGTGCCAAGTGCTGCAAGAAGGGTGGTATACAGCCTTTATGCTCTAAGACAGTAGTTCTCAACCAGAGGTCCACAAGCAGGTTTCAGGGGGTGTGCCAAATAGAGCCAACGTAAGACTCGCTAAGGCACAGGGCAGAAAACTGAAGTTCCACCACATGGATTTTAAGCCCAGGGCCCTGAGCCCTACCACTCAAAGCTGAAGCCGAAGCCTGAGCAATGTAGCTTTGCGGGGCCCCCTGTGGCATGGGGCCCAGGAAATTGCCCTGCTTGCTACCCCCTAATGTCGGCCCTGGCTTTTATATGTACAAAATCAGTTATTGTGACCCAGTTGGGCCGTGGAGTTTTTATAGCAGGTAGGGGAAGCCTCAGAAAGAAAATGGTCGAGATCCCGTGCTCTAAGGATCCCTTCAATATTGGGGGAATTCCCAGGTGACTGGATTTGCTAGCTCTATGGCCTTAGCACCAGCATACAGGGGTTCTGGGACACAAATGAATCACATCCATTGACTCTCTAAAAAACACCATCTTGGTATACCTATTCTGAGCCCTTGAAGATCTAGTGAAGATGAAACAGGGAATTAGGAGAAATATAGCCCATAAGAACCTCTACCACTGAGGTCACATGTTCAAAATAAAGTGTAAAAGCAGAAAACCAGAACAGAGAGAATTACTTTTCTTCTTCACTGTAATGTCATCTAGACTCGCTGTTGACTAGAAGAGTGATTAAAATATCAAAATCAATGAACACTAAAGGACTAAATTCCTCCTCCAGTACATACAAGCAACTTTTGTTGTTTTCATTAGAAGTTTTTGTGTGTGCAGCAAAGAAGAATCAATTCTGCCCATCTAAATTTATATGCCATGCTCATCAATGAATGCTTAAATCACAGGGAAAATGAACATCTTTTGTAAAGCATGAAAAAAATATCGGGGAGTAGCTGTGTTAGTCTGTATCCACAAAAACAACGAGGAGTCCGGTGGCACCTTAAAGACTAACAGATTTATTTGGGCATAAGGTTTCCTGGGTAAAAAACCTCACTTCTTCTGAAAAAAACCCAAACACAAATGACAGAACAGATTCATATTTTTTTTTATTACCTTGCACCTTCTGTTGTCATTTGTACCTGTGAAAAGTGGGCATGAAATGCTCTCAGATCAGAATGGTAATATTTTCACATTCCTTTTGCATGTAAGCAAGACAGTGAGGAAATGTGCCTTTTATTTTGAAAGGGAAAGCAGCAGTTTTATGTCATTTGCTGTATGGTATTTTTTGTCCTACCACATTTATGTGTGAGGATATAGTGGGCCCAGTCCTACAGGCCTTACATACAGGCTAGACTTCTGTTGAAGCCAGTGAGAATTTTACCTGTCTGAGACCTGCAGGATCATGCTACAATAAGCTTGAAAAATTCAGTGATCAACTGTTTATTGGCTATAGCAGCGCTGATGGGAGCTTGTTGGTTTTATTTGCCAATCTATTGTCTATTTTGGATTTCCCCCTTTTGTTTTCAGGGAAGCATTTGCAGATGATTGGCATGGAAGCAAAAACAGCAGTGAGGTTAGAATTACATTGGAATATTCCAAATAACCAGGGGTAAGAATGTTTGCAGTGTTGTTGTAGCCATGTCAGTCCCAGGTAATAGCTTTTATTGGACCAACTTCTGTTGGTAAGAAAGACAAGCTTTCGAGTTTACACAGAGCTCTTCTTCAGATCAGAACAAAATTCAGCACATAGTAAACTTAAAATATACCCCCCCTTTTTTTTTAGGATCTATGATGTCCTGTCCACAAAAGAATACTTTTCTGTCCTTCTGAGATGTACCGGTATGTTGTTGCATCCTCTCCAGACCTGTGTTGGAGCATGGACACATGCTATAGGCATCAGGTAAATATGTACATTCATATGTTGCAAAGCTCTGAGGTGTTAAAGGTTTAAACACTGTTTTGCTAGTTAATATCAGCCTGCTGGTCACAGGGGAGCTAGGTAGGACTTTGAGGAGAGAATTTTGGAACAAGACACTTCCACAGAGGCTTTATTTGTAATGTGTGTTGTTTTTTTTTTTTTTAACCTGAACCTGGAAGGACCAATACACTAGCAAACTGTAGGAATTGTCTTAATAGGACCTGGAAGATGTAAGATACCCATACCTATGGAAGTTTTATTTATACTATATGGGTGTGTATATAGTCCTACAAACAAAAAACATTGTTAATTGTTACAGTACAAATCCCATCAAAGGAAATCTCTGAAAACCTAGGAACTCGCCAGTTTAGGTCCCCTTCCTCTACCCTTCACAATGCCATTTCTCCTTGTTGTACTGACTAACTCCCTTCCACTACTCACAGCATGTGTTCTTCCAACAGCATCTCTTGGTGAAGATCAATTCAGTTGTGTTGTAAAAAGGGGCATAAACTTTGAATGTGTTGAATTTCAAAGTGGCTTATGTTTGAGATGTTATCAGAATATATGAGTGTGAAGTTTTTAATTGGTGCAGAAGGGAAGTCAACGAAGTGTGAGACAACCAGGGCAAATATGAAAAGTGAGGATTTTTGTTTTTTCCTGAATAATGTTTACAAATATTTTACTTAATTTTCCATTTTTTAAAATCTTCTAAATAGCTAAAGTGCCTAACTTGGAGTGAATAGTGTGTTTAAACGGAATGAGTTTTTTCCCCCTGGGTTAAGTGCAAACCTCTGTGCAATCTTAACTATGGAGTCAGTATAGATACTGGTACATGCCTAGACAATCCAGTATGTGGCACCATATAAATCTTTGTGTGTGTGTGTGTAAAGGCAATCAGGCCCACAAGTCCTATCAGACTTGGGAGTCCTATGGTGTTTTTAATAAACGGGTAGATTGTGAGTGGCCAATATTCATATTACTCATATATTGTCCCAGAAACTCTTCAGTATGAAGGACAAATCTTAAGGAAAATTAAATAACACGCAAATGTTTGTCAGAGTTCAAGACGCATATGTTTTCCTATGTGGGGGGCTAAAGAAAGTGATGTCTAGTGATGGGTGAATCTCAGAAGATTTGGCTCAGATTAGCTAGTCACCCTAAAATTCAGATTATCTAAAACCTGAAACATTTTTGGTTCTTTCATTCACTTGCTTTCTGCTCAGAGGCTCTAGTCACTCAGTGATCCATCTTGCAATGTCTTCCACCCACACTTTATCAGCTGCCAGTATCCACACCCACTCAACAGCTAGCTCTTCCTCCATTATATCCCTCATTAATAGGCTCCCAGCTCTCTAAACCCTGTCTCAAAGACTTCGAGCAACCCTCTAGATTGATTCTGCTAGAATCCTTTAGCATAGGGCTCCTATATTTCAGACCTGAAACACAGCTTTCAACTTGTTTCTTACCCAAAGAAAACAGTCTGTTAACTTGCTTGGAGTTAACTTCAGCCAATTTTTAAAATCTTAGTTTTAGTGTCAGTGCCAGGTTTCCAGGGGCTGATCCAGAAGATGAATAAAACACATATAAGTGGTTTTAGCCATCAGGTGTTGCAGCTTTTTTTAATAAAGCAAAGCTGAATTAGACAAAATTCCTCCGATTATTTTGTGTGTGCCAATTATGCTGACATGAACTACGTTCCCCACTCTTCAAATAGCCTACTTTGGAAATCACCACTAAATCTTGCAGAATTGCTTTGAGTGACAATTAATTTAGAGAAGTTACTGTCCTCATAGTTTCCCAGTGTTGCCATATAATTAGGCAAGATGAAAAAGGGGAGACCCTATTGTGAAACACTGAAAAGCTGCTGTACCCCTCCCTGGTCCAATGCTGCTGAATAAATCAAGGTTAGCTTCCAGTTGTGCAGCTTCTGGCTTTCTGATCTTTGGTGCCTTTACCCAACTGGTCCACTGAGTTCTGACTTGGATCTTCAAGGTTCCCTCAGAAACACAGCCTGCATATATACAGATTTCTCCCCTCCGCCCTTCTACATTTCACAGATCTGAAGGTCATGCTCATGAATCATGTCTGTTCGACAGTATTGGACGATGAAGTTTTCAGTTTATACATCAGGGGTCGGCAACGTTCGCACGCGGCTCGCCAGGGTAAGCACCCTAGTGGGCCGAGCCAGTTTATTTACCTGCTGACACGGCAGGTTCGGCCGATCGTGGCCCCCACTGGCCGCGGTTCGCCGTCCTGGGCCAATGGGGGCGGCGAGAAGTGGCGCGGGTGAGCGATGTGCTGGCCGCGGCTTCCCGCCGCCCCCATTGGCCCGAGACGGCGAACTGCGTGCCAAACGTTGCCGACCCCTGCAATAGTCCATGTTCTTATAACGTGTGTGCCTTGTCCACTAGGGACTGCTCATTTCACTTATGCTACCAAATAGCCATCAGATATTGTACTAACGGCCCAAATGCTGCACTCTTAAGTCACTGCAGTTGAACAGGGGTAAATGGAAGCATCATTTTGTCCAAAGACTTTCAGTAACTATTGAGCTGGGCTGAATTTGAATGACCTAAAGGTGAAAAGCTCCATATTCCATTACTAATCCTCTGAGAGATCCAATTCCCCTGATGTTTTAAGGATTTATTTAAACATTCTCAAGAACACTCCTTCCATCTGTCATCCGGATTTATGACAGTTTGTGTAACCAGTTCCCAGCAGATATGGGGGTTTATTAATTACAAATATCAGCTGCAATTTTAGTAATTGCATTCTGGTTTGAAAGGTGAGGTCTGGAGATAATCTCCCTTTTGGTAAATGGTAAGCATATCAAATGCTTGTTTGTATGAGACAAAAATGCTTCTATAATTGCTGTCTGTGATCTGAAATAAAATTTTCAGCCATTATATGAAATAAGTTCACTGAAGAAAAATCACTAATTCAAATTTCAATAGGAAATGTTAGCTGAATGTGTGAAGAAAAATTGCATTTGTTTCTGTATGATGGTGACTGCCTGAATTAACCCTGCACCCGTCCACACAACGAAGCTATTTATTTCGACATAAAGGTCTCTTTAAATCGATTTCTGTACTCCTCCCCGATGAAGGGAGTAGCGCTAAATTAGGGTAGGTGTGGATGTAATTCGACGCTAATAGCTCCGGGAGCTATCCCACAGTGCACCACTCTGTTGACACTCTAGACAGCAGTCCGAGCTCGGATGCTCTGACCAGCCACACAGGAAAAGCCCCGGGAAAATTTGAATTCCTTTTCCTGTCTGGCCAGTTTGAATCTCATTTCCTGTTTGGACATCGTGGCGAGCTCAGCAGCACTGGCAACGATGCAGAGCTCTCCAGCAGAGGTGACCATGCAATCACAGAATAGAAAGGGGGCCCCAGCATGGACTGATCGGGAAGTCTTGGATCTGATCGCTGTGTGGGGGGATGAGTCCGTGCTTTCGGAGCTGCGATCGAAAAAACGGAATGCGAAGATCTATGAGAAGATCTCCAAAGCCATGACGGAGAGAGGATACAGCTTGGATGCAACGCAGTGCTGCGTGAAAATTAAGGAGCTGAGACAAGGGTACCAGAAGACCAAAGAGTCAAACGGACGCTCCGGATCCCAGCCCCAGACATGCCGTTTCTACGAGGCACTGCATTCCATTCTAGGTGCGGCCGCCACCACTACCCCACCACTGTCCATGGACTCTAACGATGGGGTATTGTTGATGGCTGCCTCCTCGGAGATGTTCGCAGACGGGGAAGATGAGGAAGGAGATGAGGAGGGGGCGAAGGACCTGTCTGGTTTTAAGATTAAGCTAGATAAGTTTATGGAGGGAATGGTTTAATGGGATAACATGATTTTAGTCAAAGGAACAGCGTGCCATCGCTGGTAAATAGTATAATGGCTAATGAGGGTCAGGCTGGAGAATTTTGCCTACATGCTCGGGGTTTTACTGATCGCCATATTTGGGGTCGGGAAGGAATTTTCCTCCAGGGTAGATTGGCAGAGGCCCTGGAGGTTTTTCGTCTTCCTCCGCAGCATGGGGCAGGGATCGCTAGCTGGAGGATTCTCTGCTAATTGAAGTCTCTAAACCACAGGATTTGGGGACTTCAACAGCAGAGTCAAGGGAAAGGGTTGGGACGGCTTTGTGGCCTGCATCATGCGGGAGGTCAGACCAGATGATCATAATGGTCCCTTCTGACCTTAAAGTCTATGAGTCTATGAGGAGGACGAGGCAGTCGACAGCGCTTTCAATGCTGATTTCCCCGACAGCCAGGATCTCTTCATCACCCTCACGGAGATCCCCTACCAACCCTCCCAAGGCGGTAACCCAAGCCGTGAATCAGGGGAAACATCAGTAGGTAAGTGTTTTAAACATTTATTTTGAACAGAATAGGAATGGTATCTTAACAATGGGTTTTTCATGATTAGTTTGCCCTAGGCGCTTTAGTTTCTAGTCCTTGCCAGTGCAGCTATTGGAAAAGTTTGTCAACATGTCCGTTTTTACATGATTAGTTTGACCTAGGCGCTTTAGTTTTTAGTCCTTTCCAGTGCAGCTATTGGAAAATTCTGTCAATATGTCCGGGGATAGAGCAGAAATCCTCCTGGGACATCTCCACGAAGATCTCCTGGAGGTATTGTGAAAGCCTTTGCATCAGGTTCCTGGGGAGAGCGGCCTTATTGCGTCCTCCATGGTAGGAAACTTTTCCGCGCCAGGCTAGCAGCAAGTACTCCGGGATCATTGCCTCGCAAAGCATGGCGGCATACGGCCCTCGTGCTTGCTGGCATTCACGCAGCATGCAGTCTTTCTCTGTCTCCAAAATCCTCATCAGAGTGATATCACTCATGGTGACCTGCTTTGAGTTAGGGAAATGTTAACATTGGGACTGATTGCCTGTTCCTTTACATAACTGTAACCGGCCGTTTACAGCCACGCGGTGGAGGCGTGACAGGGGCAGCACGCAGGGATCTTTCCCGGGGACAGCCGCGAGGGGGGTGGGACAGGGGCAGAGTTCATGCTGGCCGGATTGCCGGCAGCAGGAACTGGCCAACGCTAGGAGCATTGCTTGGACCGTGAAAGGAGGGCACTGCTATAAATTAAGCTTTAAGCAGCCAAAAGTCTACTGCTTACCATGTCCGCCTGCTAGCCGAATTCTGTTGTCCAGCCCCGCTTGTGTGATCTGTACAGCAAGACCCCAGGCACTCAATGGGAAGGCTGAAAATTCGACCTTGTACTGAGTGCGCATGTGATAGGTGCTGTGCATGGTCTTGTTCACAGAGAAAGACTATATTCATTGTTTGCAAAACTGTATCTTTCTGAGGAATTCACTCCCTTTTTCCCATCCCACAGCTGCGAGTGTCTCCCGAGCTACCCCGGCATCCCCCTCCCAGAAGCTGGCACAGATCAGGAGACGAAAGAAAAGGACATGGGACGAGATGTTCTCAGAACGTATGGGCTGCTCCCGAGCCAAGGCGGCACAGCAGACCCAGTGGAGGGAGAACATGTCGCAATACCGCGATCACACAGCAAACGGGAGGACAGGTGGCAGCAGGAAGACCAGCAGGCAACTCAAACGCTGCTTGGACTAATGAGGGAGCAAACGGACACGCTCCAGCGCCTTGTAGATGTTCTGCAGGACTGGAGGCAGGAGGACAGAGCCCTGCTGCATTCTATCTCTAACCGCCCTCCCCCGCCACAAAGTCCCAACCCCCCCTCACCCAAAGTCCCAAGAAGGAGGGACGGCAGGGGCTCCACCCCCTGGAGACAGTCACTCCACCCCTGCAGACTGCTCAAATTGCAGAAGGCTCTTATTCCCAAAGATTTGATAAGTCCTTTCCTTCACTCCAAAAGCACCTCACCCAAGCCCCCGTCCCAGTTTCATTCCCTAACTGTGTAGTTGTTAATAAAAAATACGTTTCTGTTAATTACTGTTTCCGTCATGTTCTTTTAGAGGAGAGTGTGTTTGAAGGGGGGAAAGGGGGTTGGTAATTGGAGAGGACAGTCACCTTTACCAGAGTACAGACACGGGGGCAGGTTCAGCAGAAGGTCACACACACATTGCAGTCACTAGGCACCCTGGTCAGTCTGGGAGGTGGTTTTCCTGTTCTGTATGGGGGGGGGCTATGTGAGTTTGTGGCGGGGGAGGGCAGTTACAGATCTTATGCAGCAGTCCTTAGTCTGGATGACAGAGCCACGCAGCAGGGGATCTGTAACTGCCCTCCCCCGCCACAAAGTCACATAGCCCCCCCACACAAAGTCCTGAAAAGGAGGGGTGGCAGGCTCCGTTGAAACAATCAGTCCACCACTGCGGACCGCTCTAGGAGCAGGAGCCTGTCATTCTTCGAGTTTAGAAGCGTCCTTTCCATCACTACACCCGCTCCCCACCACAGTCTGTGTCCCAGTTTCAACACTTTACCACGAAATCCTTAATAAAGAAAACGGTGTTAATGAACAAAGTTTCATTTATTTTATTTTTAAAGGTGTGTTGGAAGGGGTGGAAGGGGGTTGGTAACTGGAGAGGATAGTCAACATTAACTGGGTAAAGAAACAGGGGCAGGTTCAGCTTCTGTTTAAACAAACGTAATAGTCACAGGTTACCCTGCTCACTCTGGAACCCAGCTTTCAAAGCTTCCCGGATGCATAGTGCGTCCTGCTGGGCTCTTCTAATCGCCCGGCTGTCTGGCTGGGTGTAATCAGCAGCCAGGCTATTTGCCTCAACCTCCCACCCTACCATAAAGATCTCCCCCTTGCTCTCACAGAGATTGTGGAGCACACAGCAAGCTGCAATAACAATGGGGATATTGGTTTCGCTGAGGTCAAAGCGAGTCAGAAAGCTTCTCCATCTCCCCTTCAGACGTCCAAAAGCACACTCCACCACCATTCTGCACTTGCTCAGCCGGTAGTTGAAGAGTTCTTTTTCACTGTCCAGGGCGCCTGTATATGGCTTCATGAGCCAGGGCATTAGCGGGTAGGCTGGGTCCCGAGGTTCACTATAGGCATCTCCACATCCCCAACAGTTATTTTGTGGTCTGGGAAGTAAATACCTTCCTGCAGCCGTCTAAACAGACCAGAGTTCCTGAAAATGCGAGCATCATGAACCTTGCCCGGCCATCCGATGTTGATGTTGGTAAAACGTCCCCTATGGTCCACCAGTGTTTGCAGCACCATTGAAAAGTAGCCCTTTCGGTTAATGTACTGGGTGGCCTGGTGGGCCGGTCCCAGGATAGGGATGTGAGTTCCATCTATAGCCCCACCGCAGTTTGGGAATCCCATCGCTGCGAAGCCATCTATGATCACCTGCACATTTCCCAGGGTCACTACCTTTGAGAGCAGTAGCTCAACGATTGCGTTGGCTACTTGCATCACAGTAGATTTGCCCACTCCAAAGTGATTCGCGACTGACCGGTAGCTGTCTGGCGTTGCAAGCTTCCAGAGGGTTATGGCCACTCACTTCTGGACAGTCAGGGCTGCTCGCATCCGGGTGTCCTTGCACTTCAGGGCAGGGGACAGCAACACACAAAGTTCCAGGAAAGTTCCCTTACGCATCCGAAAGTTTCGCAGCCACTGTGATTCATCCCAGACCTGCAGCACTATGTGGTCCCACCAGTCCGTGCTTGTTTCCCAGTCCCAGAATCGCCGTTCCACAGCATCAACATGACCCATTGCCACCATGATGTCCACAGTGCAGGGTCGCGTGCTTTGTGAGAGGTCTGTGCCCCTCTCAGACTTAATGTCCTCACCGCGCTGCCGTAGCCTCCTCGCCCGATTTCTCAGCATCTGCCTCTGAAAAAGGTGGATGATAAGGTGCGAGGTGTTGACAATGGCCATAACTGCAGCGATGATCGCAGCAGGCTCCATGCTCGCAGTGCTGTGGCGTCCGCACTGTTAATCACCAGAAAAGTGCGCGAACTGATTGCCCACCGGTGCTTTCATGGAGGGAGGGCGGGAGTGAGGGTTGAATGACGACAGTTACCCAAAACCACCCTCGACACATTTTTTGCCCCAGCTGGCATTGGGGGCTCGACCCAGAATTCCAATGGGCAGCGGGGACTGCGGGAACTGTGGGATAGCTGCCCACAGTGCACCGCTTCCAATGTCAACGCTTGCCCCATTAGTGTGGACTCACAAAGTCGAATTACTGTCCTTAGTGTGGACACACACGTTCGACTTTGTAATATCGGTTCCACAAATTCGCTTTAAGTAAAATCGAACTACTCTCGTAGTGTAGACATACCCTCAGTCTCCTTTTCCCAAGGCTAACCATGCCCAGTTTTTTTAACCTTTCCTCATAGGTCAGGTTCTCTAAACTTTTATCATTTTTGTTGCTCTCCTCTGCACTCTTTCCAGTTTGTCCACATCTTTCCTAGAATGTGGTGCCCAGAATTAGGCCTCAGCTGGAGTACTGTGTCTAATCAGTGCCAACTAGAGTGGGACAATTACCTTCTGTGTATTAAATACAACACTCCTGTCCTCAGGAATCAGGACACTTGCTCTTCCCAAAGCTGGTAGCAGCTTGAAGATTTTAATCTGTATGTCCAGGGAGGAAAGTATACTTTGCATTCCACAGAGTATCTCCTGGCAGCTGCAGGTTCATGATGTGTAGGAGAGGAAGGATTGATAAATTATTGTGGAACAAAGCAGTTACCCTAAATGAAATTAAAAATCTTATGATCACTCCTTAACCTTTCTTCGTCCAGTTTGCTTGTGTCTGTAATTCTAAATCTGTCCTTTGGAGTTGGAGAGAGATCATATACCTGGGATTGGGCGGGTGAGGGAATGCCTGTAATTGGAGGAGCCTCTTCTACAAAACACACACTAAAACATATCAAAGTTTCTGCATTTCATCAAGTTAGTGGGGGAAAAAAACAACTCCGATTATTACAATTCTTTTAGGTTATGCAAGGTATTAAGGCTCAGAAGAAGACCCAGTGCACCTGAAACTTTCCGAAATATACTCCAGAGATACCTGTTCTGCATGAACAGGGCAATATTGTAATCTACAGATAAGCATAATGTATGTAAATCCTGGAGCCTGCAATCAAGTGTACAGAGCTTATGTAATTTACACTGGCAGAATAAACATATGCCCTGGCTGACCTGAACTCTCCATTTGACCTCCTTGCTGAGACATTTGGAAAAACAAGTCCTGCGATAGTCTCAGACAGCCCTGCTTGAGGGTCACTTGATCTTTCATAAACTGTCCAATTTTCCCTCTGATTAACCACAAACTACAAAGAAGCCACTTTCAAAGGTCTGCACTGATTCCCTACAAAAAATCTTAGAGCAAAGTTAAGCTGCTGGTACATATCAGTCATTTGCAAGCAAATTACCCTTAAAAATATTAGAATTAAAGAAATACATACACCCCGCCCCACCATCAACACCTGGTAAAAAAACAAACAGAAAATGAAGTGTTAAGGTTGTACTTTTCAAACAAGATATCCAAGGTACTTTATCTGTGGCCCATAGAAATGCCAGCCTACTATTTTCCTTTCTTTGCACACAGAGTATAGAAAATGCGCACCACAAAACCTGGATTTATAATTTGATTGATACATACATATCACCAGTACTAAGAATCATGATCTGAAACCATGGAGCTACTTGACATTTTTACTCTAATAGCACAATTTGGGCCTGTTAGGGTTCTATATGAGGACATACTTGCTCTGTGTCTAATGATTGGATAATTGAGTACCACATAGGATTGTAGGGCCTGATCCTATGATATGTTGAACATCTCTACTATGAGCTTAGTGCTCTCAACACCTTGCAGGATCGAACTCTTAATGAAGGGTAAGGCATGATTACTTTCAGTTCTCTATTTTTCTGACCAGGAATTTGTAAAATTCTTGTAGGTGTATTGTGACTGTCCCAGGGCTGAGCCCTGGCACCTCTACACTTGGGAGTTCTTAGCCCTGGCACCTCTACACTTGGGAGTTCTTAGCCCTGGCACCTCTACACTTGGGAGTTCTTAGCCCTGGCACCTCTACACTTGGGAGTTCTTAGCCCTGGCACCTCTAGGCTCACTGCATCAGTTATGAATGTAAAATAAATTGCTTGAGCCCCAGCACCGCTTTCATTACAAATTAAGCACTGGCATGTCCACTAAGAAACATACCACCACAATATGATTAAGATTAAGGCATTCTTGTTTTGGTGCTCCCAAATAAAAATGAAACTTTCTTATGGATGGATAAGTTAGTATGTCTTTCGATTCCACCAGGCATTGGTATGGAGGCATAGCTAAGATAGTTTGGATGATTTGTTTCAGAAGTGCAACTCTAACTTTACATTTTCCAGGTTTCTGATTTGTGGGTTAGAGGGGGGTAATTAGTGATATGCACTTAAACCACTGATATGAGCCTGCAATAATTAACTTCAACCCAAAAAAGTTTTTTATGGAGGGATTTCTTGTTTTTTTTTTAAATTGTTAATTCTGTTGGATAATCCAGTTTCTGCAAACATTAGGTCAACAAGAAGGAGACCATGATCCAGAAGACATAAGGAGGTCTAAGGGGGAGAGAATACTCCAGGGTCTGTTCGTTATGAAATTCGGCTTATCGCAGTTCCCACCTCCCATCTGTGGAGTGGAGTTCTGGATGCTATAGACTTCCATGGTCTGTAAAAGAAGTCCCACTCCTGCAAAATACTATAAGATCTCAGAAGCAGGGCTCTTCTTCTGTAAAGTCTGTGAGGTGAATAAACGTACTGCTCTGGTCCTGTCAACTTCCGAATGTCCCAAAGATTAGGGGTGTGATCCTAAGAGCTGCAGTGAGTGTGTGAGTCTGGCAGAAACATTGGGGGTCAGCAGAACCAAGGCGAAGAACCTCCTTGTGATTTTCTGCTGCTCTTCAGGCCCCATGTAGGGGATCCCAGGGAATGAAGACTCCATTCCCCGCTCCCCTGATTTCCCCCAACTGAGAGGCTTAGGAGCCTTATAACTTTCCCTCATGAGTAAGAATGCTCATCAGGGCACCCAATCCCCCCACTGGCTTTAGTAGACTCCTTGGGGACCCTTAGAAGATTCTAAGGCATCATATGAATTCAGATCCCCAAATGAACCAAAAGTCTCTAAGCCATACTCCAACCCATATAATCAATTTACAAGCCACAGCAGGCTCTCTAGGACTAACAAGCTTGATAAGGTTGCGGGGAATTGGAGGAGGCATGGTGAGCCTCCTAAGATTTGTGTGTGAGGGGGGAGGCGATGAGACTCATCTGGTTTATTGGTTGTCCCCTACTACAGGCTTCCAGAAGAATTCCCTGATATCTCCCCCCAAAGCCTCTTGTTTGTGTTGCACTACTGGAAGGGGCTTAGATATGGTGATCAACGTGGTATAAAAGCGTATGTACCATAGAACAGAAGATTTTCAACAGTCGTGTGACATGCTATACCAAGATTGCCAGAGAAGATGATCCCCAGCAGTATTTAAAATTCAAGTCAGTAACTTCAGAAACTAGACTTTAATCAACACAATTTTGATGCTGTGTGCGACATCTTTGCTGGTGAACACCCCTAGTTTTAGGATGTTATAATTCAGGAATAGCACTTCAAATCTTATAGAAAAATTCTACTTTGGACCCAACTCTAACCTACCAGTGTTGAAATACTGTTACTTTTTGTGCATAGATTTTTTTTTTAAGAAGGGATGCTGGGGTGGGATGGGGTGAGGTGGACAAAATCAGATGTACAATGGAAACTTAGTGGCAAACTTAGCTAGTAGAGTGTATAATAGAGTGCCTATAATAATGGCTGGCACACTAACGTAGTACACACACAAGAGCACTAAATACTGCACCAGCAGGAGACTCTGGAGATTTGTAAAGTATCTGTTCATATTTTTCCCCATAGAAGATGGTTGTCAATAAAACATGCCATTTTAATCTGCCTTTCCCAATAGTATATTACAGGATTTTAATAAGATGCCATTCAATAGGAATTCACTATTTTCTGTATGAAAAGATTTTGATTTTCAAATACATTTGAGCATTTCTTTTTCTCTCTTTCTTTCTTTCTTTTTTTTGGCAGGAGCTACTGTACTATTTTGTAGCAGTGAAGCAGCTCATGCACCTGTTTCACCTTTGGGCCAGGTGCACTTCTGTGCATTATATGTCAATAGAGAAACAGTCCTAATCCACCAAACATTCATGGAGCCTTTGACTTACTGAAGACAAGAACACCTAATGTTCCACAGTCAGAAACCTGAATTTGTAGTTTCAGTGGGTATGTTGTAAGAACTGGGGGAACTCTAAACAATATTAAAAATGGCAAATAATCAATTATTTTTTAGAAGCAGCAGAAAGGGCAGGATCACTGCAGTAAACTCTAAGGGCCAAATTCAATCCTCAAATGGGCTCATGCCTGTCTCCCAAGGAACTTAACATGGGCTCAGAAAATGCATTCAAGGGTGTAACTTCTTCCTTAGGAAGGATCAGTGAATTGTTAAGTAGGGATTTGGTAAATTGCTAATATACCAGAATCCAGGAGAATGGAGAGAACTCCATTCACATATGTCTTTACATGTAAAGAGCAAACAGATTTTAAGATCTGGCCTTTTTATATAAAACAGACAATATAATTTAATTACTGCATCAAGCCTAAAACTTCTAGTTGACTCACTAGAACATATGTTTCGAAGTGCATCCAATCTTGATTTTAAATAAATCAAGTGACCGAGAATCCTCTGTGGCCCAGATCTTCAAAGGTGTTTAGGCACTTACCTGCAATTGACTTCAGTGGTAATTAGGAGTCTAAATACCGTTGATCTGGGCCCACATCCCTAGGTAAGCTGTTCTAACAGTTAACTACCCTCATTGTTAAAATGTACACATTATTGTAAGTCTGCATGTGTTAAGCTTCCAGCCTTAGTCTGCTTAATTAAATAGCTCTTTCTAATTATATGCTTTCTGTCAGTAAGAAAAACCTTTATTTTAGATTAGGAGAACACCAAAACCAGAGAGAATAAAAGTAATGTCTTCATGAAAGAGCACAGAATGTGTCTTTTCTGACAGTCTGCATTGAACCCAGAAAACAAAATGGCTGCTGAAATCTTCACATAGGGAAACAGCTTAGAAATTTAAAACTGCAGTACACAGAAAACAAAGGACATCCTAAGTTTATAACTGTGTACACCCCACACATTCCCAAATAGCCAAAACTACATATTCCAGTCTACACTGACCCTGACTAATGTCTAATTCCAAGAACACCACAGGCAGTTAGCTAATAGTGAACCTGCAGAGTTCTGTGAGAGAGCTTTTCCATTGGTTCAACTCTTGCAAATAAGATTCCAGCTAGAAGCTCATTGCATGGTTTGTGCATCTTGCTTCTTCGCTCTGAATGTGTATAATTGCTTCAGACCAGGTGATACAAAGAGAGAGACTGTC
Source organism: Malaclemys terrapin pileata (assembly GCF_027887155.1). Taxonomy (NCBI): domain Eukaryota; kingdom Metazoa; phylum Chordata; order Testudines; family Emydidae; genus Malaclemys; species Malaclemys terrapin. The sequence continues at coordinate 107,836,341 of NC_071506.1, forward strand.
TTAGCTCTTCATGGACTGGTCTCATCCTGAGGCACATGTAAGTTGTGGTGAAGTGCTGACAATCAATGTGGAACAAGCACTGTGAGAGAGGTGGATTTTTCCATGTAATGTTTTCATTCATTAGAACCAAACACAAGAATGGGTGGCCATTGACAGCTGGAAGAGGATAGGCAGAGAGAGAAGGTGATTACCCTCCTTTGTTTTAACCATCCTCTACCTCTGAAGCCATGCATCACAGCTATCTTCTTGTCAACTAAGGAGTTGGATGGGACTCCCTTAGACTATCAACGCTATTGTCAGATATTCTGAATGGTTCTTGATGAGAGGTGTGCAACTCTCCCCCTTTCAGGAGCTGAATCCATTGTCCTCTAGCATTCTGAGCATCCAGTTGCTCAGGGAGTGAATGACTGGAAATCAAATTGGGGACTCTTTATTGATGTTGCATAGTATTATCACAAAGCTACCTGCTTAGTCCCGACATAGTAAGCTCATTTATATTTCAAATACCCACATGTCTGGTCATGTTGTTGGCATTGTACAAAAATAAGAGCAATGCTTGGGTACAAATGCACCAGCAGTCATTAGCCATTCTCACATCAATGGTTTTACAGTTTTGTCTCCCATCAGTTTAATTGCAGTGGAATTTAAATGCATTGCAGGCTGTTAGGAAGCTGAAATCTTTAGCTTTCTTCAGAAATCTATCTGCCTGAAGCTAAACTTCAAGGATGAAATCCTTGCCCAATTGAAGTCAGTAGCAAAACTCCCACCGACTTCAGTGGGGACGGGATTTCACCCCAAGTTTTGATAGGCAAAAAGTCTGAAGTTGCCTCAGGAAGACGAGGGCCTCTTTTGTAATCTTTCAGTACATTTTGATTTCAGTAAAAAGATGTTTAACATCAGTGTTCACTTTGACATCCTTCCATGAAAGTGAGAGGAAGATGCCACTCACCAAGTTCAAATGTCTGTCAGGGGATACAAGACAATCCCCTTTTGAAATATGGGTAAGATTAAGCTCACAGGGCTATCTGTATTACATAGGTATTCCTTTCTGCAGCAACCACTGGCTCTGACACTATATCAGCAATGGCAATTCTAGAGCAAAAAGACATACAGATATGCACTCTCCTTTTTTTTTTTTTTTTTTTTTTTTGGACAGCCTTGAAATTAAGTAACTTCCAATGTGCTTTAATTACTAATAGACTGGGTCATTGGCTTTAACAATGTCAACAAGACTATCACTTTTACCTTAATTAGTCTAATTGAGAAATGTACTCATACATTTTGGCTTTTAGTAAACAGAGCAGCTTTCTAATTAAAAAATGTAAAAGGACTAGTATATTCATGAGCGAAGCACAGACATATGCATGGAAAGATAGACAATAGCATAGAGACAGGGTGATCAGAGCACACCAGTGGATAGTCATAGCTGATTATGATGAAAATGAAATGAATATCTTCAGGGATTCTGACAGGAAGTAACTTAGAAGAAAAGCATATTCATGTATGCTGCATGCAGGTTGCATAAAGAGAGGAAGTTTGGTTGCCATTTGCACCTGATCCATGCTGGGCAGGATATGAGATAGAAAGTGATTTATTTTGGAATTTTTACTGCTGCTGTTAATTTGCTGAAGGATGAAATATTTGTGGCAGGCTATGATTTGGCTTTCCCTTTCCATTCTTTCCTTCCTTCTGCAAAGTGTCCTACCTTTGCCAAAAGGTAACTACTCAAAGGTCGAGACCAAACCCCATGTTCACTGGCCCTTCCCGTTGTCCTACCTAACCTGGAAAGGTGGCAGCTCTAAGAGTATGATAGTAAGTCAACAGCTGATGGCCTTCCAGACAAATGCTTGCTTTTTCCTTCTTGATGTGCTGTTGTTTCATTTGCTGCTCTGTTCAGATGCACCTATTCAAAATCATGTGCAAATAGGTGCATCCTCCATAGTCCTGGTATGTGGATGAAATGATAGAATACTATTTTTTAAATAGTAGGTTCTGACATCTTAAAGCAAAAATAGTCTAAAAAAATTCAAGTTGATAGTATCCTTTTAAGTAAACTCTCAGAACAGAAAGCATCCTATTCATGGTTTGGATTTTCTGTTTGGTTTTTACAAAGAGAATCTCACTAACTGTAGACGCTTGCTCTCACACACACACTCCTGTTATAACTACTTTACTCTCCCTGGATTTGATAGGCGCTGGATGTAACAGACAGTGATTGGGAGCTTGAATTTGTCTGTTAAAACTATTGTGTAGGCATTGGTGGACCAATGAGTACAACATGTAAGCCATGTAAGCAACAGAGGAAGAGTTTACTTCCAGTTCTTTCTTTCCATTGACCCTTTATTCGTGTGCAGTCTGAAAGAGATTTCTATTCCACATTTACCTTGTGTATTTCTTAGGAGTGAAATCAAACCAAAACCCTGTATCCAAACGCCGTATCTGAACTTTGTAGCTTTGTAATGTGCAGATTCAAAACTCTGCATTCAAACGTTCCTGAACCCGAGCATTAGTCAGGTTTGACTCTCAACTTTCCTAGAATTTGAGTTTGGATTTGGTCCATTATAGCAATTTGAGTTGAAAACTCAGAACTTAAGTTTGGATCTGAGAACTTGCTTTGGGTTAATATCTAGTATTTCTGTGTCTTCTGCAATCTGGTAAAGTTTCAGTAAAGCAGAACTCTTTAGAACATTGATCTGATAGCTGGATATTGCTGGTAGGGCTAGAGGTTAGGCACAGTACTTACATGTTTCTAAAAGAATAACAAAAACTAAAGAGGTAGCAAGGACGTGATGAATGCTGGAGTATTCATGTATGTATGGTATACAAGCAGTGGATCATTCAATTTACCAAGAATTTTGGGGTTGAATGCTGTCATGGTTTGAATTGTATGACCAATCAAGCTGAATATATATTGTAATGTATTTTGCTTATAAGTTAGAATAGCTGATCAAGCAAACTTCTATAATGTGAATGTGAAGAGTGACTTTGCTCCCCAACATATTTTTTTATGGATGGTGGATGCAGTATAAGTAACACAGTATTCTTCTCTTGAAACCAGATCATGTGATCTGAAGCCTGCCATTTCACTCAAGCCACAGATCTGGACTGAATTGCTCATGGCATGACTCCACTTTCTTTGACACTTTCTCAGTGATGGCTCATATGTGTAGGTTGTGCTGCCACTTCTGAGATCAGTGAGTTGTATACAAGAGTATCAATGGGTGGCTGCATGTCAAAGAATTGTGTTCTATCCTAAAACCCCTTGTATTATGGAATATAGGTAAAATGAGGAACCTGATCAACCTGTGAGCCCAGGCAATCTTTTAGTGCCTGAGATCTCCCACCCCTTGGATTGAACATTGAAACAGCTTTGGAGACTCAAAGAGCTTGGCTTGTTTAGCCTAACCACAAGAAGGCTGAGGGGAGATATGATTGCTCTCTATAAATATATCAGAGGAATAAATACCAGGAAGGGAGAGGAATTATTTAAGCTCAGTACCAATATGGACACAAGAACAAATGGATATAAACTGACCATCAGGAAGTTTAGACTTGAAATTAGATGAAGGTTTCTAACCACCAGAGGAGTGAAGTTCTGGAACAGCCCTCTAAGGGGAGCAGTGGGGGCAAAAGACATATCTGGCTTCAAGACTAAGCTTGATAAGTTTATGGAGGGGATGGTATGATGGGATAGCCTAATTTTTGGCAATTAACTGATCTTTGACTATTAGTGGTAAATATGCCCAGTGGAGTGTGATGGGATGTTAGAATGGGTGGGATCTGAGTTACTATAGAGAATTCTTTCCTGGGTGTCTGGCTGGTGAGTCTTGCCCACATGCTCAGGATGTAGATGATTGCAAAGTGGGGCACGGGTCACTTGCTGGAGGATTCTCTGCACCTTGAAGTCTTTAAACCATGATTTGAGGACTTCAATAGCTCAGACATAGGTTAGGGGTTTGATACAAGAGTGGGTGGGTGAGATTTTGTGGCCTGCATTGTGCAGGAGGTCAGACTAGACGATCATAATGATCCCTTCTGACCTTAAAGTCTCTGATTCTATGTAATTGCCAAAATGTTCTCTGCTTCCAGATTGGAACTGATTTTCTTTTTCAACCAGATATAGCTCATTTGTGATGTACGAAGAGAAAAATGGGCAAAGACAGAAAAATGCGTATAGATAAGGCAGATGTTTTAATAATAATAATAAAATAATAATAATTAATACTAAGCCTAATAATATTAATGGGAAACATAACTGTCAATTAAACAAGGTAAATAAAACCATTTGAAAATGGCTCTTATCTTTTTTAATAAACAACTTTTAAAGGGAGAAGCATATGTAACTTGAAGAGACTCATGTGATTTAATTGCTTTTTGTAGTAAGAAATTGTCCAAGATTTTCAAATATGGCTGCCTAAAAAAGTGGCCTGAATTTTGTGTGTTAAAAAAGCATTGATTTCAGTGTGACTTTAATGGGAGTTGTTGGGTTCAGAAATTTTTAAAATCAGGCTATTTATTTTGGTGCTTAAATAGGGATTTAGGAGACTAATTTTAGGTACCCATCAATGAAAAACTTGGCTCTTATGCCTTATAATCTGGGCATTCTGAATCAATAAAAGACCAGAAATTAACTTGTTCTAGAGTATTACAAATTGAAGGTTGTGGAATATGTAATTCAAAAAGTAATTCCCATATCTGCAGTGAGGTCTCGTATCTGATCTATGACCTTAATATTATGAGATACAGTATTATTTATACAGGCAAACAAACATACTATATTTGAATTTATTATAGCTAATTAATAACTTTCTAGCAAATCTACAATTTAAATAGAATTCATTCGTTTTTTAAATATGACTTATTTACACTGAATGTATTTATAACTGTTCCTTGGCAGGCAGCTCCACTTCCATCTACCAGTGCTTAATTGTCTTGGTAACAACAGACTATTATAATCTTTGTATTTGGAAGCACAGGGCCATACGGTACCTTCTGCTTCTGTGAGCAAAGGATAGAAGAGTCCAGCAGATCCAGATGCCAAAAGGGAGACTGCATCCATTGCTGTATTGTTTTCAATGTTCCTTGACTCTGTAGAAAGCCTGTGAGGTTTGGGATCTGTCTGTGGACAGGAGTAGGACAGGATGCTTGGGGAATGAATGCAGAGGCAGCACTGTCACTCCAGTGAATTACTCTTTTCTATTTATGCTGTGGAAACCCCATGCCTCAGGGGTAGCTGGTCCTCTGGGGAGGAGGGAGGTCAGGCCCTCAACCTGTCCGTGACAGATTTCGCTAAGAAGAACAAGCCAATCCAGATCCACCTGTGAGTAGTTAATTGTCTAGGTGGCTGGGCGCCAGTTAATTAGCCAAGGAACATCTGGGCCTTATAGAGGGTTATGAGATCTCAGTTGGGAGGTTCTAGAAGAAAGGATGCTCCTGAGGGGAGGGACTTCTCAGGAGAGCTGGTTAGGGAGCTCACCAGGAAAGGAGACATATAGAGGCTGCTCTGAGAAGGAAGAGGTTCTGAAAGGGAAGGGCTAGGAGATTCAAATCCTAGGCCTAGGGAGATGGGGAAGGACCTTACCAGACAGCAGCAGGCATGTCTAATCCAAGAGGAACTATACTACCGGGAGAAGAGCTGCGGTGGTTTGACCTCTGCAGGGTTCCTGAACTCCAGAGAGGGAACCCTTCCCCCAGGTGATGGTGAGAGGGCAGTCCCACATCAAGAGCACCTCACTGGTAAGGAGCCTGGATGGAGGAGAAGGAGATGGATGGACTAAAGTTAACTTCTTCCCTCCCCGCCCCCAAGCTAGGACACTGGGTAGAAGGGGACATTGTTCACTACATAAAAGCTTCCTTGATCTCACTGAAAGCCCATTAGGGGAAACGGAGGCAGGGATGTACATACAGTTCTGCACCAGGCTGTGAAGAGGCATGTTAGCTTTGACACAAGGGGGTACCCTGGGGTAGGTGTCTGCCCTAACACCCCACTTTATGGGGGCATTCCAAGGTCAACAGCTTGTAGGGGGCCCCTGGTAACACAAATCCTGCAAGAACCAGGCTGTCAAGGAGCCAGAAGGGGCAGAAAGGAGTCAAGAGTCAGTGCAGAGGCAGAAGGCCCTAAGTATCGGCCTTCTGATTCCACAGATCCTCAAGATGTGTGTTTTCAGTGTTGCTGGCTGTTCCACAGGGGAGCAAATTCTGTTCTCATACAGAACAATTAATTTAAAAAATCTGAGGGAAATCAGGAGGTGCTTGTGCATGGCATGATATGTCCCATAACTTGTCTGCTTCAGTACCACAGTGATTGCATGATATAAGAACCTAAACAGAACAGGTTAGAAATAGTATTTATTTTGCAATAAAAACAGCTAAGCAATTGTAATCTATTATAAATTTGCATGATAAATTGCTAGAATAACTATACTTCTTAAAATGGTCCCAGAAAAACAATGATCTTTGTGTTTTACTTCACTTTACCCAGGCATCAATAAGGAATCCGATAAAGTGATTTCTAAAACATCTGTGGATGAGAGCTTGGGGTGTTCTCCCTGGGCATGAAAGCAAGCAGTCCTTCTAATCCCTTATTCCATTAAATCTAATAACCAACACATGCATGCTCAAATCTTTTCCAAGGCATAGATGGGTGGGCTACTGAGAAAAAGATTGATGACTGGCATCTGTATCTATGAGGTGGTCAGCTCGTGATACAAATTCCTTCCCCTACTTCCAGAGCAGTTGTGTGCCACTCTTCCTCTGTACAAAGACCATTTGCTTTTCATGTAGTAATGAAGAACAATGTTTTAACAGACAAAGGCGCTTCTAGTTTATTATTGTGCTGTCTGACTAGCACTAGATGCTGGGAAAAATGGTAATTCACAGTGTGAATGCTTCTTGTCTACCCGTATGGGTTAGGACTGAGCATGTACAATGTATATTGCATAAGGTAGAATGGTGAACATTGTGAGAATGAGAGAAGCTCAAATTACAGCTGTTTTTGACCGTCAAGGAACTATAGTCTTTTGTGGTTAAAAAACCCAAACAAAACCCAAAATATTGTCCTTTAAAGAGTGTGTTGCTGCATTCAGTTACAATATGTTAGGTTTCAGTGTTTGCAAATTAATATACAAAATCTACAGATATACTGTTGGAACACCTGTGTTCTCCTATTTTCTCTTGTAAACTGATACAAGGCACAGGTGGCTCCTCATTAACTTATTTCATGAAAATATAAATACGCTGCACAATTCTCTTGCCTTAACTATATAATTACCGAAACATGATTGTTTCTGATTTAATATAATCAACATTGTAAGGGGAATATTCTGAGCCCTTTGTGAATGGCTCTATTCTGAGGGGATTTACACCCCATGTAAATCTGATTTAAATGGGAAAGTGGTGGAATGTGGCTTTCCTATTTAACCTATGCAAAAATCTATATTCTCCCACCTAGACTTCTTGCTGTGCAATGGGATACTCAGCTGGTGCACAGTGGGGGAAGGGAGCGACAGAAGTCCAATAAGGATAGAGGAAGTAGAGGAGGGAATATCTCAAACAAACAAGTTATACATTTTGATTCAATATTCTGATATTCTTATCAATGCTTTCCAGAATGTGACACTGACACAAACTGCAAACAATATGGAGAAAGCAGCAAACGTGTGTCTCTATGGAACTATGATTTTTTTTTTAAAAGACTACTGTTATAGCATAAATAAAAACCTAGAGGAAAAGCAACAGTGAACCATCTTGACATTCAAAAGCAGATGTATTTTTTTAAATAATTTTAGTAGTTTAAAGGTATATTATCTTTTTGTTTTAATTTATTGAACAATAGCCAGATTTATTCAATTAAGATAATGCACTTCAAGGTTAACTACCATTTGCTGTTCACTTAGGCAAGCTATTGTACAGTTATGTAAATTTCATGAACAGAGACACTACTTGAGTGTCTTAATTACAAGCAAAAAGTGTAATTTAAATATGAATCAGTGAATAGTTGCCTGTATTTCCTGTTCACATTTTCCTATCATCTTAAAGACAAAAATTAACTAGCCATCTATGTTGCATCTTCTGTCTCTAAAAGGAAAAGTAATTCTTGTATACATTTAAAAAAGGAGAAAAAAATGGAAATGTCCCAGTCTTTACAGTGATTAACAATGTGAATTTTAATGTAGCCAGACCACAATTTGTTGTGTATATAGAGAGTATTTTTGTTTATAACTAGTTTGTGTAGTTTTTTCTGCATTGATACTATACAGATTGCATAATTTAAAGAAAATATTTCTATATAAAATACTTTAGTCCTTTTAAACTTTCAGACAAGACTGTTCAAGGTTTATTTTGCATGCATATATTTTTAGTGTTAAGAGAGAGCACGAATTTCTTTTATATATAAACAGTAGTTTTCTATATTGTTTAAAATAGTTTTTTCCATATTAATTTATAACCATCATAAATGAAATTTTATGTAACAAAACATTTATAACATTATTCCTCCTAATTTTTGGACTGAATTCCCTATGTTCCTATCACATTTAGACAGTCTTAGATTTTTTTCCCATTGTTTTGAATTTGTTTGTGTGTCTAAAAGTGATCTAGAAAGAAATCTGTTGTTAATCACGTATCAACAAGGGAGGGATGATTAGTTAATAAAAAACATGCCCCATTTCTGTGGACCAAACAGCTAACTCTGGTTCTCAGTATGTACAGAAGCTCCTGAAAGAATATTCCCATCCTTCAGTGATGTAGCTGCTGCTGTCCCCCAGGAATGAGAAGTTCACTATTCATTCTGTGCTTGCATCATCCTTTCCAACATGTTCCCACTGATACATTAAAGGAATTAATTGCTCATAATGATCTCACCATCTGTTAACAGAGGTTCATACCTACAGGCTGGTGGCATGTGGTGGTCCTATTCAGAAATCAATAGGCAATGCTGGGGGAACGCTTTCCCACATTGCGTTCCATTGCACTTTGAAAAGGGGAGGAGAGCTCAGTGTTGGCCATCTGCTCCTTGTCTTTCTGTGAGAGACCTTGATGCAGTCCAGCACAGCTCTGATCTGACTCCAATCTGATTGGAATGTGGCTGATCTGAGAGCCTCTCAAAGCTGTGAAAGTGAGTCAAAAGGAGATCCCCATTGTCCAGAATGGCTGAAAGAAAATGATCACTTTAAAATTCATAACTCCCAGGTGCCTGCCATCTATTCATGGGAAAAACTCTCTGAACTTCTCTTCATTAAAAAGAGAGGGAGTTTTGCTAAAAAGAGAGAAAAGGAAGTAGTTTGTGGGAATGTGCAGGGGATTTCAGGCTAAACAAATGAGGAATGTGGATTTTTTACTCTTATTAAAAGAACCATGTAAGGAAAGGGAAGCATTTGTAAAAGCAGGGCCTGTGTACTAGAGGCCCTTCCCTGGGGCACTGTAGCAAAATTAAAAGGGACTTTTTTTCTCTAGGGAGTTTTTTCCTCTCTCTTACCTGTATGAATGAGGATAGGAATAGTAAACTAACAAAATCTGTTCTTACTTTCTTTTGACATCCAAAACTAATTCTTTCTATCTCTCTCTCTCCCCCTCACCCCTCCTCTTTTTTCCTATAGTTTATTGTTTTGGTTGCCTATAATGCTGACTTGACCATGGACACATGAAATATCAATATGTGTCCTTATATGGCACTGTGCTTTTTTTTTTGCGGGGGGGAGAGGGTTTAAGGGGGTACATTCTTTCAGCCTGCCGTCAAACCTTTCCCCTGCCCAACATTTTGTAATCTTTGATGCCTGGCCTATCACAGACACCAGTGAGAAGCTCTTTGATTCCCCTCCCAGCTGATAAAACATCCATATTGCCAAGCATTTCCAGATCCTTCCCCAATTCCCAAATATGCTACATGCATTTCCAAACTCTGAACATCTTCCCACAGGGCCTTAGAAAATCTCAAGTGGAATATGGTTGCTCCCTTTAGTCTGTCATAATTCTTGCCTTGGACTTTGGAACAGCCAAAGTAGAGACTGCCTGCCTGAGAATAATGGGGTCTAAGGCCAGAAGGGAGCATTGTGCTCATCTCATCTGACACCTGCATAGAATCATAGAACTGAGGTCCCTTCCAGACTGACAAGAGATCATCAAGTCTAGCCCCTGTTCTGAGGCAGGACCAAGTAAACTTAGACTATCCCTCACAGATTATCCTACCCATTCTTAAAAACATCCAGTGATGGGGATTCCACATCCTCCTTAGAAGTCTATTCTAGAGTCTAACTACCTTTATAGATAGATATAGAAAGTTTTTCCTAATAGCTAACCAAAATAGGGTTACCAGATAGCAACTGTGAAAAAGCGGGATGGGGGCGGGGGGTAATAGGTGCCTATATAAGAAAAAGTCCCCCAAAACGGGACTGTCCCTTTAAAAATGGGACATCTGGTCACCCTAAACTAAAATCTAATCTTGCTGCAGATTAAGCCTGTTACTGCCTGTCCTACCTTCAATGGACCTGGAAAACAATTCATCACCATCCATTTTGTAACAGCCCTTAACATATTTGAAAACTGTTATCAGGTTCTCCCTCAGTCTTCTTGTCTAAAGACTAAACATGTGCAGTGTTTTTAACCTTTCCTCTTAGATCAAGTTTTCTAAAGCTTTTATCTTTTTTGTTGCTCTCCTCTAGACTCTCTCCAATTTGTCCACATCTTTCCTAAAGTGTGGAACCCAGAATTGGGCACAGTAGTCCAGCTGAGGCTTCACCAGTGATGAGTAGAGTAGGACAGTTACCTCTGGTGTCTTACATACAACACTCCTGTTAGTACACCCCAGAATGATATTAGTCATTTTCACAACTGCATCACGTTGTTCACTTATATTCAGTTTGTGATCCATTATAACCCCCAGATCCTTTTCAGCAGTACTACCACTTAGCCAGTTATTCCCATTTTGTAGTTGTACAATTGACTTTTCCTTCCCAAGTGTAGGACTTTGCTCTATTGAATTTCATCTTGTTGATTTCAGACCAGATCTCCGATTTAAGGTAATTTTGAATTCTAATCCTATCCTCCAAAGTGCTTGCAACACCTACCAGCTTGGTGTTATCCACAAATTATATAGGCATACTCTCCACTCTATTACCCAAGTCATTAATGAAAATACTGACTAGTACTGAATCCAAGACTGACCCCTGAGGGACCCCACTAGATAAGTTTTCCCCAGTTTGACACTGAACCACTGATAACTACCCTTTCAGTATAGTCTTGCACCCACTGTGACTGTTAAACAGCTGTATCCCCTTAATTCTGTAGCCTGGGGTACCTTTTTACACGGCTTTGCTGTCAGAACTTCCACTCCTGGCCTGTTTCCACAGCCTTCAGCATGCAAAATCACTCCCAGGTGTGTTACATTAATGCTTTGACCAGTCACTTATGAATTACATACAGGGTGACATCTGCAAATTCCTAGTACCAGTCTTGTCCCCCAGAAATGTGTGTCTTGTACTGATCAGTACGCTTCAGAATAGTACAAGCTCATAGAAAGTCCATAATTTCAAGGAAAATCACATGCACCAGTCTTATTATCCCAAATGGAGTTTCCCACACCTCTTAATCCAAATATGCTGGTTAAAATAAAATAATATAAATTTATTAACCACAGAAAGATAGATTTTAAGTGGTTACAAGTCAGGATTGGTTACAAAAGAAATACAAGATAAAACTCAAGCTAATGACTAACTTAACAAACTAACAGCACCTCTCACCTTGATTAAAGAGTTCCTGATAACCTGAAGGATAAACTATTAAACTATCCTGGGGTAAGGGTACAAGCTTAAAATCTGGGACATCTGGTTTCAATTCCCTGCTCTGCCACTGCCTGTGTGACCTTGGACAATTTTAATTGTTGTGAGCCTCAGTTCCTATCTATAAAATGGGGACAATAGCACTTCCCTACCTCATAAGAACATAAAAACGTCCATACTGGGTCAGACCAAAGGTCCGTCTAGCCCAGTATCCTGTCTTCCGACAGTGACCAATGCCATGTGCCCAGAGGGAATGAACAGAACAGCTAATCATCAAGTGATCCATCCCCTGTCACCCATTCCCAGCTTCTGGCAAACAGAGGCTAGGGACACCATCCCTGTCCATCCTGGCTAATAGCCATTGATGGACCTATCCTTCATGAACTTATTTAGTTCTTTTTTTGAACCCTGTTATAGACATGGCCTTCACAACATCCTCTGGCAAGGAGTTCCACAGGTTGACTGTGTGTTGTGTGAAAAAATACTTCCTTTTGTTTGCTTTAAACCTGCTGCCTGTTAATTTCATTTGATGACCCCTAGTTCTTGTGTTATGAGAACGAGTAAATAACACTTCCTTATTTACTTTCTCACACCAGTCATGATTTTATAGATCTCTATCATATCCCCTCTTAGTCATCGCTTTTCCAAGATGAAAAGTCCCAGTCTTATTAATCTCTCCTCATATAACAGCCATTCCATACCCCTAATCAGTTTTTTTGCCCTTTTCTGAACCTTTTTCAATTCCAATATATCTTTTTTGAAATGGAGCGACCACATCTGCATGAAGTATTGAAGATGTGGGCGTACCATGGATTTATAGAGGCAATATATTTTTCTGTCTTATTATCTATCCTTTTCTTAATGATTCCCAACATTGTTTGCTTTTTTGACTGCTGCTGCACACTGAGTGGATGTTTTCAGAGTACTATTCATAATGACGCCAAGATCTCTTTCTTGAGTGGTAACAGCTAATTTAGGCCCCATCATTTTGTATGTATAGTTGGGATTCTGTTTTCCAATGTGCATTACTTTGCATTTATCAACATTGAATTTCATCTGCCATTTTGTTGCCCAGTCACCCAGTTTTGAGAGATCCTTTTGTAGCTCTTTGCAGTCTGCCTGGGAGTTAACTATCTGGGGCAATTTTGTATCATCTGTAAATTTTGTCACCTCACTGTTTACCCCCTTCTCCAGATCATTTATGAATATGTTGAATAGGTCTGGCCCAGTACAGACCCCTGGAGGATATCACTATTTACCTCTCTCCATTCTGAAAACTGACCATTTATTTCAACCCTTTGTTTCCTATCTTTTAACCAGTTACCAATCCATGAGAGGACCATCCTTTTTATCCGATGACAGCTTACTTTGCTTGAGAACCTTTGGTGAGGGACCTTGTCAAAGGCTTTCTGAAAATCTAAGTACACTATATCCACTGGATCCCTTGTCCACATGCTTGTTAACTGCCTCAAAGGATTCTAGTAGATTGGTGAGGTATGATTTCCCTTTACAAAAACCATGTTGACTCTTCCCCAACAAATTATGTTCATCTACGTGTCTTACAATTTTATTCTTTCCTATAGTTTCAACCAGTTTGCCTGGTACTGAAGTCAGGCTTACCAGCCTGTAATTGCCAGGATCACCTCTGGAGCCCTTTTAAAAAATTGGCATCACATTAGCTATCCTTCAGTCATTTGGTACAGAAGCTGATTTAAATCATAGATTACAGACTACAGTTAGTAGTTCTGCAATTTCACATTTGAGTTCCCTCAGAACTAGAGTGACCAGATGTCCTGTTTTTTTGGGACTTTTTCCTATACAAGCGCCTATTACCCCCACCCCCTGTCCCCTTTTTTCACAGTTGCTATCTGGTCACCCTACTCAGAACTCTTGGACCTTACAGGAGTATTGTGAAGATTAATCCATTAAAGATTGTGAGGTGCTCAGATACTATAGTAGTGGCAGTCATATAGGCACTTAACTAGATTGTAAGTTCTTTAGGGCAGGGGCCATTTTTTAGGTAAAGTATCTAGGACAACAGGGTCCTGGTCCATGAGTATGGTTCATAGACTCTATGATAATAATAAGTAGAACTATCAGAAGAGTTGGGGATGCTCTCACAGTGTCTCACTTGAAATTTGCTAGTGCCAGTGCTGGAAAGCTAGTTTTACATTAGCCTTAATGTTAAAATGGATGACTCTCAAAGACAGTGGAGTCCACAGCCTGGAGGATACAGAGGAAAAATGTGAGAAACTCAGTGACTTTGCTTTATAGGGTCCTTTAGGTTTTTTCAGTCTTGTATATGAGATTCACAGTGCATTCCAGGTTTAAATGAACTCCACAGAAAACATGTTGCCCTTGTTTAGGTCAAAATCATGTACAATTTCTAAATTTCTTGTGGTTTTGACTTGAAACCATGAGCCACCTCCCTTACTGTGGGAACCCCACTACTCTCTTTAAAAGAAAATGATAAGGGGATGGGGGAGATAAAGAAGAAAACATAAAAAGGAGTTTCAACTTCTAGAACTCCAGAAATTTTCAGGTCAGTGTAAATACCACAGAGTGGAACTCTATGATTAGATACCACCAGACCACCCTATTCAATTGGCCTTATGATATCTGCAGGAGGGAGGCCCGCCCCCATACATCTCAGGAAGTCCTCAGCAAATTACCCCTCTCCGATGATCTTCAGCAGCTGTGCAAGTAACTATGAACCAGATTTAAATGCCTAAAGATGTAGACTAGGCAGCTAGTGGGACTTTCAAAAACATCTAAGCATGTTACATGCCTAATTCCCTTTGTGCCATATTTTTAAAAGTTTCCACTAGTCTTGGGTGCTTCCATTTTCATGTACCCAGTTGAGACATGCACAGCTTAATTTTCAGAGGTGCTGATTGCTCAGAGGTCCCACTGACTTCAGTTGTCTGAAAGCCGGGCTCTTGGCCAAAACTTTCAAAGGGGCCATTGGTTTTGGGTGGCTCAACTTCTGAGTGCCGAGTTTTAGAGTCTTGGGCCTGATTTTTAAGGTGCTGAGTACCCACAACTCCAACTGACATGAATGGGAACAGCAAGTGCTTAGCACCTCTGAAAATTAGGCCTATGTTGTCTGAAGCTAAAACACCTAAAATTAGCAGCTCATGTGATAATTTGCGCCTTTGTGTCTTCCTCATCCATGCAGCTCCTAAGGCACTTCACGGCTTACAGTGTGGGCAGCAGCACAACCTAACTCTTTCACATCCCTTTATTCTTCCCTAGCTGCACACTTCATGAGCTGTGAAAATGTGTTGCATATTCTTGGTACATGATTTTCAAAGGGTCATAACTTGGTCAAATCAAAACCAATTTTGTCTCGTGTACACAGAGGTATTCCCACATCACATTTCAATTTTCATTCTCCAGCCATTTCAGTCAGCTCTCATGATTCTTATAATGAGTCTCATAGCAATTTGGTGGTTTTCTTAAATCCCCAACACGTGGAGTCACATGATTATTCGAGAAAACAAAATAAATTTCTAACCTGTCAAGGTTATGGAAAATGCTTGCAAATGTGAATCCTAAAGTCCTTTACCAGAAGGCTAATCAGGACTGGCTCCAGGCACCAGCCTATCAAGCAGGTGCCTGGGGTGGCATGTCCGGCCGTTCGCTGGTGGGGCCGTCACTCCCTCTTGGGGCGAAGGACCTGCCGCTGAATTGCCGCTGTAGAATGAAGCGGTGGTAGAGCTGCCACCGCTTGCGATCGCGGCTTTTTTCTTTTTTTCTGCTTGGGGTGGCAAAAATGCTAGAGCCGGCCCTGAGGCTAATAGTAATATCCAACTTATTAATCAAAAATCTCCTGGTTTTTTTTTTAATCCAATCTGATTTGGGGGAGGCCTGATTTATGATTTATTTTATTTTATTTTATTTTATTTTATTTTAATGCTTTGATTTGTCAATAGGGTGTTTTGGCTGTGAAGCTGTGTAACATGCTAGTAGTATTTGCCTTGCCTGAAATACACCACCCAGTTAGCAGGTGTTGATCCTGCTGGGAGAGGGATAGGTAGGTTATGGCAACTCCCCAGGAAACTCATTAACTTTATTAGATATAATAGGAGGAGAGGAAGTGGTCCTTTAGAGGGAGAGAAGCCTTAGGGTGTGGGCTGAGCAGTTCCGCAGGAAGACTCTAAGAACAGCTAAACTTGAGCAAAAGACTATTTTTGTTTCTTATAATAAAGCCAAACCCTAGGGAGGGGATGTGTTTGGAGTTTAATAACTGTATGTGCGGTGTTTTTAAGAGCAGGTTGAGAAAGCTGCAATCTGTTTAAAAAAATTGTTGAAAGAATTTTTTATAATGGGGAAAACTATTTTCCTCTTACTCAATCTGTTGAACCATTTTTTGACCATACGTCTGGAGAAAATCAACCTGGGCCAGACACAAAATCTACAATAATAATAATAATAAATTAATTAATTAATCAGCTTGAATGATGATAATTTCAAAAAGTGATAAGCAAATGAAAACATGAGGTTAGCCTGTAAACATTTTTTATAAATCTTAACTAGGAGATGCCACTGACATTTGTGCTCTTTACACATTTCTATAGTATGTTGGGGCTGGGATGAGGGGCCACCAATGCTATTGCTGTTGACCCTATTCTTCTTATTTTTTGGGACAAGTGCAAAGACATTCATTCCAGACACAATGAACTATGAAAGATTCTTAGGCCTCTGTTTATTTTTGGGGTGTGTCCGCGAGGAGACTGTCAAAATACAATAATGATGCTAATTTCAATTTGAAGATTCTTATTATTCTGTATTATGATTGTGCTAACTGTTGTTCAAACATAGGGCCAGATTGTGACCTGCTCTACATGCCTATGCAGGGGCTGGCAACATATGTTGGGAGTAGGAGAGTGGGAGGGAGAGCAGCCTGTGTGGGACTGCTACTTACCTTCTGGTACAGATGGGCAAGGAGTGCATGGAGATTTGTTTCCATCTTCCACAATGTGCCAACCAGCATAGCTGAGCTAGCACAGAGGAGGAAGCAATCTGTGCAAGTCATAGATCTGGAACTGATTACATCTCTGTCCCATTCCAGAGCAAGGCTGGGAAACAAGGGATCTGAATTCCTGATTCAAAATCTGGTTCCTGGTCTTCTCTTGGGAGCTATGCCTTCTTCCTTACTTGGGGCTGATGCCAAAGCCACAGTTGAGCTAATGGTTAGACACAGTCCCTGCCCCAAAAGCTTAGAGATGGAGAGGGAAAGTGATGGATGAAGGGTGGAGGAGAGGAATAAAACATGCAATCACCATTTAAACAGATACATAGCCATCTCCAACTGGCCCCCTCCTGAACCACTGTTAGTTGGTTAGATACCGTAGTCTTCCTAGTAGAGTTTGCTCGTTTGGGAAGATTTAGAACAAGTGACCTGCCTTGTGTCCTAGTTTAGAGAGGGTCTTCCATGCAAAAGGGGCAGTGTGGAAGAAAGCATGAAGAGGAGCAGACAAACAGGATGGTGTGGGTGGGAGGGAACAAGGCTTGCAAAAGTGGTGAAGCAGAGGGAACTGTGGGAACACAAAAGCCAAATTATCCTGTCTCAGTTCCTACATTGTTTTCCTTCCTAACTACATAGGGCAGTGGGCCAATGTCTGCCATGGGTTGCACATGGATGTAACTCAGGGAAGAATTTGGTCCAGTGATTTTGTGTATGAAGATTTATTAAAAATGTACATTATGTAGTTTTGTTTTGGAAACTGAAATTTCACAGAGAGGCTGCATTTAGCTGATTTCTGTGAATACTTGCCTGCAACTGGCATGCTGGCTCTTCCCAATCACATGGGGTAGACTTGGCTAATCAGGGATCAAGAATAATTACTGTGTGATTTATACTCAGTCTCTAATGATTTGCATCTGTCTAGTAGAGCAAAATGTTCCAGTAAAAGGTTTACAGGCTCAGATAAGTATAAATAACAACAAGCTAGTGTGGGTTTTCCTTAATTTAGACTTTAGCAATGAACATTTTGTATATCTCCAGAACAGACAGTATAGCCCTCAATTTTTGTTCTATATACATACACATAATAGAAATATAGAAATAAGACATGGAAAATTACTTTGGCAAGAGGCGGTCCTGAGGTGATATAGTAGGATATGTGACAGTTGTTGCCTATGGGTGACTGTGGTATTTATATGAATTGATGGTTAATGCACTATTTACGTGTGCTTGTGAGTGTGAGGGCCTAGGGTAGTTTTGTGAAAAGGGGAGTCTTCTTAAAATGTGTGTATGTTTATGCTGCATTTATATCTATTAAAGAAAATCAGTGGCTGATCTAAAACTATATTTTTCAAATTTGCTTTTGTTCTCTAACTGGTTTCCACAGACCCTCATTTGAGCCATGAACATTTCTCTTTTTTAGGTTTTCTTAGGAAACTATCTTCTTATAATGTCCCCTTTGCAGATTAATGTATTCCTGTTAATATAATATATTCTTGTTAACTCTATACTGGTTAATTATTGTGTGCTTCATTCTGTGCCTCTGAACTGAACAGTGATCTATATTTATACTATCAAAAAGTGTTCTGTAAGAATGATTTTCAAAGCGATTTTCTTGGGCCTTCCTCCTTTAGGCTGTGGATAAAAATGCAATTTATTGGGATGGGGGAGAGGCTCAAATGTGTATCAATTACATTTAGTTTTGCATTTCTTGCATTATGAAAGACAATGAGGAAATAATAATCAGTGTCTTATTTGGGACTTGAGTTAACATTTGCACCAGTCAGATTTTCAATTAGCACTGCCTTAGAAACCGTTCTCCAGCTTTTGTCAATGTGGTGTTGAAGAAGAAGAAGAGCAAATAGATTGGAAATGCTCTGTATCCCAAGCTCCTGGGAAAATGTAACAGGTGTTACAGCTCAGCTGGGTATGAGCTTTATGAAAAAAGCCCACTCAGACTTTACCCATAGAATTCCCCTTTCTTACCAGAGCTTCAAGTAGGAAGAAACTAATGACTTCATTACCATCTCAATTCTGGGAAATGCTTAGTCCAGACCTGAATCATTAAAGGAAAGGTATAGCACTCTGTGTGACCTTACAAGATCAAAATGTTATTTAGAGCAATTCCATTAGTCAAGGCTATAAACCTGAAAGAACACACCCCTTTTGCGCCAGTTCTTAGGTCGTAAAATGGGGAGGGGGGGAGAGAAGAAAAAACATATTCTGAACTCATTGTGCTGCACGATTTCCTCTGCTTTCTTTGAAAACTCTCCACTTCCAGCACTTCTTCCCTTCACTCTGTGTTGTGACACATTTAATGGCTCTTGTTGTTTTCTCTCTTCCAGGGGACTATAATTGGGGGGATGATACTGGAGCCAAGAATGATGTCAAATTTTCAAGCAGTACAAGATAAAATAAATCTCTTCAGTATTATAGTAATTAGCGGCAACTCTTTTTTCATTATTAGATAATTACATGTTAATAATCAAAAATGGGGAAAAAACTTAACCTATGAGAGACTGGCTCCTGGTTTGTTTATCGTTCCATCTATTGCTGCTTTTGTAATTGTAAGCAAAGAGACCTTCGTTAGTGAAAATGTATTTTCACCAGCCGTCTCTCAGATCAATACTGGTATGTCTTTAAATAGCATTAACAGCGGAGTCTCGCCACTGAATCATTGTATTGTACTTCAATATAGTATTTAGACTTTTTTTATGGGCATATTCAAAAATACATGTAAAATGTATTTCTTAAACTATAGTTAAAGCACATCTGTGACAGTAAAATATAACAATCATACAGTCAAATGAAATGTTTAAAAAACGGCAAAATTATGCCTCCTGTCAGGTATTGGTGTGTTAAGGAGGGGAAGGAAGTACAATACAGTGGTTCCTTTGGATGCAATATGGCCTAAAGGGGCAATACACCCACCTGTTTGACTACTGCTCCTGCCTGGGTGGAGGCTGTATAAAGATGCATACACACACATTTTGTGATCAACTTTGCCTGATTTGTGGGCATTGGGGCACTGATTCAGGTGTAGGAAATGAATGCATGCACCTTTTTTGTGTGCAATTTTTTGAAAATTTGGATCTGTGCCTTTTTAAAAGGCACAGTGACTCCCATGGGTGCTGGGGACAGCCTGGTGGGAAGCAGAATTTTTGTCATCCTCCTGGAAAAGGTGTGCTCTTCACAATACGAGGTAGCTCAGCTATGCTGTGTGTGTGATGGCTCTTCTCCTCCCAGACACATCTCCTCTGGGGCTGTTAGAGAGACAGGCAATGCAACAGCTCTGAATCCACTTATGGCTGCCTCCAAAGAGAGGCTCTTTGCGCAACGTGGCTTTTCACAAGTGCCACTATTACCATCATCGCCATACTGTACTGTAGCTCTAAAGCAAAACAAATGGTACTTTTCTGTCGCAACACTAGTGTTATTCTTTTTACTATAACTTAATAAAAATACTGCTACATAAAATATGGATTTATTTATTTTTCATAGTGTTAGTAAAGAGCCTCTCTTGTGTGTCCCCTCCCCAGTCGCAATCCCATGGAAAAATTCTTGTTTCCTTCAAAATCATATGGACCCTCCTCCTTTCCCGTTTGCAATTGCATAACTTTCATTATCTTCCAAAGTAACAACTCTGCCTTCATGGAGAATGTGCTGTTCTTTGAAACATAGGGTCAGAGCTGTACCTGTAAGGGCTGGAGCAAGCTGAGCCGGCTTCTCTCTGTTGAAGATCTTTGTGATTCTTCTCATGCTCCAGTCCTAACCTGTCTTCCTCCCAAGCAGGGCTGAATAAAGTCATGTGGAAAGGCAGGGGCAGCATCATCATTAGGGCCCCACCCAGTACTTAACTCAGCAACTGTGGCGTATCTGAATAGATGAGTCAAGTATGCTAGTGTATCCGGTCCTCTGCTGAAGACCCCAGATTGCAGAGAACCTTGGAGTAAACACACACACAGATGCATGGACAGTTCCCACCTTTCAGTGCTGTGGTTTCAGACTGTCTGTGGATCTAGGCTGACATCTCTGCTTTGGCTACATTTTAGGTCACATTTTCTAGGTTTTCTTTGCAACCATGATGGCAGACACTATCTTTAATGAAAGCTGAGATTCTGATCTAATCGCCTGACTCCATGAGCTGGAGCCCTAAACATGGTGTTTATGCCTTAACAGGCTCTTGTCTCTAAACACATCATTGTATGTATGGAATCTCTTGTGTTACTAATATGGCTGTCAAGCGACTAAAAAAGTAATCATGATTAATCATGCAATTAAAAAAATTAATAGCGATTAATCGCACTGTTAAACAATAATAGAGTATCATTTATTTAAATATTTTTGGATGTTTTCTACATTTTCAAATATATTGATTTCAATTACAATACAGAATACAAAGTGTACGTGCTCACTTTATATTGTTATTTTTTATTACAAATATTTACACTGTAAAAAAACAAAAGAAATAGTATTTTTCAATTCAACTAATACAGGTACTGTAGTGCAATCGCTTTGTCATGAAAGTTGAATTTACAAATGTAGAATTATGTACAAAAAATATCTGCACTCAAAAATAAAACAATGTAAAACTTTAGAGCCTACAAGTTCACTCAGTCCTACTTCTTGTTCAGCCAATTGCTCACACAAACAAGTTTGTTTACATTTGCAGGAGATAAAGTTGCCTGCTTCTTGTTTACAATGTCACCTGAAAGTGAAAGCAGGCATTCTCATGGCACTTTTGTAGCCAGTACTGCAAGGCATTTATGTGCCAGATATGCTAAACATTCATATGCCCCTTCATGCTTCGGTCACCAGTGCAGAGAACGTGCTTCCATGCTGAGGACACTCATTAAAAAAAGTATTAATTAAATTTGTGAGTAAACTCCTTGTGGGAGAACTGTATATCTCCTGCTCTGTTTTAGCTGTATTCTGCCATATATTTCATGTTATAGCAGTCTCGGATGATGACCCAGCACATGTTGTTCTTTTTAAGAACACTTTCACTGCAGATTTGACAAAACACAAAGAAGGTACCAATGTGAGATTTCTAAAAATAGCTACAGCACTCGACCCAAGGTTTAAGAATCTGAAGTGCCTTCCAAACTCTGAGAGGGACGAGGTGTGGAGCATGCTTTCAGAAATCTTAAAAGAGCAACACTCTGATGCAGAAACTACAGAACCTGAACCACCAAAAGAGAAAATCAACCTTCTGCTGGTGACATCTAGCTCAGATGAAGACAATGAACATGCGTTGGTCCGTACTGCTTTGGATCATTATTGTGAAGAACCCATCATCAGCATGGACGCATGTCCTCTGCAATGGTGATTGAAACATGAAGGGACATACGAATCTTTAGCGCATTTGACATGTAAATATCTTGCAACGCTGGCTATAACAGTGCCATGTGAATGCCTGTTCTCATTTTCAGGTGACACTGTAAACAGGAAGCGGGCAGCATTATCTCCTGCAAATGTAAACAAACTTGTTTGAGCGATTGGCTGAACAAGAAGTAGGACTTAGTGGACTTGTAGGCTCTAAAGTTTTACATTGTTTTGTTTTTGAGTGCAGTTATGTAACAAAAAATCTACATTTGTAAGTTGCACTTTCATGATAAAGAGATTGCACTATAGAGATTGCACTTGTATTAGATGAATAGCAAAATACTGTTTCTTTTATCATTTTTACAGTGTAAATATTTGTATTAAAAATGTGAGCAGTGTACATTTTGTATTCTGTGCTGTAATTGAAATCAATATATTTGAATATGTAGAAAAACATTCAAAAATATTTAATAAATTTAAATCTGTATTCTATTGTTTAACAGTGCGATTAAAACTGTGATTAATCACGATAATTTTTTTTAATTGCGATTAGTTTTTTTGAGTTAATCGCATGAGTTAACTGCGATTAATCAACAGCCCTAGTTACTAATATGCCAACCACATGTTGTTGTATGATCTTCAATGAACTGTGAGCAAAGGAGTCTGGAAAATCTTCTGTCTGCCTGAAGCCTTCTGGCATGTCAACTTTCAAGCTGAGAGCTCTCTCTTGTAACGTGTATACAGGGCCGGCTCCAGGCACCAGCTTGCCAAGCAGGTGCTTGGGCGGCCACTCCGGAGAGGGGCGGCACGTCCAGCTATTCAGCAATTCGGCAGACGGTCCCTCACTCCCGCTCGGAGTGAAGGACCTCCCGCCGAATTGCTGCCGCAGATTGCGATCGCGCCATTTTTTTTTTTTGCGCCTCTTGGGGCGGTAAAAACCCTAGAGCCGGCCCTGCGTGTATACTCCCAGCAGCTCTAATGTCAATCCAGGAGGCTAAGAGGTCTTGTCATTTTTAAAAAAATGTTTCTGTGCTCTTGCTGGTAACATTTGTCTATTTATGAATAACATGAATTCTGAGGTTTCTATGTGCCCTCGTTTATAAATGAGAGGGTTCAAAAAAAGAGTTGAGACTCAGTTTGAAAATCTGGGGAAAATGATTTTTGTTTGTTTGTTAAAAAGGAAGTAGCTTAACAAGTACATAACATTTCCACCCAAATGTACCCTTTAGAAAATTCAAATATGGGAAGATTTACCATTTCCAGTACTTTTCCAAACAATAGTCAAGACAAAACAGAACTAGAAAATTACAAAGCTTCCATTAAGGGGAAAATGCTGGTGCACCCTTAATTGTGGAGCCACTCTTAGCACCTCCATGTGACATTGTGCATATATATATATAGTAGCTTTCATCCAGGCATCTCCAGGACTTTCCAAACAGGAATTAGTTAACCCTCTCATTGCCTCTATATGGTATGTGTTGGAACAATTTTACAGATAGTTAATTGGTGTACAAAGAAAATAAAGCCAATATTCTGATTTTTCTGAGGTAGTAAACACACAGTGCCTATAACTTCTGTCACATTGCCTATGGAAATATATTTTGAAATGTAGTGGCTTGAAATTATACACTATATTAAAGAGGCCAGTTCTCAAGGGTGAAATCCTGTTCCATTGACTTTAGTGAAGATTTGGCTATTGATTTCAATGGAGCTAGGGTTTCACCCTAAATGCTTATCAACTATGTAACATTTAATAAAGCATGTAATACACATTGTACAGAACTAGGTTTTTAGCTACTATGACCATGGTATCAAGGACAAAAATAGAAGAGAAAAACAGAATGAACATAGTAGTAGTTAAACTGAATAGGATGTGGCTGATTCGTTTAACTATTTTAGAAAATAATATTCATGCAGTAATGGCTTGTTGTTTTCATTGATGTACTAGAGGGGGCACTTGGGGAAAGCCTTGTCAAAACTTTACCTCCAAATTGAATAACACACTGAAATGATTTCCCTGCCTCAAACTATGATCATCTCCTCTCTTTAAACTGCTTAATCATCCCTGCCAGAGATGACTCACCTGGGGCTCATAAAATATTTCTAAAGAGCAAACTTTTCTTCGTATGGAGTGCAACAGATTGTTTGAAAATTAACTGCCATTTGGTGCAATTTCCCTAGGGAGAAAAGCCATAAATACGCCTAACATTTTTACCTCTCACTCCTCCAAGCACTTTGAATGGCACAGGTTTGAACACTGCTTCACAATCAATGATCACTGTATTGTCTCTGTTCAAGGCTAAAGTAACCAATAGAGTAGTGGTTCCCAAACTTTAACAATCTGTGAACTCCTTTCAATAAAATGTCAAGTCTCACGACCCCCCCTCCCAAAATGAATATTTCCAGGTATTTTCTCCTTTACCTGAGTATAAATTATAACAGCAGTGATCTTGGAAATATAAAATTTGTTTTTATGACATGCTTATTACACACTATTATTTTTTATCATTACAGTATTTTTGTTACATTATGAAAATGGCAACGTTCTTCCAGGATCTCACTTTCATAGCTTGTATCACTTTGAAGAAGCCTGTTATAAGACAAGACTCCTATGTTTCATCAAGGAGTATCAGATGTGAAACAGCATGAAGATATTTAAGAGGCCAACTCAGAGTTCCTCCTACACAAGCATTCAGGGCTTGAGCAGTCCAGGCAAACAACACACATTACAAGAAAGCTTAAGCTTGTTCTTCATAATAATTTTAAAAACAATACTAGCTGCCTATTTAATTTTAAAAACAGCAAAAAATATCCACCTCCCTTTCCATTTCTTATAAGGAGTCTTGAAGTTGAAATCTCCTCAGTGTGATAGATATGCTTGCTTTGATCTGCTTAGCTCTTGGAAGTCCAGGGGCTCTGGGCTGCTGGCTCCATGCTGCCTAGGGTCCCTAGGCACAGCTCTGTCCGCCATTAGGGAATTTTTCCCTGAGAACCCCCTGTAACATTTCACGAACCCCCAGGGGTTCACGAACCCCAGTTTGGGAACCACTGCAATAGAGCAATTGAAATGTTTGCTTCCTCAAAGGTGCTGCTTCTCTCCTTGGTTTGAGTATGAGAGAGTGTTGTTTCAGTGGGATACAAATGAATACATTGATCACTCTCACCCCTCCTCCTCTCTGCAACTCATACATCCCTAATACATAAGGGTCAGTGCTAGGCCAATGGCAAATTTTTCTTCTTGTTGTTCTGGGAGTCTCTTTTTAAAATAGTGGCAGCATGACCGTAGGTATTTTGCTGCTCCATGATCTTCCTTTGGCTTCCTGGTATGTGTGTATGAAAGGCTAGTGTGGTCACTGCTTTAGGGGTGGTTGTTTTATGTGCAGGTTTTGTTGAGGAAGTTGTCAATACTTTAAACATGTTATGTATGAAAGTTTCAAGCCAATACTTTTTCTGTGCCTCTAAATGTGGAGTATTCCTGTTTGGCATGAAGTTTTACAATGTAAAAAGAAAAAAACAAACAATAGGGTTTGTTTTTTAATTAAGAAACACAGATCGAAGAAACAGGTGGAGCTGGTATGAAACGGATGCACACAGACATTTTTTCCAAACATAAGAAGAAATATTTCTTTAGAGGAGGTTGGTGTTGAATTTACCATTTTCCCTTCACCTGGTGGTGCTGGCTGTTTACATTTCCTGACACCAGAAGTTCATTGTATTTAATAACCAACTTCCTATTGCATTAGCAAATTTCCATCTGGTTGGAAAGGTACGTGATTGCATTACTATTTGTCTTACTACTGTAATTTGCTTATAGCCTCATAAATATGGCTAATGCAATGATATACACATCATATCACTGCAGAAAGGTTTTGCTTTGTGCAGCATACATCTACATTTGTGAATAAACAAGCAGTGTGGATAGAGAGGGGAGGGAAACATAGGAAACAGCAACTGTACTGTAAAACATATGTCGTCCCCAAACTTTATCAATGGTTCATACCGAAAATCCAGAGGAAACCACAACTAGAGTTCCTTTTGTAAATGATAGGACAGATACTCTGTGTGTGTGTGTGAGTGTGTGTGTGTGTGTGAGAGAGAGATAGAGAGAGATCATTCCTACAACTCAGAACTTGGCAGAGTGGGATTTCTGGAGAGGATGCCCCTCTCTGGAAGATTAGAACACTCAGTGGGTGGGTTGATGAATGTCTCCCTAAAATATTTCTACCTAACAAATTATAAACCGGAAAACTTCTGGGCATAGAATTAAAGTTAATTGCATCTTCCTACTTACCAGGTTTTTTGACTTCTCCGAAGAGATGGCTACTTTATGCTATATCTGCTCATGCATTTTTATCATACCTACTGCCCAGCTGATGAAACTGACCATAACAATCTGATTTGAGGGCTACCGAGTGGCTAGAGTTTGAGATAATGGGTAAAATATAAAGCAAATGGGGCCAGGTTTTTACTCATATTAAATTTGCACCTAGGGGCATCAGCAAGATCAATCAACCTTAGGTACTTTATCTCCATTTCCATAGTATCTGATCTCCTTGCAATCTTTTAGTGCATTTATTCTCACACCCTTGTGAGGTAGGGAAGTGCTATTATCCCCATTTTACAAATAGCCTCTCTCTGTGCCTCAGTGCCCTAAGAAAGATGCTTACAGTCACACATGAAATCTGTGACAGACAGGGAATGAAGCCAGGTCTCTCAAATCCCAGACTAGCTCCCTAATCACTGCACCATCCTTCCTCAGAATCCTATTTTGCGAAGTGTGTACATATACCTAATGAGAAACAGTCCCTTTGTACATGCCACTAACTCCAGTGGGATCTGGGTTGCTCAGCATCTCTGAAAATCAGAAATATTTAGATGCATAAATATGGATTTAGGAGCCTAATTTTAGACACCCATATTTGAAACTTTTGGCTACAATTTGCCTGTTGTTAAGCTAGCCTTCACAAAGGTGCTTATCTCCGCACGCTAATGAGATACAGTACAAGATATTGAATTAGAACTGTTAATGATACAGAAGTGATTATATGGGGGAGTGAGTGATGCCAGATAAGGCCTATTCAGATGGCCTTAGACCCATGTGTTGGAAGCAGCAATAGACACTCTACAATAAGCTGGTATCAGAAACTAGATATATTCTTTAACTCACTGTTAACAAGCAGACCTATCAAGGAAGTAACCATGTAGCATAAAGGCAAGCATCTCCTCATGAAAGGAGAAAGGCCTGTTCTCTAAAGGGTGGGGCTATACCCATAGTGTTTCTCTTTGTCTCTCCCAGAGAGGGATGTTTCTTCCTGATGGATATGACTTTCCTCATAGTGTTGATAGGAAAATTTGAGTTGTGTGAGAGATTTAGACAAGCTTCAGTCATGCTGTAAATCCAACTTTTTGCAATATTCTCTGTTTGGTGCCAGTCTAGGACGTCGTGTTCATCAAAGCATGTCTGTGCTTAACTATCTCTTATTTCATGGTGTTTCTGTAAAGCTACTATAACAATGTCTTTAGGTTAAGATAAACCAAACTGAGCACTTGTTAGGTTTGTAAGCAGCTGGCTAGTGCATCAGGGGAAAACTGATCTCAAGCCTTAAAGGAAACAGAGGATGGAGTAGGCGACTGCCAAAGTAACAGCATCGATGGCATTGAGGAGACTGGGTCTTCATCTAAAGCAGTATCCTGGGGAGCTGGTGGGAAGCACTGTGGTCACAAAGAAGGCTGTATGTGACAGTGACACTTCGTTATGGCATGAGCTACTATAGAGGCTCATGTTTCTGGCACTGATGGTCCTTGCAGTTTGGCTTGTGACCATGGTTTCTCTATGGACATAGCCATGGATCCATTACACTATGTCCAGTGAAGTAGCACTGAGCTGTATTTGGTTCAGAAGCTAAATCATTTCCCTTTTGTCAAAAAGTAGACACAGGCACCAAGTAAAATAAAAGGCTTTATTAGTAACCAAATGGACAGCTAACTGGCAGCACCTCACTCTACAGCTGGCCGAAAAGATATTATACAGTTAGGGTCAGAAGCAGAGAACAAACAACAGGAAGCAAGTTCTTAAGAAGAAGGGGTTAACAATAGATCATGGTTTAACCCTGTATTAACCAAATAAAATCTACTCTAATGAAAGCATAAATGCATTATTCAGTCAAAAGTTACAAATGGAAAATGTCTATTAGGTCATGCAATCCATCTCTTTGAAAAACTTACTCTCTTGGAGGCCTTCACTGGGATTTGAATCAACCCTAGAGAAGGTAACCTCTCATACTCTAGGTGAGGCTTATTCCCTGAGACCAACAAGCCAGCTACAGTAGACTTTGGGTTCTCAAATCCTTTGAACTCTAAAGTCCAGCTGTGTCTAAGTTGGATCCTGGCAGCTGCAAGTAAAGCACATGACATAGTTGCCACCTATTATGATCTGATTTCCCCCGCCCCCGGCCTTTGGTGATAGTTTCACAAAGCTTGAGTGAGACCAAGAGAGATCATTTTACAACCCTGTCATATCCAAAATTCTTTGAGTATCCCATAGGCAATGAGCAAATGATAAAAGCACCAGTAATGTGGAAATTTTGACACTATCTGGTACTCTGTATTTGTATGATCTTAAAGTGTGCATAATCTGAGACATAATATTATATACCTACTTTGAGGGTAATATCATTTATCATGCACATGAGAATCAAGGGTTACATGCAATTTTCAGTGAAGCAAAGACCTTGATACTGGAGTATAATGTGTTCAGTAGAGATTGTTTTTCCAGCAAAAAAAGGGCTCAGATCATGTAATTCCCTATATTCTGCACATAAATAGCGAAAATCTGTATGTCAATTAGATTTGGTCAGAAACCTTCATTTTTGCTTTGTTATCTTGTGTGTGTGTGTGGGGGGGGGGAGGCAGATTTTTATGAAACATAATGAATTTGACTTAGGTCCCAATGCAGATAACTAAATTTTGTACTTAGGCTCCCCTCCCGCCCCCAAAGATAAACACAGCTAATCAGGATCCAGGTACCTTCTTGTCACTGTAGGTAACCTTCTCCCCTATGTAGAGTGCAAGCCCATTTCTGTGTATCACTTAAGTCCCACTTAAACCTTCCCATTAGAGTTCAAGTGGGATTTAAGTGGTTCGTAGATCTTGGCTTGGCTCCCTGCACAGGGGTGAATTTCACTCTGTATTCCCAGACCCAGAGATGAATATTAATACAAATCAATCTGTTTGATGCTCTGGATTTCTTGATGTGTTAATGGAGTATTTGTGGCTATTGGGGTTTCCAGTAGCCTCAGGGAATTTTCTCAGAGGCCTTCTGGCCAATGTCTCTCTTGCTTTATATTATACTGCCAAGCAGTGGAGAATGAGGAAAACTTAGAAGTGGAGTTTTAAAAATAGGAAAATAAAAATCCTCTCCTACAGAAGGTGATAGTAATTTTATTAAAATTATTCTTGAACCTTTATATTTAATTGAAAATAAAAAGGGAAATTGATTACAGAAAATGAGTGTCCTGAGATTCTAGTAACATTATAAACTGCTCATCTGGCTTATGGTGAGCTAGAAATCCTCACTGGAATTACTTCCTTGTAACTTAGTTACCTGTATTAATTTTGGCTGTGAGGAAATGTGTTGTGATGCCTTTCTTTAACATAGCACCAAATTCTCCACTGGCATAACTCCAATGACTTCTGCCAGCAGAGAAATTTGGCCCATATTATTTGAGGAAGGTTGTCAATTTTGTGTTTTCTCCGGTTGCATTCTTAGCATTATAATTTCAAATATTTTTTCCCTGAACTCAGCTTTGTTTTCAGAAATCAATAGACCCTGGTCATGAATGAACTGATTTTCATGCAGAGTTGGTTGAAAAATGGGAATTTTGGAAGGGGGGATATTTGTCCCTGTTTTTGCTATTGAAAACTTTTGTGCAAATATGAATGAAAATGTTCTCCCTTTTTTTAAAACACAAAATAATAGAGAATTTTGGAAATGATCAACTAGATTCAACCTCATGTTTCCATAACTCAGAGATAAACATCCCCTTCTCCCAGGAGCATGTGGATGGGCATGAATGCTCCTTCTCGTGTGTGTACACGTGTATGTGTACACGACATGTGTACACGTACACACACACACACACACATACCCCTTCTCTTATGTGTACGTGTGTGTACCCACACAAATACCCCTTCTCTTATGTGTACGTGTGTGTACCCACACACCTCTTCAGCTTCAGAACAGCCAAGGAAGAAATCTTAACTTGCCATTTCAAGTGTGGAGTCTATGAAGAAATCAGGCTTTGAACTCTAGAATGTCCTGAGAGAAAAATACAATAAAACATAGATGCATCTTGCATTGCTCAACTGGCCCACAGTTTTATTTACGTCTCCACTCCCTCTCTCTCATCCCCTGCTCTCTTACATCTTGGAACAGAGTTTTCCCTCCCCTATAGGAAGTCCCATTCATTCATGTTTTGAAGGAATTTCTTAATTCTCTTTCAGCAAGATTACCGCCATCCATGCCCCTTTTCCTCTTTTTCTGCCTTTGCCAGAGAGAGAGAGAGAGAGAAGCAGAGCCTGCCCAGATGGTTAAGGACCAAAAGGAAGGAACATTTTCTCATGCTTTTAAAAAGAGCACTTTCTTTCCTGCCTAATATTTAGCTCCTTCAAATGCAAATGGAGAGGTTTCGCTCCAAGGTTAGCATAACAATTATGGGAAAGCTTTAAATCTGAAGCATTTGTTTACATGATGAAAGGAGTCCACAGTCCAAAAGCTCTGAGGCCAGGGCTTTTCACTAGCTATTTTCTAAGTAGTGAACTGCAAGTCAATTTTAGACCACAAAGAAAACCAATTTATATCACTGTGTAAGCTAATTTTGGAGGGAGTTGTACAGTATAAATGATGGTTTTATTTATTTATTTTTAAAAGTGTTACTGCTATAAACTAGTGATTTTCCCCCTCCCCCCCAATTGCATCTTGATGTTTAATGAGACTCCTGAACTCCTTGATTTTCGTGATCATTCAGAAAGGCTTTTGTAACTCGGGACAGCCAAAGCCAATGTAGCTCTAGTATTGCGTGTGTGGATTTTCCTCCAAAACTGGTATGATTGTGTCAGGGGGGAACCCCTCAAAATCAGCAGAATTCCCAAAAGAAGTTTTTTTTCTGGTTTACTTGCTCCCCCTGGTCTGTGTCTGTGTGTCTGTCTCTCTCTCTCTCTCTCAGAGAGAAAATAAATTCATTTAAGGGAATTTTGTGCTCATGAAACATGTTAGAGTGATAGGCCTGGAGATGGAAATATTTCATTTCAGTCTTAGAACTGGTACAGCATGGACAGCAGCTGTGCATGTTTCTCCAGTACTGTTGTGCCAATGTGCCTCATCCTTGAAGCCAAATTAACATTGTACATTACATAGTACCATTCAGCACGTAGGTGCTTTTGAAAATCTCCCCTGCAAAGTGCTAAGGGATTTAGACGCACAACTCCCATTGACTTAAATCACTTAGGCAAATTTGAAAATCTTGCCCTTTGTCATACATATAGCAACAATGAAATGCAGCCACTTCTGGGATAGAAAACAGTAGCTACTATTCAGTGCGCATTGTAATATGAGTGGTGTAATTTTGGCCAAGGATAACCAGGCAAAACCTATTCTTATGAAAAGTGCTATGGGATTTCAACAACAGAAATCAGACAGGGTTTTTTTTTTTTAAAGATCTTGTCTCACTTAGTATTAATTTATCAGAATGAAAAAAGGCAGTGAATCACTAGTTTCAGGGACTCTAGGTATTCCAAACGTATGCTCAGGACACTAGGACATCCCCTTAAACTGTCACTGTAGCAAGATACAAGCAACATTCTTTAAAATGTTTATGTACTAATTAGAGACTGCAAATGCTCATATGAAATTTTGTAAGAAATTCTGCATGCTGTTCTTCATGCCACAAACCAGAAGATGGGAGTCCCATGCTTATTAGCTTACAGTTCCTGAATTATCAGGAGAGTAGCAAATATCTCAGCTATCCAGATAACTGAAATGATATTTGACTACTGTGCAATCCTCATCCTGAGTGATGGTTTAACTTGTCCACTCTGATGGAAATAGACCAGTGTTGAATAAGTCATCCCCTGACTACCAAAAGTTATTAGTACAATGTGTTCCTAAGCTGTATTCACTTTTATTAAGAACATAGGTTTGACCCAGAATTGCCATTCTTATGATTCATTGAGCCCAGTATCCTGTCTTCTGACAGTGGCCAGTCCCAGATGCCTCAGAGAGAATAAACAGAACAGGGCAATTATTGAGTGATCCATTCTGTCACCCAGTCCAGCTGCTGGCAGTCCCAGATTATGGGAAACCCAGAGCATGGGGTTGCGTCCCTGACAGTCTTGGATAACAGTCATTGATGGCCTAACCTCCATGAGTTAATCTAATTCTTTTTCAAACCCAGTTATGCTTCTGGCCTTCACAACATTCTCAGACAACCAGTTCCATGGGTTGACTGTGTGCTGTGTGAAGGAGTACTTCCTTATGTTTGTTTTAAACCTGCTTCGTATTAATTTCATAGGGTGACTTCTGGATTTTGTGTTATGCGAAGGAATAACACTTCCTTATTCGCTTTCTCCACATCATTCATAATCTTCTAGACCTCTATTACAGTGCCTCTCAACCTTTCCAGACTACTGTACTCCTTCCAGGAGTCTGATTTTTCTTGCATACCCCCAAGTTACACCTCACTTAAACTACTTGCTTACAAAATCAGATGTAAAAACACTAAAGTGCACAGCACACTATTAATGAAAAATTGCTGACTTTCTCATTTTTACCAGATAATTATAAAATCAATTAATTGGAATATAAACATTGTACTTACATTTCAGTATATAGAGCAGTATAAACATTGGGGGGAGGGATAGCTCAGTGGTTTGAGCATTGGCCGACTAAACCCAGGGTTGTGAGTTCAATCCTTGAGGGGGCCACTTGGGAATCTGGGGCAAAATCAGTACTTGGTCCTGCTAGTGAAGGCAGGGGGCTGGACTTGATGACCTTTCAAGGTCCCTTCCAGTTCTAGGAGATGGGATATCTCCATTATTATTATTATTATTATGTCATTGTCTGTATAAAATGTTAGTTTGTACTGACTTTGGATGGTTTTGATGCAAGGTCCAAATAGAGACCAGGTGAAACTCAGAAATTTCAGTTGAGTTTCACTTTGTCCAGGATCAGATTCTCAGTTGATGTAAATGAGTTTGCTAGTGCTTTTTATGTAGCCTGTTGTAAAATTAAGCAAAAATATAGATGAGTTGATGTCCCCCCTGGAAGACTTCTGTGTATCCCCAGGGTTATGCATACCCCTTGTTGAGAACCACTGCTCTATCATAGCCCCCCCCCAGTCATCTCTTTTTCTAAGATTAAAAGAACCAGTCTTCTTACTCTCTCTTTCTATGGAAGCCATACCCCCAATCATTTGTGTTGCCTTTCTCTGAATCTTTTCCAATTCTAATATATCCTTTTTGAGATTGGATGACCAGAACTGTGCACAATATTCAAGGTTTGGGTGTACCATTGATTTATATAGTGGCATTATGATATTTTTCTGTCTTATTATCTATCACTTTCCTAATGGTTCCTAACATTGTTAGCTTTTTGACTTCCACTGCATATGGAGCAGTGTTTTCAGAGAACTATCCTCGATGATTCCAAGATCTTTCTTGAGTCGTAACAGCTATTTTAGATCCCACCGATTTATATATACAGTTGGGATTAAGTTTCTGAAAGTCCAAGTACACTATATTAACTGGATCACCCTTGTTCATATGCTTGTTGATACCCTCAAATAATTCTAATATAGTAGTGAGGCATGATTTCCCTTTACAAAAGCCATGTTGACTCTTCCCCAACATATTTTGTTCATCTGTATGTCTGATAATTCTGTTCTTTACTAGAGTTTCAACCAATTTGCCTGGTACTGAAGTTAGGCTTACCAGCCTGTAACTGCCAGGATCACCTCTGGATCCTTTTTTAGAAATCTGCATTACAATAGCTCTCCTCCAGTTATCTGGTACAGTGGCTGATTTAAGTGATAAATTACATACCACAGTTAGTAGTTCTGCTATTTCATAATTGAGTTCCTTCAGAAGTCTTGGGTGAATATTTAGGGATTTATTACTGTTTGTTTAATCTATTTCTTCCCAAATCTCCTCTTTTGACACCTCAATCTGGGACAATTCCTCACATTTGTCTCCTAAAAAGAATGGCTCAGGGGTGGGACACTTTCCCACGTCCTTTACAGTGAAGACAGGTGCAAAGAATTCATTTAGCTTTTCTGCAACAACCTTGTCTTCCTTAAGTGCTCCTTTAGTTGTCCTGTGGCTCCACTGATTGTTTGGCAGGCCTCCTGCTTCTGATGTCCATATACATGTAATATAACTTTTTTTGCTGTTTTGCTATTTGCTTTTCAGATTCTCTTTTTGGCCTGCCTAATTATACTTTTACACTTGACTTGCCAGAGTTCATGCTCCTTTCCATTTTTCTCAGTAGGATTTGACTTCAGATTTTTAAGGATGCCTCTTTGCCTCTAACGGCCTCTTTTACTCTGCTGTTTAGCTTTGGTGGCATTTTTTTGCCTAAGTTGCTTTTAAAATAAACAATATACAAAGTAATGCAACACTTAGAAGCTACGGTACATTAATAAAAGATGGATTCATTTAGTAGCCATAGAAGACCAGGGAAACCCAGTGTATTGAACAGTGAAGTAACAAAATGGGAAAATTCCAGTTGACACCTGTTAACTACTGACAAGCTTAGAGAGATCACTAGGGGCCAGATTTTGCCTTGGTATAAGCAGGTGCAATTCCATTGATTTTAGTGTGAGTTGTCCTTGTATGAGCCCAGGGCTGAATTTGTTGATGTTTATTCATTTATCTGGTGTCTCTAGTCATTGTAATGAATCTGTCAATCATCCCAATTAAGCAGATGGGTCATTTTTCAGGGGAGTGGCTATTTGGATTCTTCTATACAGTATCCATACATATAAAACCTGCAGCTGTATTCCTATGGCACTTCCAGTTGCTGAATTCATGCAAATTAATGTGATAGGTACCTGGCACATAATTGTATAAATGCATTTGCTGGGTGTTCGTCAATCGGCAATGAAAGGGACAACAGTGTTGGCATTTAAATTGTTATGATTAGGCTTTGCTGTTAATAACCCATTAAAATGATTGTGGGAAATTCATTCCATTCTTAGTGCTTCTGTTTCACTACTTGAGAATAAGAAGGGATAGACATAATTTCTCTTAAATGCAAGCCCCAAGCCTGCACAGCAAACCAAAACATTGAAAAACTCAACAGTAAAATCTGCAGGAAGATCCTAAATCAATGGATTTCATGGAGTTTTCTATGCTGATTGAATTGTCCAAGGCTGCAACTGACTGCTTTGATACAAATAAATGTTAAATTCTCCAGTTCATTGTAGTGTAATGATTAGTAAAGTCACACCTGTTATTCTGATTGCTATGATTATAAATAAAGGTATAGGCCAATATTTAAAAAGATGAACAAGTGCCTATATTTATGCATTTAAATAAATGGTTTGATTTTTTTCAAAATCACTCAGCACTTCTGAAAATCAAGCCACTTATTTAGATGCCTAAATAAAGGTTTAGGAGAATAACTTTAAGCTCATATTTTAAAAAGTCTTATCTGTTATTACTCTATCTACCCCTAGAGTTAGTTACTTTGGGATAATTCTTTGTGTACAGTAAATAGGCTGGGGTAAGATTAAATTAATACATTCAGTCATTGACGTCATAAAACAGTTGTAATCTCGTTTTCTTCTTCACGCATTAATTTTTTTGGGAGGTGATTGGATGGAGCGTTCTCATGTCTGAGTAGTGATTGCAGTTTCATGGAGCATTAAGTTAACTGGGAGGTTGGAGAGGTGCATCCCCTTTTCAGGTAATAGGGGGCAGGCAGTAGTGTGCAGAGAGAAGCAGCTGGGAGATGGTGTATGCCAGTGAATAATGGGAAGACTGAGACAGTAGAGGATGTTGGCTGGATCACTGGTGTCTATCTGGTGCAGGTTGAGGCAGGTTGGGGTCTGAGGTTAGATTAGGATGTGAAATTGGGCTGAATCCTGAGTACAGAATGTGTGTGATGCATTGGCTTGAAGGGGTTAACTGTAGCTTTCCTCTTTGTTTTTGATTTGGGTTATAAAGGAGCTACTTCCAGATATTCTAATCTGTGATTCATACGTGTGTCTTGAATAGCTTGCTGTTGAATTTGTTGCGATTAACATGTCTAGAAGTCCTTTAGAAACTTTCCAACATGTTTCTCTCTCTCTCTCTCTCTTTTTTTTTTTTTAAAGACCTGGAGAAAATTGCAGGGAATTATCTTAACACACCTTACTATTTTTTCCCCTTGTTTTAAAAAAAACCCTTTTCCCCTTTGTCTTTTCTCTCTCTCTCAGAAGAATTGTGGATTGTGTGTGTGTGTGTATCCCTTTTTGGTCTGAGGGGGCTAGTCAAAATTCAGGGCCATGGGGATGTTCTAGTTGGAAGTGGAAGTTGACGGAGTCTGGTATTTTCTTGGAGGCACTTTTGTTTCTTTACAAAGGAAGTACAAAGTCCTGTACCTCTGAACATAGAAGCAAGGCCCAAGAACAAAAGGAGCAGTTTTAATTTACAGCCTCCCCAGCGAACACCAGCTCCAAGAGCTCACCCTAGGTTTTCGCAAGGTCACCTTATGTTCACAGGCTATTGCTAGCTTTTCCTGCCCTTTGCTTCCTCCCCTCTCCCCATCTCCCGGTCAAAATACCCACTCGAACCTTCTACCCACCAGGTGCTAGTTTCCAGACAGACTCTATTAGGCATTGCTCATGTGTGGTCCCTTAACTCTGTCTTACAACTGTCTTAAATTGGGGGTGGGAGGGACTTATTCACACATCAGTTTGAACAAGGTTTTAACTCAGCCCATAATGAGGTTTCATCTAGCTCCTCATAATAATGTTCTATGTCCCTTCTGCTGTCTGGTATCGATGCCCTACTCCATGCAGTGAAGAACTAAAATCCTAGTCCTCTTGATCACAACTTAGATCACTAGAGTCAGTCAAGGCACCACCTTTTGTTCTTTTCTGTCCGGGATGAGTATGTGGTGGCATAGCTCCCTTTCCATCATTTCTTGAATTAAGAAAATAACATTTTGCACTTTTATTGGGCTTTACGTACAATAATGAATTGAGCCTCATGATATGCCTCTGTGGGACATAAATACAATGAGTGGGGTCAATGAGACATTTGTCAAGCTGGAGTGGCTCAAGAGTGTGGGTACTAACCTCAAGACAGATGGTTAATAAACCCCAAACAAGTTGTGAATGCTATACTTAGATTTCACCAACTAAGTATCAGGTGTAAACTTATGCGCTATAACAGCCTAACCCCGGAGTCACAGACAGTCCCTTTGTACTCTGATCTCTCTTACCACCTATGCAAGCTTGCCTTTATGATAGATGGTCTCTTACACCAAAATATCACAATAATACTCAGGTTACTCCCAGTCCCAAAAGACCAGTCACTTGCCTTAGGTCAATTGCACTTCAGATCTTACACCAAAGATACTTATAGCCAATCCTAAAATAAAGATTTATTAATATCTAAAGATTTATTAATTGAGAAAAGGAAACAAGTTATTTACAAGGTTAAACCAGGTAAACATACACACTCAAATGAGTTAGTCTTAGGTTCCAAAAGGTGGTAGAAGCTTCTATAATAAGCAAGCTCTATATATCCTTTAGGGGTAACTCAGGCCAAGCACTGGGGATCTTTTGCTTGTGCTTAGTAATCTGTGCCCCTCAAAGTCTTTTTTGTGGGCTAAGTAAGTGTTTGTGGGCCCAAGCAATATTGAACTTTGTACACGGTAGGCCTACACTGGATAATAGAAACCATGTCAAAGAAAGGAGGATGGCAGAAATTGAAGGAGGCCAAACAAATATGGCAAAGACAAGATGTAGTGCAGTCTAAGCTTGCAAAGTGCTCAAGTTGACCTTTCCACTGCTGTAAACCTAATGTGGAGTCTTGGAACTGTTCTTCAACAAATGCAGGATAGTTTTGATGAGTGTGAAATTCAGGGGGCTGTAAGGATTGCTAACTATGAGTAAGTCAGCCAAACGCCACAAAAGACAGAATGCATAGGATGATGCAACTGCCCATTAATTCAGTGACAAGGAGCCCTTCAAAGTTAATACCTTCATCACAGTCATCAACAAACTGAAGAGTTCATTAGAACATTGGATTGAGGCTTACGAAAATATTGACAAAACCTTTAGTGTACTGACAATTTTTGCCTAACATTTCAAGTTCTGAAGTCAGTGAAGGTATCAAAAGTCTGTGTCAAAAGTACCCAGATGATCTCCCAGTAGATTTTACTAAAGAATTTCTTCCATTTTTGAATTCATATCACTCTGATATATAGAGAAAAGATGATGAAAGCAAATCTATTTGGATGTACTGAGTTATCACTGAATCCAATGTGATAGAATGTTTCCCAAATATTGAAATTGCATGAGAGCTGCATTTGTCACTAATGATCACTAACTGTAGTGGAGACCGTTCCTTCTCTCTTCTAACAAGGGTCAAAAATGTCCTCCGATCCACCATGACTCAAGAGCATCTCAGTGCTTTGTCCGTCTTGAGCATTGAGAATGAAATTGTCAGGTCTTTGAATTACGATGGCATCAGTCATAATTTTGCCACAGCTAATGCTAGGGGAAAAACAAAAACAAAAACTTTGTTTGAAGAATTGAGTGTAGTGAGAGTAGAATAAACTTGTTAATTTTACATAAATAAAGATGTATATAAATGTTTGACTTCATAAATTCCCCGCCCCCCCTTAGCCTTAGGCCTCTCATAACCTTAATTCAGCCCTGTTGCCTAAGGTCACTCATTGAGTAAAGCCTGGTCTATACACAGTGCTTGTACTCATGGGTGGCAGATATCGTAGGCAAGGGGAGGCTGTGCCTCCCCAAACAGCCTACTGTGGCCCCATCCCCAGGTTAGTGTGCCTCCTGCAGGGACTTAGGACTGCCAGGGCGGCTGGTGCTGAGCTGTGCTGCCTGCTCGGTGGTCCAGGGCTGGCTGCCCGAGCACTGGGACTGGGGGCCACCTGGAGCCCTAGACCTGGGGGGCACGGCGACTGCACTGCCTGGCCACCCAGCCACCTGACCCATGGAGCTGGGGGCCGCCTGGAGTCCTGGGCCCAGGAGCGCGGTGACTGTGCTGCCCACATACCCAGAACTGGGGGCGTGGTGGGCACTGAGGCTTCTGTGCACTGGGGCGGCTGGGGCCTTGCCCCCCCTTACTTCTGGCTGTCCGGCACTGGGGGGCTGCAGTGGGGGTGCTTTGGGCTCCTGCAGGAGATGGGGAGGTAGAAGGTGGGGGCCTCGGGCACAAGGGGAGGGGCCAGGGGTTAGCCTCCCCAGCCACCCGGGTCACCAGCCGCCCATGCTGGTACTGGTGTAATAATGTTTGTTTGTAGTGTTTATTGTAGCTGTGTTGGTCCCAGGATATTAGACAGACAAGGTGGATGAAATCTTATAAATATATTACCTCACCCACAGTGTAATTTTTTTTTAAATGATGATGTAGTTATACTGGTATAACCCCTAAGGTGGACATAATTATCCTGGTATAAAGATGCCTTATACTGGTATAACTTACTCCACTTCCCATTCAGTAACAAGCTATACCAATATAAACACATTTATAATCCAATCCACATTGGTAGGAACAATTCTTCTCTAAATGGTATAACTTTATATGTACAGGCAATTCCTTGGTAGCAGAGCTCAAAGGAAAAATCTCTCAGCTTCCATTACTGTGCTTTCACTATGAATAGACCAATTTTACTTGCAGAGTAGGTTGCGTTGCACAGGGCATAGCCTAGTAGTACATACCTCCATTATATCTCATTTTATCAATGAATAACATTGGTTGACCTTCTATAGCAAGAAATATGGCCATCATATAAGAGTTAATTTCACACCCTTGGCATGCTAAATGGCTCAGTGTGCCCATACCCTAAAGGAGAGGATTACTTCCTGCACCCCATGGAAGACCCTGTGGGAATGATCTGCCAATAAGAAGTTCCACTAGAGGCTTGGGAGCAGAAGGGAAAGGAGCAGAGCTTGGGTATACAATGTGTTGAGCACACTGGCTCTGATCCAGCTGAACACTTCAACTTGCACGTAACGTCAATGGGACTACACAGGGACTCAAATTTAAGCATATGCTTAAGTGCTTTGCTGTATCAGGATGCTCGGTACTTTATAGGGTTGAGCCCTTTTTACTCCTGGGGGAATTCTGCACCACTGTATGTGCACAGAATTTATGTCCCCCACAGATTTCATTGCTTCCCCACAGAAAAATGACTTTCCTACAGGGAAGCAAAGAGAAGCCACAAGAGTGGTTATCTGGCCCTCCCCAGCAGTATGTTTTGGGTGCCCAGGGCAGCCAGCAGAGTTAAATCATTGCTGGGGCAGGGGGCAGGACTGGGAAAGACCTGGCTGGTGCCTCTTACCCTACACCAGGCTCAGCTACTAGTCTTGGCTGGGCTGGGAAGGAGGGGACTTCCTCTTCCCCTGCACGGCATCTCCCCCAGCTCCAGGAAGCTCTGCAAACTCTCACCCCCTCCCTATCCCCCCCATACTTCCTGCATCCATCACTCCCCAGAGGCAGGTACAGGCAGCTGCTCCCTCATCCACCCAACCTCCGTGCATCCAGACCTCCTCATACCCAGACCCTCCTGCTGAGCCTCACCCCCCACAACCATCATGGGGTAGGTACACCTCATATGGGTGCCGGGTCATGTATGGTTAGAAGAAGGGGGGAAAAACTGTATAGCAGCTGGTTAGTCCCTCCTTCATGATCCTGACTATCA
Organism: Malaclemys terrapin pileata; assembly: GCF_027887155.1. Lineage (NCBI taxonomy): Eukaryota > Metazoa > Chordata > Testudines > Emydidae > Malaclemys > Malaclemys terrapin. The sequence continues at coordinate 107,877,343 of NC_071506.1, forward strand.
AATGTGGTAGCACAGCCTAGTGGCTAGTGTCAATAAAGCAGCCCTTCCTCCCAGGGCAGCATGGCCCACTAGCTACAGTCAATAAAGCAGCCCTTCTGCTCAGGGCAGTGGGTCCCAATGGCCAGAGTCAATAAAGCGGCCCACCTCTGTGGGATTGTGTGGCCTATTGGTTGGGGGAGTGGGACGCCCAGGGTAGAGGGACTCAGGCCCTCCCTGCTCCTCCAAGTCCCAACCCAGGGCCCTGGCAGTGTTGGGGGTGCTCACATAATGGCCATACTGGATCAGAGCAAAGGTCCATTTAGCCCAGTATCCTGTCTTCCAACAACGGCCAATGCCAGGTGCCCCAGAGGGAATGAACAGAACAGGTAATCATCAAGTGACCATTCCCTGTCACCCATTCCCAGCTTCTTGCAAACAGAGGCTAGGGACACCATCTCTGCCCTCACCTCCCCACTGACTCAGTGGGGATCCTCCTAAAACACACTGACTGGTTCCCCAGTTCACTCACCGGAGAAAAGTCTAAATCCCCTGGGCCGCTTTCTACCCTTTCTCCCTCAGCGATGCTCCACAGTTCCCCCAGATCTCTGGGGTCCTTGGGTGGCGTAGCTCTTGCTGGCACAGTCTCGTCTCCAGGCTTGTCAGGCAGCCTGGAGTCCGGCTGGAGTGCTGAGTGCCATGGCTCTGTAGTCGGAGCCTGTAGCAGCTCCCTGGAGGAAGCCTGCTGTCTGCATCCTCCCTCTTCAGCAACCTGCCCAGACTGGGTTGGGCTGCTTCCTTTTATACTCCGCCTCCAGGCTGAGCATGCCCAGCAGAATTGGAGGGGTGGGACTTCCTCAGTGTCAAGGCTAATTCCCCACTCTGGTACTTCGAGTGCAGAAGGTGGGGGCCACTCCAGGCTTGTATTAAACTCCCAAGGTTACAGCTTTTCTCTGACCTTGGATTGGTAGATGCTGCCACCACCCAAGTGCAGAACCCCTTTGAGAGCTCAAGAAAGCGCACTTGGGAATTCCTTCCTGTGGGGTACCCTCAAGCCCTTTCACTCCCCCTCTGAGGAAGCGTGAGGGAAAAAAAAAAAAGAAAATCAGCTCTTGCCACCAGCTAATTAAATAACATGTGCACAAACCTCTTAAGACACAAAAATCCAATTCTGTTCTTAAAAAAGGTAAATTTTATTAATAATTTTATTAAGTTATCACACTCAGCCTGCAAAGCACAGTTAATCCTTTTGAGGCTGGTGTGGCGTAGGTACACCCCATCACAACCCCGCATTCAGAACCCTTGCTGATGAGTCCCACTCCCCCTGCACCTGGACCACCCTGATGAGCCACCAGGATCCCCACTGCATCAAGCCCCAACCAGCTGCACCTGGATCCCACCCCACTGAGTCTCACTCCCCCAGCATCTGGGCCCCCCACACCCAGACCCCTTTCCGAGCATTATCCCCCCCACACCCAGACTCCCCCCCCCCCGGGATGAGCCCCAACTACCTTCACCTGGACCTCCCTGCAGAGTCCCATTACCATTGCACCAGAACCCCACAACAAGCCCCTGTGCATCTGGATCCCCCACTGAGCTGCCCGCACCCAGCTTGCTCTACACAGAATTCTCTCAACCCACACCTGGATCTTCTCCCCAAGCCCCTCCACACTTGGATCCTGCCTTGCTGAACCTGCCTGCCCACACCTGGTGCACCTGGCACAGAGGAGCAGGGCCCTGGGGTGTTTCTGGGGCACAGCCGGTCCTTGCGCTGTGTCAGGGTTGGGTGCAGCCTCACCACTGAGTCTGTGTTGCGGGGAGAGGGGGAGCTGCACAGTGATCTCTGACCTCTGTGCTCCCCAATGCCATGCTGGAGCTTCCACATTTATTTGACAAATAAAATTTGCAGAATTTTACAGAATTTTAAAATATTGTGCGCAGAAATTTTTTTGGCCCAGAATTTTTAATTTTTTGGCACAGAATGCCCTCATGGGTAAATAGCCTATTGCACCACATCTTGTTTAATTCCATAGATTGCTAAACAGGATTTAATGTTATTAAAGGGTCTCTGGGACTACTACTACTGAGCAGCCATGGCAGGGGGGACCCAGCCAATGGCAGTATGACCCCATCAGGAGCTATGTTGCTGCAGGGAGTGGAATCGGTGGATGACTGCTGCCTCAGTGGATCTGGGATTGGAGAAATGGGGATGTTCCTTAAGGTGGGAAGTGGGCCCCAAACTCCCAACTGCTTAAGGATGTTTGGGAGGAGACTCTGCAAGGAGACCCAGATGGTGTTTCCTTGGTTCCACTTCTGTGGGTTCCTCTGGGGAGGGGGCAATCTGGCTCCCAGTTTTCACCACAGGGCTTTATTCTGAGCATAGTTTGGACCCTGCAGTGCTCTGTCTGCAAATCAGAAAATTCCTCCAGTCAGGAAATAAAGAAGCAACACATTATTTTAGAAAAACATATTGCCCCTTAATAATGTGTTACCAATGACATCCATGTATTCAGATGCCAATGTAGCATCTGCCATTTAACTTGGCTTTGGATAACTTACAGGCAATCAGTCAAAAAGTCATGTTTCTCATCTACGTAATTCATTTGTTTTGCTCTGTACCATTTGCTAGTGTGGCATTATTCATACTCTAATATAGCAAAATGGGAGCTTGATATTTGGATAGAAGAAATATGCCCATTTATAGCAAGGGAAAAAGAAATAGTTGATAAAAGGGGCCAAGTGTTAATCTTTAACACTGAAAATTGTAGTACACTTTTATTTGTGGCACGGCAAAGTGTTTTTATTAGATTTTGTTTCTTTTATTAAAAGTGTGACAAGTAAGAATTTGGTGTAGTGATCAGCAGCAATCCAAAAACCCCCTCATTTGTAGTGTAAGGGAAGTGGGTTTAAAAAAAAAGTGCTGAGTTGGAGTAAAATGTGCAAAAGGGAGGGAGTGTATGTGTGTGTGTGGGGAGGAGAGCTTCAAACAATTTTTTTAAATCACTAAGGGCCAGCTTCTGCCAACCTTATTCACAGTGAGTAATACCTTAATCTGCAAATACCAAGTATTTATCAAGTACCATTGATTTCAATTAGACTACTCAAGGAGTAAGGTACAATTTATGCAAGGGTATCACAATCTGTATTATGCCCTACAACTGTATTATGATATATAGGTAAAAAAATCCTATTTAATCTTGTATCTGTCTGGCCTCTGCAGGTCCATTCCAGTCCTACATTCCTACGATATAAAAGATATAGAGTAAAATTTTCAAAAGTACCTAAGTTCCATTAAAAAGTCTAAGTGTATGTTTATGCTTAAACCGCTACTGTGGCACAGTGGCAGCGCTTCAGTGGAGACGCTACCTGTGCCGTTGGGAGGGGTTCTCCTACCTGTGTAGATAACCCACCGCCTCGAGAGGCAGTAGTTAGGTTGATGGAAAGAGTATGGTCTACAATGGGAGTTAGGTCGGCATAGCTATGTCTCTCAGGGGTGTTGATTTTTCACACTCCTGAGAGATGAGCTAGGCTGATGTAAGTTCCCAGTGTAGATCAGCCCTTAGGTGCTTAAGAGCCTAAAGGCTGATCTACACTGAAAAGTTACATTGGCATAGCTGCTTCTCTAAGGGGTGTGAAAAATCCACATCCCCAAGACACACAGCTATTCCCAGTGTGGACAGTGCTACATCGATGGAAGAATTCTTCTGTCGATCTAGCTACTGCCTCTCAAGCAGGTGGGGATTCACTACAGTGACAGGAGAGCCTCTCCCATCTCTGGAGTGAGTGTCGACACTGAAGCACTGAGTGCTACTGCAATACAAGTAACTACTAATAATACCTAAGTGATCCTCCTTTAGGTATCAGAGTAGCAGCCGTGTTAGTCTGCATCCGCAAAAAGAACAGAAGTACTTGTGGCACCTTAGAGACTAACAAATTTATTTTGAGCATAAGCTTTCGTGGGCTACAGCCCACTTCTTCAGTACCTTTAAGTACTTACAGTGACTGCAATGAGATCCCAACCCCTCTAGTCTCATCTTCTCTCAAGGCAAGTTCTTAATCCTGTTATAAGACCCCCTATACCTGGGATCAATTTGGCAGTTCTTTTCTGGACCTTCTCCAGCATTTGTAGATTGTAATGGCTCCTTAGGAACAATGATGGTTTGTCACATCAGTGATCTCTAAGTTAAGGGTCTGTAACTGTATGCATTGACTCACTAGACAGAGACATTATAGCCTATCATGTCAATGACTCATGGGTTATAAGGGTATACATTTCATTATGTTATTCTGTCAAATTACTTTTAGAAAAACAAAGGAAGCTAGTGAACACAAAATGTGTCTTTAAAGTAATGCTTAGTGTCTGACTTTAAATTGGCAAAAGCAAGGACAAACTTATTTAATGTCTTTCTGCCCTAACCTACCCTGTTGTGCCTTTGATTGTAGCAGACCACAGGAAGTACAGTGTGGTCAGTTTTTTTTTTTTTTACCCCGGCAGTGCCTTCTAGGGTGTGGCATAAGGCTGGTGTGAAAGATGTGGATTAAGTGAACCCTTTCATATTACTTTAAAACAGTTTTTTTGTGTTAATTCTATAACAATAAAATCAAGAAAGTGCTGGCATTCAGTATCAGTTAGTACCAGCTCAGTTCACCTCCTGACCATAATGAATGTAAAATGCTGGTAGTAATAGACTGAAATTAAAAAAAAACCCGTCATCTTGGCATGTGAAAGATTTGCAATCACATTTTGATTCTTAGAGTGCTGCTTGATTGTAGATTAATGTGTGGGTGGATTGACCTTTCTTGCAAGAGCTGTTGTTTTTGCACTAAACGTGTGAAAAACAAATTTCAAATAGATGGCTTATTGCACTTGCAATTCATATTATCACCCCTTTAGGTTTTTCAGTAGTAAAAGCCCTGATGAGTTTAATAAGTGCCATTATTCCTTTGCTTTTTTTGTGTGTGGGTGGATTTTGCTACCAACAGCAAGGTCAACTTCTTCTCATTCCCTGGGCCATCACAGAACATGACATTTCTTGATGGCTTCGTTTTAAGATTGATAATTTGTACTTTGCAAAGCAAATGGAAGCTTCTTCCGTGTTTTCCACCAGACTACTCATTCCTGGCTCAAGAAAGCTTTTGCTGTGTTTAGCATATTTAAAAAAATAAAAACAATAAGGAATTTTTATAAAATATTGTACTTCCATTGGGACTTCTTTAAGCAAAATGTTTGGGTCCTACATTGATAAATGTGATTTGTCTCTCTTCCATATCTGATAGTTTGAAAGTCCATTTACTGGTTCTTAGAGACATTTTCTTAACGTTAAAAAGATAGTTGTCCTTTAATCTGTTTCAGGCGTGGCCAAACTGTGGCTCTTTTACAGTTAGTGTGGCTCGCAGAGCCCACCCTCACCCCCATTTCTCCACCTACCAGACTTGGGACAGAGGGAAACCCTGTGCCTTGTAGTAGAGTGGTAGGGGAGGGCCTTCTGCCCATTGGGGAGGGGGGTCTTGGGGCTTCAGCCCTGCAGGGCACATCTGCTGGGCTCGGGTCTTCAGCAGGAATGGGGCTGCTAGGTGGTTCAGGATTCCAGGTTCTGTGTCACAAGAGCATCCCGTCCTTGCAGACAGCCTCAGGGCTGGGGACCCAAGGTCTTCCAGATTCCACAACTCTGGAGCAGAAGTGTCATATCAGGGGTTCCAGGTTCCCTCTCATGCAGCTGGGAACCTGAAAGCCCTGGGTGTTTCAATCACAAAATGTGTAAAACTTAATGCAGTTTAAGTTGAACAAGCGAAACTTTATTAAATGCTTTGATTTGCTTTGTTCATGTGGCTGAGTTGCTTTCATCCTAACTCCCGTGCGCTCTGTTTTTTTGGTGTCCCCTCAAAAACAGTCCCTCCAGAAAATATGGGCTCTCTGACTCCAGTTCCACTGATCATGTTACATCTTCCCTATTTTTTACAAACATTTTAAATATTAGCCTTAAAAACAAATAATTGATGGCCAGAGGTTGCTAGCACATAGCCCAGTTGCAGTCTTGTCTTTACTAGAGGCTCAGTTGGTTACATAGTCTCCAAGGCAGTTTGGCCTCCTCAATAGGCGACCACATCGAGTGGTCTATCTCCTGCATCTCTGTCCCCTGTCTCAGAGTCTAGCAAATTATCTCTGTGAAGTCTTCTTCCTCCCTGTGGGGTTGCCTGCAGATGGTTCTGTGGTGACATGTTTATCTCTGTGGACTTTCTCTGGGTGTTGTCTGCTACCTTGTAGGTGCCTCCTGCTAGTTCAGACTTGTCCCTCTTGCAGTCACCTCATACGACCTGGATGCCACTGTCCCCATCCCCAGCTCCTTTAGTCCATTCCTTCTGGGGTCTCTACAATGACTGGATCCTCACAGGAGTACCTGTTCCCAGGGCTGGTACATCCTTGGCTGACCTGTCATACTCTAGTGCTTCCTTTCTCTCCATCCTTCTGGCTGAAACAGGTATCCCCTCATTGGTAGCAGAGTTTTTGTTCTTTTTCCAATCAGTGACTGTGATAGATTGTTTTGGCACCCCTGTGATGGGTATTCCTGTGTGCCAAGAATGCTGTACAAGGGGTCTGAACCAGAAGAGGTAGAGTTTCTTGGCTGTTTTCACAGATGATTCCACCTTGCCATTACCCTGGGTATTCTGGGAAGGAGGTGTGGTGGTCAAACTCCCATTTATGTGCAAATTCGTTGAAATCTGAGGCAAATTGAGGTTTGTTGTCCATGAATACAGTGTCTGGAACACCATATCATAAAGTGGACCCTGATTTTGCCAATCACTGACTTGCTTCTTGTATCAGGTATGATAAACTCAGGACAGACAGCTGCAAGGGGGAGGGGGCCAGCAAACTGTCCCAGAAGGTTAAAAGGCCCTCCTCCCTATCAACTGAGGAGGGGAAACTACAAGTCAATCAGGTTCAGCTGAGAAGGGGTTACCAGAGAATCAATTAGGATCAGCGGAGAGGGAGTTACCTGAGGTCAATTAGGATCAGCTGATTCCAACTAAGGGCTCCCTGAGACCTTTTAAAATCCTCCCCTGTTGGGAGAAGGAGAGTGGGGGGAGAGAGAGAAGGAGTTATGCTGCCAGTAGGTTAGGAGCAGCGAGCCTCACCAGGAGAGAAGGCTGCATTCCCTCAATAAGGGAGAAAAACAAGCCCAAAAGACTGGTGGAGAGAAGGAATGGACTTCCCCTGTACAACCAAGAGGGACAATTTTACGCAAGCCTGTCTCACCAAGGCTAAAAGCAGCGGAGGCTAATGAGACCGAGAAGGTGCCTGGCCACATGTGGTGTCAGCAGTAGGATTTGTGAGCAAGACTTCATGGCAAATCATCTCAGGGCAGAGTAAATCACCCTCATCAAGAGGAAAAAAAATGGAGGATGTATTGAAGGTGTTGGTGCGGCCCAACAAGAGGCTACCCGGGTTCAGATAGCTACCCAGCAGGAGTCAGTGCGAATACAGCAGGAGATAAATCAACTACTGATGAGCCAGGTGGCCCAGGAGCGAGCCACCCTGCATGAGGTTGTGAACCTGCTTTGCTCCAGAGGATTCAGGGAGCCTGGAACAAAGCAGGGGAGCTGCGGTGCTTGTACTCACCTGACGGCGGTCCGGGTCTTCGATGGCATTTCAGCGGCGGGGGGCCTTTCAGTCGCTCCACGTCTTTGGCAGCACTGAAGGGCCCCCCACGGCCGAAATGCCGCCGAAGACCTGGAGCGACTGAAGGGCCCCCCCGCTGCTGAAGACCCGGACCATTTGGATAACGATTCACTAAGAAAAAAATTAGTTTACTTCATAGGACTGCAACTTGCCTACAGCCTTTCTCTCCAAATAGGCACTTCTATATTAAAAAGAAAGAAAGAACCCTCTGCTTTAGCAGAGTGGGAACTTTGTTCCCTGATTCCATCCTGGCAAGATGTTTTGATGTCCATTTCCCTCCCCCTCTCCCTTTTTTATTTTTTAAGCAACCTTTTACTTTCTGTGCTTGCACAGCAATATCTTTGATTATTGGTCTCTTTCACTGAATTGGAATTTTGGCTCCATCCTGTCAGTAGGTAAAGAGTTTTAAACCCTTCACGGTTTTGTCAGGGTAAAGCAGAGCTGAAAAGCATTACATATGTTCCAAGTTAAGAGAGGCAAGTCCTTTGCTGCGTTCAAGTGGGTCTTTTTTCCCACTCCCCTTGTTCTTCTGTTAAGGGCTCAGCGACAATGAAGCTTTAATCAGCTTCATTGATTTAAAGCTAATTTGCACTTGGCTTCAAGGCTAAGGTCTGTAGCACAAGTTGATGACCTTTAAATCAGAAGTCAGAATGAAAAGCCTTAGGTATATCATATTGTCTGCTGGGCAAAAGAGTGACAGCTTCTGAAGACTGCAAATTAACTATAGAAAAAAGCACAAAGCCGTGTTTTCTTCTGTGTTAATGTAACCTCTGCTTGCTGAGTTACACAAGCTTTGCTATCAACATTTCTGCTTCATCATGTAAATTAATAGGGTTGGCTGAATGTTTCAGCTCTGTGATGTTTTCCGTGCTTAATTCTGGTTGGTTTCAGTTGGATTTAACCTAATTGCCAAACTGATTCCCATCAGTAATAACTTTTAACATTTATTTTTCCCAAAGGGAAAAGTTGTCTTGTCTGTATTCTGCAATTAAGAAGGTGATAAAATATTCAGTGTATGGCTCCACTCTGACTAAATTCTTTTGTTAATTTTATCAGATAAATGATAAAATATTAACCAGCTTGCTGTCTGAGCATGTGCAAGCTGTATAATGTTTATCAGGCATATTTTAATGTATTTATAATTTTTCAAGTTGACTTAACCATGGAAAGGATCCATTTTATTTTCCCTCCTCAGAATCAATGGAAAATCAATGCTTTTGATTGCATGTGGACTACTAGAACATGAATTTGGAATTTCTTAACAGCCTGATCAGTGCACATAACAATATTTCATTCATACTGGCCCATAACAGTCATCCCTGCAAATCCCAAAGGGCTGTGGCCTTGTGAGCGCCAACTGGATCGATCGCTGGCTAGGCCCTAAAGTGGCTTAGCTGTCTATTCAGTTTGTCCCTCACTTTCAATCTTACTGTGCCACCAAAGTTTTTGGTGCCATCTGATCGCCGGGCATGGTGCACACTCCTTGGAATTTTTTGGTTTTCCATTCTAATGTGTCCATACCAAAAAGCCAGTGGAAACTGGAACAGTGCTGATGGAGGTAGTTGCTGGGTTTGGCTCAGAATATTTTCATTTCTAATCTTGTCCTGCCATTTTGACATGGAGCAGCTGATGAAGACGACCAACATTAAAAACAGGCCCATAAGAGTGTATTTATATATATATAAAATGCAGCAGAAATCATGCCCCATCCATTTGCAGTTTGACACTACTTTCTAAGCATAATCCATGGTGGACTACAATCACTGTTGTTGGAATCTTACAAATGGCTCAATCTGCACACAAATACATTGATACAGTATGTTCCTATCTTCTTGTTTTTATAAAAATGTGATGTGTGCATACAAATTAGGAGTCTGTGCATGCACAACCATTTGGATGCCTATCTGGGTGTGTGCAAATAGGTTTTTTTTTTTTTTGCACATGCATATGAACTATTTGCATGGTGGACCTAGATGCATGTGCAGAATCATATGTTCCTACCTTGAATATCTGGCCCTTTGCTTTTTTCAGTGTTTTACTATAAATATTTAGAAACATAGCACAACCTCAATTTGCTGAAAGGTATTGGCCTTTCAAATGTGTGTGACTTTTGGATAAGTAAGGGGGCAACTCACAGGGCTCATTACAGTATCCATTAGAAATGTTTCTGCTTTTTTTTTTTAAGCCTGTCTGTACATTGACTGTACATCTATGGTAGATTAATGTACTGGAGCATTAAAGCAAAGCCACCTTTTAACTTGAGTTGTTAGTCTCTATTAGAAATTGAATGGTGCCCTTTGCCTAATTTGGCATTGTATGTATTTTAGACAGAATCGGGGTCAAAATTTGTGTTGTGCTATTAAAAATACAGCAATGAAGAGCACCTGAAAAACACTGGATATTGATAGAGCACGAAAGATTAAAAATTGACCAGTGGGGTGTGGAATGCTCCTGGAGGGTGAAGCACTGCCTGCTGAGGTGTCTGCAGCAGATAGGCATAGAATTCCTCACCAGCATTGCACATTCACACCTGTGTGATGGATCTGTATAGAATATGTGATGTAGGGCACTGAAAGGCTTTTTATAAACTTGGGCCATTAGTGCTTGTGAATAGCAGAGGCACAAGTGAATGAAGCAGGTCTTCCTAAACAAGCACCAATAAAAACTTACATCACATTTTATTTATGCAACATATTGTTGTTTTTGGGGGGCATTGCCAAATAGTCTCCTTTTGCAAATTAAGGGCAGTATGTATGCCCCTGTGTGAGGTTGCTGCATATAACCTTTGACATTCATTTGATAGTGATATAGCACAGTTCAGAGGACTGAAGACTATACTAGAATTTTTGTAAGTTTTTTATTCTTCAGAGCTAACTTTATCCTTCTATCATATAAGGCAACTGAAAATAAGTAGGTAGAGACAAACGTAACTGGATAGGACAAGAACACCTTTCAGGAACATATAGTAGGAGCAGCACCACAGGCTACCAAGAGGATCAGGAAGCTTGGCTGTGCTTTTATATAAGCATCTGAGTAATGTATACTTATCTGAACCCAACCTCTGAGCCTCTTTGAAGTTCCCTCATCACTGAAAATTAAAATAGATATATATTTTTGCATTACTCTCTGGATATTTTTCTGGAGCTAGCTGCCGTGTGATAAGACAATCTACATTTAAAAAGAACTTGCACAGGTGTTTTTACTATCTTCTGCTGAACCAGCTGTTCCACTTCTAAGATTACTGATATGATACAGGCTGTGATGTTTCATAACATACAAACAGAAGTTAGATAAAACCATAAAATACTTTTGCTGGAAGGTTGCAGGAAGGTTGCAATGTAACACTACTTTATTTCAGAATGATAAACTCACAGGAATCCCACAACAGAGAGAAACAAAGCAGGCTGCTCCCTATAACAGAGAGACACAAATCCATCCCATCTTACTCTAGGCTGTCTGTCTGCAGACTGACAGCTGCTAAGACCAGATCATGTTTCCTTCCCTATGCAGCCTGTTAGCTTGCAGGCAAGACAAGGAACCCCCCCTGAAATTTAAAGTGACAGTTTACAATTTTAACAGTTTTCAATACAGCACAGGCTGTCTAACCTGTACATCAGCTGAAGTAAATATGCCTGTAACACTGAAATAAAGGCATAGGAGCAGCAGCTTAAAAACCCGTTTATTTGCTTGAGACTGCTCTGGCATAGTCCAGCTTGGGTGATGTGTTATTTTAAGACTTGGTTTTTTGCTTTTGGCATTAGTCCTCAAAGATAAAGAACCACATCCAGCAAATACTTACTTTGAGTAACTTGACTTGTGTGACTAGTCCCAGTGCCTTCCATGGTATTACTTCTGGGAGCAAAGTAATTAACGTATGTTAGATGTTTGCAGAATTGGTCCCATTATATTTCAGTACAAGTCCAGTGCTCTATCTCCCCTGTGAAGCACCAAACACAGTTTGGGGCACCTTTAAGTCATCATAATAATATAAACTGGGAGATTTAGTTTTGGTTAGCTGATGAATAGCTCTGAGGATGCTATGGATTTGTATCATGATATTCAGGAATGTACATATGTCATTCCATGTGCACAACATGAGAGCATTTACCCCCTGAGAGATTCAGATGTGCTACAAGGAAAACTGTGGTATAAATGCTTAGACAGATGGATAAACCTCTAAATTTTGTGACAAAGCCCTTCTTAGAAAGTTAGGACAGGTAGCCAATAACATCAGCTCCTGGTAGCATGTTTGATTGTCACTGTCCAATTTAAGCAGTACTGTGTAGTACTTCGTAAATTGTATCCAGAATTAAGTGTCACAAAATTTGGAAAAGGGAATCAGACACATGCATTCTTAGAAAAGTTCTTTATGAAAATTCAGACATGTCCATAATCCATCTAACAAACGATGATAACAATGAACAATACTTGGGCATACTCCTCCCTAAATACCTGAATTATTTTTAGCAAACACAAATAAGCATAATTAGTAATTTTGCACATAAGACAAAGAAGGCTCAACTGAAGGAAAACATTTAACTAAAACTTTTTCTTTGATCCATTTCTTTTATTCCCAGAAAATATTAGATTTTTAAGTGTGCACTGACTGCAAACTGACACCAGCCATTCACTCTGTGCTCAGTTATAATGGACCAAATTCTGCAGTCAATAGAAACTCCCTGCGTGAAACAACTGTAGGACTGGGCCTAAGATCAAGATTAAAGCAAAACTTGACTTAAATGTATGAATATCAGTACAGTAAACCTTTGGATACCTAACATTTTCTCTCATTAGGCTAAAAACTACAAGGCTACTGTTGAAGCTTTAAAGGCTTCATTAACTGTGTCCAGACAAACATTTAAAAAAAGGTGAAACACTTAACAGTTGAAGAGAGAAACAGGGACTTGCTCCTGGCTACAACCTTGAATTAGTGCTCAGTGACATGATGATCAGGGCCGGCTCTGGCTTTTTTGCCGCCTCAGGCAAAAAAGCCTCTGGCTGCCCCCCCCCCCCCCCCGCCCCAGCAGCCGGGGGGAGGGCACCGGGGGGGAGGGCGGCCGGAGCCCAGGGAGGAGGGTGGAGTGCCCGGCCGGGGCTCTGCTCTCCCTGGCGGCCAGAGCGCCAGGGGGAGGGCGGCGAGCCCCAGTCGGAGCTCCGCTCTCCCCGGCGGCCGGGGGGAGGGCGCCGGGGGGGAGGGCGGCTGGAGCCCTGGGAGGAGGGCGGCGAGCCCCGGCCGTGGCCCCGCTCTCCCCAGCGGCCAGAGCCGGAGCGCTGCACCGCACCGCCCCCCTCCAGGTGCTGCCCCAAGCACACCTTGGTGGGCTGGTGCCTGGAGCCGGCCCTGATGGTGATGGGTGCCTTATAAATACTTGGGTAGATAGACATACAAATCAGACAGATTTCCCCCATCTGAGGAAGGAACCTCAGAGGAACATGTGAAGAAAGAACAGTTATGGCCTGCCCCAGCGTTCTTTGTCTTCACTGTAGCATGACTGGGCCTTTACACCAAAATATTCATACGTGGGTGGCTTTTTAGTCACCTAAACTCTGACTTTTTTTTTAATGCCACAAGTGGCTACCACATCATTTAGTCTGACCTGTATATAACAGGTCACCAACAACCAGAATTATACCAAAATATTACAGCCCTCAGAGGACTAAACTATTGTGTGTCACAGACAGAGAACATGTGTGTCATTATTTTCAGGGAAGCTGAGCACCTAAAGGATTTGTTGACCTCATTTGGTGTTGTGTGTGCTCAATATCTTTGAAAATCAGGCCAATTGTATTCATTTACCTAAATATGAAATTATATGTCTAACTTGAGGAATCCAAGTCGGTATATTTTGGATTTAAGGCTCAAGTATAATGCAATTATGACATTGCTATTGTAAACACTTTATAGTGTCAAACCAGTCCGAGGAGATCAAAATCACATTACATTGCATGGTGGTTTGCACACACAACTCACCTTCTGGTGACTTTGGCCTGAATTAATGAGTGATAATTTTTAGGGCCTGATTGCATGGAAAGCAGCCCAGCTACCACCATGGCATTGTCACCCCCTCCCCCCCCAGACCTCAGGAATGGTGCTCTGGGGGAAGGGTTCATGTAACGGGCTGTTGGGGAAAAGGACGGGGGGAGCACGGAGGGGAATGCATGTTTTCACACCACTGATCCTGTCCATTAGCTGGATAAGATAATACAGCCTGAGGTTGTATTATCTTTTCCCTGGAGCACTCCTTTCCTCCCTGGGAGGAAGCTGATACAGGGAGAGCCTTATTGCTATTTATTATTTGAAGTGGGATTATTGCAGAGGTTTTCTCATGCAGGTTTTACCATGGGGGAGGAGATGATCCGACCTTAGGCATGTTCCATTTATAAAATTCTAGTGAAAAAGGAGTCCTGCTTTCTTTATTCCTGAATTTTCTAGTGGTGAATTCTGAAAATCTCCAAATACTATGAAGCTGCAAAATCTTAGGGTTTATGGAAATTAGACATGCTAGACTCAAACCTTCTCCCAGTGAAATCAGTGGGAGCTGTACTGTTGAAATCAATGACTGTAGATTGCAACCATAATAAGTAAATTATATTTTTAGGGTTTTTTTTCTATTTAAATTTTTAAATGAATTGTTTCAAGGATAACTAGATTTTCTATATTTTTAGAATATTTGAATACACAAATACTTAATTTTGCTCTTATATGTGCAGGTAAAGTTGTTGTTTTTTTATTAATATATCAACTTAAAACTTCAAAGTTGCAAAAGTACATGTTCTTAGACCAGTGAAAACCCTAAAATCTATTGTGCTTCTATTTGAAGCATGTTCATTTTTAAAGAACTGTTTAATTCACATCTCAATCAATTCTTAGTTATGTGTCAGTTAATATCACATAGCCAGATTATAGCCATAGAGGATACATTTTCAAAGCAGTTCATTTTAACTTAGTCCACCATTAAGGGCTTGATACAAAGCCCATTGTAGTCAGTGGAGAAACTCCCATTTACCTCTGTGGGCTTTCAATCAGGCCCTAAATCCTCAGGCACTGCCTTAGGAATTTACCAGATAAAGAAACTACCTATCTATATAGACATCAGTGATTGCATTTTTATAAGTCATGGTTTTGCAAAGAGAGGAACTTTTCAGCACTCAATTGAGGAAGGAATAGCAGAACTAGGCAACAATGTGACTGTTTTGCACTTACAGTCAAAGCACTTACTCTATATTAGTCATACAGAGGCCAATGTACTTCATGCTTATTGATTCACCTTGCTGATAATTGTAGTACACTCATAATAAATGAACCCACTGAAAATTAGTCCACCTGTATTGTATCTGCTGCTTGTGCATAGATAGATTCATTGGTGTCAATTACGTTCAGATGATATGGTAAGGCAGCTTGAATAATAATATTTTGTTGAACAGTTTATGTCCTTAAATACAGAAGTTTACAGGAGAAATAATAATCTGTCTAAAATCTTGAGTTATGTGGGATTTCTTTTCTTGACTTAATATTTCCTGTTTTTTTGTTTCTCATGTAATATAAACAGAAGTTAGGGAAAAGGGAAGAGGAGGAAGATGGCTGTATTTTTTTTTTTCATTTCTTCTTTATCAGACTCTGTTGTTTCATTCATCATGCAAAATGTTGTCTATAACTGTTTAACTTTTCATTGGAAATGTGGTATAAATGCTTTCACTGCCATTTTCTGCAATCATGTTTTGACAAGGTTTGTGATTTAATTTAGAAAAAAATACCTTCCCCACACCATTTTGTGTTTTTCTTATAGCACCAGAGCCTGCATTTTTTTAAAGCAGTGGTTTTCAACTTTTTTTTTTTGATTTGCACACCCCTACAAAATTTGGAATGGAAGCCTGGATCCCTTTGGAAATTTTAGACATAGTCTGTTGACCCCCCCAGGGGTCTGCGGACTGCAGGTTGAAAACCATTGTTCTATGGCAGTGGTTCCCAAACTGGGGTTCGTGAACCCCTGGGGGTTCACGAAATGTTACAGGGGGTTCTCGGGGAAAAAAATCCCTAATGGCGGACAGAGCTGTCCATAGGACCCCATAGGGCCAGCAGCCTGGAGCCCCTGGACTTCCAAGAGCTAAGCAGATCAAAGCAAGCATATCTATCACACTGAGATTTAAACTTCAAGACTCCTTATAAGAAATGGAAAGGGAAGTGGATATTTTTTGCTGTTTTTAAAATTAAATAGGCAGCTAGTGTTCTTCATAATAATTTTAAAAACAATAAGTTTAAGCTTTGTTGTAACATGCGTTGTTTGCCTGGACTGCTCAAGACCTGAATGCTTGTGTAGGAGGAACTCTTCAAGTTGCCTTCTTAAATTGTTGTTTCAAATCTGATACTCCTTGATGACACATAGGAGCCTTGTCTTATAACAGGCTTATTCAAAGTGATACAAGCTACAAAAGGGAGATCTTGGAAGAGTGTTGCTGTTTTCATAATGTAATAAAATACTGTAATGATGAATAATAATTAATAATAAATAGTGTGTAATAAGCATGTTATAAAAACAAATTGTATATTTCCAAGATCACTGCTTTTATAATTTATACTCAGGTAAAGGAGAAAATCCCTGGATATATTCATTTTTAGGAGGGGGTTCGCGAGACTTGACATTTTAGTGAAAGGGGTTCACAGGTTGTTAAAGTTTGGGAACCACTGTTCTATGGTCCACAACAACCTCTTGTGGACCTCTTTAGACATAGTCCCGCAACACCTTAGGTTTACATTTGTTGCATTACAGTAGTGCCTAGAGGCCCACCCAACACCCATTGATTTCAATGAGAGTAGGCATCCCAAATACCTTTAAAAATATGGTCCTAAGTCTCATTTTCAAAAGTGACTTAAGTGCTTGGGCTCCTAAGTCCCTTTGACTTTCATTGACACTCAGGCTTCTCAGTTATTTAGTCCTTGCAATGCTGACAAGAGCAACACATAATTACCTTTAAAAATCTGGGTCAAGAAATGTATCTTTAGAGTTTGGAGGTCAGGTACAAAAGTGTTTTGATACCATCACCGTGGCCGATTGAAAATAAGAGCTAGAGGATGCATTGAACACTTGTATAGCTCTCTTAATCTTCAAAGGGCTTTACAGACACGCCTATATCAATGGCTCTCAACCTTTCCAGACTCCTGTACCCTTTCAGGAGTCTGATTTGTCTTGCATACCCCCAAGTTTCACCTCACTTAAAAACTACTTGCTTATAAAATCAGACATAAAAATACAGAAGTGTCGCAGCGCACTATTACTGAAAAATTGCTGACTTTCTCATTTTTACTATATAATTATAAAATAAATTAACTGGAATATAAATATTGTTCTTACATTTCAGTGTGCAGTATATACAAGTCATAGTCTGTATGACATTTTAGTTTGTACCGACTTCGGTAGTGCTTTTTCTGTAGCCTATTGTAAAACTAGGCAAATATCAAGATGAGTTGATGTACCCCCTGAAAGACCTCTGCGTACCTCCAGGGATATGTGTACCCCTGGTTGAGAACCACTGATCTATAGATCATCCCAACATCCCTATAAATATGTATTATCCCTATTTTCCAAATGGGGATACTGAGATAGAAGTTAAAGGATTTACACAAGGGCAGGGATTAGAACTCTAGAATTCCTGGGCACAAACCTATGCGAATTCCACTAGAATATGCCTCTTTCTCTCAGACACAGTTTGCTGAAATACATGGGAAAAAAGCATGTTCTTCCATCTGTCAAAGTTTTTTCTCTCAGATCCACAGTTAGGGTTGTATTCTTTCTATATTTTTTGCATTACAGTAATGCCTAGAGGCCCCACCCAACATCAGAGTCCCAGTGCTAGGCACTGTACAAACATACAATTAGAGACATTCCCTGCTCTGAAGAGCTTACAGTCTAGACAAGACAAAGGGTATGTTGGAGCAAAGCAGAAGGGTGAAGTGATTTGCTCAAGTAGTCAGTCAAGCCAACCAAGCAGCAGATCAGTAGCAAAACTGGGTATAGAACCCAGGTCTCCTAACTTCCTGTCTAGAGCCCTTCATCACATAACTTCATTTGCTTTATATGTTGAATGAGTGTAAATTATGCGCTGTGGGATGGAGAGAATTTTGTCCCAAATTTCAAACCCACTTGAAACTTTTAAGAATCTGTTTTCAGGATAGTTTGGAAATTGGAAACATTTTTATTGACAAGTGACTTCCCCTTCTCTATTAATATGAAGCAGTTTGAATAGAGTAGAAAGCCAAGCAGCACTACAGAAGAAAATAGGAGACACAATAATGGAGGAGGGACAAGAGCGTGCAGACAATGAGTGGTGGTGAATCTGTAAAAAGAAGAGGGCCCTTATAGCACAGGAAAGACCTAGGGGGAAGGAGAAAGGAGAGATTGAGAAGAGTCCAAAAGGCACATAGAATGCAGAGAGAGTGAGAGCATACGAGAGACCTGTAGACATTCTAAACCTTTGAAAAAAGAACTGTCCAGCTCCTTGCTAAAGTCATGGAGTGTCATCAAGGGATAGGAACGTAAAATATCTGCCCATCCCATTGAGTCCCACAGAAGTTCATTTTTTTTTCAGCCTACAAGACAAAAAGTAACATATGTATTTATTTCAGAAAACACATGGTTTTACTGCATTTCTAGTAACTTCCCCTGAAAAAGAGAAGTGCATTATGTGTCATGTTTTTCATTCTGTTTTCATGACCTGTGGTCATTATCAAAAGTCATTGTGCAAAATGTCACACAATAATATGACTCATCCGCTTAGCAACAAGAGCAGGAGAGTGTATGGGTAAAAATAAATGTATTCATTTTTAAACAAAACAAGATTTTATAGATCCAAGCAGGATTTTCTTTAAAACGATACAAGTTCTTCTAGTTAGAATCCTACTACATGTCTTTAGGAATAATATTATACAGTATCCATAAGTAAGCAGTATGTGAGTATTATTTACGGATTACAGTAGTGAAGAAGGCATCAGAATGTCTGAGTTCCATACCCAGCTCTAAAACTTACTTGCAGTGACCTCGGGCAAGTGAGTTCATGCCACATTTTACCCCTGTGTAATATGGGGTTAATATTTATCTACCTTAAAACAATGGTGTGAAGCTTAATTAATTAGCATTAATAAAGAGCAAAGAGATCCTCAGAGGATGAAAGGATCAAATCTAAGTGCAAAATGATGTTGTTACAATATGTTGCCCCTTCTTGCAGCATTAAGAAATTATGAACAATAGTCTATTGAATAGTATATGGACCAAATTCAGCATTGACTTAACTGGCCCAAATTCCATTGAAATCAGCGGGAGCTTTGTCAGACTGTATCCTGTCTGAATTATTTCTTAAATTGACTGTACACTTTAAGCTGTGGTGAGTTAATTCTTCTCCTGGTGCAGGTTGTTTGTAAATAAAAGACAAACATTAGAGAAATAAAAATAACAGGTGTTCTTTTGTGAACAGCACACTCGTTATTAGCACATATGAAGGCAGTGTGTCTACTGTATTCTGTACAGACATGAAACGCAATGAGCATAATAGTCCTTGCACTAAAACTTGAAGAGTCACCTGGCTCTCATGCTACCTATTAAGAAGGATTTGAGAACTCATTGCTAAAAACAACCAAAGTCACTATATTCCTCTTCACTGCTTCTAACTCTCCCCATTCTTGCTTTTGTGTAACATGTTAGGGGTTGAATAAGGAGAGTTCCTTTGTGAAGGTTCTTGTCTTCATCCTGGGGAGATGGGAAAGAGAAGCTATTTCTTCACACAGATTATTATTAATAGTAACTAATAACATTCATGCTCCTGTTAAGGCTCCTGTCTTAATATGGATTTGTAAAAGCACCCATGCAGAAAACATGGGAGTTAGCGTAGAGAGGCTTTTATAGCAGGTGATACGGGCTGTTCTTCATGGTTACTGGGAAGCATATTCTTGATGACAAAAGCACTGCATACCTATATTAGTTACTTCTTCTCCCTTTCAGCAGTTATCAGTGAAAGGGCCTGGAATTTATCATAGTAATTTATAGTAGAGATGAGCTCAGACAAACCATGGAGCCAAACATTTTCTGGGGAAAGTCTGGATCTGGATTCTAACTTTATGGCTTAGTGGATTCTCTAAATTATAGCTCTATATGCTACATTATTCCACACAGTTAATTTTCCTAAATGATATAGTGTAAAGTTGCTAGTAAAAGGGTAAGAGTTTCACATCATGTTACACAACTAAGTAATTATTTTCAGTATGAGATACAATTGGTAGTATAATTTGTAATACGATATAAAAGACTTTTCTAGCCAAATAAATAGACTGGGGAATAAACAAAATCAGCCTTCTTCAAGCTATAGTTCCAAGGAAGAAGAAGGATTACATTGGAAAGGCAACGTCTGTATGAGATCATTTGGCTATTCTTAGTTTAGGCACTCTTGCTGGTTTTTGATATGTCAAGTTCTGTTTTTCTAATGTTCTTTTCATTGCTGCTTTTCAGGAACCTTAGGAATGTAGAATCCATGTATGTGGACTAGTGGTTATAGCAGACAGCTGGAAACCCAGATGATTCAAATTCAGCCAGAGAAGCAATTTGCCCATGATCACAGATAGCTTTGACTTTCTTTTACCTCAGACGACTTGGCTGTAAACTGAGTAAAAAGTAGGACTGCTTTGTAAAGTAGATTCTGCACCTGAAGATGAGTTGTCCTGTTTAAGAAGGTTTTAGAGAAATATTTGCTTGCTTCATATTTAGAGCTTTGTAAGCATATTTCAAATGAACAACAAAATGTGGCTTTTTACTAGTTGCTGTAATAGCCATTTGGATCTGAAAATATTTTGGTAAAGCAGGAAGTGGATAGGTGTCATAGTGGTGGGAGGAGATGAAGGTCAAAGGACAAATCCATGCACTGTGGCACATGTTCTTGATCTGGTTCTCACATTGTTCACGCTTGCAAACCTGGAGAGAAATGTTGCTCTACCTCTAGGAAGAAATATTGGGGCCTGATCTTTAAATACTTACTACTTGAGTAGTGTGGACTACCAAGTGTAGTCCCCTGTAACAAAACAGGACTATGCCCTGTAGTAACAGGCACTATGTTCTGTAGTAAATGTTTAGCGGATTGAGCCCTTACATTGCTCTGTTAATATGGGCTGATTCTGCCCTTCCACCCCCCTTACTTAGGTTGTTCAGAACATTTCTTATATGAATAATCTTATGGACCCTGATCATGCCTTCCGTGGAGGGGCCCTAGGAGGAGATCTGTGATAATCCATCGAAAATGACTGTGGGGCCTACCTATGAGATTGTGGAACCTGGGGAATCTGGGATTGGCTAGAGCCTGCTTCTCCATTGATTCAAGTTACGTAATTCAAGTTACATATCTTGAGTGTTTTTAAATAGGTTTGCAAATATATCCGCAAAGCATATAAATCAGTCCGTTTCTGGGCTACATTAGTGACATGGAGAATCTTGTAATATTGTCACAAGATCTTATTATATTGACAGTATGGTCCTGTCAGACCCCATGCTAATACCATTTTGTCCCACTGTACAAACTTCAGCCATTTGTCTGATCTTGAGAGGTCCTGAGACCCCACAGTTCCCAATATTATGTTTTGAAACATAATTACAAAATTATAGTGTCACCATTGCAAACTCATGCTAAACTTTATCATTAAAAGTACTGTATATTGTTGTGCCAGTTATATATATTTAACAAAGCACAGAGCAGCTTTTAAAATGTTGCTAATGTGGTAAAAGAGTAGGATTGATTTCCCTGACATGGTACATATAGTACACTTAAATATTCATAGTCTTCAGCTTGCAGTACAGTATCTTAATAATGAAATATTTTGAAGAGGGAATGATGCTGTGAAGCTTGTGATACTGCTAATGGATTTGAAGAGGATGCTAATGCATTGTAGAAGGAAGTGAATTGAGCTCTCGTGTGTAAAGGAGGATTATAAAATATAATTATGAAAAAGCAACAGTCACAGGCTTGAAGTTCTGTTGATGTGCGGCTGCTACAAACGACTTGTTTTGTTGATGAGAAAGAAGACTTAGATGGGTATATACTGCAGAAGCAATCTTCCCTATGAAATAACATGGAATGTATTCTAGAAATAGCCATTTTGTGAACTATGAAGTGAAAATGTAATGGAGTAAGACTGATATTGACAAAACCCATGCTGCTTTTCATTTGGAATAACAGTTGTCTACAGAAAGCTAAGCTTTTACGTCAAGAACTGCATGAAGGCTTTGGGGAAAAATACAGTACGATATAGCTGTCAAACTGGAAGAAAACTAGTGGTTTTCTTTTTAAGGAGCTAAAGGGAGCCAAAAAATTAAATAATTCATGGTATCCAACTGGGTATGGGAGAAGGATCTGAACATTTTTGAATACCATTCTCTAGTTCAGAAGAATGAAAGGCTTGTTGTTATAAATTGTAAGTATCATTGATTTGAATGCCCATAAATCAGCACTCTGGTGCGTGAATAATACTGCTGAGTGCTTCTGACCTTGAATATTAGCCATTATCTCACTCACTGCTTCAGGTATCTGTTTTGCTATTCACACACTGACTTCTTACTTCCGTATGAAATAATTATGGTTCCAGTCTTGCAAAAAGAAACGTAAGGAGTCTGAAACTCGGGATATCAGTAGTGAATGACTAAACCCGTATCCGTCCCAACTTGATTGGGAATGTCCTGACACTGCACACATGTACACAAGTCTACTTCCAAAATCACCAGAGAGCCCAAAATATTTGACTGAATCTCATGACCCCTTTTTCATCTGGATTTGATTGCACTACTACAAGTATGTATGGGGTCAGATGGAATTGCAGCAAAAGGTTATGGTGTTGGTCACTTTCAAAGGACCTGAGCCTGTGTAGGATGCAGTCCTAAAATGATCTTTTCTCAGGGAACTTAGGGAAAAAGCTGGGGGCGGTTCTGGAGCTGCCTCTTTTTCTATTAATGAAAAGAATGAATGCAAAATCAATCTGCAGTTGTGTAAATGCATGTGTGCACAAAAGCTGAAACATGTCGAACATTTAAAAAAAAAAATCTATCAGGCAGTGTGGTGTCTTTCCTAAAGCTCGTGGGGGATCATTTCCCCAAGATCTCTGCCTGGAGGGTCCCCATATGGAAGGGGGATCAGCCACCTCAGTTGAATCATCCACCCCACACTCTCAGGCTCGGGTGGACACTCTGAGTGGGGCCACACATAGGCATCTGTGAATGTATGCAGAAGTGCATACTCTAAAAGGCAGAGCTCAGCAACACCTTTTTTTAAGCCCCATTTAGGGCTTGATCTAACTCCCACTTCATTTGTTCTAGTGAATATATATTTTTTTAAATTAACCCAGCAAATTCCACTTAAAATGTATCTAAAGACACTGTTAGGGATGGAAATGGAAGCACTCAGAAGTCAGAAAATGCGAAGGGTAAGGCAACACGCACTACAGGAACTCTGTCCCCTGATTCACAATTTACAATTGTCTTTTACATTATCAGATGCTATTACTTCTGCAGAATTCATTTCTCAATCAGTGCGCAGGTTGGATGGCCAGAAGTGAATGAGGTACAGACCTTGCAGTAATTATAGTATGTTTAAAAGATATAATGTAATGCATATGCACCAGAAGGGCAGAGCTGGGTGTGCCTAACTAGAGTGTTTAATTTTTTCACATACTTAAAATTCTCTTAATGTGTTTTTTTTATGCAATAGCTAGTATTGTTCCTTTTTGACCCATGGATTTAGCCAACATTTGGGGTTTTGGGGGGTTGTTTTGGTTAGGAGAAATGAATGGTGGAGTCAGGTATTTCTTTGATGCAATCCTGTTTATTTACAAAGAATGTATAAACTCCTGTTTCCCTGAACATGAGGCAGTTTCTTTGTTCACAGTTCCAAGGCTCCATCAGCCAGCACTCAGCCCAAAAAGCTTGCTCCTGTGAGGCTTTTTCTCAGGCCCACACTCCCAGAGCTTGTCCAGTTTGTGTCCTTCACTTTCTGTTCCTTCTCTGCGTTGTGGTGGTTTTTTTGCTACTGCTTTCTGTCTCGTGCACATATCTGCTAAAACAGTAGCCGGTGAAACTCTCCACTCACATGCACTTTGCATGTGCCTTAGTTTTGGGTGGTGACGTGCCTGTGCTTTGGTTAGAAGCTGCTATTGTTTCAGCTGTGTGGTTCCATAAAGGAGTTTAATTGTTTCTTATGTTTTTTCCAAATGAAGGGCAGCTGTTACATCCACCAGTTTCAAGGTTTAACCAAACCCATAACCGCATTATCCATTTGTAAAGTGCTTTGGGACTATTTGGGATGAAATCCGCTGTATTAAAAAAGTGAGTTGTTCTATGTTGCTTAATCTGAATGCTAGAAAAAATGGATTTACAATAGGGATCCAAGCCATTAACCTTTTTTTTTTTTTTTAGCTGAACAGAGGATCTGGTATGTGCCTGCTTTTTATCACTCCTAAGACTAGAAGCTAGGATGACTGAGTTTAGTGGGATTTTGTCTGGTGAACAGCAAAAAACCTGGATATCTTATTCATCATGGTATTGCTTTATAAGCAGCTATATTACAGTCAGTGCCCTCTTACTTGAAAGGTCAGTCTGCTGAATAACTTGGAGGGAAGTTTTGTGTGCTGCAGTTTCACATCCTAGCATTTTATGTTTCCACTATACAGTTTCCCATTGTCAGTTATGAGCAGACCTGTTTAAGAGAAACTCTGGAAGCATGGGACATAGCCATGCTTGTAACCCTTTGCCATAGCCACATATTTCGCTCCAATTTCTTTTGTCTCCTTCCTATCCGCCCCCAGGAAACAAATCCAATAAGATTAAAAATTAATCTCCCATATGACAAAGCTTTTAGATTTTAGTTATAAATTAAATATTTGTAGGGGTGCCTAATACCCAGTCAGTGACCTGCCCACCCCAAGTTCTCCTGATACTGCCTTAGAGTTTGCCTGCACATTTTTTGGTATTGATTTAATTATATTGGTTTAGAAACCACTATCAGTGTAATCCTCTGTGTGGACACAGTTATACTGGTATAAAAGTATTTACAGTAACTCCTCACTTAAAGTCGTCCCGGTTAACGTTGTTTCGTTGTTACGTTGCTGATCAATTAGGGAATATGCTCGTTTAAAGTTGGGCAATGCTCCCTTCTAACGTCGTTTGGCAGCCGCCTGCTTTGTCCACTGCTTGCAGGAAGAGCAGCCTGTTGCAGCTAGCTGGTGGGGGCTTGGAACCAGGGTGGACCGGCAGCAACCCTATCAGCTCCCCCTATCAGTCCCCGCTCCCCTATGTTCCCTGTGCTGCAGCCGCCAGCAGGCCAGCAATCCCTCCCCACACTGCCATGTGCTGCTCCTGCCCTCTGCCTTGGAGCTGCTCCCCAAGCCTCCTGCTTGCTGTGTGGGGTGGGGGGGGGGAGAGGGAGAGGCACTAATGTCAGGGTGTCCCTCTCCCCCCCTGCTCCTACACCCCGTTTACCCCTTCTTCTCCATATAGAGCAGAGTGGGGACACAGATGGAGAGAGACAGAGAGAGCCTGGGGCAGCAGCTGCTGTCTCAACTTCCTGATCCACTTAAAAAGACAATGCATTTAAGAGTGGGTCAGCTTACTTAAAGAGGCAGTGTGCATTTCTCTCTCTCTCCCACACACAAGGTGTGTGTCTGTCTCTGCCTGCTGTGCTATCGCCCCTCCCCTCCATTCCTGCTGTCTTGTAGAGTGAGAGGTTACATGAACAACAATGTGTTAACTCTTGAGGGCTCAGACGAATGCTAGTTCATCATTTAGCAGCAAGGTATTCCCTGGGAAATATCCCTCCCTCTACCTTCACCACCTCAACCAAGCTTCACAGTCATCACAGCTGTGAGCAGTATTAAATTGTTTGTTTAAAACGTATACTGTGTGTATATCTATATAATATATAGTTTTTTGTCTGGTGAAAAAAATTTCCCTGGAACCTAACCCCTCCCCCCATTTACATTAATTCTTATGGGGAAATTGGATTCGCTTAACATCATTTTGCTTAAAGTCGCATTTTTCAGGAACATAACTACAATGTTATATATATATAACGGAGAGGAGTGGGGAGAAATTTTTTTTAAACTCCATTAATTGTAGCACCCTTTTGGAAGCCTGACCATTTCCCCCCTATACAATTTTGTCCTTTTCTGTTTGGCAAGCCTTAATCTTTTCCTCATATTCATCACATGAAGCTGAAGTTAATACACACATACACACACATACACACAGATAGAGAATGAGAGAGTGCATGAGAGAAAGAGAAAGTCAATGATGTACTTTTAATTTCTCACTATGGCACCCTTTATGCCTTGTATATGTTTCACTGATTCTCCTCCATACAATCCACAATCAAAGCTACTAAGAAGGGGATGTTGAGGCATAACCCATCAAAATTAATACTTGAAGTCCCTAGTTTACCAGTGATAAAACCATGTATTTTTTTCATGTTAAAACTTTGAGTACCTTGCACCCAGTAGTGGAGTGACATCGGAAGAGCAGACACTGGCTCTCTCAAAACTAAAGTACTCATTTTTTGTACCAATCTAACTATATCCATTTAAGAACCACTATAGATAACTCTCCTGGTTTGGATGGAGTGTAAAGGTGTTTATAGCTGTAAAGCTTATTCCCATAAATTTACTGATATAAGTTATACCAAATACAGTAACTCCCCACTTAACGTTGTTTTCCCTTGAAGAATTAGATGTAAATGAGAATTTTTAATTTTCATGAAAAATTTCAGTGGGAAATTTTTGACTGTGTTGAAAAGCTGAAATTTCAGTTTTCAGCTGAAATTTTAATTTTAGGTTTTCATTTTTCCAACAAATCTATTTTAAAAATGTTTTTTTAAGAAAAGCAGAAACTTTGCATGAAATTTCATTTAATTGAGAACACAAATTACATTAGAAAAATTTTGACAAAACATTTCCAATCAGGCCTATGTGCTATTCTGTTGCACAACTGTATGAGTGTAACTCATTCAGATTGAGATTTTTTCTTCAAAATTTACTTCTGTGAATATTCCTTAA
Organism: Malaclemys terrapin pileata; assembly: GCF_027887155.1. Classification (NCBI taxonomy): domain Eukaryota; kingdom Metazoa; phylum Chordata; order Testudines; family Emydidae; genus Malaclemys; species Malaclemys terrapin. The sequence goes on from NC_071506.1 coordinate 107,904,060, forward strand.
TATAATTTTGAACTTGGTTTTTTTCCCTCACAAACTTTCCTTCTAAGGAACTTATTTGCTTGAACATTAGAGTAAAATTAACATAACCAGGACACAGACAAAGCTGGAATGAATTCATTTAAAAATGTTAAGGCATATTTACAGTTTTTTTTTTTATTCACCCAATTCTGTACAAGATTTACCTCATTCAAACTCCCAGAAATTTCAATGCAATTTCTGCCTGAGAAATCTGCCTAATTTTCTCTATGGTGCTTTCTGGTGCTGAAACATTATTCATGATTTAAAATCTTCTTTTACTGTGTCTTCCACACAATTCAAAAGGAACGAACAAAAACATGTACATGATGAAAAGTTGTCACGAAACACTGGTATCTCCTATCATGTCTGGTTACATTCTTCTTCCTTGAGATGGAAGATAGGGGGCAAAGGAGCCTTTCTATATTCCTTCCCACAGAGTACTATCATGGTCCCAGCACTTAGGACTCTATTCTACTTTTGCCAATAGTGCAAATCACCCGAAAGGAAAGCATAGAGGTGGAGCATGGGCAATATCTCCCTTCGCACTAGTTTGTGGAGCAGGCAGCCATCATGGGAGATGATTGCATGTGATGTTGCACCATCATGTGAGATGATTGCATCTCCTCAGACCTAATTCCTTCTGGAGCTTCCTGAAGACAGGGGAGGCTTCTCATCAATCCCAGCATAGTTCACCTTGGTGTTCTCATAATCTGGCCCTTTGACGTTGTGATATTATTGACATAAACTGGAACCATATAGATCATTGTTGCAACCACTATTATATATTTGCAGCATATATTGTACAAAGATTGTCGTGTAAGGTGTCTATGGAAAGGTTATGATTTGCTGGTTATGATTATGCTATCTGTATGTGTGTATCATTTTTGTAGTTGAAGTTATGAATATTGTCTATGTACTTGTATTTCAATGTGTTTTGAGTCTAAGTAGCCTCAGTGAAGCATTTGGTCAGCTTCCTGAGAAAGGACTATTCTCAGTAAATGCCCAATTAAGAAACACTTAACTGACAATAGACTTTGGGAGATGCCAATCCACATCTGAGCTTTCCTGGGAACGTTCAAACTAACATGTAAACAATGGCGTTGGCCTGTAAATAACTGAGTCATGCATGGACATGTGACTTGCCCATGTGACTCCACACTCCATCTTGCTGCTGTGTCCTTCCACCTGGCAGAAAATATAGAAGGTCCTGAAAACCTCTTCATTTTATCTTCAATCCTGCTTCTTACTTCTGGAGGAACCTTGCTGCAAACTGAAGCTCTGAACAAAGGACTGAATGACCCATCCCATCTGTGGATGTACTCCAGAGACTTGATTTGAACCTGCAGTCTATTCCATCACTGCTACAAGCCTGAACCAAGAACTTTGCCATTACTGTATGTAATTGAGTCCATTTAAACAATTTTATCTCTCATCTATATTTCTTTCTTTTATGAATAAACCTTTAGATTTTAGATTCTAAAGGATTGGCAACAGCGTGATTTGTGGGTAAAATCTGACTTGTATGTTGACCTGGGTCTGGAGCTTGGTCCTTTGTGATCGGGAGAACCTTTTTCTTTTACTGGGGTATTGGTTTTCATAACCATTTGTCCCCATAACGAGTGGCACTGGTGGTGATACTGGGAAACTGGAGTGTCTTCTAACGTATTCATTTCAGGCTAAATCCTAACTCTTATGTCAATTCCTGCTTCGGTTGAGGGAGAACAGAATGTCTTCTATCCCTGCACTACTCCAGGCTGCTAAGAACCAGTGGAACCACTCAGCAGTTGCTACTTGAGCTTCAAGGCTGCAGTGGCACTAGTGTGCTGCATCTATGGATAGTTTTGGGAAGTTGGTCCATATAGTTGCAGGTTAACTGGCTGCATTTCCTGAATTGCACCCCAAAACTCCCTTAGTTTGGCTTGGCACAGAAAAAGGCACTGCTCCACAGTGAACAGGAAAAACAGTCTCTTTGTGTAATCTCTGTATGGTGAGGACCCTGGGGTCCCACTCAGTGGAAGAACAACTAGTTCTTTGTGTCTGAGGCCACTCATCACCTTTCCACGGGCAGAAGGGATTTGGCTGACTAAAAGCCTCCTGGTATTGAATCACGTGATGCGGGAATTACCCCTGGAAAAATAAAATAAATCCATTTAATATTAAGACCAAACTAAACAAGATCAAGTAGACAAAAATGCCACTAGCTTTCTCCAACTGCAGTCAAATCAGGGTTAGCTGTTAAATCAATAGAGGAAAAGAGATCAGTTACTATGCCCTTCTTTTTCTCGTTAAAAGCCTAAGAAAGGTCACTCAATGTCATCTGAAGATGTTCGATAGGATTTTCATTCTGAAAGTGTTTTCCTCCATTAAGACATAACCTGCCTGCAGGGTTGGCTTTAAGCCGATTCCCCGGAATGGGGCCCCACGCCTAAGAGGCCCCCGCAACGTCCAGGGCTGCCGGCGGAGCGGGAAAAGAAAGAAGAAAACAAAAAAAGCCACGTCCTTCTTCTCCCCGCTCCCTCCAGCGCTTGCGCCGCCATACAGCTGATCAGAGCAAGCCTGGGAGGGAGGGGTGAGGAGGAGGAATGCAGTGTGTGTGCTTGGGGAAGACGTGGGGCCAGGGCGCGGATTTGGGGAGGGATCCAATGGGGCAGGGAGGGGGCGGAGTTGGGGCGGGGGGGGGGGGGGTGGCGCGAGACAATTTGCGTCCCGGCGTGGGGCCCCGCACCTGCCTGCCTGGACACTTCTTAGATCTCCATTGACTAAAATGACTTGCTTCTGATGTCTTGGCTAATGTAAATCACATAAAAAAAATGCGATCCTAGCACGTAATTATGGACCTTCATCTGTACACAATCAGCAGTCACATTGCCATTGTTTTGTCCTTGGAATTATATTGTTGTTGAAGGTGCTGATATCACTCTGCAAACATGTCTTGAGACATTAGGTCAAATTCAGAGGTGATGTGTACAGTGTTGGAGGTGAGACCCATTTAAACTCGGTTGGACTCCCTTACACTTTGTTAAATTGACGTAGACCTACTTATAACCACTGTACCATCGTGTTACGGAGTCTAAGTTGATCTAACTTACACTAAGGAGCCAGAATAAGGTCCAAGACTGTGTAAATTAAAGTAACTCTAATTCTAGTCAACTACTTACTCTGCACATACTACACACCTTTATCACATACATTTCCTCTTCCAGAACTCCAGAATAATGCAGTTTTGAGGTTGCAGTGGGATGAAAAAGCAATAGCTAACACCCCAACTAGAGCTACTGGAAGTATCTTATCCAGACAAGTGACCTTCTTGTTACACTGCACACCTCTTTTTCCATTGTTTTAAAAACGTTCTTCTTCTACTATATGTTGCTGTATTTATGACAAAGTAATGATAAATACAGTGTATATGGCATAAAATCTATGGTGGATTATTTTTTCTTGTATCTAATGCAGAACAACTGATAAGTTCTTATTCTTTTCTGAAAGATCTGACTTCTTGAATTTTCTTCGGCTTGTGTAACTTAGTTTTTCATTTAGTTGATTCAGGTCTAAAAACTTTCCATTTATGACTGTGTAGCTGTGAATATGCTCTTATGGGTTGCTTTCATTTGGGAAAGGGTGTTGATCTTTGGTAGCTTGGAAATCTCAGAGAAGAGGCAGCATTGTGTGATTAGATAGTATTCTGTTATTGCCATTCATGGTTCTGTTCGTCACCTTCAGGCAGGATTCTGTTTTTTGACTGGGCTTTATTCTTGAGGGTTTTCTGTTTCTTTTTAATGGACAGCAGGTCATTATTGTGTGACTGTTACTTTCCTGTAGACTGGTTTCTTGAATTTTATTATGTTTGTGCCTGGTGGGATATTTGAAAAATGGCCTATTTGTCTTATGCTGTGGGTCAAAGGTAATTTGCCCTCTGGCACGTGGATTCCCGCTAGTAACGGGAATAACGAAGTAAAATGGAACATCTGACACACTTTGGATTGTGAATGTAGTGCATTACTATAAGGGTTGTTGTAGTCTCCCAGCCTCAATGATGCTGTTGCTGCTCTTTTGTCTGAATTCAGCAGAGATAAGTAATCCCTTTCTGGGACAAGACTGATATGGGAGAGGAGGGAAGCTGTAAACCCAAGATTTCATTTTTGTGAGGGTCAGTGCTAGAGCCCTGCATGGATACAAAAATTTGTATCCGCATCTGAGCTGCGATCTGCATAAACCGTCCACAGATATCCTCATCCACTCTGTGGATATAAAGCGGATAGCCACAGATTTGCAGGGCTCTAGTCAGTGCCACACACACCAACATACGGTCCCAATTCTTCCTCTTTGACTTGCACCATTTTGATCAAGCCTCTATGTTACATGACTGTCCTTTAGGCAAAGAAGGCTGGATCTGACTCTCTTTGGAGCCCACCACCTTTTCTCCAAAACTGAACAGAGTAAGCAATGAAGAGAAATAGGAGGCTCTTGATTGCTTCCTTTTCTGGTTTCTACAAGGGCCCTGTCCAATTTGGATTTAAATCAATTGGGGTCTTTTTTTGTCTTCAATGGGAGCTGAGTTGGGCTCATGAGAAACTAAGACCCTGAATCTGCAAATGGAATCTGGATCTCTTTGTTCAGTAGAACATAGTACTAACCATGGATGCCATTTAACCAGCGCTAACAGATTTTCAGTATTTCATTTGCAGGACGGAAAATAGACTCATTGCTTCCTATAAAGGGAGATGGGTTCCTCTTGCTGCTTTTTGTCCTTTTTCTTCCTCACCGTTGACAATTTATATTCTAATAGTAGAAATTAGACATGGAAAAAGACAGTCAGATAGGGCCTGATCCAAAGTCAAAGGGAGTCGTTAACTCCACCGGTGCAGTATTGCTCCCTACAGTATATTCTCCAGTGATTTGGTCCAAGTTAGTTTTTGATGTTTGTCCCTTTTATAATGCACTCATCATTGTGGCATCTGAACAGAATTGTTCCATCATGTGATAGGCCTTCTTCCTCCAGTTCTTTTGGGAGATTATTCCACAGTCTCATAGCCCTTGCTCTCAGGCCATTTGTCCTGATTATTCAACCTAACTTTTCTTTTTCTTAATTTCACACCTTCTCTAAATAATTTGTTTTCCCTATTCTTGACTATTTTCTCTCTTTGGATCCTTCCTAAACTCTTACTTGTTGAGGGAATAGATAGTTTATTTTCAATGGTCTTCCACCTAGCCTTGTTCTGGGCTCATGTGGTGCTGGATGCATCAACTGAAAGCAGTATTATGAAGAAATGCTGTTTCCAGAGGCAAGGAAGGGAGAGTGGTTACATAAAACTTGGGGCAGCTTCCAAAATATAGAATAAGAATCGAACAACAGAGGGCTGATGGCACATCACCATGTCATGTCTAAGAAGATGGATATTATGACCCTGGATATGATACACAAGATGATTGTATCTACTGTACCACTTTAGTCTGTTCCCAGATGGTGGAAGACAACTTTTCATTTCTTTCAGTCTACTTAGCATGGCCTCTGGGAATCTCAAGCTTTTTGACAAATATAACATTCTCAGTGAGCGACACTGGAGGATCTTTCAGAGGGTTGAAAGTGATATTGTATGGAACTTTTCATAACTCTAAATCAGTACATACACATCTTATGAGGTTTAAGGTTTGTTAGGTAGGGGTATTTGTGGTGGGAAAACAAACATCCAGATAGACTAAATTACAAGAGGTTTTTTTTCTTTTGTTTTTGTAACATCTTCCCTTTTTCATATCAGCACATTGTGTTTTGAACTGGGTCTTTATTGAACAATATCAACAATACCAACAAGGCAATCACAAAGCTTCCATACCTCTACTTTAACCAGTTTATTCTTCTAGAACATGCACTAATCCATGGCTTGTCTGTCTTGGGCTTTGACATGCAGAAACTCTCTACTTATTACAATGTTCACAAATCTTGACTGGATTGTTTGGTCAAAGAAGTTGAAGAATGCTACTATGAAGTCATGAGGCTCTAAAGACTTCATTTTATCACCATGTGAGTAGATTTTAATTTTAGAGTTGTGGGTTTGTTTGTTTTATCTATCTATCTATCTATCTATCTATCTATCTATCTATCTATCTATCTATCTATCTATCTATCTATCTATCTATCTATCTATCTTTTACTTGTTGCACCTTTTCTTCCTTGTTGAGACCCATTTTATTTCTGAGCAAATGTGTTTTCTTTCAAGGACATTTGAATACAATAACATGTAGCTTGTATGTACAGATTTTATATAGTGTGAAGGGCACATTGTATAGTTAAAGATAATGCAACTGTCTCTCAGGTGTCGCCTGTTACCTGGGAAATTTAATTTAGAACATCTGAATTATGGAGGCATTGGTAGCAACTCCGTAGTTGAGGCTGAATTGTGATTTCCACTTATAGCAGGACTAAATCCCTCTTTTCATCTTTAATGATGGAAATTAGTCTCTGAATTTGGTACAGTATCTTTTCAAGGGACAATTGCATTTTCTAGGGCAAAATATTTGCTAACCTTTTCAGAGTTAACACATAAAAATGCAATGATCCCTCCTGAAATTTTGCTCTGACTTTCTCTCCTTTCATTAGTATCATCTAGTTAAACAGCCACAGTCCCAATCAACTCCAAAATTCTCTCTCTCTCTCTCTCCCACACATGCACGTACACAGACACTGTGATAATATCCCAGACACGGGAGACTCTCTTGAAATTTTCAAATTAAACACATTCCTCTTATTGAGGATAAGTTAAGTGAATTCCTCCAAGATTAGCTTGTGGAACGATGCGGATCCATTATCTGATGCAGCCTCCTTGTCTGCACTGCACAGGCTGGCTCTGTGCCTCCAGTCCTTATGTAGTGACCCTCCGCCAGCCCCTGAACCTAGATGACTTTATGCCCACCCCTAGCCATGACCCTCTCCCAGTTGAGTACATGGTAAACTTTGCCAACAGTCATTGTTTTACGAGCCCCCTCTGGCTTGTCAGAGCAGAGCTCCCCTTTGGTGAACATGGGAAGTTTGTCAAACACATGCTGCCTTAGTCGTGGTGCTTAGAGCTCCATTTGTCAGGGGAGCTTGTTTGCAAGTTTCCCTCTCTCCCTTATCCCCTATGTCCCAGACCTTAACAGCAAAAGGAGGGGAAGGTGGTGAGGACAGGGAAAAGAGAGACAAACTTCCCTTAAAGATGGGACTCTGAACTCTGCTGCTGAGGCTAGTGAATTTTCCATTGTTTGCCAGAGGGGGAGCTTTGTTCTGCTGAAGAGGAGTGAACGGGAGGTTTCTCAGACTAATACTTCTAATGATCACACTATAGGAGATCAATGGAAGACGGGGGAGTCACTGTGTGAATTAGAAAAACTGGCTGTGTGCATTGTGGGTGGCTGGAAGTGATAAGAAGTTTGTGGCGGCGAAGTCTGTGAGTGTGTGTGGATTTTCTGTTATGATGATTGGGTGGTCAGGCCTATAAATTAAGGTTGCCCTGGATGTTAATGTAACCTCAGCTGGATACTTTCTTGACTTTTTCTTTGATTGAACTTTAAGGAAATGCATTGGAGCAACCTTAACTCAAACCTAACCAAGCTTTATTTTTGTAGGGGAAAATAAGAGCCCTTGTTATTTTTAAAGTACTTTTAATCTTTTTAAAAATGAATTATCGCACTGTTCTGTAACCCAGCCTCATTTGAAAAAGCATTTCAAAATGACACACCAACTGCATGTAAAACTCACTACAGCACAGTAACATTACTACCAACCTGCTGGAATGGGGAAAGATGCCTCTTCTCTCTATTAATGTTTTACAAGGAATTCTTCTGGTGACTGAAAATGTAAGTCATGATTTTCCTTTATCTGGAGCTCTGGGCTGTCTGTCTATGCCTATGTGCTGAAAGGCATTGATGTACTATTGAAAGAGCACCACACTGCTCATTTAATCAGCCTTGGCAGTGCATTTTACATAGAGTAGATCACATCTGACTGATTTATCACAGACTTTGAGGTATATTTTCCTGCTGGAGCAGGCATCTCTCCTATTAATGGTGAAAGGAGTTATACGCATGTGTCAAACAAAACCTCTCCATTGTCTGCTTGCAGTAATATTTCTGCAGATGCAGTCCCACCTACAGAATAAGACTGTGGGTGAGTATTTTGTTAATATGTTTTGGAGAATTAAATCTGTGTAGCAAGACCACTACAGAAATACACCATATCAATTGGTTTCTCTGGGTATCCCTAAAAGATGGATCTTTTCACACATTAATCTCCTGTGCTCTACTGGGGAACATTTGGACTGACAATTTAATAATATTAAAGGGAATAATATTACGTGCCTTAGCTACCAGACCAATTAAGTAAATACTCAGAACAATGCACCTAAAGCTTTAAGCAGGTACTTTCTCCATCTCTCTGCCTGTCATAAATAAACACCCTCTTCCATTAGAACAGTGGTTCCCAAACTGGGGTTCGTGAACCCCTGGGGGTTCACAAAATGTTACAGGGGGTTCTCAGGAAAAAATTCCCTAATGGCGGACAGAACTATCCGTAGGGACCCTGGGCAGTACGGGCCTTGGGGACTTCCAAGAGTTAAGCAGATCAAAGCAAGCATATCTATCACACTGAGGAGATTTAAACTTCAAGACTCCTTTTATGAAATAGAAAGGGAGGTGGATATTTTTTGCTGTTTTTAAAATTAAATAGGCTGCTACTGTTGTTTTAAAATTATTATGAAGAACAAGTTTAAACTTTGTTGTAACATGCATTGTTTGCCTGGACTGCTCAAGACCTGAATGCTTGTATAAGAGGAACTCTTTCAGTTTGCTTCTTAAATACCTTCATGCTTTTTCACATCAGATACTCCTTGATAAAACATAGGAGCCAGAGGCGCCAGTATGGGGGGGCGACGAGGGTCACATGGTGCCCCCACGTCAGTGTGGCGCCCCATGGATCCCTGCCCTTTTTTTCCAGTGGCTCCCGTGGGCTCCCCACTTTTCTGGCTTTGACCCCGCACCCCTTTTTTCTTCTGGCACCTCTGATAGGAGCCTTGTCTTATAACAGGCTTAATCAAAAGTGATACAAGCTACAAAAGTGAGATCTTGGAAAAGTGTTGCCATTTTCATAATGTAATAAAAATACTGTAATGATAAAAAATAATTAATAAATAGTGTGTAATAAGCATGTCATAAAAACAAATGTTATATTTCCAAGATCACTGCTTTTATAATTTATTCTAGGTAAGGGAGAAAATCCATGGAAATATTCGTTTTTAGGAGGGGGTTCACGAGACTTGACATTTTAGTGAAAGGGGTTCGTGAGTTGTTAAAGTTTGGGAACCACTGCATTAGAAGAGCAAATGGTGCATGTTTCTGCTGTATTTGAAAATTTCTGATTAGCCAGCACAGATATCTTCATACAGTTTTATATGAAACACATCTGCATGGAGCCCACCCACAGCCAGGGGTGAAAAGGATACAAGGGTTCATCTATCTAATCTATCATCTACGCAAGCTGTGCCCTGAATGAGCTGGGCACAGCCCATGTACGTGGAAAGACTCTGCCCTGAGGGGTACAATCAAAATATGTGCATCATAGACATCGGTTGGTTTATTTTTTTGTATTAATTAAATACACGTCTACTTCAACTGACTGGCCCCCCAGATGATCTATCATTAGTTGGTCTAGCTTCTTGTACGCCTCACAGAAGAGAAATGGGTCTTGAGGAGAGGGTAGGAGAGGGAGAAGGGAACAAATGAGTGGTCATGGCTGGTATTATTAGTGGGGACAACGGGGGTTTGAGGAAATAAAATAATTTCTTGTGGTCTCAGTCCAGGGGAAAACACACCCTAGACATTCAAGCTACTGAATGTATAGTGATCAGCTGATATCCAAAAGTAGAAGATGTCTTGTGTTGTGCGTTTTCTGCAGACTAGTAATTAGCCGTATAGGGATAGAGATGGATCCTATACATTGAAGTGTGAATATTTATGAACATGTATTTATTAATCTAATGAGAGGAACATGTTGTTTCTCCCTAAATACAGGGGCCCATATTTATGATGCAATTTGCCATTACTTGAGTGAACCCTAGTGCGTTTGTGTGGATTGTGCTACAGGGAGCAGAGCAAGACTGGATTAGAGAGACATGGTGATGGTGGGGAGAAAAAAGTGCCTGGCCTCACTTGAATCTAATTAGAAGAAGTGTAAAAATCCTATGTCAAATTCAAAGGTGTCTTCTATATTGGATCAGTTTCTAGTCTTGGCATTGCTTTACCACTACCAGAATGTTAATATTTTCCTTAGAATCTCTTCATGTATTTAATAGGGGAGTCAGTGTGTCCTAGGGGACAGAGCACTGGATTGGGACTCAGGAAACCGGGTTATGCTGCTGGCCTACTTGGTGACCTGTGGCAAGTCATTTAATCTCTCCATGCTTCAATAAATTAGAGGATAATGATACTGACCTCCTTTGTAAAGCACTTTGGGATCAGCTAATGAAAAATGCTACATAACAGCTAAGTAGTATTATTAGTAGTATTATTAATTTCCAGTTTAATTTTTAAAAGTGGGATATAATTCAGTTAAAATATTTTTAAACAAGTTTATATGAACATTTCTGCAGCCATCCCACCATTGCCTGTGGTCTTGCCCGATTACTTTATAAACTTAGCAAGATTGGGCCTGGGTAGTAATTGGATAGACTGCCTCAGACAATTTAGGGGCTATAGGAAGTGGGGATGATGAGTCAGTGTGATGTTCTTCCTACTGACTCAGTACTGAACTAATATCTCACATATGAGTAGTGGTTACTGTTTTGGTATAGATGTCAAATCAAGGCCACATCCATTTGTGGTCATTAAAGATCACATGGCATGCTTTGCATATAAAAATAGAGGTGTTAGTCTCTGTGTCCTCATCAAATTCCAGCTTGGATAATTAAATTTTATTGGCATAAATTTCCCTGGTAATTTAATTGGACAAGACATTAATCTTCACTTTCTGCCCTAAACAATGGCGTAGGGGTATCTATATCTAGTCTGAAAAATGCTTTGGGAATACTCTGGATGAAAGGCGCTAGAGAAATGTAAGATACTGTGTTTTGTACATGTAAAGGTTTTGTTAATTCATAGAGATTTTTTTAAATTTAAAATCTATTGCTATGGAAATTAACAAAGGCAAAGACCCATGCATTGAGACTCACCCATTGGCAAAGAGGCCAGTTAGTGGTCTCGCTGGAGTGTTGCTTCTATCAGCTTTTGTCATGTGTAAGCTATTGTTTTATTGGGGAGGAGAGCTCCTATCCTCAAATTTCCCCCCTTTAGACTTTAGAAGCATCTTTTCTGTGACGCAACCAACATCTCTCAGACTGCGAATAACAGTCTATGATGGCATATAAATTTGGGTGCCCATTTGGCAGCACGTCAACTGTTTTTAACAGAGAAAAGTAATATTCAGATTTGAAGTTGGGCATCACTTCAGAATTGCAGAGTGCCTCAGAATAAACACGGTGAAACATCCTGACATCACTCTGATGCAATGCCATAGCACAAACTTCGCATCACACATCAGGATGCTGTGGCATGCTTATGTTATGGCTCTCTGTGACTTCATTTGGGATATATCCCCCCTCCCCATTCCTTTACATGGAAAGACAACAGGGGATGTTCTTTTTGTCTCTCTCCCTCCCTCCTAATCCATTTCTGGATGCTTGAAAGGAGCGGGAACATGTCAATTACTGACTCCAGTTTGTTACTTAGGGCCTCCTAGAAAGGGGAGCACTTCTGTGACCAATCCTCCAATCACTGTACCTGAGACCATGTACAATGAAAGGAATCCATTCCAAATTGTAGACTTTGCAAGAGCTTCATGTTGTGTGCAGCAATTTGGCAGACAGCTTTAGAGTCACAGGTTGAGTCACTACCTTAAAATTTTTACCAGTAAAATACAGCTGGCAATGGAAGCCAAGGTGAAGAAACACCTGAAGCAAGCTTTTCTTTAAAAACAGATAAAACAGTAGTCCCCTTGGCTATCACGGTATGTGGATATTGTGAAGTACATGCACTGTCTTTGTTAGAAGAAGTCTTTTTAAAAAGTATTGTTGGGTTTGCTTGTCAGTAACATTCATGAGCTGCACTAATTTTGAAAAATTCAGAATGGAGTTTTGCCACTTTAGAGATAATCCATGAAAGCTCTCTTCCTGCAGACAGCAATAAATCATCCCGTCCACTAAAAGCCTGGATGTCATTTGAAATTTATTGCACAGAGCTGGTAGTGGACTTAAAAGCCATTTCACGTGTCTTATTACTTCAGTCATCTAATTTATGGGTTTCAGCCACAATTGTAGTTGAAAAAGTATTTTCCTTCAACTGATCACTATGATTGCTGCTTTTGCATTCATTTTTCCTTTGCACTCGATTTTTATATCTTCTATGATAATTGCAAGTGTATTTTGGCATCTAGGAGAGTTTCTTTCAGTTTCAGATCTAAAGGTGCCATCCAGGCTGATGGAGATTGACTAAGCTTTACCAGTTCTTAGCTACACTTGTCAAAAGGTATCTTAGTTATTGTTAGTTGAGCAATCTTGCCCTGGGGAAGGAGAAGCTGTCAAGAGCTCCCTTGTTTAACATGAGAATCTGTGGCTCCGTGGAGGGAGTATGAAGGCAACCTATTAAACGCAGATGAGGTAAGCATAAGTAGCGCACTTAACACAAAGGATGATAAGATAGTGGTGCCCTTTATGCTGTACTGCAGAGACATTTTTTCTTTTCCCATTGTGAAAACTAGTCTGAATTTACTCCCCCAGATTAGAGCTTTCTTTAATGCCAATCATTTTGATCTCCACAATGAAAGACAAAATGAATGACAACTCGTAAACCAAATAAAAAGAAGAAACAAATGTGAAAATATTACCTTGAAAATATAATGCATTATTTTGTTTGTAGATTATGAGGCTTTGGGCTAAAACCCACATAGTCACACCAAACATTGAATGACTCATTCTGGTAAATGAATTCTTTCTTTGTGTATTTGTGTGTAGGCATATAATAGAAATGAGTGATTATTATTTTAACACTTCCCAAAAATGTGCTAGGTACCTCCCATTATAGGAAAAATGAGACATAATCCTTACCCTGAGGAGCTTACACACTAATTCCGAATGTGGCTAAATGAGGTGTGTAGTAGGACAGGAATAGTATCAGTGATAACTTGGTTATTCAGCAAAGGTTAGAGCACAGCATGATGGCACAAGAATTTATGTAATGAGGTAAATTGATAGAATGCATAAGTACCACACTGAGCTGGTAACTTTCCTTTAGGCCAGGGGTAGGCAACCTATGGCACGGGTGCCGAAGGCGGCACGCGAGCTGATTTTCAGCGTCACTCACACTGCCCGGGTCCTGGCCACCGGTCCGGGGGGCTCTGCATTTTAATTTAATTTTAAATGAAGCTTCTTAAACATTTTAAAAAACGTACTTACTTTACATACAACAACAGTTCAGTTACATATTATAGACTTGTAGAAAGAGACCTTCTAAAAATGTTAAAAGGTATTACGGGCATGTGAAACCTTAAATTAGAGTGAATAAATGAAAGACTCGGCACACCACTTCTGAAAGGTTGCCGACCCCTGCTTTAGGCATTGGAGAAGAAATGGCACTTCAGGGGGATTTAAGAAGAGAGGACTGTGGCCTTGTGGAACAACTCAGGAAGCAAGTTCCATGCTTAGAAGAAGGGACAGAGATGGTTGTGAGGAGAAGTGGTAAAGACAATGTCAAGGCTGGCATCAGTGGGAAGGTGACATGAAAAGGAATGAAGGTAGATAAGTAGGAAGGCCCTGATGTCAAGAAGCTTGAATTTGATGTAGTGGAGTATGGGAAGCCAGTGAAAGGGCATGATACGTTCAGATCTGTGAGCAGAGATGATTTTAGTGGCTGCATTTTATATGGACAGGAGTGGGATAGTGAGAGTGTCCAGAACCCAGAGAGGAGAGGTGGTCATGGTAATTAGGATAGGACAGGGGTTCTCAAACTTCATTGTACCATGACCCCCTTCTCACAACAAAGTTACTACATGAGCCCAGGGGGAAGGCCTGAGCCCAAGCCCTGCCGCCCCGGGTTGGGGAAGAGGGGGCCGCAGCCCAAGCCCCGCTGCCCTGGGTCGGGGTTGAGCTCAGGCTTCAGCTTCAGCCCTGGGTCCCAGCAAGTCTAATGCTGGCCCTGGGGACCCCATTAAAACGGGGTCGTGACTCACTTTGGGGTCCCAACCCACAGTTTGAGAACCACTGGGATAGGATATGATGAGGGCATGGATTAGAGCATTGCCTTTTGACAGGGAGAAAAAGCTGGATCGTAGGAACATAGTGTAAGCAGAATTGGTCCATGTCTGCAGGTGTGGGGAAAGAAAGGGAGGAATTGGAGATGCAGGAAATGGAGAGGGTTTCTGAGGAAAAATCATGACTTCAACTTAACCATGACTAAAGCTGATGATAAGATAGAGATCATATTTTGCATAATAAAATGTATTTAGATTCTATAACAGCGGTGTTCCAAGTATCTGAGAACATAGGAGTATTCTATGCCACCGACCCAGGATGCAGTATTTGACAAGAGAGCCCTTGCTTCCTGGAGTCGGGAGCTTCATGGTCAGCCCACATGTGGGTTGAGGGGTTTTACACAGTCTTCTATTCTCAGTCACTTTCCCGCCCCCCCCCCCACTGTCTCTGCTGTGGCTATAATCATGACACACAGGCACAACTGTGCAGCAGAGACAGTTGACAGTATGCTCCGAGACCGTAATGCCTCTTAAACTGATTGTGAACAGGCCAAGACAGGGCTGTCCTTAGGATTTATGGGGCCCTACGCAGTATTATTTAACTGGTGCCCCCATGCCCAACTTGGGGCACAGCCAACACCCCTGCCTGCGGACCTCCAGAAGATCTCCCCCATTGCTGACATGCACCAAGCTTCATATGCAGAAGACGCTGCGGCAGCCCAGGGGGAGAGGGACGAGGCAGCAAAGGATACCAAGCCACCCGGCCCACCTCATGGTGGCAGAGAGTCACAATTCCCGCAGAGACACCCCCTACCCTCTCCGTCATGCAGAATGCACCGCGCTGGCACATTCGGCTCTGTGGATACGGCCCCTGCCTAAGGAGACTGCAGTGCACGCTGGGTGTGTGGGAGCTGACTGCTCTTACCTGCTGTCCCGGTGGTGCCCCAAATTTTCAGGTGCCCTATGCAGCCGCGTATGCCTAAGGACGGTCCTGGGCCAAGGACACCTCTTTTCACCCTTTCCAGCCCAAAGACACAGCTAAAGTGGAATGAGTAAAATACCCTCATAGAGATGCTTTGATTTTACTGTTGGCCATGGTTTGCAGGCTTTATGAAAATTCATAGCTAAATCTTCTTCTTAGTGTATGCTCAACGTGCCTCAGGTGGCACGAGACCAGGATTCATCACCGAATTTGGTCGGCTGGTTGGACCATTAGCTACCCTGGGCCGGGCGATCCATGCCCCCCATAGCTAAATGAGACTGCATATCATAGGTGCTTGAACTAGGAGTGTGGGGGGTGCTGCAGCGCCTCCTGGCTTGAAGTGGTTTCTATTATCTACAGTTTGGTTCAATGGCTCTTAGCACCTCCACTATAAAAATTGTTCCAGCACCCCTGCCACATATGATGCCAGGTGGAGTGGTTAGTGGTACTGTAGTAATGCCAACTGTGAGATTGTGTCCCATTGCACTAAATATCACGTGCACACGTGGTGAGAGACTGTCTCTGCCCCAAAGAGCTGACAGTCTAAATAGACAAGACCGACAAAGGAATGTGAGGAAAGGAGAGATAGAGGGGTGAATTGACCTACCCATGGTCAAATAACAGGTCAGTGACAGAGCCAGGAATGGATAATTCTCAAATTCTACACATATGTGGACCTGGGCCAGCAACTTCAGACAACAGAGAAAGGGAGTGGTAGTCAACTGTCTTCTGGGCCCTGCAAAGAGGACCTGAACATAGAAGTCCAATCAGATAACCTAGAAGCATAGGCCCATTGGGGGTGCACTATTTGCAGGGAATGGATGGTAGGGGCCTGTACATGTTTATAGAAGTTTTAGATAAGCATCCTAACTTCTGGATTCTTATCTGAGCTTCTGTGCTTGTTTAGTGGTTAGCTCATCCGCTTCATTAGTGATTACTGTGACGGGATTGAATTTTAGTCACTTAAAGTGGCTAAAGTCTTTTGTTCATTCTTTTGGAAGTATTAACAGGTTTGCAAATCCTTGCCATGTAAATATCAGAAACAAGATAATTATTACAACGGTAAGCTGTTGTTTGAAGAGACGTTATACAGGAATATAGTAATCAGATGTCTGTTTAAGGGGTCTGAGCATCACTGCAACACCTATGCCATGTCATTTCTAGTGATTTTATAAAACGGTGTAATCAGAGATGTCACTCATTTAACAGACCCGGCATGTCCATCAAATGTTAATGCACAAAAATATTGGACAGGTGTGCTGGCTTTTTGCAGGTGAATGTACTTTAAGTGTTCAGTATTACGACTGATAATTTTCTGAGCTGGCCTGTGACTTTTTAAAGACGTTCACATTCAGATTTTAATGGCCTCTATTGAAGTGATTCTGATTATAGCGTCCGGTGGAAGGAATAGCATCCATTAGCACCCTTTTCTGCACCCAGAGTGACTTCAAAATTAGTAACTTTCCTCATACGTTGGATGCATTTGCTGTGATCGGTCTGTTTATTTTTTTTAAATCAACTATATGCACAACCTCAAATTGTAGAAAGGAAACGATATTTTGAACTGTAAAATATTTTTGAGAATGAAAGAAATAAAAAAACATGGGTTCTTGAAGGATTTTCTTTGCTTGCAATAAAGACCTGGTTCATTCCACATACAGGAGTATGGAACAATCAGTCTTAGGCAATGGATGCTTGGATTCCAATTTCTGGAGTAATCTCATCTGTGTTCGCTGTGAAGCCGTTGCATGAACTCTGGACCCACTAGAGCTCTGCAGCCATGGAAACTAGTACACATTCTCTGGGGAAAAAACGAACCCACCTGATGTGGTCTTCTAGATGCTCTCATATTCCCCAAGGTCTGCTGGGGAATGGGACATATTTCCTCCTCAGGGCCGGCTCCAGGCACTAGCTTGGCAAGCAGGTGCTTGGGGCGGCCACTCCGGAGAGGGGCGGCAGATCCAGCTATTCGGGGGCAATTCGGCGGACGGTCCCTCACTCCTGCTCGGAGCGAAGGACCTTCCGCCGAATTGCCGCTACAGATCCCAATCGTGGCTTATTTTTTTTTTTTGGCTGCTTGGGGCGGCCAAAATCCTGGAGCTGGCCCTGTTCCTCCTTCACATGAGTGACAGGCAGCCTGGGGAACCTTACGGAGACTGTCTGAAAAGGGCTTTTATCCAAAGAAAGAAAATGGTGGCTGTCATAGAAAAAAAAAGTACCTTTCACATCTTGTTTTAAAAAAGAGCCCCATAAGATAAAATAATTGTAAAATGACTTAGTACTTTTATAGCACAATGTGCAAAGGGCGGTTCTTAATCCTCACAATTCCCCTGTGATGTACATAGATAAATATAATTATCTCCATTATCCACATGGGGAGTCTGGAACATAGGGGTGTGGTGACATGCTCAAAGCCCCACAGAAAGTTAAGTGGAGGGTAGGGTGACCAGATGTCCTGATATTATAGGGCCAGTCCCGATTTTTGGGTCTTTTTCTTATATAGACTCCTATTACCCTCCACCCTCATCCCGATTTTTCACATTTGCTGTCTGGTCACCTAGTGGAGGGCCAAGATTAAAACTTGGGAATTCTTTGCTTCCAACCCATTGATCATTCCTCTAGACCAGTGGTTCTTAAAGCTGGTCCGCCACTTGTTCAAGGAAAGCCCCTGGAGGGCCGGGCCGGTTTGTTTACCTGCTGCGTCTGTAGGTTTGGCCGATTGCGGCATCCACTGGCCGCAGTTTGCTGCTCCAGGCCAATGGGGGCTGCGGGAAGTGAAGCGGGCCAAGGGATGTGCTGACTGCCCTTCCCGCAGCCCCCATTGGTCTGGAGTGGAGAACTGTGGCCAGTGGGAGCCGTAATCGGCCGAACCTGCGGACGCAGCAGGTAAACAAACCGGCCCGACCCGCCAGGGGCTTTCCCTGAACAAGTGGTGGACCGGCTTTGAGAACTACCGCTCTAGATGCCCTGCCTTTCTGACAGGAAAAGGATGGGATCCTCCTAGCCCCAGAACCAAATAGGGGTTTCTAACCCATTAGGGCTGCAGTAACTTTTGTCTTCAATAGTTTTAGTACACAACAAAGAAGGTCATGGAACCATACAGGGCTGGTGAAGGAAAGTGGATGGGACACTCTGTGGCTCTTGTCTTCACAGATGGCGTGAATCCCTTCACCATACATTTGCACATGGCCTGACCATCCTCAGGGCTGGGTGGCTCAGTGGATAGCCACCATACCCATTGCCAATGTGTAAATTGGCCGGAGGATATGGTTCTGACAGATCAGTGGCTTTAAACCCAGAATGCACATTTCCAAATTAAAAACAGATTTTTGGAACTATCTATATTTACCACTTATGACTCTCAAACACAGATCTAACAAGGAAGCGATGTAGAGTTTGACTCCCAAACATTCATTAAGTCTTAATTTCTGAGAATCAAAGAAAAGAGTCAAAGAAAAACAGCGTATAACAATATTCTGACTCCTAAGAGGCATGTTTGCTGCTGCTTATGCCACCCAGGAAGCTATGTAAACTGACAGCCGGGGTTGGGAAAAATACATATCCTGAAGCTTAATATCAGACTTCTGCAGATTCTAAGCACCACCTGTGTATATCTGTGGATACTGGAGTGCATCCAAGAGGAGGCTGAGGAGAGAGACAAAAATGAGATGATCACAACAGCAGGAGGAGGCAGTAGAACCAATTCAGTGTTTAGATGACAGTGTTGTGGGAAGTTTGCTTTACAAATCCACTGCTGTTTAGAAAGCTGATGCTGTAATACAGAACACAGCACTGGAAGTCCCAAGATGGCAAAAGATTAATGAGCATGGGTTAGGTTTTTAACAGCTTCTGGTTGATTTTTTTCCCATCATGTACGTAATGGTATGCAAATACAAACAAATTAGTTAAATATTAACATTTTTTTTAAAAGATAATAAATAGCAGCACAAGCCAGAGCTCCTACATCTAACAACGAAACAATAATAAGTTGTCAGTTCCAAAATGAGTTCAACAGAAATGATTTTGATAGAGAGGGAGAAGGTCATAATTAGTTAATACTTATATAGAGCCATCAGTTTTCATGGGGCCTTACAGAAATAAGAGAAATCTCAGTCTCTATGGAGAAGAGTTTACAATCTAAAGACTTGGGCCTGAGCAATTAACATAGCTGTTAACGTCAAGAGAGGTATGATGATTTACACCAGCTAAGGATCTGGCTTGTAATGTAAGCATTACATAGATTGCCTTTATTGCATTTCTTATGGTAAGACCCTAGAATCATAGAATATCAGGGTTGGAAGGAACCTCAGGAGATCATCTAGTCCAACCCTCTGCTCAAAGCAGGACCAATCCCCAACTAAATCATCCCAGCCAGGGCTTTGTAAAGCCTGACCTTAAAAACCTCTAAGAAAGGAGATTTCACCACCTCCCTAGGTAACCCATTCCAGTTCTTCATCACCCTCCTAGTGAAAAAGTTTTTCCTAATATCCAACCTAAACCTCCCCCACTGCAACTTGAGACCATTACTGCTTGTTCTGTCATCTGGTACCACTGAGAACAGTCTAGATCCATCCTCTTTGGAACCCCCTTTCAGGTAGTTGAAAGCAGCTATCAAATCCCCCCTCATTCTTCTCTTCTGCAGACTAAAAAATCCCAGTTCCCTCAGCCTCTCCTCATAAGTTATGTGCTCCAGCCCACTAATCATTTTTGTTGCCCTCCGCTGGACTCTTTCCAATTTTTCCACATCTTTCTTGTAGTGTAGGGCCTAAAACTGGACAACCGTAGATGAGGCCTCACCCCCCAGATGAGGCCTCACCAATGCTGAGTAGAGGGGAATGATCACGTCCCTCGATCGGCCCCTACTTATACAGCCCAAAATGCCGTTTGCCTTCTTGGCAACAAGGGCACACTGTCGCCTCATATCCAGCTTCTCATCCACTGTAACCCCTAGGTCCTTTTCTGCAGAACTGCTGCCTAGCCATTCAGTCCTAGTCTGTAGCAGTGCATGGGATTCTTACGTCCTAATTGTAGGACTCTGCACTTGTCCTTGTTGAACCTCATCAGATTTCTTTTGGTCCAATCCTCTAATTTGTTTAGGTCCCTCTGTATCTTATCCCTACCCTCCAGCATATGTTCTGGCTACAGCTGGCCAAAGTCTTCCTCAAAGATTCAGATTTTTAAATTGATTTCCATCATCCTTGGTCATGTCCTCTGTGTTTGCTTTCTGTGACCATTCCTGCAATCAAGTTTTGACAACACAAATATCATCTAGAAGCAAATTTGAAAGATGCACATGCCTTCTCAGGAGCCAAATTTTGAATCTGCATGCACAATTATTTGTGCCAGAAGTGCTTGTGTACTCATTCATTCTGGAAATAGAAATAGTACCAGGTGACCACTCACAATTATCCAACAGAATAGCAATTATGGGCAGTGCATAGAGTTAAAAATGTTGCCCTAAAATTGATTGAATGCTTACAGAGGAACTTGAAGGAATTATGATCTGCTCATAGAATTTCCATGCGCAGAAGGGGCTAAATTCATCCAGTAAATGGCTCATTGTGAATTATGTGCTTCGCAATGTTTCTGTTTGGATCCCATAATCAGACTAGGAATTGAACAAACCCTTTATAACATTAGTGTAGCTTATTACTTGACTGGATTTAGTTTCTGCTATTTCCCCTTGGTTTTTGTTTTTAAAGCAATATTTGTTACAAGAATCAATATCTTTCCATTTTCTGGTCTCTTTACAGTCTTTGCCAGGAGATGGGAGATATGGAAATGAGAGCACCTTCTCTGTAGTCTGTTGGCTGTTTCTTTTAATGACAAGGTCAAAGAAAGAGTCTATATGATGACTCCTCCCTTCCATGAGGCCAGAGACACACAAAGGCAAAGTGGATTGGAACACCCACAGCCATGCAGCATAGCACACAGCAAATTGCTAATGAACCTATATTTCAATTTAAACTACAAAGTATTAGCAAAAAATAAAATGCTCTCTGTGCTTTGTTTCCTGCTCCCCCTCCCATTTTTCCTCCACCCCCACACATTTAATTAGAAAATCTGATGCAGCCAGAGACGTTATCTGCCATACAGTGTGTGTTTGTGAGGAATGCATTCTTTGACGTAGCTGATAAGCATTCTGTGGTGTGAGTAGTTAATTGGTAGTGAAAAGGAAATGTCTGGACTAGCATATGAGAAGCTTCCTAACTGTTTCTCCTACCGCTGGTCTCACTGGTAGTAAGTTCGTGAGCCAAGGTGTGATATGGTGTACCAGTGGCTAGAAGGTCATGCCAATATTGCCCTCCCCCTAGCAGAACTGTACAGAGAACCTGCACCTTTGGAAACAGTTCTAAGCCCCCACTCCCCTTCTTTGTAAGGAATGGGGATAAAATACAGTGATCCCAAGTGTGTAGGGCCAAATCCTCTCCTTGGGCCACATTAGTCAGCAAATATTTTGAGATCAGGATAGGGGGAAAGTTGATTTTATTGTGACTTTCCCTGCCAAAGCCAAATAAAGCTCATTTGAAAACAAACGGCAATGGTTTGGGTTAGTTGAAAGACGTTGTCAATGCTGGCAAACCGAATATTGTCTCTTCTTGTTATTTACTTTGTGTTGCAGACACGTGCCTTGTGCAGTCTGCTATTCCCTGGTGTGCTCGGCTGCACCATTCTGGTGAGCGGGTAGCAGTCAAATTTCTAAGACCCTGGCACTTTAGAAGAGATCAAAGCAGAGCTCAGGTTACTTTTTGTTAACCTTTTCGCCAGCTAACTGTTAACCACTCATTATATGCTCTGGCCAAATCCTTCCCTGTGCTTGATGGGTATGATGGTGGGGGGAAGAAGATGTGAAGAATCCTGCAGTGCTCTCATGTGGTAGCAGTCAAGATTTATATCTAGCACTTAAGAAAATGCTAAGGTGGGGAGGAGGGTAAGAGGTGTTGGCCATCATGGCCTCAAGGGCATAGTCTTCTGGTTAGAGCTAGGCCTCCAGCTGGCAGAAGCATGTGCACACACTCCTCCTTTTAGGGGAAGCAGTAAGTAAGGCATACATGGTAACACTTTCCTTTCCCACCAGCCCTCTGGCATCCTATCCTATACAAGCAGGGTTGTTCTTGGGCCATATGCTGATCCTGCACTGCTCTGCTGTCCTTCCTGCATAGTTCCCACCAGTAACTGCTGTGGGTTTAATACATAGAGTCCAGTCAGGGCCGGCTCTAGGTTTTTTGCCGCCCCAAGCAAAAAAAATTTTGGCTGCCTCCCATCCCAGCCCTGGTCTCCTCGCCGCACGCCCCGCCGCCCCAGCCCTGGTCTCTCCCCCATCCCCCTGCTGCCCCAGCCCTGGGCTTCCCCCCCCCGCACCCTCCTTCCACCGCAGCCCTGGGCTCTCCCTCCCCCCTCCACCTGCACCCTTCTTCCGCCGCAGCCCTGGGTCACTGGTAACTCGCTCCCAGGGCAGGTCATTCAGCAGGAATTTTAGATGTGCACAGAACACAGACAGGATTGGTTCCCATATGGTTACAGAACTGCAGTAAAGTGGAACAATTTTCAGCTTGTGTGATTGGAGGATATCTGGATGCATATTATAAGACTGTCCTACATAAATGAGGAAAAGTTGAGGTGCCTTTATTATTCTTTTGTTCCACTCTTTCTTTCTATGGGGAATTTGCCAATGCAATATCACTGTCTTCCTTTTAAACAAACAAACAAAAAAAAGGCTAATGGCTGTTGAAAATAGCAATTCCAGTCCTAATAACCACTGGGAAGCATTTCTTGCTCAATTTTATCCTACTTTTTCTATAGCAAGTTACAGTGGATCAGTATATTTGATTTGGGAGAAATGAAGTAACAGCTGCCCAAACTGAGCTTGAGCACTCCTGAATTTTGAGGTGTTCAAATCTGGAAGGCAGGTGCTGGGGTGTGTGTGTGTGTGTGTTGTGGCTCCGCAGGGGAGCACGGCAGCATGTATGCAGCAGCGTGTCTGGTGCTGCGCGAAGCCAGACACGCTGGTCTGAGTGGCACGGTAAGGGGGCTGGGAGGTTGGAGAAGGGGTAGGGAGTTCCGGGGGGGCAGTCAAGGGACAGGGAGCAGGGGGCGTTGGATGAGGCGGAGGTTTGGGGGGGCAATCAGGGGCAGAGAGAAGGGGGGGTTAGATAGGGTTACCATATTTCAGCAAGCAAAAAAGAGGACGGGAAGAGCCCCGCCCTAGCCCTGCCCTAGCCCCGCCCCTGCCCTGCCCTAGCCCCGCCCCTGCCCCTCCCACTTCCCCGCCCCCCTCGGAACCCCCAACCCTCCCCCGGCTCCCACGCCCCATCCAACCACTCCCCACCTCCTGTAATGCAAGATTACTTGCATCTGAAGAAGTGAGGTTCTTACCCACGAAAGCTTATGCTCCCAATACTTCTGTTAGTCTTAAAGATGCCACAGGACTCTCTGTTGCTTTTTACAGATTCAGACTAACACGGCTACCCCTCTGATACTGAACTAGAAAAGAGGCTGAGGGTGATGGGGGGCAGAGAGAGGGCAACTTGTTTGAGGACTTAGAAGGGGCAGAATGAGAAAGCATTTGAGACTTGTCTTACTCTTTCCAAGCCAATTGACCAATCCCTAGGCCAGGAGAGCTCCATGACAAGTGTTTCTGATGATCCGTTTTGCACTTAATTTGATCTATTCTTCTGCAATGCTGCAGCTGTGCTGTGGTAGCACTTCAATGTAGCTACTCGCTACAGTGACGGAAGGGGTTCTTCTTTCGGTAGAGATTCTCCACATCCTCAAGAGGCAGCAGCTAGGTTGATGGAAGAACTTCCATCGACATAGCACTGTCTATGCCAGAGGTTAAATCAATGTAACTATGCTGTTCCGGGGTAGGGATTTTTCATTCCCTTGAGTGACGTAGCTGGGTCGATTTTTAATTTTTGAGTGTAGACGTGGTCTAAAAGTCATAGGAAAAAGTGGCTCCTACAGTGTACAAGGAAGAAAATTAAAGACTGATAAACAATCAGTGGGAGTGTTGAGAGCCATTGAACCAACGGAAAACCCTGGATATAATGGAAACCACTTCAAGCCAGGGAGTGCTACTTCACCCCCAGCACCCTTAGTTTGAGCACCTATGGTTGTTTGTTGTAATGGGAGAGAGGAGGTGAGTGCACAGAGAATGACTAGCTGAATGAGCAGGCTGAAAAGTACTATTCATTTGGTTGAACCAGGAAGAAACATTTTGTTTGTTATCATAAAAATATGGTGTTGGCTAGTGTTCCCTCTAATTTTTCCCACGCACGTGTGGAATGAATTTTGTTATGTGCACCAATATGGAGGTGATGTGTGACATAACACCTTATATTGGTGCACATAACAAAATTCATGTGGTTGGAGTGGGGCCGTGGGGTTCAGAGTGTGGGAGAGGGGCTCAGGACTGAGGCAGAGGATTGCGGTTGGTGGGGTGTGAGAGCTCTGGGGTGGGGCTGGGGATGAGGGGTTTGGGATGCAGGCTGCCCAGGGGCTACGGCGGGGAGAGTTGACTCCCCCCAGCTCTCTCCCTGCAGAAGCACCTGGGCTCGGGGGGGGAGAGGCGCCTCTCCCCTGGCCGCGGCAAGTCCGGGGCAGGTCCATGTTGGGGATGGCGAGGAGAGGTGCCTCTCCCTGCTGCGGCAGGTCCATGCTGGGGGAGAGGCATCTCTCCCCACCACAGCCCTGAGCCCCTGCATGAAGCTTAATAGACCGCGCAGCTTAGAGGGAACTTAGGTGATGGCATTTTAAAAAAATGATATATCAACATGAACTTTTACGGCAGGATTCAAGGAAATCTCTCTACATTGTCTGCACCACAGGCACAAATCCTTCCCCCAGATGGAGTATATATTGTGCCTGACTGCTCCACGGTGCACTGCAGGAGGGTCAAGGTGCAAGGAGCACTCTGCCATGCTCCTGGGAACAGCCACACTCCTCATGTTCTTTGGAGCACAGGACTGCTCTTTCCTCTGCCCTGATTCAGGAAAGCACTGTCCTTAAGTCAGTGAGACAAGCAGGTGCTTGACTTTAAGCAAATGCTTAAATGCTTTCCTGAATGGGGACCCATGTGAAAGACACCCCAAAGGGGGCAGGCAGAGGCAGGGCCATGGTCCCATACCTAAACACAGCGATCAGCAGAGCTAGCTGGGGGCACAGAGGGAGTAGAGTACTTCCTTGAAAGGGTGTAGTAGCACCAGCTGCACTCCTGTACAACAGAGAACTTCAGAAGGAATTCTGCCTCTGTGCATCATTCCCGAAGGGTGACTGCCTAAATGGATCTAATGGACTAGTGAGCCCATGGGCGGGGGGTGCTACTGAGGCTGCATATAATTGAACGCATAATCCTAATTCTTTCTTAATTATAATTGGTTTTAGGTTTCTTGCAGACATATTATTTAGTTGAATTACTTATTTTAAAATTTGAGCGTCCCTGTGTACCCACTCAAAAGAGCTGCAATAGCAAATTCCCTAAAAGCTTTTATTTCTATTTAAAATGTAATTAAACATTGGAATGAGATTTTAAAATGGGCAATTTTGACACAACAGGATTTAAAGATCTCCGATGGCATAGGAAAGAGAATGCCCTCTTCTTGCATCTCCTTGTTCTAGGTTGTATTGTCTCATTAAAATGTCCCTCTCCTGTAATCACTATTTCACAGTTCAGCCACCTCCAGATACTGTGAAACAGCTGTGCAAAGGTCAAGTACAAGAGGGCAATGTGAAAAGAAAATCATACCACAGCTCCCAGGGTTTCCATCCACCCTGTTAACAAATTTACTGACACAGGGCATAATTTTCCCTGACGCTGTCCATTTGTTTTACTGACACGGACTCTTAGGACTCCATAGGGAGCAGACACTGACATCTCTCTTGACTTTGAAACGCATGTAGCGAAAACAAAATAGTTTTGTGCAAAGATTTACATAGTGTGTGTAAATATTGAGTGTTTTATCATGTTGAAATAATGATCCCATGCCACAACATTGAAGTTTTAATTAATACAATGTGCTCATCTTCCATCTTTTTACATCTGAGTTTCTGGGATTACAAGGTGGGATGGGCTTGATCCACAACCCGGGATGCAATGCCTATGAGGTTTGGGGAACTTCAGATTGGGACCCAAAGGCTTGGGCCTGTCTTGGCTCTGTTGCTAGCAGGAGCTCTGTGCAAATGGACCCTTGCACCCATGTGGGTATCCTCATGAGCTCATTGCAGGAGCAGGCGCTCTGCTAGTAGATTCCAGGGAGGGTGGCTGGCATACTTGGCAGCACCCATCACCTACTGGGCTGACTTCAGCTAGAACAGCAGTAGCTATAGAAACTCTGAAATAGCAGCTCTCTCTCTTAGTTTCTTGTTCAGCTTTTGTCTCTTGAATCTTCACCTTCGCCCAATTGTTCTCTGACATTTCAGTCCCATATAAACATATTGGTTTCTGTTTCAGTTTTTAAACCTGGCCACCAAGCTGTGCTCTGTGTGATTCACTGAATTTTTTTCCTTTTGTCACTCATATTCCCTCTCTGTTTTTGACGGTGACTGGAAAATAGGCGTACAAAGCATTTTGCATTCTCTGAATGCACCACACAGTAATTCTGCTGTCTGAAAACTCTGTAATGTCAATAATTGATGCACTTGAGAAGTGGTAATTAAATTAGTTAATTATGCTGGTAAAATTACATGCAATTATGTGACTGCAGGGTATGTTTAGTAAATTAGGCTTTCCCATACTCACTACATATTGTGGTGCCAATTTTGTTCCTTGATGATTAGGTAGCTTTTGATACTACTTAATTGATTTAATACCTGGATCTTCATTAGCCCTCGATTGCTATGCAATGTATGTCTGACATTTTTCTCTCTGGTATTTTACAGAGTATCGTTCATCCAAAAAAAAATAAATGTCGATCTACATAGACACACATTCCTTTCAGATGCTAAAGCATCAAGACTTCAAGGAAAATATTCTGTTCTACAAGTGTGTTGTGGTGACTCACACACTAGTGTGCGATACCAATCAAGTAATTGTCCCTGGACACCCTCTAAACCAAAATGACTGATTTCATTTATTTTTCTCTTGAAAG
Source organism: Malaclemys terrapin pileata (assembly GCF_027887155.1). Classification (NCBI taxonomy): domain Eukaryota; kingdom Metazoa; phylum Chordata; order Testudines; family Emydidae; genus Malaclemys; species Malaclemys terrapin. The sequence continues at coordinate 107,931,412 of NC_071506.1, forward strand.
ATCAAAATAAATAGATGTGTGACAAGAAACTGGTGTTGTGTCAGCTGGTTTAATGAAACCCGTTATCTTTTGGGAGGTGCAGTGAAAGGTTATTAAAAGGTGACAGTAATTCAAATAAAAATTTCTAGGGGGTCAGACCTGATTGGGTTCAGCCCACAGATGGAAGCTTTTCAAACCAAAGGTGTATGGAATTCTTTGTTCACACTGGCTGAATATTTTGCTTGTCTGAATTACCTCTCAACAGATGGTTACCTTCATCTTGGCTATGATAACTCCCAGAAACCTTTCCCAGTGCTACATGCACCTGTACACATGCTCTCTGAACTTATACTTCAGGGAATGATTGTAGGGCCTTGTCCCTTCCTTGGATATTAGGTGAAATAAAATCCCAGAGTCTGAGGTCATAGCTGGTTCTTTACTTATTTACTCTTCTTAGAACAGAATCTCCATGGGGGTAAAACAACTTCTCGTTTTGGGCTTGTTGGGTTAAAAAACATGCGGCATTGTCTGGCTCTAATTGTGCCCAGCTTAGTTGTGCCCCAATATCAGAACAGGCAGATAAGAGAGTGAGGCGAGCACAGCCTTCAGTACAGCCTCTGTGTAGCCTCCATGACCTAGTGGCAACAACTTAACCTCCAGAGGGTATAATCTCCCTCAAGTGACTTCCAAGCATTAGAAAATGATGATGACTCACTGTCTAGTACTGAGGTAAAGCTTCTGGGAACTCCATAAACATACAGAAATAAAGGAGAGTCAGCTTGCATAGCTCAGTTGCTGTGAGGGTCCCACACTGTTCCCTTTTCTGTGCCTTCCCAATGCTATTCACCAGTCTGCCAGGGACTGCAAAGACATTACACTCATGCCAATACACAAAAGGTAGTCCATGCTAATGATGTACTAATCAGTGAACAGAACATGCACTGTGAGAAAAAAACAGTCAAAGAGGCTCTGAATCAGGTTGATAGCATTGTTACAGACTTTTACTCTTGAAAGGAGAATATGCATTTTTGTTCTTGTGTCTACCTTTGCTATCCAGGCTCTGGTTTATGATGGACATAATGTTAACCTAGTGGGTTGATAATCTATACTATTTCCATTTAGAAACTACATTTTGTTTACACCATTTGATTTCTTTTCCGTGTTCCAACCTTGTCTCGGTGATGTTTCTTGTGCAAATTCTCATTTTTCTGTGAAATGTAGTTTTGGCCAATTGCCCTCTTTACAGGACAAATGCACACCTTATGTTTCAACTCTACCACCTGGACTTCTTTGAATGGGTTCACACTCTGATTTTAGTGTTTTCACAGTGCTTAACATCACATGGAGCAATGGATAGGATGGATTTGTTCCTAACATATGTTTTGACACCTTGTGCATGGTTATTAATAGAATATAATGAGCTGAAAATATAATGCATAAGCATGGAAAAATCCATAAATTCTGAAAACATAGGGTCTGCCTGACGATTTCTGCAGAATTATCCAGAATTAGTTTACAGGAAGAAAAAAAATCTTGCCCTTTTGGATACAAAAATACCAAAGTTTCTTAAGATAATAATGGAATTTGCTACTTGGGGGTAAAATTGGGTTTTATATTTATAGAGCTGTCCATGTGCACTGCTTCTACACTAGATTTGTAGAAACATGATAGGAACTGCAGGATTTTGATGGACTGTATGTGCTTGTTCCAATACCAGCAAATGCTGTTCAATTTAATAAGCTAATAAATATATTTTGAAAAATCTCAGTTGTATCTTATGATAAGAGCTGCTATTAAAATGTTAAGGAGTGAAGCCACGCAGAAGAAGAAACAAAGAAAAAACCCTTTGCAAAAATTATGCAGATTTGGAGGGAACCCCCCTCAAAGATTTCTTTGGGCCATGGAATCTCTGTGGACTTTTAATGGCCCTACCTGTGTGTCTGCTACAATCCCACCTGCCTTGTTTGGCAACCTTGAAGACCCATAAACATTGTGTTCAGTTTTCTTGGTTTGGAAGTGTGTGTTAGAATACAGATGACAAATAGGAGAGATCACATGTAAAATATTTCTAGTAGAGAGGGGCTGAGGAGATGGGTAGGAACTTTCTTCATAAGAAACTTGACTTGCAGCATTATGAAGTCAGTACATCTAAAACACTCTATCTTTATTTGGCACATTTGTGTTAGCAAAGCTGGCATGCTACCTTGTCAGCTGGCGTAATGCCATCCCAACAGATGGGCAGGACTAGAGGCAGCCAAGAGACCATGTATGAGCATCAAATATGTGTGTTGAGGGCAGGATCCCTAGGCAAGAGTGTTGAAACGTCTGTCTGTCCTGTGCTTATGTGCCTGTAGTTAAGGTGATATGCCATAACTATTCCCACTCTGAACTGGATTAACTGGAGAGGGATAAGACTCACCTTCTTCATCCAGGCAAGATGAGCTTTTGGGTCTATTGAATCATGATAAGTATTCTGCAGGGTGTCGGGAGAACACTGGGGAATCCAAAGGTGTACTCATGCATCTGCTACCTATTGAGATATTTTTAACTAGTAGCTTTAAATATACTGGGCCAAATTCAGAGGCACTATGTAAGTTAGACTCCCTTAGGTGTACTTACACACACACACCAGAGTGAGTGAGTGTAAAGAGTTCCAGCTGGTGTAACTTACATACTGAGTAGCTGAAAGAAGCTGTAAGAGAGTGTAAGCTAAAACTGAGATCTCCTGTAACTTACATACTCTTAAAAACCCTAGTAGTTGCAAATTCTTATTTGTTTGTCTGCCAGTCCATGCTAATCGATAGGCATTTATACCATATTCACCACAGTGGCTTCTTGCCTGCTGGCATGTGGCTAACTCAGACTTAGAGGGGGTATGTTTGGGGTATGTTTACATTGCAACTAAACATCTGCAGCTGGCCACTGCCAGCTGACTCGGGCTTGCGCGGCTGTTTAATTGCGGTGCAGATGTTCGGGCTCATGCTACAGCCCAAGGTCTAGGTCCCTCCTATCTTGCAGGGTCCTAGAACCTGGGCTCCAGTCTCAGTCCGAACATCTACACCAGAGATAAACAACAGCCCCTTATCCTGAGACCTGTAGCATGGGTCAGCTGCAGGTGCCTAATTGCAGGGTAGGCTTAGAATCAGCCCAGTTCAGAGGTGGTTGAAAACAAGTTCATAAATTAAATGACAGTAAGTGGGTGCGAGTCTAAGGACCAGATTTTTTAAAATGTATTGAGATGCCTGAAGATGCTGATAGGAGCCTCGCAGGACTTACAAAAATGCCTCATTGGGAGTTAGGTGCCGAGGTGTTTTTGAAAATCCCAATAAGCGCCTAAGCACCTAAATATTTTTTATAATCTTACCCTCAGAAAATTAGTCTGTGTGTGTAGAGGGAGTATTAGTCGATGTAAGATACTCAGTGTGAGAGGCTGTAAGAAAATGTAAGGCCTTGTCTACATAAAAAAATTGCATCAGTTTTTAACTTGAACTGACTTTTAAACTGGTGCAAACCCCTGTATGGAAACTCTTAGTTCAGTTTGACAGACTCACTTTGGTTCAGTTTAAACTTATTTCCATAGACTTCTTTAGTTAAAACTGGTACAATTTTCTTGTGTAGACAAGTCTTAAATTACATCAGTTTAGACTCCCTCTAGAATTAGACTAATATCTGAATTTGGCCTACTGAAACTGGTGAAAACTTGTATCTATAGGACAGTATAACAGGACATTTTGATAGGAGGCTATCAGGCAGCCTAATGTAATAAGCCCAATGGAGAGGGTGTTCTGAATCAGAACAGTAAGGAGAGGCAAAATTGTGTTTTATCTCAAACAGTTGGGGTGAAGTAGAACTCAATTAAGTGGGAAATAATCACAAGTAAATCAGTTAGTTGTTTTAGCAGGGACTGCCATTTAGGCTTTCACTGTAATTTACTGTAGCTTTACTGTTATCTACTATATATTAACTACTGTTATATTAATTAAACTCACTTTATAGATAACTATATTTACATTTATGAAATACAGAATTTTGAATTAGAAAATACAATGCACTAGAACATAACCCCCTCTGCTATACATTCACTTCTCAGCCCAGGTCTACACTAGCAGGGGGTTGACCTAAGATACGCAACTTCAGCTATGTGAATAGCGTAGCTGAAGTCGGCGTATCTTAGGTCGGCTTACCTGGCCGTGAGTACGGCGGCAAGTTGACCGCTGCCGCTCCCCCGTCGACTCCGTTTCCGCCTCTTGCGAGCTGGCGTTCCGGAGTCGATGGGGAGCACGAGCGAGGATCAATTTTATCACATCTACACTAGATGCGATAAATCGACCCCCCAGTAGATCGCTCACTCCCCGCCGATCTGGCAGGTAGTGAAGACCTGCCCTCAGTTTCTCACTTTTCAGTCTCTGTAAGCCCAGAGTTTGGAGGAAAAAGTCTTAGGGTGTTTAGTTGTCTCTTGAGGAATCCTCTTGTGCAATCTTTGTTTATTGTTCTGAGTTCACGTATTCCTTGATGAGATGTGTTGGCTTCCAGATTGAACAATTATCCTGCCCTGCTCCTTTCTTGCTTACAATTCCTTTGGTCTCTGACAGTTTCTCTATTCCTGTCACTTCATCTTGTGTATCTTAAGATGCTGTCCGGATGTTTTGTTTTACAGTCCTTGCTATTTTCTTTCTTCTGCTACAGCTCACTTCCTTATTTCTTAAGTCTGCATCTCTTTTTAATTACAGATTCAACTGCATCTTATTTTCTTCACATTTCATTCTTCTTTACTTGTCACACAATTTCCTAACATTTTTCTAATAGTTTCTTAGATTACTTAGAGACTCTCTAGTTATTTTTCCTCTTGTTTAACTGTACAGTTCTTCCTTTAACTTTCCCTCTTTTCCCCTTATACCATTGTCTTTCCTCTTTCTAGGGACTGTCCCTTTTGTGGCTACCTCTGTTGTTCCTACTATCAGTCTTTGCTCTCCCTCCTGAACTGAACTTTCTTCCTCTCAGCTTTGTTCCTGGCAGTGGCCAATGTGTGGGAGGGACATGTGAGGTCAGGTGCCCTCCTGATTTCTGCCAGGGTTTATATGCCCTGCCCTGAACCCCACTGCATACAACCAGAATCTTTAAATTGTGTCCACACCCCACTATCAGCAGTTATGTGTTGTCTCTGCTACCAGGGCCCCCATCCACTGGCTCCCCACTTACTGCATCCTTTTTTTCTGCTGCCAGCTGTTGCCTTGCTTGCTACTGGCTTATCTCTCTCCCCCAATCCTGAGCAGCCTCCCTCCAGACTCCACCAGCCATTTCCACTGCTGCCTGTTTGGCCTGCTCACACCAGCGCTCTGAGGGGGAAGCTGCTACCTGCTTTACCCCAGAGCTTTTTTCCTTCCCCCCCCCCCCAAATATCCCAGGTTCGAGCTCACCCTGCTTCAACTGCCCCAGAATCCTTGGAGTTCTCAAGACTCCGTCCAGAGCAGCTGTTTCGGATACCTTAAAAAAAATTCGAAACACTATGAGGCTGCTTTTGAGCAGCCAACTTGTGCCTCTCCCATTGCTCTTTTAAACCCCATGCAGGTGGGGCATTACACTAACAAGGGTTTGGGACTTGCCATTCAAAGAAGAACCCAAAGTTGTGAGTAGCAGCAGAGACCCTTATATATTAACGAAGCCAGCCCTTTATCAGTTCACACGTGGAATGTTCTCTTTCCAACCAGGGTGTTTGGGGAGGTGTGTCTTTTTTCAATAAAAGATGAAATTCTGCAGAAGTTGAAGTCTGTCACCTGGAAAAGCTTCCTACTTGCCATAGGTGAGTGGATAGTGAGTTTGTCAAGCTCTGGTGGGATTAATCTAATCTGTTTAATTATTTACTCATTGCTAGTATCTTATCACCTTCTCTTGCCAATGAATATCTTGAACAACTTGGCATGAATAGCACTATATGAAACCATATATTATTCTGTTAATGTTAGTTAATAGTACTACAGCTAAACTGATGATGTTTATTCAGGTAGCTGCACAACTAAATTATTCCAGTCCCTGTAAACATAAATCATATTGTTGCCTGTGTTAAATAGCTCTTGTTGATCTGGATGGCTCATGAGACTGATAATAGGTTTAGTATCCTTTCTTCTATAGGTCATTGAGTCTTGCCTGCAGACATCAGATGGCTGTTTATTGGCTCATGCAAATCAGTTGGTCTCTATCCAGTTCCTAACAGGTAGGTGTCTAGATATATACAAAAATAACCACCATCATCATCATACCCTTACTAGCACTCCTGGAAGAAAGGCTCCAGACTGTAGAGACTTGAAAGTTGCTGTTATTGAAAGATGAAATCAGATCAAATACCAGAAGTGGCCTTTTTGCTGCAGGGAATTTTAATGGGAAGTTAGTCTTCATGAGTCTTGTATTTATCTACAGAACATCATGAGCTGCCTCAGGACAGGCTTCCACATGTACCCCATCAACATGCCTCCTCTCTATCCCGGAGGAAGTGCCCCACAGCTAGAGGAAGGGGAAAGTAGTTGTAAAATATCCACACCCATGCAGTCCCTAGCTTTGACTGTAAGCTCTAGAGTTGTTAGTTAGTTAGTTAGTGATTTTTGTAATGTGGATACCAGTGTGACAGTTCAGGGGTGAACTGCATCTGTGATTTCTTCCCCCAATCTCTCCTTTGGACACATTTTCCAAATGACACTCTGCCTATGCTTTTCCCAGAGTGGAACTCCATGGTTCACCTCCCATTAGACTGGATCATCAGGTGACAACATTTTCTATTGTCACTTTACTGTCACAGTTACAAGGCGAACAGGGCCTTATATCCTGTTAGAGTCCCTTAGAAGTGCATCTTTCAGGTTTTGGTACTGTCAGCTTTCTCCAGGTGGAACACTTGTGGTTCTACCACTCTTAGACTGGGTCCTGGGGTGGCAGCCCACCATCTCCAATCATGTTAACAGGACAGACCCAGCTGTATTTGGTACCTGCAAGAAACTTTCCTCCAGGAGCTTGTAACCAGTAGCTGACTAAAGTAAAGTGACTAAAGCTCCTTCCAAACAGACGCCTTGTCTATTCACCCATGAGTACATAGCAAGCAGAGAAAAGGGTTAAAACAAACAGTGCTACTAAAAAGAACTAGCAAAAGTCTGCATGCCTTAGTCTTGCCTCAGACACATCCCACAGGGTGTGTACCAAACTGCCCTCTTGCCTTCTCTGCCCTTCTGTTTCTCTTTGTCAGCATCTCATTTCAGGCAGCTGCTTGCAACTCCATCCTCCTTCCCCTTTCCTTTTTCTGAGGGGTGCTTTTAAGTGTTTATAGTCCTTTAGCTCTCTAGTCTCTGGCCTTGGCAAAACAGCCCTGAAACCTTTCCAATTAATGTCCTAGCCTTTGTTCCCTTAGCTCCCTTGAAGTTATTTAACCAAGGCCTTCCTTATCTTATCTTTGATGATTGTTTTATTTCCTGCTTGTTCTTCCTAACAGCCCTTTTTGATTCAGCTCCAGGTAGTCAGACGGAATAATCTCAAGCAGGTAAACTGAGGTACAGATGTTATCTTCCTTATTCTCTACAACCTGTCCAGAAGAAATTGAACCAATTTATTCCATACAGGCCACAGAACAGCAATCAGATGGCAAAGAGAGTTTGGTCACTACTAATCAAGGGTGGATTTAATCAGATCACCAGGATTCATAATCCTAAGTGAATCACTTTCCTTCCTCCACGCATTCTATTTAAAAAACAAACCAAAATTGAGATCTCCTGGCTTGGTAGGATTTTATTTTAGTGTCAGAGCTAACGAGGAAGGAATGTTTCATTGAATACACTACATCATTTACAGTTATCTGCACTGAGAACACAATCAGTTACACATCCCTTAAACCTAAAAGAAAAATAGTTTAATTATCTGTAATCCCCTGTACTGACTTCTGAGGCATCATTTTTGATTTCACAACATCACAACAATCCACCTAGATTCCTAAAGCTCCACATATAGCACCACCAAACCAAAACTGGCTGAACAACAAGCTTTCTACCAATACATCCTTGTCACTTACATTTCAAATTCTAATTAGTGCCAACAGCTGCAGACAATGTTCCCTTTGAAGCAAAAATGTAGCTGCTGGATGCCTAGCAAGGAAAAATGAATGTGAACACCAGGACACCACATAGAGTAGGTACAATACAATTATATGTTTGTTTATGTATGCCACTCCTGATCCATCACAACTTGTCTATTATTTGAACTGAGTTCCAAGATGGTTCCATTAGATTGAACACAAGTCCTCAGCACAAACGAAAGATGCCTATTTTCTGTTATACTCCTCTTTCATCTCAGTTTCTTAATGGTTCTTGACTGTCCTCTCTCTACTTCCCTCACTTCCTTTCTTCATGCTAATGCAGTTGATCATAAATGCTGAAAAGACAAATACAGTCCTTATTTTATCCCAATCATTTTCAGGTGGCAAAGTGAGTTTATCAAATGTTGAAGCTGCATTGGTTCTGAGATCAAGCTAATTAGCTGCTTGGTTACTTGTGGGTACATTTGTGGTACGTGTGCATACCTAGACTGGTTAAATATTTCATTATCCAAGTAACCTAGAGCCTGTTGGTTAGTGCTCTAGTCCTGGTATTACCTGATCATATATTGGAAACCTGTAAATATACTTGATCCTCTTTTATATGGGAGGTCCCAGCAAATAGTTCTGGGGAGCTGTTCTTCTGCCCCACGGGGATCTCTTATGCACAGTGCCTCAGGAGTCCATTTTGTCATCAATCCTGTTGATTGATGCTGGGAGACTTGGGAAGGAGACATGGACTGCAGTGTCTCAAATATGCTCTATGTATCCAGGTCTATGTATCCATTATATCCAATCCTGCCACTGCTGTGGAACAAATGACCCTATGTCTGCGTGAGAATCATGGCTTGGGTGAGAGCTAGCAGGCTGAGATTAAACTGGATCTATTCCCAAGGCTCAGCAAACTGGAATTTGTGGGCTGCTGTTATGCTAAGGTCAGTACAGTGTTACCAGTGTAAATTGTTGGTGCCCAAATGTACAAGGCGCTGAGCACCCCCAGCTGCTGTTAGCTTCAAAGGGAAGAGAGTGTGCTCACCACCACACAAGATCTGATCCTTGAGTAATACCATTGTGTTGCTATTGCGTCCTCTTTTGGTATGGGTCTCAGTACTGCCAACCCCAACATTAAAAAATCATGAGTCAGGCTCCTAAAAACCATGAGATTGGTTTAAAAATCATGAGACTTTAAAAATAGTAAATTTGTGGTTCTTTTTCTTTCCTTTCTGCTTTTTGAAACTTTCAGGGGGCACTTGGGTCACATTTTCCAGATTTTCTTTGCAACTATTGCTGTTAAATGAAAGCTGTGATTCTTGTGTAATCACTAGTTTTCAGGAGCTCGGACTTTAAGTAAAACATCATATATAATACAATTGTGAACATTGGCACAGGGGTTCTGCCTCTCTCTGGTTGTGTTCTGTCAGTTTCTCAACGCGTCTGAAAGACATAGGTGCCAACTCCATGGGTGCTCCAGGGCTGGAGAACCTATGGAAAAAAATAGTGTGTGCTCAGCACCCATCAGCAGCCCTGCAGTTCAGCTCCCCCTTAGCCCTCTTGCCCATCGGTGGGCCCTGCCAATCAGCTCCTCCCCCCTCCTAGCACCTCCCATCTGCCACGATCAGCTGTTCAGCAGCGTGCAGGAGGTGCTGGGGGGGAGGGGGAGGAGCTGGAGGAGGAAGAGGCAGGCGGTGGGGGCAGAACGGGGTAGGGATGGGAAGAGATGGAGCAGGGGTGGAATAGATCCCAGGAACTGGTGAAGTTGTCACCTCTGCTTAAAGACAGCCATCGTTATTGAACTAATTCATTCTAAAAAGCTACATAAAATAAAACAAGGTGATATATACGTCAGTAAATTTCAAGCTACTTGAGAACGTACTTATCAGTCGGACGTGCCTATCCAAGATGTTGACCCCAACCTAAAATGTGTTACATATCTTAATCTGTTTGTACTTGTAAAGAAAGTTTATGTATACAGATCACTGCAGTGTGCGCCTTTCTCTTTGTGTGTATTTAAAGAGGAAAGATTTTTGTTTCTTTGCGTAAGGAATACTTTCATTTTGCAGTGTATCAAAAGTAACCCTAACTAAGCCATATAAAGGCATATCACATCTTTAGACTTTGTGACTCACTTATTTCTTGATTATATGCCAAACACAAATTCCAGTTCTTTGTGTTTTACTTACAATAACATTAGTACTTAATTCTACAGATTCAATCAAAGCTACACTTAATATAAAGAAAACAAATTCTTTATTTTATAGCCACACTAAATACTTTCCCCTAAAATGCTTTTGGGGAAGGTTTTTTTTATTTATGGATTTTCACAATGTGAGAAACTTTGTTTTGGTTTTAGTGCTTGGTATTTATAGTCATGGAACGATCATTTTCTGGTTGATTTCACATTGAGCTCTCTCAAAACTAGTTGTAATAGTTCCATGCACTTTAAATCTTTTCCTTTCTATCATTGCTGTTGCAATATATTATGCTTTATATTCTTAAGCTATTAACTCTGCACTCAGTTAATGATTTGTTGTTGATTTTTTTTTATGTAGAGTATCTAAAAGCATACAACTGGCTTGTTTGTTTACAATTACAAAGTATATAAACCTAACAATGAAGAAAGTAGCAAGAGATTGTTTGCTGGCCTGTCTCCAGCAGTCTTATTAGAACAATGTAGCATTTTTATTTTTATTTTTTAAAAAGTAACTTTTTTTTTTGCCAAAGGATTAATTTTGATGACTGTTGGCTGTTTATTATCATTTATCTTTTTTTCTTTGGAAGAGGGAAAGGAATAAATGCTTCTTATTTTACATATGTTCTCAGTGTTTAGAGGACTTTGCTAATTACTTACAGGTTGTTTTCTTTGACCTTTGGGCCCAGTTCAGTTTAGAGATGCACAGATGCAGAGCTTTTGCATTCCCTGAGGCTGTTCAAATTCACACTGTTCCAGAAAGGTAGTGAAATAACTGTGCTCCACTTTCACCACAGGAATGCACAGGCACCTTCCCCCCCCCCCGCACCCGTCATAGAAGGAAGTGCTCTTGCCTCTATAGGCAGGAAAAATGAAATGAGGGAGAGAATGCAGGCACCAAACCTTCTATTCCTTGGGTAGCAAGGATCTTTGGTCAGAAGAGTCACACCAAGCACTGACTTGGAAGAAGAGGAACTGCACAAAGCTTTCTGTGTTCCCATAGCCCCTGTGGGATCATGGGCACCATCGCAGTAGATAACCAATCAGTTCCGTCTGTGGGATGGCCACACCGCAATCCCCATTGCAGGCAGATGTTAGGGAGCTAAATACACAGAGGGTAGCGCCTGGCAACTCCCACTTTGTGCTTGGTTCTACATATCTGTTAGCTGCTCCTAAATTCCCAGAGCCATATAGGAACATTGTACTTGAGAACACCAGACGTGTACCTGGCAAATTGTTACCTTGTCCACACTTACAGGCACTGATTTAAGGATAGCATCTCTATTCAGGACAGCACCTAATCACAGGCTTAAGTCCAATTGGAGTCTATTCTTATGTGCTGCCCTGAACAGGGAGGGACCTAAGCAGGTTCTTAAGTGCTTTCTTGAATCAGGACCAAAGTGCCCCCTGTGTCAAGGCACCATTCATTACTGTATGTGCAACAGATATTTTTCCAATTCCCGCTTAGCTCTCTTCACCCCACTGGTGTCTATTACATCTCCTGTGCTTTGCACAGGGCAAACTGCCATTTCTGCCTTCTTGCTATGGATTGGCCGCTCCTTTATCACATGTATTAAGAGTTGGCCACTCCCTCCAACAGTAGGACTTGCTCCTGACAGTCCAGGTCCAGTAGGAGTTAGTCCAGCTCCATGGCATAGTAGGATCACTGAGCAGAGCACTTATGCATAGCTTTCTGAAGATGAACTGAACATAGTCCTTTGTTAGTTCTTTGTGATTAACAGTTACGTATCAAGTTTGTAATTTTTGATGTTTAAAAAGTTACTAACTTTAATATTTAATATACTTAAGAGTAGAGATGGGCCTGAACTCTGAAGTTTTGATCCACATAGGAATTTCATTTAAGTGCAGGGTGTTAAGATCCGGGCTTTTGGTACAGGCTCACCTCTGCTTAAGAAGTTCTGAAAACTAACCAGTAATGGAGACATCCCCCTAGTCATGGCAGGGCAATGGAAGGCTCCCAAACTGGCAAGTTTCTGCAGTGCAGGGGCAGAGGAACAAGGCCACAGAGAGGTGAGGGTGGGGTGAGGAAGGGATGGGTTGGGAAAAGATTAAGGGTTTGGCCAGCAGATTTGTACCTATGCAGATAAACTGGGGAAAAACCCTGATGTAGGGGGAGCAAAGGGGTGGCGCACACTACAGCCCACACATTGTGTTCATCCCCTTTGTGGTGCTACTGTGTGTCCTGTATCCTGCTCCCAATCACATGTAGGTTCCCTGCAAAATGTCCCTGGGAATTAGTCCTACAAAACAGAGGCTAATAATCTCCCTCTTCTTCCGTAAGATTATAGAGCTGCCTGTGACTTTCAAGAGGAGAGACTTTGACACTTTTGTGGCTGTCTATGTGTATGATGGCTGGATGTGATGGTGATGGGACAGGAAGGGATTTTGAAATGGCATCATGTGAGCTCTAGAGTAGTGTGGCCTAAGGATTGATTGATTTTGATTCCAGTTGTTGACTGAATGTAGTTAACTTAGAAGAGATTCATGCATATGAGGAAATGAGAACAAAAGTACAAGCCTGTATACAGCTGTTTAGTCCATCACCTGTTTAGTGGGGGGAGTGGTAAATTGGGGTCTCTAAAAATCAGTATTTGAAATAACCACAAGGGCCAGTAAAACTCAGGATCACTAACTGCAATAATGAATACTAAACAACCAGTATTCACAAAAGCACATGATGTAATTATGTGGTCAATGTATGCAGTGTGACTATAAATATCTTCACACAACAGCTGTACAGCAGGCTTTTTGCACAGGGCACAGAGATACCATTTTTTCCTAACATACGCATTTCTCAACTGAGAGAGTAACTTAGAGGTGAGAACAAATTGAACAGAAAACATCAGACACCTGAGACTGGCCACAAAATACATTTATACTAGTGCAGGAAGAATGTCTTGAAGAAGAAGAAAACAAGATACAAACCTTCAAATTAAAATCCTCAACAGCAAATTATTAAAAATAATCCTAAACCATCCACTCAGGACTCAGAAGTTGGTTTATCAAGCTGTTTTGGGGCAGACTTCTCCTCCTAGAAAGTGAATCTCCTTTAGAGCCATAGTCAGAATGGTAACTATATAAAAATTGCACCTTCTTGCTCATCCAATTGGTCTGTGTATCATATCTGTTTGCTTTATTGGAAAAAATAAGCTATTTTATTTTTGTGAGTAGTTCAGAGGGAGAATGAGGTGGATTTTAATCTGGCTCATGCATCATCCATGGAATTGTTAAATTAAGATGTAAACTGGTCAAATTTATTGCAGAAGTCAGTGAAAGACCATAAACATTGAATTCCACAATATCATCATAACAAAATCACTTTGGTATAACTATACTGTAAACATTTATGATCAGTTTTGCTGAATACAGGATAACAGCCTCAATATCCTTTTTCATGAAAGCTTTTTAAACTAGTGTAAGATCTTACATCATGCTCTGGGTTGCCAGTTTTAAACCTAGAAGTAATGAAACTCATTTGCTTTTATATTGGGCCTTTTGTTGTCTGGTGACTCTCCAATATCTTAGCCTTCTTCTAGCCACTGGTTGGCTGCCAATGTAACATTTGTGCAGAAGAAATGAGTCTTTTGCTGGCTAGTTCAGATATTGGTTTACTAACAAACCCTATAGGTTCCATGCTCTCTGCACCACCTACAATCCTGAACAATCAACAATTTTGGGGGCCTCGATCTGCACTGAGTTTCCACTGGTAGGGGTTTGAGATATCCAGCACACAATTTTAAACTTACTAGAGTTTTTAAACTTTCTAAATTTTAAACTTGCTAGAGAATTTTTCCAGCGCGTCATTAAACTGTTAAACAAAGCAGTGTTCAGTTGGGAGTTTAAAGTCCAGTATTTTTAACAAAGTAAAGCTGCCAACCTTTTACTTTCCGATACTGCAAGTTTGTGTCTGATGACATTTTGTCAATAGAAGAAGATATTACAATAGCATTTTCTGGAAGCGTTAAAATGTTCTGTTTTATAGCTTTTTTTTCCTTCTTGGTGCTCTCTATTCTTTCTATTGTGTCTTTTTGCTATATTCCAGCATAACAATTAGATAATAGAACTTTGAAAATAGCTTCCTTCATACAAAGTGTCCCAAAATGCTTTCCAGAGTTGAACAATAGTGTCACAAAGACAAATAATAAACACTAGTAGAGGGGGAGAAAAATTAAGAGGTTCAAGCACTAGGGAGAAAAGAGATATTTTCTGATAAGTTACGTGCACGCACAGGAAAAGATGCAGAGCAGATGAGGCAGAGAGATTCAGGAAAGTGAGGAGAAAACTTTTGCACCAACAGAGCTAGGAATGTGTGAAGGGACGGAAAGGAAACGAGTGCTAGCTGAGCAAGGAGGGACAGAGTTTGTCAGGTGGGTGGGAGCAGGTCCATGGAAAATTTTTAAAACAAGGAAGTCAGTTTTGAACTGGAGCCTGTCTGAACAAAAGCCCCCCCCCCCATTAATTGGCTTAAAAATAATGAGATTTTCAAAAATAAACATTAGATTCTTTTTATTTGCCTTCTGATTTTTGAGTCTTTAAGGTTCATGGTTTTTAAGTTTTTCTCTGCAACCATGAAGACTAGAAAGGTTTTTTAAATGAAAGCTGAGAATTCTGTATAATAACCTCACTCTAGAAGCTAGGGCTTTAAGAAAAAAATCAAATAACATGAGACTGATGATAAAATGGCAAGAGTTGGCCACACTGGAGAATGAGAGTAATGTGGGTGCATTTCTTTGAACAGGCAAGAAGGCTAGTGGTGGCACGACGCATATCCCAAAGTCTGGGATAATGGGAGTCAGGTCCATAGATATTCAAATAGAAGTGGGGAAGTTTGAGGAGCTCTGAGAAAGCAACATAAACATTGAAAGGGGCCATCTCCTGGAAAATTTTGACATGCCAGGTGCAATTTTCCAGTTTTTAAGAAGGTTTGGATTATTATTTATTATGTATCAACTTTATTGATAGGCTTTTCTCATGTTTGCATCATGGCAGTGTCTGGACACCTCACAAATATTAATTAATTTATTCTCGCAACTCCCTTGGGAGATGAGGAAGTATTATCCCTATTTTAGAGTTTAGGAAATTGAGGCCCAAGGTCACACAAGAAATTTGTGGCAGAGGTAGGAACTGACACCACATCTACTAATTCCCAGTCTGATGACTTAACCACAAGACCAACCTTCCTCTCTCTTAGGCACTATAAAATGTTCTATATAAAAATATAAGCTGCCATCACAATTACAGGGTTAGCTGCAACTCTGTCCCCCTCTGGTCTCTCTGAGTGTACTGCCTCAGGTGGCAGGGCTTGTGTCTTCTGCTCTCTGTGGTGGAATTCTGCCATTCTCCCACATTTAGACTGTGCCGTGGGCTGCAGTACCCTGTGTATCAACCATGTTTACCTAGGAGGTCAGCTGGGTTTGGCACCTGTTTCTTCCCTTCAGGAGTCCGTGACCAGTGGTGAATAGACAGCCTTCTTCAAACCCAAGTACTTATTTTAACAGTAGAAACAACACATAGGATAAAACATTATTTTAAAACGAACTCCACATGTCTATCTTACTTAAAACCCAACTGTTGCCATGGTAACCTAGGCAGGCCTAGCTTCTTCTGCCACACCGGTGGGTACCTATCTCAGTCTATACTCCCTGAACAAACTCCTGACCAACTCCCTGGGCTCTTGAGCAGGAGTCCTGATTCAGAATGATTTTTTTTTTTAATTCCAAAGTTCTTGCACTGCTCTACTTACAACACGGCTGTTTAGCCTGAATGATAAAACCATTGTCTAACTTATTGTTTTCTTCTGATTATATACAGATATGATTTTAATTCTTCTTGACTCTTTCTCCATGTTTTATTTATACTGTTTCTCCCACTTCCTTTTTTTTTTACCAATTTTGTGCTGTTCCAACTTTCTCTGAGATCTTATCAAGAGCCTAGCTCAGCAAAAATACACATACACACTTAAACGATGGTGTCTTATCTTCAGTTTTGCAAACTCAACTCAGATATCAGTATAATAATTTTCTAAATCTCTGCCATGTCCGGAATTATTTCCCCAAAATATCACTTCCCTTACTCTCTTCAGTTTACACAAAAACATCCCCAGAAAGATTAAGATTTAGTTTATTTTATTAAAGGTAAAAAGAATCATTGACAGCACAAATTATGCCATGGTCTATTTTTAAGTCTATTTTCAAGTCAAGTCAACCTCTGCTGTTCAAAACAAGCCCAGGGATATGTGTGGAGTTCTTACAGTTCCTGAGCTATCATCAATAATGTTGATCTATGCTTGGGCTATTTTTTTTTTATATAATGTTGGTACCGGCGGCATGCTGATGGGAGTTAGACTTCTTCTCAACCTGTCCAGGTTTCAAATCATCTTTTTAGAAATGAGACTTGTTTATAGTTGGGGAGAGTTGGTAGTGGCAGCACAAAACAATCCTGTCTCCTTTATAAAAGGAGTTTTCTGAAGAGAGTGGATAATGATTGCAGAGGATGTTTCTATGTAGACAGCCCATCAGAGTTTCTGCAGCAAGCTTTAAACTAACACATCAAAGTGGACTCACTACTTTTAACAGTCTCTGGGACACTGGTGATTACAAACCTGCAATAAGATAACCCATATGAAAAATGTTTATGTTTCATCACATCTACAGTGTAAAGCTTTACGTTTTGAGCCAAATTTTAAAACAAGGTGGTCCAAAACCTATGTGCACAAATGCTAGTGCAATTGTGTTTCTTATGTAGGTTGTGCATTTTACTGATTTGTATGTACAGTTCTTGCACCTGTGTATATAATGGGTCTTTAGATTGTGTGCACAATTGTAAGCGCTATTTCAGTAAATGAGCATGTTAATTTAAGAGCACAGTTGTGTGTACACTTTTTTATTACAAGTGTACCTCCACGCACTGAAAACTTTGCCCTTTAAATCTATGTGGTGATAATTATAGTGATACTACATCCTATCACCACTCTTCTTTTGAGTTGTTAATGCTATCTTCAAACACTTCTTTTTCAGGCTGAAATCTTATATCTTTAATCTCAGGGCTTGTCTATGCTGCCTGGGGCCATGGACTGTGACTGCTCTGGCTGGCCGGGGGCTGCTGCCCAGGGCTGGGGACTGTAGCTGCTGTGGCTGGCCACCTGGGGACTGCTTCTGGGGCCACCGGAGCAGCAGCTACTGTGGCTATCCTGGGAGCCAGCTGCTTGGGCAGCCCTGGGGTCAGCCACTCTGGCCCCTGCAGAAGCCACGGAATCCATGACTTCCGCAACCTCTGTGACACACACGGAGCCCTATTCATGAACAGCTCCTCATGACAAAAGGCCTTACCTTGGAGAAAATCATAGAAACTGCCCCAGAAGGGAAAAGCGTCCTCCACTGTGCTAAGTCACTTTCCATGACATCAGATGTCTTCCAGACTACAGAGGTTAATGAAGTCAGATACAAGATTGCAACCCAGAAAGCTCCTAAGTCTACATCCACAGTGCCTTTACCCTCCCACAAATCACATTGCTACCAGTGCTACTGATGTAGTGACCCCGTTCACAAGGCAGGTTTTCAAGGGTGTACTTTTAACAAATTGGTATGCAGGAAAGTGCAACAAAAAAGGGCATTTTGCTAAAGTCTATGAGTCTGTCATCAATGTTGTATTTGAAATTCTAAAAGAGAAAGATGATGGCGAAGTGAATCCTGACGGTGTTGTGAATGTGACGGGAAATCACGATACCACTCCACGCTGCCAAGTTTGAGTCTATACGCATGAGATGAGGATATTAGCAGATTTTGGTTTGCCTTGCACTATAATTCCCAACCATCGCTACACTATTTGCCAGCTCCCAACCTGACTTGGATCCTCCAGACATATATGTCAGAGGGTATGGTGGATCGCCCTTCCCCATCAATGGCCATTCTACAGCTTCCGTCAAGTATAAAGGCTGTAATGCCCAAAGGAAAAAATCTATATAACCCAAAGGGAGTTTCTATTTTAGGATGGAATCATCAAAGATGATGTTAGATGCAAATAGTACAGAACCTACCCTGTAAACTGAGGGTAGACTACAACCAGGAATCGTCTCTGACTTTCCAAAAGTTTTCACCAGTATTACAGATGTTGCAAAAAAAGTTCAAGCACAATATCTAGCTAAAAAACAATGTGGTGCCTGTACAACATAAACCATGAAATGTACCAATTTCACAGAGACAACTGCTTGAGGAGATTCGGAAACTATTCAGAGCAGGTATTATTGAACAGACTGATTACTGATGCCTCAGAATGGATTTCTCCTGTTCTCGCCAGGAAACCTAATGTGTGTGAACTTGAGAGATCTAAACTTCAACATTGTTATGGATTATCATCCTCTACACAACATCAATGAAATGCTGCTCACCTTGAAGGAGGCAAGAATATTTATGAGCAGTGATTTATCCACAGCTTACCACTAGATGTCCTTAATGAAAGAATCCCAGAAGTACACAGTTTTCATCACTCCAGAAGGTTTGTTGCAATTCAAATGGATGCCATTTGGGTTGGCCTCTGCAGCATCTGTATTGTAGAGAAGATAAAGTACTTCAGGATCTAAAGACTTACATAGCCAACACATCGCCTTACAAGATAATGATACCAGAACACTTGCAACCACATAGACACATATCACATGAGCTGTCCCTTATAATGAATAGATTTTTGAGAACTGACTTCATGTTGTACCTTCGTTTCTGCGAGTATGATTTGATTTACCTGGCACATGAAGGACAATTGGTAATGAGTCTGGTTTCCACCTTGGACCAGAGGACACTGATGACACCGATAGTGATGATGGACTATCTCCACTGCCTACTCTCATTCCTGACTCTCCTGGTATTAGTAGAAGTATGAGACAAAGGAGACTGCCTAAAAGATTGGAGGATTTTGTTGTTGGACTCGAGTGATGGTTAGAAGTGACTGTTTCACCTTGTACAATGATTATTCTGAACGTGAAGTTTGTTGTTTTTCTAGCTAGTGCAGATAGCTACCACCATTTGTGTTTGTAAATGTGTTCCAAGGAGGTTCCTGTAGCTTTGGGTCCAGGAACTACAATTCCCAGAATGTGCCGGACAAGAGAAAGGAGAAAGAAAGCCATAATATAAGCTCTGTGAAAGAATGAGAGGAATAGACCTTACCTTTGCTGTTATCAAGCTTCCCGGGTCTTCCTCAAAATGGTTCAGGTACAAAAATGTGCTTGAGTAAAGCCCATGTTGCAACAACCTCTGTCTAATTAGTTGGACTGTGATAGTGGATGCTCACTGGCTGTACTTGTTCCAATAACCGGGCATTTTAACAGAAACACGTAAAGGGTATCCAGAAAAAAATCTTTCATTAGGTTTGCTTCTGTGTGCTGAATTTATGACTCAGCTTTTAAGCATGAAAAATACTCACAGTACCAGGCCTCCATGGCAAAGCCAGATGTATCAACACTCCAGAAACCTGTTCTTGAGAGAAACACTGGAAAATGCACCCATTCCCCACATTTCAGTGATGTTTCATTGTTCTCTAAGTTGTTGTATTTATTCATCTATGTGGTTAAAACAATGTGAAATGTTGAACTGTTTTTTGGAAATATGCATGTATTATTGCAGTGTATGCAATAATGGTCAGATTGTTCCTATATCTACAGTCTGACAAGGTAACCATAGTGCTCTGAAAACCAGGTGGGTCACAATAATAATTCATACCTAGCTGTTATCTTTATTAGTTCTCAAAGGTCTTTATGAAGAAGATTGTATCATTATACCCATTTTACAGATTGGAAAACTGACCACACAGAGGTGAAGTGATATGCCCAGGTTACCCAGCCAGTCAGGAGCAGATCCAGGAATAGAAACCACATGTTGTGAGTCCCAGTCCAGTGCTTTGTCCACTAGGCCACACTGTCTCCCAAATGTGACCGTTAGGAATGAGTCCATCCACTACAGATGGACCTTCTTGAAGGTTCCTAAATGTTTAGCTAAATCCCCCACCCTCTTCACCCCCTATTATTATTATTATTATTTATTGCATGTTTCTGCTTGTTTAGTTTCTGGCTGAGGCCAGAAGTGGAAGAGCTGAGGTGCTAGAAAAGTATTTGTTTTTGCAACCTCCAGCAGTTCAGACAGGTAAGATAAACTTCTGACTTTTTAGGAGTTTATTCTAATAGATCCTGAATTCTGAACTTTAGGGCAAATTGTACCAAAGTAGTGCACAGGGACTTTATGAAAGCAGCATTAGCGGTTGCCCCATAGTCTGCCTGACCACTACCCATTGACTCACCAGATCCAGTATTAAATATTATGGATAATTTAAATAGTATGGATTACAGAGACACTGCCAAGACAATGGTAGTGTTATTCTGATTCATATGCCTGTGTATTTCTACTCTCCTTCAGTTAATGTCTGGGCTTTGAAGTTATAAGGTGCTATGTAAATGGTAAGTGGGTGAAATGCTGCAGTCCTCAATCAAAATTCTGAGTTTAGTGAGAGTTTTGACTATAAAGATTGCAGGATTTGGTCTAGTAGTATCATTTCTACTTCCTTTATGCTTGTGGACAGACAAGGGTATTGTGATATATATGCACAAAAGCATAGCAGACAAGCAGAGCAGAGAGATGACTCACTGCAGTTTGCTCTGCTACAGCACAATTGCCAATGTCACTGTCCCTTCTTTGTCTTTTGTCCACTGAGGTCAGTGTTTAGATGTCCATGACAATCACATAGTTCAGTGAAGCTCAAACAAATTCAACTCTCTCTAAAGCAACCAAAATCTTCCTTTTTATTTCTATTCAGTCGGCTGTCCCTGCACACACCAAGTGCTCCGAGACCTCCGCAGACAAGTTGGGTGTTCTAGCTTCAACAAATGCAGTTATATATTAAAAGAGATCTATAGCACCAGAAGAGACTTTCATGATATTTAGTAGGCCTCAGAATATTTCCTTCCATAGTGCTACTTCTATGCCACACTTGCTTAGCTATTCCTGTCATCTTGATCCACCCCCAGCACCCATTGCAGTAAAGGGAAATTCATTTATCCTTCCTGTGACAGAGTGCTGGGGCCTAGAGCTGACCCAGCCCTCTGGTCACTAAGGGTATGTCTTCACTACCGGCCATTGGCGGGCAGCGATCAATCCAGCGGGGACCGATTTATCGCATCTAGTCTAGACGCGATAAATCAATCCCCGAGTGCTCTCCCATTGACTCCTGTACTCCAGCTCGGCAAGAGGCACAGGCAGAGTTGACGGGGGAGCGGCAGCAGTTGACTCATCACGGTGAAGACACCACAGTAAGTCGATCTAAGTACGCCGACTTCAGCTACGTTATTCACATAGCTGAAGTTGCGTAACTTAGATTGACACCCCTCTTCTAGTGTAGACTAGGCCTAAGGTACTAGTTATTCTCCTGCCCCCTGGAGTGGACTTAATTGGGAGATGGATGCTCAATGACTTAGTTAGGCAGGGGGCTGCTGAGTTAAAGAGAGCAATCAACCCATCAGCTGGGAACAGTTAAAGACAGGATGGAAATGCAGGGGCCAAGGAATCAATGCAGGATTTCAGGATGAGGGGAAAATTTCCCCCTCCCTCCTGTGAGAGTGGGCTAAGGGAGAAGTTCTGTCCATTTTTGTCCTGCTGCACAAAGCTGTTCTGATGCACTGGTGGACGGGACCCTAATGAATAACACAGGGGTGCTTATAAACTTGAAAACATCCAGCCTGTTTGTGATGGTCCCAAGGGCGGCGAAAGTAACCCGGTCACACATCCTTTTAA
Organism: Malaclemys terrapin pileata; assembly: GCF_027887155.1. NCBI lineage: Eukaryota > Metazoa > Chordata > Testudines > Emydidae > Malaclemys > Malaclemys terrapin. Next base: position 107,953,436 of record NC_071506.1, read on the forward strand.
AGTTACAGATATGTTAATCATTCTGTGGCACAAATTCAGTATCCTGGGTGGTTATTTACATTGAGTTGCTCATATAAAGAGGTGGTAGTTTGTCTCAGTAGTAGCCTTCATTCTGGTGGAGCATGTGATAGTTGCTGTGGATAAAAGGGGAATATTTAAAAATACTTATATGGTATGTTCAGTTATTAATATTAACTACATTACTAGCAATTAATGGCAGTTCTGCTTGCAGAGTGGTTATAGAATCGAAGACTAAATAATAAGCCGCTATTAGCTACATTTCTCCTATTCAGGGAGTTACTTTCTTCATCTCAAATCTTTTGCTGATTTAATTTCACACCCACAGAATATGCCTAGAAGGATTCTGTCTGACACACTTTTCTTGTGAGACAAGGTGGGGGAGGTACTATCTTTTATTGGACCAACTTCTCTTGGTGAGAGAAACAAACTTTTAAGCTACACAGAGTTATTTTCTGGACTGGGAAAGGTATTTAGTGTCAAAGCTAAATGCAAGACCAAACAGATAGTTTAGCATAAGTAGTTAGCACATATTCTAAGGCACCAGTCCAGGTAGAGTGACCCAATAACAATCCTGTAGCCATAGGACAGAAAGTGGGGGTTAGTGGGTTACAGATTGTTGTAATAAGTCATAAATCCAGTGTTTTTATTAAGACCATGATTTTTAGTGTCTAGCAAAGTGATGAATTTAAGCTCCCAGGTTTATCTTTTCTTATGTTTATATTCTGCACACCTGTTTAGTATGATTGTCAGCAGGAATTCTCAAACAGCTTGTTCATTAGTGTCCTTCTCCTTCTCTCTTATTAGTGTGCAGCAATCTTTCTCCTCCATGTTCAAATATTGTTATATATTGCATGATGTAAGATGTAACAGTGCCTGTCTCCTATTCTCTTTCAAGTACAGAATAATCACTCTCTCCTTTACATAACAAAAGTCGTGACACAGGAGTGCTGGTAAGAGACTGAATTTGATTTGCTGGTCTTAGTTACCTGATACGGGTTAGGGTTATATCAGGCTTGCAAAAGGTTATTAACCGTGTCATGTGATTCAGACTCCAGTGGTCACTGTTACACTTTACAACCATTCATTGGCTTATGTAATAAATACTAAACTTTTCCGCTTGACTGAATACTTATGGTATGTTCTCCGGTCGCTTATTATGCCAGAAGAACCAATTTCAATCAGACTTCCATCCAATAACAAAGTTCAAAGGGTAATATGTCATGCTACTCATATAGAACACTGCAACACTGCATATAGTATTTCAAGGAGAATGAACCAACACCAAGTAGAATATTCTTCTGGTACATTCTATGTACTTTTGAAAATACATGTAACTATATCACCTCTGACCACGTCTTACAAGCTAAGCAGAGTCGGGCCTGCTTAGTACTTGAATGGAAGAGCATCAAAGAAAAGATCTGGGAGTCTAAGAGCCAAATTCTGATCTCAGTTTCTTTGGTGCAAATCCAAAGTATCTCCATTAACTTTAGTAGAGTTACTGTGGATTTATATTTAGGTAACAGAATAGAATCAAGCATGCCAAGGGGCTAGAAGAGAGGGGTTGTAGCCAGACAAGCATCTAACAGGGTAAGGTACAACTTAAAATAGCCCCCACACTTCTCTTTAACTTACGCTTTTTTAAATCATCTTCCAGCCACTGAGCATGTCTAAGTCAATGTATATTAGTCTTACACTCACTAATTTGTAAATTACATCTCCTTAAACCTCACTTCGGAGTCATGATTGTCTTCACAAATTGATAATTAGGTTTTTCAACCATCTAGCTGCTGCATCGAGGGAAGTAAGGTCTTGCTGCCCATCCTCCAATCTTCTGCTCATGCACTCCTCCACCACATTTGACCACCTGTGTCACTGTCTCACAGTCACACTGTGAAGACTGGGCTAAGCCAAATTTCTGCATCATGGCAGCAATTCTGGCTGTTCCACTCTGCTGTCTGTTACGCCTAGTCCAGGATCTGCCTCCCAGGTTGCAAACTGGTAAGTGTAAGTTAGGGCTTCTGAAGTCCCTCAGCATGCCTGTCACTCTGTCATCTGACACTGGCACTGGACTGGCAGCACTGTACATGAATGGCTGCTGCAAAAGGATGTAGCAGAGTCAGTTGTGGCAAGTCAGCAGGAACTGCAGGTGTGGGTCAGTGTTCCTGCTAATTTTTCCCAACCATCCCATGTGTGGAATGAATTTTGTTATATGCACCAATATGGAGGTGATGTGTGACACATCACCTTCATATTGGTGCACATAACAAAATTCATGTGGTGGGGGTGGGACTGAGGGTTTCGGAGTGTGGGAGGGGGCTCAGGAGTTGGGTGGAGGGTTGGGATGCAGGGGTGTGAGGGCTCCGGCTGGGGGTGCATTCTCTGCGTTGAGGCCAGGGATGAGGGTCTCAGCGATGGGGCAGAGGGTTAGGGTGCAGGAGTGTGAGGGCTCTCCCTGGGTCCGGGCCGTGCCTGGGTCTGGGCCACACCATGCAACCCTAGCCACAGCAGGTCCGGGCTGCAGCAGAGTTGGCACTGGGAGAGGGGCATCCCGGCCACATCAGGTTTGTGGCTGAACTAGGTGTGGGTCAGGAGAGGGGCACCCCTCTCCCGGCTGGTCCCCAGCCACGGCAGGTCCCTGGGCAGGTTCCCTGAGTGTCTGCATGGCACTAAATAGGCTGCTGCACGGCCACGTAGCTTACAGAGAACTAAGGTGTAGGTGTTTTCTTCTGGAGGTGAGAAGTGTGTGTTGCTTATTTGCACCTATTGGAACTGTTGTCAGTCTTGTGTACAGCAGGTTGTTTTCATCTGTCATAGCTCTGCATGCAGTTTTAAGAGTGATGGCATGTCGTGGAAGTTCTGGGGGAGCGATACGAACCAGCACATATGTTATTATGTGGCTAATGATATGGGTGGCTGTATTCAGATCTGAATCAATGAGATATGTGTGCTGATTTCTGCCCCAAATGGCTGAACAATATTCTGAAGTCACAGGACTGAGGTTCATAGAACATTTGCCTCTGCTCCTCACGAGACTAACTTCTGGATCAAGACCGAGTGGAATGTGATCTATTTATTTGAGTGTTGTAGATGGGACTAGTATGTTAGACTGTGGTCCAGTATGCTCCTAATTAAGTGACAACTGGCTGGAAAGGGAGTGGACGATCCTCAACACAAACTGTAAGGGTTGGTTGGCCAAGCAGTTGTTCAGATGCAAAGTTGTGGGCACTGTTGAAAAAACTCCTTATGTATTTTCCACATCCATAGCAGAATATTTTGAGTGGCCTGAGGTTATCAATCCAAGCCAATTTGGAGTTCTGAGACTTTAGAAAGTTGGTGTTTTTTTTTGTTTTGTTTTTACTTTTCGAGAAATGGTTTCACTTTTCTTGGACATCTTCTAACTCAAACACTAGCTAAATGAAGTCTTTCTAGTGTCTTTATATCTTAGAGCGATGATACTCAATTAGATCAACCTGCGAGCCTGTTTGAGAATTTTATGACAAGAGGTGGGCCATTTGCACAGAAGGCTGACAAAATTAAAAAAAAAAAAAAACTTCAGCTGCCAATAAATAAAGACCTTGATTGCAGCATAAGTCTTGGTGTTTCTATCTTTTAACAAAGTTTATAAATCAACATTATTACCTGTGATTATGACAACTTCTAATGGGAGAGGAGACATCGTCAGTCTCTGGCAAGCTTTGTGAACAGTGGTTTGTAGGCGGTCAGGGCAAGATGCATGCACTGGTGAAGATGCTTCTCTGTCAGGCGATTGTGGTGTTAGTTTTTTATAATGTTCATGGTAGAAAACCCAGATTCTCATCTTTTAACATAATTAAAAGCTAGATGGCTAGATTCTGGCTATTTTGAAACTGGTCAGCATATTAAGTCCAGAAATCACGAAGTCCCACTTCTCTGAATTTTTGCCTTTAAGACATCTGAGCTCTGGAGCCTTACAATTTGTAATTGAAAGGCACCTTCATCAACTGAATCAAGAACGTTCCTTGCTTCAGTAGGCCAAGGTCCATCGGCAGAGACAACAAACGGATCACAAACAAAAGCAAACCCTTTGGAATTTTAAAATTCTCAAATAGCATTTTAAAATTTGTGATCAGATTGTTTAGGAATTCTTGCATCGTTTTCATCAGTTTCATGGGTAGCGACAACACGCAATGTGGGAAAGTGCAACATCTTTCCTGTTCAGTTTGTCTGAAAGCTTCAAGATTCCTCTGAAAGGCACATGGTTTTTCAAACAGAATCCTGACACTGCTTGTACAGCCTGGGAGCTGCAAGTTGAGGGAATTCAAGTGACCAGTAATATCACACAGAAAAAGCTACCTCTGACATAGAGGGGACATCATTCATAAATTCCAGCCTTGTTGGTCTTGTTGTTTGAAAGAAAGTCTATTTCTTTTTGAAGCATACAAAACCTCTCTAACACACGCCTCCAGCTTAACCAGCAAACATCATTGTGCTGCCACAGATCACTGTATTTGGCTGAAATGTCATGTAAAAGAGCTTTAAAACGACAATATGGCAAGCCAGAAGTTGAACGTATGTAGTTCACTAATCTCATCACAATGCCCATTGTTTTTTTCAAGTCCCCAGACAATTTACTGCGTAGGACAGTCTGGTGAATGGTGCAGTGCAGTGTATTTAATGGAGGGTGTATCGCTGCCAAATGTGAAGCAAAGCACTGCTCTTTCCCTGTCATGGAGGGACCTTAGTCTGTAACAAGCAAGTTACTCTCTGCTGATCTAAACCATTTTTTTTCAAAAAAGCCTTTTACCTTTTCAAAAATGATCTCTCCTGTGGTGTAGGTTTCTAAAAGTATTAAACAGAAAACATTCTTCCTTGAAAATTTCACCATCATAAAATCTAACAAACAACGATAGTTGAGCAGTGTCACTTAAATCGCTTGATTTTTGTCCGCTGCAAGTATTTGGTATTTTTTAAATTGGAAAGCAGTGCTGACCTACAATCTTTGCACTGCCGTGGAATCAGACAGGGGAATGTCCTTCACACAGTTCACAACGTCATCTTTGTTTTTATCTCTGGCGAAAAGCTCCTCCATCTTTTCCAGTGTGCACTCCTTCACAAGCTCGGCAGCCAGGAAAGACTTTTTTTTTTTTCTCTTTAGCTAGTGCCAACATTATCCAAAGAGAAGCAGCTGTTGCTTTTTTCCTGTACAGTCGCTGAAGTTGTGAGGATGACATTTGAAGTATGGTACGAAGCTTCAGCTTTTCAGTTTGGTCACGTCTTGCAACACTGCCAGTAGGATAGGCTGCCTTGAAGTCACCGTGCTTCGATTCAAATGGCGCCTCACGCTCGTGACCTTGCAGATGGATACAGTGGTTTGCCATATTAAACACAAAGATTTTGCTTTTAAATGAGGTGGCATAATAAAAAGAAAATCCACTGTCCAGTTTGGGTTAAAAACTCGGTTTTCGCTGTCAACTTTGCGACGTTTACTCCCACTCGCTTTCATTTTTGGCTCCACTTCCATCACTAATGAAAAAATGGGTGGCGTTCTAGCTCAATCGTACCCAGTGCTATTGCGAGAACTTAGGATCCAGTAAGCAGTGCTTAATTTGTGCTGGGGCTAAGCCCTGGCACCTCTAGGCTTATCAGTTCCCGGCACCTCTGGGCTCCTGGACAGCAGTTGCTGCTCTCTGGCCACCCAGCTCTGAAGGCAGTGCCACCACCAGCAGTGGTGCCGAAGTAAGGGTGGAATGGTATGGTATTGCCACCATTACTTCTGTGCTGCTGCCGGCAGTGGCACTGCCTTCAGAGCTGGTTGCCCAGCCAGTAATCGCTGCTCTCTGGCTGCCCAGCCAACACTTAATTTGGGCCCGGGCACCTTTTTCATTACAAATTAAGTAGTGCCAGTAAGTTATGTACTGAGGAAGTAATAGGCAAATGATAGGCAGTGCATCACTGTTTGTAAATTTAACGACAAACATTGTTTTAAGGTGAGCTGGATGGGCCACACAGGAAGCCTTGATTTTGCCCATGGGCCACCTATTGAGTATCACTGTCCTAGGGGCTACATTGTGCCTTTTAAACTGCTGACCCCTGTGCTGGGAGTGCTGCAGAGCTATGTTGTCCCCAGGGGAGCTCAGGGAATGACTGTACCTTTTTTTAATGGCCTGCCTGGAAACCCCTCTCTACCTGCCCTAACCACTCCCCAAAAGTAGGTCTGAAGCCCTGCCCCCTAGATATAGTGCAGAAATACAGCCTTGTCTTGTCTATGCACAAAGACTGCTGGTTGCTGAGTATCCAGTACACCCAAGTGGATAACTTACTTTGGTTCGTCTTCCTCTAGAGGGGAGAAGGGAGCTGGTGTGTGTGTGTGTGTGTGTGTGTGTGTGTGTGTGTGTGTGTGTGTGTGTGTGAGCGCTACGGTGACCAGATGTCCTGATTTTATAGGGACAGTCCCGATATTTGGGGCTTATTTTTATATGGGCTCCTATTACCCTCTACCCCCTGTCCTGATTTTTCACACTTGCTATCTGGTCACCCTAATGAGCACAGCTCCTGCTTGTGCTCCCTTCGTTAAGGTCAGTTGCTCACATCATGTGATGGAGGGGCCTGGGATAAACCTAGCACATATTCTCTTTGTTTGTCCCTTCAGTGCAGGTCCTGCCTGTTGCGCTGGCATCAGGAAGCTGCAAATCACCTATCATCCGTGCATTGCCTGCTGATAAATTTGGGCAACTTTTCACGGTTGGGGGTTTGATACTAAGGATTTACCTTTAATCTCTGTCTTCATAACACACAGTGGAGGTCTCCCACAGATCACAGACATAGGCTAGTGCAGGTTATGTCAGCACACAACTCAAGACTGTACCTTTGGGATTCATATAGAAGGTAGATTTAACTTTTGTGAGGATTTCCAACTCATAGTTAGAGGTTATAAGGGTTAAAGGAGCAGAGGGAAAGTTGCTATTGAGGCTGTTCAGATTTACCCAGTTTTCAGGGCTCATATTATTGGAACTATATTATAAGATTTCATTAGTACTTAAATCACTGTTATCTCAGCAAATAATGTATAAGCAATAATATATTTGATAAATTTAGCCCCTTTTTCAGTTCTTGGATTGTCTCTGAGCAGTTTATGGTTTTCATGACTTTATTCATGATTTGAAATTATATGTTGGGCTGGAGATTGTTCTCAAGCAGCGTGTTATGACTATGTAGGAGCCAGAGTCTGAGCTCCGTTGGTTAATTTTGATTGGATAAATGTCGTTCTTAGGATCAAGATTCTGGGATATATGCTCATGTTTTCAAGTTCAAAAGTTGTTTCCCCACAAACATTCCCTAATAGTCACATCGCATTCACTGTTTCTGCAAATAGTCCTGCCAGAAAACTTTTGTCCATTAAAAGATACTTGCAGAAAGCACACACAAAAGCAGTGCAGACACAGGTGAAGTACATTCCATTTTTTCATAAATATTCTTGGCACATTTTTGAAGTATTCCCTGAGCCCTCTTTGCCATAGTCCTATTTATATATGGGCTATTTAAAAAAAATAGAGAATATACTGTATATAAAGTTTGTAAAGCAATTTGAGATCCTTTGGGATGAAAAGTGAAGTTAATCAGCAACTGGAAGTTATCATTATACTATGCAAAAATCATATTCTTGTGAATAGGGATTTTTTTTAAAGTATCTACTTATACCTAAGAAGTTTCAGTGCAGTAAAAGTAGCATAGTTTCTTTGTTATTAAGCAAAGATATTTTTCTCGCACTTGTAAGATTTAGTGATACATTAGGCTTGTGCGCAGGATGTCAAGATGTTGGCTCCAGCATGTGTTCTGACAACATTTGTAGTTTGTGAGGACATAATTAGATACATTTTGTGAAAGAAACTCAAAATGTTACTGTCTGTTCCAATGAACTGAATACATTTGGTTCAGGATATCTTGCTAGAACATGTGCCACAGCCTTGTGTCTGAAGGCTCTTGGAGTTCAGAAGTGAAACCATCTTTCTTTTGTTCAGCAATCAGCACAGAATCACATGTCTGCAGGCTTTCACATGCTCCCGGCGTCCAGCGATGCTGTCACCATCTAGTGCCGAATAAAACACCAAGATCCCTGGCTAACATCATCCTTTGGATTTCCTGGCCCAGTGAACAGCTGCCCCTCATTGCAATTTGCAGTCAAGCTAGGGCTCTCCAGCCAACCTGGAACAAGGGCTGGCTCGGTACAGATCACGTACAGGCACTACACTTACTAAGTCCTGACTCCCCTGTTCCTTTTGTCCTTTCTTTCCTGTAAATGTCAATGCAATTTATATCCTAGTAACAACATTCATTTTTCTGTGTCTGGTTCCCAGTTATAGTTAAATACTTGCACCCATGCAGTACCTTTCGTCTGAAGAGCTCAAAATACTGTAGACACACTGAGTCACCTCTGAGATGAATAGCTATTGCATCCATTTTACAGATGGATTAACTGCAGGACAGTTATCTGACCTTCCCAAGGTCATGTAGCAAGTGTATGCAAAGCCAGGAATAGAACCCAAGTGTCCTGACTCTCAATATCCTGTTCTAACTTCTTGTCTCTCTGTTAATAAAATGTTCTACAAATATAGCTATATAATAAGATTCCAGGATTGTCACGTCTGTGTATCACTCTGAAGCCTAGAATGTCAGTTGAGTCAGTCTGAAGTGATGGAAACAGCTGCAGGCATGGCTGAGAGCTCTTTTTGCTTAGAATATTACCTGGTTCAATCATCACTGGGATTCATAGTCTGTTACTTTCCAGTTTTTAAATTCTCCAGCCATTTTCAGTCTTTTACACTTTACACCTACCCTACAGCACAGGTTTTCACCTAGTAATGAATACAGTCTATACAAGTCTAAATTAATAAACGATCATTAATTTGTTTAGGTTCTTTTGGCCGATACCACTAGCAAAAATAAGAGTGCCAGGCCCTGTGGTTCAAATTCAGATGGAGCCACTGTCTCATCATATGATTTTCGGTTAAGCTATTTGATCTTCCTGTACTTTACCCAATATTGCTGTAAATGTAAATAACAACAAGATGTCGCTGCAAAACAGATACTGTATCGGAGCTGGATTACTTGACATTACTGTGAGTAAAAGCAGTAGTAGGTTGTGATTGAGGTCCTTCATCAGGATGGAATGATTCTAGATCTTGATTGCATTCCTGCTCCTGCTCTGTGGTTATGGTAAAAATGAGTAAGGCTAGTTGTGAATTTTTTTTTCAAAGGAAATATCATTTCAGCCTCAGGGTTCAGAGGGTTTTTGACACTGTACTATTTATAAAAGAGTAATTGTTGTTGGATGTCATAAGACGAGGTCTTGTGTTGGGGAGGAGGGGACAAAAGGGTGGGAAACCAAGTGAGCCATGACTGTGGTGCTCCCCGGAAGCCAACATAAATGTCTGTCTCAAGTTACTTTTTTATGTGCTTTGCCTCTGAGTCAAGAATTAAAGAACCAGAACAAGCTTCAGCCTGTGCTTGACCATTGCTGCCCCTGAGCCTGATTTGAATGAAAGTTCACCGGGGCTCATCCCTCTGCTGAGCGTGGAGAGGCGGAAGGTTCCGTTGGACTCTCAGCCAAAAACGATGTTTCAATAAGGACAAATTTGCAAAAGGGAAAAGACCAAAAAGAAGTGGGACTACAGTTGTTTGTTTGTTAGGAGTGCCCAAAAGTGTGCTAGGCCTTGCAACAAAACAAAACAGTCCTTTCCCTAACCCAGAGTTTAGAGACTGAGGCCCTGAACCAATCCGACCTGTGAACCCTTGCACAGATGCAGAGTTTCCTTGTAATCGACGAGACTCCATGTAGGCACAAGCATTCACCTGTGGGGATCCAATTGCAGGATCAGGGCCTAAGTTCAGATGTGGTTTGATGACTGCAGGTTATAAACAGACATACACGCTCCTCCTTTGTATGTGGAGGAAGGAAACAGAACAAGGGTTGCAGTAATATCACATGATCACTGGGTCAGACATGTACACATCTTGACAGTGTGTTATCATGTAATGTTAACTCTCTTCTGGTAGGTGACATGGCAGAGTAAATTTTCACAGAGATGTGAATGAGGAGAGATAGATAACTTTTAGGGATGATGTTCTGTGCACCATCTTATCTGAAGAGTGCCTAGATGTCTGAAAAATGTAGCAGGCAGTTTGCAAAAGCAAGTTCAGCAAAGGCTGCACAACTAACTGATGGCAGCAAGGGCACTGTGAAAAACAACCCATGCACTAAGAGACCGTGTGAGACTGGTTGATGTAGGGGCCTCAGTACAGAACAAATTTCAGGCCGTGAGAGCCTTCCCAGCTGTCTTGCACCTGATGATTAGCAGCTGGTCTCAGAACACCAGAACAAGGAGTAGATACCACTAAGGAGGGACCCCCATAGATTATTGGGTTAGATATGTGGCATGCTGGGAAGGGAGGATCAGGGAAATATAGCTGTCTTGCACCCAGCAGCTGAGATAAGAAACAAATGGTGGCTGTTGGAAAGGAATGAGCTCCTGAGAGAAATGGGTCTCAGCAGCAAGTAGGCCAACTCTAGCTAGTAGATTCCAGCATAACTAAATATCATCCAACTATGTTGTGCCCCCTTAGCAGCTCCAACAGTGGGTTGCTGTTAGGTCTGCCATGGAAACCTTTGGGCATATGCACAGGACAGAGAAATAACAAAATCAAACTTGAATAAAATAATCCAAAAATTCTCAGAGAGAAGGTGGAGAAACAATTACAGTGATGTGGGGAATTTCCTCCACAAGCTCTATGGAAAAGGGGCAAAACCCCCAAAATTACAATGTGAAACACAACAAAAAATAGTGAGTGAGAGAGAGAACAGAAAAGGAGGTTAAAAAGGTATGTCCTTCTCTGGCAGGAGAGAGCTGTCCCCGGGAAAAGCTCCAGCAGCAAATCCTAAACTCTGAGCACGTGCAAGAAGAAGCCAGAAATTACACTAAAACAGAGTGCACTGATGCCAAAGCACAGATACAGTAATTGGGTAAAACCATCACCTCATGTACAGAGAAGGACCGGAGATCAGCATGTCACCCGTCTGCAATTCTTCTTCCTGAAACTTCTGGTGCTGGGGTAAATCAACATAGCTCCACCGACTCAAGTGAAGCTAGACTGGTTTACACCAACTGAAGATCTGACTCCTGGATCCCAAGATCCCTTGTGTTCAGAGACATTTGCATTGGTGCATTTGTAACTCAAGACCATCTGAAAGTTGGTCTTAAACAGAGCCCAAAAAAGAACTTCTAAATCCTTTCGGTCAGTTTGCTGTTTACTTGGGGCCAGATTGTGCCTGACTGCTTCAAAAGTGCATAGAGATTAGATAGGGTTACCATATTTCAGCAAGAAAAAAAGAGGATGGGAGGAGCCCCGCCCTAGCCCCGCCCCTGCCCCTCCCACTTCCCGCCCCCCCAGAACCCCCAACCCTCCCCCCGTTCCTTGTCCCCTGACTGCCCCCTCCTGGGACCCCTGCCCCTAACTGCCCCCCAGGACTCCACTCCCTATCTAAGCCTCCCTGCCTCTTGTCCCCTGACTGCCCCAACCCTTATCCACACCCCCACCCCCAGACAGACCCCTGGGACTCCCACGCCCCATCCAACCACTCCCCACCCCCTGACAGCCCCCCCCCAAACTCCCAACCCATCTAAACCCCTCTGCTCCCTGTCCCCTGACTGCTCCGATCCATCTCCCCACCCCTGCCACCTGACAGCCCCCCCCAGAACTCCCAAACACTCCCCCCCTGCTCCTTGTCCCCTGACTGCCCCCTCCTGGGACCCCTGCTCCTAACTGCCCTCCAGAACCCCACCCCCTACCTAAGACTCCCTGTTCCTTGTCCCCTAACTGCCCCCTCCTAAGACCCCCCCCAACTGCCCCCCAGGACCCTACCCCCTACCTGTACCCTGACTGCCCAAAACTTTCTCCACTCCCCCCAAAAAGCCCCCCCCGTTTCTTGACTGCCCCCTCCAGAACCTTCCTGCCCCCGGTCCTCCTTACCCTGCTGCTCAGAACAGAGTGTTGGGCTCTGTGCAGCCGAGCCGGACACGTGGCTGAGCTCCCCAGCACAACAAAACCCGGTCTGGCCCTGCACAGTGCTGCCGGACTGGGCTGCAAGGGAGCTGCCGGCTCAGAATGCAGGGCGGATCCGGCTCCTCTACAGCTGCTCCTGAGTCCAGCCCGGGACTTCCCTGCAGCCCTCCCAGCCGCTCGCTCTGCTCTGCGGGGGGGAAATCCCGGACATTGTGAGTGCTTTACAAATCCCCCCGGACGCTATTTTTAGCACAAAAAGGAGGACATGTCCGGGTAAATCCGGACGAATGGTAACCCTAGATTAGAGAATGTGCAGAGTCCTCCTTCTTCTTGACTCCATATCAAGCAGAGGTGGCCAAACCATGCCTCGTGAGCCACGTGCAGCTCTTTTACAGTTAAAGTGCGGCTTGTGGCGCCCCCCCACCATTCTCCTCCTACCAGACTGGGGAGTGGAGAGCTCGGGGCTTCTGCCCTGTGGCAGGGTGGTGGGCTTGGGGGCTTCTGACAGAGATGACAGGTGCCTGCTGAGAGTGAGGGCAGAGACACAATTTAATGTTTCGCCCCCGCCAACAGCTTGAGTCATGCCTCCCCCCAGGCATGCCACCCTCTTATCCTCAGTGGCCCCTCCCTGCAGCTCCCAAGTTTTAGCTCCGGGTGGGGAGGCAGCAGCAAACAGGTGAGAGCTGCAGGGAGGGGCCACTGCTTTAGCTCTGTGGGGAGAGGCAGTGGCTCTCCTGGACACTCTCACCTGTTTGCTGCTGAGTCTCCCCACGACTGCAGCTCCCAGCTTGCTGGCTCCAGCAGCTGCCGTGCAGGGAGGGGGCCTGGCAGCACCATATGACTGAGCAGAGCCAGCAAACCCTGGCAAAAATTCCCCCACCCCAGGTTGCCTCTACTTTTGCCCAGCGGGATGGGGCCTTGGGGCTTCAGCCCCGCAGGGCACGCCTGCCAATTTGCAGGGCACGCCTGCTGAGTCTTGGGGCTTCAGCCCCACGGGGTGTCCCTGCTGGGGTTCGGGGCTTGAGCAGGAGCAGGGCAGAAGCCCCAAGCCCCAGCAGGCACCACCTGTGCAGCTGGAGTGCTGAGACCTCCCTCCTCTCAGAGCTGAAGCCCAGGGCCCCGGCAGGTGTGTCCCGGCTCAAACTTCCAAAGATTGTCGTATGTGGCTCAGAGGGTCAGTAAGTTTGGCCACCCCTGTTATACAGCAACAGAGCACAATTATAATCCCTCCATGTTCTCTCAAAGGGGCAGGTGGGAAATGGAGCCATGCCCCCCCCCCCACTCCAATGTGCACCAGCCAGCAGAACTGCACAGGTGAGAGAGTGCTGCACCTTCTGAAAAGGTGTAACATTGGGCATACTCTCCCTGTGAGTTTGGGAGCTGTGGCAGGAATTGCGGTGGAAGAACATGAGAAGAAGCTGTAAGTGGTTTGTCGGTGTTTTTGCTATAATTGTATTTATTGCATCTGTTCCCTATTTGCTTTAACTTGACATTGTTTGTGCAAATTAGCCCCTAACTAGGAAGACAGGAGAGGGAATGAAAGCTTTGCTATTTTAAAATAGCATGACATCTAACTTGTAAATATCTTTGTGAATGACAGCCGTAAGGAAGAGCAGGAAAAAGGAATTGTTGTGGCATCAGTCCCAATAACTTACACATTTCTTGGCATTTTATTTGTGTGTAGAGCTATTGCCTGATGTGTCAGCTTTGTCTGACTGTATGTCTAATATAATTCCCTTAAGGATAATCTGTGCTGTGAGTACAGAACACAGAGGTATTGCTGTTGTAGCTGAAATATTCCATACATCTAAGCATGCTACTCAAACTGAAATTTACAAAGCATGTTCTCAGTATGGGAATGTTCCCAACTCCTTCAATTGTTAAAAAGATATATTGCTTCTCTCATCCTTAGATCATCCTTTGGCACACACAGAAGTGCTATTACTTGGCTTTCTAAATTTAGTAACGTTAGACACCTCAAATTATAAATTTAATGCTCTACAAAACTGACACTCCAGGAAAAAGAGAGAATCTTTTTCTGGCTCTTTATTGGTTCTTTCTTGAGAGCTTTTGTTTCATGAAATATATCTGTTTTCTTTAAACCATTAAAAAATGGAAAAATATGCTAGACAGCCTCACCAAGGCATATTGGCCTAGAAAAGGAAATGAATGGAGGAGGGGGAAAAACAGATGTAAAGCATTACTACTACTGGGCTAAGATATGGTACCACTCCACAGTGAGGAACTAACTGGACTGTGACCAAGGACATTGGCAGCATTTTAGTTCCTAATACAGAGCCAGTGCTTTCATGAAGGCCGAGCATTTGATTTGAGCATTGATGTAGAAATGATATATGATGGGATATTGTTGTTTACTTCTAGTTTTCAAATAGTTAGTATAGCTTTTAATCTCAAACTATGTAAGAGGAAATAAGAGGAAGAAGGGTACGTGGCCATCTTTTGCCTAGTAGTCACAGTAGCAGAGAATCTGAAGATGTGAGGCAGTTGATATATAAGCAAAACTCCATGTCCATCATTTTAATAAAATACTATTCTTTTGAGGCAAGGTGGTTTGACCTCACAGCACTTAATCACATTCTCTGCACCTGTGATCTTGCACAACATCCTGCAGAGATACTACAGCTGCAACCACTAGCACTGTGATGGGGCGTCCACCCCACATTGCCTGTAAGGGGTTAATGACATGCTAGGGAGGCAGCTCAGAAAGCAGCCAATAAGAGAGGGGCTGTGAGGAGCAGCCAATCAGAGCCAGGTAGGCCCATATAAGAAGAGCTGCAGAGCAGGTTCAGTTGCTCCCTGGGGCTTGAGGAGGGAGGACTGGCTGCCTTGCAGGAGGAAGGGTGCTAGAATCTTGAACAGAGCAGTGCTGGGCAGGATCAGGGGAGTAAGAGTGAGTTCCTGCCTGGCTGCTAAGACTGGCATGCTGAGGCCCTGAGATAAGGGCAGAGAAGGTGCTGGGACTGCAGGAAAGTGGCTCCAGGAAAGTAGACTGAGAGGTTTGAGGGAGCGCAGCATGTGGCTGCCATCTACAGGGTACCCTGGGCTGGGAACAGAGTAGTGAGTGGGGCTGGATCCCCCCCCAACTCACCACTGAGGAAGTGGCTGGACTGTTGGACTGCGGTACTGTACCCTGGAAGGGGGAGCACAGAATGTGGCACAGCCAGAGGGCTGTGTTCTGAGAGGAAGCTGCAGTCTTTAGAGTGACACGGGTCCAGGAGCAGAAGTGATGGCAGGCAAGACACCACCGAGAGTCGGCATACCGACCTGTGCGGCTGATCTGCAAGATGACCAGCAGGAGGCGCCAGGTGAGTTGCCCCCCTCTGTCACAAGCAGGATCACAATAAATCTGGATCCAGTCATGCCATTTGCCTGTTCGGTTCTTATCTCTGCTCTACCAACATAATTCTTGGAATGACCTGGAGACCCACTACTGCCATGGAAAATGCGGTGTGATTAACTGAATAATTTTCTACATGCTGGTATTTAAATTCTTCATTCTCAATCTGATATCTACTATGAAAAGCACTGTATTAGAGCTAGAAATTATTATTCCTTCGCCAGAGAATCCATCTATACTTCCTCCTTTCCTGAGAATGCAAATGTATTTTCTTTCCAGTGTTGACATCTCAGCTCCTTTACAAGTATTGCCGAAATACTTTCCTTGCCTTTGGATCCATGCTTCCATAAAAGTGATTTAAACTATCAGCGCACAAGATACAGTCTCACCGGTATGTGTCTGCCCACCTCTACCACATGTGATATATCTGTGATAGTCTCTGAGTTGAGAGCTCTTGAATTCTAATCATGGCAGTGCCACGGGCTTGCTATGTGGTCCTGGGTAAGTCACTTTACCGCTCTCTC
Organism: Malaclemys terrapin pileata; assembly: GCF_027887155.1. Lineage (NCBI taxonomy): Eukaryota > Metazoa > Chordata > Testudines > Emydidae > Malaclemys > Malaclemys terrapin. The sequence continues at coordinate 107,969,375 of NC_071506.1, forward strand.
ACATTTTTCATACCTCCTATGGTGTTTTGAGAATTAATGAGCTAATCATAATAATAATACCTAATGTATCTCGAAGCATGTTACAAATGGGGGGGAGGGGGTTAGTGTCTGTGTCTGTGTACTGCACTGAGTATGTAAGTGGTCTATAAATGCTAAGTATTATTATTAATTGTTCTCATAATGCAGCAGTATCTGTACGTTGTTCATTGATAGATGATCCCTTAGAATTTTGGCATTATGAATATGGAAATTTAGATAGCGCCCCTGAGACTAAGTTAGTTTGAAGAACATGGTTGAAAGTGTTACACGAGTGATCTACAAAAGATGCCTGTATCTATGTAAATAATTAATAGATAATGTGCTAGGAGACTGAACAATGCTGCATATTCTTGACTTCTAAGTGTTTCTAGGAAGCAATGGAACACAGCTTTGATGTGCTCACAGAAACCACCATTGCTGGGATTCACTGCTGCACGCTGTACCAGTTGTAGTTAACTCAGGGCTATAGCTTTTATGCCCAACTGTCCTCAGCCAGGAGGTACCAAAGATGTATATTATTGAGGCCGGTCTCCTGGCAGACAGAGATGGTAGACTGAATGTGTTTCTTGTAGACACTGCTGTGAGAGAGCTTGGGGCCAGGGTGAAGTCCTGAAAGGCTGCTAAGCTGTGGAATGACTTGACTAGTTGTAGGTATATAGCTATACCCAGTGGACACCACTGAATGACTACAAACTCTTTTTAAAATGCATTTCTCTGCCAGCAAGTATAACCCTGACTGCATGATACATTTGCTGAGCACCGCTGAGAATCAGTCCACACCGATCTCGGTTATTTTTCCAGCATTTGAGATTCTAAATAAATGTACAGCCTGGGAACTGTTCCCCCCTTCCCAGTATTCAAGAGTCTAATTAAGCCTTACATTAATTATTAGCTCCATTTTACAATCGGAACAGCCTTGTGGGAATCGGCTGTGTTGTGGCATCAAAGGCCTAGTGTCAATCTGTTTATTAAGGCCTGAGCTCCTTTAGGCTACTGCCCTGTTTGAGTCCTTCACTAAATAGCCTGGGAACTGTTTCTTTCTCCAGCATTTATTTGAGATTCTAATTAAGATTTGCATTTTTTAAAAAGATTAATCCAGCCCCCTGAAAAAGCTCAGAGTTCTCATTGGTTCAGTTAGGACATAAAAGGACTTTCTCCAAAAGTGAAGGGGGTCAGGAACAGTAGCAAAGGTGGTTCTTCATACAACAGATGTCATTATTCAGGGGTCATAGCCAGACATAGGGATTGAGAGCCATAGACTGGAGTGTAGTTTCTTCTGGACTGGCCGTCTCTTGACCAGGCTGTTCTGCCTGAAGACCTCCTAGAGTTGTGACCTCAAAATGTAGGTCTAATGGATTAAACTTAAGAGACAGAACTAGGTAATTGGGGAGCCACTCATCAGAAGCTAAGGCTGAGTGCTTCTGCTATTGCCAGATTTAACTTTTCTGGGAATAGATGGGCATGCTGACGTAGGAGAAGGAGGATACTGGAGAGATGTGAGAGAAGTAGTTGTAGACAGAAATAAGCTATTGGTGCGGGTGTAACACTGACAGACCCCGGTTTTCGGCAGGTGGGATCGAACTTGGGACCTCTGGAGCTTAGTCCATGAGCCTCTACTGCATGAGCTAAAAGCCACATGCCTGGCGCGTGTGCTCTCTCTCCTTCCCTCCCCCCAGATGGGCCAGAACACCACACCTAGAAGGTGCGTGGGTTGCACGGGGAACGCATCCTTCCTTGGTACTGTTTGGGGGGAACTACCTTCTTAACTCAGGAGGCACAGCAGCAGCAGCAAAATATTTACCTGGGTGCTATACTGCAGGTGTGCCTGTCTTTGCTTTCTTCTATCACATCATCCTCATGCCTGATGTCATGTCACCGGTAGTGGTCATCAGGAAGTATGCTCAGATTGTGTCTTGTGACAATGGGTACATCTGCACTAGGCGAGTGAACTGTTGCTGTGGTGACTACATAACATTGGTTGCATCAGTTGTCCTTGAAGTGGTTCGTTGCTCGGGCAGAGTGACTCTTAGATGGGAGATTCCTTGATATAGGAATTATTAGGTGATGTCCTATGCCTTATATTATGCAGCTGGTGAGACTAGATTATCATAATTGTCCCTTCTGGCCTTAAAAATCCATGAATCTATAAACTGTTTTGATGTGCCTGGTCAGAGTATTTGTGCACATGTAAATTAGGATATTTGTGTGTATTCATTTTTGTATGTGCAATTTTGAAGATTTGTCCCTTAGTGTATGTTGGTTGTGTTTTAAGAGGCTAGTAACAAACAGCAGTTTATATTTGGGGTGTGTGTGTGTATTTTATGAATACAAGCTGCTATATGACTAAATCCTGCACCTTTGTAAGTGGTGAGTAACAACTGGAACTCTTTGATGGGTTTATGTAATGGTTTCATATGTTTCTGTATAATGCAGTACCCTTCATTAGAAGTTGTGTTGTTGCTGGCTACAGGACTGCAGTGTAAAGTCTATTTTGTATATGTTGTTATAGACGTAAATCAGCCAGGTAAGAGCCATTCTCTTGGGCACACTGCCCTTTTAAACTAACGTCCTTTTAACAAAAATCTGGAGAGCGGAAACAAGGAAAAAGGTTAAGGAGACGCAGTAACAAGCCCCAGCCAGTCAAACACCTGTGCATTTTTCCACAGAGGTTTATTTTCTTTTAACTTGTCTTAATAGCCTTTCAGTAGTTGTAACACTTCCCTTTGACGAGTGTTCAATGCCCAAGGAGCATAACATTCCCAAGGGTTCCTGCCAAATAGTTACTGATCATGAGTGCTATTGTCTCTTGGGATCCTTCACACTGAGTCAAGTATGGGTTTGCCTATGTGAGAAAGTTGTACCAGTTTAATTTAAATAAACCAGCGAAAAACCTTGTGTAGGCACTCTGATTTCAGTTTAAGGTCTTGTCTACATAGGGGCTATTATTTGCACCAGAGCTATTCCAATATAACTCTCCCAGTGGGCACTCTATTCCAGAATAAAAATGACTATTTCAGAATAATGAAATTATTCCAGAATAAAAGTGACTTTATTCTGGAATAGAGTGTTTACAGGAGGATTTACCAGAATAGCTATAATACAATAGTTATTCTGCTATGGCTATGCCAGCTACTTTCCCTGTGTAGACAAGCCCTAAGAGTGGCTTATTTTGCTTTAGTTTCAGTCAGTAAGGAGTTGACCTAAGCTGGATCAATATAAACTACTCTTAAATCAAAATAAGAATGTCTGTACAGAGTTATGGAGTCACATAAGTTTAAAAACACTCCTATCCTATGGCCGACAGGGCTATAGCTACACTGCATACATGAATTACTCTAATCAGTTTAACTTTTAAAAAAGATTAGTTTTTCATTGAGGATTTTTAAAACAGTCACAAACATAATACAAAGTGTTTTGAGGCTAGAAATAAGCACCTATTGATACTAAATTAAAATTGCATTTTGGCACTAAGAAACCTGATCCAACTTCATCCTTGGATCCTTTTAAAATGCAATTTATACAGCCTCTAGCGCCTCCTTCAGCGTAGCATCCCAGGGCCTCCCAGGTATTTATGAATTTGTCCTCGCAAGAAATCACAATTCTCATATTGGCACTGGAGAACTGAAACAAAAAGAGATTTAGTGACATGCCCAAAATCACTTTCTGTGACAGCCCAGAATTGAGCACATCTCCTGACTCCAAGTCCAGTATCTTAATGGCAAGATCTTTCTTCCTCCCTTTGAAACTGCTCTCACCAATGTCTCTAATGACCTCTTCCTCACCAAATCTGGGACATCCCCTCCATCCTCATCTTCCTTTTGACGCCATTGATTATACCCTCCTACTATGGAGTAGGTAAGGAATCTATAGGCATTATTTTACCCATCACTGAAATGCAGCCACTTCTGGGGGACACAACAAGTGTTCAGTAACATTATATAACAGCTGAGGAGAGTAATGCCAAAACTGAAACTGCCAGGGAATATTTAGAAGGGCAGAATGTAATTACCTGAGTTGGAATTTGGTTGTGACACCAGGATTAACATCCACACTCATAAAAAAAGTGCCACAGGGGGTCAAGACATTAATTTAACATCTTACTGAAAGTTATGATCTCCAACAGCACTGAACAACATAACTGGGCATTAGTGCAGTACACATGAAAGGGGAACAGTTCCACTTCCTGAGTCACAAGTGTCACTTCCTGCCACACTTAGCTATGCCTTTTTGGATCTTCTATCCTATCTTATCCTATCCCATCCCAGTACTGACCTGGATCAACCCTGCTTCGTTGATGAGACTGATAGTACCACAGCACAAAGTGTCTGTCATGCTGTCTGGAGTGGCTCACTACCGTGAGTGCCTATCTGAGAGCAGGCTGTCAAAAACAGGGCAGATGCTCCAATCTGGTGGTGTGTTCTCTAATTAGATTTCACCAAGCCAGTAACAAACTCCCAGATCACTGTCGTAGGCTTACCATGGAGTCACAGATTCTCCAGTCTATCTTGCCACCCAGGCAGACTGGACTTCATGATAAATGGTCACTTACACCACAAATTACACCATATTCAGGTTGCTTCCCGTCCCAAGAGACCAGTCACTTATCCCAGATCATCTGGTACCCTAGATCTTACACTAAAGACAATGCCTATAGCCAGTCCTGTAATTAACTATCTAAAGGTTTATTAACTAGGAAAAAGAAATGAGTTATTTACATTTTAAAGCAAGCAAACATATACACATAAATGAGTTATCATCTAAATCCTAAGAATGACAGAGTTGTAGAGATCTGTCAATTCAAAGTGTCTTTCAGGGCAGACCCAGAAGATAACCCCTGGGGATCTGTGGCTTCAGTTTGGTTTCTCTGGCCCTGTAAGAGCAAAGAGATGACAAATCTTCACATCAACTATTTTTATTTCCCTCTTCCAGCATTCAAAGTTATGGCATGAGGCCTTCTGTACGTACTTCTTTGTGGGTGGATGGGTCAGTTAACAACGCTTTTGTCTTATAATGGCCCACTCAAACTTTGATAGTTCTCCTGGATTGGGCAGGGAAGGAAGGGGGCAGAGAGATGAATCCCATGCCTGAGTTCACAAGTTCAGAGTAAACATTTTCAAAGTTATAAAGCAAAACTTACATATTTTCTTATAGATGGAACACAGACATGACAAGTGAGATTAGTGCATGCAGCAACTTACGAGCATTACATAGCCTCTACACTAAGTACATTCTTATAAGACTAATACCTATTTTTTGCAAAACTAACATACAGATGAACTGATCTGGTCTCCCGTGATGAGTTTGTCAGTTTTTAGCTAATGCCTCCAGATTTGACAAGAAGCTGGCATCTGGCCTGCCAGTGTCACAGTGGCATAGTTGAAGTAGGAAATCTAGCTATATTTAATAATAAATACAATAATAGTAATTATATATTGCAGCCTTACAGTCATCTTGGTGATAGATCTGGGACACAAATTAAACTGGAATTATCCATCAAGGGTCTCTGCTTTGATAATAAGAATAACCAGAAATATGTTTTTACATGGACTTGTTTAGCTTTGGTGACAACGGTTTTTAAAATTTATTTTCTGCAGATTGAATATCCAGTTCAACTACTTATCTGCTGCGTGCCGATGAGATGCAACCTTACTTATTTCTGACTTACCATATCTGAAATGAAGTCTAAATAAAAATAGAGTAAGTACAGATCCTTCAGAAACTAGTTTGATGAATAGCTTAAGATACAGTCATAAAGCCATCAAGTTTGACATGCTGTTGTTTACTATATAAATCATCCAGTTGCCATAGCGAAATGGTTATGGTTGATTGCTAGCTCTAGCAGATCATTGAATGAATAACTCGTGTCCAAATCCACTCCACCAAGTTCTGAGAATGTAAATATGTAGAGTAGATTATATTTAGTCTGTAGAGTAGATTATATTAATTCCAATGTATTTGAACTTAGTCTGAGTAGGGGCCTGATCCTCTACAACAGAAATCAATGAGGAGTCTTGCCTGAGGGAGAACTTCAGGATCTAGCCATTGTTGTATATTTACAGAATAAACTGTTATTGTGAAATATTTTTTTTACTGTTTGTTCATTGTTCAGGGATGAAGCTGTCTAATTTAACACACAGGTAGGAAAATTATTATTCAGGGGGTAAATTAATTAGCTCAAATTTTTTACTTTGTGTGGGTTTAGAAAGGAAAATCCCCATCATTTTTGAACTTTGAGTTCTCACGGGCACATTAATAACACCCTGAAAAGTTATTAACAAATATTAATTAACCTCCACAACACCACTGTGAGGTATGTAGATAATCATTATTATCCCCATTTTACAGCTGGAAAAACTATGGCAGAGAGAATCTAAAAAAATCTCTAGAGGGAGTCAGTGCCAAAGTTGAGCTGAGAACTCATAGAAAGTATTTTATTCCCTTAGTAACTAGGGTGAATGAAAACAGCAACTATTAGTTAGACATTTTTAAATTTCCAAGACTGAATAACTTGCCAAAAATCGAACAACATTATTATAGTGGTACTATCAATGGTACTAGGTGGGCTACATTTTAAAAAAATCACTATATTGCAGACCTAAAACTGGTAATTATGGGCCTCCGAAGGTGCTAAGATGTTTAACATCATCAACTCCTGTGATGTCAGTGCAAACATAAAACATCAACTACTTAATTTGGGGTCCCACTGAAGTCAAACTACTGAATACCTTACATAAGGACACAGAGCTGTGATTCTAGGCCTCCCTACCTGTTTATCTATTTGATACTGCAAGTATTTAGTCCACATAAATAGACACCTATTTGCGTGACTGAATTCAGCTTCTAGAGATGAATGTGTAAGGCCTACATTTTCAAAAGTGACTAGTAACTTTGAATTTTGGTAGTGTGCAAAAAAAGCTTCCTGTTTCCACCTCTGCTAAACCCTTTGATTTCTTTTTATGAAAGTGTTTTTTCTTTATTTGCACACACAATGAAATCCCAATTGCATCTTGCTGTGTGCTGACCGTGCACTCCTGTCTGCTTACTGAGTTATCATCTGGATTAATATTAATTAATTATGTCAGTTCAATAAGGCTGTGTTCAGTAAACACCTTCCTGAGAACGTTGCATGCTTTTCTGTGAGTGGTGTTTAGCATCCAGGAGATTAAAATGTAAGACTATGGGTATAATCCAAATTCTACAAATGTTACCCTTTCATGGGCAATTTTGGGGGGGAGTAATAGGAAGTGGGAGAACAAATGAAGAAACTAGATTAGTTCTCTTTGGATCAATAGCAGTGCCTCCTTCCATCGTTGTGTTAAGTGGTCAATATTAACAGTACTGTAGTGTCTAGCATTGTTCATCGACTGAAAAAGGAGATACTTACTAAACACAACCTTTGCAATTACAATTCAAAACACTAAGATTTATTTCTTAATACTATTCACCTTAATTTGCATGATCAGATTTTTTTTTCTGAAAATGATTCAGGCATTAAGATACATCCAAACAGGCCTCCTTTCAGCTGGCAAAGGTAAATCCCTCTGGTGCGGTGAGCATTATAAATTTAAACCCAGGATGTGGGTTTGGTTGACATACTGTACTTAGTAAGACAGGTACAAATCATTGGGAAGAAAAACTTGTTCTGAATCCCTCTTTGTTCTTATGCCCAGAGGGTTTTGCTTTAGGGAAGATTACCTGTACTTTTAAGAATATCTTAATGTAATATATAAGTAATTAAGCAACAGTGTGAGGAGAGAAGCTTGTGGACAAACAATGCCAACCAATAAGCTGTAAAAATAGTGAAAACACCTTGAGAATGGAGAGAGTTCATATGAGCCCAATTACTTTCTTTTCAAACTGAAGATGCATTAGAAATCGGCACTTGTTTGCAAAAGTGTGGTTTCTTAGCCCAGGTCTCTCAAGGATGTGGAAAATCCATACCCCTGAGCAACACAGTTATACCGACCTAACTCCCGGTGTAGATAGCTCTATATTAATGGGAGGGCTTCCCTGGTCACCATAGCTACCGTCTCTCAGGGAAGTGGAGTACCTATGCCAGCCAGAGAAGCTCTCCCATCGGCTCAGGTAGCGTCTTCCGTAAGTGCTGCAGTGATGCAGCTGCAGTGCTGCAAGTGTAGACAAGCCCTTACTCACATGGAGATATAAGTTGACCTTAAAGTAATCAGAGCCTGAAGTTTTCTTTATCTACAGCTGTCCTACCTGCCATTCATTAGAAGTACTGTTGTTACACACTCTTATGCAGAGAGAATTTGTGCACAGATCCCTTCTAGATAGTCTGACTTTGTTCACAGTGGAAAACAGCTTTTCTTACCTGTAGGAGGGATTGCTTTATTATATCCTCCCCTGATGCTATTTTATAAACTGTGTAAAGTTACATAATTAGTTACATGTCAGAAACAGCACAGCTAAAGAATACATCTCCCTTTAAGAGAAGTAACTGTGAATATATTGAAGTTCATTGTTTTCTAGCTATGTTGTTCTCTTTCATAGTGCTTGAATAAAATTGTTTTATGTCTCTAATTCATTTTCTTCCAACCAAGACAGTTGTGATTAGGAATGTTCCCAGGAGACTGGACAACCAGAGCTGGCACTAAAGAATTCTGCATTGTTATTGGCTGTACTTCCGTGTTCAAGGGTGACAAAAGTGTAAACCTATCTTGTTCAAGACTGACCTTGTCCACTAGAGAAATACCATTTACAGGTAAGAAAAATGGCCTTTCCTGTCCAAGCTAGACCATTGTTTAACACTGTCATGTGAAAGCCTCAGCGTTATAAGACTTAAAGGGGGAAAAAGCTCTTTGCTTCCTCTGTTGGAGAAAGGAGAAAATCTAGCTGCTGCCCGCCTCAGTTTACATAAACGATAATTTGGCTTCAGTGTAGTTCCATACCATGTTTTGTGTTGCATTTTCTGAAGCTTCTTTATATTCTGGAATTTATATACTGAATTTGTTATATAAATGTATTTATGAAAGATATACCCTGGAGAAAGGGGATCACCCTGATCTGAGGATTGGTGGACTTGAATTGGATAGTGAGACCAATATAAGGAATAAAGATACTCTCTAGGGCTCTTGATTTGCTCTAGGCTTCCTGTTTAGAGTTGTGGATCCTGGTGAACCCGACTTTGCAGGACTGACAGCCACAGATGGGGCCAGCTTTGTGGGACCAGGACCTGAAAGATCTACCACTATAAATAAAGTCAACTCCAGCAGGAATGGGTGAGAGCAGGCTCTGGTTGTGCTGGCTTCCCAGGACTGGACAGAGTGCAGGGAACCTTGTTCCAGCAAAAACTTGACTGCCACTGAGCTTCACTGGATTTGTGAGCGTAAGAGCAGGCAGGGGAGTGGGGCTGTATTTGACAACCAGGACCCTAACAAGCTGGACAGTTAATGACTGAGGCTGTGGGATCTGCCATGTCCCTCATTTCCTGCATTCTAGTTTTGCTCATTTAATTTGATCATGTAAACAGATGCTTATCTTGTTCCCCAAGTGTAAGGTATTCTCCTGTGGGCTTTGGGAGTGGGGAGGAAATGCCTGGAAAGGTGACCAGGGGGTTAGATTTTAATTTACTCAAGTCTGAGAGTGGATAGGTTTTTAGGTGGGGCTTGAGCAAGGTGATTTATTTATTTTAAAAGGGATCCCTAGACATATTGGATGAAAATCTGCCGTTAACATGAAGGAGGACTGGATGTCACCCATAGAATCAGGCTATTGCTATTGGCACCTGGCAGAAGAGTTACAGAGGTGTTACATAAGCTATTGCCACTCAAAGCTTTCCTCCGAGGAGTCTTCTGTATTTAGCTGGCCACCTTTAGAGATGAAATGCATCCTCCTGAAGAATTCAGACCAAATTCTGCTCTCAGTTACTTTGATGCTTAAAATGTTAGTTTCAAGAAAGTTCTTCATAAATTTTTCAACTAGTTTTAAAAATCAAACAAACAAACAGCCCTATGCTGAAGATTGGGTTTTGTTCTGTTCCATTATTTTAAAAGATTTTATTTTATATTCAGCCTTCACGGAAATCTTCGCTTTGCCTATCAAGTACATTTCTGTGGATTGCAGATCTAAGAAGTCCAGTGCCTATTTAAAAATAAGAGTTAGACAGAAGGAGCGTAAATGGGATTTTCATTGGGTGCCAGCATTGTTTTTCTTTACCTCAATTAATGATCTCATCAGGACAGGAATTTGTTACCAATTTGCTCATCTTCTGAAGGAGTGGCATTGGCATAGCTGGGATGCTTTATGGTTAAGGAAAACTATGCTAAGGCACTTACAGTTGACTGCTCCAATTAGAGTTGTATAGACCAGCAATTCTTCACACTTTATATTTGAAGCGGATGACATTGTTTGACTTTCATGGAACAATTTGTTCACCTTTGGGTCCTGCTTGAGTCCCAGTCTTGTTATCCAGAAATATGTTTATTTTGAAAGTTACACTTTAAAGTTAAAATGTCCTTATCTTATGCATGCAAGAGACACAGAATATTTTATGGAAAAAATGAAATTAACCCAACAAAGTATGAAGGCTCCATGTGATAATGTATGCGTGTCAGCATGGAGATCGATCAATGCCACTTTGCTACAGGGATGCTACTGATTATGTTGCATGGTAGCAAGCAATATTTGGAACCACTCATTGATATTACAGTAGGTCAGTCTCAGTTCATTCAGACTTTGTCAGGGTAGCTTTATGGTCAAGAAGAGGTTGTATGCTTGGGGTGGCTTTTTAAAATTAATTTCTGAGCATGAAACCCTTGACATTTTCCCCCCTTTGAGTAGAATTGTTGTTATAAATACTATCTTCAGTAGTTGCTAAGTATCTGCTTAGAATAAGCACTTGAAGATAGCTAGGTTCAAGAAAGCCACAACCAGGGGTTGAAAGTAGAGTGAAGCAGGAGGGTGAAGCCCTTACCACATCTTCCAAAAAAAAAAAAAAAAAAAAGGTGGTGGTGCGGTGGGGAAACAAGAGCCATGGGGAATTGGGTTTACTCAAGCCAGAGAGGGCGGCGGGGGGTGGAGTGTATGTGTGTGTGGGGAAACTGTGATCCCTACCACTTCTCCCTTACTTCAGTCTCTGGCCATATATCCAAAGGACTGGCCCTGCAGCTAGTTATACTAATGGGTAGTAACAAGAAGCTTTGATATTTTTAATGTAGAAGCCCTTTTTCTTCCAGTACCAGTATGTTTTGATCTTGGCTTTGGACGAAGGAAACTCTTTGCCTATCACCTTTGCTTGGTGGTGATATAAAGTCCTCAGATATCATGTTTAGTAGGTATTCAGGAGACAGGTTGGTTGGAACAAGGGCACAGCAGTCTTAGTAAATGCATAGCACTCAGCAAAATATTAGCCTGCTCATGCTTCCAGAAACACAGTTTACAATGGGCATGCTCAGAAGTTTAACATATGATTATATCCATGCTAATCCTTCCAATATTAACATCACATCACCTCATTGGCATATTTTCCTCTTTTTAAGAACATGAGCCTTCCGGAGCTCTGTTGTGCTCCTAGTCCAATTATGGCAATTGTAGTTAGATTTTTGCTCTCTCTTTTTTTTTTTTTTATATATATCCTCGTAGCAGTAGGCCTGACAGCCTGTGGTTAGAACTGTGAGAATTGTTTATACCATTTTGTCATGTTTCATTACAAAGCCAGCACACAGGCCAAGTTTGTTGAGGTTCACAAAATGTTTATCCAACTTGGACCAAAGTCTGAGGAAACCATTTAAGGTTCTGAGTCGAAACCATGACAGACATGGTGATTTTTGCATGATTTTGACATGAGATTAAGCAAATCTTTATACAGTGGGAGCCATTAAAAGCACCTTTGTCACTCCATATTGCCGGCAGTTCCATGATGTCTCTATTCTATGTCTAAGAGGATGCTATGGCTACTCTACAATCCCTTGAGGATTAAAGTATCAAACTGCACTTGCTAATTAGTAATGGCCATTACTATGATGCCATTCTGGGAAACCTCTCTCCACCCTCATTCAGGACTCAATGGTGGCTTAAAGCCACAGCCCTCAAAACCATGATCCTGCCCCCTCTCAGCCTCTCCCTTTCTCTTCTGGGTAAGATAGTACTGGCAGTCATCCTGGCCTGAAGCAGCCCTTGAACTCCCTGAAATTCAAGGACTGCCTTTGTGCTCAACCCCTCTGTAGAGTCATCCAAGATTTTTTCCCTTCCTCTTTAGCATCCTGGGAATGACATTTATTTTGGAAAAACTGGGATTATGTTGCATTTCCTTGAACTTTAAAGTTCCAAAACAGTAGGTATTTTCTTGGAAGAAGTAACACTGGATGTTTGACAGAAATCAGTGATCTAATGACCTTTGATTAAAGTCTGCAGCTGGGAGATAATTTTGACAAAGGCAACTTTGAGGAGTGATTCAGAAATCCGGAATTTAGAAATCGTTTTCAACATCTCAGCCTACACACATCACATACAAAAACAAAACAAAAAATAATCCCACCAACCAACAAGTGAGACAGTGGTTTTGTTTGTAATAGTGGTTGCTTCATATAGTTGAGTGATGAATTCAGGACCCCAGGAATGCATTAGAGCATATTTTCCCACACATCCAATGCAGTCCAGCATTAATATATTTATCCCTTTGTAATTATTTTCATTTTTGCAGCTATTTTCAAATCTTTACCATCTGCAGCTGTGATACTTTTACAAGAAAATTCATTTTATCAGTGCAATTTATATTTCTTTATTGTTGTTGTTGGAAGGGTCTGTGTGAATAATGGATTTGAAACTTGGCTCAAATCCTTACTTCCAGACTTTTAAAAATCTTTTTATATTGTATAGTCAATAACTAGCTTCTTCCTTTGTCAAAAGAATAGCTTTTTTGTTTGCCCACCAAACTATATTACTCAGGGCAGAGCAGTGACTTATCGCAGGATGATAATCCGTTGGTCTGTAGACAACTCTATAAAGCCACGTGCAATTCACCAAATAACAGATTACAGGCTTTGAGGCAAACACTTTTATATCCATTTTTGAAAGCTGTGTATTAAATCTTGAGAGAAATAGCTGTACTGCAAATGTATACTGAACAAGCTAGAAGGATCTTACAGACTAGCTTGATGGAATTTTGTCATAGACCATGTTCCCTGAGGAACATTGCATTTTAAAGGCCCAATCATGCTAGGCACTGAGTGCTTTCAACGCCTATTGAAGCTGGTGAGGTTTGGAGTCAAGTTCCGTATCCATTATTCATACAGAACCTTCCAACAAAAATAACAAACAGACCCAATGAATTAATGAAAGGTATTTAATAGAGCTGGTTGCAAAAGGGGAAAAGGATTTTGTGAAAAATTTCAAAGTTGCTTCCATGTTGCATGGTTTGAAATAGACCAATTTTACATTTTGCATCAAATATTCCATGCTCTGTTTTACTCCATCATTTTCAAAATAATTGCTGAAAATATTAATTAACAGAACATGGCACCTTTTCTGATTTTACACTGAAAACTAAAAGACTGAGTTCTTGATATCAGAAATGAGTGTCTCCTGCTCCTGGTCTAGCTTCAGTCTTTTATTCTGCATGTTAAATAAATAAATAAATAAATACATGTCAGTTTCCCTGGCATGTAGAAAGAGAAGTTGTGCATGTGCCTAAACATGCACATCTGCCTGAGAATGCCAGACAGCTTTTCACTCCTGCAGGCTGTACATGTGTGCAGGAAAGGTGGAAGGGGAGTTGCACCCAATTCACTTGTTACTTAGGAAGCAACAGATCCAAATGGGGGATTGGGGGGGAGTTTTTCATTTTTTTTAGGTTTAGCTGAAATTATTTTTTATTTCTCAAATACAGTTTTCTGAAATGTTTATTTTCCATATCTTCCAGTTGCTATATTACACTGCATTATTCACATCGAGTTGTTGTGGGTGTAACTAGTACAGCCCAATGGGACAGGGCATGGAGAACAATGTGAAAAAAACTGTTTTAAGGGAAACTAGTTTTTAGAAGAAAAATAGCTACATTTTCCAGAATTTTCCTAAAACCATCATAGGTTGTAACAGGAAGAGCTGGGCCATAGGCAAAATACTCACTACAAATAATGATTGTGAAACATTACTCGATTCATCTGCTACCTCAAACCAGGAAAGCTACACAGACAGACCTAAAGGGAGACAGGCCGAAGATCTCATCTACCTATTCAAGACACCAATTCAGGAACACTCTAAGCATGTTAGTTTGTCTATCACTTTTCAGGTAAGCACTTAAGCAGGTGCTTGATTTAAGCACACACTTTGAAGTTAAGCACTTGCTTCAGGGCTTTCGTGGATAGGAATACGTTTCTGAATAGTGCCTAAATAGAGGGATGTATAAATTCATGGAGGTTAAGTCCATTAATGGCTATTACCCAGGATGGGTAAGGAATGGTATCCCTAGCCTCTGTTTGTCTTGTCAGAGGGTGGAGATGGATGGCAGGAGAGAGATCACTTGATCATTCCTTGTTAGGTTCATTCTCTCTCGGGCACCTGGCATTGGCCACTGTCGGTAGACAGGATACTGGGCTGGATGGACCTTTGGTCTGACCCAGTAGGGCCATTCTTATGTTCTTATGATGTTTTCCAAGGCACAGCAGACAATTAGGTGAAAGGAAGGACGGTTCCATAGTTAGAGTGCTGACCTGGTACTTGGAAGACCTGTGTGCAATACCTGCTTTGCCGTAGACTTTCTGTGTGACCTTGGGTGAGTCACTTAATCTCTGTTCCTCATCTGTAAAATGGAATAATGACATCTCCCTACCTCACAGGGGTGCTGTGAGAATAAATACATTAACAATTGTGCGGCGTTCAGCTCTTAGGGTAATAGGGCCCTATAACTACAATAGAAAGCAGGGCTGGCAGAATTTGGTGGTGGGGCAGTGAGGACTAGCGCCCCCACAGTGGACATAGTACAAGGGCAGATCTATGTTTCTGTCCCCATGTGTTGCTCCCTGTAAACTGTGCACATGTGTGGAGGGTGGGGACCTAGAGTGTGGGATCTGGAGAGGCTGGAGCAACCAGTGTGGTGCCAGGTATCAGGATAGGTTGCAGGTAGGAGGCCCCTTGTTGAGTCTCAGTATGTCCTCTCACTCCCCATGCAAAGCACCTCTGCTCCACCCCTCCATTTAAAGCAAGCTTCTGCCTCCACTGATGGACAGGCCCCCAGTGATCTTCAGTGAGCATTGGGTGCCTAACTACCCTTCTTGCCTTTGAAAATTTCCCACCAATAGTAGTAAGAACTACTCATGCAAGTAAGAGGTTGCAGGATTGGATCCTCTATATAAAGTGTGCATGTATCACTTCACCCAGTTCTAACATTCAGCTTCTTCTGAGGTAATGCACAATAGCTATCTTAACTTGGTACTTTATGGTTTGATAGAAAATGTTCTCAAATTAAAGTCCTCGGAAGAATTTACAGAGGTGGACTGTAATGGCTTGAGTTAGAATATGGCTAGAATGCTGTGGTTAAAGCCCGTTTCCTTCAGAAAAGAACAATGGGATATTTAAAAGATTCAAGTGGTCAGGGGATCAGTTTTTTAAATTATTCTAAAAATAGCACCTCCAGCAGCAAGGTGTCCTCTAATTCCATTGTGGAATTTTGGTACAGTATCTGAATCATCGGGGCTCTTTCCTGTAACCTCTTAATTTTGAGTGGTGTTTGTCCTGCTCTGCATATATTACCCAAGCAATAGGTGCTTTAAGCTGATTCTCCTTTACTTACAAACACTGGTCTGACTCCACTGAAGACAATAGAATTGTCCTGAATTACACAGGGGTGTAAATAATAGTAGAATCAGGTCCTCCCAAACTGTTATGTTTCACAGCATACAAACAGAGAAATTATGTAAGAAAAATAACATACCCTTGCTTTAAGGTTACAACATGACTAGGGCCCTACCAAATTAACGGCCATGAAAAATGCATCACGGACCCTGAAATCTGGTCTCCCTCCATGAAATCTGGTCTTTTGTGTGCTTTTACCTTATACTGTACAGATTTCACAGGGGAGACCAACATTTCTCAAATTGGGTGTCCTGACCCAAAAGGGAGTTGCAGGGGGGTTGCAAGGTTATTTTAGGGGGTGGAGGGTCACAGTATTGCCACCCTTACTTCTGCGCTGCCTTCAGAGCTGGGTGGCCAGAGAGCGGTGGCTGCTGACTGAGGGCCCAGCTCTGCAAGCAACAGTGCAGAAGTAAGGGTGGTAATACCATACCCTGCCATCCTTACTTCTGTGCTGCTGTTGGTGGTGGCTCTGCGTTCAGAGCTGGGCTCCCGGCCAGTTGCCCAGCTCTGAAGGCAGTGCCGCCACCAGCAGCAGCACAGAAGTAAGGGTAGCAGTACTGCAACCCCCCTCCCCCTACAATAACCTTGCAACCCTCCCCCCAGCTCCTTTTTTGGGTCAGGATCCCTACAAGTACAACACTGTGAAATTTCAGATTTAAATAGCTGAAATAATGAAATTTATGATTTTTAAAATCCTATGACCATGAAATTGACCAAAATGGACCATGAATTTGGTAGCGCCCTAAAAATAACACTACATTGTCTTAGAATTCAGAATACACAAAAAATCCAAAACAGAGAGAAACAAAACAGGCTGCTTCCTAAAACAAGGAGGCACTCCGCCTTATGCTAGCTTGCTGCTTGCAAAATGAGTCTGTGATGGCAAGACTCAGATCACCCAGTTCCCTACAGAGCTCCTTGCCTGAAAGCAGGATCAGGATTTAAAGTGACAGCTTGTAATTTTTACAGTTTTCAATACACCACAAAAATAAGGCCAAATTCTCAGTTTGCATAAACCAGTGTCAATTTATACCAGCTGAGAATCTGGTCCTTAAGATGATATGCACAGCTAAGTTCTTTTAAATCAATGCTGTATATAAATGATAATAGAGAAAAGAACTCCCCACTCCCCACCTCCACCCTGAACATTTTCAGGTGGCTGGGTACCAGTTCCATTGGTCCAGCATTGCATTCTGTAATATGGCACAAAGTTGCCCCTTTAGGTTCTGTTTGACCATTCAGGTAAATCATAACATTTTTGATTAAATTGACCTCTACTATGTTCTGGGCAATTGCACACACATCTGAGACTTGAGGAAACTTTCTAACAAAAATCAGCAATAGAAAAATTGAGTATATGGAAAGGAGTGCCTTTCATGAGAAATCTTGAAAATTGAGGCTCAAAGACAAGAAAAGAAACTCAGCTCTTATGAGTTTAACCATTCTGTCATCTATTCTTAGTTTAACACAGTTTCAAAAGGTGTGGGTTTTGTTTTTGCTAAGACTTGTATAGAAAGTGCTACAATTTTTCTGACAGTTTGGATAACAAGTGATGAACATAGTGAAGTAAATTCTATTGAACTAATTAAATCTCTGGTAGTATTGTCAGCTTATCCACATACTGTATAATTGGTCACAAACTGTATTGCTGTCTTCAAAAAGCAGTATCAGGCTTAGTTTCTGTCTGTGAATTCTGTGTGTTTTTAGAATAGCTCCGGTGGGAAATGGTAACATTTGGCAATATAGTTTTACCACATTTTATGTATTTACCTCTCTTTTTTTCCCCCCCCCCACATGGGAAGAAGGTTTTATGTTCCCATTTTTGTTTCACTCTGTGTTTAGACAATGCCTTATCATTAGGGGATTTGCAATAAATTTGCCTTTTTCAATCCATCATTCCCTGGAGAGTTATTTGTTTTTTAGTTGGTTCTATTGCCTTTACTGTAGATGACAACTGAGAACTTTTAACAAAGCAAGAGTGTGTCTGCTTGTGTTGGAATAAAGTCCTTTATCTCTGATTGTACAAAAAGGTCTCTGAATGGGCCAGTACATTACTCATACTCTGGCAGAAGAAGCTCTGTATTTTAGTGTCAAATTTACATTTTTTATTTTTATGGAGGATAGGTCCATCAGTGGCCATTAGCCAAGATGGTCAGGGATGCAATCCCATGCTCTGGGTGTCCCTAAGCCTCTGACTGTCAGATGCTGGGACTGGACGACAGGGGAATGATCACATGATAATTGCCCTGTTCTATTAATTCCTTCTGAAGCCTCTGGCATTGGCCACTGTCGGAAGACAGGATACTGGGCTAGAGACCATTGGTCTGATCTGGTATGGCCGTTCTTATGTTTATGTTCTAATTTTAAAATTTTCCTATTTTGTGTTTTAAATGATCACACCTTGATACAAGTACAAGTCTGGCTTGTTAGAACCTGCAGAATTAGTTCTTCAAAGAAAGCTTGTTTTGAAGTTTCAGTAGCCCTAAATATTTCTTTTTCTATGCATGGAATGAAATCCTGGTCCCCAATGAACTCAGTAGGTGTTTTCCCATTGGCTTTAATGAGTCCAGGATTTCACCCATTCTGTTTTTAATCTGTGGGGATGAACATTGTCATTTTTTTATGGATTCATGCATATCTCTTTGAGATAAATTGACATTAGACTGAGTTCTTGATATCAGAAATGAGTGTCTCCTGCTCCTGGTGTAGCTTCAGTCTTTTATTCTGCATGTTAAATAAATTAAAATCCAATATACTTTTGACCATTGATGATGTTTTCCCTAGTCTTCTTGAGCAATAAAACTGAACAAACCAGTTTCACTTTAGTTCCTAGTTTATTTCACTTTCTGGTTTTCGTGCACCAACATAATGTTCTTTGGGCTATACAGCACCACAGGTGACTATTTGAATAAATAAATATACCTGTTAGAGAAAAGAATGGGGCACTAATCACAGAGGAGTAGCAGGTACATTTTGGAATATATTCAAGGGACTGTCTTCTACACTTAATTTCATATCTGCAGATGCTCATGAAAATACCCTTTCTTTGTAGCCCCAGTCTTATCACCAGGGAGGATGACAGAGTCTTAGAGATTTCAACAGACGATTTCTGGATTATTTAGGAAATCTGCACTGACTACTGCACTGAAAACTATGGGAATACTTGCAGACTATGGAACTTCCGAGGGTAAGAGTGGCAGAATTGGGTCAAGAGTTGGTAACACAGGTCAGGGCAACAGAAGCCATCTGAGAAGTCCTAAAGGCAAGGTGCTCGATATTGAGATAACCATTGGGAAATCACTTTAATTTAAATGGAAGCTTTATCCTTCAAAATATGCCATATAACCTTCCCAAATAGACCACATAACCTGGATCTTCCTTGAGAAGGTAGAGAGAGTTGGTGCTTTACATGACTGATACAAATGCAACTCCAGCATTACCATGAATCAAAAGACCTGTCATCCCAGACAATTATCCTACAATTGTGGCAGTTCCTATAGACTCTTCACATGGCCCCAGTGGTTAAACATACCACATGGAGCAAGCTAAATAGTCTGCTTTTGTTTGGGATGAAGTTTCGTTATCCTTCAAAGACTTTTCTATAACTGCTACAAAGTCATTACAGTTCTGGCATTTTTCCTGACAGTTTTATGGCATTATTTATTTTAATGTACAGTACGTTATTCATTTTGATACGGGGCTCAAAAATATTCCCATAAAAGCCACTTCAGTTGGGTGAATGCTACATTTTATCATTCACATTGCCCGGGGCACTTCTGTTGTTTTTCCAGATCTTTTTCTTCTGTCCAACTGTGTTGAACCAATTTCAGCGCAGAACACAACAGGTTAAAGATCATACATGGGGATTTTGATCTTTTTCTTGTTTATCTCAGGTCTGTTTCTGCCACCCTTGCTCCTGTTGAGTAGTACCGTTCCAGCAAGAAGTACCATTCATTTCAAGAGCACTCTTTGTGGAGTAAGGTGCTATTCAGTGGACTAAATTGAAACCTTATAATCAAGTCTGAGTAAGGAGCAGTACAAAGCTGTGTTACCCCAGGAGAGGAGAGGAATTGAATTATAACTCTCAAGGTCACATTTCAGGCCCTGCTTTCCCTGGTTCCACAGAAGAATGAAGTTGTCCCTGCCCTTTTCCAGGCAAACTTAACGTCAGCTCCCTAACTCGCTGACTCAGCATGTGCTAGAGTATATGTTGGCAGGGGGGAGGGCAGAGCCAAGTCTCCAATCTTTCTCACCCACTTATGCAGGACCAGGAGGAGCTGCTCTGTGTCTGTGCAAGGTCTGGCAATGTTGGGGTGGGGGCAGTGCAGGGGAATGAGGGAGCCTTTACTCCCTAGACAGTTGGTTCTACTCCCCAGCACAGGCATGCAGGGGGACTTACAACTGAGCCCAGTGTGAGTAAGGGTGGCCAGCTGGAGTCTCTAGTAATATCAGTCAATGTAGTGGCTGGTCCCAGAATCAATACCTTCTTTTCTTTTCTTTTCTTTTCTTTTCTTTTCTTTTCTTTTCTTTTCTTTTCTTTTCTTTTCTTTTCTTTTCTTCAACGCTTAGTCAAATGTCGGCCGTAGTGATAGTTCACCATTTGGTCCGTCCCTGTGCAGCTACAAGGGCTTGAGGGGCTGAGAGTCCAATGTTGGAACAGACTTGATTCACCCATGTAATGGGGGTCTGCCTCTGGGCTGTCTTCACCCCTCAGCTGGTGGAATTTTATCCTGGATGTTAAAAGCCACCCGGAGAACAGCGTACGCCAGAATTCTTGTGGCATTCTCGCAACACATCCAAAAAGCGACAATGGCCCGGTAATCTGTAGAATGGAGCAACCATAAACATCTGCATTACAAATGAAATAGTTCCACTTTATGCCCAATATACAACGTTGGCATTTTGTGTGGAAAAGCTCCAGCTTTGCCCAATCTGAGCGGTGTAGTGTCCATGTTTCACGACCATATAGCAGTACGGAGAGGATACAGCTTGAATAGATCCTGAACGTAGTTGTCATGCTGAAACGATGTTGATTCCATATTTGTTGTAAGTAACCCATGACGAACGTTGTGATGCCAATCCTGTGCGGAGCCTCCATGTGAGAGTCGGAGGAACTGGTGACTATAGAACCCAAATAGCAAAAGCTGGAGACTGCTTTGATAGTTTCATTATTCAAAGAGATTGGAGTCACAGGTGGACCTGATCCTAGATTTTTCAGCTTTGTTTTTGACCACAAAACATGGAGGCCAGCCTTAGCTAACTCCTCCATTGGCTGGAGTGCCTTGAGAAACCTGTTGGGGCTCTGTACTCAGGGACGGCTCTAGATTTTTTTTGCCGCCCCAAGCAACAAAATTTTTGGCTGCCCCGCACCCCAGCCCTGGGCTCCCCCGCACCCAACTCCCCTGCTGCCCCAGTCCTGGGCTCTTCCTCCCCACACCCGCACCCCCTGCCACCCCAACTCTGGGTTCCTCCCTTTCCCCGCACCAGTGCCCTCCTCCTCACCCGCACCTCCCTGTTGCCCCAGCCCTGGGCTCTCACCCACTCCCACCTGCACCCTCCTGCTGCCCCAGCCCTGTGTCACTGGTAACTCACTCCCAGGGTGGGTCATCAGCATCCCGCTCATGACACTAGCAGGGGCGGAGGCTGCATCCACCCGACTCCTTCCTGGCGCCCAGGGGGGTCCTGACTCCACCCGCTCCCCACTCACCTCCAGCCGGTCTGGCGCTGGCAGGGTCAGGGTAAGCAGCAGGGTTCCCAGGCTGCACCTCAGCCCAGGGTCCCTCCAGCTGGGACTCCTGCCTCCAGGACCGGCCGGGAATTGGGAGGGCAGAGTTGTGGGAGACTGCCCCGGCAGGGGGCTGAGGAGCCGGGGCAGGGCAACCTCAGAGGGAGCGGCCGGCGGGGAACGGAGCCCCAGAGAGCAGGACGTGGGCCCCGCATGGCAGCGCCCTGGGCACCGGTCCCCTCTATGGCCCCTCTGCTGCTCCTGGCCACCCTGCCGCAGCCCCTGGGCGACTTGGGCCGCTTCGCCCAGCCCCGGCTGCGGTGCTGGGGGGCGGCTGCCCTGCGGCACTTGCAGGCGGCTCTGTGCACCCCGTGGGGCAGCCCCCAGCCCAAGTGTCCTGCGCTCCATGTGTCGGAGCCCGCCGGATGGCTCGGCAATGGCCGGCAGCACGAACCACAGTGGCGCCAGGGTGCTCCCCCCCTCACGACGCGCTGCTGCTGCTGGACCCCAGTCCCGGGGCCAGCTTTGGCCACTCTCTGTGGCTCTTCCACCTGGACTTCTGCATCAGCTTGGGGGCCAGGACAGCATCTACCTGCGTGAGCGCCCGCAGGGCCGGCCCCCAAACACACACACAAAAGATGGCCCGAATCCCGCCCCTGCAAATGTGCCGCCCCAAGCACCTGCTTGCTTTGCTGGTTCATAGAGCTGGCCCTGTCTGTACTAGAAGAAAATCATCGTCAGCATTGTCAAGGTCAGAAAGCAAGAGATCACTGATCTCAATGCCTATGGGTCTGGTGGAATGCTGCATTACGAAATCCATTGCCTGACAAAAAAGTGCAGAGGCCAAGACAGAATCCTGCCTTACACAAGATACTGATTTAAAAGGTGCCAACATCCGATTTCCCAGATGTACATGAGCAGTGGTTCCATTATGCAGCTCGCTAATCAAGTCTAGCAGAGTGGTTGGGACACCTATGTCCTTTAAGGCCTTCCATAGCACGACTCAGTCAACTGAATCCAAATGCAGCCTTAAAATTGACATATGCCACATACAGAAGCTTCATGAACTCACGGTGTATCTCTGACAACAAGCAGAGGGCCAAAATGGCATCTAATGTGGCCCTGTTCCTGGTGAAGCCTGAGTGTTGGGGGCGATGCTTCTGATGTAGCAGGGGTTCCAAATGCCCCAACAGAACATGTGCAAGCACCTTCCCTGGCAAGGTGATCAGCCTGTAGCTCTTACATTCACTGCGCGGTCCCTTGCCCTTAGAAAGTGAAATCATAATATCGTTCTTCCAGATGATTCTGCACAACAAGCAAAAGATAGCCAGAAGTGACTCTGCCACGGGGTCCATAGCACATTTTAGCAGCTCTGGGGGGGATGCCATCAGCCCCAGCTGCACATCTGTTTTTCAGTTTGCAGATGGCGTGCTTCACCTCATCCAATGTTGGTACAAGTGTCTGGGTCTGAAACCAAAGTGGCTGCCAAATCATCCAGCTCTGAGCAAGTGTCATCTGGAGGGTGGTTCAGGGCATTGTGATGATGTTCCACCCAGCATGAGAGGATGTCATCGTCTGATTTACATGGACACCTTGGCTGTTGTTCAAAATGCCATTCATAGCAACTACCTCTTGACCGCTGAGTTTGCAGATTGTGCAGAATGCCAGCTTTAATTCTCCCCTGGGTAAGCCAAGTTCAACATCATCCACCACTTGGTTACAATTTGCCTTGTGATCATGAAGTGCTAGGGCATTGAACTTTCATTTCAGCTGTTTACGGATGCACTTATTGCTGTGCTGGCAGGCTGTGACCTTCGATTTAATTGTCTGGAAGGCCTCCTCTGAGTGCCATGGTTGACGTGCTTATAGCCGATCATCTGCTCGGCAGATTGGCGGAGGATGAAGACGAACCAGAGATACCAGGTAACCTCAGTGTTGCCTGGCATGTTGGCTAGGACCGAGAATCTATTGCTGACCTCAATACAAAATTTGTTGGCTAAACTCGGCATGCAGAGAAGTGCATCAATGTCAAACTTTGTCATCCTAGAGAGTTCACTTGCTCATCAAAGTGTCAACACTATGCGGGCAACCACTAGGTGGTGATCTGTGTTCGCCACACATTCCGCACAGCAATATACTCTGCAGAGACGCCTGTCATGTGTGATGATGTGGTCCAACTCCTTCTGAGTGATGCTGTCGTGAGAGATCCAGGCCATCCGGTGTATGTGTCGCTGCTTGAACCAATACCCGAGAATGGAAAGATTCTGTGAGGTGCAGAATGTGAGCAAGCAGCAGGAGTTATTAGTGGGTATATCCAAACTGTAATGGATGATGACCTGTTCAAGCCCAAATTGCAGGGTGTCAGTAACTGCATTTAGGTCACCCAGGGTCATGAGATTATCATGTGGAGGGGTGATGCACACTAGAGATTCCAATTGGTCATAGAAATGATCTTTAACTAAATCAGCAGATTCCTCTGTCGGCGCATAGGCTACTAGGACAGCGAGGTGACCATGCTTATGTTTAAGATGTACAATAAGTAGTCGAGAAGACACGGGCATCTGAGTTATCAAGGAAGACCTGGCCTTGCCTCACAGTAGTAATGCTACCCCATGTAAGTGGGTTAGGACCCCCAGAATACAGAAGTAATGAATCTCCCACCTTGTGGCATCCATGATCTATCAGCCTTGCTTACATTAGGCCTGAGATGCCTAATGCCAAGATGGTCTATTTTGTATGAGACTGCAACCAGATGATCATGCCTGTAAAGAGTTGCAACATTCCAGGTTGCAATTTTGAGGGATTGGTGGCTATCCCAGCTGTGATGGAACACGTTGTCATGGTATACCACAGATGCGCCTGCCGACATCAGAGGAGCACGTCCCCAGGGGAGCTTTGGCATGAGCCTGTCACAAGTGCACCAGGGGAAGACAGCACCGGCAGGGCATCTGCAGCTGAGAGTAAAGCAGGAGCTTTAACCCTGGTGCTGAGTGTGAAGTTGTTCCTGTTGATCAAAAGCAAGCGCAAACGATTCTCTCAAAGAATACCAAGTCCCACTTGGATGAGATGGAGGCACAGTAACGCAAAACTTTTCCTGGTCCTCAAGTACTGGCTTCCCACTATGCGACCCGAGCCGTTGAATCATTCTCAGTGACTTCCTTCTCCTCAGGTAGCTAGGCGTAGCTGCTGTCCTGTGTCTTCATCGCCCGTGTTAGCCATCATTTTCAGGGTTCTTGTTGGACCTGTCCACCTTGCATAATACCCAACGCGATATTTCGGACCAACCTTCATCACTGATAGCACAGCTCCAACGAGCAAGCCCCTACTTCAGATGTTTCATCCCTCCACCATGATGAGACATAGGTTGGACGCGGGGGGAGATTCAAAACCTGCTTAGACTCCCCCCTCCACCCGGTCTCAGTTTAAAACAAACAGTGATAATGCCTCTTCCCCCTCTGTTTTTTTTCCACCTAACTTAAACAGTTATTTATAATTAATTAATTACTATCAGTAGAAGCACGTGAAGGGCATTGGAAAGTCTCTGTCTGCTTTTCAGCACAACTACTTCTGTGTGGTTACAGTCACATGTTTGATTGACTTGGCTCCCAAGCTGATGTTTACACTGTTGTATTCATCTTGCTCAGATGACTGTGACATGCAACCCGAATGCAGTGAAGCTGACAGGGAAAGCGAGGAGAACCAGACAGATGACAACTTCTCCATTTTTCAGAGCTGATGCAGGATGATCTGTCACCTAATGATAGGCCACCGCCTGTCATTTAGTTACTTACAGCTGTAATGTGGGTAAAATGAGTAGGAAAGAGAGAAAAGTGACAAGAAGCAAGCAAGAAAGAAACTATTTACATTCCTTCCCCCAAAGACAAACAGTCGGTGTCTCTTCAGGAATACAGTATTGCCACTCAATATACTACATATACACCAATGATTTCTATAGGCTGTGAGAGCTCATCCGTGCCAGGGTCCGTTGTGTAGGGTACTACAGCAATTGGATCTTTTGCAAGGTGGGTCTGCAAACCTGCCCAGACCCAGTTCTAACCCACACCCATTGTAATCCACAAGGAGACTCTTTCTGCAGTACATGGGGGTGCACAAATGCGATGCCCACCATACAGGGGATTGAACCAGGGACTTAACTGAAAGCATGAAACTCTAGAGCTAAAGAGCTATAACAGACTCTTCTTCTGTGGCTGGGCACAGTAGGATAGAGAGAGATGTTGACCAGTGGGTTATACAGGCAGTACTGTGTGGCTGGTCCACCAGATTACCTCTGTGAGGTCTCAAGATATGCTAGAGGGCCTTGTGCTGGCCTGACCTACCGCTCATGTGAATATCACTCATGAGGTCCAAGTAGTATGTTTGGAGCATATGCGGAGAGGGGGCACTCGTTCTCACTTCTGAAACCCCTGCTTACTTGTGTGGTGCAAGTCACGTACTAGCCTTCAGTGAGAGGTGAAAGAGAATCCCTACACTTCACACTTAGCAATGCATGTGTGATATGGCAGTGATAAATGTTGCATTTTCTTAGTTTTCATCTGCTTTTGGGGAGATGGATGGGGCTATTGGACTTGCAATTGATTAATTTTTTTTAAGAGCAGGCCAGCAGCCATTCATCCTGTGGCCGCACTCAAAGCATCTGCCGTAAATATCTCATTTTGTCTTAGTAATTTCCTCCCTTCATTATTCTGTAAAGGGATATTCAGAAAGAAAAAAGAGAGGCTTTTAAACCAAAAACACCTAAGTGCAATTGTTTCAGTTATATGCCCAGATGCTACCGTATCCTCTCCCATTTCAGTGTGATAATGCGCAGTGTTTTTGCCATTTAATGGAAGAAACCATAATGTAGGAAATGTGAGTTATCTGCATGAAACAATCCTGTTGTGGGCTATGAACATGGATTCTCTGCCCCACTCCCAACCATCCTCCCCACTAATCCTGATACAAGGGAGCCGGTTGGATTGGGGAGGAAAAGCAGATAGCTAGAGCATGCTCCATCCTAGCTACTCATAGCTGGCAGACAATCCCTTGCAAAACATCCAGCTACTACACCTGCACTGATTCTACATACTAGGCCGCGAATCAGGGAACCATAACTGATGTCTTTCCTTCTCTTTCCTGAGTATTAACTCGGCAAAGTAGAGAATTGGGCCGTTAGAATCAATTCCTAAAATGCTTGAGTTCCTGTAGCACCTGATCAGATTTGTGGCACCAAGACACATGATTATACATTCACAGAACACAGAATGGATGTATAAGAAAAGAGAGAGAACCCATTGTCCTATGGCTTAAACTAAAGTTTTCTGGTGAGGCCTTGTTGAGACAATGGACCATATACTTCCTGATGTGGCCATTCTAGATAAAAATTCTGCTTTCAGGCGTCGGACTCAAGTCCTTTCTTCATCTGTAAACATTCGTGTTCATATCTGTGAACAGAACATCATTATTATTATAAAGTTCCCCATTGGAAGGGTTTTTTGGGGGAGGGGAAAGTAGGGGAGGATTGTGTAGCAGTATCAGGGGCAAAAATTGTAAGGGCTTCAGAGTCAAGATTAATAAACTAAACTAGTTCATAAATAAGATCAATATTTTTCAATATTAATTAATATAAAATATTTAATCTTGGGGGGGAAATGGAATACTGGATTTGTGATAGACCCATTAGCACACACACAATTATACAACTAGGTTCATGTTATATATTTTTAATTAACTTTCCCTTTTGGTAAATTTTGATCTAATTATTAGTTTCTTATTTTGGACAGATAATGTAATTAACAATTACCAACAGCAAAATCATTAAAAATCTAATCCTTCTGTGGCTGTATAGTTATCCACCTATACAGAACAAATGGCTAACTAACCCACCTACTTTCCTTCCTCCCCATACCATTTATACCCAGAAAATCATGGCTTAGATGTTTGGCATCCAAACAGCTTCCTTGAAAATTTCTATCTGGGTTTGGCCCATGTCAACATTGAACACCATAATCGAAGTCAAACGTGCGGAAGCTAGAGAAGATTAAAGGAAAACAGTGGCCAAATACAGTGTCTTTTCTTCCACTGTCCATCCCAACTGGAGATGAATCAAATACGTTTAGGAAAGTCGTTACCCACATACAGAGAGATTATTTAAAGACTGTTTGGGATATTTTGCCTATCAGGTCTGCCTCAAAAAAAAAATCTGTCTTTAGCTAAGGGCTTGTCTGCACCTACAACGCTGCAGCAGCAGCATGCCTGATGCAGCTGTGTCGCTGTAGTGCTTAGTGAAGATGCTACCTACACCGACAAGATAGTGTCTCCCGCCAGAGTAGGTACTTCTCCTCCTTCTCGAGAGGTGGTCGCTATGTTGATGGGAGAAGCCCTCTTGCCAACGTAGCGCTGTCTACACTGCGGGTTAGGTCAGTATAATTACATCACTCATGGATGTGGATTTTTCACACCCCTCAGCAATGTAGTTATACCGACATGAGTTTGTAATGGAGACCAGGGCTTAATTTTGACATACAGCCCATGAATTTAGCAGGCTAGATTCTCTACTGTCTTGCCCCTTGTATAGTCATTTACACCTGGGAAAAGTACAAAGTGGGTGTAAAAAGCTAAAATGATGATTTGGTAGCATTTTATTTACATCTACTTTAAACTTCAACGAGTGACTACACCAAGTGCAAGGCAATTGAAAGCTGTGCTGTGTGTCTGAGAACTACATCACCACTCATTAGCCAAAGCTATGACATCACTCCCATAAGCAGAACCTTTATTAGACCTTAACAAAGAAATGTTTCTGGTGATGATATCCTGGGATATTGCAGTGAGAAGCATGTGGACAGTAGGATGGATTGGTAATATAATCCTGTGATCTTTAACATTAGTCTTTCTGAAGTAAAGCAACTGGCAATTACTGCAGATTTTTGCCAAAGATTTGTTGACTGAGTGTGACCAGGGTCCAAGACAAACTACAAGGCAGCCTCAACTAGGGTGCAGTAGCACACTGAGTTTATTGAGGCAGTTCCCTATCCACCCTTGGGCAGGAGGTTCCCTGTAACTGTCTCCTTAGACCCCTCAGGCCTGTCCCAAGCTGCACAGACAGCCCATTTGTCCTTTTTTGTAGTAATGCACAAAAAAGTGTCCCCAAAAGAAACTCCATAGTCCTGTGCCAGACCTTCCTTCCTCCAGAGGGCTCTGGCAGTCAGCAAAGGTCCTGGGCTGGTCTCTTCACTGGTCAGCCCACTACTGAGTTGTCCTTTTTCCCTTTTAACCGCCCCTTCATTACCTGACAGCAAGAGCAGGTGTAGCAGGATGGGGCTGAATTGGCCCACAGCAGTTCTTTAACCTGTGCTGGCTCAGTGTGGTTTGGTATCCCTCAACACACTGAGCTCTGACTGAAGTTTCAGAAACTAAAGAAGTTATGGGAGACAGCAATCCTGGTAAATTTGAGCAATAATTTTCCAGTTTGAGTTTTCCCTCTTTGACCATTAGCACATGCTGGAGGGTGGAGGAGACCAGAAGAGGTGATATACACAAAGGTAGAGAATAAAAAAATCTGGATGAAATACCACGAGGTTCAGGCTGTGTGGTAGCTTATCCTGCAAGAATACCTGCCCAATGTAGCAGTGTCCATAAAGAGTCTGCATGGGAAGCCCACCTGTAACACTCACTTATATACACCCTTGTTCCAAAACAGCACTCTTCCACATGAGATGAAATTCCTTGTCTCAGTGTGAGTGTATTACCAATGTAATGTGACTTTTGGAATGGTTACAGCACATTCTGAATGATGTATGAAATGAAAAATCCCTGCGTAGTTCACTGAAAGCATGTACAGTGCTTGGTGATACATTGCCAATAATTTTAACAAGGGGTTCCTTCAAACATTTTCCACTTCAGTCAGCAATGCATCTGACATTCCCTGGGTAAAATATTCTCCTCCTTTATTGCCCCCCCCAAGTCCCTCAGTTTCACATTCTCCCCTCTGCCCCAAATATTCACTAATTCCATACTTGTCCCCCTCCAAAATGTATCAGTCTTTCTATACACACCCCATCCTTTGGCCTAGCCCTTCTCAACTTTTCTCGATACCTGATGGAAGTTCCTTTAGATGGCTATTCTACTTGACCAAGCTGTGACTCAGGGACACGTTGAAGCCAACCTGAAGATGGCCCAGGGGGTGCATAAGGTTTTACAGGGATCCTCTCAGCTAGATATCTGCATAACAGGTCACCAAAAGTTGGCATCGTAGGTCTCTACCAAGAGCAAGTAGCCCACTGGTCATCATAATCGTTGTGAAATGTATGTTCAGATAATATGTAAGGAGTTATGTATCTGTACTAAAAAATATGTTCTTAAGGTCTTGGAGTTAAGGCTGATCACCAGGAGGTGACAAACCTCAGAAATGGTCCTTTCAGGCTGGGTGTTAAGCAGAGCAGCGATCTGAGGTGGAACTGGTAAGCTGAGGTGTGCTGCTGCTTTGGAAGCAGTGAATCTGTGAATACTGTGAGTGTCCAGTGGCTGGATACTCAGGGGAGACGTTCGCAGGGCTCAGGGTTGGAGTGTCCTAATTGCTAACCTATTAAGAGACAGCAGGGCCTATGTAGGCCTAGAGGCAGGAGTGGCACCAGGGTTTTTGCCGCCCTAGGCGGCAGCACTCCTCCTCTGAGCATTCGGCGGCAGGGGTCCTTCCGTTCCACGTCTTCGGGGCACTTCGGTGGTGAGTCCTTCACTTGCTCCGGGACTCGCTGCCGAATTTCCGCCGAGGGCGGCAAAATGCCGCCCCCCAAATCCTGCTACCCTAGGCGACCGCCTAGGGTTGCCTAGTGGAAGTGCTGCCCCTGCCTAGAGGGAGGTGTTCATGTTGCCCATAGCTGGTGGGGTTGGGGCACTGTCCTGTGGCAGACACAGACAAGGCTTCCCTACCCTAAGGGCAGGTGGTTGCAAGGTGCCTCACAGCTCTGGATTCCCCTGGGATGCATCATAAACTCTTTCTCAGGACATCAGCAGTGATGGTCAGCCAGTCATTCTCCTGTATCTTGCTGTGAGCTGAATGGTCAGGTGTGTGGTTTGGTTCTGAAAGTGGGCAGGTTCCCTTTACTGTGCCAGAGGTCTCACCTCACTGGTGAGAGCAGGCTAGATCTCCCGTGGCCGGTGGGTGGAGAAACAGGACTCCGGGAGGGAAGGAATCAATGGTTTTAAAGTACAGTACATCTCTCTCAATTCACTCCACCATTTCACAATCCCACATAAGAACAAATCCTGGGGGAAGAGGGGGGTGATGATTACCCTGGAATATATCTTTGTTGTAGTTACGCCGACCAATCAATCACTAAATAATTTTAATTTGTATTGTGTGTGCCACTTCTCTAATGATATTGGGCCAAATTTTGACCTCAGTTGCAGCTGGGCACACCCAGAGTAGCTCTACTGAAGGCAATGGAGTTATTCTGAATTTAGGCCCCATTTCTGGAAAGCACTTAAGCACATGTTCAAATCTATCCTCATTCAGCAAAGCAGCTACACAGATGCTTAATATGGATGCTTTCCTGAGTTGGGGGGTCTCTTAGTCGTGTAATTGAGACAGAGTCTGACCTATTATATGTGTAAGCATGCATGAATATATGTATGTGTATGTATATGTGTGTAAATGTATATATTAAGGGTGAAATCCTGGCTCTATTGAAGTCAAGGGCAAAATTCCCGTTGGCGTCAATGACACCAGGATTTTACCATCTATATATACTGTGTGTGTGTGTGTGTGTATAAACAATGTGAGCATATAAAATAGATAATTTCTGAGGTTTAAATTCTGGTATTTACAAAACGCCCGAGAGCACAATAGAAACAGGTTTTCAAATAAGAAGCAGTGTTTGCTGGCTGCCTTTCACTTCCTGATCTCATAGAGATACATTTGTATTTCACATGAAGAAGCCTTTGCAGGTGCACAATAAGCAATCAAAGCTCACCCCTTGCATATCAGGAGAAACCACATAACCTACGCACAGTTTGGCTTAATTCAGCAAGGTAAAACCCAGCAGCAATTAAGTGATGTCGTTCCATGCTATCTTTCATTCTGTGTCTTTTTTGTCGGTACCCAAAACTGAAAACTTTAATTAAAATAATTGAAAATAGAACCAAATATTTCTTAGCTGAGTTGTCCTTAAAAATATGAATGAGTCATTTAGATAACATTCACAATACCAGCAGCTCAGGGGCACTTTAGAGAATACGTTTCAGTGCAGAGACATTTGAAACAAAAATTGTAATGTTCTAAATGGAATTAGATGAGCGAAACCATGTCATACTGAGATGAAATATAAATAAGTGCTTAGGGCCCAATCTATGAAAAATGGATGCACTTTTTTTAAAGCATTTTCTTCTGTGGAGATTTCTCTTCTGTAGAACCCATCTGTGGAGTTGTTGGTTTTTTCCCCTTGTATAGTAAAATGTGGTTTTGCCACTCACTTAAAGCCTTCTTTCAACTCAGGGTCTGTCTCTGTATTAAGCCCCCATTGACCTACAGAAGCCAAAGGCAGATGGAAACAATAGGCATTTTGTGTTCAAATGTACAACCTACAGAAAGTTCATATGTTAAGTCTTGGAAACATTTCCAAGGAGGTTGCTTCATAAACAGTGTCCATGTGGGGCAGATTTGACTTGTGCTGCTGTCTTTTGTGCAGATATTCCAGGAGGATTTAATATGCTGTTTACTCTCAAATTAATACATAAAGTAACATTTATGGTAACTTGTTCTAAATCCCAGTCCCAGTTCAATCTTTCTCTCCCCCCCTCAACCTTCAAGACTGTTCATCTCTTGTCCAGTCCTCCAAACCATCCCTTTCTTTATTCCCCCCGATCACCATTAGAAACATTTTCCAAGCCCCTGGTTTTTTTCAAACCAAAGCACTCACATTACTGACCTACTCTCCAACCAATAACGAAGGGCATGGAAGTGTCCTCTTCTCATCCTCATCCTCCATTTAGTTTATGAACCTGCTAGAGAGCAATAAAAGGGGCATCTTTGCTTCTTGGATGCTGAGCATTCAGCCTCCACAGTTCTGCAAACTTCTGGTGGTGAGACTGAGTGATTAGTTCTAATGGTCTAAAAATTTAATCTAGCCTGTTGGTCCAGCCCTGGAATTCAGTGTAAACTATATGTCTGGTAAACAGCCAACCCATTTTTTAAAAGCTTTTATTAATGACAGAAGATTTCCCCCCCTATAATGAAACAGCCTGCCTGCTCTGGCTTTTTACCTTTGAAACACTATGCAGAATGTGGTTGGGCAGAGGCGGGGGAAAGTGGTTGGGAACCTGATCCTGTGAGGTTCTGAAAGCTCTCAATTCCCATTGACTTCAGCAACTCACAGGATCAGGCCCTAGAGTTGTGCACAAAAAGGAAGGATGGATTCATGGAAAGCTAAATACTGTGGGCATGATTCTGATCTCTCATCAATGTAAATGAAGACCTGATGTCAATAGAGTTGAACTATGGTGAGTGAGATCAGAATCTGGCCCCGTGTGTGTCCTGTATAGTCCTTTGAGTATATGGAATGTCCACACATGTAGTTTGTATGTTTTCTCATCTTGGGCCTGATCCAAAGCTCCTTAAAATCAGTGAGCAGAATCCCATTAGCTTTAATGGGCTTTAGATCAGGCCAGTTCGGTTTCATTTTCAAAACTTCAGTGTTGTTGTTTGTTGGGCACCCAGAACCTGCATTTGGGTGCTCACCTCAACAACTAGCTTTCCAAGAACTCAGTTCAACTCCAGTTTTTGTCACTTAGGTATCATCATTTGGCATACAGCAAAGCTATGCTGAGTTGCTCAAGACTAAGCATGGGGAGTGGGCATAGGGCGTACCACACATCCAAAGTTACCCAGAAAACCACTTCCTTTATATACATTTTCACATTACATTGCATTTATTATACATTGCATTACATGTGTTGGGATTGGCTTGGTTACTTTGTAGCAGGGATCAGCAACCTTTGGCACACAGCACGCCAAGGTAAGCCCCCTGGCAGGCCGGGCCAGTTTGTTTACCTGCCGTGTCCACAGGTTCGGCCGATCGCAGCTCCCACTGGCCGTGGCTCACCATTCAAGGCCAATGGGGGCTGCGGGAAGCGGCGGCCAGCACATCCCTCGTCTCGCGCCGCTTCCCGCAGCCCCCATTGGCCTGGAGTGGCGAACCGCAGCCAGTGGGAGCTGCGATTGGCTGAACCTGCGGACGCGGCAGGTAAACAAACTGGCCCGGCCCGCCAGGGGGCTTACCTTGATGGGCCGCGGGCCCAAGGTTGCCGATCCCTGTCATAGTCTAGTAGAAATGTGTTATATACTTTTGGTTGGGGTTTTTTTGTAACCTGTCATTCTTATTACCCTCGCTCACTCGCTCTTAAATCTGTACTTTTGTTAATAAACTTAGATTTGTTTTTACTATAAATAGATTACAGTGCTGTTTTTTTATAAAGACCCAGATCCTGAGCTGAATCAGTCAAGCTGTGCGTGCACTGTCGGACAACTCACTTGGTTGTTAGTCAGTGTCCAGTGACCGGGGCTGGATACTACAGAGGGGGATACTGGCAGAGGAGCTTTGGGGTTGATGTGTGTATGTCACTAGCCTGCACAGAGACGGTGAGGTCTGCAGAGACCTGTAAGTCAGTGATGGTGGGGCCAGAGGCACTTGGTTTCAGGGAGCTGAACCGCAGCCGGCATACACAAGACTGCTTCATGCTAAAAGCAGATAGTGACAAGGTACCTCACAACGCTGGGTGCCCTTAGGAAGCATCACAATTTGTAAATGTTGCTGTTCTTTCTCCTTGAAACAAATGACACTCCCCCCCCCCCTTCCATGAGTGAAAAGCAGAGAAAAGAGTTGCAATTGTAAGGTCAAATTCTGCTTCCAGTTTTGCTGATATAAATATAAAATAACTTCATTGACTTTGATAACTGTTAATGATAATTTGTAATTGTGTGTTATTTTGGTAGATAAAGAAAAAGCCCAATATATTTAGCCATGCACTTCCATGAGGCGTTCATTACTTCCATGGTGAAAGGTTTGTATGTGGTGAGTCACAAAGAAAACTCATGTTCTGTTTATAGTGAAAGACCATTTCAGCTCCACAGCATATATTTATTGCAAAGACCCTCAGGAAATATCAACTGGGAGTTTTCTTTGTGGATTGTTGCCTCCCATTTGCCGAAAATAGTTATATTCCACAGTCCACACAGCATGTCAACTTTGAGACTTGTATTCTAAAATGTGCTCCCAGATGATAAATTGCATACTATGTCAACTACATCTTTGTCATGAGATTCTATTTTCTATTTATAGTTGAAATGAAACACTTGAGGAAAAATTCTAAACCAAAGCAATTTCACAGAAATCTCATAAATTTTTCCTTATGTGTGCATCAGTTAAAAAACCCTCCTGTGCTATTTTTTCAGCTCTGCAGGAACTCTTTAACAATCAACTTGTTGTGAGATCAAAGTAGGAGACTCTCAAGCTTGTGAAACTCATAATGTATCCATATAATCTAGATAGCATGCCTTTTGAGTATACTCCCTTTCAAACGCTAAGGGGAAAGGACACTTCATCATCATACAGTGCAAATACATCCAAAATTTGATACAGTTTTTGGAATAAAAAACAATTATCTCCATAACAGATGAAATTATGTAGTTACTTCCTTTGGCTCTTCTTTGCTTGCTTGTTTGAAGCTATCAGTAATTTCTATGAAGTATCTTGTGTACTTTGAAAACTTTCTTCCATATTTATAGCTTTCAAGGCCCAAACTCTTCTTTTCTTTCTTTTAAAGTACATCATTTATGCACCTTATGCACAATAATCTGCTCTGTTGAAGAGTTTAGGGTAGCAGGAACTAGAAAAGGATGCTTGCTTAGAGATACCACAGTGAATGTCTGAAAGCAAGAGATGCATCCATCTCCTCCCACTATGTACAACACTAATCAGCAGTTGTAAGCCTGGTTTGAATTAATGGTGTACTCAGTGACAATAGATCTTTCAGGTCACAACGATGGGAAAGTGATAATAACTCCAGTAATATACTGAGTGATAAATACATAGTGTGTATATGTTATGCACAGTCTTCAGCCCAGTTGCCTTTAGCTGCATTGTTTGCCTGCAACTGGAAAAAAGAAAAACCTGCACATTAGTGAATTGCTATTTCTATCTGTTAGTTACTTGTATGCAAAGTGCATTTGGAAAGTGGGGATTCATGAGAAATGAAGAATTGTGTTGAAGAAACAGAGGGGTAGAGGAAGATGAGTTGCTAAAGTAATCACGATGCTTACCCCTTTCTAAAGCAGTTCAGATTTTCTTGGCAGAGAGGGGAAAATAGCAACTGACTAGCAAATGGGACAATCACATCTCAAATCTAAGGGCCAAATCATCTCCGTCTGACTGTCTATGGGTGCATTATAAGCAGGAGAGAGCACAATGCACTCACTCTGGAGGCAGCCATTACTTGGCTACACGTGCAGCTGAGTACAGTGGGTATGTAGCATGGCAAGCACTGCTAGTCAGTGGAAGCCAGGCGGGTTTGGGCAGAACAGGAAGCCATGTCTGTGACCATGCCCCCTCTGTGCACCAGGGCCCCAGTCCAGCAAAGCACTCAAGTAGGTGCTTAACTTTAATTAGGGTTACCATATTTCAGAAAGCAAAAAAGAGGACAGGCGGAGCCCCGCCCTAGCCCCGCCCCTCCCACTTCCCGCCCCCCCAGAACCCCCAACCCTCCCCCCATTCCTTGTCCCCTGACTGCCCCCTCCTGGGACCCCTGCCCCTAACTGCCCCCCAGGACTCCACTCCCTATCTAAGCCTCCCTGCCTCTTGTCCCCTGACTGCCCCAACCCTTATCCACACCCCACCCCCAGACAGACCCCTGGGACTCCCACGCCCCATCCAACCACTCCCCACCCCCTGACAGCCCCCCCCAGAACTCCCAACCCATCTAAACCCCTCTGCTCCCTGTCCCCTGACTGCTCCGATCCCTCTCCCCACTCCTGCCCCCTGACAGCTCCCCCCCCAGAACTCCCAGCCCCCACCCCCACGCTCCTTGTCCCCTGACTGCCCCCTCCTGGGACCCCTGCTCCTAACTGCCCTCCAGAACCCCACTCCCTACCTAAGACTCCCTGTTCCTTGTCCCCTAACTGCCCCCTCCTAAGACCCCCCCCAACTGTCCCCCAGGACCCTACCCCCTACCTGTACCCTGACTGCCCAAAACTTTCTCCACTCCCCCCAAAAAGCCCCCCCCGAACTCCTGACCCCCCCCCGTTTCTTGACTGCCCCCTCCAGAACCTCCCTGCCCCTTCTCCTGTCCCCTGGCCCCCTTACCCTGCTGCTCAGAACAGGGTGTTGGGCTCTGTGCGAGCCGAGCCCGACACGTGGCTGCGCTCCCCAGCACAACAAAACCTGGTCCCTGGCCCTGCACAGTGCTGCCGGAGCCGGGCTGCAGGGGAGAGCTGCCGGCTCAGAATGCAGGGCGGAGCTCCTCTACAGCTGCTCCGGAGTCCAGCCCGTGACTTTCCTGCAGCCCTCCCAGCCGCTCACTCTTCACTGGGGTGAACAGGAATAATTGTGTGCTTAAAGTCAAGCGTGTACATTTGAGGATTGGGATTTAAAGGCCTGATTTGAAGCTCAGTGAAGTATATGGGGGGAGGGGATGGGTTGTCTTCCATTGATTGCAATGGGTTTTGGATCAGACCCCAGCAAGGGAATGTGGATGTGTGGGAGAGCAAGTTACATCTTTCCCAGGGTGTACACATACCTGCTCCTTCCCAGGCTCCCCTGGTGCTGCTTGGAGACATTATGGCTTCTACAGACCTAAATGCCTCCATCCATTACTGCTGGGCTGCACAGGGTGTTCCCTCTGCCCCCTGCCTCCATTGCACTTGTAGCAATCCTCTAGCTCTAAATCCTATTGGTGAGAAATGTCTAGGCAATGGATGGGGTTCTTTTTTCCAGCATGTAGGAGGGGTTGATAGTGTAACTCCCAATGTCACACAAGGCCCGAACTAAATTCAGGCAATCAGGAGCTTTCGGCACACATCATGTCATGAGGCTGCCCTTGACACAACTCCCAGGTCGCTCTCCTTCCCCCCTCCCTCCCCAGTTGCATCTGGTCCCCTCTTCTTCCCAGGAACAGCAGCAGGCCCCCCTCCCTCATGGAAGCAGTAGTGTTAGCAGCAGAAGTCCCCATTTGCCCTTACTGAAATACAGAGGGTCCCCCTAATTCTTAGCCCAGTAGCCAGGCTGTATCTGCTTGATGGCCGAGCGGGTGGTGGGGTCCATTTTCACTTTTCTTTTCCACACACAGAGGACGCTGCTGGGGTGGTGTTGGTGGGACCACCAGGGCTGTTGGTCTGGGGCAGCCCCCCAGAGATGCATGTCAGATACAGGCAGAGAGCACCACACTGTCACATTTTTCAGCTTTGCTTTACAACAAGGGCTAGAAACTTACTTTTATTTTTTTAGTGGAAGTGGAGATTCCTTTTTTAATTTAAATTAAGGCAAAGTTACAAAAAACCATTAACATACTACGTCATATATTATGTATTCAGGCTTGGGCTAATATTCAAAGCACCTAGTTAAAGATTCTGCCTTGCTGGCTGGGGAACCCTCCTCTGAGAACCTTGAAAGGGTGAACACATTTCTAAATTCCCTTCCTCTTCTTGGTGCCTCTCTTGTGTCAGGCTTGGTGTGAACCACCGTGAGATTCTGTCCTCAACATACGACTCTAGGCATGGCCTCTAGTGCCTATGCCTTAGTCTGGGTCTGTATAAAGCACTTAGAGACCTTGGTAAGAGGCACTTTTTAAAGATGATAGGGTTCTTCAGACATAAAACCCCACTCCCGATGCCTATGGAAATGGGGATATCCCATGATTTAATACTGTTCAAAAAATACCCTGAATGCTCTTCTCTCCATTTATCTGAGACAATCTGGGGATGCAGCCTAGAAATCAGCTGAAAAAGAAAAATTACAGTATGTTGCAGGGACTGGAAAGATTACAATAGTTACTAAAACAGAACTGTGTTACAGAGGTCATTGATCACATTCAACAGCTGATTAACAAATAGAGCCCAAGCTGGCAATGGTATCTACACCAGCAGCCCCTTGTACACCTGCACACAGTCCCATTGAAATCAGTGGAACTACGTATATGTTGGTAGATAGATCAAATAAGCAGACAGATTCAATTTTTTTTAAATGTCAGGATTCCCAAATCTCCTTGATGGGTTAAAAAGTCTCAAAACTTTATTTTTTTAAAAATGAAGTTGTTCTTGATTAATTAGACCACACCAAAGCATGTGAAATTGACATTGTTGTTTTAAAAAAGCACTTTCATTTTTTTCCTCCTCTCTTTCTCCTCTCTCACAAATCTTTTCTATCTCTTCTCTCTCCCCGATCACTGCACTCAGTTGACACAGTCTCACATAAAATTTTGAACTACTTTGCAAAATGGCCCCTCCATCACAAGGTTTGCATCCTCTAAATGCCAGCTCTGATTTTCAACTACTTCTTGCCAGTTTAAGTCAGATAAAATTTGGTCACTGCAGCTAGTCTGTCTTGCCTATTTTTAACCAAACCTTTTAGCTGGCAGTGACAACAAAGTTCTTTTGCTCAAAGATGGCTTGGTGTTTTATTTAACTGGGCTGCTGAGGGTAATTAGTAAATGTGTCTGTGCAGATGCAGCAGTGATATACACATAGGTCCAGTTTCTTTTAAAAATAAGAAAACTGTGCAATAAAATTACTTAATTTCAAACATATGCCAGGTAATATTTTCAGTTATGAAAAATAAACCAACCAGCTTATGAGTATAAAGCTATACTTGAAATGGTGTTTTCTTCCACTTGGAAATAAGGGAAAAAACCTTATAAATATTTGGATTGATTCAGCCACTAGACTTTAATTTCCAGAACTCATTTGCTATTGAAAGCCACTCACTGCCCAACAGAAAATATAGTCCATTTAGCTACTGTTTTGTCTCTTGTGTTGCACAAAAGCCATTGCCTCCTACAATGGTAACAGCTGAATGTTTTCACTGCTCATGCAGTTTAATTTGCTAGCTGCTGGATCATCAAAAATTCTAATCAACTCTGATCTAACGTAAAGTGCCACACACCATTCATCATCTATTTTAGCCTTTAATGCGCCATGCAAGTTTTAATCAAAGGTATGCAACCGCTAGCAAAAAAGAGAGACAAGAATTATGACAGTGTCCTATCCAGACATTACACACAGCAGATAAGTTCGCCCGCCCCATGCAAAGAACAAATGCAGGAGAGTAAAAGGTGCCTCTGTTTGAATTGATTGCAGAAAAACACAACTGTGGTTTCTGGGTTATGTGTTCAGTACAATGTAGAGACATCTAGCTGCATGACTCCCTCCAATGCTGACACTATATTAACAGTGCAGGCTCGCACACTACAGGGCCGGCTCCAGCATTTCTGCCGCCCCAAGCAAAAAAAAAAAAAAGCCGCGATCGCAATTGCGACCGTCACCGGCAATTGGGGGAAAAAAAAAAAAGCCACGATCGGCGGCAGCAGTTCGGCAGCAGGTCCTTCGCTCCTAGAGGGAGTGAGGGACCTGCCACCCCCGAATTGCCGCACATGCCGCCCCTCTCCCTTGGCCGCCCCAAGTACCTGCTTGTTAAGCTGGTGCCTGGAGCTGGCCCTGCACACTGCAGCTTGCAGGATTCACTTGAGGTGTATGAGCACCCTTAGCTGTCATTGCTTTCAATGGGAGCTGAGGGTGATCAGCCAGTGCTTTGCATGATTGGGCCCAAAGTCCTCCCTTCCCCCCACCATTGCACCATTAGCATCATTTACATGTTTCTTATTTCAGTTTCACCGGAATAAATTCACCTCCCAATTTAGCAAATCCCAGGAAGGTATATGACTTACTTTAAAAGGGCATTAAATAGTCATGATGGTTTGAACGATCAAAAAACTATCCTGTTTGATTTAAACATATGTTCTCGAGCAGTGGTTCTCAAAGCTGGTCCGCTGCTTGTTCAGGGAAAGCCCCTGGCGGGCTGGGCCGGTTTGTTTACCTGCCGCGTCCGCAGGTTCGACCGATCACGGCTCCCACTGGCCGTGGTTCACCGCTCTAGGCCAATGGGGGCTGCAGGAACTGGTGCGGGCCGAGGGATGTGCTGGCCACCCTTCCTGCAGCCCCCATTGGCCTGGAGTGGTGAACCGCGACCAGTAGTAGCCGCAGTCGGCCGAACCTCCGGACACGGCAGGTAAACAAACCGGCCCAGCCCGCCAGGGCTTACCCTAAACAAGTGGTGGACCGGCTTTGAGAAGCACTGTTCTAGAGTCTGAAAGTGTCCATAGTTTGTTATTCTTAAGAAATATTCACATGGTAATTCAGGACATGTCTACACTACAAAATTATGTCGACCTAATTTCCATTGGCATACAGCTGCCATAGTTATTAAATTGCTTGTATGTCTTCACACTTGGTTCCTGGGGTGGGCGGTGCCCATTCTCACCAGGAGTGCCTGTATTGATTGTATTGTCAGTGTGGGGCTTTGTAGGATGGCTTCTGAAGGCCAGTAACGGTCAATGTAAGCAACACAGTGTCTACAGCAACACTGCATTGACCTAATTACATCAACTGTGATTTTACACCGCTCAGAGAGATGATCTTACGAAATCGGCATAGAGAGGCACGTGCGTTGGTGGTAGCCAAATTTAAGTGATGACCCTTCCACAGCTAGGTTGACTCAAGGCAACTTATGTCGACCTAACCATGAAGTGTAAACTAGGCCTCAGTATAGTGATGAATTCTGTATCAGCTTAATTTGGGTAGACATTGACCTGAATCTTCAGGTGCACT
Organism: Malaclemys terrapin pileata; assembly: GCF_027887155.1. Lineage (NCBI taxonomy): Eukaryota > Metazoa > Chordata > Testudines > Emydidae > Malaclemys > Malaclemys terrapin. Next base: position 108,010,816 of record NC_071506.1, read on the forward strand.
GAAGCAGTCTCATCTCAGCACAGCTGGAGAGTTGCTGATCAGAGGATGGTTTGGGCATTGGCACAAATATGAGCCGTTCAAACTTGAGCCAGCTTGTGGCAGCCTTTGGCTGTTATGCCAGCTGAGGATTAAAGGAGTGCAGCACCGTCTGACTAGGCCTCCTCCTCTGAGTAGCACGCATAGGAAAGGGAGATGCAGAGCTGGCTTTGCCTCCTATGAGAGGGGTATCCGTAGCTGCCTGTTTAAGTCAGTTTTCTGGAGGCATTTGCATGGCTGAAGCTATGCAAGGAAAGTGTGTATGGTGTATGTGTATGTGTGTCTAAAGATATGGCTCTCAAGGTTGATCAAGCCACCTTGAGAGTATATTCTGCATGAGATGTATTGATTTTAATTGGAGTCACATGGCTAACTCCTCACATAACAACTTGAAATTTAGAGGATAAAGCTATAGACTCATTTCCTTGTAGTCAGTCATTCCCACTAGTGTAAATGGGAGTTATACACGCATATCCATGAAAGCATTATCCCTTCCTAATGTGATGTGTCCGTGGTTCAGTCCTGCAAGGTACTGAATGCTCTGGCTTGATCCAGCAAAGCATGTGAGAATGCTAAACATAAAGTATGTGAATAGTCTTTAACGGGACCCCATGTGCTTTGTTTGATCGGGCCAGAGTGCTCAGCTTCTTGAAGGACTGAGCCCCGTCTGTCTTTCTGGACATGCATTTACACCACAGTCATCACTATCGTGTCTGAGCCCCGACTGAAATTATCATCGGTTTTGTCACTGCCTCTTGATGTGCAATATATATTAGTTTGAAGTTTGAGATGAACCCAAGTTAGAATCACTTCTGGCAACGTCTTAATTTGGGGAAAATTTGTGGCTAAAGCCTATCTCTACTTCCTGTTTTGGCCAATGTGCGCCAGTAATTTCCCATGACATATGTGGCCAAACCAGAAGGGTTATATTTTTCAGATTAACGTGTAATGGAAATGAGAATAAACAAACCCCCATGGTTTTCACCAACGTAGTCCATCTACATCACCTTGTTCGTTGGTGTAGGTTTATTGTATTATTTTGAGTTCCAGAGGTGAATAATCAGTAGTGAAATACTGCAGAGATTTAGTTCCAGGTCACAGCTAAATAATGAAAAACCAGCAGTCACTGAGGATTTGATTTACACACTGCAATGACTATGTGATAGTCTCTTTTGTGAGAATGAAAGTATCTCTCTGGAGACCACATCCTAACCAGTGGCAAACATTCAAGCTCCCTGATGCTTCAAATGTCAATTATACCAAAGCCTCTTATTGTATAATGTAGGTTTGTTATAATAATACTGTCTGGTACTGCAATAATAATGTGACTAAATTTCCAAACAGTAGAGATGGGAGGGGAGATTGATCAATAAAGCACTAATGATGGTCTTGTTTTTCACTGAAAGGCTTGTGATAGGTTTATAGCACTTCCTTCCGAAACCATGCTGTGCCGCAGTGTTGGTTTACTACCTGCTGTTATTGCTTTTGTATAAAAAGGTGTTAAAAAGACATGTCTGTCAAGTTTTAAGGTTGTGAAGTTGTTGTTTTTTTAATGCATGTCACAGTTTCAGACACTGTGGGCTTGTCTACACTGCCCCACAGTTCGGACTACAGAGGCGGGAATGGCATTGCTCACCAAAGTGCTATTCTGTAACTCCACTGTGTGGACGCTGCAGGCATGAACAAAGAGGTTCCTAGTTCACGTTAACATAGTCCACTTTAGACAGGACAATATTAATACAAACTAGGAATCTTTTAGTTCACTCCCGCAGTGTCCACACACAGTTACAGTGCAGCACTTTTAGCATATTTCTGTTCATGCCAATGTAGTCTGGGGCAGTGTAAACATAGCCAAAGATGCAGCTTTGTTTATTCAAGTGGATCCATCCTCCACATTGTACGTGCAAAGTTTTTTCAAGCACTAACACTTGCATACACACAGGATGCACAAGAAAAATTCATTTGCACCCAATTTATTCTCTCTTTTTATAGGCCCAAGGTTTTTTCCTGGATAAGTGCCATTATTTGCATGCACAAGTGTTATGCAAAATGTAGTGTGCAAACAAAGAGAGACGAGGTTGAGACCTGCTGGAATATAGGGCCGTTAATCTTGGCCTCTGAAACCGTGGGGAGAAAACTACAACCCTAAAATCTGATGAAATTTAAACACGTTTGTGTGCATGCAAACGGAAGCCATGTTTTGATAATGCACCCTTGCATGTTGGGTAAAAAACCCCAGTCACTAAGGAAATAGAATATATGAAAAGTATTTACAGTTTAAAAAAAAAAAAAACTCTAACATTTTCTGTAGTTTTACGGAAGATATTTCATTCCCTGATACGTTTGAATGATGGATTCCATACATTTTGTTACCTGAAGTGAAAGAGATGGAACAAAATTATAGCCTGCATATAATCATAAAAAAGCCTCTGTTGAAGCTCTTCATTACTGTACGTTTCAGAACAGAAAAGACAAACTGCTTGTGCAGTGGCACAAGTCCAATCTCTAACTAGAATCAATTGCTTTGCCAACACTGAACACAAAGGATATTCATTGTTTGCAAACTGAGTTTCGTGCAGAGACACCTTTTCTTAATGCTCACACAACTGATGATCAGTTTTTTTTTTTCCTTTGCAGAAACCCCTGCAGTGAAGAAACTACAGCTGATTCTGTGCTTCCCAGAGGGCGGGGAAGCTTTTCACTTCACAGTGTGATTTCTTCATAATAGCTGCATGACAACAGCATGCCTATGTTTTGAAAAGGCAGTGGCCAATATTATAATGCAATTACTTATGTTAAGCTTCTCACTGGGTAATCTTTTACAAGAAAAAATAACTTCCCCTATACAGCCTCATAATATTCTTGTATGCAGTGTTGTTGTAGCCAGGTCGGTCCCAGCAGGGCTGGCTCTGGCTTTTTGCCACCCCAGGCAAAAAAGCCTCCGGCCGCTCCCCCCCCCCCCCCCCCGCGTGGCGGGAAGGGCGCCCGGCGGGAGGGCAGCCGGAGCCCTGGGAGGAGAGCGGAGTGCCCGGCCGGGGCTCCGCTCTCCCCGGCGGCCAGAGCGCCGGGGGGAGGGCGGCGAGCCCCGGCCACGGCTCCGCTCTCCCCGGTGGCCAGAGCGCCGGGGGGAGGGCGGAGTGCCTGGCCGGATCTCTGCTCTCCCCGGCGGCCAGGGAGAGAGCTCCGGGGGGAGGGCGGCGAGCCCGGCTGTGGCCCCGCTCTCCCCGGAGCCGGAGCGCCGCACCACGCCGCCCCCCTCCAGGTGCCGCCCCAAGCACAAGCTTGGTGGGCTGGTGCCTGGAGCCAGCCCTGGGTCCCAGGATACTAGAGACACAGAGTGGGTGAGGTGTATTTAGCTGTGACATTCTGAGTAAGTTTCCCAGTCCCAAAGAAGAGTTCTATGTAAACTTGAAAGCTTGTCTCTCTCACCAACAGAAGTCACTCCGATAAAATATTACCTCACCTTGTCTTTCATAATATTTTTGTTACCTAGCTGAGATCTGACACTATACAATTGGTGATATGGCAAAAAAAATTCTTGACACTTCTATGTTTACGTTTATGTTGGACAGAATAGATATGGCATCTACTTCAAGTCATCTTGACTGGGACTGTAATATTTTGTGTCTCCAGAATTTGGATTCCAATAGTAGCATAGTGACACTAACTTTGCAAAGCTGTCTTTGTATTGCCAGCTGTACTCACATGCAGAGCAATGAATAGGATTCCAAATTACAGAGCGCTCCTCTCTGCTAGAGCTCATGCTTTACATCATGGGTGGGCAAACTTTTTGGCCTGAGGGCCGCATCCAGGTATGGAAATTGTATGGCGGGTCATGAATGCCCAGTGGAGGGGGGGGGGCTCTATAAGGGATGTTAGCAAGGTGGGGAGAGGTGGGTGTGGCGAGGGGGGGTTGTATAGGGGCGGTACTGGGGACTCCTAGGCGCCTTGCCGGCAGTGACACCAAGTCGGCTGTACCAGGCACCGCCACAGGCGGAGGCACCCTAGCTGGGATGGATGCGGCCCCTGGGCGGTTTTGAGGTTCTCGAGGATGGAGCTATAGGAGACCAAGAGGGGATTGGGTGCGTTGCCACGTAGGGGGGGCTGCCACGTAGGGGCAGGGTTCCCATCCCGTAAACAGTGCGGTGAAGTCACGGCTGCGCAGTGTGCAGGGCCGGCTCTAGGTTTTTTGCTGCCCCAAGCAAAAAAAATTTTGGCTGCCCCCCATCCCAGCCCTGGGCTCCTTGCCACACCCCCTGCTGCCCCAGCCCTGGGCTCTCCCCCTCCCCCACCTCCTACCACTCCAGCTCTGGGCTCCCTCATTCCTCCCCACCATTGCCCCCCCCGCACACACCTCCTGCCGCCCCAGCCCTGGGCTCTCTCCCCTCCCCACCTGCACCCTCCTTCTGCCGCAGCCCTGGGTCACTCGTACCTCGCTCCCACGGCAGGTCATTCAGCAGGAATTTTAGATGTGCACAGAACACAGACAGGATTGGTTCCCATATGGTTACAGAACTGCAGTAAAGTGGAACAATTTTCAGCTTGTGTGATTGGAGGATATCTGGATGCATATTATAAGACTGTCCTACATAAATGAGGAAAAGTTGAGGTGCCTTTATTATTCTTTTGTTCCACTCTTTCTTTCTATGGGGAATTTGCCAGTGCAATATCACTGTCTTCCTTTTACACAAACAAACAAACAAAAAGGCTAATGGCTGTTGAAAATAGCAATTCCAGTCCTAATAACCACTGGGAAGCATTTCTTGCTCAAGTGTATCCTACTTTTTCTATAGCAAGTTACAGTGGATCAGTATATTTGATTTGGGAGAAATGAAGTAACAGCTGCCCAAACTGAGCTTGAGCACTCCTGAATTTTGAGGTGTTCAAATCTGGAAGGCAGGTGCTGGGGTGTGTGTGTGTGCTGTGGCTCCGCAGGGGAGCACGGCAGCATGTATGCAGTAGCGTGTCTGGTGCTGCATGGAGCCAGACACGCTGGTCTGAGTGGCACGGTAAGGGGGCTGGGGGGATGGATGGGGCGGAGGTTCGGAGGGGCAGTCAGAGGCAGGGAGAAGGGGGGGTTATATGGGTCAGGGGTTTGAGGGGGGCAGTCAGGGGACAGGCAGTAGTTGGATAGGCATGGGAGTCCCGGGGGTTTGTCAGGGGACAGGTAGGGGATGAGGTCCTAGGGCAGAAGTTGGGGGGGGGGTCTCAGGAGCGGGCAGTTGGGGACAAGGAGAAGGGAGGCTTAGATGGGGTCCCAAGGGACAATTAAGGACAGGGGTCCCAGGAGGGGGCAATCAGGGGACAAGGAGCAGCGGCACTTAGATAGGGGGTGAGGTCCTGGGGGGCAGTTAGGGGCAGGGGTCCCAGGAGGGGGTGATCAGGGGACAGGGAGCAGCAGCACTTAGATAGGGGGTGGGGTCCTGGGGGGCAGTTAAGGGCAGGGGTCCCAGGAGGGGGTGATCAGGGGACAGGGAGCAGGGGGGTTGGATGGGTTGGGGTTTCTGTGGGGGGCAGTCGGAGGGAGTAGATGGTGGCAGGGTGGGGCTACCCTTCCTCCCTGTGGAGTGTCCTGTTTTTTTAATGTTAAAATATGGTATCCCTACCCACAGGGCAGCTCTCCATTCAGGGCAGCTCGTGAGGTCTCAGCTATCTCCCTCTCTCCCCCTCTTTCCTGTTGGTAGTGGCCAAGGGAATGCTGGGAAATGTAGTTCTTTCCCTGCTCCAGGGCTGGCTCTATAGACAGGGAGCTAACCAAGGAACTACAGCTCCCAGGGCCGCCTGTTGGTTCTCAGCTCCCATGCTGGATCCCTGCCACTCCTGCAAATGGGCTGCCCCAAGCAGGTGCTTGCTTTGCTGGTGCCTAGAGCCACCCCTGGCAGTGTGGCTCTGCGCGAGCTGGAAGATGGTGGTATTGTGAGTTAGGGGCTGAGGAGTGCCAGGCGGGTGGAACAGGGCAAGCCCCCAATCCTGCTCCCCGGTAGGAGCTTGAGGGCCATATAAAAACGTCTGATGGCCGGAAGCGGCCCATGGGCAGTAGTTTGCTCACCCCTGCTTTATATGCTCCTTGGAAAACAATTCAACTAGCTGACATGATAGTAAGGGCAATCCAAACACTGCATTAGCATGTGTGCGTATATAGCTATGTATGTATTATGGTTGAGTCAATCACTTATTCAAATTATGCCTATATTTCTCTTGGTGTAATGTCTCTGAACTGATTGCAGTTTTCTCAAATGTATTGGTCATTCAGTGACATTTGTTGTGAATTTTGTTTACTTTGTGACTCATGGCAATGTTTGAAATTCAAAATATGAAATTTGAGCTCTGATGCTTAGCTGAGATTGGTCACGTGGTACTGTTTCTGTTCCCTGATTGGATGAGTATAACTCTCATGATCAGGTTTCAGGTGTGAATCCTTAGTGAAAGTTATTTTAAAATTCACATGCTGGGAGTACTCAGGGTAAAAAAATTGCTCTCCCAAACATTTGGGCTAGTTAACTCAATCACAGGGATGTTGGCAGAAAGTGAACACAAAAGAGCTGTATGGCTGCAGTGAATTTATTTAAAAACTTGAGTGGCTACAGAAAGGTTTTTTTGCAATATTCCTGAGTTCTGCTATCTTTATACATAGAGTAAAACCTCATTAATATGCAGACTGACTAGCAGAGCGCAGTTGTGAGGATTCCTTTAACTTTTCTAATTTAAACGACAGAATGTTTACTAGTCTGTTAGTATTATATTATGAAGTATTATTTGAAATAATTTAATTACACTCATCAAATGGAGTACAAATAATTTAACTGCACTTAAAGGAATGGAGTATATTTTGTGATATATTATGCTTCATTTCTGTTTGTGGGGTTATCTTCCCCTCCCTCCACTTATTTACTAATTAACAACATTTAGTAATTTGCAATGTGCCTTCCCAGTGATTTGGTGAGGTTCCTCCGGGTATGTGAGTGTATGTATAAAGTCTTAAAGTTTGCGTACATGGTAATTGGAACCAAAGTAACTAAATCAGTTGTAATTCAGATCATTAGGTATTTTGATGCAAGTCTGTGTGTAGAGAACTCTGATTTTGAAATGAGTGCCTATTTTTATATAATTTAAGTTTGTAAAAAAATCAGTATAAATTATATTGAAATAGGACACCTTTTACTCTGAAATCTGTGTCTTCTACGCAGGCTTGCACTGAATTAACTAAAGGTGTGAATTACAATGGATTCAGTTACTTTGATCCCATTTACCATATAAACAAGCCCTTAAATGTTGGAGTTTTTACCATCCTTTATGACTCTTATCTTACAAAAAATCTTTGTTTTCAGGCAATAGGGTGCACTCCCCGAGTTTACTGAAAGGGGGAGCAAGGGCTACAGATGTTCCTCTTTGCTTATGCTCTAACTCTCTAAAGTTCCCTCTCGGAAAAATGTGATCCCAGTTCATATAATAAAAATCACAGGATAATTCCGAGGTATCTTGGCGATTTTGTATTCTTCTCCTCAGCAACAAATTAAGACCACCCTGTCAGCAGTTGTCTGAGATTGTTAATGTAGTAGCTCAGTCTCCAATATGGAGTAATTTCTCTTAAGTTCAGTGGCCCTGATCATTTCCATCAGTACCATTAACCTGGGATGGATTATTCTGGTATCACAAGAGTTCCTCTTGTGGTGCTGGTGTATAAATCCATATCTTATGACTGGGTCCCGGGACCACCTATGATAAGTGTGAAGGAGTTTTTAAAAGAGGCATTTCTGGAATCTCATCCCCTTCCAAAGAAATGGCTATGGAAGAGGAAAGAATTACATTAAAATTGTATGGTCAATTTTAGAGAAGCCACACCTTATCCTCCCTTCTTGTGGAAAGGATTAGCAGTGGTGTGGAAGGGGAAGAGGCATGGCTGACCCACTCGTCCACAGCCCAAGGATCTGGGGGAAATCCTGGCCTGATACCCTTAGTGTATGGACATATGGCTATGGGAAAACGTATTCTCCCACTCCTAATAGCCTTTTCCTCTGCTTTGCTTCACCAAACTAGTTTCAGCCCACTTAAGCTGAGTTTTCTTCCCTCTCTGTCTGGCAATAGAAGGAGCATAGGTTTTAGGGTTTTGAATGTGTTGGACTGTCAAGAACATATCTGTGTCAGCCTCCTGAGGCCCAAATGTACCACAGTGACCTTTCCAATAGGTGAGATTCCCAAATGGGGGAGGAAATGAAAAATAAGGGGAGGTTCATTTCTTTAGCCTGATTTGTATTGCCTAAGTTCAGTGGCATATTCAGCACTATTAACATAAAAATGCATTTTGTAAAAGAAAAGAAGTAATACTCTGAATGGGATGGGGGTGTTGTGTCTAGTCTCAAATTAGTGCTAGGTTGTGTGTTTCGCTACCCCAGCGGTTATCTACAGCAACTGCATTGAAGCCAAAGGAGTAACTCTATTTTATAATTGATATAACTGAGATCACAATGTGGCCCATGGAGTTGGCAGATATATTAAAAAACAGGAACTCTTTCACCATCCCTCCAAGGCATACACTCACTCATACACCCCATCCCCTGCTCCCAGCAACTTCCTTTCTCCACAATACTAGCTAATCCCTTTCTTGTTCAATTCCTGTTCTCTCCAGAAGCCTACCTTGCTTCTCGTCTTGACCCCACTTCAATGGGCATTACCCACCATTAGCTCTGTCCTTTGATACTGCCAAACCATTAGCAATCCCAGCCATCAGGCTCACTACCTCCTGCTGGCCCAGGACCACCATTAAAATCACTCATCAGTGTTTGATTCAGTCATGAGAAATCTCTACTGGTACCTGAACTTGGTGGCAAAAGTGATCTTCCAGGCCTCGTGAGGATCTGTGGGATTTGTCACTCAGCGTCTCTATTTCCTTGATATATTGAGAAATCATGTGCCTCTAGGCAAGAGGAAGGTATTGCAGCCATCATCACCAAAATCTGCTGCCATATTGATCTATTCTTCCTTTGAGCACCTTCTTCCCTTTCATTGCTGTCCAATCCAAAACTCGCTATAATCCCTAAGCCACCACAATACAACAGATGTTTTCTTCAGGATTTCCCAGAATTTGTTACCATTATCGGTCTCTTTCTTCTAGTTCAGGGGCGGGCAAACTACAGCCCGTGGGCCACATCGAGCCCGCAGGACCATCCTGCTCGGCCCTCGAGCTCCTGGCCCAGGAGGCTCACCCCCGGCCCCTCCCCCACTGTTCCCCCTCGCCTGCAGCCTCAACTCGCTCGCTCCGCCACGAGCGCAATGCTCTGGGCAGCGGGGCTGTGAGCTCCTGGGGCAGCGCAGCTGCAGAGCCCGGCCTGACCCAGTGCTCTGAGCTGCGTGGTGTCAGGGGCGGCGGCAGCGTGACTATAGCGCCGCCGGCCACCAGTGCTCCAGGAAGCATGGTAAGGGGGTAGGGAGCTGGGGGGGGCAGGGTTGGATAGAGGGCAGGGGAGTTCAGGGTGGTGGTCAGGGGGGAAACAGGGGGTTGAATGGGGGCAGGGATCCCAGGAGGCAGTCAAGAAGGGGGGCGGGTTGGATGGGGCGTCAGGGGGCAGGCAGGGGCAGGGGTTCTTGGGGCAGTCAGGGGACAGGGAGAAGGGGTGGTTGGATGGGGTTCTTTAAACTTCAGAGGGTTCAGAAAGCTAGGTGTAGATTGAGAAGGTGGCTCCCACATTCACATCCTCTTTGACCTTCACTAACTTCCTGTCTATCATTGAATCCCATTGAAATTGCCGTCCTTGTAGTCAAAACTTCACAGATTCACTCCTCCGTACCTTCCAGAGCTCATATCAATCTACTTACTGGGCCAGTTTCTCTGGTCCTTCAGTCTTGGCCTCCCTCCCCTTCCATGTCCTGAGACAAGTCTCCTCAACTGGATGATTGGTTTTTATTTATGGTGCTACATCTGTCTGGAACTTTCTCTAGCCTCCCTTCTAAGCCACTAAATCAATTCCTTGTTTTATATACAATTTGCCTTTAAATGTTAATTTTCTCTATCACTAATGACTAATACTCTTTATGTAGTGATCTGTAATACTGTCTCTTAAATATGATACAGACATTCGATTTTTAAAAAGTCAGATACACAATTGTATAGGCAAAAATGTGTGCTCAGCATGCAAGTAGGCATCACACCCAGTCACAGTAACTTAATTAATTAATTTGCTTTGTAAACATGTTGCTAATTCACTCAATATATGCCTGACCCATGTCCTAGCCATTCTTAAAACACTTTAATTTTACATGGGTATTTTTTTTAAAAGTGCATATATAAAAAGGCCCTGTTGTGTTGAAAAGGAGTGCAAATATTGTGGGGTTTAAATACTGTATGCTGTTATGAAGGGGCGTATTGTTTATATAGGATCTTGAAACAGTAGCCCAGCTAGCTAACAGTGGGATATAATTATATTTTTATATCTTTAAGAGTTTTGATGCTATCCCATGAAGTCTTATATTTAAAACTAGATCACATTGTTATTGAAAATATCTCTGCAGCTGGGTTCTCAGTACTGTTTCAGAGGCTTCTCCAGCCCCTGTTTTGCACCATAAAAAGGGCCCGTGATTACTGGGTCTCTTTGCCCTTGAATTGTCCTGGAAGTATCTGGAAATGAGTGTGTGAACTTTCCAGGATTTTAAAAGAATTAACTCTGTCCTTCATACAGAATTTAGAAGCATATCAGGCTGCCAATGCAATAACTATGCAGCATTTGACAAGCTCTTCGCTGCTTGAACTCGTCAGTGCTTCAAAACAGAGAAGATGAGATGCACAGGGGTTTGTTTATAATGAGGTGGTTCATTAGGTCTGGGAAGACTTAAGATCTGCTCCTGAAATGTGCTGAGCACATGCAGCTCCCAATGCATTAGCTCTTGGTAAATCAGGATCTCTTATTCCTTGGAATAACTTTTGCAACAATGAAAGGCTATGCCCTCTGAGAATTTGTTGTAGCATGCACTTATTGCAGCAGAAGAGAGAAAAGTTGAGACTTCCCATACAATAGTGTGGTCTCAAGGGGCTGATCCGAAGCTTATTGAAATAAGGGGAATCTTTCCTGTGACTTGAGTGGGCTTTGGATCAAGTCTGTAGAGGTGATCAGGTTTTGCACATCCCACAATCCTTATTCATTAGTTTTATATTAGAATGAGACATGCAATAGTATGTAGGTATACAGAAATATAATGCAGAGCCAAATCAAAACATGATTGAAAACCTCTAAAGCAGCGGTTCCCAAACTTGTTCCGCCACTTGTGCAGGGAAAGCCTGGCGGGCCGGGCCGGTTTGTTTACCTGCCGCGTCCACAGGTTCGGCCAATCGCAGCTCCCAGTGGCCGCGGTTCGCTGCTCCAGGCCAATGGGGGCTGCAGGAAGTGGCGCGGGCCGAGGAACGTACTGGCCGCCGCTTCCTGGTGCCCCCATTGGCCTGGAGCAGTGAACTGCGGCCACTGGGATCTGCGATCGGCCGAGCCTGGGGACGCGGCAGGTAAACAAACTGGCCAGGCCCGCCAGGGGCTTTCCCTGCACAAGCGGTAGAACAAGTTTGGGAACAACTGCTCTATAGTTTTTAACAACTGCATCCCTGGAAGACAAATACAGTCTAACACACCATATACTTGAGGGGTACACTTGTTCTTTTCCCCAACTCTTCTCTGAGCTGCCTATTAGCTGTATCTGCTTTAGAAGCAGTTAGATAAGCAGAACAGAAATCTGATTTTAGTTCTACACCACAGTCTGCTTCTAAACATCTTGATGAAGATGTTTTTGTTTTGTTTTGTTTTCTCTGCAGTGAATATCTGGTCAATGGAATTTTACTTGTCTGAGTTAGATTTTGTTTCAGATGAAATTGTAAATGTAGGATAATTAAGTACAGATCTGGAAAAAAAAGATTGATGGTAAGGGTAAGGATATTTTATGTGCAGGATCACACTACTAAATCCCCAAAATAACAGTTATTACATGGAGGGGCAGATCCTTAACTGACATAAAAGTTGAGGATATGCCCTGAAATGTTAGTGGCAAAATAGAAGTTATATCAACAAATTTTCAGATTAGGGGAGGATTTTACCATTCAGATGCTATTGTTTTAGCCACTTGATTGCAATAGACCCTGCTCTGAATATAATGAAAACATTTGCATCCCTTTAAAGACCTCTCCATTGCTGCAAAATTGTACTGTCATTAGAACCGGTTATAGTCACTTTTGCAAAAATCAAGCTGGAACACTGAGTGAGGTCTGGAAATAATCAGGCACCTAAACAGAGACTGATTTTTTTATACATAATTTTTTTGTGAAGTATTATTTTTCATCTGCCTTATGTCCTTTGGGAAAGCAATATTTATTTGCAATTATTTCAAAAGCTTTAGAGAAGCAAATTAATAAAACACATCAAAACCCTTCCATGTATTTTTGATAATTATCATTGTTATCTAGATTTAGTAAATGTCTGCCCATTGCTAAATATGCCTTACATGCACACATTGCACTAACTATGTAGGGAAACTCACATGACCTCAGGTAGATGTACACCTGTAGAATCACAAAGCTTGAAGGTAAACTTTACACCTCATCTTAAAACAATCATAATTCATCTGCTCGCAAACCAGCCTCAAGGACAGCCTCACTGAGCCTTTGCATCCCCATATATCAGTATATATATTTTATGGTCTCGATGCTGAATTTCTCTGAAGAAATTTCCATTTTGCCTTCAACTTACATTGAAATGAATGGGACTTGAAGATGCTGAGCCCCTCTCAGGATCTGACCTTGGCCCCGTCTGCCTGCCAGGAAGTAAGTCTGCTTTCTCTCCAAAGAAATACAAGTGAAAATCTGTCTGATTTCTATTGCTGGTGATGTGCAAGGTGCTGAGAACTTCAAATCCCTACAAAAGGCGACCTTGGGATGGAAGGTTCTGTAGTATTACTAGTACTCTGAGCAGTAGTGACCGGGTTTAGGAATACTTGTCTCTGTTTTAGGACCCCTATTCATTTTTCCCCTCCCCCTCCCCCGCCACTTCCCCACCTCCATTCCACCCCTGAGCCCCTCTGGAGGCTGCCCATTTAGGCCAAATCCTGCTTTTCATATGTGCCAAAACCTCCCATTGAGTTATGACAGGAGACAGATATTGGCCCAGTGCCTTTAACAGGCTCCCACTGACTTCAGTCGGAGGTCTGAGTGTGCAAGGAATGGAGGATCAAGCCCCATCAGTAGCTGGAAGAATAAGCTTTCATGTTAGCAAGCAGTGGAAATCGGAAAGTTTCAACCCTGTAAAATAAGTTATTTAAAGTAAAAAAAGAAAAGAAAAATCCTGGTTAATATCCATTGGTCCAGCTGTCAGAGAGGCCCCACCTTCTAACCGACACAGTTTACCTCACATCAGCTTTGAAACATTCTGGTTCTCCAGGCTATTTAACGGGGAAGATAACTGACGCTTCCTGCTTTGCATCATCAAATTGCCAAGATGGTGGCTTCCTGTCTGATGGTTAATTATTCTTTTTTATTATACACTTTTATAATATAATAGTTTTATACTTAACTCATCTTTATAATTAGCTGTAGTGATTAGAATAGCTTTTATATTATATTGGAGTTTTCCTTGAATGAAGGCTAATGAAACAAGACATGCGAAACCCTAAAAGAGAAACCGGGTGGCACAGTGATGCTGGGCCAAGAAGTAATAAGCTACTAGGAAGAAGCAAGACCGAGTGAGCGTGGTTAATTGGATTACAGGATACTAGTGCCACCAATCCCCATTCCTTCCTTCCTTCATCTCAAAGAATTGATTATTCAATTATTACAATACATTCATATTATTAACTATAAAACTATCAGGATTTTTAAAGATGTGTTATGTGCTGTTATCTAATGCAACTATCTCTCTTTGTTATGAATTGCAAAGGTATTTTTTTTCTTAGTATAAATATTTTATTGAAGAGAAAGGAGGAGAGTGAGCGAGAGAGGAAGGAAGAAGATGAAGCAGAATATCTAATAGCATACACCAGATTCACATTGCCTTATCAAGAAAATATTCATGTAGTGATGGGCTGTCTAAGGGCTTGTCTACTCTGGGAAATTGAATAACTATTCCCCTATAGCTATTCCAGTATAATTCCCTGTGTGGATACTTTTATGTTTAGGGCCCTACCATATTCACGGCTATGAAAAATGTGTTATGGATTGTGAAATCTGGTCTCTTCCGTGAAATCTGGTCTTTTCTGTACTTTTACCCTATACTATAAAAGCACCCTATAGTACATGCTAAAAGTATACAAAAGTGCACAGTATTTCTCAAACTGGGGATCCCGACCCAAAAGGGGGTCTCAAGGCTATTGTAGGGGGTCACGGTATTGCCAGCCCTACTTCTGTGCTATTGCCAGCAGTCACTGCTCTCCAGCTGCCCAGCTCTGAAGGCAGTGTAGAAATAAGGCAATACCGTGACCCCCCCTACAATAGCCTTGTGACCCCTTTTTGGATCAGGACCCCCAGTTTGAGAATTGCTGAGTCCTAAGGGCTTTACATGTTCATATTTTACCTTTTTCAAATACATATTCATTTTTTGTTACACCATGACATTTAAGATTGAAATATCCGAAAACGTGAAATTCAAGATTTTTAAAATGCCATGGCCATGAATTTTCCCAAATGACCATGAACTTGGTCGGGTCCTACTCATGCTGGAATGAAAGTGCCCATTTCTGCAATAAGAGTGTCCACCGGGGCGTTATACTGGAATCGCAATAGTGCTTTAAATTAACACCTGACTTTATTTTGGAATAACTTCCCCATGTGGACAAGCCCTACACTTGCTGTAGAGTGCTAACATGCTTCAGGATAGGTACTTCTCCTACTCCAGGTCTTCAGTCAATAAACATCCAGAAAAGAGTAGAGTGGCTCAGGAGCTGCTCCATTTTTCACGCAATGGGAAAGAGGAGTGAGGAGCAGAGAGGTGTTGAGTCACCGCTCCTTTGAGAAGTGGGAAGCGTCATGAGGAACAGCCGTGGAGAGCTGGAATGCAGCATCTGAGGGCTTCCTGCATGCCTAGGAGAGTAGCAATGGCACCAGCACTATGGTGGAGGGGGCAGAGCTGATTGATTTGAGGGAAGACAGCAGATCAATTTTCACAAGAAGAGAACTGCATTGATTGGAAAGAAAAAAACTGCTTTATTTGGGGGCCTGGAGCAACATCATTATGTTTTTGGTGCAGCAGAATGATGGGGGGATGTGCATATGGCATTTTGAGTGCAGATGTGGCAGCCCAGAGGTATTTTTCAATTGGGCTAGTACACTTAATCCTAGGGCCAGTAGCTGTCAAGGAAAAGGTTTTTTTCAAACCCAGGATATTAGCTGATTTATTGAATCTTCAAGGTCTCGGTTGTTCTTATTTCTCTCCCAGAGTATGAGTGGGCAGGAATGTGTTTTCTTTACCCCAAAATCTTACTAGGAAACTATAATATAATATATCATTTACATTTAGGGCAAATTCCAATAAAAGTCACTTTGCATGCAAGATTACCACGGTTCCTACACACTCCCAGATTGCTGCTGCTCTTTTCAATGAAGAAGGAAAAACCCAGAAAATATTCTGTCAAAGTGTATGTCCTCAGTGAGAAGGCCCACTGAATATTGTATATGTTTTAGCCTAACACAGTATCTTTCATTTAGCAAGACCGCTCATCACATTCAGCATAGGCTCACACATATAGTAGGGTTCCAGTCTGAGAAACATGAAAGGTTTGAGAGTGACCGTCTGTTTCCCGGGGTTTTAAAAATACTTTGGGCCTGATTACCTGCTTGTTTACGCTAGTGTAAAATGGGAGTAACTGCTGAGAGGTCTAGTGTAAATGATGACAGAATCAACACTTGGGGCCGGATTCTTTATTTCATTACATAAAAAAAGCCTAAGTGTGCGGAGAGTGAGGTACTTCATTTGTAAGAGCTTCATTTGGAAAGTGCACAAAACACAAGATCAGTCATATGTGTTAAAACAAGCCATATCTGTTTCATGTATGCACCCAGCAATTCTATTTTCTAATTCCTTAGCAATCACAATGCTGGAATCTTATTCATCTGTTGAGTAAACAATATGTTTGTTCTTATAATTATGTAAATAAGGTAAGTGGTTAAGATTTAGACCTGGAACAATAATGTTACCACCATCATCCCTTCAATAAACAACAGGCTTTGTGGATAGCATTAGCAGTACCTTACATATCCTGCGCTGGGGAACACACAATGCTGACACAGCGACTGCATGCAATTCTGATTGTATTTACAATCATATTTAGCCAGAATAACTCCTTGTGCTATTTAAACATCTTTGAAAGGAAGCTCTATTTCATCAATGGTGATGCATCAGTATTTGATAATAAAGCTGCATAGTGTGTAGTATATACAAATACAGCCAAAATTAATTAAGGTGTAGTGGACGTGAGTGATCTATAGTAAATGTGACATTTCAAATGGTGAGAAAATATGAAAATGGGCTATTTCCATGTGTTGCCATCCTTCTGGTTAAATGATACTTCTGTTTTCAATGAGGCCACCAAGCAGTAACATTTTGAAGTTTTGCATTGGTGAGAGCCCATTGTGTACAGGATATAATCGTTATTCTGCTTCTACCCAGGAAACCCTCTCTCCCCACCGTGGAGGAATTTGGAATAAAATGTCTCATTCCAGGAAACAGACTTTCCAAATATGCCTGGGCATTGAGTCAAAATGTGGGCTTCAAATCCGTTCCTTTTCTTAATAAGAATCAGCACTTTGAGAAATGCTGCTTCACAAGGAAATAATTGCATTAGTCAGCCTCTTGGCACGGGCATAGGTTGGAACCTTTTCCTTTAATTGGGCCCTACCTCTCCCCCAAGGTTTTTAGAGCCTCAAAAGATACTAACTGCCGGGGGGGGTGTCTTTCTTTAAACAGACGTTTCCTTCAGTAGCTACATCCCGCACTGCCTTGAAATTATACAACTAAGCCCCCAATCCAATAGTTTGATCCACATGCCCACGTGGGACATCATGGACTTCTGGTACATTGCATGGGGAGATATGAAAGGAGCATCCACACCATTTTGCTGACATGCATAGTAATTGGGCAGGATTCCTACTCAGGTTTTCCTTGAGTGCTAGGCAGAGGCTCTGGCTAACGTACCTGCTCAAGTTGTGGCATGGGGGCTCAAACTACACAGGCAAGAGGATTTGTAGTGCATAGTCAGGCTTTTGCCCCTCCCCTGGGTCCATTCTTCAGCCATTAGGCAGAGCATATGCTGCTCCACTCAGGACTGCTGCAAAATATATTGTCTCCTCAGATCCACGCAGGTCCTAGCAGGTGCTTATGTAACCCACACACCTTCTGGGTGTGGTGTTCTGTCGCATCTAGTGGCACTGAGACCACTTAAAGAGAGAAAGATAAAATGGATCTGCTCTACAGCCTTAGCTGACAGCCAGTTGGCTTTTAACTCATGTGGAGGCTCATGCACTAATCTCCAGAGACCCCCGCTTCGATCCTGCCCGCTGATGACTGGGGTCTGTCGGCGTTACACTTAGTGGTAGCAGGATGGCTCCTAGGCTAGGTCTACACTACGGGGTGGAGGGGGAGGGTCAACCTAAGATATGCAACTTCAGCTATGCGAATAGTGTACCTGAAGTTGCGTATCTTAGGTTGACTTACCTGGCTGTGAGGACGGCGGCGAGTCGACCGCTGCTGCGCTGCCGTTGACTCTGCTTCCGCCTCTTGCTGCAGTGGATTTCCGGAGTCGATAGCAGAGCCATCGGGGATTGATTTTATCGCGTCTTCACTAGACGCGATAAGTCGATCCCCAATAGATTGATTGCTACCCGCCGATACGGCGGGTAGTGAAGACGTGCCCCTAGAAACTACTGGGCTACTTTGCGCCCTCTAGTGTAGCCCAGAGTAATACTTCGGGCAGAATTTTCCTCTCAGATGTTAAGAACTTAGATGTAGCATTTCTATTTATTCCATATTTGATTATGAAACTCATCAGCATGTTCATTTTAAATATAAGGAGGGCACAATGTCAGAGGCTGAGAAGAAGGTTATGATTCCTATGGACAGATGGTGAAGGGTGCAGCATAAGAACCTTAATAGACTCGAATAGAACGACTGCCTGGAACAAAGTGCCTATTCTGATCAGTAGGTTATAGTGTCATAACAGGCTTCTTCTTCCCAAGCAATGGAACAATTGCTCACGTGTGATGAAGGGTTTCCTGTGCAGAACTAGTCTATTACTTGGGAAGATCAGACCTGATATGTCTCTATGGCTAAGTGTTTGGACTGAGTGCTTCCTTCCCAGTGTGAGACAGTGTGCATTTGAGTGCCAGTTAAATGGGAACATGTTTTGATTTAGCACGTATTTAGGGTTATGCTGTGACTTTGCATCTAGTTCTGTGTAAGGCACAGGGCATATCTGGGCCACCCCAGTAGGCTCCCTAGCTCCATGAGCCACAATACCTCTCCTGCTCCAAGGGAAGTATTATTTGCTTCTGGCCAGCTCAACTCTTCTGCAGGGTGCGTTTTAGCAGAGGGGAAGGGGCAGAAACAAGCCTCCACTTCCCCTCCTGCCTTTGCCTCACCTGCTTGCTCACAGCAGCTGCAAAGAACCTGCTTTCTCACTGCCCTTCCCTAGAACCAAAATGGAGGAAGCCATACAAGGGTGTTAGGGAAAAGAGTGTTATTGTCTCTTACTCCCCTGAATTAGGGCCAATTACAATCTAGCCCTCAGCATTTTCATTCACAGATCTCAGCGCTTTACAAAGGGGGTGAGTATTGTTTGTCCCACGTTTACAATTCATGCCTGTGGTGGGTAGCTCTTTTAGCTGAAACAAACCAACCATGGAACACCCCCACTCTCCACTTCAATAAAACTTCCCACTCAAACATCTTAAAGCAATGTACAAATACAAATGAGTTCATCTTCACAGCACTCCTTTGAGCTGCGTGCTGCTCCCATTTAACAGGTAAGGCCCTGGTCTACACTACAAATGTAGGTGGGTATAACTATGTTACTGAGTGAAGCTGTTCTACTACCCTAATTCCTGGTATAGACAGCGCTATGTCAATGGGTGGGTTTCTCCTGTCAACATAGCTACCGCCTCTTGGGGAGACAGAGTACCTACACCAATGGGAGAAGTTCTCCCATCAGCGTAGGTAGCATCTTCACTAAGAGCTACGGTGGCACAGCTGCAGTGCGGTAAGTGTAGACAAGCCCATAGAAAAAGAAGCATGGAGATGTTAGTTGACTTCAGAGGTCACACAGGAAGTCTGTTACAGAACCAAGAATAGAAGCCAGACCTCCTGCGTCCTAGCCCAGTGCGTTAACCACAAGACCATCCTTCCACTTCCTCATAATAAAATGTGCTGGATAAAATAAATGGATCGGAAATGGGGCTAGTTATTTTATTGCTCCTAGCAACAGATTGCCAAGAAAGAATCCTCACCAGACAAGTCAGAGGGGTGTGCAAAGGAGAAGTACCAAGAGGCCTCAGTAGACATCCATTAGCATCTAGTGCCCTCATCAGCAGTATTTAAAAAAATGCTTTCAAATGTTATTAATTTGTGCATTAAGTATCTGATTGAATTTTATTGAGATGAGTAGACATGTGGGGTCTTCATCTCATCATCAGCCAGCATGTGCATTTCACAACGGCTCTTTATCAATGCCCAGGCTACCAATATCGGTCTTTATAGTCCTATGGCAAGGTGAGGGAAAGCTCCATGAAAGTATGTCATGTAGTAGAGGATTAGGGTGGAGCAGAGTACATCGCCCCCTGTGTCCCAGTCTTGGGAAGACTATTTCCAGAAGCCTAATCTCTCAGGTTGCTTCCCCTGGAAAGTACAACCTCACAGTGACCCCTCTGTAGGGCTGTGTGAAATGTACAATCTAGCCCGGGGTGGGCAAACTTTTTGGCCTGAGGGCCACATCGGGGTGTGAAACTGTATGGAGGGCCGGGTAGGGAAGACTGTGCCTCCCCAAACAGCCTGGCCCCCGCCCCCATCCAACCCCTCCCACCTCCAGTTCCCTGACTGCCCCCCCTCAAAATCCCCCACCCATCCAACTCCCCCTGCTCCTTGTCCCCTGACCGCCCCCTCCCTGGACCCCTGCCCCTAACCGCCCCCCGAGACCCCACCCACTATCTAACTCCCCCTGTTCCCCATTCCCTGCCCCCCCCAGAACCTCTGCCCTATCCAACCGCCCCCTGTTCCCCATCCCCTGACCGCGCCCTCCCCCAGAACCCCCACCCCATCCAACCGCCCCCTGCTCCCTGTCCCCTGGGACCCCCTGCCCCTTATCCAACCCCCCGACCCCGTGGCTGCAGAGGAGGGGGAACAGTGGGGGAGGGGCCCGGGGATAGCCTCCCGGGCCAGGAGCTCAGGGGCTGGGCAGGACCGTCCCGCGGGCCGTAGTTTGCCCACCTCTGATCTAGCTCATTAAATACAAGACACCCAGGGAATGTCTATACTGCAGTTAGACACCTACAACTGGCCCGTGCTAGCTGAGTTGGGCTCACAAGGCTCAGGCGAAGGAGCTGTTTAACTGCGGTGTAGGCATTTCAGCTCAGGCTGGAGGCTGGGCTCTAGGACCCTGTGAAGTGGGAAGGTCCCAGAGCTTGGTCTGCAGCTTGAGCCCAAATAGCTCCACTGCAATTAAACAGACCCTTGGCTTGAGCCCCACGAGTCTGAATCAGCTGGCACAGGCCAGCCGCGGGTGTCTAATTCCAGTGTAGACATACTTTCTGTAGTTAGCTAGAGAGCAGGGTGAATGGGATACAGCACAGTGAGTTCTTGTCCCCTCTTTGCTGATGTTCACTTTGTCTGCAGTATGTTTCAAGTGCTCTATTTTTATTTTTTCACTGTGGGGTTGATATTGTGCCAGTTGTGACTTGCTTCTGCCCACATAAATAACAGTAGCAAACATTTCTAGATTGGCTGCTGTTGACCTAATGGGAAAGTAATGTGTAGGTGTAGATCTAAGTCACCATCTGCACATCCCTATACATGAGATCACCATTAAAGCTGCCCTTGTTAAAAAAGAAAACGCTGCTTTTTCCTCTGGGAAAGGATTTTTTTTTAAAAAGTCAATGGATTAGAGTTTGTGAAAGTGAAGGACTGATAACACCAATGTAAGCCAGGCACAGTGTTATGAATTCAGCTTTATTATTAGCCTGAAATTACAGACAGTGACTGACACACAAAAGGGAAAACAGGAAGACTTTCAAAGGGACACATGCATGTTGGGTGCTTAACATCCAGTGACATTTTGGGCACCTGATAGCGCTTTGTTCCTTTAAGATCTCCTCCCATGTGACTTGCTAGGGTCATAGAAATTCAGTGTCAAAGTCAGGGATAGAACCCAGATCTCCAGGCCTGTATTTTAACCACTAGCCCATACATTCTCTCTTTGTTTGAATTTAGATCCTCTGCCTCCAAACACTCGCACTCTGGATTATTAGTGGGGTTATTATTTAGAATGTGATAGTGTCTATCGTGTGCTTTCCAAACACAGAGAAAACAAAACTTTCTCTGCCCCAAAGTGTTTGTCATCGAGGGGAGGAGGGGAAGGACATAAAGGGGGGGAAAGGGATATAACATACAAGTAGAGTGGTCAGAGTGCTGGCTGGCATACCTACTAGCATTTCCACTTTGTTTTGGTTTTTACATTGACTATATCTTTTATAATAGCACCTAAGAATCCCCATCAAGCATCAGGGCTTCATTGTGCTAGGTGCTGTACAAACAAGTGATAAATGTAACAGTCCCTACCCCAGAGAGCTCCTAACCTAGATGGCAAACAGGACACAAAAAGTTGACAAAATGGACAGAGTACGAGTGGGACAGAACAATGACATAGCAATAAAGCCAACAGAAAAAAGTAGAGGTGACATCTTGCCATTTGCCTAGCCAATGTTAAACGGGTGTGATTTTGTGAGCATCCCAGCAGAGGTAGGTTTTAAGGAGGAATTTATAGGAGGCCATGGTGGTAGCTTTACAAATTTTGATGGAGAGTTTTTCCCATCAATGAGAGGCAGATAGAAGAAAACACAGATGCTTGAAGGAGAAGCAGACTGGTGAAAGCTTGATTCTGCTATCTTTGACAGGTGGCTGTTGATAGCTTGATCAACTAGTAGATAAGCTGGGGCTAGATGGAGAGGTGCCTTAAAGATAAAGACAAGGAATGTGTTTGATACAGTGGAGAGAAGAACCCAGTAGAGGGATACAAAGAGGGGTCAATGTGCCCAAAGCTAAGACCATGAGTCAAGGCCAGATAGAAGATTACAGCTGTTGAAGTACGAGTAGATCCTAGCCTGAACAAACGCTGGAAAGGCCAAATCTTTGTAATATTATGTAGGCAGAGGGTCAAAAGAGAGACCTAAATCAAAGATCACACCCATGTCATGGTCCTCAGTGAGGTGGTAGTAGAGAAATTGAGGGGAGGTGAAGATTTTGTGAAGGAAGATCTAAAGCTTGGGTTTAGTCCTGATGAGGTTAAATTACCCACTGATGATCCATAAAGAAATATCAGAAAAAAAGGCCAAGATGTGGGACTGACTGGAGGGAGACAGGTCTTCAGTAGAGAGGCAGATTTGTGAGTCGCTGGTGTACAGTTGATTTTTGATGCCATTGTAACAGATCTGGCAATTTCTTGCCATATCCTTGAGAGACCTTCTTAAATAAAGTCAAAAAATCTTTGGGGTCTATTATATTAAATAAATGGCTTATGTAGTATTGTGGACCAAGATTGTATGTAATCGCTCAGGGTGGGAGATATGAGACCTGAGGGTTCAAAGGACTATATTGAACAATGGGCCAAACAAGAATGGACTTTTGGAACAAAAAGCATTAAATGATTTTCCTGGAGAATATTGAGGGGGTGGTGAATGCAAATTTCTAACCTCCAGTTATGCAAAAACCCAGCCTGTTAAAGCTATGCCCTGAAGAAAGAGTGATGGTCTTCTTTACCTAATCCCAAAGTTTGGAGATCAAAGGCCCAAACTGCATAAAGAAACAGTAATCTGCCCTTTCGGGGTTCTGCTTCCGAGACTGTTATGAACTTGTAATCATGGAGAAAACCCAGTTGTGGGTTCTGAAGGACTGACACCTATCAGAGCCTGAGGCTGGAGTTGGGGTGATTTCTGGTAAGTTTTTTTTAGCATGCATGTAAGTTTATTTTATTGTGTTTAATGCTTTCTCTGTAATGCTTTCATTTTAAGAATAAATCTCCTTGCTTATAAAGAGCTATATGGTAACATAAGTGAGGGGCATTACACTGTTCATAGCCTCTGGAGAGAAATCAAAGCTCAGACACTGGGCCAGTATTTGAGCTTTGCTTTCTCTCCAGAGGATATGAACAGTGTAATGCCATCTAGCTTGCTGGGATATCATGGTGTAGTCAGGGAACTGTGCAGCTGGAAAGGACAGCAGGGAGAGAGATGTAGGTTTCTGCCCAAGAGAGGAATAGCTGGGAGCCAGAAACCTAAAAGTGGGTGTGCTTGGTGGAGCATGGAAGGGGAATACAGGTGCATTTGCCATGAACTGTGACAGCCATGTTTGTGATTAAGAGCACCTAGAAGTAGAGAGAATTGTGCAGAAGGAACTGTATTGCTATTAACTATTAACTATGTATTTATTAGATGTAGAGCACTAAAAGTATGCTGAATGCTATAGAGCAGTGGTGGGGAACCTGTGACTCACAGGCCGCACACAGTCCATCAGGGTAATCTGCTGGCAGTCCACGAGACAGTTTGCTTACATTGACCATCTGCAGGCACGGCCGCCCACAGCTCCCAGTGGCTGTGGTTCGCCGTTCCCGGCCAATGGGAGCTGCGGGAAGCGGCGTGGGCCGCAGGGACGTGCTGGTCACCGCTTCCCGCAGTTCCCATTGGCCAGGAATGGCGAACTACATAGGTTGCCCACCACTGTTATATAGAACCCAGCAGAGACACAATCCGTGCTCTGAGGAACTGATGGTCTGAGAAATAGATTTTCAGAAAAATACAACTGTAATTACTCAATTTGTGTATGCAATTATTAATTGCAAGCACTGTGATTGTAAAAGCAAATGATTAGCTAGATACCACTGGTTGTCTGAGGAATAACATACTCCTTTTTTGAAAATTTAGGCCAAATACTAGAGTTGGTTGACATTTTTTCACTGAAACTTTTTTTAAAATTTATTTCAGCAAAAGTTTGTAGGGTTTTTTTTTCAATTAAAATTTGCATATTTTGTTTTTTTTTTAATTAAAAATGTTCAGTTTTTGATTTTCAAAAACTATTTTTTAAATCAAAAAGTAATTTTCTTTTTAAACCAAAAATGGTTTTGGAAATGGAAAATGTTTTGGAATTTGATTTTTATTTCAATGAGAAACCAAAGAGTATTCATGGGAAATTTCGGGGGGAAAAAAAGGATTAAAATAAAAATTTATCATGGAAAATTATTGGAATTTTTCAGCCAATGCTACAGAATACCTAGTTACATTGAGGCAGAAATGGATAGTAGGAATATATCTGAGGGAAGTATGATTTCATTTACATGTTCAGGATTTCACTCAGGCAACTAAGCCTTCTTAGAGCTTTTTAGTGTCATTTAATCCCTTGGTGTCAGTGATCATGGCTCACCCCACTGCAGGCTGGGAAATTATTGGGCAAGGAATAGAGAGGGGATCCTGAGGAGAAAAATGGAGAGTATCACCCAACTAACAAATCCTAACAGATTAATTTAGCCTAGGGGACAGTCAGGGCTGGCTCTAGCGTTTTTGCCGCCCCAAGCAGCAAAAAAAAAAAAAAAGCTGTGATCGCAAGCAGCGGTAGCTCTACTGCCGCTTCATTCTACGGCGGCAATTCGGCGGCAGGTCCGAGAGGGAGTGACAGCCCCAACGCCAAATTGCCACCAAACGGCCGGACGTGCCGCCCCCCTCTTCATTGGCTGCCCCAGGCACCTGCTTGCCTCGCTGGTGCCTGGAGCCTGCCCTGGGGACAGTAAAGTCTGAGAATAAGCATTATTGATTGACCTTTAACATGAGGAATGATGAAGGTCCAGATCTTCTCCAGGTCTAAATCAGTGCAGCCAGTAGATCTGTGCCCATTACAGCTGAGTGTCTGCCCATAAAATAATTGTTAGAAACATCTATTTTTAATTGCATTCATAGTCCTCATTTCCTTAAAAGAGGACTTCCTCGTCCCCATTCCTTTCCTCATCCAACAACTTTTTTTTTTCAGAGTAAAAGATCTAAAAGTTTTCAGAAAACCACATGGCACTTTTTTTTATCTATATATCAAGGTGTTGCCAAATCCCTAACCCCTTTCCTGCTTTTCTCCCCTCTCATCATCTTCTGAGCCAGAGGGTTTTAGCAACTCAAGCATTTGTGAAACAGCTGACAGGATTTGGCCCTGATTTCATTTCTTCTCTGTAAAAAGTTTCAGTGTCGCAACTCTCTGGATGGCGTGCTTTGCTCTGAGATTCTGCCTGCACAATAGCTGGTTTTAAACAATTCTGTTTAATCAAGAGTGAAGTAAATGGCAGAGATTCAATGTTCTAGATCAGCAGTTTCCAGGATTGATACATCTTAATCAAGCAATTAGGTGACATTTTTTGTTATTGTTTGGTGTTTTCCACATAGGAGAAGGGAACAGATTTGCTGCTTTGCTCTGATGACTGCTAGCAGCAGTGTTTGTTGTTAACAGAGACATTTACACCTAACCACCAGTTGGCAGGTGTTAACACTTTGTTACTTTCTATTCCCACATGCTGAGGATTGTGGAAGGCTGCCAAGCTCTCTGTCTTGTGTAACACTTCAGTTTTACAGTAACAACAACACAATTAAAAAAACTGAATGATAGGCAAAGGATTCAATTCTTTTGTTTCCTTTTCTACCTACTATACCTGAAGGGAATAGCAGGCTTTGTGAAAAATCTGAATTATTTAATTTTTGTTTCTTCAGGGGCAAATGGGTGAAGGCTGGAGGGATATTTGTATTATAATCCGGTGTTATAAGAAGCACAAGTTGCATATTATATGCCCTGACATTTGCATTCTGGTTCTGACATTTGCATTCATTTGTATTCAGAAAAGGTATGATTATTAATATAGCATAAAATGCATGGAGATAATAAGGAAAGAGGATTGTAATGCTTTGATTCACTTTTGGATAACTCTGGCATGTGGGAAATGTTATTTTCCACTGGTACATCCTTTCTGCAGACCACAGATGTGTGCAGTCCAATACCAAGTGACTGTGATTAGGAAAAATCTTAGGAAATAAAATATTCCTTCTCTATGAAATATAGCAAACATCTATGAAAAAAAACCCTCCCTGTCTTTCTCTCATCCACATGCGTCACATATAGTTGCCTTGTCAGGGCAGTTACTTTAGCCACAGGATCCTTGTTTTATAGTCAAGTAGAGTCCACAGTGATTGATTTGTTGCTGATGCAGTGAAGTTTGATTGATTTTGATTTACAGACACAGATGGGGTGCAGGGCAGCTGCAGAATCAAGTGCACAGTGTGCGGCGGTGAGTGTTGTCTTGATGTGAAACCAGTATCTGCTGCCATTAAGCAGGCCTGTAGACTGAAAGCCATTGGACTAAATTCTGTGCTGACTTACATCAGTGATTGATTTCTGCCACTGACATCAGTGAGTTTACATGGAGTGACCAGTAAGCCAACCCAGAATTTGGCTCACTATTTCCCCAGTCTATTGAATTATCCCTCCTGTGCAGTGAAGTGGGATTGCACATATTTGCTTTTGTATGGCGTGCTTCAAAAGGAGGCTTGGTGGAAATGAGTGCAATTCTGTCTCCTGATAGTGGCATTATGATTGGGGCAACCGTCATTTTAATTCAATGAGGTATGCAAGGATGGTAATGTGGACACCCTGGAATTACCTAAGTAGGCGAAATTAGAGTATTATGGGGGTGGTGCAGTAATGGTTATGCCACAGTAGTGACTTCAGAAGCACAGCGGCTAAAGAAAGAAGGGACTGGCAGCAGCACTGGTAGCAGTAGTGTAGTTAGTGTAAGCCACAGAGCTAGAAGGATTACAGGGAGAGAACTCAATGCTTCCCTCTATAGGAGGAAGGGGAAAGTCAAGCTGCTGGCAGGCTTTATTTACATAAATCATAATTTCGCATACCCATAGTTGCATGTAGTGTGTTGCGTTGCATTCTTTTGAGTTTATATTCTGATCTGATGAATGCTAATAGTTTGTTAATATAACTGTATTCAAGAAAGGGCACATGAATTGTGTATAAAGTTGGTCACCCTCAGCTGGCCTTTGGCCCCTAGGCGAGAGGTGTTTGGGTAATCTCTGCACGCTGCCTCTGCCCCCAGTGCTGGCTCTGCAGCTCCCATTGGCCAGGTACCTCAGCCATTGGGAGCTGCGGGAGTGGTGCCTGCGAGCACGGGCAGCATGCACCGTGCAGAGAAGACTGGCTCCTCTGCCTAGGGGCCGGACATGCCGTCCACCTCGGGGAGCAGAGCAGCGCGGAGCCAGGGCAGGCAGGGATCCTGCCTTAGCCCTGCTGCACAGCTGCCCAGAAGCTGCCCGAGGTAAGCTCCTCCCAGCTGGAGCCTGCACTCCACACCCCCTCCTGCACCGCAATCTCCTGCCCCAGCCCTGAGCCCACTCCCCCACTCCAAACCCCCAGCGGCCCAACAAAATCTAATAGCCCTGGGCCCACAGGAGAGTTAATCCAACCCTGGGTGGGAGATGTCTCTCCTGATTTTTTTTTTTCATGTTAGTGCAATACTGATGCTGTGGTCCTAGTGAGTCAAGAAATGCCCCTCTCCCTTCAAAAGGCCAGGTCTGGAATGCACATGGTTCACAGATGGGATCATTAATGTATTCTGCCATGGTGCTGATGCTTCCCTTTGTTTTGTTACTAATTAATTATCCTGGTTTTCAAATGGCTGGCTCCTAGGGGTCAAAGGGTAACTGGTACAGATAGCAGAAAGCTAACACTAACTTCACTTCATTATTTTTTTTTTGGAAACTTAAAAATTCCAATCTTGTTACATTAAGCTAAGTCATGCAGAAATGCACCAGCTGTTCTTTGGATAGTGGAAGCCAAATTCAGCATTACATTCTTTTTTCTTTGTTTTTCAGAGGCCCATTCTAAAACTACTTGACACATTAAGTAAGGGAATCTTATCTGCGCTCTCCTTCCATTTATTTGATTTTCCTAACTTATTTCTTAAGGTGGACTGTTTCCAGAACTTAGCAAGAAAATAAAATAAAAAAAAGTCAATGAATTAATTTACAGGCTGGTTATTCAGCCTCCCGCTGAAGTGGGGAGGCTCACTGGTGTTGAGGGAATAATTATATCTTCATACCCCCATTCTCCTGTGATGGTTGCACTGCTCTGGACAATCATAGCCCAGGGATCGTTCTGACCAGGTGAATGAAATCAGATTAC
This sequence comes from Malaclemys terrapin pileata, assembly GCF_027887155.1. NCBI lineage: Eukaryota > Metazoa > Chordata > Testudines > Emydidae > Malaclemys > Malaclemys terrapin. Next base: position 108,039,279 of record NC_071506.1, read on the forward strand.
TGGACTCTTCTTTTTAATGAGAGTTCTCTCTGCTGGCATGTTTGCTGAACCTCCATGGTCCCTTTGCCTCCAAGGAGGAGATTAGTGCTCTCTTCTGCTCCCTGTGGAAGAGCCTTTTGCAACTTATCCTTTTCCTTTGGAAAATAAAATCCCCATTATATTTTCCCCTGTTTACTTTATCCCACCAGCTTGGCTTCCATTTGGAAGGGAGAGGATCTTCACTGGAGCACGTTAGAGAGGGCTGGAGACTCTCATTACTTATTAGCAATAGCTGCTGCTGACGTCGGGCAGCCAAACCTGGAGCCAGCCCTGGCCAAAGGGCTCCTGCCCCCACTCTCACACTCGGAAGAGGAAATTTGCATTTGGAATGGCGGGTACCACTTGAAGGACATTCCTCTAGCAGAAAAGGTTTCCCCCGGCACTGAACAATGGAGACCTGCTTCTGCACCCAGCAGCTCAGCTGTCTCCTGTTTCCCTGCACAACATGTTGGGGACACAGCACAGAGTTCAGCAAGGCAGTTTAAACAGCTGACATTGGCCTGCCTCTCATTGGATCACCATCACACCCTCATTACAGGGCTCCATGGTGCTGACGTACAGTTTGGGATGGCCTTGGGCACAGCAGCAGAACAATTTGTGAACCAACACTGCCAGTTGGCTCTCTCATCAGCGCCTGCTTGAAGGGATCACCTCTGTGTCAGCAGCAGGTAGTTCTTGAGCCGGTTTGTTCAGGACAGCAATCATTTTTTGTGTATGTGCAGTGCCCAGGGCAATGGGGCCTGACCTGGGTGCTCATGTAATGCTGCTGATCATTTCAGATCTCAGGAGGAAAGGGCTGCTTTGAACCTCTTCTGTTTGCTGTTTCTGTAACAGGATTCCCCAGAGCCAACATTCAGTCCAACTACTGCTATTTAAACACTAGGTATAAAGGCTTGAGTGATGTCACTTTAAGAGGACAAGGAACTGAATGTTAAAATCAGGGGCTTCCTTGAGGGGTCAGAATGTCAGGCATAGATTGCATACATGGCGACCATGAAGTCAGGGTGTGTCCTTGCATCTGCCTAGAAGCAGCATGCGGTACACAGCATATACAGTTCTGCTGTGCCACCTGCATTGGCACCTTGAATCTGCAATATTTCAATGATGAATGAGGCAGTTTTAGGACAACTTATTTATCTGACTAACAAGAAGTACAGTAAACCCAGCTGTATTTAGTCTTTGCAATGGAATCCCATCTCTGAGTATAAGAGTCTTAAGCTGGTCATGAGGAAATGTGGCATTGCATAGTGCCCTTCCTGCTGAACTTAACCCTTTATAGCACAGAAATTATGTTTGGGAAGGCCATAATGCATATATATACATGCATTCAAATTATGCTGACTCCTTTTCATAAGACTGTGTAATTTATGAGTTGGTATTTTTTTATTCATCCACCTTTCATTACAGGGATTTGTCACTGTTATTAGTGTTTTAAATCAAAGTGTTTTTAACTTAAAAGACAAAGCTATAAAAAAAGTCAAAATCAGATGATTGGTGTAGGTCACTGGAAGGTTACAGCTGAAGTCTCAACTGAACACATTATCAATGATTGCACTAGGTATCCGTCTGTAAATTACTGTATCGCGGCATGGTGGACTATCTTGATCTTCATATGCTAATTTTAATTGGCTAGCCATTCCATCTCTCCCTGCATACAGTCTTGTTAACTCATGAGAAAGGAGTGGACGGGCTAGCAAATCAAAAGACTAGGTACTTAGTGCAAACAACATTTTATAATAATTCAAAGAGTATGAAAACATTCACACTTCTGATGCTGTCTCTTCTGTGTGCCAAAGACTGTGTTGGGAACAAAAAATGACAGAGTTTTGAAAGCCTTTTCTCTGTCAAAAATTGTAAAGGATATGCAAATGGGCACCAGCACAAGTGTAATATGATTGCTGCATATTTAGAAGGATGTCATTTAGGCCCCAATCCAGCAAGGTACTTAAGCACGTGTCTGATTTTAAGCATGCAAGTAATCCTATTGAAATCACTGGAACTATTCATGTGTTTACAGTTAACCATGTGGTTAAATACCTTCCTAGATCCAGGCTGTGACAAACAAAGGGGCGGGGGAGCTCCCTTTTATGGACACCCAGCCAGCCAGTTAGCTACAAAATCCCTGTTAGCAGCTGGTCTCCACTTGATTTACCTGTAATGGTTTAAAAAGTCCATAGGTAAAAGGGAGGGAGTGAGCACCTGGCCAAAACAGCCAATGGGAAGGCTAGAATTTTTTAAAATTGGGAAAAAAACTTCCCCTTTGTCTGTCTGTGTTGTTCTCCTGGAGAGCAGAGACAGGGATGGAACTATGCTGTGAAAAGCCTTGGGCCAGGTATGAAAATCATCAGATCATACCTAGAAACTACTCTTTTGAAACGCCAGATATGTAAGTAGATCAGGAAATGTCTAGGAAGATGCGATTAGGTTTATCTCTTTTATTTCTTTATGGCTTCTGGATTCCTCTGTGCTTACCACTGGTGCTTTTGTTTTGCTTGTAACCTTTAAGCTGGACCTCAAGAAAGCTATTCTTGATTCTTAATTTTTGTATTTGCTCTTCCCTGGAAGATGCATGGGTGAAAGGTCTTGAGGGTATCCCACAGGAAGGAATTCCCAAATGCACCTTCCTGAGTTCTCAAAGGGGTTTTTGCACATGGGTGGTGGCAGCATCTACCCATCCAAGGTCAGAGAAAAGCTGTAACCTTGGGAGTTTAATACAAGCCTGGAGTGGCCAGTATTAATTTTTAGAATCCTCGCGGTCCCCCACCTTCTGCACGCAAGGTGCCAGAGTGGGGAATCAGCCTTTACACAGGCCTTGCTGCCTTTGCACTAGAAATGCAGAAAGGTACATTTGTGGTTACTGCCTGACTACAATAATACTTACAAGTGACCAATGATGTCCATAGCCAGCAAGAACTTTCTCACGCTTGAGTAATACAGAGTATGTTTTAATGCAGAATGCATGAAAACCCTTGTTCAGTATAGTTTCTAAATGAGTTTCTTGCAATTTTTTATTTCCTTTTTTTTTTTTTCATAATTAGAAAGGTCTCTTACCTAGAAGTTTACCTGGGATGAAAGTGAAGCAAAAGAATTTATCATGGATAAGGTGGGTCTAGCAGTTGTGTAACATGACAAGGAAAACAGAACCTTGTTTCACGTATCTTTTGGTCTGAGGCACTTAACTCCAGTTGCAGTACAATAGTACAGCATTTTATAGGTGTAGGTAAATGAAGTGCTTAATATGTAATGAAAGAGGTGCCGGGACTCAAGCAATTAGGTGCCGGGACTCAAGCAAATATTTTACTTTCATAACTGGTGCAGCAAGCCCAGAGATGCCGGGACTATGAACTGCCAAGCCTAGAGGTGCCGGGGCTATGAACTGCCAAGCCTGGAGGTGCTGGGGCTCTGCCCTGGCACAAATTAAGCCCTGGGTAAATGTCATTAGAATGGCCACACATTCTTCTTTCTGTAGCTTCCCCAGGAAGCTTAGGTTTAAATCCATCATACGCAATGAACTCCGTATATGTGCCAATAATATTCTTAATCATTATTAAATTTTCTCTTGAGCCGATTTGCTGCATGAATATTGCTCGGCATGCCTACAAAGCTCTAATTGTTTGTATATTTGGTTTGCTTCCGTCTAACTTTAAATAAATGTGTATGGGAGTGTGAAGGAGTGAGAAGCACAGTGGGGAAAGTAACTGAAATACTTCCCTGATAGATTGTATTTTCTAAATGAACAACCTACCCTAATTCTCAATTACTGAGGGACAATCTTCACTCATTGATATATTTTGCTTTCCACGATCAAATCTCTGTATAACTTTTCATGAGTGATGTACCCGCATACTGGGATGCTAATATCTAAACTGTATTCTTAAATTTATTCACCTAAATTTGGGTTATTGCGGATTATGTACTCTATGTATCATATGATTTTTAAAAACAAACTTTGTATTTGTGGATAATCTAAGCACTATACCCAGATGCACAGACACTCTTTTCTCAACCTGTGTATTATATAATTTTAACATTAGCTTTAATAAAATTTTTATGCCTTCATAGGACAGGCTGGAGCCTGGGGTGTAATCAAGGAGGCCTTGCCCTGCCCTAGGGCTGGGCTATATAAATAGGAAGAAGTACAGGAAGCTAAGGGGGAGAGAGAGGGGAGTAGAAGACCTGCGGGCTGCAGTGGGTGGTGGCTATTTTCTCTCAGGCTCTAGGCCTACACTGCAGACCCGCAGCAGGGCTGGCTTGGGTGGGAGCCTGGGCTCTGAGGCTCCATTGGGCGGGGAGGGGCTCCAGCCCAATCCCGAACATCTACATTGCTGTTTTTAGCCCCACAACCCGAGCTCTGCGAACCTTAAGTCTATGCTGACTTAAGCTCTGAGACACAATGCTGTGGGGGTTTATTGCAGTGTAGACATACTCTAGGTCAAGGAGACCAGCCTAACCAGAGGTTTTGTTTGAACCATAACCCACAGTACTCGAGTGCAAGGGGGTGCCCAGGGACAGCCCACACCTTTACAGGGAGTCTGCACTGCATGAGCATTTAAACACTTGGCTATGCAGACGTTGTGATGTTAATCACTCTTCATCCCTTTTGGAAAAGAAATCCTGATGACTCTCAGCTCTAAGTGACATGTCTGTGATTGATCAAATGCTTTCAGTTATGTTCGTGGGTGTGAGACTGCCATCATACATTTCAAAACCCCGTCAATAAGAAGAAACATTTTATCCCTTCTCAGACTGTGACAAAAATTTCACCAAAAATGCAGATTCAGGTTTATTTGGACAAATTGTTTTAGTTAGGGGGAAAAAACCTGAAAATTTTCAAAAGTGTATATATTGACCTTTCCAAAATGAAATATTCAGACTTTTCATTTTGGAAAGATGTTTAGTTTTGGCATTTTTCTCAATTGTATTTAAAAAAAATATGTTTAAAAAACCCCCTCAAGACTGAAATAAAATATTTAGTTTGGGATTGACTGAAATTTTTTGTTGGACACAAAACAAAACTTTTTAAAACATTTTGTTTTGCCAGAAAATTCAAAACATTTTCAATTCAGTTTGCCCTTCAGTAATTCTTTCAATTTTATTTTTCAGTTCAGCCACCAAACTAAAATATAGTTATTCGCACAGCTCCAGTGGCAAGTCCCTCTATTTTCAGTGTACAGAAGTCTCTTTTCAGTGCAGAGATGGCAGAAGGCGCAATGAAGATGCAATAGAAAGCAGAGAGGTTGAATGGGAGTTATTGGGGAGCCATTCGAGGGAATAGGAGGGTGAGAGCAGAAGTGGAGCAGGAAGCTGGATCTATAAAATAACAAAACAAGTTATAATATATGGTGCTGTAATTCCATCTTGGGGTCCTCAAACATCTGAGTATCCCTTTTGTAGTTTATGATAGACCCCTTGATAGAATTATAGCCCCATTAATAACAGTTGCTTGTTATTTATTGTATATCATAGAGTTTGAATCTACTTTTCTAGGAAGAACTTTTCGTCTCTCTTTCTCTTTGCTGGGTTTGTTTTGTTTTTCTACCAAATGTTGCATACTGTAATTTAAAAAGAAAAGAAAAGGATGATAAAGTGACTGTAAGTGTGTCTCTAGAGGGGATTTATTTGATTGATTAATGTGCCTCAGGGCCAGATTTTCAAAGGACCTTCCGATTTGTGTTTATGCAAAACTGACACTTTATTGAAGTTGGACAGTTGTGTTGTGTAGTTACCTATAAGTGCATGCAAATACCTGTTAGCATGTGCATGCAAATGTGTGCGCACAAACTGGAAGCCTTTTGAAAATCAGATCCCAGCATGATGTTAGCATTAGGTAAAGAGCTAAGTCATGGTGAGGTTAGTAATACTGACCAACTCCTAGCTTTTTATTTTGACAGATTCCTGTGGTGTGATTAGAATATTGACCAGCCTGGATACAAGCTCACAGACAGATTTGACTGTTGTGATGTTGTGAGTGTCCTGGCCTCTGCAGTGCCAAAGGGGTTCTGCAATCAAGTCCTTCTGTCAGTGGGAAACAGTTCTGTTTTGCCAACCCAAAGCATTCAAACTTCATGAGTCAGGCCCCCTAAAATCATGACATTAGCTTAAAATAATGGTTAAAAAAATGAACAATTGCATTGCTTTTCCCCTGCCCGCTAACTGATCACTCCAAATTAACTTGTGACCATTTCAGGTTCAAAATTCAACCTTACATGTACACAGAATGAATTCCCAAGTCTGCAGCCTCCCACTGGGTGTTTCAAAAGGGATTTGCACTTACCCTCTAACTTCTGAGATGGGGAGCTACAATACTTTACTTCTTCAGACTCCTCCTTCCCCACTGTGCCAGCCCGTCCTCACTTCCTCCTGCCCTCCACCCAATCTCCTTCTCCCTTCAAGTTTTCCTTCTGTGCTGTCCTGCTCTTCCTTTCCCCACTCCTACCTGCCTTTATCTGTGGCGTCCCATGCGGAGCGGATAAAGTACACGACCAATATGGTTGCAAGCTGAATCCGAATTCTGTTTATTACAAGCTTTCTTTTATAGTTTTTCTCAACATTACATAACACAATTAGGCTATAACAACACATCTACGGATTGGACAAGAAGGAGAATCATGTGTTTATCACATGTAGAGCCCCACACCGATTGGTTCAACCGTTCCTTACATAAGGCCATGATTTGTTTACCTCATCTTATATAATCCTAGACCACCAGGGGGCCTTACATAAGGCCATGATTTGTTTACCTGGCAAGTGTCCCATCGTGACCCTTACCTCCTCATGGAACTTTTCATTAGGTTGGTGTATTGATGATACATCCCCACATTTATCCACCTGCCTTTGGATCCATGGCTATGCAACGGACAACCCTCTTCCCCACAGAGGCAGAATGCAGCTGAAATGAAGTCCATGGGTTTGCCCGGGGTGGGGAAGGGATTCTGTTCTCCTGATACCCAGTGATCTCTACACCCCATAGCCTGGTTATTCACACTGAATCCATAGAAATGAATTTGGTTCTTAGCTGTCACTGCCAAAAGCTGAATATGTGGTATACTGGTTCAGATCCAGAAATTAGCATTTTTCAATGGTAAACTTTACAGGATTAATTTCTAAAACTCACTGACATTCCATGGGAGTATCAGCAGAATTCTAACAGAAGCCAGGAGGAAGGCCTGTGTGCATTGCCTTTGCTTGCCAGCATCACCTCTGAAATATGTGTAGGATTAGCTTCTCTCACACAAGCCGACTTCCTGCAAGCTCCTGATAGGCAGATTCATACACTCTGCAAACTCTTGCAAAGTATGTGATTTCCACAGAAGTTTGATCTCTGTGAGGCTGATGTAGTACGTTGGTTAACATGTTATTTCTGAGAGGTGGTGTAGGAGGGGAGAGGTTATGAAAGAGTCTTCTTGATTTCATTACTTTCTTTTCCCCCTTATCCCATGTGCCAAGAGCACTTAGCAGATTCACAGTCCTTGACTGGCATGCAAGTTTTAAGAGAGAGAGAGAGAGAAAACCAAGGGAATCCATTAGAAATTGCTTCTGCTAGCTCATTAATTTTTTACCACAAATAATACATGCAAAACTTGAGCTAGCAAAGTCTCCAAAGAATAACATTTTTTGTGGGGTTATAACAAATTAAAGAAATAAATTAAGTCACCAGCCCAGCAGGGAAGTGCTTGAAACCTCCAGGCTTCATGTGTTTTACTATTCTAAAAATAAATAAAAGACATTTCAGTTGAAAAATTATATTTATTTTAAATGTCCGTGTTGGGTTTTGCTGCAGCCCAGCTCCTCACCTCCTGCTTTCCCCTCCCCCACAGCTGGAGTTTGGAAACTGAGGGAAGAAAATGACGGCATGAAGACTGACAGACAAGCTAGCCAGTGGAGGTCAGTGGATGCTCTTTATTAGCAATGGGCTGTAAAGAAAAATTCAAACTAGAATGCTTGGGAGCAGAACTGTGTACAGACCCCCTGATCCAGCAAACTACTTAAGCATGTATCCAACTTTCAGCATGTGAGTAATCCCATTGAAATCATTCAGATCACTCATGCTTGAAGTTAGCCAGGATGCTTAAGAACCTTGCTAGAATCAGGGACCTAGGACCCAATCTGAATCCCATTCAATCAATGGAAGGACTCCCAGGGCCTTCAGTGGGCTTTGGTAATGGTGGTTGGTGCCCAAAAGAATTGGTAGGGCTGCAGCTGGGAAGCTGCCTTGTGCCCACGGGCTGTACTTTTACTGCAGCTTAGTCATATTTTCAAAGTGCAATACTGGGCCACAGGGAAGTGGAAGAAAAAGGGGTTCCCTCTTTCTTCTCCCCCTCTTTCAGAATTAAATATCAAGACACTTTACAGACAAGGTCAGGGCGGGGGGGAAAAACAATATTTATCCCTCTGTTCACTGTTCTCTCCTAAAACCAATTTCAACCCATCCAATCTAGCTGCTACCTCACTATCTTCTCCCTCAGCATCCCTTCCCCAGTGCATGCCACCAATTCACCCAAATCCTCTATCACCAATTGACTTCCTTTCCTCCCTGCATTCAACCTGGCAACGCAATCCAATCCTCACCTGGGAAAGGACTACTATATTCCATATCTTTTTAGCGTGTCTGCACTGGTGCACCTGTTATCTTTACAAGCCAATTGATCTGGGGGGCAGTTATCATTCAGTGATAAACAAAGCTCTAGGGGGAGATTTTCAAAGCGCTTAGATGCCTAACTCCCACTGAATTTCATTAGGAGTTCGGTGTCTACCTCTCACTTATGCCTTTGAAAATCTCCCTCCACTCCCACCAAGTGTCCATACTGAAACTATATATAATTTCATACAAAAAAACCTGATGTTAAAAGGAAATTTATTGAAGTTACACAGTCAGGCACTCATAAGTTAGGAAATGCCAGAATTAAGGTTGCTTGTGCACTCTTCATTTGGCTCCCTTGTGCATCTGCATTATGATATAATCTTTAACTACATGATCACATGCTATGTTTTCCGCAGGACACCCATCGTATTTAGTGCAGGGGATGGATTTCACTTGATAAACAGCTATTCAAGGTATTATTTGGTCCTTATTGTTCAATGTGTGGCCCCAGGCCATATTTATTGCAAACCATGCTCTAAAGACAGAAATATTAATTTCCTCATGAACTTTTCTGTCTCTCATCGTTATAGTAGCAGAGTGCTTCACAAATATTAATTTATTTTCACAGTATGGGGAAAACCATGTATTTTTCACTAGCCTAATTCTCAGAAATGGCTGAACTATTTTGGCTAACATTTTGCAAACTATTAATCCTGAGGCAGACACCTGGCATGGAAAATTTCAGTCCAAATAGTTAGTTTGGTGAAGTTGAAAGCAACCGAAAAAGGGTCTTATAATGGAAAGTATTGGGAAATCTTAATCTTAGGTTATGCTATTAGATGCCTCTAAAATAAAAATACACAAATGGTGAGTAATGCAGTCTTCCTAAACCCATGCCAGTCCCAACTTTACTCCATGACACCATTGCCGCATCATTTTTCAGTAGATACAATACTTATGGTAAATTATAGAGCCCTTTGATAAATTGTGTACAATGTAGCACTGTGACTACTTTGCCTGCCTTTGGATTTATTCTGACATTCCAAATCCCTGAGCATTTAACACCACCATTTAAAGCAAAACCAAACCAAACCAACCTACTAGAGAGATGTTCTATTTTTCCCAACAAATGTAGAATTACTCCTCATCCACTGTCCCCAGTTACACTGGTCTGAGACTCAGGACAGGCAAGGTTCTCTCTTGCAGCATTGACTGGCTTAAGGTCTGGTATTTTATGACTTACCAATGCTCTAAACAAACTTCATGTGATTGAAAGGGAAGAATCTCAGCTCTCCCATGGTACCAAACAACATCTTCTAGCCCCAGGAGTTCCCAAGCTATCAGACTTTTAAATAATGACTTTTTTAAAAAAATAGGAAAGCTATTTGAGGTTGTGTTTAGAGTAGAGCAAGTCCTTTTTTTTTTTTTTAGGCAATAAGTAAATTCACGGACAAGTACATTTTTGGGGGGCACCAAAACTATTAGTGAATGGTTAATAGTTTTGGCTGAAAAAAAAATGATATTTTTTTAAGTCAAATGGTTCATGTCAGTCATTTTGAACCTTTGGGAAATATGGTCACCCTATGTCTCATATTCTGTGTATCTCTCGACCCGCCATAATGAGACTCATCACTTTCAAGGTGGTGATAAAAGATCACCATAATTCGCCACCAGTAAAGGCCCTGATACTTGCTGCCAACCTAAAGAAGATACAATATGCCAGGCCATTGTCTCAAGCAATGCAGAAAAAAGCAACCATTTAATAATTTAATATTTTGTATTGATATTGTGGTATTTATTTATTATGGATCTCCTCCCCTCCTCCTCCCTCCCTCCCCCGTGGTATGTTTGATAGGAAATAGGTGTGTTCTGTATAATAGGTGCATAGTCTTGTGGTGAAGGGAGCAAGAGATCTGGGCTCACTGAGGCCTGGTCTACACTAGGGGGGGCGGGTCGATGTAAGATACGCAACTTCAGCTACGGGAATAGCGTAGCTGAAGTCGATGTATCTTATTTTGACTTACCTCCCGTCCTCACGGTGCGGGATCGACAGCCACGGCTCCCCCGTCGAAGCCGCTACTGCCGCTCGCCCTGGTGGAGTTCCGGAGTCGACGGGAGCGCGTTCGGGGATCAATATATCGCATCTGACGAGACGCGATATATCGATCCCCAATAGATCGATCGCTACCTGCCAATCCGGCAGGTAGTCTGGACGTACCCTTACATTCCACATGACTTCAGACAAGTCAGTGAATCTCTCTGTGTGTCCCACCTGATGATATTATTTCTCTGCCCCCAGGAATGTTAACTGGATAATTTCACTGGTGTTTGTGGGCACTGAGATATTGCAGTGATGGGGGGCATATAAGTACCTAGAGAGGGAGGACAGACGTACATTAATTAATCTGATTAAGGACTAATATTTAACTCGGCTACACTCCCAAACCAATGTCAACGAGTATATTCCAATCATGTCCTTTAGCTTTGGAATTTTGTTTATGCTGGGGAATTTTGCGATTCCCTTTGTGGTTTATTTTGATTCCTTGTTTTTCAGTGTCTCTGAAAAGAAAGGATTTACAAACAAGAGCAGCACAAAAGCTTCAATCAACTCCCACTGTCAATGGTGCTCCATCCAGAGAACATCGCCTGCTACTGATTTACAGTTTTAAGTGAGTCAGGGTATTGAGGCTAGAAGAACTGGAAGGGGGATAGTTAAACTCTATGCGAAGTTTGGAAAACAGTGTAATGTATCCAACCAATTCCTACTATCCTAATTTAGGACACATGTACTGCAGCTATTAACTGGCCAACTTGGTTAAGCCACTGTAAATCTTAATTCCTATCTGAGACAACACCCTTCACTAAACCCAACAAAAGTTTTCTTTTGTGCATGTTTAGCCATGGATTGTCCATTCATGTGCCCGTCATGGAGTCACCAGGGCGATGCTCTGGAACTACTCCCTATGAAGCCAGTCAGGACTCTGGGGGAGCCTCCTCTCTCTGAGCATACTGTCTCCAGGGGCAAGAAGCATACACAGCTTCCACCTTCCTGGGTCTGACCTTGGAGCATTCAGCATCCCCTTCCACACCGTGTGCTTCCTGTAGCACGTCCGCCCGGGCAGGGCTCCTGGGGAAGCCAGAGGGCCCTGTACCCCAACTCCGCAGTCAGATGTGACTCTCAGCCAGCCGGTAAAACAAAAGGTTTATTCGTCAACAGGCATACAGCATAGGGCAGAACTTGTTATCACAGAAATCAATGACTTTCAGCCAAGTCCATCTTGGGGGGAGGGGAGCCCAGAGCCAGGGTTCTGGCCCTCCTCCTGTGCCCCAAGCCAGCTGAGACTGACTCACTGCCAGCTGCCTGGTCCCTGCCCTTCCCGTTGCTCCTCCTCCGGCCTTTGTCTCGCTTCCCGGGCCAGAGTCACCTGGTCCCATCCCTCTCCTGGGTCTCAGGTTACGAAGGGGCAGCCATAGCATCCATAGCAGTTGGAGAAGCCTCCATAAAAGTCTCACACAGCATCCATGCAAAACAGCAAGACACACACAACATAATAAGGGGAAACCCCACTTCGTCACAGTGCCATGCAAATTGGCTGGGAAAATACCTCTATATAAATGTATTATATAAAAATTTACTCTAAAGAAATCCTTTTTTATTAGGCAGCTTTTCCAGTTCTGTGATCAACTTTTTCTTTTCCTTCAACTGAGGCCTGTATTTATTTTTTTTTAAGTACAATAATTGAATTAAAAATCTGATCAGCACCTATTTGATGTTGAAATTATTTTTTAAATATAACAGTATTGCTAAAGGAACTTAATATAATAAAGGACGATCTTATTATCTGAAAACTTTCCACTAAGAGGATTTGGCATCTAAAAAGTGAGTTGCTGAAATTGTGCTCTAAACTCATAAACACCACTTATACTGGGTCTGAAAGTTATTCCAAATGTGGCTGAGAAGATTCATCTGGATATTAAAAATAGAACTGCTTGACGTTCAAGAGTAAAATGTTCAGAAGCACCTAAGTCCCATTTTCAAAAGTAACTTAGGAATTTAGGAGGCTAAGGGCCAGTTTTTAAAAGGTATTTATGTGCCCCCCCTCAAAAAAATGCAGATCAGTGCCTAAATTCTATAGAGTTCAAATTCTTTTGACTTTCAATGAGATTTAGGCTCCTAAATCAATTTTGAAAATAGGACTTAAGCTCCTAAATCAGTTATTTTTGAAATTTTTACCACTGGTTACAATAACTACTTCAGAGATCACCTCACCTCACTTCTCATTCATATTGTTCCTGGGTCCAAACCTGCCTTCCGCAACATAGGTGCAACTTCTCTGGGAGTCATTGGGAATTGCACCTGGGTAACTGAGGACAGAAACCGGGTCCCTTGTGACACTGGTAAGTAACCATGATGATGACTTATTAAATTATTGATAAAGGGCCATGGATGTCACACAGTACTATAGCTGTAGGCAAAAAGATGTGGGCCTTGCCTCAGGGATCTTAAAATCTGTCACAATGAAGAACACAACAAAATGAAAATAGACAATGGTATGTTGCTTAACAATCAGCCATCAGAAATCTTTGATTTGTTCCATGGCCTTCCAGCTCCATCTGACTGTTAAAGCTTCTGGCCCAGTTCCTCAAAGGTATTAAGGTGCCTAACTTCCATTGACTTCAATGGGGCATGCTTTGACCCCTAGCCTGGGAAGTAACGTAGTCACTCACATACTAATTCACATCATCTCCTTGACTTAGTTATCTCAATGTCCATTGTGACATTCTATACCTTGGGTGAGCATCCTAGAACCCCATATTCCTCATTTTTATATAATCATGATCTTTCATATAAAGCATGCCTTGTAAGGCATCAGGGGAAAGGTTATGATCTGCTGAAAATCATTTCTCTATCCATAGATGTGTATCATTAATGCATATGAAGTTATGAGAATTGTGTTGTCTGGTGGTCACTAAAACATGCTGTAAGTTGGGGAATCAGCCAGATATTAGCTCCCCAGAGGCAACAACATCAAGGAAAGTAACCAACGGCTGGGCGGTGTGTCAAACAACCCATCAACAACCATTGTCCAGCAAGGGAGCTACAATGCAATGACTCCCCTGCATGAGGCCACCCCTGGGGAATTGCTCAGCCTTGCTGGGAGACTCAGCAGTGCCCTAGACATGCCTGGACTTGTGTTTTCCAAGCACATGGACTGAGGGTATAAAACAGACAGAGTGGCCATATGCTTGGCCCATCTCCTGCAGTGTAAACAACTAAGGCACTGAGAAGAAAAGACTCCAGCAGAGCAGATTGGTCCAGGTTTAAGGAACAAACATGTATATTAAGAACTGCAATCTCCAGTGGGGTGAGAAAAGCTGCTTACTTGCCCAGTCTAACAGGGTTGAGAGTTTAGACTCCGTGCTTATATTTTATTTCTGTTGGTAACTCACTCTGACTTTTGGCCTATCATTTAATATCACTTAAAATCTGTCTTTTATAGTCAATAAATTTGTGTAACTGTTTATCTTTACCAGTGAGTTTGTATGAAGTGTGGGGCAAATCTGCTCACGTTTGACAAAGGCTGGTGTATGTCCACTTTCTATTGATGAAGTGGTGAACCAATTAATAAATCTGCATTGCTCGTCTTGAGCAGTGCAGGACGGTATATTCCTGAGGTACAGTGCTGGGAGCTGAGGGGATTTGGCTCTGGTGTCTTTCTCTATGTGATACATGAGTGGCTCTGGGAGCATTCATGCAATACAGCTAGATGTGGGGCTCCACATGCTGTTGTGTTGAGTGATCACAGCACCTGGAGGGGTTTGCTGCTGGTCATTAGCAAGGCATTATGAGAGAGAGCCCAGGCTGGAGAGAGTTCAGGGGGCACAGCGGGGGGATCCCATCACATCCATAACATTATATAGGCTTACACATGTTGGGCCAAGGATAGCAAAATAAAGATGGTGGGAAAGGGAACTGGCATTTCTCCATCCGTAGCGGATTGTGTGCGTTGTATATTTCACATGTGTCATGTTGATTTAATTTGAATAGTTAATTTTTTTTGTTTTTAAGGAGTTTTTATTAAATTTGATGTTTAAATAGATTTAATGAGCCAAACCCTGCCTGTAGCTGGGCACCTGCTACTCTGACTTTAATGAGGGCTGCAAGTGCTCAGTGCTTCTCCGAATGTGGCCCATATCATTTAAACGTTAACCAACGTGCGCTGCCACAGAGCTCACTTGTATTTACTTGAACTATATTCTGTCTGTTTAGAAGCTAATATGCAGACAAATATTTGAGAGCGATTTGATTTTCATGGCAGAAATATTCACAGTGAATGTCTGGCACAAATGATATTACATGTGAGGGGTTAGAAATCATCACTGTGCTGTATTGTAAGGACATGAAAATGTCCAGAGCTCTTTTGGACTTAGGCAAAAAATGTACTCAAAGTTTTGTGAACTTATCTTCGGTTTCAAGCAAAATTTTAGCTTGGGCTCTCTTCATTTGTCTTCACTCTGAGCTATTTGTGAATATTAAACTGCTGTAAGGAGAACAAACAGTACTTAGGTCTCAGAAGTAGTTACAGTTATAGAATGGTTTATCTTTAAAAGGAACGGAATTTACTTATGTTCTCATCCCAAAGATATGCAAGGGAGATGGTGCTAAACCAAAAGAAAGTGATGGAAACCTGGTTATTTGAATAGTCACAGTGATAACAGAAGCTACTTAATTTTTCTTGGGCCTGGATTCTTTGTTTTACTGGTCCATACAGCAAAAGTCTGTACTGTGTGTAATATCTTATAATGTACAGTAGGCTTTCAATGTTAAAAATTGCTTTCTAGTCTGCACACTGCAGTAAAAGCTGGTTATAATACTTCCTGTACACCTAGTAATAATATTGCTTTACAAAAAGAGTGCCATCTAAACTGGATCACAGATTTTTAGGCATTATAGATGAAGAAGACCTATTACATCACCTGCAGTAGGCCATCCCTCGCTAATGCAAGATTACTCCCTAGAGTATACTGAGTGCTTTGTATAGTCTAGATGTAAATTACTTAGCGAAGTGGGGGAGGCTACCATTGCTTCCCATGTGGGGGTTATTCCATAATCTAGCAGGCATCATTGATTGGATCTTTCCCATCTATTCTATCTTAAATGTCCTTTCCCCCCATGTCTGCTATCTATGCTCTCTTGGACAATAGTTCCTCTTCTGCTTTGGGTTTTTAAAGACTTTAGTATATGTAGCCAGTTATCATATTCCCTTCTATTGCCATAATTTAGCCACAATTCTTCATTTGTCCTTCTAACTTTGTCATCTGTTCTTTCATTGTTATTCCTGGTGACATCTTTCAAGCACTGGACAAGGCCAGACTGAATGTAGTAAGTTCAATGTGGTCCCACCAGAGCTGTTAAGAGGAGCTATAAATTCCATGACCTGGTTCTGCATATGCAGCTCAAAATCATATTGGCTCTTCCTATTGTAATCTCACAACCAATTTGCTGCCCACTGTCATGACTAGGCCTTTTTCAGCATCACTAATTTCTAAATACAGGAAACCTCCCTGCGACCGTTAACTAAACTTGAGCTATCTGAAGGTTACTTATGTCACCCAGGATTATTTGCATGCTGCAGAGGAGGCAGGGAACAGGGCATAGACTGAGGTGTTTTGCTTCATGCTCCAAACCAGCGGAAGCTGAGTGGAGGCACTGCTATTAATGGAGCTAGTACAGTGGAGGGCAAACTACGGCCAGCGGGCCACATCTGGCTCGCGGGACCGTCCTGCCCGGCCCCTGAGCTCCCAGCCGGGTAGGCCAGCCCCGGGTCCCTCCCTCGCTGTCCCCCTGCCCCCGCAGAGCCACGCCTCCACGCGCTCCTGCCGAGCAGAGCGGTAGTGTGTCTGGCTCCGGCTGGCGCGGCAGCCAGACATGCTGCTCTGCATCCTCTGCTCGGCATAATAAGTGGTAAGTGGGCCAGAGGTGGGGGGTTGTATAAGGGGCAGGGGGCCCGGGAGGCAGTAAGGTGACAGGAAGCAGAGGGAGGTTAAATGAGGTGGAGGTTCTGGGTGGGGGGACGGTCAGGGGACGGGGAACAGGGTGGGGTTGGATAGGCTTGGGACCCCAGGAGGCCTGTCAGGGGCCGGGGGTCTGGATGGGGTTGGGGCAGTCAGAGGCAATCTAGTCTTCTATGCCCAGGGCCCATCTTGAACTCTTCTTGCCCTGAATCTACCTCCACCACCACCCCAGCAGCCTGCCGTCTTCTGGGTCCAGGAGTTCCACTCTTGCAAAGCTTAGCCCTGCAGGCTAATAATATCTCGCTTTAATAATCCCTAGCTCTTTTATAGCACTTTCCATCTGTAGTTCTCCAAGTGCTTTACAAAGGAAGGTAAATTGCATTATCCCCATTTTACAGATGAGGATACTGAGTCACAGAATGGTGAAGTGACTTGTTCCAGTTGACGCAGCAGGTCAGTGGATCTCTTACCTGTGGTGCTTCCAGACTTCACAGGACTGAAGCTCCCAATGATCTGTATACCTAGTAATCTGAAATCTTTGGCTGTATGCTAAGACCTTCAGATACTCAGTGTTCCCTTGGATTTCCTACCCACTGAACTTGTGCAGTTTGTGTTTTTCCTCTGATGAATTAGCCAGCCTTTCCCTGGCTTTGATGTTGAATGTTAAAACTCATCATATGACATATCATTAAAAACAATTGGTACCTTGGTTGTCAACAGCATTGATGCCGGATGGAAATTGCCCTTTCAAACAATGATACATGTTGCCTGGACGACCCCAGTGAGCTGCACCCAGGCAAACAATCTCCTCATAACTGAGCTCAAAAGCTGCACATTTTCCCCCAGTTAGATTTGGAGACCCAGCGAAGCCAGTTGGGGGTGGGGTGGAGGTGGGAGAGACGAGAGAGAGAAATAAAAATGAGTCCTGGAGAAAACTTCCCCATACATGGGCTTCATTTTAAATATGTTTCTATGTTTAGAGTTTTCTCCATCAATGGTAATTTAGCAACCTCTGGGCTTGTGAGCCTGTGACATTTGAAAAACAAGAAAGTTTGCTCATCAAGTGAATTAAACCCTATGTCTTATCTGTACACAAACACATATGCATACATGCTTTCCTAGGACAAGTCAGTAAATTGGGATTAGAATTGCCAGATCATAAAAGGCTGGCTATTAAAAGTGGCTTGAATTCAGCCTTTAGGAGAGGCAGTGTGATCCAGTGAGTGGGGGGTCATGGACTGGCAGTCAGAATACCTTGATTCTATTGCCAGTTCTGCCACTGACCTGCTGTGTGACTTTGGGCAAGTCGTGTCTCTATGTTAGGGTTACCATCTTTTAGTTTTTAAAAAGGAGGACACTCCATGGGGCCCCGGCCCCGCCCCAACCCCGCCCCTTTCCCGCCTTCAGCCCCGCCGCAACTCTGCCCCCTCCCCTGAACGCTCCGCCCCCTGCTCCTCCCCCTCCCCTGCTTCCCACGAATCAAATGTTCGCGGGAAGCCTGAAACAGGGAGGCAGCAGGTAGGCTGGGGCGGGGTGCGGCGTGGCTCAGTCCGGCCCTCCTGGCCAAGCGGCTCCCTTCGGTGGCCGGCTGGCCGGCCCAGGCCAAGAGGCTCTGGCCCCAGCGTCTCCCGCCCGGCTTGGCTCGGGCCCTGGGGCACTGGCTCCCGGCCCGGCCCCGCAACCCCGGCCCGGCCCCGCGACCCCGGCCCACGGCCCGGCGACCCCGGCCTGGCCCCGCGCCTCCGGCTCCCGGCCCAGCACCGTGCCTGGCCCGGCACTGCGACCCCGGCTCCTGGCCCGGCCTGGGACTGCGCCCCCGGTTCCCGGCCCGGCCCCGCGTGCCCGGCTCCTGGACCCCGGCCCAGCCCCGCAACCCCGGCTCCCGGCCCCGCGACCCCAGACCTCGGACCCCAGCCCAGCCCTGCGCCCCCGGCCCGGCACCGCGCCCCCGGCTCCCGGCCCAGCACCGTGCCTGGCCCGGCCTGGCTCCTGGCCCGGCCTGGCCCCCGGCCCGGCCTGGGACTGCGCCCCCGGTTCCCGGCTCGGCACCGCACCCCCGGCTCCCGGCCCAGCACCGTGCCTGGGCCGGCCTGGCTCCTGGCCCGGCCTGGCCCCCAGCCCGGCCTGGGACTGCGCCCCCGGTTCCTGGCCCAGCCCCGCGCGCCCGGCTCCTGGACCCCGGCCTGGCCCGGCCCCGCGCCCCCGGCTCCCGGCCCGGCCCGGCGACCCCGGACCTCGGACCCCGGCCCGGCACCGCGCCCCCGGCTCCCGGCCTGGCACCGCGCCCCCAGCTTGGCACCGCGCCTCCCGGCCCGGCACCGCACCCGGCCCGGCACTGCAACCCCGGACCTGCCCGGCCCCGCGACCCCGGAGCCCGGACCCCGGCCCGGCCCTGCGCCCCCGGCTTGGCACCGCGCCCCCCGGCTCCCGGCCCAGCACCGTGCCCCCCGGCCCGGCACCGCATCGGCCCCGGCCCCGGCCCCGGCACCACACCCCCGGCTCCTGCCGAGCACCGCCGGCCCCGGCCCGGCCCCGCACCGCCGACCCGAGCCCCAGAGGCCCCGGCCGAGCACCACTGAGCCCTCCCTCCCTCCCGATTTTCCCGGACATGTCCAGCTTTTGGGGATTTCCCCCCGGACGGGGATTTGAGCCCCCAAAAACTGGACATGTCCGGGAAAATCCAGACGTATGGTAACCCTACTCTATGTGTCAGTTTCCCATCTATAAAATAACTTATTTTGTAAAATGCTTTGAGATTTGGCAGCAAAAAGCACTATATACAAAGTAACTATTTTTATTTTTAAATTAACACATCCCTCAAGCGGTGATCCATCAGTCAGATCTAAATACCCATTTTACCAACATAGAAGCTGCTGCCTGTCCAAATCAGACAGTGTGCAAAAATGAGAATATTCCACAATGCTGCATAGTGTCAGGACTGCTATAGCAAATTAGTTGGCATTTGATTAAAACAAAAAAGCAACCAGATTCTAGCTGCACCTGGCTATGAGAAGTGGCATAATCTCATTGCTGTAAACACTGTCCTTTCTCTTTTGACTCCTTTTTAGTATTTTGATGTCCCTTTTGTGTTGTCATTCCTGAAATTAAATAAAAAGTTGTTTGGAGAAAGGATCACATCTTATTTGGCCTGTGAGAGGTACAGCACACTTCTGAGCACTGCTAAAATAAATAATTATTCCAGTAACACCCCGGCTCACTTGTGCAAAAACATGGACATGCAATTCTGAGAGCAAAAATGTAGAGGCAGCATTGGAAATTTTATCCAAAAAGAAACATGTGAAGGGAAAGTGTCCATATATAGATTTTTTAAATCTTTCCTTCTGTAGATGCTGTGTACTAAATTTAAGTCCTGAGATACATGGGTGATGGGTATAATAGACTGGGGAAGGCAGTGCCTCCCCAAACAGCCACGCACGGCCCTGCCCACCCTCAGTTCCTCTTTCTTGCCCTTCCCCCTTGGCCCCAGCCCAGGCAGGCTGCTCCTCTTCCAGGGAGCCGGCTGGGGCTGGAGCAGGCGGGACTTGGGGTGGCTTGTGCCTGGGGCTGCCCAGTGCTGAGGGGGGGTGGAGCTGGGGCTGTGCTGCTGGGTGCTCCGGGATTCGGGGGAGGGCGCGCACCACCCGCTCAGTGCTCTGGGGCTGGGGGGGGTGGGCTGGTGGCCGGGGGGGGGCCCTCTGGGCTTTGGGGGGAAGGTGAATGTGAGGGGTGGGG
Organism: Malaclemys terrapin pileata; assembly: GCF_027887155.1. Lineage (NCBI taxonomy): Eukaryota > Metazoa > Chordata > Testudines > Emydidae > Malaclemys > Malaclemys terrapin. The sequence continues at coordinate 108,059,647 of NC_071506.1, forward strand.
CCTCAGGTGGAAGAGGTGGGCCAGGCCAGGGGCAAGCTTCCTGGAGCCTGTGGTTCACCTGTCGCCCATGCTGATATAGCAAAGCATTTAACCACAGGCTTAATTTTAAGCAAGGGCATAGTCCCATTGAGATCAGAGCCTAGCATCGTAAATGTCTTCTTGTAAGCTTTCCTTCCTTTGCAATACTCATGATATTGAATTACTAGAACATAATCAAAAGAAAAGGAAGTCAGAGCTTGCTCAGACACCAAAACCTCAGAAACCTGAATAGATTTTTCAGCTCCAGACCCCAGCAGCTTAGAATACAAACTGCAGCATTCTGTGATTTAGACCAGTACGTTCAGGAATTCTTTCTCCTGCAATCCCACAGGGACCCCAGAACTGAGCGCTTCAGATTTACAGATCTGAACTAACATGCCAAATCGCTAATGCAGGCCCATAACTATTTTTAGATGCAAATAACATTTCTTTTCTGTAGATTGAAGGGCACGGTCCACTATAAATAAAATAATGATTTGGAACCTCCAAACCAACTTTCAAGTGATGGCCCTGCACCAACTCTGTGTATGGACAATGAAGGAACCAGTTTGTTTATCTTCAGTAGACTGGACCCTGCAGTAATTATTAATTGTTGTTATTATTGGTGTTTGTATTACAAGAGTGCCTAGGAGCCCTAATAATAGAACAGAACCCCATTGTGCTAGGTGCTGTACAAACACAGGAGAGGTGGCCCCTGCCCCAAAGAGCCTACAGTCTAAAGTATTCTGTTGTACTCACCAGACATAACAGCTAGCAATAGATGTTGACACTATTATTGTAACCCAGGCACACCACTTCATATGATATGGACATGTGCTAAATTAGATTGTTATAGGTGCTAGGGGTGAAATCTTCCTATTGAGGTCAATGGGCGTTTTGGCACCAGGATATCATCCCAGGCCTACTATTAACTGTTATGATACTATTTAATTATGGCTATAGCATTGTCCTTGGACTCTTGCCATTTTATTACTATTCTAGGCATTTTTCACAACACTGTGACCAGTGTTTTTAAAATGGTTCTTGTATGTTTCTCTATAGCAAATGAATTAATCTTTAAGAAATGGGCGATAGGACTTAGTGACCTAGTTGCAATGGAAAAACTACCTTTCAAAGTAATGGAAAAGCTAGACACTTTCAATAGCATGTGGTCTAATTTCCAGGACCTATGTAAATGGACATGAATTATTATATACCTTACAGTGAACATACATTTGCTTCCTCATCTTATATAGAGGAGAAGAAGGATGTGTGTGTGTATGTATGTGTATAATATATAATATATGTAAATCAGGCTTGGTATATCTATTTCTGCACATGAAAAGTTCAAAACCAATATAAATATTCTGAATGACAAAATGGTACAAAACGTGACTACCAGGTGAGCCACACCAACTCAGAACAGTCTAGATATCAGGACAGGGCCTTAAAAGAAGGCAAAAAATATTTTTAGCACTAAGTTTTTAAAAAACTACAAACTTGTTTCATTGTTTTTACTTTTGTTTTAAAAACATATTTTTCAAGGGCTTCAGGATTTATTTTTGTCAGTGATACATGTCATTGGGGAATGCCACAGTTCTGAATAAGATCTTTGAGCTCACCAGAGCATGTGAAGTTTGAATGATCCAAACTGAAAACCCAAAGGGCTTTCAGCACCCATTAGGAAGTATGGTTTCCAAGTTCATGTGGAGTCACCAGTGCACCAGAAATGGCTCGGCCCAGGCAAGATCTAGAGAGCAAGCCAAGCATAACCCCAGATGCATAACACCAACAATGCATGTTACTGTTGAAATGTTACATCTTTTCAGCTGATGATTTCAAAGTGCTTTCCATGTACATACTAACTGAGCTTCACAATGCACCTGCAATTTGGATCACTCTCTCACATTAAAATGTAGCTACCTTTGGGGGGAAACCACAGCAGCTGTATAACTGCTCAAGCGCTTATATAAACCTTATCTAAAATAGCTGCACCTCTTAGACCTGCAAAACTGAGATGGAAATCAGGGTTTCTCCTGAATTTCTAGTGTTTCCTGGGATAGCCTTTTTCAGCTATTGCTTCCAGTCTTGGTCAGAACCAGGAGGTATGGAGACATGCCCCAAAGTAACAAAAGAGCTACTAAATCAAGGTGTTTGGTGTTAGTTTTGAGCAAAGGTTTTGGCTGACTCCTACTTTAGCCAAAGGAACTGGTCCATCCCATGTACAACCTTTTAGCATTTTAGTAAAAATAACCAAAACGTAAATAAAGAATTAACTTAAAAATAAGTGTTTTAAGTAACCCCAGGGTCAGAAGATTTAGAGCGATGGTACTCTCTGCTCCTGTTATAGGGGAGAACGAGAAACAACAGTTCTGTCCAGGTTCATTTGCATGAATTATAATGTTGCTCTACCCATAATTCTAGCTACTGAGTTTTGCTGCTTTGGCTGAAATTGTCCTGGTTAGCCGGTGTGAATGATGATAGATTATTTTGCAGGATATGCCCGGGGGGGGGGGGGGGAGGGATGATGTTGTCACTCTAAGATTACAGGGAGTGGGTTTTAGTTTGGTGATGAAACTTGTGCTCAGTAGAAAAGAAGAAAGAAAAGACTCTGTCCTGGAGGTCAGAAGAGTTATTCTAAGAAGCTGAGCCTAAGGGTCCTATTTTGCTCTGGGTTATACCACCTGGAGACACTGAGGGAGTCAAGGCACTGCAGAGCTGACTGGTGGTGGTGGCAGCGGCGGCGATGATGATGATGATGATGCAGAGCTGACTTTGCAGTGAGGCTGGACTGGCCTAGTGAAAGTGGCAGTGCAGAGTTGACTTTCTAGCAAGGTCTGGCTGGACCAGCAGCAACACAGAGCTGATTGCACAGTGACCTGATAGACAGAAGCAGTTCTAAGATGACTTTACAGTGCTCTGGCCCAGCAGGCCAGGAAGAGACCAATCACAGAACTGGACCTGGTAGATGCACAGTCAAGCTGTGCAGGTCGTCTTCTCTGTAATGGAGCAAATCATTGGAGGAGAGCCATCCCTTAACTACCATTGGGTCTAATTGGATCTGTGAATGGGAGGTTTTAGGTGGGAGGGCTTTGTGGTGGGACTAATAGTTCTGGACCTCTATAAGTCAGACAGTTATTATTTGGAGCTTGGGTGTGGACCAAACTCCTGATTATTTTCTTATATGTGAATATATAGAGATGGTTTTCATGTTTCTTTTGATTGTTTTCCCTTTTCCCCAGATAAAAAGGTGCTTGAGGTTCCATGTTCTCAAAGGACCTGGAAGTGCTTGCAAGTGGGGAAGAACCATCTGAAAAGATGACCAGGGAGTTTTCATTTTAATTTCCCAGAGTGAGAAATATGAGTACAGCTCTCAGTGGGGCCTCTAGCCATAATTCTATTTATTTTAGAAGAAAGATCCCTGAGACAGACTGAACCTGGCCCCTGTTGCTGGCACTAGCAACAAAGTTACACAGATTTTAACAGATTTTCAAGAATCCTGACTCCTGGTCATAGTAGGCAAGGCAAGTTCTAAGCCAACACACAGGAGTCTAGGGTTAGCCTGTCTCCCCTTAGAAGTTATAAAATGAAACTCAAATGGTGAATTCTTTCTTTGAGGCACAAAGGCCAAATGTTCAAAGTTGGGTGGAATTGGGTGTGCCTGCAAAACCCTATGCTGGCCCCTTAAAAGAGGCATACAATGTGTAAACTCAGTAATTGCACCCACTAATGGGCTATGTGCTTGCATGGGCCAATATCTGATTTGTGTGCACAAAGGCTCGTTGTGCCCAGGTTGGAGAATTTGTCTCATTATTTTATTTCACCATATCTAACTTCATTTGAAGTTTCTTTCAAATGATCTAGTCTCAAATCCCCCCATAGAGTCCTACTTCCATTGTCTGAATTCTTTTCGGGATCTACCAACTCTGAGGAACAAAAGTCTTTTGACTCCTGTTTGATTTTGCTGGGTTTTAGAGAGGTCCCAGGGGACATAGTTTAAACTCCCAAAGCTGTTCACTTGGGATGTGTATAGGGTGACCAGATGTCTTGATTTTATAGGGACAGTCCTGATTTTGGGAACTTTTTCTTATATAGGCACCTATTACCCCACCACCACCCCCTGTCCCGATTTTTTACCCTTGCTATCTGGTCACCCTAGACGTATCCTCTGATCTAACAAAAAGTATCAAATTAACTCATCTTGTGCCCTCTTTCTTGCCGTCCTTCAAGCAACAAGGAAACCTCTGACATCTCTGAAATGTTCAGATCTTGACACTTCGCCTAAATCATTGTAGATGAGGAATGGTCTGGAGTTATCTGCAAGATGTAGGTGGCTTTTTTTCTGCCTTCATGTAATGGGTGTTTTACCTCACACACATCACTCTTTCAGGAGCAGAGGATCCTAAAGGCTATAGGCACTGGAATTAGAGGTGCTGGCTTGAAATGGTTTCCATCATATACTGTTTGGCTCAATGGCTCTATAAAAATTGTTCCAGCACCCGTGCTGAAGGCTGGAAGTGTATACGTCAGCTGTTTCATTGGGGTGAGTGGGCCTCCCCCAAATCTCTAACTTCCTCTTCTAACATATTCAAATCGAATCACCATATACCATGACCTGAAAGAAAGTAGATAAAACACTAATGTAATAAAATCCCGTTGCCACATTATCTACCTCAGGTGAAGCTTCACTTATCCCCATCTGAGATCAGTAAAACCTGAAGTCAGGATTAAGCTGAAAACTTGCAATACAGATTTGATCTGAATTTTTTTTTTAAACAGAAGAAATATATCCCTAAGTTTAAAGATAGGAAGGAATCTTGGTTCCTGTAATGCAGCATAAAGGTGGTATCCAGCTGACATAAATTCAATCCCCATCTAGGGACTTCATTGCATTCACAATTCATATTCAATTTATTGCCTTCACATGAAAGGAGACTTTCAGAGCCAGATGAGTGGGTGACATTGAATACAAGATTGTGTAGCACTTTATAGAACTTTTCTTTTATTAGCAGCTCTATAATCACATTAAGTTAGACTGAAAATTTGAACTAATTCCTTTCCCCAAGGCGCAGGCTGTAATAATGGTAAAAATCTGTGAAATAGGATAAATACAATTCAATAATTATATTGATAAATAAAATGAAAATCAACTAATTGTGTCATTCACTCAGATGCTTGCCTCTGTTGTTGCTGGCTTTCTGCTTCAGTGCCTGCTAAACTTTTCTGTCACACTTCAATAAATTTAATTGTGTAGAATAAATGAGCTAATTTTTGAAGTCACAGGCTCTGTTTGCAAGATAAGGGTGGTGATTTATTGACCTCCTCTAGCTCTGTAAGAGTGCCACCCTCCTTTTCTACTGACAACTGTGTGAATTTTTGTACCTGTCTCTCAGTCTTACTAAATCCTGCTTTGTATTTACCTTCCCGTTCTACTCCTTGAAATCACTTAGCATATCACAATAGACCAAAGATCCCTGCTTCACTCAGTGCTCATGGCAAAAAATCTCCAAGCAATTAGAAAAGTTTCAGGGTTTTTTGAAATGTTGTTTTCTCCCTGAAGCTGCTGGATCCTGATGGTTTGGGGGGTTCTGAAGGAGAATACTGGAAATCATAGAATATCAGGGTTGGAAGGTACCTCAGAAGGTCTAACTCAAAGCAGGACCAATCCCCAGACAGATTTTTGCCCCAACTCCCTAGATGGCCCCCTCAAGGATTGAGCTCAGAACCCTGGATTTAGCAGGCCAATGCTCAAACCACTGAGCTATCTGGGCCCAAGTGGGGCACCACATACAGATCCATCCCCAAATGTTATGGAAACTCACTCTGAACTGATTCATGAATGGTCGTTTGCCCATCCCTAGAAGATACACACTTCAGTGGCAATTCCGGTTAGTGACTTACACCCAATCACAGACAGAGGTAGGAGGGCAATCTCTAGAGTTGTACTGGCTGCATGAAAAGTTTATCCACTTCAATATTTTAGAGCTGTTTGTTTAGGCTGCTGTGGATACTGGGGGGAGAAGGGGGAGTGGGAAATTCTGGTTCTGATTCACCACTGTGTGATTCCAGTTTCGTGCCATTGTAATCAATGGAGTTCTGCTATTGTGAAATTGTCGTAAAGCTGGAGTAATGCCAGTCACCCATTTCAAAGGGTCGAAAACTTGATGGGACTGGTGATGACTGGAACAAGCCAGTAGAAGGGAGGGAGAAGAACGCTTGCTTGCTGGGGGATGCAGGGGTGGCCCCTACCTATCCAGAGGCTCTATCTATTCTTTGGCCAGCTGGGGAGGAAAGGAGCTGATTGGTCCCTTGCTCTCCTCATTCATCAATTTTAGCCCTAGTTTTGGCCATGTGGAGCCTCTTTTTATTTTATTTCAGCAGAAATGTCATGATAAATCAGGCGCTGCAGTTCTCCGATTGCCTGTAACTGATGCTGAGGCAGTTTTCTTAGTAAAACATCTAGATGAGATCCTTGACAAAACTGGCCTTTTTAGAAAGGTCAGCTCTTCCGCTCCAGTTCTGGATTGAGGATTATCGCCTTTAAGTTAAACAAAAAAATTAAAAAAATTGAAAGGATGGTTCAATGCCCATGATATAAATCTCTCTCTGACATAGTAGAGCAATTTAACACCCGCTTGTCACACACTGGTAAAAATATCCTGGAATTAACTCCCCCAGAGCTTTGGTACCATGTTAAACCAAAATCCCTGGAAAGAGAAAAACATCAACAAAAGTGAATAAGCAAATCAGCAATGTCAGAAGGACACTCAAAAGTCTATATTGCCCCACACATGCAAATGACTCCCATAAATGCTAAGGGTTGTTATTTGAGCATGTGGAGGGGAAAACATCCTCCTCATTGTTAAATGTTCACCTGCGGTGCTGAATTAAGTAAACTATGTAAACCAAATAATTTCCCATCATGTCACCTATTGTGTGCTGTAGCTACTGTGTGACTGAAGCAATCCTCTTCCTCCCCCCACCGCCTCCTGCTCCATAGGTGCTAGGAAACAAGTCAGGGCAAACATTTATAAAGGAAAAGAACCCAGTCTCTAGAATCTGGTAAAATCCTGGTCCCATTGAAGAACATGGCAAAAAACCCATTGACTTCTCTGTGGCTGGGATTCCATCCTAGATCTCTAGACTCTAAGGTGTGTAGAACTTCTTTCCTCATGTGTTTTTTCAATGTTGTTGTTGTACACCCTCCTCTGTTGTAATTTTCTATTCAAGAACACTTACTACCTACTGAATATTTCCCACCAGGTGTTCACTAGGTAAAATGCTTCCTAGGGAATTAGAGGGGGAAGAGTCACAATATCCCATGTACAGAGCAGTCCAAATTCCTGCCAAGCTCTTTATCATGTCTTTAACCTAAACCACGTGCGCTCTTGAATCTTCTTTTTTTTTTTTAATAGAGAGGATCGATTTTGTAGAATAATACAGAGCTAATCAAAAAGGGTTTTCTACATATAGGTGCTGCCTTCCATCAAAACAGTAACATAGGTCGAACTTAACAGTCTCTCCCGGCTGCTCCATGTGGATCTGATAGCATTTGGCAAGAGACTGTAATTACCAGACAGCCCTACTTTTAATCCACGAAGTTGACCTTTGCTCCTCCATAGCCGTGGGTTCTTCAGCTCAGAGTACCCTGGCAGCCTGTGAGTCTGTGCCTGGGGCAGTGACATTGATTTTTATTAGGGTATGAAATTAAATTGAAGTAGGGACTGAACTCATTGCTTGAGGAAGAAAATGGTGCCAAGTTTAACAGGATGAAATTCCAGCAGCGTGTAATGTTTTATTGGGCTGTGGTGAAATACCTCACAGAAAGGTTTCCAGTTCATAAAACTCTTTCAAAACATGATAAACTTTTTACATTGAGGGGTCATTATCATGTCTACCTATGGCATTTTTGTGTGAAATGATTTCAAGAGCCCTCCAGATTGATTGCACAGAAATCTGGAAGAAAGAGTTGGTATGGAATGGCTGGACTAAAGATAGGCCTTGTTACAAAAATCCATGGGAGCTGCAGTGTCATCACAAACAGAGCTATTGAAGGTGGGATTATGAGAACAAGTTATCAGTCTAGAAAATGATATGCCAAAGACTTCCTAACCTTTCATATACAGCTAAGCTTGTGGTATACAATCTGATCGCAATGACAGTTCTGAATACAATGAACCAGGCCTATCATCTTATCAATATCTATTACTAATTATTCTTATTCACTATTTATTTCTGACAGTGCCCACAGGGCCACCCAAAGGATTCAGGGAGCCTGGGGCAAAGCTGTGGCGCTGTGGCGCTTGTACTCACCCGGCAGCAGTCTGGGTCTTCGGCGGCATTTCAGCGGTGAGGGGCCCTTCAGTCGCTCCGTGTCTTCGGCAGCACTGAAGGGCCCCCCCACCGCAGAAATGCAGCCGAAGACCTGGAGTGACTGAAGTGCTGCTGTCTAAAGTGCAGAGCGAAGATCAGTGTGCTCTCTCTAACCACCTCTCGGGGAACAAAGCCCCCATAAGGCCCACTCCTTCCTCCAAACCTCCTTTGAAGCGGGGTGGAGGAGAGAGAAGATCTGGTGCCCTGTCCTCCCCTCCATGGGCGGAAATAGAGTAAATGGATTAAACCTGATTGGGAAGAGAGAAATAAGATACTTGAAGGGATTTACAGGGAGACGAGAATGGACTGAAGAGATGGATGCAACTCCAGCATAATGTGCAGGCTCCTCACACTCCAATGCTGGTCCTGTCTAGGTATGTGCAAACATGTATAAAACCCCACAATTGTAATGCTTGCCACTGCCAGGGCAACAGCCCAGAAACCCTGGCATGTGTGGTTCTGTAGACACAGTAAGAGGGGTGCTCATCTTCCAATTCATCTTGAGTCTCTACTGTAACTCTCCATAGCAAACCCCACCCGCCCCAGTCTATTGGGTTTTAAAGAAAGTGCAGGGCGTGTGATTTAACGATTCAGTACTGTGCACATATTCTGATATATATATATACACGCTAATACATATTCTGCCCTCATTTATTCCTCTGACCTCATTTCAGTTGCATGGGTGTAACTGAAGGTCATTGGTGCCATCTGAAAGTGGGATGTCAAAATTGCCACCTAAATGGGACACTCAAAATCATTAAAGAGCAGCCAAAGATGATCATTTATCGGACACAGAGCAGGGAAAACAGTGCCTACCACTAGAAGGCTTCACTGCTGAATGCCAAATCTGGATAGAATCTGGATAGAATCTGCAGGTGTATACCCAGGGCTGGAGATAATGAGAGTTATGTACAGGCATGGGCCCAAGATGCACAGTTCATATCTGGATGAAGCTTAGGGGTGTTCAGACTCAGGTTTTTGGCTCATTCTGCTATGGAAGTAGAGGCCAACCCCAAAGCTTAGACTCCCATTTGAACTATCCATAAGTGCACAGAATATTCAGCTCCAGGGTTTCAGTTTGGGGCCATCCCTAGTTTGTTGGAGCCTGAGAATTAGGATGGCAATACCAAAATCAGCAAACTACTTCTTAAAAAGAGGGATGGAAAGCGGGGGGGGGGGGGGATTAAAAATCAAAGAAAATAGGAAATACTGAAACCCATGCGATAACTCAACCCATTAAGTCCCAAGGAGAAACCAAACTGAGGCAAATGCAAACGTTTGCACCTGCAGAGAACTACCATTCTTTGCCAACACAGAGACCAGGTTTCTAGCATGAGCCTCACATTTGGCTCTGGGACAAAGCCCATGCATTTTCCATTCAAGGCGTCAAGCCGCTTTGGAGTCCAGAAGACTGACCTGATGTGACAAGATCTGATATCCCTGATATCCCAATGGTTCACAAACACATGCTCTCTGTGAAGTGTTTGATTAGACTGTGGGTTTGTTCTAGTGCAGTTTGGAGACTGCCTCAGAATATTTTATATAATATCAGCCAATGTGCAAATTTGTGTATTATACTGTAATTACTTAAATAGGGGATTTTGCATGCTATAGCCAGTGATTCATGAACTGCAGGGTATCTGCAAAAACAGATTTCATTGGGATTATGGGATGTAAAATGCCTGAAGGTTTTTGCCTTTGATAGCAGACCTGCTATTGCATCCATATAGGGCTTGTCTAAGAAATGGCATCAGTGCTTTGTAGCATCCTGCTAACTTCCCTCCACCCAAAGCCTGGCTATTTGGTGGCATTTTTGAAAGGAAACCAGTTTTGTTTGAATTGTGGCTGTGGAGCTCATCGGTTCAGTGGGCTTGACGTTGGCCATTCAGTATAAGAAAAGAGAACCGAGGAGGTTCCCTTCTAGACCTTGCTGATGTCATATTTGCAATGAAACAACTTTTGCTTAAAAGCAGTTTGTGAAGAAAACACGCAGGCTGAGGTTCTTCTCAGAGCCACCCAGGGCATTGAGCCACACAACTCCGAAACTTCCAGAATCCCTCCTCAGCTTCGAAAATGTCAACCACTGTCTCTACTGGAGCCATTGTTTGTTTTAAAGATGTCTCCGACCCAGCTCATCAAGCTATTTCAATGTTAGATGAAGCTGGGGGAGATTAGAAAAAAGAGAACATGTTGTTTGAGATAGAAAATTCACACCAGTGTATCAGACAGGATGAGGGGCTAGCAAGGCTTGGAATCTGTGCAGTGACTCACACACAGAGTAGACTGAAGTTTTTTCCTTATGTGAAGTCTAACAGAAACTAGGAGTGGGGAGCTATAAATGTCTGCACTGTACTGCAGCTCTCTTCTTTTTGCTCTTTCCAGAAATGTATACAACTCTGACCGATAAAAGCCCCAATTCACACAGCAGATAGCTGGCTCAGGTCTGATGGAATTTGACTGCTGAGTTTTCTCTGTCAGCACTGGAATAGCCCAGTTTAGCTTCTGTTAGTTAAATGCCTTTATTTTTTTTTTTTATTGCTGTTCTGTGGTTATCTGTGAATTCTAGTTATGCCAGACAAATGATTTTGGGCACATTAGTTGCTGTTTTTGTGTAGGAATCCATGGAGTGGTGTGTATTATTGCTATATATTTGGAAGTGCTTTCTCATTCACATCTCTCTATAGTCTACAAACTCTATTTTGTTATTAGAGAAGTGCAGGTAAACAACTACACTCCCTCCTTGTGCCCCTCATTCTAGAAGTCAGTATAGCAACACAGCTCAGCTAAGCAAACCTAGTGAGAAGCAGGTACAAGGTTAAAGTAAATAACACGACAGCATGTTCAGGGTTGGTCAGATTCTCCATCGACCTTAACCCTCCACGCACAGGGGGCATGCCAGTCTACAGCAGCAAGAGAAGCAGAGGATTTGCAGTCTACCTCCTTAGTAACTTTTGCTTGTCCGTGTTTTGAGCTGCCTAGTGATCTCAGTCTCTGACAGGCTGATTCTGTTGCCAAAGGTTATTAAAGTATGAAGGCACCAGTCAGTGTAGAGCTCTGTCTACAGTATTATCTAATTCCAAGGGCAGAACCCTGTGTTCTCAGCTGAGATCTACTGTTCAGCAGAAGGCTTTAGAGTTAGGCTTTTTGCACATGTTTTTAAAATAAACAGCAGCTTTCTATGCTTTCACTCTCAGTAATCCCAGCTGTGTTTTACTGTACTCGGGCATGCACAGCAACGCTCCAGAACAGATCCTCAGAAGACACTTGGCACAGCAGAGCAGCAGGTGGAACAGGGTGTACAGCCCCTTTCTTCCATATGTCCCCTCTATAAGGGCTTGACTAAACCTTGACCCAAAAAAGAAACTAGTCTAACCCCCAACTATATAAAGCAGCCAAACTCTTTTATCCTAGGGCTCTCTGTTGCTAAGTAGATTTTTTCAGTGGGAGGGCAGTTTAAAAGAGGCACATTCTTCATCCTGACCTATGTAAGTCCTAAGCCATCTCTTAGCACTTGACTTTAATTTGCAATCCCTCAAATGAAACTTCCAGGGTCTCTCCCCACTTTCTTTAAATCAATTCAAGTTGATTATTAGTTTTATAAATTCTTAGGTGCAGAATTGTGAATCCCTTATTCCTGTTCGTCAGCCGTTACTGAGAGGGGCTGTTCCACTGGAGTTAATCGGACTAATCTGTGCGAGGAAGTACCTACCAGTGTGAGTATAGGGTTAACAGTCTGACCTGTGCATTTTTCCAACTATTTAAATGATCACTGCAGCTGAATGATACTTGGTGTGAGGTATAAAATCAGATCAAAAGGCTGTTTCACTAGGTAAGGGGAAAATAGGGCGTAGCCTCAAGCAATCTAAGGTGACAGATAAGAGTTTGGGTGTGTGTACAGCATATATAGTGCGCAAACACACTTCCCTAGTATTTCATTTTCCTGGTTAGTGCTTTGTTTCAGTCTCATTTCCAAACATCCTGCAAGTTCTTTTCAATGTGAAAAAGGTTAGACACTTACTCTATGTGTTGTTAAATCCCCAGCTCTCTGTACCTCTGCTGAACACAACGCAGAAGTGTGGATGGGCCAGCAATGATACCAAATCCATTGCCAGTCAATTTCATAAATCTTTTAACAGCTCAGAGGTGGCTGCAGCTTGCCAGGTACCAGGATTTAAACTTAGTAGCTGGTGGGTGGGGCATAGAGGAGGAGGGGAAGCCGGAGAAAGTGTTTTTGTGGCTGTGCCTCTTGTAGAGCATGGTTACTTCTTGTAATACATATGACTGTGATGAAAGGATTCTGGCTGCAGAACAGAAAATGGGGTGTTTCAAATTCAATCCGTTCCCTGCAGTGGGCCATTTACTTCCTTTGTTTCCTAGTGCAAGTGAAACCACTCTGTTGTTTCTCTGCATGGTTAGCAGTGTGAGTGACCTTCAGTCTTGCCACTTAAAACTAACTCAAGATCTTCACATTGTCTATGCCAAATGAAAAAATAAATCCTCTCCTCCATCCCTCCCCCTCCACAGCACATGCACACACACACCAGTGCCACCCTGCCCATATGCTGGTGCTGCAAGGGAAGTTCCCTCCTCTGCACACATCTCTCTCCACCTTGCACAAAGCTGACAGGGGGATTTTTCACCTCCTTACCCTCCTTTCTCTTCTTTGATTAACTTTGGACCAGATGGCCAGTCCCCAATCTCCCAGCATGTGTTTGACTGACAGGAGCCTTTGATAAACCTCTGAAGAATGAAGTCATCTCCAGGTCACCTCCTCTGCCTGGCCTTTAACATCCCACACATACCACCATTATCTGCTGAATAGAAGACAAAGGAAATTAGCTCCAATTCCCTATCATCCCTATTATTTCCACACTGATTTAAACGAGGAAGCAATGAGATGCCCTTCACTTTCCTTCCAAAGGTACAAATGTCAGCTGTTAAGAAATGCAAACAAGAGGTTTCCCATGTTAATGGATGGGCTTCTTTGTAAAGCCAAGAAGTGGTAAAGTGGGTTTATTCAGTGGTGGCCTAGAAAATACTTAACATACTTCTAAACAAATTCTTTAACCACTTTTACTCTATACACACTGCAGAGTGCTTTGGAAGCCTTAATGTTTTGGGATGGGGATAAATAATGAGGTTATATACAGCACTCTGATGTTCTTTCCAGTTGTGGTTGTTGAGTCTTCATATCAGGGGTAGAAATGGGCTTGAACCAAAATCCTGGATCCAAAGATCTTTGAAATATGGGGAAGTTAATCTGCATCTGGATCCAATCTCTGATATTCAGGGCCTATCTCCAATTAAGAGAGGAAAAATTGTTTGGATAAAATAGGAGAAACCAAAGCTCAAACCAGAACAGAACCTCTTTGGAGGCTCATAATTTTCCCCCCTCTCTTTGCTCCCCTCCTCTCCCCCGCCCACCCCCCGCTTGCTTTGGATGTTTCTGCCCTTTAAATTTTTGGCTGGGACCAGAAGCACCAATATAACATGAAAAGGTTCTGAACATATTTGCAGCCTGCCTAGAAGCAACAAGTGCTAGAAATCTCACAAGAGCACTTATTCTTGTGTGATTTCCTTCCCAAATTTGCAGGCCTTAATGAGTTTCACTGTCAGTTAGCTCTGTTAGGTTCAGCAATCAAAAGTATCTGACCATTTAGGTCCATATGCGAAACCAGTTTCCAGATCTTTGAGGTTCACCTGCATACGCCCGACATAGAATTAAAAGTGTACAGCTTTCCAAATTACCTCTTGGTAAAATTAGTCCTATAAAGCTATATTTTATAGTGTAATATAGCTTTTCTTTCCTTTCTTTGCCTTTTATGTTAGCAACCATCTTCTGGCACCAACAGTCAGGCTATTGCCAATCAATGCCTACTCAGGCAGATCCATGGATAGGCTAGGGGCAAGAAAACAGTAGGCGTTCCTTTAGGACTGTTTATGGTGATTCCAAACCCTGTTGTGGGGAGCCTAGGGGTACAGCTACACTGTGATAAAAGACGTGCTTAACAGCTGTGGCTGGCCCAAGGCCAGTGACTTGGGCTTGTGGGGCTCAGTAGTGTAGCAGTGTAGATGTTTGGGCTCTGAGGCCCTCCCCCATTGCAGGGTTTCAAAGCCTGGGCTCCATTCTGAGCCCAAATATCTACGTTGCTATTTTTAACCCTGCAGCCCGAGCCCCATGAGCCCACATCAGCTGACACAGGCGCTGAGACTGAATGCTGTGGATTTTTTATCGCAGTGTAGATGTACGTTTAAAGCCTGTCTGCTTATCTGCAGATGGCAACCACTGCATGGGCATTTGTTTCTTATTTTATGTATTAATCCTTCGAGCCAGCTGAAGGGTGAGAGTTACAAAGAGTATGAAACCTGTTACAAATATGAGCAGTATGCTACAGTGTTTGCTGTGCACTGCAGGGCCCATTTTGTTGCACGGCAGTAATCCATTTTGTTTGATGCTTATCTGTATGGCAACCTGCCCTGTGATGAGGAGAATGGACTGCTCAGATCGCCTTCAACAGGTACCAGTCCCTCTCTCTTTATTCCCATTGAAAGCTCATAGCAGAGATCCCTTCATGTCAGGAGTGCTCTGAGGGTTGTTTTCACAGATTTTGAAGCTAGAAGGAACCGTTATGATTGTCTGCTCTGACCTCCTGTATAACACAGGCCAAAGAGACTCACCCAGTGATATCAGTTGTGGCTGATCTCAGACATACATTTTACAAAGCCACGCACTGTTCATAGACTCATAGACTTTAAGGTCAGAAGGGACCATTATGATCATCTGGTCTGACCCCCTGCATGTCGCAAGCCACAAAGCCGTCCCTACCCTTTCCCTTGACTCTGCTGTTGAAGTCCCCAAATCCTGTGGCTTAGTGACTTCAATTGGCAGAGAACCCTCCTGCTAGCGATCCCTGCCCCATGCTGCGGAGGAAGGCGAAAAACCTCCAAGGCCTCTGCCAATCTACCCCGGAGGAAAATTCCTTCCCGACCCCAAATATGGCGATCAGTAAAACCCCGAGCATGTAGGCAAGAGTCTCCAGCCTGACCCTCATTGGCCATTATACTATTTACCTACCAAGTCACGGTATTCATTTGGCTAAAATCATGTTTTTCCATTAAACCATTCCCTCCATAAACTTATCTAACTTAATCTTGAAACCAGACAGGTCCTTCGCCCCCACCGTTTCCCTTGGAAGGCTGTTCCAATATTTCACCCCTCTGACCATCAGAAATCTTCGTCTTATTTCAAGCCTAAACTTCCCCCTGAAATGCAGTACTACTCTATCATTTCTGGAGCAAGGGTAGAATCATTTATGGAAACAGGGTAGAATCTCTCTGCCTGTGCTGGGGGATTCTTTAGATATGTTACTTCCATAGTCTCTATACATCATTGCTTTAAGCTCATCATGGTCCTGCACTGGTCACTACAGGAAAAAATTCCCGTACACACATGGATACGTTGTCTGAATAGAAGAGTACGCGTCTGGATCAAAACTCTGGGACATGGCACCATCTCTCATGACAGGCCTAAGAATGTTGAAACACAAGAGAAGGTAACACTTTAATTAATTCTCTTTTTATTTCTTATTTATCAGCTACTGGGAAGAGTAAAAATAAAGGCTTTTATTTCTGTCTTCTCTGCTTTCAGCTCAGTCTATTCCATTAAAATCCTTCTGCTAGTCTTGAAGGTGCCAGGAGCACCTTCAGGCCTACCTGCACCTTGATCTCTCTGTAAACCATCCTTAAAGCAGCACTGAGGGAATAGCTAGAAATGGAGGTGCCTGAAAGAAAGGCCGGGGTCAGAATGACTGCATTTGGGGTGAAATTCACTCCTGTGCAGAGGGATAGCACAAGGCTTATACACCACATAAGCCCCAATTATTCAATTGTGGCATTTCACCGGAATAAATTTAGAGTAGTGCAGTGATGAACCAGGCCCATAATCTTTTAAGAACTCAATAGTTACTCTGAGTCCTTATTATCAGTGATGGGCGATCAAGCCTTAGCAGGGTAAGAGTTCAATAACCCTCTAGAAGTTTGGGACTCATCTCACATGTCTCCAAATTTTTCAGCCTCTCTTCTTCCTTCCCCACCCTCTTCTCTGAATAACATTCTTTTTCCAGCTCAGCCAAGTGTTCTTCCAGACTACATGCTTCCCTTCCTATAACCGCCAACTTTCTTACTTTCCAACAGGCTTGCTCCTTCTCCCCAGCCTCCACAGATCTCCTGACTAATGATATCCCCAACACAATGTCTTATCAGAATCTTTGCTGTGCCAAGCCAAGCAGCTCTGTGCCAATACTGCACTCTGTAGGCCTTTCCCTGCTCAAAGGTAATGTAGATTGCAATGTGTGCTTCTTACCTTGGGAGGTCTGGGGAGGTGAGCTTTGAACAAAGCAATCATTACAATTAATATCTACGAATCCATGGTACTGTTATAATCTCTCTAATTATTGCTTGCAGTGCTACTGCATCTTAAAATCCTTGTCCCTTGACAACCTCAACGCATCTCCTCCATGAAGCTGCAAATTCTTCAGCATGCTCTCTAGCCAAAATCTGAAGGAGGGATGGAGCAACTAGTAGCATAGTTGCCATATGAAGATTCTGTTGCATCCATATAAGACTTGGGCAACCAGCAGCCTCCTCCTAAGAGCCTGCAGTCTGCAGATGGGATTAAGGCATCGGAAGACTCTTCCCAAGATCCTTTTTTCTTTGGAGAGGGCTCCAAGTCATGTGGAGGCATTCTGTGCCAGAGATTGAAATCTATGGTCAGAACTAAAGTATTCTTGGGACAAGTTCCTTGGCAAAGATAGCAGAATCACAGAGCACTATCAGTCCTGTAGTTTTCTATAATGTTTGTTACCACTTGCATTGTCTGGCCATCCACACCTATGCTGACGTGAGCATTTCAAGTGTAGACAAGCCCTAAGAATGTGTTACTCCGGTGGGGCTGTTTCTTTCACTGGTACTCTATGACATAGGTCATTTCCTCAGTGGGTGCTGAAGTACATCGAAAGCACAGCAATAGCTGTAATTTCAAGTTTTTCTATTTTTTTTTTTTTAGGCAGACGTATCAACTATCTATAATTCAAAGCACAGGGGGGTTCGTGCTTTTCATTTTGCTTATAAGAAGGTCATGGTGAAAGCATGCGATTGAATATTTTGCATGAAGCTGCCTATGACAAAGACAAAGAAGAACGGTTTGTCAGAGCACTATGAAAAGGAAGCGAAAAAAAGAAAGAGAGAGATCTGTATTAGATTTTTAAGGTATGTTTGAAAGAATTAAATTTTTAAAAAAATGCTTTCAAATCCCCAGGGACTTTCCAATTTATCAAGGAAGACACATTCTTCCTAATGAAAGGTTACTGACCTTCATGAATGTGACAGTTCAATTACAGCCCATTCATATGCAGAGCAGCCGTTGATAAAGGATTTAGGAAATGTGACTAGCATAGCAAAAAATGAAAGCAAAAAATAAAAAGAAAAAATGTCTAGTTTTTTTTATTATTGTGGAGCAAGCATTCTAAATAAGGTTCACTCAGGTAGTAGAACCTTTTCTTCTCTGGCCCAGCAACCCATTAGATTTGCTTCAGTGAATACATTGACTTTCCTCCCCTTCTTTTTCTGCTAATATTTCTGTCTTTCTAATCCCCTGAACTACTAAACCTAACAAATCATAAAACCCTTAGGGTGCTGAGATGCCGGGTTTCAAACATTTTTTTCCCCTCTGACTGGTAGAGAAAACTGGAATGTGTTCTAATGTTATTTTAAGTGCTTGACTAGTATTTAAACTCTTAAACGGATGGAAAGTTAAAGCAGCAGGCAAATGTGCGCACACGCGCACACACACACACACACATGCACACACACCCTTCCCCTCCTTCTTCTCACCCCCGCCCCCGACTTGGCCTATCCAAGACTGTTAATAGCGAAAGCAGTTATTGGCTAGACTCTCTGGAGCCAGCCTTCAGCCAGTGGAGGGTGACACCTGTGAGTTGATGTTTGTTGAACTCCTCCAGGTGTAGGAAAGATGCTTAAATTGACATTAAGCAGGAGCTGTAAAAAGAGCCAAGGGTGTCACTCAGATATAGCTCCTAGGGCCCAGATATTGTGAAACAGCTGTAAAGAAAAAAAATGTTTAGGAAACTGTGAAATAATTACTATATATATATACTCATACAAAGTATGTACACTACACACGCACACACAGCCCCCTTGCAAATGAAGGTGATCGCTCTGCAATTTATCACATGGCTCTGTGAGAAACACCCTCTCCTTTGGCATAGCTCTCACAGGTTGCCATGATTTGCAGGTGACTCAGGATGGATGAAACTAGAAGGGAAGCAGCTGGAACAGGAGTGGTGTAAGCTTGATGCTAAGCTTGATCGACTGCAGCATATCAAGTTTTAAAAGTCTGTATCATGGTTGTGCAGAAGGCAAAGTCCCATATCCAGCAAAGCATTTAACCACATGCTTAATGATTAATTTGGGCTGCCTCCACCTGGTTACAGAGCTGAATTTTTTTCCAATGTTAGTAATTTTCAGGCTACTTTACAGATAAAATCAGTAGGAATGGGACCAACTATTCTGCTTCCTTGGTAACAGAGCAATACCATAAGGGGAAAAATGCAAAGCATTCACTGCTTATGTTATAACCAGGAATGGTTTCTGAGGCACTGGAAGTGCTGTCGGCATGTAAGGCCACCTCTTGCTCATTGGACCCATGTTCATCTTGGTGGATTGAAGCCTGTGGGGAGACATTGGACCCATTGTGGCAGGAGTTCTCAGTCTCTGTCTTTGTCAGGGTAAGGTACCCAGTGTTTCAAGAATGAGGCCTCCCTTCAAGAAATCATCACTTGACTATCTTGCCAACTATTGCCCATATTAAATCACACATTTTTAGGTGACTACTGGGGAGGGGATGGCAAAGGAACTCTTGCAATATTTAGTGTCTTCTTTGACTCTTCTTCTACTAGTCTAATTTTGGACCAGGGGCTGTGATGGAGACTGTTTTGGCAGCCTTGAGTGTTAATCTCAGCATAGCAATAAATAAAGTGACGGATTTTATTGGCTCAGCTATCTCACAGCCCTGCAAGACAAGAATTGGGGACTTCAGTCCACTGAAGGGGGTGATTCCCAAAGGGACCCCAAGCTTCTAAGCTTTGAAAGCCTAAGATATTGGTCTTTAAAACGGAAATATTTTTGAATCTAGAAATGCTCGCTCAGATAATTTAAAGGGTTTTTATGGCTCCCTCTGTACAGTTAAACTCATGGTATTTAGGCCCATTCATCATAGCACTTAAGCATATGCTTAGGTTTAAAGCATCTGTTTATGTCCCATTAAAATCAATGGGATCATCTGTGCTTTTTCTGAATCAGGCCCTAAATTAGTTAAGCTTTTCAGCTAGAGGGATACAAGAAATAGTTCCAGTAAATTCTATAAAGATCCCTAACTCATTCCTAAAATAGTTTGTTGGTGATCTATGTAGTATATATGAAATAGGATGTGATATAAAGCTTTTACTGGAACTCATTTGGGAGATCCTCCATGACTCACTTGCGGCTTTGCCCCTTCTGAGTAATACACCAGCCCTGACACTGCAGTCTCAGTGAGATCTACAAAACAGGCCTATAATACTTCAGGTTATTGAAACGTGAAACATTTTGAAATCTGATTTACTTTTTCACCACTGATTTAAATGTATTTACTTTTTGCACAAAATTCAGCTTAGACAATGGACAATGCATCTCAGCCAGCCAGTCAGCCTGACTTTAATTTTTAGTTAGCTTTACTTGCTGCTTCGCTTTAGAATATATGTTTTTTAATATTCAAAATAAATTAAAAACTGTCTCTAGTGAATGTAAAAATAAAACAGCCACAATGAGAAGATAAATCAAATCTAAGTTTTGGTCTTAAAGTTTGTTGACAGGGTTCCTTTAAAGTTTACTCCTCGCTGTGAGACTTAAGTGTGCAGTCAGGCATGTGATTGAGAGCAGTCCTAATGGGCAGACTGTAGTAAGCTCACCAGCTAAAGCTCACAGGCTAGGAGGGCTTGTTCACCAGGGGAAAAACACAGTCCACTGCTGCTCAAGCTAGGATGAACTTTACATATTGTATGCCGTTTTTGCTTGATTAAAAATGTACTCATCCTTAAAGGCAAATCGCCCAAGGACTTACAATAAGTCACAAATACAAAGATGAATTTATTGAATTTACGTTTATGTAACAGTCTCTTTCTTTGTTTGCAAAATTAGTCTTAGTTGGTTGGTGACTTCTGTTCACTCACTGGTCCAGGCAGGTTCTTATGAATCAGTTCACATGGAAATCAAACTGCACCTGAGCAAACATTGGAAGGTGGGGGAGGAATAGCTTTCCTTTTGCAGCCGCAAACAGTACAGTGACTTATGCATGTTTCTTAGGGGAAAATTTCCTCTCATGGCAAATTGCTTGATAAAATATTGTAGGAATTAACTTTAGCGTAGTTAATAAAGTGAAAATGTTCTTTTACTGTTCCATCCTTCAGCTGATTTTGGGAAGAAGTGACTGCACAAAAAAAAAAAAAAAAAAAAAAAAAAACCTAATCTCATCTTCAGCTTTTCAGTGAACCTGAATGTGAAAATGTGCTAAGAGAGCCCCCAATGAACTAATAAGGGATGGCATGGAGGAAGGTCTGATCTATTTGGACAGTTCTTTTATAGACTCCTAGAGAAATAAGCCATGAGGCATGCACCGCAATTTACTTTGGAAAAATCTATAATCCTATTCCAGTGATCTGAGTGGTATGTAACCTCGACAGAAGCTCAGCCTGTACGGGTCTAGGAATGGGCCATCAGATCAGCTTGTAAAAGAACAATCAGTCCAGCCCAGGAACATGGCCCCTGAAACAATTTCAGTTCCTATTAATAGTCACTCAATGGACCAAACTGTTGGTGGATTTGTTTGCCTCAAGTGACCACAGAAAACTGAGCATCTATCAAAGCAGGTGCTGTGCAGCAACAGTGTGGGGAAGTAGGTTTATTTTTATTTAAATAAATATTTCAACTGGGATATACATTTCAGACAGTGCTACTAATTAAAAAACCCCCGAAGAAAATAAAAACACAAAACGGAGATCCTGGCTGGCAATAATACTGAATCTACAAATAGGACAGACCCTTTCCCTCCTAGCGTCTCAGGGCATGTTTACAATAGAATCCCATACCACAAGCACCTCCAGAGCAGCAGCCATGGCCTATATCCAGGAAATATTACATCTGTTTGTGTACATAGCTAACTAGCTGAAGCATTTAAAGAGGGCCCACCACCAAAGTATCGAAGTGCTTAGGGTTCTCCCAAAGAGCATTTTCTGCATTGATAAAAGCAAGAAAAACAGTTATATTCAAGATTTATTACAGAATCTGGGCATTGCTCCAGAAAAAACACAAGTTTCTAAAATCCTAGAATTTTTGCATGATAGCTCTAGACTAAGGTCAAGCTAACAAACTTTATGAAGGTGCAGGCTTTTCTGATGGTGACTTATAGAGGAAACAGTCTGGGTTTGTTGTCTTTTTGCTTCTTTATGATGTGTAAAGCAATTCTGATTTTTTTTTTTTAAGATCTTGTTGCTTTTTTCCTGCTTGTTTGCTAGTCTTGTGTTGTCTTCCCTGGTTTTACTAGATGACTTGCTGCTGGTTTTAGGGATGAGATCTGTGAGCTCCATCAGCTTCTATTTGAAGGAGCAAGATGTTGAAGCTTTAACAAAGACATTTTTCTCACATGTTTCTCAGGCATTTGAGTCTAATATGTATTAATAAAACCAAAGAAAACCCCCAAAGTTTGAAATG
This sequence comes from Malaclemys terrapin pileata, assembly GCF_027887155.1. Taxonomy (NCBI): domain Eukaryota; kingdom Metazoa; phylum Chordata; order Testudines; family Emydidae; genus Malaclemys; species Malaclemys terrapin. The sequence goes on from NC_071506.1 coordinate 108,081,862, forward strand.
TCTGAACAAAAATAACTTTTCCTTTAAATTAAATAGGGTCCACTTTTATGGTATCTCTGAGGTTATAATTCTGCCAGATCTCCTGTCATCCATAGAGTCTCCCAGCAGAAGTGGGACAAACAAGACATGAATTCCTATTAAAAAAAAAAAATCAGAAGAAAAAAACCCTTAAAAGGGGGGGGGGGGCGCAGAAGAGGCAGAGCCCCCTTTTTTTAAACCACAAAGTTAGCTCAGCAAGCTTAACCACCCACTTGAGGGCTGAGGATTTTTTGGTTTGCTGGCAACTGTGAAAAATTGAAAGAAGTTGCTTTCCATTAACTAAAAAGAAAATATTACATAAATGTTGGTCAATTGAAAAGTAAAAAAAAAAAAAATTGTTTTGGATCAAACAAATCATCTGTTTTGTTTTGAATTGGAATGGTTTGTTTTGATTTTGACCATTGCAAACTTTTGTTATTGTTTTAAAGATACAATTAAAGGAAATTAAATATAAAAGCTCATTTTGAACCAAAAAATAAAAATAAAAATCCCATTTTGACATTGACAAAAGAAAACATTTCAATTTTTTCAAAAATTGTTTGTTTGTTTCTGACCAGAGCAATTTGGCAAAACCAACATGAATTCGTAAAGTGTGCTGAATTTTTTTATTGAAAAAATGTCAGCTGAAAATGTTTGCCCAGCTCTCCTGAGGATTTCCTTTGTGTAAGGGGAGCCCCCAATTGGGCTCAGCAGCCCCCTCTTTTGGTCACAGTTATAGAAGGCATGGCCAGAGTGTGTCTGTGTTGCAAAGACCCCAGAGCCAGCATAACTAATATCCTGGGACCAAAACAGCTACAGCAGCACAGCAAGCACAACTTATAGTCATGTGAGGATCAGAAAAGTGCAATGGTGGAGATGAGCCAGCCCTTAAGATCTAGCCTGGGATAGTTTCCTGAGTGCTTTGTGTGCATTTCCCATGTCTTTTAATATCGTGGGTTTCAAAACTATCTTCCCATGTATTCCCATGTTCGTATTTGGCCTGTTCTTCCATTAAGCAGCAGTCCCTCATCTCAGTGCCACATCCAACAGAGGTCTGTGAAGTTTAGTCCTTTCCTTCTTGTCTCAGAAATATGACTTGATTCATGTGCAATGTGAGAGAAGGGGTTTTTATTTTCCCAGTAAAGATTGTGTAGGTAGAAAAATATCCATGCTGTCAAACTCTTCATGACTAATAAATATTAACTGCATCGTCTTCTAATTATCCCCCCCCAAAATTAGAATATGTGGCCAACTACTTAAACCATCTGCTAAAGAGCAAGTTTGGAGGTTTCATCAGAAAAATAGGCAATGGGGTTGAAAATGTGAATAATTTAACCCAGAACCTAGATGAATAAGATATTGTGAATTTCATTTAAATTGTAGGGGTTTTGTAGGAGTCTCAACATTAGTGACAATCTTGTACATGAAGTACTCTGTAAACATTTTTCGATGAGGATATACTTGAATACTCAAGCATTGAAAAAACCCTTTAATTAGGGAGTGGAGGATTTAAGATTCCACCTGCAGCACCCATTTTGAAAATCAAGCTAAGCACAGTACATGTCCATTGCCTAGTCCGTGTAATGCAATAACTAAACACAACAGAATAAGTATTGGACAGAGTAACAAGATTAGTTTCCATTTAAGCTTTGCAAGGCAGATGCGTACCAGTTTGGCTCCCATTCACGTTTTTCTTACTTTTGCTTTCTTGTGCATTCTTCATTTCTCTTGTTCTGGCAAACTTGTTGGTGTGATGTCTTGAGGAAAAAAAGAGAAAGACTTTGAAATGCCAGGCTGCAAGCAGGAATAACCAAAACAGCAGGTGATATTTCAAAGCTTCAAGTCAAAATGAGTCATCAAGCTCTTGGGCTTGCATCTTCTCAGAAACTCTTTGAATTCTAGATGCTTACTGACCTTTTTACCGCTAATAATGAGACAATCAATACAGTATTTGATCCCTGGCATGAAGGCATTACAGAAACTGGTGCTATGGTCTTAGACATGGAAAAAACATTTTGATATACATATTTAAATTGTCATGCTCAAGCCAACTGTACAGGATCGTGGCTCATTGTTTCATTCTTTAATGACTTCCAGCAGGATTATAAAGAACTTTATAGAAAGAACAAAATATGTGCCAAGAATATTGAGCTATTTTATACGTATCTCAAATATTGAGATGCTCAGGATCACAGATTCCATAACTACTTATATAAGGTACTGGTTGTGAAGTGGATCCTTCCAGCATGTAACTTTCATGACAGGGGTCTCCTCATGCTCACAATGAAGGCAAGGAAAATTTCCATTCCCAATGGAAATCTCATTCAGTTCAGCAGGTGACAAGCAGTCCTTTAGTCAGGTTTCAGATTTAGTAACTGGGGAAGAAAAAAATGGGTCAAAAGGCAATCTGGATAGTGTTGATTACTCAGTCCACTTAAAACCTGTCCAGTAACATCTTCAGAGGTGAAGGTGATTCTGTGTGGGGGCAAAGGAGTACCAGTTTTCCCTGATTATGTTACAGATACTTGAGTGAACACAGAGCTCTCGAGATGTATTCTCCATCCAAAGATGATGAGTATCTGCCATTGACTTCAGGGAGATGGCCCTAGAAATGTGACTTCAATTACCAGTTTAATATTTAATTTCCTTTTCTTCTGAAAGATTTACAGTTTTAACTTACCCCAAGCTAGACTCTTGTGATACATGCCAAATAGGCAAATGTTTCAGTTTGAATCAGTTTCTGGGGTTACTTGTCATTTTAACCCTCCTTTCTACAATACAATGTTCAACAGGAAACACTGGACATAGCCTGAGGCCAGAATGTGAGTGATCATAGCCTCTCTGCGTCAACATCTCTACATCATCTACCCACTGGATGGGAGTGCAACAAAGATTATGCGCTCCTAGGACATAATCTCTCTAGTGCCAATTCTGGGAGAGAGAAAACTTGCACCATCCCCCACTCAGTGCCAGTGGTGAAATGCAAAAATTTATAACTAGTGTGTGTGTGTGTGTGTGTGTGTGTGTGTGTGTGTGTGTGTGTAAATATGATTTGGCAGATGTTCCTCCCCAACTCTCCATCCTCATTCCTCAGAGCTTAGGATATTAGGCAGGTAGTTAGTGCTGAAGGGTATCTAATGGACAGTGCTACCCGGTTGTGTTGTGGGAGTTTTCCAGGTACAGAGACTGGCGGTATTTATTTTTTAATGTGACTTACTTGGTATTTTTTGTTTATTGTGACTGAACAACATTTATGATGTACTGAAATACTGGCATATGATTTGCTTCACTTTCAGTTAATTGTTGGTTCTGTTGATTTAGGTCAATTGAAAATGAAGCAATTCCTCCCACTGCTATTGTAAAAATACATGAATTCAAATCCCAAGAGATTTATAGTTGTTCAAGATGCCTAGGGACCGAACATTCTCTTGTGTGCTGGGGATGGTAGCTGGCAAAACCCCAGAGTCCCAAGAGAGGGGCATGGTCAGCCAGCTTTCAGACCCCCCGAGTCAAACGCATGCACGTTGCTATTGGAAGTAAGTGCTGGGGTGGGAAAACACGTTGCTCTTTTTGAGAGCTGTAGTAAACAGCACTGCCAAGCACTTTGGGCCTGATCCAAAGCCCACTGTAATCAATGGGAATCTTTCCACTGACTTGACTGAGCTTCGGAACAGATCCTTAGTGCTCCAGCCCATTTATTCCTTTCTGCCCTGTTCAGAGAGGACCATTGCTCAGAGGCTCTCCATAGCCACTACCATATTTTCCTGCAGTATGCCTCAAAACAGTAAGGCCAGTATCTGGTCCTTAGGTATTCATTACTACCATCTGATTCCAGATCTAATTTTTTCATATAAAAATTTTCCCAGTCGTTTTCTTTGAGTTAATTCCCACCTGAAATGATAGCTCTGAAGGAGGCTATAATAAAAGTACTGGGGAATAGAATTATAGCAGAAGAAAATATAAAGGACATCTAATATTTGAAAACTTCACACTATACAATCAAATATTAGTTCTCTCCTCTTTCTAAATACAATTTCCTTCTTTGACCGGGTTACTGGCCTAGTGGATGCGGGGAAACAGTAGATGTGACATATCTGGATTTTGGTAAGGCTTTTTACATAGTCCTCACATGTCTTAGGGAAATGTGGTCTAGATGAAATCACTATAAGGGGATGCACAACTGATTGAAAGTCTACACTCAAAGAGTAGCTAGCAAGGGTTTGCTGACAAACTGGAAGGTCAAATCTGAGGAGACCCCTCAAGAGTCAGTCCTGGGTCCAATACTATTCAATATTTTCATTAATGACTTGGATAATGGAGTGGAGAGTATACTTCTAAAATCTGCAGATGTCACCAAGCTGCAGGGGTGGTGTGGGGGAAGGGGAGGGAGGGTTGCAAGCACTTTGGAGGACAGGATTAGAATTCTGTGACGCATGGCTAGAAAGGGTTAAACATCCTGCAAAATAAATAACCCTCAAAAGACATGTGGGGAGATAATGTTTGTGGTTTTGTGTATTTATATATGTATGAGTAGGGTCGACAATGTAATCAACAGTCCCTGTCTATGCTGTATTCTGATAATTCAGAGGTCAAACGAAGATCCTAGCATTTAAATGAATTGTAAACACGGGATATCTCGGTATTCATCTCTCTTTGAAATGTACTGTGAATGGTGAGGAACAAGCAAATGGCCTTATGTTAATTCTTATAGCTAAGTACCAATGATGGACCTCCTTCAAAATCATCCTAATTACCTTTTGTTCCCTGAGGAACTCCAGCATGTCAAAAGGCATGAAATTGTATAAAGGATCCTTGGATCCTGATTCTGTTATCTCAGCTCTGCTTAGGCTTCATCAAGGGAAGTTTGAGTCGCAAGACTGAGGTCCAAGTTATGCTGGTATGCCCTGAACATGATATTTGGACATTGGACTATAACCTATGAACTGAATTCTAAAGGAACTCTTTGCAACTATAAAGCTCACCATCTCTGCTATGTATCTGAACCTCAATGAACTGAACTCTTGTCTGTATGAGCTTTTAACCATAGTCTCTCTCTCTCTTTTGTTTTTTAATAAATTTTAGTTTAGTTAATGAGAATGAGCTGTAGCATGTATTTGGGTAAGATCTAAAACATTCATTAACCTGGGAGGTAATGTGTCTGATCCTTTGGGATTGGTAGAACCTGTTCTTTTATATGATGAAATAAGATTTTCAGAAATCATATTTGACATGGGTACCAGGATGGAGGCCTGAGGCTGGATCACTTTAAGGGAACTGTGTTGTTTGGACTTCTGAGTAATCAGTAAGGTAATAAAAAAGCTGTTTTATGCTGGTTTGGAAAATCTAAGTATTGGAATAGCCACCAGCTTTTTGGGGTTTGGCTGCCCCATTCTTTGCAGTTCACCTTAATTGAGTGACCACAGTTGGTTCCCCACTAGGACCCTGGTCACAAATTCAAAAGGACCTTGACAAACTGGAGAATCGGTCGGTATTCAACAAGATGAAATTAAATAAAGACAAATGCAAAGTACTTCTCTTAGGAAGGAAACATGAAATGCACAACTACAAAATGGGGAATAACTGGCTTGGTGGTAGTCCTGCTGAGAAGGATCTGGGGATATAGTGGATCACATACTGAATATGAATCAACAATTGTGAAAAAAGCTAATACCATTTTGTGGTGTATTAACAGGAGTGTAGTATGTAAGACACTGGAGGTAATTGTTCCACCCTATTCGGTACCGGTGACACTTCAGCTGGAGCACTGTGTACAATTCTGGGCACCACGCTTTAGGAAAGATGAGGTCAGATTGGACCGAGACCAGAGGAGAGCAACAAAAATGATAAAAGGTTTAGAAAATCTGACCTACTTGGAATGGTCAAACAAACTGGATGTGTTTAGTCTTGAGAAAAGAAGACTGAGGGGTGACCTGATAACAGTCTTCAAATATGTTAAGGGCTGTTGTAAAGAGGACAGTGATCTGTTGTTCCCCGTGTCCACTGAAGTTAGGACAAGAAGTAAGGGCTTAACCTGCAGCAGGGAAATACAGGTTAGATATTAGGAAAAGCTTTTTAATGATAAGGATAATTAAGGACTGGAATAGGCTTCCAAGGGAGGTTGTGGAATCCCTGTCATTGGAGATATTTAAGAACTGGTTGGACAAACACCTGTCAGGGATGGTCTAGGTTTACTTGGTCTTGTCTCAGCATAGGAGGCTGGATTTGATAATTTTTCAAGGTCCCTTTGAACCCTACAGTTCTATGATTCTATAATGCTAGTTTTCTCTTGTTTCTATAAACCACCCGGCTATTCACTGTGGATCTTTATATATATGTATCTAATGCCGGAATACATGTTAAGGTCAGTTTATAGAAATTACTGATCATCGAGACAATAACAGGGAAAAAAGTCTCATTGTGTAAAGCTAAAAAATTCCTAATGGTTACATAAGACAACAACAAAGGAGCTTGTACTGTCTTTCTCTTTCATAGAAAAGTCTATGACTCTGCATACAACAAATCCATGAAGGTTTGAACACTAACTGCAGAACATGTTGGCAATCAATGCACCCCTCTTGCAACCGGTGATGGATTTTCTATAGATCTTATCACTAGGCAGAACAGAAATGAGATGCAATATGTTTCTTCCACAGACAAGAACTGCAGCTTTTAAATTCTGTGCCTTGAATTTTTGACTCTTTTTCACTTGCTTTGCTAGTCTGGTGATGCTATCAACTTCATGAGCGCTTTTGTTTAGGGTTTATTTTTCCTCCTCTCGGTGTTTCCTTTCACACTTTGGCTGAATTTAAATGAAGTTTTCTGTCTGCCAAAAGCAGTCCTATAACTAAACAGCACCTCTGCAAAACTTCATTTAAACATTAAACAAAAACACTGGGATAACCAAAGCTTGTCATTTGGGGATGTACAGTATGTTTCAGTATGCTCTGGTTTCTCCAGACACAAGTACAGTGAAGAGGCCGAGCTGGCACTGGTGAAGTTTACTGCTCTCCCATCTCCTGAGGGGGCACAGTGATGAGGAGATGCCCTGGCTAAAGGGGAGCAAATCAACCAGCTTTCCTAGCGCCAGAGCAATTCTGTGTGTTTTAGGTCCTTTAAAGGTGCTGCACCCCTTGTTTGGGTTGCAAAAATCACATGATAGTCTCTGAAAGTTCTAGTGGCTATTGTTACTTGTTCATTCAGAGCAACTTCAGAGACTAAGCGCTGGTCTATGCTACAAACTTATGTCAGTATAACTACATCGCTCAGGGGTGTGGAAAATCCACACCAACCTCACCCCCTGTGTAGACAGCGCTATTTCAATGGGAGAGCGTCTTCTGTCAATATAGCTACTGCCTCTCCAGGTGATGGAGTACCTACATCGACAGGAGCTCTCCCATTGGCATAGTAGTGTCTTCACTACGCGCTACAGCGGGGCAGCTGCACTGGTACAGCTGCAGCACCATAAGTGTAGACAAGCCCTAACTAATAATTAGAGCTAATGGGAAGATTCCCATTGATTTCCGTGGACTTTTGTATCATCTCCAAAGGCCAGAATCTGCATCCAATATTCACAGTGAGTAATACTTTCTCCATGAATAACCCCTCTGATTTCAATGGAACTATTCACCTGGTAAAGTATTACTCAATGTCAAGTTTGCAGGTTCTGGTTCAAAGTAATTATACTGAGATACTGGAATCTTTTCCAACCAAATGATCTTTTTTTTTTAATTATTTTTTTTTTCAAAAAAAATAACCAACATTGTTAATTTTTTTTGTTATTTTTCAAAAACCATCATGCCTTTCATTCAATCCCCCCCCCCAAAAAAACCTTTATATATATTTGTTTTAATTTTTCATTTTTCAAACTAGGTTTTCACTAAGTGAAAAATACAGAAAACCATTTTGATACTGTTTTTGATATTTTGTTCAATAAAAATTGTGGGGAGAGGGTTGAAAAAATGAAAAGAAAAAGGGGTCCATTTCAAACTCTACAACGTCTTAAATTTTGAAATGTGTCATGAAACTAAATTTTCATTTTCTGATCAGCTCTAATTTAAACCTTTCTAGCAACCTCTTCATATCTTAGTTGCTTGTGAAGCTCACACTGGAACAGACCTTCATTAAGCCTTATTCTGTTGTTGGTTTTTTATGACAAATGCTTAAGCTGGGAAGACAAATGCATTAGACTCTCCTGGATCAAGCATGCCATCAACCATCCACCGAAAAGTTACATCAGAATAAAGCCATTTCTAAACTTTGTTCAAAGTGAAGGCTGTCAGCTGAGGCCCTGCTACTCTCATGAAAGTGGGGGGAAACCACTTAAAATCAGGAAGCTACACTATGTGCAGATTATGAAACTGAAACGAATGCATCTTTTGCCAGCTGGTTTCACACCCCCAGTTGGCAATCCACACAGGTTTGGAGGGGAATTAAATCAATTTTTCAGCGGAACTAACTATTTTTGTTATCATATAGATTCCATGAGCTATGCTTTGGGGCTGTCAAGACAGGCAGACAGCTGCATGAGGGGTGGACAGAGAGAGAGGATGATGGAGATGAAATCACCACCTCCACTGACTCTGCAGGAAGAAATGCACTTTGGGATCCCATCCACAACAGTTCTTCAACCTGGCTTGATTTTTGAATAGGCCTCACGAGAGGCCAGTCATGGCCTTCCACTGAACAAGGCATGTAAAAAGTCACCTGACGTGGGTATTGCTTCAAATAAGAATTTCTTATGTCTTCCAGGCTTTAATTACATGTTTTTTACTTCTTTCGCACTTGGAGCTGGGATTGCTTTGGACAAAATGAGATAGATAAATAAAGAGAAATATTGTCTCTCTAAAAAATGGGCAAGGGAGAAGAGTTGGGAGCACAAAGGATCTGCCTAGACACTAGCCTGGAAATCAGCTGATAGGCTTGCGATAAAATGTGTTCATGATGGCAGAAGTTTCTTATCACTACATGAGGTGCAGTTATATTGCTATTCCTTGTTCTTAAAAATCACCTGCCCTCTAGGACCATTAAGTGTTATTAGAGTGGAAATGGAGTTGTATCAGTTTTTGGTCAGGAATTGCAGCTTTACTTCAGAACTGATGACTTAGCTCTTAGCATTATCAGTAAAGGGCCCTCAAAGCACAATGCAGCAACTGATTTTCCAACATGCAGAGCAAATCCATGCTGTGTATTGTAGGACAGGATCGTGTTTTAAGTTGTGTAATAAGTGAAGGACTAAATATCTTCTGGCAATCGGGCATTTGTTTTCTGGCATGTCTTCATGGGAAGTTCTGGAATAATGACTGTGGATACTGCTGTTTCTCTTTGGTGTTTCCCAACCCTCAATGGATTATGGGTGAAATTCAGCCCTGTGCAGAGGGCCAGAACAACACCTATGCATCAGGTAAGTCTGATTTAAGTCCTGTTTTGATTAGTTAAGTAGTGCATAGCCTCTATACAGGGGTGATTCTTTCTTCCTGTCAGTAATAATTACAGTAGACATGATTTGAATTTTTGGCTTAACCCTCTTAGTCAGGATTGGTTTGGGTCCAAGTTCCATTTGATCTGAATCACTAAGCTCTAGGGATGTTTGGATAAGAGGTTCCGGTTGCACAATCAATGTTCAAGGCCATTTGGGTAAAAAGTTCTGGCTGTGAATCACATATAATTTGTAAGTGTTGTTGTAGCCATGTTGGCCCCAGGATATTAGAGAGCCAAGGTGAGTGAGGTGATATCTTTTATTAGATCATCTTTAGTTGGTGAGAGAGACAAGCTGAGGAAGAACTCTGTGCAGCTTGAAAGTTTCTCTCACCAACAGAAGTTGGTCCAATAAAAGATATTACCTCACCCGGCTTGTCTCTCTAATATAGTTTGCAAATGATGCTTTAGTGGAGCATGGTACTATTGGCCAGAGAAAATTAGAGAATGTGCACAGTGATGATTATAGAGCCAAACTAGAGATTAGTATCTGTATGCTACAAAACACCAGACAGTGTTAGAACCAGACATCTCTAACGGCTAACCAGCACCAACACTATAATACTCCCAACAGCCTAAGTACTGGTGTGACCCTGTGGCTCAGAAGAGCAGTTCTAGATGCATGTGTGGTACTGAAGCTAGGAAAGTCAATGCATTGCCATGTTAAAGACTGGTTTATTACAAGCAAAATGCTGCATGCATTTTGTCATGTGGAAATATCACCGCTGAAGACTACTGATAAGGAAGCAGCAAAATCACTGGGGAGAGAACTAAGTAGGAGCCTGAAAACATCTCTGAAAAAAGAGAATGAGAGAGAGAGAAGGAGACAGAGATGTTCATAGAAATCCTTTTGTAGCTGTCTTTTTGAACTCTGTCTTCAAGACTACACTAATGTATTCATCAGAAAAGGTTCACAAACATGCTGAATCTATATTTGTAGATTTATAAGTTATTGAATAATACAGAGAAGAACGTAAGTCAGTTGTACACAACTTTCGTTGCGCCATGGGTCACAATCGTAACTTTCCAGGACCTAGGGGCTAGTGAGGTGCACACCTAATCTGGATACATATTACCATACATTTACACAGGAACTAAATCAGAGATGAATGTGCACAGTTATTATAATTGTGTATTTACAGAGTGTGGACAGAACTTTACAAAACACATAGGAACACAAAATATATTTTGAGGGCTGTAGCGTAAGACTGGCACTGTTTCTCTGAAACCTGCTTCTGGATGACCACACTTATCTTTGAGAGGGCCACATGCATTAAACAATGCAGGCTTGAGTCTGTCAGGTGACCGCAGAGTGTTGATTTGTTCAGATTCATAACAGAAAAGATCTGATCTTCCAAAGAGGTACCCATAACTATTACACAATTCTGGATCTGTCCTGTGGATGGACCACGTGAGTTTGCATGGCTGGAGAGCAGGAATCTTGAATTCTTACTGTCTTGGCAAAAGCTATGTCTTTCCTTCAGCCTTTTCTTTTCCTTCATCTACCTGAACTCCATTTCCCAACACTATTGTTGGTTCTTCCTCTCTCTCTTTCCACCCCTCACATTAGCAGAGAGGGGTTACATATTATCACACCTTTTCATGCATTTTCTGGTGCTGATTAACCATTTACCCACTGGAATCAGCATTTCTGGATATGGGGTAGGTGAAAGACAGATTGGCCCAAGGCAGCAACAGTGACTGTCACACTGCTGTTGTCTTGAATGACAGGGGTCTTGAATGACACTCCATACAGAAAAGACAAGGACAATTAATTTCACACCCCAAAAGATGGAATACTGGTGCAAAGGGTCACTTGCACAATGGCCATACACCATTTTATTCCTAAAGAAAGAACCCAAAGAGAGATCTTTAAGTCTCAGGAAAGATGTGGACAAATTGGAGAAAGTCCAGACAAGAGTAACAAAAATGATTAAAGAAAACTTGACTTATGAGGGAAGATTAGAAGAACTGGGTTTGTTTAGTCTGGAGAAGAGAAGACTGAGGGGAGATGTGATAACAGTTTTCAAGTAATAAAAGGTTGTTACAAGCAGGCGGGTGAAAAATTGTTCTTCTTAACCTCTGAGGATGGGACAAGAAGCAATGGCCTTAAATTGCAGCAAGGGCAGTTGAGGTTGGACATTTGGAAAAACTTCCTGTCAGGGTGGTTAAGCACTGGAATAAATTGCCTAGAGAGGAGTGAAATCTCCATCACTGGAGATTTTTAAGAGAAGGCTAGACAAATACCTGTCAGGAATGGTCTAGATAATAGTCCTGCCATAAGTACAGGGGACTGGACTAGATGACCTCTTGAGGTCCCTTCCAGTCCTAAAATTCTATAATCTGTGGACAGGCGTGCACTGTCTCCGCCCAGAAATGAATGTGGTCACTAGTGCTGTGACTTCAGTAAATAAAGGCTGGTGCAGTTGTACATTGCAATACACAACTCTGATCTCACAGATATCATTAACTATTGAGTAAGTTACCCATTTACCCCTGTACAACTAAACCTCCTCTCAGGACCACCTCCACCACTCACTTCCTGACTTGCGACCATTTCAAAGTGCCTCCAGTACAGTTCACTTCAACCTTTAAAGAAGGAAAATTAAAGGACTTGCTGAAGTTTCTGTTTACTTAAGATGTCCAGCAGCAGAGAGATGGCTGTCCTAAGTTCACTTTATTCAGTTTATAGAATGTTGGTGTGATGTATGAAAAGTATGGCTGACTCCCAAGCCTGGTCATATGCCTGATATCAACAACATCCATTGTGCTATACAATATTTACCCAGACACATTGTCCTGCTTTGACACACAGAATCTACTGATGCAGCCACAGGGCTGTTCTAATTTATAATGGCTAGAATAGTTCCCAAGGTGCCTTTCTTCCAGTGGGGACTGATGTCATGCATCACCAATGGTGATTTTAGTGATCAGGCCCTAAACTGAAGTGAGTAACCTGCACTCATTCCTTGGGCACTAACATGGATTCATGGTATTTATGGATTCTTCTATGTACCAAAGTATGTCAGTATCCTTTTCAAAGGGGTTGGACCTTTGGGATTCAATAAATGAGCCACTATATATGAGAGGGAAGGGCAAAGGGATAGCATTTGTTTTTAGATAAGCAGTGCGGTATGGGTGAATCCTTACAATGTTGCTGGTTGAGCTCTGCTGTTCTATTCAATAACTGAAGTTAAACAGACAAAATGTCAGCGCAGGTTAGGCTAGAAAACACAGAATTTTCTCCACTGAGATTGAAGTGTCATTAAAGGAGAGCAAACATGTAAATTTCAACAGCTCTGCTGAATACTCTCAGTGGAGAGGAAATTAAAAAATGATCATTGCAAGGTTCAATAGAATGTAAATACACTAATAATTACACAATAACGCATTGTATGTGACTTCTGTATTAATGCCACCTGAATTTATCATGAGCCCATTGGACCAATGAATATTCAGTGTGTGCTATATCTTTGTGTAAATATTGTATCACACAACTAGGTGTCATTGTTATCAGGCAGGCAGGCTGCTCATACATCACCCCAATCTTTCCATAATCACTAAGTAAAGCAAGGGCAACTAGAACAACCATAACTCTGCTGCTGTCTACAGTAAGCAAACTTACCCAAGTGCCTTTATTTCCCATGGGCACTTATAGCTCTTGGCCATCAAAATCCAGCTTCCCAGTTTGTTGAATCTTGGGCACTAAGGACCTGAGCCAAAATCCACTCACGTTAATGGAAAGACTCCTGTTGATTTTCTCTGCCTTTGGATCATGCTCTAAGAGCATGATTCTGATCTCACTGATACTGGGCATAAATCAGGAGTAACTTCACTCAAATCAATAGTGTTATACTAATGTAAAAGCAGTGTAAGTGAGTGTGACGGGCTAGGTCCCCTGTCCGGGATGCCACCTGATGTACTGGGGTTTCACTGAGCCTCCCTGCTCCATTGGCCTGAGTTCCCTCTCCCTGTTTTGCTGAATCAGGCTCGCCGGCCTCTGGCAGCACACACAGGTAGGGATGCACCAGCTGTAGAATCACACAGAGTCTGCAAACAGCTCTCTATGGGAAGATTCAGCTAGGAAATTTCCCAGCACTCCGGTGCATCTCCCCACTGGATACCCAAGATAGTATTGTCTTGTGTTATAGAGAAATCTATACAGCGTAAGTTCATAAATTCACCCCTCACTCAATGTGGAGGAAGATATGCACAGCTTCTTGCACCTCCCCCCCCCCAGTTATAAATAAATTGCACAAACTGGGTTTTATAATAAAAAAAAAGAGTTTATTAACTACAAAAGGCAGATTTTAAATGATTATAAGGCCTAGCAAACAGATTAAAGCAGATTACCAAGCAAATAAAACAAAACATGCATTCTAAGCTTACGATCTCAAAGAAATTGGTTACAAGTAGCCATTTCTCATCCTAAATGTTGTTTTGGGGCAGGTTGCAGAAATTCTTGAAGGTTAGCTACTCTGCTTGCAGCTTAAATCTTATTCACAGACCAGATCCCTTTTCCAGCCTGGGTTCAGTACTCCTCCCCTTTTCCTTTGTCCTTGCTCCTTAGGTGTTTCCAGCAGTCTTCCTGGGTTGGGAATTCAGTGAAGAGTGAACCAAGATCAACTTACGCCCCAGCCTTAAATAAGATTTACATAAGGCAGGAATCTTTTGTTTCCCAGACCCTTCCAGTGGAAAAATACCAGCTCAAGATGGAAACCTGTACCAGGTTACATGATCACCTGAACTCGTAGTGTAAAAGCAGCTACCCAGGAAGCCTCTCAGGAAGGAGAGAGATTAGTATCTTCCAAGTCTTATTGTTTCTTCCTAATGGGTCATCAAGGCTGATGGCCTGCTGTCAGGTGGGAGTTTCCCAAGTACACACACAGTTGTAATTGTTACATAGTCAATATTCCTAACTTTAGAAACAGAAATGATACATGCATGCAAATTGGATAATCACATTCAGTAAATCATAACCTTTCCAATGATATCTCACATGACCATCTTGCATAAACCATATCTTAGTTATGCCATAGTCATATCATAACAATATTTCTATGAAGAATATGTAGTCTAACGTCACAGTGAGATCATCATGAGGCCTTAAAAATTCCATGCTAGACATTTTGAGTCAATATCCCCTTTAGTGCTATGAATAAACAGTTCTTTGTAGAGATACATTTCTGTAAATCTTTAATTTTATACTAATTCCAAAAATAATTGTCTCTAGAAGCACAACTATCTTTTGTATTATGTTGCCATAATTAATACAGTGTCTGCAGTGCTATATAAAAGCAGTGTTGACACACTATAAGGCTTGCTGGACATAGATATTCTTATCTTTGAACTTGTTCCCCCAAATTACTCAGTTGCTCCATCATAGGTTGCAAGTCTCAGCAGCAAAGTAATTAAAGTTCTTCTCATTACTCATCACCACCAAGGAACACTAAGGGCTTGTCTATATGGATAAATTGACAGACAGAGCTGTTCTGGAATAATTATTATGCCATAGCTACTCTGGAATAACATCCTGCATTGGCATTTCTTTCCCACAATAAAAGTGACTTTTTTCGGCAACTAAAACTCTGCATTGGAAGTAACCACATAATTGCATACATCATTTCATATGGTCAAAGGCAAAATGGCCCAAACCGTGTTATTGGTATTCAGGTAAAACGCCCATTAACTATAATGGAATTTTGTGTTTGTAAACCTGAGAAAGGGCAGCAGGTTCTGGACCCATAGTTGTTTAGTTAGATTACTGGTGCTTCTAAACTTAAGCTAACATAGTGCAATGGAATACAGTGATTATATATCATCACTCAAGGACTCCTAAAGGCAATGCATATGATATACAAATGGAAGCTATAATCTGAAATGCCACAAATCCTTTAGGAGGATTATCCCTGTTATCTCATATGGTATCAAAGAATTACATGTAATATAGACACATAAATAGCTTAGCCACAGAAAGAGCCTTTGAACAAAAACCAGCAAATAGGGAGTTGTACGTTTCCATGCTGGGAAAATGGTGTTCAGATTAGAGATGGACCTGAAGCAAAATCCAAATCAGACACCCTTCCCACCCACCAAACTCCCCTTCCCCAAAAAACTTTCCATATAGCCCCTGGGGCCTGACTCTGCACTGCCCTACACCTTATATAGTCATTTACATCTGAGGGCAGAATGCTACTATTCCAATTTGGTAGCATTTCACCCACTTTTTATAGTTGTAAATGACTACACAAGGTGCCAGATAGTTGAGAATCAGGCTCTAAATCTGCATAAATGCTGAACCAAACCCTGGGTTTGAATACCCTGAACTAAGGGCAAGATCAGATCAAATCAGATGAACTGTGGGGCTCGGCTGCATCTCTACTGTCATTGCACAACAAACTGTAGCAAAGTTGTTAAGAATGTATAAGCCTGATGCCAATGTTGCTTACACTGGCATAACACAAGATAGCTTCACTGAAGTCAATGGAGTTACACCACTGTGAGATCAAAATCAGGCAGAATCAGGTTTTTTTATGTAAACTGAACATCATCATGTACATTTTGCATTAGATCACATAGGGATCCAGTTTCTTTACCATGTTGAATCTGACATTGTAGCAAAAAACAAATGTCAAGAGAATCCCTTGCGTAACTCAATGTGTATATGGTATAGGACTACATCTTGTAGTTGTCCACTAGCTCAAGTAGTAAAGGTAAAGCAAACGTGATCCAAAATATGTAAGATCATAGCAAGGTTAGAATCACAGACCCTAGATGTTAAAAATGGAAAAGAATGTAACAATCTAAGGTTATTCCTACTGTACAGTATTGCTAGGGCTGGTTGGAAAGTTCTAGATGAAACATGTTCCCATTGGAAAATGGGATTTTGTCTACATATAAATTTTCTGTGAGAAAATATTAATGTCAGTGGAATTTTTTTGCCAGGAAAGTCTAAACAAACATGTTTCATTTCAATCCAAAATTTTATGTTTCAGTTTGTCAACCTGAAACTAAGTATTCAGCTTGACATGAATCTCTGGGACACAACTGCCACAGTGACTCATGCAAATTCTAGCGCTGGGTCCTGCATAGGGCTGCCAATTTTGGTTGGATGTATTCCTGGAGATTTCATCACATGACACAATCTTTAATTAAAGATCAAACTTTAATTCCTGGAGACTCCAGGCCAATCCTGGAGGGTTGGCAACCCTAGTCCTGCATAACCCCATTCTCCCATAGGGGCCCCACTCCCCAGCTCAGCTCCATTTCCCACCATGCACAGCAGGCTCATTCTGTATCTGAGCTGCTCTGGAGCATCATGTTTGTTCAATGGTTCCATCCAGTTTGGAATGAAAACAAATGTTGAAATATCACAATTTGCCAAAGGACAGAAACTCAATTTTTCAACCAGATCTAATTATTTCATATGTCCAATCTAGTTTTAAAAAGGCTAAGCACCTCCCTCGGAAGACTATTCCACGTGGCTTGGTCCCGCTCCGGCTGGGGCCACACCACATGGCTCTGCCCTGCTCCAGCACTCTAGCCAGGGCACTGGGTCGAGGGGCCACACCACGTGGCTCCCAGAAGCCATGGCATGGCCCCACTCTGGCTCCTATGCGTTCCACTGGGAGCTGCAGGGGCGGTGCCTGCGGACAGGGCAGCATGCAGAGCCACCTGACTGCGCTTCTGCATAGGAGCTGGAGAAGGGGCACGCCACTGCTTCCGGGAGCCGCTTGAGGTAAGCGCTGCTCGGAGCCTGCACCCCCTGAGCCTCTCCCCACACCCCAACCCCCTGCCCCAGCCCTGATTCCCTTCTTGCTCTCCAAACCCTTTGTTCCCAGCACTGAGTAGCCTCTGCACCCCAAACTTCTCATCCCCAGGCCCACCCCATAGCCCGCACCCCCAGCTGGAACCTGCACCCCTTCCTGCACCCCTTCCTGCACCCCAGCCCCAGCCCTGATCCCCCTCCTGCCCTCTGAACTCTTCTGTCCCAGCCCAGAGCACCCTCCTACACCCCAAACTCCTCATCCCCAGACCCACCCCTGAGCCCGCACCCCCTCCCACACCCCAATCCCAATTTTGTGAGCATTCATGGCCTGCCATACAATTTCTATTCCCTCCTCGGACCAATAAGTGTGCCCACCCCCTGCCCTAAGGGTACGGCTACACTGCAATCTGACGTATGATGCAACTAGGGTAGCCATATCTATGCTAGTATTGCTAAAAATATCAGTGTAGATGTAGTGGCACAGCCTTCAGTGTGGGCATACAAGCCTTCTGCGGACTTCCTCACAGTGATGAAGCTGCTGCATCTACTCTTTTATTTTTAGCTGTGCTAGTGCTGGTAAAGGTATACCCATCTGTGCTGCCATCACACTTCGGCTTACAGTCTAGCCATACCCTAGGACTCCTACCTAGGGTATCTGCAGCCGTCTTTGCCCGGCTATCCTAAGAAGTCATTTTATTTTACTTAAAAGCCATGTGTGAGTGTTTATGAGGAATCTTACCAGGGCAAGAATCTTTTTGGAAGCTGGCGTTTGGAGTGACAGCAACTTTTGCCTCTGAGCTTGTAGTACACACGTTGGAATATCAGATATCAAAACATGTTGGTGTAGCACATGCAGAGTTGCCATGAAGTGGGGCTGGTTATTAAGGTCTGGAACATAAAGCAAAATAATAAAATGCAGCTCCCCTCGTGTAATGATTTGTATTTGTACATAGAGAAAATAAGGTATGTGAGTCTTTTGCCATGGTAGTGGCATTTCATTCTCCCCTGCAATCTGAACACTTATGTGAAAAATCTGTTCTGCCCTTTGGGATGTGACAGGGGACTCAGGTATGGTTATTACTAGAATGTTAAGTAGTTGTGTTCCAACTTGCATGACTAGAACTATTCTGGCATTCATATGCTTCACATGAAAAATCAGCATTTGAAGGGCACACTATAAAAAAATATTTTTACTAATTATGCATGTTCTGAGATTCATTGGGTCTAATCCTGGCCCTATTGAAGGCAAGGGCAAAACTCCTATTAACTTCCATGGGAGCAGGATTTCACCCATAGATTTTAAGACCAGAAAGGGAGTGGGGGAGGGGGTGTTGTTATGAACTGCCCTTCCTCTTAGAGCAATTCAATTAAGTTTGAGAGACCAGGTGGATTTTAACCAGGTATTGAAAACCAGAATAGAAGCCAAATGAATGATCCCAGGCTACAGTACAGCAAGTAAAGCAAGTAGTCCCACTCCCTGCTGGGTTGTCTGGTGAGGCATATTGATTACGGGCAGACAAATCTTCCTCACAGTTCTGAAACTTACATCCACCAGCCTGAGTTTTCTAGCCTCGGCCTCTGTGTGAGGGTGAATTGGGTTGGGAATTTTGAACAAAATGGTTCAGCCATTTGTGAGTGAGAAAAGAGTGTGACAAAAACTCTTTAACCCATACTCTCTTGCTCTCTATATATGCATATAGAAACCTTGTTTGAACAATGCTTAGTGCTGAGATGGGTGAAAGTTGTCAGAGAAATTGCCCTCATCAGACAGGAGTGTCTTTGAATATTACAGTGAAAATTTGTTTTGCTTGAAGCCTTTGAAAAATCACATTGTGCATGCATTGTAGTTTTTCACAACCTGCCTCTTTCAGGACCTGGTCAAAAGCCCATTGACGTCAATTCAAGTCTTCCCATTGACTTCAGTCATCTCTGGATCAGGACGTCATTACACAGTAAATTACACATGCAATGGGGCAATGTTCAAGAAGTAATTCCAATTTTTATTTGTTTGTAGATGCCATTTTTTCTGACGCTCTAGCACTGTCTTATCAATGTTATACTGTTCATAGATATATGTCTGCTGGTATAGAGGCCAGGGTATATTCACTGTTACTGCATAAGCTGCAAGAAGGGCATAGACTAATGTTCCATAAACTGAAAGAATTCCCTGGATTCCCCACAGCAATGAGTACAGAATTTAAATTAGGAGCAATGGCAGAGTTCCCAAATGCTGGTATACCAGGTTGTGGTTTTCATTTTCATCAGTCAGTTCAGTTTTATATTCAGTGTTTTGAATTGCAACGGAAATCCGCAAGTGATGACCTTAAATAATACGTGAATCTGGTTTTTGGCGTTTGTTCCTTACATTGTTATGGTTGAGTCATTTACAGTAGCTAAGGCAAATGTCGTTTCTTACCAAAGGCTGAGTAGGTTGCACAATATTCTAAGGACATTTGCCTAAATGATGTCAGAATGGTAAATGACCAGTAAAGTTTCCATTAAAAATCTGGAACACATACAGGATGTGAATGTCTTTAATTGAGTTCCAAGAACCCACAATGCTGTGGGAACCTGGCATTAAAATACACAAGCTGAACTTTGTATGCAACTTCCCCCTATTTGGGAATTTGTTAAGGGGCTGAAAAGCACACTGTGATTTCAGGATCCAGTGAGAGAATAGCTAATTGCTGGCTCGGTCCCCTCTCTACACAGTATAGCATATTAAAGGACCATGATCAAAGAATTGCAGGTGTTACTGTGGACAATGAGAATGCAAGTATGGTGATTGCTTTCAGGATATACTATATAACGTTTCATTTAGCTGTATGTTATTTTGAGTGACGTGGCTAATACATGTATTGCTGAAGTAGAAACAAAGTGGCTTTTGGCTTCTCTGTCTCATCTTTATTAATTATTATTATTAATTTATATTTTGATAATCCAAAAGTGTGCTAGGAACCTCATAACACAAATAAAGGCATGGTCTGTGTACTGACATGCATACAAGCTAAAAGTTGCCTGTATTTGTAGCTACATATCCTTGTGATACCCTTTTTGGGGATGAAATCTGTGCTCATGGGGTGTAATGAGTGAAATGTATGTAATGAGATCTTTTATGGGAAAGACCTGGCTGATGAAATGGCCTCAATGACACAACATGGAACCCTCCTGGCAAGACTAGAGAGAGCTTAATTAAGCTCAATGGTGAATTGTAGAGAGAGAGAGAGAGTGTGTGTGTATAGAATTAAGGCAAGTACAAAAAATATTTTTAATTAGACTCTGACATTCCTGGCACTCCTCAAGCAAACCCTCTCGCAAGTGGCATGTACAACTGATAGCTCACAACAGACACACAAACAGCTGACCAGATGTGTGGGTTTGGCAGTTGAGCAAATATGGGCTTGGGGGTCTGCTTGTTAGCTATAGAAACTTTTTTATTATTATTATTTTAGCAGGGTTGAAGCCACAGTTACTGTGGGGATTTGTAACCAAATTCTTTGGGTTGCATTTTGGATGACTGATATGATAACACCTAGCACAAATTCTTGGTAATCTTGTTGGCACTGCAACCAGAGAAGGTCAAGCACTGGGCCAAGACTCAGACAAAAGTGATGGAAGAACAGGTTAAAATGGGGCAAAAAGACTGATAGTAACAGAAATGAAAAATGACACTTTGCACCTTGGGATGGTGCTTGTCAACCAAGAATCTTAAGGTGCTTTCTAAAATTTAACAAAATAAGCTGAGAACCCTTGCAAGGTTAGTAATGTATTACTATATCCTTTTGATAGATGAGACTTAGGCCTGGTCTACACTGTGTGTGGGGGGGAGAAATCGATCTAAGTTACGCAACTTCAGCTACGTGAATAACGTAGCTGAAGTTGACGTACTTAGATCAACTTACCGTGGTGTCTTCACCATGGTGAATCGACTGTTGCCGCTCCCCCATCGACTCTGCCTGCACCTCTCGCCGAGCTGGAGTACAGGAGTCAATGGGAGAGCACTCGGGGATCAATTTATCGCATCTAGAATTGATGCGATAAATCGATCCCCGATGGATTGATCGCTGCCACCGATCCAGCCAGTAGTGAAGACATACCCTTAGAGGTTAAGTGGCTTGTCCAAAGCATCACAGTGTGTCAATGGTGCAGTCAGTAGGAAAATCCAAAAGTCCTGAAAACTGCTACTCTAACTACAAGTTGACACTGTAGTATCAAGACACAAACCCAACTTCCTTCTTCTTGAAGAACATGTGGCAAAAGGACCTATCCTGGAAATACAGCCGTTAATGAAGTAATGAATGAACACAGTGTGTTTCACAAATTCTTTGACATCTGCTTTTACTGATGTCATAATGTGTTTAGTTGTTAGTATTGTTATTTAGTATTATATAGCAGAAGCCAAACGTGTACTAAGTTCTTCCCAAAACAGAAAGATGACATAATGCCAGCTTTGAGGAACTTACTAGCTAAATTAGACATGACATAACAAGGGGGTGAGAAAAAGGGGGGACCAGGCTAGGTACAGAGAGTTTTCTGCAAGGTTAGCTTATTGAAACAACCCTACAGTTCCTTGACTAATGGAGAGCTAATTAAAACTGGATAGGACAAAACACACTATTGGGAACAATCATTTTTAACCAAATTCTTCCCTGATGAAACTCTATTTACTTCAATGGGATTACTCCAGGGATGAATTTGGCCTGATAACCTAATAAGTCTTTTCTGTCTCTAATTTCTATGGTCTTATTGTAAGACGCAGAGCAAGAAATGTCACGCCTGATTTTTAGAAATTCTGAGCAACCAAAACTCCTATTGAGGTCAGTGGGAACTGCAGGTACTCAGTACCTCTGAAAATCAAGCCCACATTAATTTGTAAATGTTTTATTGTGAGGTTGGCTTCTGTAGAAGACAACCACATGTGTAGAGAGAGACTCTATATTCAGATCCTAAGCTTTTTGGGGGGCAGGGACCCTTTCTTACTATGTGTGTTTATAGTGCCCGGCACAGATCTCTGCAGGGGCAGCTAGATGCGAATGTAACCAAATTATCTGACAACAACAGTAATAAATTCATAGTATCTGCATTCGTGGGGTCGTGGAGAATGTTTATTTACCCGGGACAGTTGCGATCACAGACAGCATGTAGAGGTCCTGGGATTTTCTAAATGCAATGTCCATCTAATTTTTCATGTCCATGGTTTCCACCTGATCTGGACTGTAAGATATTTCAAGTCCACCATGTTCATTGTGTTTGTGAACTTATCAAATTTGCTTTTTTATTAGCCTACAAAAGCCATGTTTGGAGACAGTCTAATATAAAAATTAATGCATCTTAGTCACAAATCCAGAAGCAGATTAAGATTTATTTGGGCCCTGGGCACAAAAAACTTTTGGGCCCACTCCCTGCTCCTCAACTTCTCCCAGGCCCTGCCCCCTGACCTGGCCTGATGTCGGGCTGTGGTAAGAGTTGCACAGGGAACCTGGGCTGCTGTGGGGAGTCTCAGACCCTCCACTTGCCCTGGAAGGTGCGCCCTGGGCGGTCAGGGACACAGGACAGGGGCTGCTTTCGGGCACCCTAGCACCGCGCCCAGGGATCTGGGGCTCCCTAGGCCTCTTACTACAGCCTAGGTTGACCATATGTCCCATTTTGGCTGGGACAGTCCCCTTTTTAAGCCCTGCACTGGACGTCCCAACTTTTTTTGGCAAAACTGTGCATTTGTCCCATTTTCTCTTGCCAACTGACCATCAGTTGCCAACTGACCATCAGTGACCATTTGTCTCATTTGCTCTTGCCAACCATCAGTTGGCAAGAGCAAATGAGACAAATTGCCACTTTTTGCCAAAAAGGGGAGGGGGGGGAGTGGGTCAGCCCTGTGCTGGGTCAGCCCTGTGCTGGGGAGGAGTGGGACTCGGGCCAGCTCCACACCATGGGAGAAAGGAGAGAAGGTCTTGGGCTGGCTCCATGCCTAGGGTTAACATTCATCCGGATTTTCCCGGACATGTCCGGCTTTTTGGATTAAAAATAGCATCCAGGGGGAATTTGTAAATAGCTACAAATGTCTGGGATTCCCCCCCATGCAAAGCGCGGCAGGGTGCAGGAAATTCAGCCGCTCGTATGGGGCTCCGGCAGCCAGAGCCCTTCCCCCGCAGCTTCAGATCAGCTTCCAGAGTCCAGCCCAGCCAATGTAGAGCTACTCCCCTTCCCTCCCCTCCCTCCCTGCATTCTCAGATTGCCGGCCGGCCGGGCCATTCACATCGGGTCTCAGCAGCTCCTCCTCCTCCCCCCCTTCTCCTCCTCCCCTGCTCCCCAGCGCCCCGCTCCAGCAGCACTGTGCGGGGGCAGGGACCGGGTTGTGTGTTGCACTGGGGAGCGCAGCCACGTGTCGGGCTCCGCGCGGAGCCCGACATGCTGTTCTGAGCGGCAGGGTAAGGGGGCCAGGGGGCTGGAGAAGGGGCAGGGGGTTTCTGGAGGGGGCAGTCAAGGGACAGAGAGTAGGGGGGATTAGATGGGTCAGGGGTTCTGGGGGGGGGCTGTAGGGGCGGGGGTGTGGAGAGGGGTCGAGGCAGGCGGGGAGCAGAGGGGGTTGGATGGGTTGGGAGTTCTGGGGGTCCTGTCAGTGGGCAGGGAGCAGTTGGATAGGGTGTAGGAGTCCCGGGGGTCTGTCTGGGGGCGGGGGTGTGAATATGGGGTGGGGGTGTGGATAAGGGTCGGGGCAGTCAGGGGACAGGTAGGGTCCTAGGGGGGCAGTTAGGGTGGGGAGGTTCTCAGGAGGGGGCAGTCAGGGGCCAAGGATCAGGGGGGGGTTGGAGGTTCTGAGGGAGGCAGTCAGGGGGTGGGAAGTGGGAGGGAGTGGATGGGGGCAGGGCAGGGGTGGGGCTAGAGCAGGGCTCCCTCCCCCCACAGTGTCCTCTTTTTTGATTGTGGAAATATGGTAACCCGATCCATGCCGGGGGTAGGTGCAGGGAGCAGGGCTCTGACCAGCGGCTCCACTTGTGGGGGAGGGGAGACGGGGAGAGAGGGATTTTGGTAAGTGAGTGGGCCAGTTCTTGGGGGGGGGGTTAGGGTGGGGAGGGGATGAAATCTGCTCACCACCATAGCTGGATTTGGGCTTCCTTCTGGCCTGGCCAGGGGGCGAGGCCTCAGGGGGAAGAGGAGGAGTAGGACAGAGGGGCCCCGAGTGAAGGGAGAGGAGGACCAGGAGGCAGAGTTCTGGCGATCCTGCCAGGGGCCCCCAAATTGGCCAGGGCCCTGTCGGCCCATGCGGTAATCCGCCACTGCACACACCATAGCATGGAACAAGCAACTCTTCCATTCACTTACTGCAGTACCACAAATGCATGTGTTTCTAATAACATCCCTCCCTGCCCTATAGACTTTAAACTGTGAGCTGTAAGGTAACATCTTGTAAGATGAACAGGACCAAAGTTTAAAGCCACGTAGAAAGTTGTTTATAAAGCCACAGAGTAAATATTGAACAAGCTCATTGAATGTTTTCCCTCTTTACTTCTCTGTCGTCATAAAGTCTGCTGTCCTTTGGCTCCCCATTCCATGGATGATGTGCATCATATAGATAATGATATCATATTTCTCTCTATTGCTCTCAACTTCTTGGCTTTTTATAAAAACCAGCTGTTTAACAAGTTGCGGTCTGGTTTTATGTTGAAGGCTATTACTTTGAGGGGAAAGATTACCACTTTATCTCTGGTGCTTTAAAAAAAGATCTGTTTGATTCATCAAGCTTCAGTTTTCAAAAGGCCAGTTCACTCAGTCCCTAAAGAATCTATAATGCAATGGGGAAGAAATAAAAGAGACTGGTTGGATTTAAAAAGAAATACAGTCAGGGAAAACACAATATACAGTATTTTTGGAGTGATTTTTTCCCCAAAAGATTGCTTGAGCCTTACAGTTCACGTTTGATGATAAGTACAATGATGCTGGGCAGTCTGCCAGTGTCTGTTATTGTAGCAGTGTGTGAACCAGTTTCCCAACAGAGAAAGAGAGAGACTTCCCTTTTCTCTTCATAGGTATCCCACACTCCGGTCCCTTTAAGACCCTCTTCGATTCTTCCACACTTCCAGGAAGTGTGGTGCTTTGGTGTCATGTTTTGCATTAGGACTGACACAGGACTACATCATCTATCTACTCCAGATACCTCTTGATGTGTACCTCTTAATTTTAAGAGATGAAATTGTGATACATTTGTTCAAGTTGTACCTTATGCCTCAAATAATCCTGATTGTGGAATCAGGTGCTACTTTATATGAGTGCAGGGATCACAATTGGGCCCTGAATGTATATCAAAATAGCGTAATAAGGAGGGACCGAAACGTCTTCCATTAATTTCTCTATATTCTACTGGGACATTCTTCTGAGAACATTTTAAAATGCAAATCAGTGAACGTGACACTAAATTGCTTTTATTCCCCCTTCACTTTGCTACATTGCCTTGAACCCTGAAACTACAGGAATCTCTGACACACTTAGAGTTTTTATAAGAAGTATGCTGGCTTCCAAATGTGATAAGAAGCCAATAAAAATGAGCTGGGTGGTATAACAGCCAGAGTGGAAGAATTTTTAGCTAAATAGATACCATCTGTCCCTCAATGTGAACATGTTCCCATTCTGCCCTGGACTGACCGCTAGGAGCTGACGCTATTGTGGTTCAGTCCATGTGTGTCCTGGCTGAAGTTCCCAGGACCTGGAGTGATCATTTATGTTGCGCGGCCTTTATGAGAAAAAAATTGTAGTGTTTGGGATTTTGTTTTGGCGGACTAAGATTTGTAATCAAAACAACATTTTATCCTAATAAAGAAAAATGCCGGGCTTCAGCTCAGCGTTTAACATTCGCACTAGACTGCATTAAACGTTTCATCACAGCCGTAGGAGAAAAGAATTCTGGAGTGCTAAAAGTTGGTATATGAATCATGAAGAGCACTTTCATGTTAATAATTAATAGGGAAAATATTCATCTAGGGCCATGGTCAGTTCGCACAGATCACGGTTTTTGTTTTTGTTTTTTAACTACCTTGCATTTACTTTGTTCAAGAAATGACAGAACTAAACACTGGGACAGGGCAGACATTACAGTAGAAATACAGGAGTACTACAAATGTACATAGAGATATGGCAAAGCAAATAAATAAAGGAGAGCAGAAATCAAAGGAGGCTGGTTGGTCTGAGAATGACTGAGCAAACTTTGGATGATGTCGAGAAGGGAGCCTGTAACATTGGAAGACAATGCACAGTTTACCATTTAGGGCCAAGTCCTGTGCAGTTTATCCAGTAGGGTCAAATCACAGTAGAAATACCATGATTCTCCTACCCAGAGTTGAACCGGCTCTCAGTGGAGATTCTATGTAGGAGCCTGTAAAATGTAAGCCTAGTTTAGTGCCGCTTTAAATAGCTTGAGTGCAACCAGCAGGCTCATGAACTATTTAAAGGGGTACTACTCTATTTGTTTACACTATAGGGCTCTGAATACAACTAACCTGAGCAGAATAGAAGAGAGCTCAGTGGTGACAAAAATGGGGGTGAATGGGTGAGTTAAGTCCACGATCAATCCAACAGAGTTAAAAACCCTTGAAGAGGATGAACAGCATGTCCTTCTCCCCGCTTCTTTCTGGTAACAGCCCTGTTGCACAACAGCTGCTTCATGCTGGACCTGTGATTTCTGTCCATTTGCTTGTGTGGTGCTCTGACTTCCAGGGAAGCAATTTACATATAGATTAGGAATTGGACCACATAGCTGTGGAAAGGCATCAGAACCCCTCTTGCACCCCTACCGGGAATACCTCTACCTTTGGCCCAGGCATGCAAGACTAAAGGGCCTATTTGTTTGCCAGTGCAGCTAAACCAGTGAAAGGTATGTTGTAAATACACTGCTGATATGGGCCAACAGCAAATTACTAACCCCCCCCTCCCTCATTTCCTCCAGAGGAAGGAGAAGAAATGGGACTCTTGAGTCACCATGTCTCCCAGAGCTACTTCTAAGCAGCACCACTTGCTGAGGCCTGTACCTAAAGTCAAAATCTAGCTCTTACAGAAGAGGAAATAACATCACATATATGTTGTGACTGAGCAGTATCAGGCTGTACAAGTCTGTATCAACTGATGACCTTCACATGACATTGTACACATTTTGAAGAATGTGACTTCCATTCTGAATGTGTAGCTGTCACTGCCTATAGATGGCAAAGAGATCACGGCAGCTTATTGTAATACTGGACACCTCCCACAAGTGACTAATGCTGCAGTAAGCAGTAGTGTAACACTGACAGACCCCAGTCGTCAGCAGCCAGGATCGAACCTGGGACCTCTGAAGCTTAGTGCATAAGCCTCTACTGCATGAGCTAAAAGCCAACCGGCTGTTAAGCAGATTCAATCTCTCTCTCCTTAAGTGGCCTCAGTGCCACTAGATGGGACAGAACACCACACTCAGAAGGTGTGGGGGTTATGATAGCACCTGTCAGAACAAAGAATTTGCTAAAGAGAGTCGCCAGGCTAAAGAAAACTGGTTCTCCAAGCTTGTCTCTAAGGGGGCTGGGATTTTGTGAGGCTCTGAAGGTGATTAGTGGGTTGTATGACAGAGGGGACTGAAACCTTATTTAAGCGCAAGACATGGTCTTAGCTCCTGCTCTGTTTCAAAGGCCAACAACAGAAGGCTTACTGGTGACAAAGGCTAGAAGGGGCCTACCTGCCTGACACACAGACTGGGCCCATTGACTCACAAGAAGGGGCGAGCATACACCAGGCCACGAGAACAACTTGGTTTCTGTTGTTTCACCTTAAAATCTGTAATTCTTGTATGCGACAACATTGGAAGTCACTGTGAGTTCAGACATTTCTGTGCAAAGCCTGTGTTCCGTACTTGACCTTCCATGTGGTTGCTGAAGCTATATTCCAGAGCACCCCAGAGGTGGAATTCTTGGGGCGTGTACCTAAGTGACTGGGAAGGCTGAGACCCAGGGCCTAGGGTCTGTAACACATGTAAAAGCTGTCAGATTACAACATGACCCAAAACTCATTAGATCATAAATCTCTTTCTCACTCTGATAGCATGACTACTTAAGTGTCTAGCCAAAGTGGAACAGTCATGGGGCCAGACAGAGGGAGAGCGAGAGAAAGAGAATGACTCCTATAGCCCAGTGCTGAGGGCACTCACCTCAATGGTGGGAGACCCTGGGTCTAGTCCCCCTGCTCCAATGCTCATTATTTATCCAGAGTGGAACAGCTTCAAATGCAGCGATTAAGGGAGGCCCACATCAGACTATCCCATAGCTCAGAGGTAAGAGCCCCCTCCTGAGAGGTAGGAAAAACCTGTTCAGATCCTCTCTTCCTCTCAGGCAGGGCGGGAGGAATTGAACTGGGGTCTCCCACATGCCAGGTGAGTGCTCTAACCACTGGGATAAAAGTTATAAGGTGTGTGATGCCCCCTCGTCTGGTGGCCAGATTTTGACTGGGTAAGCAACCTCTGAGCAAGACTACTGGACCAGCCCACCCATGATTTAGGTAGCTGAATGCCTATCTTCTCCTGATTTGTGAATCGCTCTGGGGCTTAGTTGGGAGGCAGGAATCCAGAGGCCTAGATTGAGGCAGCTGTGTGCATGCTCAGAGGCAGAAACTTAGGTGCCTAGAGAAATCTGAGCACTTGGGTGCTGAGTGAGTTTAGGTGCCTATGGGGGTTAGGTAGGCATTTTGAGCATCACGGTGGAACCAAAACTGAGACTCGTGCACCTAAAACGGGACTTTAGGTGCCTAGTTAACTCCTTTTGCCTATCCAGGCCTAAGTCCTTATACTTTGGCACAGAAATTACTGTAATAGTCAGGAGGGAGGAGCAACAGTTGCCTACTTCGCAGATTAGAAGTTCCCGCCGTAAGAATAGTAGTACCAGTCACATCTAGTGCACAGGGTAAGGTGAAAGGGCCTGATCTTGCAGCCCTAATTTTGAAATGAAGTCAATAGGGACTTTGCATGTAAAGGTTAGAGGAAGCACATTCATTTGTACTTGTTTTGGCTGAAGTTGGTTTATGATCTTTTTCTTCTGCTATTTGAGATGTTGCTCTTTATTATATGCACACATTCATCTCTTGCTAGTTACACATGAAATTATTAAACATCAGTACATATCCAGGCACTAGCAGGTTGTGCACTGTAAGGAAGGTTTACAGGATGTTGTTTTTTTTCAGACTAATATTTGTCAAGCAAACTTTTGATTGAAGTTCAGCAGCACAACCTAACTCTCTTGTTACAAAAACAAAACAAAAAAGCTTGTCTCTCTCTCACCCCCAGAAGTTGGTCCAATAACAGCTATTACCTCATCCACCTTGTCTCTCTAACAAAAAACGCTAAAAGTCAGGGAGCCTGCTGAGATGTCATCCAGTTAGCTGTTCATCTAAGAAACTGTTAAAATATCCCCAACTATAAAAACACTGAATAGCTGGCTAAGGGGTAAAATCCAGTTCTATTATGTGACATTTTCAGGTCTACAAGATCACCCGTTGATAAGCACATTTTCTTTCACTTGGCATTTCTAGAAGGGTACAATAAAACTTTTCTTTGACTGGTGTTTAAGTTCATCCTTTATGAACTGTTAGGAGCCCTGATCCTAGGACCTGGTCTATTTTCATTGCATGTGCTACACGTATCTCCTTAAAAACTAATCTTATGCCTTAGCCAGGAAGATAAATAATGAGAAAACATCTGTTATTTAAGCCTTGGATTGACGTATAAATCTTAATGACTAATGTGATCCCAGAGCAGAATTTACAGATTACAAAATTCTTTGCTGTTGTTTTTTTCCCATTCTTGATAATTTGGGAATTTAATCCCCCCTCCTTATTCTCCCCCCTCCTCCCCAGTTAGTTATACTGATAGGAGCTGCTGAGAGGAAGGCATAGCAATCATAATAACACAAGAGAGTGATGGACCGACAGCCCTTATTAGGGGTTGACAAGCACAGAATAATGACAAAGTAGAGGACAGATAAGTAACAGTTTGGCTGATTTACACTTGAGAAACTTCACATGGTTAGATGGTTACATGCCCATTTATTTCAACCTTGACTGGGGAGGGGATGTGTTTGATTAGCCCATTTAACCCTGTGCTGGGGAATCCAGCTTTCCTCTTCAATGTGTTTTAATGGGCAGCATTCTAGAGAGACAATGTTATTGTTAAGAGGCTACTCCCTTCTCCTTCTACCCCAAAGACTGCTGCAGCAGGGACCCAGCAAACACTGAAAGATCGAATCTGTTACACCCAAAGAGGTAACAAAGCTAGATTTCAAAGCACAAAATAAAAGCGATTCAGAAAAAGAATTTAAACATGATGCATGCATTATGTCTCACCTTCAGGCTGAAGAAAGATAAGAGAAAAACTTCTTGTATTTGACTGGGATAGTGGGAAAACTGCAAGTATCCTCTTATAACACATGTAACTTGATTACAAAGGTGGTTCATTTATTGCTAGTTCAGTGTTCAATGAAAACTGAGCTGTTGTTTGATTTTGCTTCTGTTGGTGAGAGAGACAAGCTTTCGAGCTCATACAGAGCTCTTCTTCACGTCAGTGGTCTCAATCCAGCTACTCATGGACAGGCATCTGTATCACAAAAAGCCCCAGTCACTTAATTGGCCCTATCCCTTTAAGGCAATACTAGCAGGGAGTCCAAGGATAAAATGGAGACTAATAGACTTTAAGGTCAGAAGGGACCATCCTGATCATCTAGTCTGACCTCCTGCACATTGCAGGTCACAGAATCTCACTCACCCTCTCCTGTAATAGGCCCCTAATGTCTGGCTGAGTTACTGAAGTCCTCACATCATGGTGTAAAGACTTCAAGTTACAGAGAATTCACCATTTACACTAGTTTAAACCTGCAATTGACCCTTGCCCCATGCTGCAGAGAAAGGCGATCCCCTCCCCCCAGGTTTCTGCCAATTTGAGCTGTGTGGAAATTCCTTCCCAAGCCCAAATATGGTTATCACTTAGACCCTGAGCATGTGGGCAAGACCCATGAGGCAGACACCTGGGAAATAATTCTCTGTAGTAATTCGAGCCATCCCCATGTATTGTGCTGTCTCTGTCCATTGGGGATTTTTGTTACTGGTAGTCACATACCCTTGTAGGCAGCCCCATCATACGATCCCCTCCATAAACTTATCAAGCCCAGTCTTGAAGCCAGTTAGGTTTTTACCCCCACAGATCCCCTTGGGAGGCTGTTCCAGAACTTCACTCCTCTGATGGTTAGAAACCTTCATCTAATTTCGAGCCTAAACTTGTTGATGGCCAGTTTATAGCTATTTGCTCTTGTGTCCACTCTGGCACTCCTCTCCCTCCCTGCTATTTATCCCTCTGATGTATTTATAGAGAGCAATGGTACAGAAATCACCTGCAGAAGGATATTAAAACATGCAGAGTGGATTGTGAACTGATCAGTGATCAAAAAGGATGAATGGGTATGATTGACATCTGGAGCAAAACCAGTGCTGTGCTCTTTCAATTACAGGTATAAGAGTGCCACCACTGACACATTAAAAGTGCTCACTCTTAATCCAAAATTATACTTCCCCCAGTCAAACTGTCCACTGTGTCAACTTCAATTTGTTCAAATGTGTCACCTGCGGCAACTGATTGGACTGATTCACATGCACACTCTCTGACAAAGTCCCTGTTTGTGTTCACTCCTTACTCTCGCTATTTGTCTTGTCAGACAGATTACTCTGGAGGCACTTCCACTCTCTTCCATGTAGCTGCACCTCAGAAATGTAACTGACTGGAAAAGAACAAAACAACAGCAGCAGGGTAAATATTCTGATAAACTCCACTTAAGAGAAAGCACAAGAATATGAAGTGGGAGTTAAAATAACCTCAAAATAAAAATAGGACACATTCTTCCACAGGGGACACTGTGGCCAGAATCCATGCCATGACTCAGAATGGATGAATCCATCCAAATAAGAACCAATCCCAAAACTCAAATTGAACTAGTCTCTCTTTGAGATTGGAAATAGTTTGTTTAATTGTTAAGACCATCTTTGCATGACACTGTCCTTTTAGGTTTTGTTCAGAAGCTGTAGTGGCAAAATGCTCTGAGAACAGCTATTATTGTGATGTTTCTGACTTTATGAAGCTACCTTATGAAAATATCTCCTAAGGAAGCCAGGTCTCAACCTAGGGCTGGTGTTGTTTGGATGAGAACAAAAATAAGGGGGTTGAACTGAGGTGAATTTCTGTATGCCAAAACCAGCTCGGCTGAAACCTACAGATGATGCGATCTGTGTGAAACTGGCGGAGAGACACCAATTAACATCAGTTGAGGATCTGGACAGATGAAAGAGAATGTTCAGCCCTCATAGGTTTCAACCCTAGTCTAGAGTCATCAGGCTTCCTCATGAACTTCATTCAAAGTAGGCTGCCATCCTCTAAAGTAGGTTCCTGAGAGGACTCTTATGATATTAGAGAACCACAAATGGAGTCCCCAGAAATAAACTTCCTGATGGAAAAGTACAGCCACTACTGAGACAAGCAGAAAGCAACATGTTTTCATTGGAGAGTCGTGACTGCAGTGTGTAGTCTAATGGACTCATATGCCAAATGGCCTCAACACAGCAGTTTCGTTCAGGTCTAGGAAACATGATTCACCTTCCCTCATCCCTCTTGAGCTTGGTGCAGAGAAATAAACACCTCTAAAATCTGCAAATAAGAACTTAATTGTAATGTGACTGGCACTAAAATCTGAGTTTGACCCTCACCAAAACTTAACTTGAATCTATTTTAAAACATAATTGTCCTCTTGGGTAGAGATGTCTTTTGTCTTTCCGCTAATGCATTTCTTCTTCTTTTCTATTGTTTTGACATTTAATGTTATCTACAGACCTAAAAATGGAATACTTTTAGTCAGGTTACAAGAACATAAAAATATCTTTCTCCCCAAAGTTTCTAGTGCAGTCATTAGTGTAGTATCCAGGCATTGTAATACAGAGCATTCAAAAGCAATGTTACAGCCAGAACAAACATTAACTGACTACCCACCAAAAGTGTTTGGGCCTCATCAAACATCCATTGAAGTCAATGGGAATAGCTTCCATCTGAACTGTGTAGCCATTTTAACTTTTGCACATACATGGTCCCTAGTCACAACTGTGTCTTTTCGTTGTGTGAGTACTTGTAGTTCATTTTTTAATGTCTTTGTAAATAACTTTAATAACCCATTATAAATACCATGTATCCAAAGTTTTTCATTTATACAGTAACAAGAGGAGTTTTTTTAAAACTAATGATCGCCCAACATCTCATTGGCATTGCACATGTAACATGCATGTGTAAGCTGAATGGAAATTTTCATTCCATGTACAACCTCTTCATGTTCAAATTGCTCAGTGCACAGAATCATAGAATCATAGGACTGGAAGGGACCTCGAGAGGTCATCTAGTCCAGTCCCCTGCATCCATGGCAGGACTAAGTATTATCTAGACCATCCCTGACAGGTGTTTGCCTAACCTGCCCTTAAAAATCTCCAATGATGGAGTTTCCACAACCTCCCAAGGAAATTTATTCCAGTGCTTAACCACCCTGACAGGAAGTTTTTCCTAATGTCCAACCTAAACCTCCCTTGCTGCAATTTAAGCCCATTGCTTCTTGTCCTATTCTCAGCAGTTAAGAATGACAATTTTTCTCCCTCCTCCTTGTAACAACCTTTTATGTATTTGAAAACTGTTGTCATGTCCCCTCTCAGTCTTCTCTTTTCAGGACTCAATAAACCCAATTCTTTCAATCTGCCCTCATAGGTCATGTTTTTTAGACCTTTAATCATTTTTATTGCTCTTCTCCGGACCTTCTCCAGTTTGTCAACATCTTTCCTGAAATGTGGTGCCCAGAACTAGACACAATACTCCAATTGAGTCCTTATCAGTCCAAAGTAGAGCGGAAGAATTACTTCTCAAGTCCTGCTTACAACACTCCTGCTAATACATCCTAGAATGATGTTCGCTTTTTTTGCAACAGTGTTATACTGTTGACTTATATTTAGCTTGTGGTCCACTATGACTCCCAGATCCCTTTTGCAGTTCTCCTTCCTAGACAGTCATTTCCCATTTTGTATGTGGGAATTTGATTGTTCCTTCCTAACGTCTTGCATTTGTCCTTATTGAATTTCATCCTATTTACTTCAGACCATTTCTCCAGTTTGTCCAGATCATATTGAATTATAATACTATCCTCCAAAGCACTTGCAATCCCTTCCAGCTTGGTATCGTCCACAAACTTTATAAGTTTACTCTCTATGCCATTATCTAAATCACTGATGAAGATATTGAACAGAACCAGACTCAGAATTGATCCCTGCAGTACCTCAACCGTTATGCCGTTCGAGCATAACTGAACCACTGATAACTACTCTCTGGGATGGTTTTACATAAGAAAGTTGAGTGGAATTTCACTCTAGAGGTTTAGGTGCACATGGAATATGATCTGTATAGAATTAGGCAAGGTTCCTTTGGAAGCAGTGCTCATTCTGTATACAGTGTGAAGTTGCACATTTCCTGATCCCTGATGGACCCATCACTCCAGTGAGGAATCCTGATAATGCACTCATGGAACAGTGCATGCAGTATGATATACTTATGTTTGCACTGAATGAAGAGGGTGCTCCTTACAAACCCTGCCTACCCATCCCCACTCCACGGCCAGCATATAAGGTTGCTTCATAGTCCTCCTTCTTGCCCCCACCTCCCATAGTCTCTACTCTACTTGAAGCACTTCTTAGATTCATAGATTCTAGGACTGGAAGGGACCTCGAGAGGTCATCGAGTCCAGTCCCCTGCCCGCATGGCAGGACCAAATACTGTCTAGACCATACCTGATAGACATGTATCTAACCTACTCTTAAATATCTCCAGAGATGGAGATTCCACAACCTCCCTAGGCAATTTATTCCAGTGTTTAACAACCCTGACAGTTAGGAACTTTTTCCTAATGTCCAACCTAGACCTCCCTTGCTGCAATTTAAACCCATTGCTTCTTGTTCTATCCTTAGAGGCTAAGGTGAACAAGTTTTCTCCCTCCTCCTTATGACACCCTTTTAAATACCTGAAAACTGCTATCATGTCCCCTCTCAGACTTCTCTTTTCCAAACTAAACAAACTCAATTATTTCAGCCTTCCTTCATAAGTCATGTTCTCAAGGAGAGGAAAGTGATCAGGAACAGTCAGCATGCCTGACTAACCTTATTACCTTCTATGATGAGATAACTGGCTCTGTGGATGAGGGGAAAGCAGTGGACGTGTTATTCCTTGACTTTAGCAAAGCTTTTGATATGGTCTCCCATAGTATTCTTGCCAGCAAGTTAAAGAAGTATGGGCTGGATGAATGGACTGTAAGATGGATAGAAAGCTGGCTAGATCATCGGGCTCAGTGGGTAGTGATCAATGGCTCCATGTCTAGTTGGCAGCCAGTATCAAGCGGAGTGCCCCAAGGGTCAGTCCTGGGGCTGGTTTTGTTCAATATTTTCATTAATGATTTGGAGGATGGCGTGGATTGCACCCTCAGCAAGTTTGAAGATGACACTAAACTGGGAGGAGTGGTAGATACGCTGGAGGGTAGGGATAGGATACCGAGTGACCTAGACAAATTGGAGGATTGGGCCAAAATAAATCTGATGAGGTTCAAAAAGGACAAGTGCAGAGTCCTGCACTTAGGATGGAAGAATCCCATGCACTGCTACAGACTAGGGACTGAGTGGCTAGGCAGCAGTTCTGCAGAA
Organism: Malaclemys terrapin pileata; assembly: GCF_027887155.1. Lineage (NCBI taxonomy): Eukaryota > Metazoa > Chordata > Testudines > Emydidae > Malaclemys > Malaclemys terrapin. The sequence goes on from NC_071506.1 coordinate 108,117,878, forward strand.
AAGGACTTAGGGGTTACAGTGGATGAGAAACTCGATATGAGTCAACAGTGTGCCCTTGTTGCCAAGAAGGCTAATGGCATTTTGGGCTGTATAAGTAGGATCATTGCCAGCAGATCAAGGGACATGATCATTCCCCTCTATTCGGCATTGGTGAGGCCTCATCTGGAGTACTGTGTCCAGTTTTGGGCCCCACACTACAAGAAGGATATGGAAAAATTGGAAAGAGTCCAGAGGAGGGCAACACAAATGATTGGGGGCTGGAGCACATGACTTATGAGGAGAGGCTGAGGGAACTGGGATTATTTAGTCTGCAGAAGAGAAGAATGAGGGGGGATTTGATAGCTGTTTTCAACCACCTGAAAGGGGGTTCCAAAGAGGATCTAGACTGTTCTCAGTGGTAGCAGATGTTAGAACAAGGAGTAATGGTCTCAAGTTGCAGAGGGGGAGGTTCAGGTTGGATATTAGGAAAAACTTTTTCACTAGGAGGGTGGTGAAGCACTAGAATGGGCTACCTAGGGAGGTGGTGGAATCTCCTTCCTTAGAAGTTTTTAAGGTCAGGCTTGACAAAGCCCTGGCTGGGATGATTTAGTTGGGGATTGGTCCTGCTTTGAGCAGGGGGTTGGACTAGATGACCTCCTGAGATCCCTTCCAACCATGATATTCTGTGATACTACAGCTGCTGGGCTGGAATAGTGGCCACAAGCTCTACATACCAGTTTTGCAACAGACCCACATAAAAGGTGGAGCTGCAGATTGGGCAAAGGACAAAATTAAATGTAGAATTTTCTGACTTCTGAGCGCTTCTCAATGCAAACTTAACATTATTTTAATGGCATTTAAAAATGGAATTATGCATAATTGTACAGATATATACATGTGAAAATAATTAATATTAACTAGTGTGTGAAATGGCCACCAATGAAGAAAAATGCAGGGGATTAAATATATATCATATACAGGGAATGCATTGCATTAACTAAATACAAACATGCTTTACTGCTTTTGTCTTTAGGAATGAGAATGAGTGGGACGAATCCAACAAAATATATAAATCCCTGGGGAAACTCACTGAAGTTACACAAGGGATGAATTTGGCTGATTCTTCTGCTTGCAGCTACATGAAGCTCATATTAAGGATTCATTTTTAAAATAGCTGGAGATTTGCAGAGTTATAAAGAGTTTGCCAAGACAAACAACTTAAAAAAGGAGTCTCCTGATCTATTTAAATTTAAAAAATGTTACATAAAAACAGTGGGTAATTGGAGTGGAATGATGCCAGATTGGAATCGTCCATCTCATATCTCCAAAGTGCCTGGGCAGGAGCAATAAGGAATATCTTCACTGTATACCTAAGTGACCGAGGGCAGTCAGATAGCAAATGATTTCTTCAACCTCCTATTCTTTCCCTTAGCAAGTGGATTTCTCTAGCTAAATCTAATTTCCCAGCATTCATCCTTAGGGGGACCTGTTCCCATCGTCCTACATTTCTACTTGTATAGGTAAAGAGTGCAACATTATTGGCAGAGTTTATAAATAGCAGCAGGTATTCTGACTGCTCTGCATCTCAAGAAGTGTTGCTTGGAAGAGAGTGGAATATTCTCTCAGTTTCTCAGCAAGACTAGCAGTACTTTCCTACCAACAATTCTTGTGGTGAAAGAAGAAGATAAGATGAGTGGGCAAATGGGGTGCAGAATGATAGTTTGTAAAGAGAGGTAAAGATAGGCTCTGGGCTCAGTCAGAGAAGAGGGAAGTTAATCTCCCATCAAGAAAAATAAATGTAGAAAACTACATAAAAAATTAAAGAGTTGGGGTATATGCTAAGTCAAAGTCTCTCTTCCAGATCCAGAAGCATCTGGGTACTGAGTAAAATCACCATATGCAGCACTATAAACCAATTAGCTCTGTTCATGTGGAACCATCTCACTTTTCTTCCAGATCAGAAGAGGAAGGATGGTCCAGGGGATAGGGAGCTAGCTGGAGACCTGGATTCAAGTCCCTGTTCCTTCACAGACTTCCTGTGTGACATTGGGCAAGTCATTTTGGCCCAGATTTTTCTAGATACTTTGGCATTGCTCCACTGTGGCCTTGCAAGGCTAAGTCCCATTTTCAAATGAGACTTAGGACCCATTGAAATCAATGAGAGTTAGAGGGCTAAATATCTTTAAGGATCTGGGCCATTGGCGCCTAAGTCTCATTGAAAGTCAATGAGATTGGGGTGATGGTGGAGTGCCACTGGTTGGTTAAGGATGCAAAAAGCCGCTCATAGTAAGGACCTGATTCAGTATTGTCTCTAGTTATGAATAGGGCCCTACCAAATTAACCGTCCATTTTGGTCAATTGTTCACGGTCATAAGACTTTTAAAATTGTAAATTTCATGATTTCAGCTATTTAAATCTGAAATGTCATGGTGGTGTAACTATAGGGATCCTGACCCAAAAAGGAGTTGTGCGGTGGTCACAAGGTTATTGTGGGGTGGGTGGGTTGCAGTGTTGCTACCCTTACTTCTGTGCTGCTGCCAGAGCTGGGCAGCTGGAGAGCCCAGCTCTGACGGCAGAGCCGCTGCTAGCAGCAGCGCAGAAGTAAAGATGGCACGGTGTGGTATTGCCATCTTTACTTCTGTGCTGCTGCCTGCAGAGATGGGCCCTCAGTCAGCAGTTGCCACTCTCCGGCCACCCAGCTTTAAAGGCAGCACAGAAGTAAGGGTAGCAATACCGCAAACCCCCCTGCAACTCCCTTTTGGGTCAGGATCCCCAGTTTGAGAAACTCTGGTCTCCCCCATGAAATCTGTATAGTATAGGATAAAAGCACACAAAAGACCAGATTTCAATGGGGAAACCAGATTTCACAGTCTGATGTGTTTTTCAAGGCTGTGAATTTGTAATGAAACAATGCACTAATAGTAGTAAACCAATTTTTTAAAAATCCTCACTACATTTTTTCCTTGTCCCCATACAACTGATAACTAAATTTAACCATACTGTAATGTTTTTACTAAACATGCTAAAGATGACAAATTACATTTCACAATTAAAAAGAAAGCGGATGAAAGTTGTCCGATTCCTCTAGTTTAAATGGTAAGGAACAAAAGACAATATGGGCAACATAAACAGGACGTAACTAATGACACATACAAATTTGCTGGATGCTGTTGGACTTGAACACTACATGGGAAATGTAAGGAAGTCTATGAGGTGTACATGAGGGGAAGGCCTGTGACATCAACATATTATTAGGGGGATCCCCTAGAATTATGGGAAGCAGAAAAATATCCTCTGGTCAGAGGCTGATTAATAATAAAGACCAATGTCAATACTAATAATACATGAGCAACTAGATATGCATATAATTCAGATTGAACATGGATGCTGAGATAACGATTGGCTACCTTTTAGCACAGTACTCAGCCCCCCTAAATACCTCCTAAAATCGTCACCACTGGGGCTAACAGAACAATTCTTTGTTACTGTATATACAGGGTACTGCACAGTTTGATTTTATAGTGCTGCCTGTGGTAGCAGCCAACCAGCAGGAGAGCAATAAGAAATTCCTCACAGTGGATGGAGGATAAAGAACAAACAACAGATTGAAATCATTTCTTCCATAGCAATTTTCATGGTTAGTCATAAAATAAATCCTTGAGAATGAATAGCTAATGCAGTTCCAGTCAATTCCATCTGATACCTTAGATATAGGTTATCTAACGTGCTGAGAAATTTGCATGCTGCAATAGGTGTATCAGCGAAGGAGGTGTAATGATATCACAAGCATTGTTGCATTTTTATAATATGGTAAAAGAAGCAAGGTTGGAACAACAACATGCAATGGCTGTGTTAGTAAAACTAATTGTATGTAATAGGACACAATTATTAAAATACATACTGTAGAGAGAAAAGGATTTAGGTTGGGATTTTCAAAGCTGCTTAGGGGATGTTGACAGCCAATTGCCACTAATTTTTAATTGGTGTTGGGAATCCAAACTTTTTAGGAGGCTTAAATAAAACAGGATTTTCAAAAAGTCCAAGGGTCAGATTTTCAAAGCACTAAAAGGAACTATATTAATTTTCAAAGGGATTTATGCTTCTAAGTCACTTAGATGCTTTGGAAAATTCCATCCTAAATTAACAAAGAGATACCAGGCCATGCCAATGACATTAGTGTAAGCATACAAGAGAAAAATAATTACAAGATATTACATATATATGTGTGACTTTAAAATTAATTGTAGCATGTTTTATTACATTACAGGAGAACTAGTATGTGATCATGTAATTAAATGCTATCAAAACACAACACAAAGGGGCAGAGTGAAGGTTGTACATTCAATCTGAACTTTAACATATCCTGAATTTTGAGTGCTTAACTATGCAATGCCAATGCTCTTGTATAGCCTGATCCAATGCCCATTGATGTCAATGGGAAGCCTCTCACTGATTTCAATGTTTGGATCAGGGGCCACCATGAAATGTTTTTTCCATTAAATACATAACCACATACAATCCTGCTCTTCTGGCAAAACTCCTATTGATTTCAGTGGGAGAGGGCTCAAGCTTTAGAGAATACTTGTGTTCTGTCTTTCCTAGTAATAACAAGTGCATCAGCTATTACAAACAAACTACAGAACAGCTTATGCACCCATGAGTCAGGCAAAACACCCATTATTTGACAGGGCATTTTACTAAAGGGCTGCTGGACTTGGCACTAAATTTAGTTTACATGAATACAAATGTAGGTACCCATACTGGCTAGGCAGTAAGGTTTAAGAAGACAGGGCCCATTATTACAACATACTAAGGGTATGTCTACACTAAGAAATTAGGTCGAATTTATAGAAGCCGTTTTTATATATATCAATTTTATACAGTCGATTGTGTGTGTCCCCACATAAAATGCTCTAAGTGCATGAAGTCGGCGGACTGCGTCCACAGTACCGAGGCTAGCGTCGACTTCTGGAGCATTGCACTGTGGGTAGCTATCCCACAGTTCCCGCAGTCTCTGCCGCCCATTGGAATTCTGGGTTGAGATCCCAATGCCTGATGATTCAAAACAGTGTCGCGGGGGGGTTCTGGGTACATGTCGTCAGGCCCCTCCCCCTCCATCAGAGCAATGGCAGACAATCGATTTGTGCATTTTTACCTGGGTTACCTGTGCAAACGACATACCACAGCAAGCATGGAGCCTGCTCAGCTCAGCTCACCGTCACCATATGTCATCTGGGTGTCTGCAGACGTGGTACTGCATTGCTACACAGCAGCAGCTAATTGCCTTTTGGCAGTAGACGGTGCAGTATGACTGGTAGCCTTCATCGGCTATCTGGGGGCTGGCAGACGTGGGGCTGCATTGCTACACCGCAGCAGCCCCTTGCCTTTTAGCAGTAGATGGTGTATTATGACTGGTATCCGTCATCGTCGTATTCCAGTTCAATCAGAGGCACCTGGGCAGACATGCATTGTCTCCTGGAGACTCAGTCCTGCTGGCAATCCTATTGAACCGTCTTGACGATGATGGCTAGCAGTCGTAGTACAGTATCTTCTGCCAAGCACCCAGAAGATGCCGAGGGCTATCAGTCATGCTGCACTGTCTGCTGCCAGCTTAAGATGTAAAAAATAGATGTATTCATTTGCTTCCCCCTCCCTCCGTGAAATCAACGGCCTGCTAAACCCAGGGTTTTGAGTTCAATCTTTGGGGGAGGGCCATTCTGTGTGACAGTTGTTTGTGTTTCTCCCTGATGCACAGCCACCTTTGTTGATTTTGATTCCCTGTACCTGTACGCCATGTCGTCAGTCGCCCCTCCCTCCCTCCCTCCATCAGTTTCGCGCCTTTTTTCAGACCAGACACCATAGCACTGGGATCATGGAGCCCGCTCAGATCACCACGGCAATTATGAGTACTATGAACACCACGCGCATTGTCCTGGAGTATATGCAGAGCCAGGACATGCCAAAGCAAAACCAGGACCAGCTGAGGAGGCGATTGCAGCGCAGCGACGAGAGTGATGAGGAAATTGACATGGACATAGACCTCTCACTAAGTACGGGCCCCAGCAATGTGCAAATCATGGAGTTACTGGGGCAGGTTCATGGCGTGGAACACCAATTCTGGGCCCGGGAAACAAGCACAGACTGGTGGGACCGCATCGTGTTGCAGGTGTGGGACGATTCCCAGTGGCTGTGAAACTTTCGCATGCGTAAGGGCACTTTCATGGAACTTTGTGACTTGCTTTCCCCTGCCCTGAAGCACCAGAATACCAGGATGAGAGCAGCCTTCACAGTTGAGAAGCGAGTGGCGATAGCTCTGTGGAAGCTTGCAACACCAGACAGCTACCGGTCAGTCGGGAATCAATTTGGAGTGGGCAAATCTACTGTGGGGGTTGCTGTGATCCAAGTTGCCAGGGCAATCAAAGACTTAGTGATATCAAGGGTAGTGACTCTGGGAAACGTGCAAGTCATAGTGGATGGCTTTGCTGCAATGGGATTCCCAAACTGTGGTGGGGCGATGGATGGAACCCATATCCCTATCTTGGCACCAGAGCATCAAGCCACCGAGTACATAAACCACAAGGGGTACTTTTCAATGCTGCTGCAAGCCCTGGTGGATTACAAGGGACGTTTCACCAACATCAATGTGGGATGGCCGGGAAAGGTACATGATGCTCGAGTCTTCAGGCACTCTGGTCTGTTTCGAAAGCTGGAGGAAGGGACTTTCTTCCCGGACCAGAAAATAACCGTTGGGGATGTTGAAATGCCTATCGTGATCCTTGGGGACCCAGCCTACCCCTTAATGCCATGGCTCATGAAGCCGTACACAGGCAGCCTGGACAGTAGTCAGGACCTGTTCAACTACAGGCTGAGCAAGTGCCGAATGATGGTGGAATGTGCATTTGGACATTTAAAAGCGCACTGGCGCAGCTTACTGACTCGGCTAGACCTCAGCGAAACCAATATCCCCATTGTTATTGCTGCTTGCTGTGCGCTCCACAATATCTGTGAGAGTAAGGGGGAGACATTTATGGCGGGATGGGAGGTTGAGGCAAATCGCCTGGCCGCTGATTACAAGCAGCCAGACACCAGGGCGTTTAGAAGAGTACAGCAGGGCGCAGTGCGCATCGGAGAAGCTTTGAAAACCAGTTTTGTGACTGGCCAGGCTACGGTGTGAAACTTCTGTTTGTTTCTCCTTGATGAACCCCCCGCCCCCCTGCCCCTCCCCGATTCACTCTACTTCCCTGTAAACCAAACACCCCACCCTCCCCTCCCCCCTTCGAGCACCGCTTGCAGAGACAATAAAGTCATTGTTACTTCTCATTCATGCATTCTTTATTAATTCATCACACAACTAGGGGGATAATTGCCAAGGTAGCCCGGGATGGGTGGGGGAGGAGGGAAGGAAAAGGACACACTGCAGTTTAAAACTTTAAAACTTTAACACTTATTGAAGGCCAGCCTTCTGATGCTTGGGCAATCATCTGGGGTGGAGTGACTGAATGGCTGGAGGCCCCCCCACCATGTTCTTGGGCGTCTGGGTGAGGAGGCAATGGGACTTGGGGAGAAGGGTTGTTGGTTACACAGGGGCTGTAGCGGCGGTCTCTGCTCCTGCTGCCTTTCCTGCAGCTCAACCATACGCTGGAGCATATCAGTTTGATGCTCCAGCAGCCGGAGCATCGACTCTTGCCTTCTGTCTGCAAGCTGACACCACCTATCATCTTCGGCCCGCCACTTGCTCTGTTCAGCCCGCGATTCAGCCCACCACCTCTCTTCTTGTTCAAATTGTGCTTTTTTGCACTCTGACATTGACTGCCTCCACGCATTCTGCTGTGCTCTTTCAGCGTGGGAGGACATCTAAAGCTCCGTGAACATATCATCCCGAGTCCGCCATTTTCTCCTTCTAATCTTCGCTAGCCTCTGTGAAGAAGAAACATTTGCAGCTGGTGGAGGAGAAGGGAGAGGTGGTTAAAAAAGACACATTTTAGAGAACAATGGGTACACTCTTTCACGTTAAATTTTGCTGTTCACATTACACAGCACATGTGCTTCCGTTACAAGGTCGCATTTTTCCTCTTATATTGAGGGCCTGCCGGTTTGATGTGAGAGATCACTCGCGCAGTGTCAGGCAACAGAATTCGGCTTGCAGGCAGCCATGGTAAGCCACAGTCTTTTGGCTTTTTTAACCTTCATAATATGTGGGAATGGTTTCAAACAGCAGCGCCCTCGTTTCCCATACCAAGGACCCATTGGGTTGGCCATTTAAAATGGGTTTGCAATGTAAAAAGAGGGGCTGGGGTTTCCGGGTTAACATGCAGCACAAACCCAACTACCCTCCCCCCACACACACACCCAATTCTCTGGGATGATCACTTCACCCCTCCCCCCCACCACGGGACTAACAGCGGGGAACATTTCTGTTCAGCCGAGCAGGAACGGGCACCTCTGAATGTCCCCTTAATAAAATCACACCATTTAAACTAGGTGACCGTGAATGATATCACTCTCCTGAGGATAACAAAGAGAGATAAGGAATGGATGTTGTCTGCATGCCAGCAAACACTGGGACCATACGCTGCCATGCTTTGTTATGCAATGATTCCAGACTACGTGCTACTGGTCTGGTGTGGTAAAGTGTCCTACCGTGGCGGACGGGATAAGGCAGCCCTCCCCAGAAACCTTTTGCAAAGGCTTTGGGAGTACATCAAGGAGAGCTTTCTGGAGATGTCCCTGGAGGATTTCCGCTCCATCCCCATACACATTAACAGACTTTTCCAGTAGCTGTACTGGCCGCAATTGCCAGGGCAAATTAATCATTAATCATTAAACACGCTTGCTTTTAAACCATGTGTAATATTGACAAAGGTACACTCACCAGAGGTCCCTTGTGTGCCCTCAGGGTCTGGGAGCACGCCTTGGGTGAGTTCGGGGGTTACTGGTTCCAGGTCCAGGGTGATAAACATATCCTGGCTGTTGGGGAAACCGGTTTCTTCGCTTCCTTGCTGTGAGCTATCATCATCATCATCTTCCGTGTACCCCGAACCCGCTTCCCTGTTGCGTGTTTCTCCATTGACGGAGTCAAAGCACACGGTTGGGGTAGTGGTGCTGCACCCCCTAGAATGGCATGCAGTTCTGCGTAGAAGCGGCATGTTTGCAGCTCTGCCCCAGACCTTCCGTTTGCCTCTCTGGCTTTGTGGTAGGCTTGCCTTAGCTCCTTAATTTTCACGCGGCACTGCTGTGCGTCCCTGTTATGGCCTCTGTCCTTCACGGCCTTTGAGACCTTTTCTAATATTTTGCCATTTCGTTTACTGCTACGGAGTTCAGCTAGCACTGATTCGTCTCCCCATATGGCGAGCAGATCCCATACCTCCCGTTCTGTCCATGCTGGAGCTCTTTTGCGATCCTGGGACTCCATCATGGTTACCTGTGCTGATGAGCTCTGCGTGGTCACCTGTGCTCTCCACGCTGGACAAAGAGGAAATGAAATTCAAAAGTTCACGGGGCTTTTCCTGTCTACCTGGTCAGTGCATCTGAGTTGCAAGTGCTGTCCAGAGCGGTCACAATGAAGCACTGTGGGATAGCTCCCGGGGCCAATAACGTTGAATTCCGTCCACACTACCCCAAATCTGACCCGCAAAGGCTGATTTTAGCGCTAATCCCCTTGTTGGAGGTGGAGTAAAGAAACCGGTTTAAAGGGCCTTTTAAGTCGAAAGAAAGGCCTTCGTCGTGTGGACGTGTCCAGGCTTAATTCGATTTAACGCTGCTAAAGTCGACCTAAACTCATAGTGTAGACCAGGCCTAAGATTCTCCTGAGAGGTACTGAGAGCCCTCAGTTCCCACTAAAGCTTATGAGAGCTAAGGGTGCTTAGTACTTTTTAGGACGCCATCAACACTTTGCAGAATCAGGCCCTTCGTTAAGTACTGATGTAAGGGACTGGTCCTGCAAACCCTTACACTCACGGATAGTCCCATTGAAGACAATGGCACTGTCACAGTGCTGCCTAGTAGATAGAGCTCTGGACTCGGACTCTGAAGGCTTTATTCCTGGTTTTGTTGGTGACTTGAGCAAGTCACTTTACCTCCCTGTGCCTCGGTTTCCTCCTCTGTAAAATGGGAGTAATGATACCGCATTCATTTGTAAAGGGTTTTGAGACTTATTGATGAAAAGCACTAGATAAGAGTTGGGTATTATTATTACTCAGTCAGTAACGGGGACTCAAAGTCATAATAAATTGTAGAACTAGGCCCTTTCTTTTATATGGCATATCTTCCACTGGCAGTAGAAAAGACTTAAAACTGCAACCCTCTGTGAACCTCATTTTTTTCCAGTAATTTTTTTTTTTTAATTTCACAGTGCATCACTTATTCCAGAGGAGGGAAAAATAATTTTGGCAGGGAATCCATTGTGATTTGCTAAAATAGCAGCTAGACAAATCTGGCTTTACAACTATCTCAGGCTTTGTTAATTATTGACAGCTTTTGTTTTTAATTTAATTTGAAACAACAGGGAGAAAATGGGCAAGCATGCCCCCTGGCTCCCTGCTGGAGAACCCATCCTCAGTAAGTGGGAACGATCCATTTCTGTGAAGAGACTTAAGAAGCTGCTGCAATTCCTGCTCCCTGGGCTATGCTCACCAGATAGATGCAAGGAGACAGATCCTGGGGACCAGCAAGGCTGCACCTGGCACAGTTTTGGGGTGCCCAAAATCAGCAATCCCAGTCCGCGGCCTGCTGGGCACCAACTCGGTCCCTGGTGCAAGATACAGCAAACCTGCACGTACTCTTTCTTAAACCAGAGTGGCATAAAGCAGCCTTAACGGAGAGCAGAATCTGAACCAAAAACTAAGTCAGCAGCTTCAGATGATTGCAGAGGGTTTCTGAAAATGCTGATTAAATGCCTAGCCCTTAGCACTGCCCTCTGGAGCACTCCGCATTGGACAGACCACTGTGAACTCCCTGCCATGTTAAAAGCTGACTTTTTATTCCCACTCTTCGCTTTCTGTCCCTTAGCCAGTTCCTAATCCTTGACAGAACTTTACCTCTTCCCCATGTTTCCTTAAAGTAAAGGATGCTCCCAGCCTGTTCCGCAAGAAAAGACTGTGCTACCTAGAAATGATGCAGCATTCAGCATCAATTATAATACTGGATTTTCCTGACACTGGAAGATTTTTTTTCTATAACATCTTTCTATGTTTTGCTCTCACAGCCACTACAAAGAGATTTTAGCCAACAGAAGCTTTGCCATGTGTAGCTAAAACCATCATTGAAGGGAGTATTTACCCGGATGGAGTTGTATGTAAAAGGTTGGCCTTGTGAGCGACAACACCACTTCCCAGGAGAGCCCCACATTGTTCACAACCACCACCACATGGGCATGTGCACACCATAGTTCCATGTAAAGTGCCGACTCTGGTGCAGAGTGATATGAATCAAGACATAGTTTAAACACATTCGGATTTCCTCCCAAAATGTACAGCTGGACCCTGCACCCCACCTGAACAGTCCATACTCAAGCAAGGGTTCCCACAACAGGACTATTTGTTTGAGCAAGGACAGCTCACATGGGTGAGGGTTGCAGGATTAGGTCCTATATTTTTAGAGTGTAAGTTACTTTCCACCATCAGGTTCAAATATACATTTTGTTTTGGAATCCTCTACATCAGTTTCCTCTATCAAGCATATAGTCTATGCTAGATTCAGCTGTGCGCATGTTATCTCAAAAATAATATGGCAGAATCAGAGGCAGTTGAGAAACAGGTGACAAGATAGTTAAAAGCTTGGAGAAACTCTTCGATAGAGATTGAAGAGACGGACTGCCTAACTTAGCTGAGAGATGAATAAGAGGAGACATGATGAAAATAGGCAAAATAATGAATGGTTCATAGAGCGGATAGATCAGGAACTTCTATTCACTCTGTCTCATCATAATAAAAGAACCAGGGAACATTCTAGGAAATGGAAAAGGGACAAATTCAAAATTTATAAAAGAAAATACTCTTTCACACAACACACAATTAGCCTGTGGAACTCATTGCTACAAGATACACTGATACCAAGAACTTTGTGTTTAAAAAAGGATTAGACACTTATATGGCTAATAAGAATGGCCAGTTATAATAGTAAATTAAAATAACCTACAAGATTTTTGGGAGAGATATAAACCCTTTTGCCTCAGGGATTAAACCAACTTCTAAGTAGTGGAGGATAGGAAGAAACTTTCCCTGGGAGCAAGTCACCCATAACTGCTTACTGCAGGATTTCTTGAACCTCATCTGAAACTGACAACTGTTGGTGACAACATACTGGATCAGAAGGACAACTGGTCCTATGTTCCTAATGATTCCATGCCCACTTATTTACTGACCTGTGTTTCTTGGTCTGGATAAATGCCGCATGCCCTTGTGTGTGTGTGTGCGTGTTCATTACTAAATCTCAATAGGA